>NC_092459.1:29235133-30547633 GCF_047495875.1 Pithys albifrons albifrons
ACATCCACTCAACAAAATGAATTTCATAATGAATGACAAGCACAGGTGAAGCAAGGATTTTTCAGTGGGAGAAAATATATATTATAGAGGAAAACTGTAGTATGAATCAAGTTATCTTTATACAGTTTTAATTCAGCATAAGAACACAAAACAAATTATGGACAAAATTGAATAATTTGTATTTAAAATCCATCACATCTTATTTAGCCTGACTCTAAGCAATAGTCTGAACTCTCAATGTCTCATACCTGTACTTTTAAAATACTTGCAGCTACTAGCCTTACGTGATGGGTTGTACTTCAATAAATATTACTGCTTTCTTTGAAGTGATAGATTTTTTTAAATTCTGTTTTATAGTATTTTTTAGTTATCAATGTTTGTAATCAATGTAGTATTGAGACAGAAGACACTTTACATCTCTCTGATAAGATCCAATCTACACAGGAATTTTCATTTTCTTTAGTGAAATTCAGACTACAGAGCACCAAGGTCAAAACTTAGAAGAGTGATGGAGACTTGAATTATATTAAAAGGTGTGGTTCTGAGAGCTGACTATCGTCCTTAAAACAAGCATTTAACTAAAAGTCTATGTATCATTCGCTTGCAACACTTTTTCTCCCTAGTACTCTGTAGATAGAGGTACTGCAAAGATTTAAGAGAGATTGTAACAGCAGTCAATACAGCACTCGTTATGTTAAGGTGGTGTGATGCATGAATTTTAAAGCAAGAAATCCTGGGCATATCATGGAAGGTCAAGAGCCACATGATATCTCTGGCTGTAAACATTTCAGTTTCTTGTTCTGAACAGCCATTTGTATGTATGGCCAGACTGCACGAATGCAGATTTGGGAAGGGCTCTCCCCACGTGGGTGTGCCCTTCCAGCCTGCACAGTGGATTTTTTAGGTGAGGCGCAGCTGCACAGAACTGGCCCCACCCTTTAACTCCTGAGGTTCATTTGCCACGGCCGAGCGAGCTTGGACAATGACAGTGAAGTCCTCGGGACTGTCACAGTACCTGGTACTAGCCGGGGCTGACCCTGCTCAGCATCCAAGATCTGGCGGGATCGGATGATGGGCAGGGAGGCATTGAACTGCCAGAAGACGGTCCCTGACTGAGACTCAGACTCACAACCCTGGGATTCAGGGTCCAGAGTGCTCTCCATTACACCACGGGACCACCCCTGAACAGGCATTTAGTGCTGTTTCATTCATGCAAGTACCTGCTTGCTTATTTGTGACACATGACTTACAGACTCTGGTGGAGTGATTCTTAAGTAGCTTGTGGAGGCAGACAGGGCCATTCCATACAAGTGCACAGAAATGGGTTTTATTAAATCTTGGGGTTTGTATTACCATGAAATATATTTAGAAAGTGATGGAGGAGATGTCTTCAATATGCTTTCCCGAAAGTGGAGATAAGCACTGCAAAAGCTCAAGCATATCTAAGTAACGCTCCGTCGTACTGCATGGTTAAAACTGCTGAATATCTCTTTTCATAACTGCTAGAAGAAAATCCGATTTATATAAACTGCTACATCTATTTGTTCATTTAGTAGAGTTAAAAAGCATGGACTATGGATAACAGAAGTTAAAGATGCAAGAAAGCTATTCTGATGAAGTGAAAGTATTCTAAGAATTTTTGTGGGGTTTTGGTGCTTAAAACTACTTCTTATTAGTGTTTTCCAAGTTGTTTTGGTTTATTATGGGGTGGAATTTTATTGACCATGTTGCCAATAAAAGAACAGATGTCTTTCATAAATATTTGGAAGTATCTGGAAGGAGAATATGGATCTATGACATAAAACCTGACAAAGGATCAAAAATTTGAAACAGTATCTATAGTATTCCATTATCAGGCCCTGCTTGCCTGCTCCATGTCCTCAAAGGGTGGTGGACAGGTTTCTACTATTTGGTGGCAATTCCTCATATTTTTGTAGAATGCAACAAAGTCTGGTGTGTCATTGCTTGAAAAGTGCAAGTGGAAAGATCCCGCTGTGATTAGAAACTAGTTGCTTGAGTTCAGCCCGGGGCAAAATAATGAGTGTTCGTGAGTGCTTTATTGGAAAGAATAATTCTCAAGAATAATTTGTCTAATAAACCTCTAAGGGAAGTTGTCCATGGAGACTCATAGTTGAATGGAAAGTTTTCTAGTGGTGGTAGAATAGACTCCAGAAGGAGTGTTCATGCTTTTCCAGCATCTGGAAGAAAACAAATAAACAGGAGGGAAAAAAAAAACCAAACACCAAAAAAAATCTTGCAGGTGGAATTTGTAGGTAACACATACTGATAAACCCATACTGATATAGTAAATAGTGATTAAAACATACAGCACTTTGTGTTCAAAAATGTATAGGTCTTCATAAAACCAAGTACAAATGTAGATAAGAATTTTGAACTGTAGCTGCAGAAAATCATACCCTAGAGAACAGAACTCTGAAAAGGCTATAGAGTTCATGGTAGAAGAGTGATGCAATGTAAGGCAAAACCACTAAATATTTATACACATATAGTCATACAATACATGTTTTGTATGTTAATTTATATAACATTCATATACACACACACATATATATGTGTGTATAATATAGATGGCATAAGTGCATGCATTGCATATTATCATGTTTCATATGCATGTACAGGGATGCATACACTACATATAATTAAATATTTCTATAGTAGTGAATGTGTAAACAGCAACAGTGAACATAAGTGATTTCATTCATGCAAGGTTAGTGGGGAAAGTAGCTTAGGAGGTAAGTTGATGGCTGTATAGACCGTCATGGGGAGAAAAAAACACAAGTTACTGAAGAAAGCTTTAACTAAATAAGCGCTATAATAGTGCAATATGTTTTAAATTATACTTAAGTATATTGCACAAAGTCTATTTGGTTTTGTGCATAGCAGGCCAAACTCAGGAAATAAGCACATATGTTCTTTAATTAGATTGTAGCACACCTACGTGGGGAGAACCCTTCCCAAATCTTGGGGCAGTCCCATGGTGTAATGGAGAGCACTCTGGACTCTGAATCCCAAGGTCATGAGTTCAAGTCTCAGTAGGGACTGTCCCCTGGCAGTTCAATGCCTCCCTGCCATCCCATCCCGTCAGATCTCGGATGCTCAGCAGGGTCAGCCCCAGTTAGTACCGGGTGCTGTGACAGTCCCAAGGACTTTGCTGTCACTGTCCAAGGTTGCTCGGCTGTGGCAGATGGACCTTAGGACTTAAATGGTGGGGCCAGTTTTGCGCACGCTGTGCCTCGCCTGAAGTCTACTGCGCAGGCTGGAAGGGCACACCCACCTGAGGAAAGCCCTTCCCAAATCTGTGTTTGTGAAGCCTGGGCATACATACATGCAGATTGTAGGCATTTAAAAGAAAACTCCCTCTACTGCATTAACAGAGAAATAAAGACCTGATAGGAACAAAACAAAAAAACAAAAATAAACCCCACAAAAAGTATAAACCCCCAACCAAAAAAAAAAACTAAACAAAACCAAAAAACAAACAACCACCCCCCCCCCCCCCCCCAAAACCAAACCCACACTCTGACACAGGTATAAGTGATGTGCTTTTTAAAAAGTGGAATTGCATTCCAGCACTAATCTTCTGCTGAATGGGATAATAGTAAAATTGCTTGCCTGCTGATATGCTTTTAAAAAAATCAATGTGATTTATTACTGAGCAGAACAGAATGTGAAATGTCTTTAATAAGCTTAGTGAATAACCTACCCTATTCTTTGTTTAATCATGTTAGTAGTCATTTGAGCATTTAATTACATTTTCAAAGGTCTTAATGAGAGTAGCAATATTAGCTTATTACATTTATATGAACCTGAAAAATACAGACCATTACCTTCTTTGTGCAGCCTCATCCTCATCTTTCCAACAGGACATCAGCTTTAACCATTATATGTCTGCTAATTAATGTTATTGTCAATAGGATTGAGTATACATAAATATGTATGTATATGAGAAACTTAATGAATCTGCCCTCTATTAAGAGATTTTTTATAGATCTCCATTGTATAAATGTGAAAGAAAACTAACCTAAACCAAAAGAGAGAGAATATAATGCAATGTCCTTTACTCTAATGCAGTAATATTCATTCATCTAGCTGCAAGTTACCAGGGGACAGATTATCACTGACATAGCTCCATCAAAGTCAAGAATGAGCACACTTATGCCAGCGATGAACTTGGTCCTAGATCTTCCTCTAGACAAACCCTCAAAGGCCCTTGATCTCCAAAAGGCATTTTACTCATCAAACCAGCTTCTCCACTGGGAGATACCAGGATTTTGTTTTCTCGTTTTAGCCCTTAAGTGCACCACTGGAAACCGCTGAGACTTCAGATTTCTTGTGACTACCAAAGAAAGAGGGTGCATGCAGTATGTAAGAGTGATGGAAACTTGTGCTTGCATTAAAATCAATTCCCCTTAGCACTTAAATAAAGCTTTTGCTTTGACTTAAATAGCTAATAATTAGGAATCTCTGTCAAAATTTCAGTAGAAATTCAGTAGGAACTAGAATTAATCAAAGATTTCATTCAGATTTGAAACTGACATTTAGACTGTGTATTTTTTCATATAGGAGAATAAACCTCCTCTCATTTCACTTATGTTCTGGAATTCTGTGCTTCTCCTTAGTGGTCAAAAATAGCATCAAAATAAAGCAGAAGTATTCTCACACTCTAGAAAGCTAAAGAGTTTGGCTAAGATAAATAGCTTGGGATATTTATCCAAGAAGAATTTTTGTGTACTATAACTGTTGGCATTGTCATAACCGTACTGGTCAACTCACAACATCTACATGCCAGTTTGAGTTTTGACTATATTCTGCTTCAACTTACATATTAACTTAATATTTGTATTATCAGGAAAAGCATTGGGAAAGTTTCAGGTCATATACACAACTCTTTTGAATTCGTCTGCTAAGCATTTGTTCCAACATGCCTAAGAAGCAAATACATGATTGATACCCTCTGACTATGAAAAAAATGGCTTTTTTGTTAAACTCCTGTCTAATGGTAATCAGTAAGTAGAGAAATGGGGGTAGTCCACCATGTGAAAGTTAGCTTCTGGCCACAAGGTACAATAATAAGAGGACTGAACATCTCTCTATATTGTAATATATATTATAAGACTTTGATTCTTTTTTTAATGTAAAATCGTTTGAAATCAGAAAGCTGTAGTTACACAGGGGTGACAAGTGGAGTACTGTAACTCTTGTGTAGAGACTGATTTCAGGCAGATTTACCCTTTTCATTACCATGCTTCATGGTCTGTGTGTATATTGGATTACAATTCAGTCATCATTCAAAATATATGGGAGGAAATCTTGAACACCATTGGTCTCTTTTAATAAAATGCCTCTTCTGCTTTCATGCCATACTCGCTTAACTAAGTTTACAGTGCCTTACTTCAGAGCATGACTTTGCTTGGGAGCCCTTGGGCATCTGCTGAGGTGCAATCAAGTGTTAAAGGAATTCCTGCAGAGTGGAGGAAAGAGGGGAAAAAGTTGAAGTTGTGGAATGTGCTTTCTAAAAGCAAACTGTAGTTGTAATGGGGACAAGCTTTTCATGTGAGGGAGCAGACAATACATGTCATGAGATAGCTTAACTTTTCATCTTCAGACACATTCAGCAGGACAAGGTGCCTCACAACATCTTATGTAATGTCTCTGCACAATATTATTGAGAAAATAGGACAGTGCAATAGGATGGCATTTCAGTACTTTCCAGTTTTTCTCAGTTGGTTTAGGAGTTTGTCCCCCTGAAAAAAATAGAAAAGGAATTTTGATGTGGAAGTAAAAAAAAGTAAGGAAAACCAAAGTGCACAGTCTCAACAAAGAGCATTTTTCTTGAAAGAAAATTCATTGATTGTATAAAGTTTCATGAAAATTAAGTTTTGACTGATTAAGAAACTCAAGGGAGGGAATGACAAGCAAATCAAATATTCAGTCCTGCCTATTTTTAGCTGTGTCTTTTGAAAAAATATTCCTTACTGTTCTCAGTGTTGTGAAAACATAAGGATTTTATAGCTAACGGAAACTAAAACAATTTAAAGGGAATAGCAAACTGGAAAAATATCAGTCCCTCCAGACCAGCAAACATTCCAGTATCTCTTTAAGGAGCTTGTTATACATTTGTGCCAAGTAATACTTTTAGTAGCTTTATATATAAATAGTAAGAGAGGAGCAGCTATAATACTTTTAACTCTTCCATAATTTTGCACAACACAAAGTCTTTTCTTGAAGAAACACTTCCACTTTGCAGAAGGCTGTTCCTCCCACTTTGTTTGACAATACTTTCTGATTCATTTGTGCAGTATTCTTGAATATGAATATACCACAGTGTCCTGTCCTGTTAAAGTAATTTTCATTAAATGTAATTTTATAGCCTCTGCTCATACTGCAGCTCAGTTAAATGTTTTCAAAGGTCACTGCTGTGTCCACATCGAGCAAGCAATATAGAGGAGCAAGCAATATATAGGAATGTAGGTGGCTTAAAGGCTCTTTTTCATATTTGGCCACATTAAGAGGCAGGCAGTAGATGTCAGAAGACACTCTTTGCAAACCGTTGCAAGAAAGTCACAGATTAACTTTATTTTAAAATAGGCTGAGGTTTCAAGTTCTTTCAAAATAAAGTGCAGAGGCAAATGTAACAGTGTCTAGGAAACTGAACTGGCCATCTGTGCAATACATTTGAAAGCAACAGAGCTGCGTATTAAAATCATGATAAACGTCTGGGTAGCTCATGGTTTAATATATTGATTTATTTTACTTGTATTTATTTTTGCTTATATACTTCATTTATGTCTCATCTATCTACAGTCAGTGTTCTTCTGTGTTCTTCTGGGTTCTGTTTTCTTATTCTGTAGGGCTATTTCATCCATTACTGACCCTTTTTGGGGGCTCAAAGATGCTCATATGTAGAACATGTTTGATAATATTAAGAGTGCCTGAACCAATTCAAAGGCAAGGCATGATTTCACCAGTTGTTCATATACCTGTGTATGCTCCTGTGTAAAGAATCCTATCTTATGCTAAATACAGACATACCCCCTGACCAACTGGGTGTTAGGCTCATTTTTAGTAGCTCTCCAGAGCTGCTTCTATATTACATTAACCCACAGCTGCACACTTCACACAGTTTTGTTGATTTTAAGATAAACCTGTTTCTAGACTTTGAATGTAAGTTAAACCAAAGCAAATGTTCAGACAGGAGCCATTCCCACCAGGACTTAAGGTGGGCATCCCAAATTACATTGTCATCTCATTTCTGACCAAGAAACACAGCAGAATCTCTTCCAAGTGAGGTTAATGAGTAGCGATAGCTGGCTTCACAATTTTGAAGCCTTGTATATGGCCGTTCAAGGTTGAAGCGAGGATCTCTCCAGACCCCAGCACAAATGGACCAGGGCATGTGAGAATTATCACATCTTCAGCTATTTCCTCCTGGGCAGCTCCTTAGGCTGTCCTTAGGAGAGGTCAGTCCAGCCTGAGAGAGCTCCCCGCCACCCCATGAGTTATTCAAGCAGAAAGTTAGTGCACTGGGGTGCTGGGAGAGAAGTTGTTTTGGGGAGAAAAAAGGAAACAGCTTTACCATTATGTCTGAAATGCAAACCCTAATGTACCTTGGTTGTAGCACTCCCTTTTTCTTTCTCGCTATTTTTGTGATTTTGTATTTATTATCTTTAAGCACCAAACGCTTTGTCTTTCTAGGGAGAGTGGGAACTCAGAATGGGAAAGATCAGAACACAGAAGAGGTGTTTGTAGATATAAGTTTCTTACAAAGATAGTAAGGTTAGAGAAAAAGCTTAAATAGTACAAGGAAGGAGAGAAAGGTTTGGAGACTTACAATTCACAAGTAGAAAGTTACATTTGAGTAAGAAATTATTTTAAAATAAACTTCTTTCAGTCAGGGAGCAGCAAAGGCTGACTGCCCAAGGACATGCCCTCCCTGCAGGGTGCACCCCCTGGGGCTAAGCACCAGAGTAGTTCCGATGGGGCTGTGGACAGCAACAGGTGTTGGTCTGGTACCAGTGTCTTTCAAGGGGAGCTAAACAAGCAGGGGCCAGAGGCATGGCTGGAGATGAGCTGTGCCATACATGGAGGGGACATCCAACCACAAGACCAACTACCTACAGGAATGGGGATGATGCTGGAAGCTGTCCCTGTTGCAGGATCACTGGGGCAGGGACTGATGGCCTCAGGGGGCTCAAATAAGTTCCTGGACTGTGGGAGGGATGGGAGGAGTTTCAGACGGTTTGGGCAGTGGTTGGCAGGGCTATTGGTGCTCTCGGGGACATCACATCTCTTTTAAGCAAACTTTCTTTTAGTTGCAGTTACTCATGATGGCACACTGAATGCGCAGTGAGTTTTAGACAGAATAAGGCCAGTGGATGCACTACTATGAATGTATTTGTGTTTGTAAATGAGAAGAGTGGTAAGGAGCTGCCAAACTACCAAGAAGTTCTTGCTGGGGAGCAATAAATGAAAAGAGACTTTAGCAAGTATGTGGCAATCATGGCTCAGGGACTCTGGCACAGTCTGTGTCTCCAACCATAGCAAAGTAATGAGTGTGTGAGGAAGGATGGGACAGCTGGCTGGGGCACAGTGAGAGGCAGGAAGGCAGATGACACTGTGGGATGTGAAATAAACAGCAAAACAAAGATGCTCAGAAAAGCAGCTGCTGCTAGAACAAGGAAACTAAACATTCCAAAAGATGCCTTGGCAGTGGTCGCCCTATGGCAGGGCACAAGCTGGACAGAAAATCGTTTCACCTCCTCTATCCCATGGCTACAGCTCTATTCCAATCCCAGCATCTTTCCTCCTTTTCTGTGGGGCCATGCCATCACAGCTATTCGTTTTACTTTCTCTTTTCTTTCCAGTTCTGCTTCTGGGTTTCTGCATTCTACAATTTAGAGAAAACATTTGCAATACAAATCAGCAAAGAGACTGAGGTTTTACTGGTACTTCACAGTGATGGCTACAGCAAATGCTCTAGAAATACTGTAGAGAGAAATGCAAATACTATAGCAAAGGGCTATAATTTTACCTGAAATACCAAGTTCTATAACCAGCATAGCTTGGTTGCACTGAAAAGCTCAACAATGATAGGGTAAACTAATGCAGGAAGCTGTATCTACTTATGTGAATGATAAATGTTTGAATTGTTGCACAAAAATGTTGAGTAGAGGCATTGTCCAACACTGTGATGAGCACTAGAAGGCAATAACATTGAATAACTAGCAAATTGTTTGAAAGTATTTATAAAAACAAAATAAATTGCCAAACCAGAAAAAAAATTGTTGTTTCAAAGATTAAATTTAGAAGTGCTTTTTCATATGTTATTGAGTGAAGCGGGAAAATAATATGCCTACATTTTTTTACAAGTTCTCATGAATAGTCTTAAATATCTTAAATATGTTTGTCTGCTATTGGAAAGGTGGTTGTTTGGTTTTTTAATACCATTTACCACCAACCTATCTGAATGGAGATTAGACTTTCCCTGGCAAAAGAAGTGTTCTGCTGAGAATAGCCTGCTTCCAAAGTGAAATAAACTACCAGCAATAAAGATGTTTTTGTCCCTGAAAGTGTTTATGCTAAACATTTTTCTGGCATTGCTTTGTCACAGGAGGGTGTTAAGTAAAGGTGTTAAGTGAATGTGAATTAGTTTAAGTGCACAAAAGCCTTGTTTAGATGCTCCTTTTGAGAGTTAAAGCAGTGAAGAATTAAGACAGCTTTGTTTGTGAATGAGGACTGCACCTTAGGGATTAATACATTTTTACTGATGCATTTTTATTTAGCATGTTTAGTTAATTCAGCGTAACTTTCCTAACCATACTGGTGTAGGCAAATCTCGAGGGACAGAGAAACGAGGCGCTGCAGAGATATATTCAACTACATTGTCTAAGTGATGACAAGATGAATGATGAGTTAATTGATTGCAGATTTTTATTTTTGGTAACTTTGAAGAAGCATCTTCTCTATGGTTATGTGTACATAAGCATGTTGAGGAAAGTTAAGTCAATTTAAATGAAAGAATGAATTCAGAACACATTAAATCACTTTGCCTGAAAAACCCCCACTATGACCCTTTCATTTCGAATAACAGACTGTAGGGTGACGCATTTTTGTAGCTACATGTAGCTTGACTTTACTGGTTGTATCTTTCTACATAAGCTCTAAATGTGTTACTCAAATGTGTCACACCAAAATCAAGGGTTATTTTACTTCCGGCCTCCTTAGTAAGAGTAGCAAGCACTAAAAGTCCATAAATGCACTAATGGAGATTTTTCTGTCTAATTTTTGAAACATTGTGCTCCTGATAGTTTTGGAGTGTAATCATGGGTCAGATGAATGTTTGATGTTGTTTTTTTTCTTTTTAGACATTACTTTTTGTTTAAGATACTGTGGGAAATACTTTTGCTCTGCCTGTGCTGACAAAAGGGGTTAAGGGGCACCAAAATTGCATCAAGTAATCATGGCTAATGGGCTGAAAATTTGGGCCGAAAATTTGGACCGATTTGTGGTTTAAGACTTTGTTTAAGGCCATTTGTTTGTTTTTGTCACACTTGCCTACCTTAGATGTCTAACATGGGTATCTAAAGTTTTCTTGGCTTCATTCCTAGACAGAAATGAGAAAAATGAGCTTTTTCAAAGAGCAGCTCATAGAATCTCTTTCTCTCTGCTACCCAAGTACCCAGGAGTGATTATGTGTGTGAATAGCCTCCTCCCATTATATAGACTACTGTTCTTCCAAAAAGCAAAACATCAGTCTTAAAAGCTTGTAATCCTTTTTAACCACTAGGTCTGCTGATGCCTCGCTCTTCACTGACAGCAAACAGTGCGGTCTCTGATTGAGATAAAGGTTATTACATCATATTTGGTTAGGTACTGCATTATCTATGTCACTGTGTTCAGCCTCAGCTCTCAACTTAGAGGGAAGCTTGTGCAAAAAAATAAAAAAAAATGTTCTTTTAATTATACAGCAACTATCAGCTGTTCACTTAAATACTTGGTCTTCAAGCTGGAGAAATGTCTAAGACGCGGGCTAATGGGCTGCAGCTGAGCACATACTGTTGTTTACTTTAGCTTTCAACAGGAAGCAAGGAACACAGCATGAGATTAGCGGCTTGATTAGCGGTTTGATGTATAATGTATAAGCGTGCCTCTGAGGATGTGGTCTAGTAGAACATGGGACTGCTTTTTGAAGAGAAAGCACAATATATTTGTATTGAACCTGCTTTAGTAGCTTCAAAAACTTCCTGCTAGTAATGTAGCTTGCTGCAAAAATGTTAGTTCTTTTATACAATCTACAATTCATTGGTAATAATAAAGAAATTCAGGAATGCCCCTGGTTTTACAAGAACTCCAAGGATCAGGAGGGCATTTCATATTTCAGCAAAGACATATTTAGCGCTGGTATGTGGCAGTCCTCCAGGTACTGTCTGACAGTTGTTGGATTCCTGACATGCCCACTCTAAAATGGACAGTTTGGTCTAGGCATACACATTGGCAGGTAAAACATGACTGCTTTCTGTTCAAGTTTGACAATTTAGCCTCAAAAATTACCAGTGTTGCTGAATTTATCGTAGCAGTAGAGGAATTGACCCATTTTTTGCTTATTCATATTACACATCTTCATAAACTCTTAAGAACTGTAAAAATCATTCTGTGGTTCACTTTTGCAATCTGTTAACGGGGGAATAGTGGGTTTACCTGCTTCTTTTAGTGGCTGAGTGGTATGATAAGTGTCAATACAATAATGCATTATCTAATGGGAAAGAAGCTCTAGAGTAGTGCCTGACATTACTGTTTAAGAGTTTGCTGAAGACTCCCCTAAAAGACTCTGATCCTTTCACCAGACACTGCCTGCTGTTCTGCTTGTGGTTTCCACCACGTGCAGCAGATGGTACTTAATGTTGTGTATGTTCCTTATATGCAGCATACCCAGAAATTAACCATGTTTAAATTGCTTATGACAGAAAATGTTAAAGTATCCTTCAGTTATGCATACTTGCTTTCTAGTGCTACATTCATCCTTCTCCTTTAGTTTTAATATGAGCTTCAAAAAATACTGTTTGTGCTTTTGGTGGCTGGTAGCTTAGTCTTCTCCCTTTTCCTTTTCAAGAGTTAGAGGAAAATTATAACACGTGTCCTATAGTTAAGAATGAATAGAAAGTCTGTTAAAACTTTATAAAAAATTTACTACAATGCTATTTTTGGATATCTATTCTTAAAAGTTTTTGGCTTAAGCTATTTAAAGAATTGTAGCAGTTCTCAGCATTTTACTTCAACTTTTACAGTGGTTATAAAGCTGATGGAAAACTGGCCCTGGTTCTTCTTTTTCATACCCTTATTCCACCACAGCATTGCCATTCTCAGAATTTCATCATCACTTTGGACACTGATACGAGCTTTTTGCTCAATAACAAAAATAAACTGACTAACGAAAAATTGAAAGCCAAGTTATATATGATAAGCAGAAAGCCAGTGGATTTACCTTGATTTTACACTGAAGGCAGAATTTAGGTTGTTCCTGTCTTTCAATCAGAAAATGCTGTTGCCATCATAGCTAGTATAGAGTTAAATAACTCAGTTTTTGCAAACTGAGGTTTATTTTATGAGTGGAAATAAATAATCCAGCCCTTCCATACAAATGAAAAGCATGATGCTGTGTTCTTAGAAGCACAGCTCCAGCACTTCCTCTAGTTTTTGCATCTTTAACTTTCAGTCTTGGAATTGTATTAGAAATAGGATCTCTGTGACTGAAGAAAACAGAAGCAAACTGCCCTTTTCTCAGTTTCAAAGCAAACTAAAAACTGAACATGCAGGAGTGTTTACCTGAAGTTATTAGAGAAAACAAAGAAAAGTTACTAAAAGCTTCTGGATAATACATAATGGGAAATCACTGTAACTACAAGAAGGAGTATGTAAAATGTTTATAGATGATGAGTGCATGTAATTGGCACAGAAAACAATTATTGTAGGAAAACTAGTAGGGGCAGACATTTAGGGCACAACAGTGTTAAGATTGAAGAAAAGTATGATCCACAGTGAGGCTGAGCAAAGCAGTATGAAAAGAGAATTTAAAGTACTATTGCTACAGGAACAAGGTAAAATAGAGTACTAAAATTAGAGCAGGGAAAAGGGGTTCACATAACCGTTTTCTTGGCCAGAACCATGGAAAATGGAAGCAAAAAGTATGTATTTTGCTTAAATGCTGTTTGTGATCTTATGCCAGAATTGCATTGCTTTCAATGACAGAGTTGAGAAAAGCTGACACTTGTGGTTTATGTGGTGGGATCTACCAGGCAGCACATTTTTCAAGCTGAAAAATGGCACAAACCCTGGACTGGTATCACAGGAAACACGATGAGTGTAAAACAGCACTGGTAGATGCATTAACCACTATCAGTACTGCACCCATTTCCCCTTTCAGCAGACGGAAAATCAGAATGATAAACTTCAAGAAAAGCAGTGTCAGTGAAAACAAAGCTCAATTAGATTACAAGTAGTAGGAACAGTAGTAATAATAAATAGTATTGGTAGTAGTAATAATTAACACTACTAGCAATCATAAAGGCAATAACTTTTAGATACATGTGTGCATAATCATTATGTTTTCATTTCATAACGACATTGCAAAAAAGGGCAAATACATATGTACTGGGCCACTATGTAAATACTTTGTCACTAATAGATAGATCCTCTTAAAAAGAACACAAAGTGTAGCAAACCTTTTAGGAGGAAACATTGCACAGACCCTGTCAGGAGTTTTATGAGTGAAGGCTAATTGCCCCTTCCTTTCTGTATTTTGTGGCACTAAAATCCAGCATCATACCTGCCTTTCCTTAGAGAAGGCTAATGAACACATACTGATATTCCTTTGAGGTTTAGTGACAATAGCAATGAAGCACCTTCCCCATTCCCTGTGACCTTGTAGTCTGGACTACTGCTCACTGTGGCGTGCTCGATTGGAGGGATACGTTGCAAGGATGTGCTGACATTGTGTATCCATGGGGACAGTTTGTGCTCACATTTTCTGTGTCTGAGGCAGAGAGGACTGACTCTTTGTTTGCAAGAGAATTAAATTCAGGTATTTTCTATGGGACATGTTTTTAGCACTTACTCTGTTGTTGTACATTGTTCACATCCCTTGCTTTCTAAGTCCAACTTTGTAGGTTTATTTATTTTTCCATAGAGTTATATGGTTATATTTGCATTACCCAAGTGACTGTTGGACCCATGGTCCAGTTTAGTGTATTCTTTTCAGTCAAGCCCCTTTACATTTCTCCTGCCAGTGGCCTGGAACTGTATCCTTTGCTGTAAGGGAAGGAGCCATCTGGCAATGCAAACTCAAAGGATGAATATTGGAAGTCACTTGGTGTAGTCTCTCTCTGTGTACACCATTAAAGCATGTCAGTTAACTTTTTTTTTTTGCATTTTTGTTTCCTTTCCTTTAAAGACTTGTACCTAAAATCACCCAGTAATTAATACTCAGTATGTTAATGTATATAGTCCTTTGCAAAGTGAAAAAGTCTTGTAAATGGTTCGTGTTTGTTGTGTACTGACTGAAGCCATTAAAAAACAACAAAAATACTTTATTTCCACTTTATTTCCCTTGCCTGCTGTATCTATTTCTACTAATACAGACTTTGTCCTGGGGGTTTCCTTGTAGCTGCAATGCATGAGCAAAACATAATCTTCTGTATGTTTCAGTCTTTGGTCAAATCAAACATAATGGAAAGAAATAATCCCATTTTTATAAATGTTAAGCTTCATATGTTTTCTTTTTTAAAGATTTTTTTAACTGATCAAGCATGGAGATTAGAGTACATCGCTGGCATTTTTGTTGGTGACTCCTGTGTTTAAAATTATTCCCTAAGCATGCGTTAGTTTAAGCATCTTCTCTTGATTTTGGCAGGGTACAGCCTGTGTCTCCCACTCTTGACTGGAGTAAGCTATAAATTTATAGGATAAATTATAGAAAATAAATGCACTACAGTAATCTGAAGTTTATAGAGCATTTTGAATAATTTTAGTAAGATTGTGTTAGTAGAAATTTAATGCAACCACCAGCACTATAATTACAGATTGCCATGAGGTCAGGGAAAACAATTAATACCTCTGAAATGGTGGCCTGGGGCTGCTTAGTTCTGCTAATATTGGTGCAAAGAATTATATCCCAAAGAGTGCTCTTTTCTTAAAGGCTTCTGTCTTCTGTCTACAGAGACTGATTTCCTTTCTCCTTAACTTTCTTCATGTGCTGGAAGCTCTCAGAGGACCTCTCACTTATTATAATACCCATTTATTAGGCTCCAGGACCCCCATGGGGCATGCTTTTGTTTTCTGTCTGTCTTCTAGATGGATCCATGCTAGCAATTGGACCTGCTTGCAGATTTAAAACAGTTAGTAAAAGTAGATTCAGAAGCCATAGCCCAGTCCATGCAAGTCTATTGGCAATGCATCCAAACTTCTGTCCACCTGGGTGCAGGGGAGCATATTATCCTCCCTCCATCATGCCTTGCCAGGTGTGGATAGTCCAGTGTCAGACTTAGCTAGATTTTTCTCTATGATATTTTCTTTTGAATTCTGTCTTCCACATAGCATTTAACTCCAGCACCTAAGGCCAACACTGGCAAGGTAGCTGAAATGTCACAAGCACAAGATTGACTCTGAGTGTCACACACCCATTGACTGTGGCACTACGACCAGGACTGTGCTGCCAGAGACCCGAACCCTGGGAAGCTGAGAGGCCCCAGACCCAGGTCCTGCAGTGCAGCCTCAGCTGAGCCACTGCTGGTCTTCTGTCCGTTCATTCTCATCCTCCACTGGACTCCCTCCAGCCCTTTGGCACAGAGCGGAACTGGTGCCATCCATGCCTTGTCCTTCTATTGAAAGATCAGGGAGGATCTGTGATGCTCTGCTGGAAACAGCAAGGTCAGAATCACTGCCAGTTTGGGGAGAGGGGAATTGAAGCTTATTTCAGAGGTATAAGGGGTTTTAGACCTTCTGATAACATTGCACCTGCCTGTGACTATGAATCTGTACGTCGGAGGGTTGAATCCTTTGGCTCTTATAAAAAAGCCTGGAACCAATGAAACTCTTAACAAACTTCCACAGAATAAACAAGGCTCGAGAGTAGTGGAGACAGTTTCAGAGACAAAAGAGAGATCTTATGGGATTAAAATTTCTGCAAAGTGTTTCCACTATACTCAGCTCCTGGATTGCCATTGTCACTTAACATTCACTGACACCACAGCAAGTCTGCAGTGTTTCACCTGTCTCTGCATTTCTGTAAGCAGTCAATTCATCAGCTGTGGTAGATACCAAAGCACATCCATAAAATAGGTCACTAATCAGACTATTCTATGGCTAGAGATATCAGAGAATGAGAACAAGGATCTCTCTTTGATACAGATATGTTGTTTGTTGTGGTGAAAGTCCTGCTTTGTTCTTGTGCATCAGCCTTCAAGTGAGTGTGAGTGCCAGGGACATCCCAGCTACATTTTTGGATTGACATTAATTTCTTTTGCTGTTGTCTGTGATCTGCCAGCATAGCTCCATGCCTGTTCTGAATTCAAAGTGAAAAAAAAAAGAGGAAGCATGAACATACACACTGCTGCTGAAGATTTATAGGATGTTTTGCAGAAGTAAATTTTTGTAACCATTTAACTAGAGAATTATTAGCAAAGTGTTTAGTTCAAAAACTTGATATGAGTGATCCAACTACTCTGTTTCTAAAGCTGACAATAATGATACTGCCACAGAGAAATACCTCAAGAAGAAAGACTTTGCATTTCTCAGTAATTTCTGAAATTTATGGGCTTTAGACAGACCATACTTAACATTGCATAGAAACTTTCTCTGTATTGTTTTCCCCTGAGGATATTTCAAGTTTGAAGTGTATTCAAATTCCACATACTTGAGACCTAAATTATTAAAAAGGTAGTATCATCATCAAATATCTTCATTTCACTTAGTAGTTTGTGTCTGTCTCTCCAGATATTGTTTAATGGCATTCTGTTATTCTCATGGTCTAGCTACTAGTATAATTTCTGTTGCAATGAAACTGAAAGTATCTAAAATAATGATAATGGATAATTGTCTGTCACTGCTCCATGTCTGGGTTTTAGCCATTCTCATGTGTAGTGAATAGCAGCATTTTGGTTCTGCACTGGCCACTTCCTGGAAATACTGTGAGACCTCCTGCAGGGATCTTAATGTTTTCAAGAAAGAGATAAAGTGCTTCACCTTATGAAAACTTCCTCAGAACACTCCTCTTGGAATCTGCACACACTCTACAGTCCGTGTTGTATATTCTTATCCCCTTAATTGTTTGTGCCTTTGGAATGAGTTTTTTTATTTTGTCACCAAGTTCTGAAGGAAACCAAGCTTCATCTTCACCATTTGTTTGATCTTGATTTACCATTTTCAGGCCCTTAGATTCTACCAAGTAAGAAATTTAAGAGAAAGGTACTTAATTTAAAATGAGAAGGCAATAAACAGCTGAACTAATTTCTGTAGACATGGACCATATATCATCAGCTACGATGAATTTGGTGAAAAAGAAAGATGATAGATAGGCAATCAAATCTACAATACCTGTCTTGAACCTGTCTGCATATGCAATAGTTCTAATCTCCAAAAATAATTTTTTAGTTATCTCAGAATTCCTTCCTAGCTTCTACAAAAAAAAAAAAAAGGTTAGTTCCTGTTTCTCTTGAATAATACAGGACTAGTCTTCTCCTCCTTTGCTGGAACATAAGTCTGAGTTGTAAATATCAGCTTATTTTATTATACTGAAAAAATTACCATCTTACAAAGGTCCAAACCATGGTAAAGGATATCATTGAGTGACTAATGTAAAGTTATCATGTTGAAATATGATTAATGATCACCTAATGCAAATAACATGTTTATATTGTGCAATATTGTGATAAGGTTTTTGGGACACTTTCTGAGTGGATCTCAGCTCTGCTACTGATCTTATCTGTGCTTACATACTGTGTGATGAAGATAGACATGAGTGCTGTTGTTGTCAGATAAACTTGCTTCCTTAAACCTGTTGCCAGGAGCTTCTTTATAATTTTTGAGAAAATATTTGAGCTAATGAATAGACGCTTTCTTTCAAGGTGCTTAGACAGTTAATTTAAAGCCACACCACACTGACTAAGGGAATCTAAACCAAAAAAGAAATCCAAAACCTCCTGAGCCTTTGGATTCATGCCATGTGAGTGAGAACTTTATAGCTGCTTCATTATGCCGTGAACTTCTACTAGCTGTACTGGGGAAATGCTAAGTATCTTAAAAAGCAAGCTTTCTTGCTGTTGTAATGTGTCAGAAATCTCTGGCTGGAATCCTGCTGAGATTGTCGTGTACTTTTGCTGTGACAAATGAGTTTATGAAAGTTTCTAGGAAATTGGTTCTTATTCACCTCTTGCTTTTGCAAAATAATTTTGATTATATTTGCAGTTAGAGATGCTTGAGCTTTTCTCTTCCTAATCTGCTTGCCGCCTTCTGAACATTTTTTATGCAACATAAGATTTTAAGAATTCAGTCTGTCTAATTTTACATGTTTTTGAATGCTGGTTTTGGTTTGGTTTTTTTTGAAGAACTGAAGTTGAACTCAGCATTTGCATTCTGTTTAGAAAAGAGCATATGGGGGAGAGCAGCAAATAAAGAAGCACAGTCCTAATGAAGAATCTAATGAAGGGTCAGAGCCCAGAACTTAATGGACATCAAGCTCATGTTTGAAGTTATGATGAACTGCATGGGATGTCATATATCTGGCCAGTCTGCACACCTATTCTGCTTGCATACGAGTCAGATAAGTCAGAAGCTAAACGTCCAAAATTTTGAAAGCACATCCCAGTATCTTAGAATTGTATGAAATTCCTCAATGGGAAATATATTCTATCCTTCTGCACATTCAGAAGAAGGCGGTTTGGTGGTTTCTTCTGGCCTTTCACTGTAAGATTATTAAGGCAAATCTGGTCATGCTCAGAAATCTACAGCACATGAGGAGAGAGTGCAAAATGGAGACCTACCTTCCTTCCTCCTGTGGCTCTTCCCTTGCTCCTCCTTTTCCAGGCTAGTGTTTGCACTCCTGACCTCAAAAATAGTATTGCACTCACAGGATTTTTTTTTTTAATCTGCTTATTTTTGGTCTTCATGTTTCAGAGGAAGTAGCTGTTAAATTGTCTGTGAAATGGAGTGGTCCAGAAAATTTGATCTCATAATATTTACGTGAAGTAGTGTTGCAATAATAACACTAAATGGTGTTAAGAGAAATGGAACCTTTTTAGTCAGGTGCAGCAGGAAAAGTTTTATGACAGATAAAGGAAAAAATTTGTAATAATAATCAAGCAGTCTGGAAACTTCTGTGTCATTAACCAAGTGTGATAAATCAAGTTTTTAAGTTCTGCGTTTAAACAAGCCTTTGTTATCTATACTTACATATTTGTGAAAATAAACAAAGGATTATAATATATAAAGAAGAAACAGAAAACAGTGGCGTTTCAGAGAGGATTAGTTGTCAATGATATAATGCAGTTAACTTCTGTAATGGAAACCCCTAGGCAACAAAAAAGCCAGTAGTGCCAAGCTGCTTTAAAATTAGACATGGTAGATCTTGTTTCATGCACAACTGACTTGACTTCATATATGCTTTTGCATTACAGTACATATATTAATGTTTTGAAATTGCTTTGGGGATAATTAACATTAGAGGAGAAGCCAAAACCTCAGGTGTAGCGTTTAAAAAAAAACTCAGAAAAAAACCTTTGTTTTATTTCTTAATTTATCAGCTGCATCAGTGCGGAAATGCTGCAAAGGAACAAATGAGTATTCACTTCTTCCTGAAAAGTTAGCTTTTAAACAGTCTTTTTCTTTGGTTGGTTTTGGGTTTTTTTGTTTGTTTGTTTGTTTTATTCAAAATCCAGGATTTGTATTGATAGGAATGGTGATATTTCAATCATAGCAGAACATTCCTTGTAGCTGTTCCATTATTGTTTTCAACTGGGTTATGGAGTGATTGATCCTGCATCTTTTCGTGCATATGCATTGAGTAATCTTGACTTGGTTTTATTCAGACATAGGCACGTTGATCTTCTCTTGAGTGTATTCAAAGGTGGACCTGACCCTCATGGATGACTTACCACAGTTACAACCAGTTAGTCTAAATGTTTCCAGTAGCGAGAAATATTGTCAAATATTTTTCGAAAGGCAGAAACACAGTATGCACTTTTGAGTTTTGGAGATGATGAGGGAGGAATAGTGCTTTCCAGAATGTATTTGCTTTCCTCCATGGAGCTGTGCTGCACCTGGCCCTGTGGTTCTGTCACACTGAACCTCACACAACACATGAAACGTCTCTGGCAATTTACATATGGGGCTGTTATCACCAGTGTGAGATCGTCATCCATCAGTACAAATTCATATTCAACCAATGGGACAGGGAAGAATTCTTGACATTGTACAGAGTTTCAGAGAGAGTTTAACCCAAGATCTGAAGAGCGCATTTCAAACAGATACTACACGTAGCTTGGTCAGTTCATAATCTAATTACTTGAAAGATGAAACCATTCTTCTCTTTCTTCCTTTTTAGATTATAAACCAAAGTGTGAAGCTTATGATGGCAGAGTAGATCCAATAAAAGCTTAAAAGGTAACTGTATTCAGTTAAATGTCACTGCAAGCAGCAGGCAGGTAAAGTTTGTAACACAAGTTTCCAACATTTGCTGCTACAGGCACAGTAGTGAAATAGTTTTGCCATACACTATTTTTTGCATTATGCATGAGGATTTAGCTTCTGGATGGAAGTTCTGCTTTCTTGAAATCTGTTCAAAAGCTAATATATAAAGATTTTTTTATATATATTCATACGTCTTGTTTCTTTGCCATTGGCATGTTTTTTTCTGCAAGGAAGAGAGAGCCAGTTCTGTGATAATCCTAAGAATTTTTTTTATTTTTTTATGGTTGTTTATTTTGTTAGAAAAGTTGGATCACAACCACTTTGGCTTTATTTAGATTATTGTTGGAAGAAAATACAGTCCTTTGGGGTTTTTTTCCTTAATTCTCAGAGCCTGATACTGATTTTCCTCTAAGGGCAAAATCTACCTCAGTTGATTTAGTTCTATTGCTATATTCAAAAAAGTGATACAAATATTGAGCCTACGTTCACTTTATCACAGGGAATTAGATTTTGTGGTGTTTTTCTCAGTACCCTGAAAATTCTGATTTAACAGTATGCTTCCCTGTATCACCTTAATGAGAAATGACTTATCACGGTATAACTTGCTTTTGCAGTGAAAATATCTATAATTCATAAGAAGCAACTTTGGGCATGCATTTTTTCCTTTCAATGTTATGTGTACTTCAGCCAGTATGAATTTCAGAGGGACAGCTTGAACACTGATAGTATCAGATGGATGGGATTTGGCTCAAGTTTAAGATACTTTATTAACTTGCATGTAGTTGTCTGGATACATACTAAGTACTTTTTGCTGTTGCCTATAATAAGGGTATCTAGGGACATTTGAAGTGTCCTAGAGTATCTTAAACATTTATGTAGAATTGATAGCTCTAAGTCATGATGTCTAGAGTCTTTCATCCTCCTGGTGCAATAGTTTGAGGCTGAACATATTTTAAGGTATGACACGAGCAACAGACTTACATCTAGGTGGGTAAGCTCACCATTCAGACTTTGTCATACATATTCAGTTAGCCAAAAGATAAGCTGGGTTCACCTGAAAGTCTACTTCGAAGGCTGAAGTTATCTAAAATAAGCAATCTAGCACCATTTGAGAAACCCTGGGATATCCAATCCATCAGCATGGCACTAGCATGTGAGCTGTCCACCACAATAGTGAACTCTGACCTCTTCCATGTCTAAGAAATTGGGACACATTTATAGTAACTGAGGTGCCACTGGTTTATTTACTGCACATTTATTGCCATTTAAGCATGTTATCTGGACCATGCCTCTGTCTTCTGATCTTGGTTGTTTAATTCAATATCTTGATGGTTTATTTTTAAATTACGCATGCTGACATTGAACAGAAGAGCCCCAAACTGAAATCTGAATGAATAAGAAAAATTCTGCCCCAAGGTATATCTTTCATTGAATTTCATTTGATCCATCTACAAAAAAATCTTTTTATTGAGGAAAATGGCTGAAGGAATATTTTAAATTTATCTCAAATTTGAGAGATCATGTTTAATGGAAATAATCAGACATATAATTTGCAATACAGATGTCTGTGTATGAATAATTTATAGTCTTTGCTGTCCATAGAGAGACCCTTTTCTATAATGCTTTTACATTGTTAAGGATTTAAAACATTGGGGAGAAGAAAATAAGCAAATTTATCAAAGATAAATGTCAACAGATATTAAATACAAAAGTACTATGCCTGGTACTGGAAGTCTCTGTTCTGCACTGGATTCTAAGGAAGTATTCTATATGCTCCCCTGATTCCCATACCCTTATCTATACTGCTGTTCTATACTGAGAGCTTTCAGACACAAGGAGCAGACAGACTTTGGCTGGAACATGCCGTTGGTCTTATGCAAAACAGTTCATTTCCTAATTCCTAACTTAAAATCTAAAACTTGTTAAACCTACTTCATGCTAAAAGTACCTGTTTAGGGCACCATAGGCAGCTAACCAGGGTGCAGATATCTGTGTCAGAGTTGCCTGAAGGTGAACCCTCCACCTCATGTTTCAAACATGAAGAGTAAAAACCAGTTAAAATACGACAAAAATAATTGAATTGCACTATAGTTTAACTGATGGCAATAAAAAGTAAAACAGCTGCTAATGAAGAATGAAAGCTACCTGAATAATTGGTATTTCCTATGTTTTTGCACACACAGAACAGGATAAATATTAATTAGGATAATGCTTTTTCTGTAGGAAAAATATATACCTTAGAAAAAGTATTACACTCTATTGTAAGAAGTATATATAGAACTCATCAAATTATGATCCTCAACAGTAATATAGTAACCATATTTGAGATACCAGAAATTTCTGGTGTGACAGATTGCTAAATAAGCCAGTCACGATGGTTCCCAAATCAAGCAATTGTTATGCGTCTTGCACCAAGTAGGTAACTCTGCATTTCACCAGAGAGTCTCCTCCTGTAGGATACATCTCCCCTTTCTTCTGGAGAAAACTTTATGCTTGATTTTGCTGAATAAGGATGTAAAGAACTTTCATTTGCTGTAGACTTGGAATTATGGATAATGTGGAAATAGTTTTTAATTGTCATGTACCTGTTTTGTATCTCAGAATGAGAGAAAAAAATCAAACTTGACTAGTAGGGTTCGAATTGATTTCTTCCATGGAGAACTAAGGCTTTTGGAATGTGTAGAGTGAGCATCAGTGTCTGCTGCAAACAGGTAAATGAATAAGGTTGAGTTGAACACAACCAGATGATGAATTATGTTAGTGACTATTGCATAGCCAGGAGCTGCCCAGCTCTGGCTCTGCAGAAAAGCAAAACACCTGCTGTCTTTTAAATAAGAGAGCAGGATCATTACTGATATTAAGCAGCCCATGATTTAAAGGATTGCTAGATCAGATTTTATACATAGGCACGAGAAGACCATCTACATATCCAGTTTTGGGTAGGGTCCTTTGCAGTGGAGAGGAAGGAAATGTAGTGACTGTTTTGAATTCCAAACACAGAATAAATACTTTGTCTTCAAAATTGCTACATATGCTGTATGTGCATCAAATGTTAGTAAATCAAACTGGATGCTGATTACATCACACTATTCAGATTGTTTTTGAAAATACGAAAACTGGACATTAATCTATGCAGAAGGGAAAATGAAGAAGTCTTCTTGAAGTCATAGAGAAAATACCACTTTCCTGTAGAGAACCCTGACATGCTTTTTTCTCTCACTGTAGTAGAGAAGTAAAGGGACTTCTAAATATATGTCTGAAATCTTTATTTTGCTCCATAAAAGCCTGCTTATAGGGAAGAAGGTGATTTGCGTATACATTTGCAGGTTTTATGTGGGGCTGTTTGAGATTTTCCTGGCAAGTTGGGCAGGCAACTGACAGATTCTGTGTCAGCAATACACACTCATTTGTGCATGTTGGAAGGAGGATTTTCATTGGAAGTGCTGTTTGTTAATCTGTCTGCAGTGCTGATTAGGTATTTGCTACACTGCCTGGAAAAGACAGCAATTCACTGGGAATATTTTTTCAAAGTTAGTAATTGCCAGATACTACATTTTCTCCTCATCTTTTTAAGGATTTTTTTTCAGAGGCAAGCAGAGGAAATGTGTTATATTAGTTGAATTCCCATCTCACTGCATTCTTTAGGTTTTCTAGATATATTTTTCCAGGCATTTACTCACCCCATCCCCAAACCTTTGTTTTAAAAGTCTCATGCTGTCACCTGGGTGGGTAGGACAGAGTATTTTTGTCCAGTGGCTATTCTGTTGACCTGCCTCTAAGACAACAAGGATGGACCACAAAATGGGTTCTAACGAAATGTACCATCTTTTCAAAAAATCTTAAAGGATGGCTTGGATGCTTGGCTCCAGTAGTGCAGCAAAATTGCGTCTGACATCTGTTTAATATAACTACATGGAGCTTAAAAATTAAGGGCAAGCCTGAGGATTCAAGCTGATGGAAACCTGCTGCCAATGCAGTGTGTGTGCTCATGTGGTTTATTAATCTTGTCAGTTGTTATTACCTTTTTATCTGGATCCTGTTAACTTAAGATTTGTATGTAACTCATGGAAAAGATACGCTTTTGTTTTCTTTGTTCGGATATGAGAAGTCTGTTGGCATAAGTCTTCAAAGGCATTAAGTCAGTAGCATCATGGAAATTTGGCTATGTTTTGAGCACTCGAGTAGCTATAAAAATTAGACTAGGTTATTTTAACAAGCTATTGTTCCATAATCTATCTCATCCTTCTTTCTATGTTTTTTTTCTTTTTATAACTTTCAATTCATTTAAAGGTACTTTGCTTCTATTCTAGAGTTTGATAAAAGCTGTTACTTAGTCTTTGAGACTGTAACTTCAACATTATATATTCACTAGATATGTCAACAGTGCATAGAAACACAATCTAAACAGTGGAGACCTTTGCATATGGAAGAGTACCACCTTCTAACACAAAACTTCTCTCAGCTTTATTTTCTTAGACCAAAATGAGAGAATTAAATATGCTTATGCAATAGAGAGCAAAGCAGTAGAAAACACTGAATTGACCCTCTATTTCTCCTCTTGCTCTGATTCAGTTATGCTTGACTTTTTATTTCTTGTTGGATGCTCTCTTTGCTGTGGACCCTTGGCAAGTGTTCTACTGTCATTTAATCTTTACATTTCCTCTCTTGACCCTCCTGACAGGAATAGATGGTTACATGTCCTAAAGCAAAGCTATAATGAGCACCCATCCATCATAAAGAAAGTTCTTCATTGCAGAATTTCACTATTCATGCTGAGGATCTTTACAATATTCCCTCTGTGAGCCCTCCATTCTTATCTTGCCATTAGTTTGGGGACCAGACTCATGCCTGTGTCTCTTAATATCAAAAGTTCTCTTTGCTCATGCAATGTATAAAATCATTTTATTACCACTTGCAATTCTTGAAGATAATCTCTGTTGGTTTGGGGCTTGCTGTTGTGCAACATTATGTAAGAAACACCTTAGTAATAATTTACTGAATTACATTTAATGTATTCTTAAATAAGCCTCTGGTATATTTTGTGTAAATAATCCATATAATTCATTATTCCCAGTACTATTCAACATAATATGCTACCTTTAGTTTCTTTCAGTTTGTTTTCAAGGCTGTCTTAACAAGAACATGGCCTCAAGACTTTTGGGGGTTTGATTTTCCAGGGGTTTTAACGTGAAAAATGAGGTTATTTTTTTCACAACCCACACAGAGGCTCTGTAAACATAGTGCTATTCCCTGCACTCCACCTCCAGCTCAGCAACATCAGGTGTCTCTTCACTCAGAGTTCCTGTCAGGGTAATACTCAGGTCTTGGAAGTTAAGCCAATGATCTCTCACCCACACTGTTAATAACTTGGAGAGAAGCCTGCAAGATAGCAAAGGAGCTGAAGAAAACATGGATTTGATATCCTGAAATAATTTGGATTGTGATTGGCTCTTAATATGATATCTAGGCCTGTGATGCTCCATCCAAAGCCATGCTTCCTATTTGTGGAACATTTTCCAGACACTCTTAAGGAACTAAAATTTACTTCCCAAAGATTACTGTCTAAACTATCTTTTCTTTCATTTAATGCTGTAAAATGCATATTTTAGCAATGGGAAGAAATTTTAAGCTGCACAGTTTGTTTCACTCACTCTTCTAAGAGATTGGTGTCCATTCGTTGTAACTATTATCAATAATGTCTCACTACTTCCATTGCACTTTTTTTACTGTGTAATATAAGTGAACATTCTTATCAAACTGTAATTGGACCATATTCTTTTTCATAACACCACATTTGAAATCTTCCAAATGTCTTTCAGGGCAAAAAAAATAAAACTATTATCACATTTCTTGGGCTAGATTTTGAATGAATGCTGTAGAAGGAAAGCAGTTAAATGCCACCCTGACACCCAATCCTGTGAGATCTTGGAAGCTAAGCAGGGTCAGCCCTGGTTAGTACTTGGATGGGAGACCTCCTGGGAATACTGGGAGCTGTAGGTTCTAGTCCTGAGGACTTCACTGTCACCATCCAAGCTCACTCTGCTGTAGCAGATGAACCTTAGGAGTTAAAGGGTGGGGCCAGTTCTGCACACGCTGTGCCTCACCTAAAAAATCCACTGCGCAGACTGGAAGGCCACACCCATGTGGGGAGAGCCCTTCCCAAATCTCCGTTTGCAAAGCCTAGCCATAATGATGATGACTGTAGAAGGCACAAAATTTGAGGAACTTCTGAAAAATCTCACTGAGTGTATACCTCCATATTTCGCAGCTAAACACCCATAGCAAATGTTCCCTTAAGATCTTAGCATTTTTGCAGCCATCACAGCAGAAAGCTGATTCTTGATTTCAGACTTGACTCTGCATGGTTTCCATGTTCATATTCCTTTGACTTCAAGGCTTGTCTTTCATTGTTGTCCCTCATGTGCAAAAATACTTATTTTTCAAACACTAGGGGTTTCTCAGAAGAACTGGAAGCTTTACTAAGAAAGTAGTTTCCCTTCATAAACAAAGCTGTCTAGTGCTAGGTTGTATTTATTACTGCCTGCGATATTATTCCAAGCACTGTAGCAGGGATGCCAACAGAAAGAGGGAGATGTGGAACTGCTGACTGAAACACTTTCCTCTGCATCTTCCTGAAACTGAAATTCACTGAATATCAAGGTGTGTGATGTATAATATTTCTTTTGGATTCATATCTGTTAGTAGATTTGCCATGACCAAGCCTGGCAGAGTTCAAGAAGCATTTGGATGATACTCTCAAGCACATGGTGTGACTCTTGGGGATGGTCCTGTGCAGTGCTGAGAGTTGGACTCGGTGATCCTTGTGGGTCCCTTCCAACTCAGCATATTCTGTGATTCTATGAAAAAAGTCTCCTCTGTATTTTGGTAGTCCATTGGTCTCACATATTCTAAATGACACTCAGTGTGAGCCCTGAAATTTCCTGACTGTGATGCACAGCTTTTCCTGAATTTTCTATTTCACTGGAATTTTCCTCCTTTTTCATTGCATTTATTAAAGACATTCTTTTATTTTCTTTTAAACTTATATTTTCTTTGGTCTACAAAGGGTGTCTCTGTTTATATGGTGAGAAACATAAACCTGCTACTCTTCTGTAAGAGTTCGTTTGAGAAGTTTATTTTGGATACTATACTGTGTATTGCTTTCTTACACCTTAAAAATCTCAAATGAAGTCAGCATAATGAGAGTAGTGTAATTGTGCCAGACTAGAGCACAAGTATGAATTACACAGCCTGTCTGGAAAGCTGGGTGAATAATGGGACAACCAGCCTGAACTAACCTCTGTGCTTCTTTGGCTGCACTTTGTTAGAACTCAGCTAGCTTGTTTAAAGCTGACCATGGAAGGCTGATGTACACTATGGTCTTTCTGTGTCTTCTCACCTTTAAGGGCAGTAAAGACCTGTCTTTGCTATAGCTTTTTGCAGTGAATGCACTCCTTGTTTAAAAAAAAAAAGGCAACTGATTTCCTTCCAGCAAATCTTAATCTTGTTAATATTAATGGCAAAACTCTTGTTCATTCTGTCAGGAATGGGATGTCACCCTCAAAATGTGTTGCTCATGTTTCTGGATCTCTTAAAAAATATAATGTATCAAGGAAAACTTCTCATGAACCCTCTCAGTATCACAGTGGTAGTCAAGAAGGGCTCTCATGTGTTAAGCTTCTTTCCTTACTAAACCAATGCGATTCAAAAAATACACTTCTGTGGCCTTGTGCTTGTTCAGGAAAATAACTCAGAATAGTGTGTTTTTGTCTGACAAATTAATATCATATAAACTGGGCTATTTTCACAGTTTAATGTTTGAGAACTTGGTACAAACTCTGCTGTGTGCCTCTGTTACTCAAAACAGGGTAATTGCTTCAGTCAAAAGTGAACACATCCAATTGTTGATTAGTTACAATACCAGAATTGATGGCTTGTTTATCCAAATGTTACAAATTCCCTGGTTTTCAGTTTTCCTTTTGCGGTAGCTGTTGCCTCTGCTATATAAATGTGGTTACCAAAATGTGGTAACTATATAAATGAGGGAGAGAGCCTCTGTTAATACTGATGCAAAGTATGCAAACAACTTCAGCTAAACATAGCTTTACCATGGTTTTGTTATATAAATGTCAACTTGAAATTAAATGTTATGGAAACATTTCTTTTATCTTTATGGACTCTACCAGCTGCACAGTTTTCTCAAGTACAGTTTACATTTATGATGTTGTTTAAATCTATCACATACATTCAGCATGCACAGAAGAATTTTTTAAAAGCAGGCTGTTCGCGTTTGTGCAGTAGTTCCCTATGGTCCATGCAAGACAAGTTTATGCTGACTCCAGGGGGACCAAGAGTCAGTGAACCTGTGAGCCGCAGTTTGATTTTTTCAGAGACTAATGAGCTGAACACTTTTTATGCGTGTGTGTTGCAGGACTATGGTAACTTGGGGTGCATTAGGAAAGGCATTGCCAGCAAATTGAGTGATGTGATCCTGACCCTCTATTCAGCCCTAGTGAGGCAAATCTGGAGTTGTGTGTCCAGTTCTGGGCTCCTCAGCACAAGAGAGACACAGAGCTCCTGAAAAGGGGCCAGCGAAGGGCAGCAAAGATGATTAAGGGACAGGAGCATCTCTTTTACGAGGAAAGATGAGAGAGTTGAGCCTGTTCAGCCTTGAGAAAAGATGACTGAGAGGGGATTTCATCAATGCCTGTAAGGATCTGAAGGAAGGGTGTAAAGAGGATGGAGCCAGGCTCTGCTGAGTGGGTCCAAGCACTAGGACAAGAGGCAACAGGCAGCAACTGATGCACAGGAGGTTCTACCTGAACATGTGGAAGAACTTCTTTACTGTACGGGTGGCCAAGCACTGGAACAGATTGCTCTGAGAGGTTGTGGAGTCTCCCTCACCAGAGATATTCAGGAACTTTCTGGATACCATTCTGTGCCATGTGCTCTGGGATGACCCTGCTTGAGCAGGGAGGTTGGACCAGATGATCCACTGTGGTCCCTTCCAGTCTTACCCATTCTGTTATTCTGTGACTTACACAAATCATGGGCAAATTTCACACTATATTTGCCAATTAGGCAATTTTTTAACACTTGGATATTTTGTAATGCCATTGCAAATATTCCATTTCAGCCCCGTTACACCCACCCCACACCCCCCACTCCCCATATATCTGATTTGTGACTTACCCAGGAACTGGAATAATACAGAAAAAGGCAATTTTAATCTAGAGTTGCATTGTCCTAGTCAGCTCCTCTTTTTCACGAAGGCTGCAACTGTGGTTTGAAACAGTGGTGTCCCTTTATGCAGCAACGATATGTTCTCCCTGTGGTGCAAAGTGTAAATATTAGGTACTATACATACAGTTAAAGCATTTGACTAGCTCAGTTTCGTAGTGTAAGCTCTTTCCACTGAACAGATCTGGTCATGACTCTACAGAAGCCAGCAGATGGAGATTATTCCAGGTACATCACCCCAGTGTGAGTCATGAAAAATATACACCAGCCTTCATTAATGCTGCAAACCTGCTTGGCCTGACATGGGCTGGGTTCAGTGGTCATTGAATTAGATGTTGGAAATTAGAGCTCACTTCTGTTTGTATCTTCCCTAGTTTCTGAAAAAAAGATTTATACTATACCAACGCATAATAAAGATCTAAAAAGTCAAAATGCAATTAAAGCAAATGAACAGGAATGGTAATAGAATGCCTTTCAGAATGCCACACAGAGATGGCAACAGTGCAGTTTCTAAGGAGCAGGTTCAGGCAAACAAATTAAAATAAGCATCTTCATAGAGCTGTTACTTAGGCTGTGTAAATCATTCACAGTTTATATGCATGCTAAAAGTACACATAGGCTCCAGAACTGTGATAGCAAGATAGCAAGCCGTGATAGCAAGCTGATAGCAGTAGAGCCTGTTCAGGTGCACAGTCTAAGAGGTTTAGGAAGCCTGTGAGCCACAACCTGCTGGTAAGGAACCACCTTCGCACCTCCACGGGGTCTTCCTTTGGTACCTGCTACCAGTCACTGCTGGAAGGGCTGGACAGGCTTTGTCTTGGTCCACTGTGATTGTCCAGACAGTGAATGGCAATGAACTTCATTGTAAAGTTTATTCCATGGCAAAGCAGACTCATATGGACTTTAATTACCAAGTTTACTTTTTTTTTAATTGAAAAATCAAACTATTCAAAGAAGCTTTCAGGTGCTTCATTTAGCTGTCACCTGATGCACATTCAACCAACCACAGGCTTCCTGACACAAGTGGCAACAGGCTGTAGTAAAAGAGCAAAACCTAAAATACAGGAACAAATCAGAAATGTCATTTTACCTTCAGTCTTTATAAATGTTTTCTGTCTAAAGACATTCTCATTTTATTTTTCCTGCTACTGCAGAACTGAAATTTTCAGTAGAATCTTTGATAATACTGTCATGCCCTCAGGAAGATGATTAGAAATGAAACTCAGATGTAAGTGCTTCAGTTGACAGCAAGTGGGTGGGAGGGTTTGGAGTTTTTTTTCTTTTTGTCCATGAAGAAAAAGTCAACCAAATACTCTTTCCTCTGAAGCAAAAAGCTGCATTTTACTTCTTGTTATGTCCTGGAAATCAAGTGGGTCAGTCTAGCGTTAAGTCTTCCTGCAGATCAAATTTTCAAGTACTCAGAAGGTATTTTGGCTTTTCTGTGCAGTCAGACCATGGTTTGCCCATTCCAGCTATAGCTCTTTATGTATGGTGCCTGCAGCCACAGGGCCAAGTGAATGGGCTGTGCTTTTTCCAAGTGCCAAAGACAAGGAAAAGTTCAGTCTCCTGAAGTGCTGCAGTCATTGGTACTGTTCAGCATCCTGGCTAAGTGATGCCCTGGTCATTCCCAGTCATCAGCTCTAAGAAACATGTATTTTTTTTTAAAGTAATTGTCTACATTCTTAATAAAGCTTTACAGCCATCCTGGATGTGTGTGCCTTACCGCACACTGGCTGAAGTAGCCTTTTCATCTTCAAACAGACCCTGTAGGTATCTCATTGCAAATCCCCATTCTTCACATAAAGCCAAAAAAGCTGAAAAGGTGGGCACCTGTAGTGTGTGACCTACTGGGCCATAGGCACAGCTAGAGGAAACTCTTCATGGAAAGACATCACAGAACCTGTTAAAGATATGATCAATACATTTTTAAATGAAAGTACTGTGCTCAGGACATCTGAATCTGTCCCTGGGTATTTAAAAACAACCTTGAGACTCAGAAGTGCTCCACAGGCAAACTAGGACTCCTGAGTGTGTCAGCTCTAAACAGTTGTGTATCAGCCCTCAAAACAGCTACTCAGGGCTTCTTTATCTGAAAATGCTAGCTGATTGCTGGAAAGTCCCTCAGGGTTGGATGAGAGATAATAATTTATAAAATAAAGATATCATTAACATGGTTTTTTACCATTGGCCCAAGTCTGGTGGGATTTTTTGCATTTTCAGTAAGATAAAATAAAATTCTCTGACAAGCTAAAAGGATGATCCTTGTGGGTCCCTTCCAACTCAGAATGGTCTGTGATTCTGTGAGTATGAACAAATAAGTCGAGTTATATGCAAAGTAAAACCATGTCTATCATTATAGTAAAAATGGCAATTTAGCTTTGTTCTCACCTGTGTTGCAGGAAAAATAACTAGCAAAATGAAAGGAAGTGCTAATAATAGAAATCCAGACACAGATAACCCTGAAACTATTTTAGGTTGAGAGGTATTGGTATTGAAGATGCATTTCAAGCCAAACTATTCTATGATTCTGTGGTTAATGTTAGGTTTACAACTGAAAGGAGCAAACTTAGTGAGGTTATTGGGGTAAGGAGGAACAGCTATGAGTTATTACCACCGGGAAGAGCAGTATGCAAACTGTCCCATCATCCCAGCTTGTGAAGCCCACTTGTTCTTTACCTAGCAGATTGAGTGATGCAGTCTGGTGAGCTGGAAAAAATGATAAAAACCATTGATTATACTTTGAGGAGTAAAGTAATGTGATGCTCAGTGCTTCTTATGTAAGAATTGCAAATAGATATTAAGAAAAAATATGTACCTGTGCAGGCAGTTAGGTGGTGTACCAGGCTGTCGAGAGAGGCCACCAAGTCTCCTTCCCTGCAGACACTCACCAGTCGACTGGACATGCCCCTGAGCAAGCTGATGTAATTAAACTTGCTTTCAACAGGGGTTAGACAAGATAACTGCTGGAGGTCCCTTCTAACCAATATAGGACTGTGATTTTTATGAATTCCCCTTGTAAAAGAAGCCAGTGTAACTTAAGTTTTGTTAGAGATTAATATGTTGATTTTTAACAGACAGGTTCTTGGTTATTTATTTGCCTGTGATTAAGCTTAGCGATGCTCTGGGCATACTAAAAACGTATTTATTTTACATAGTTTTATAGGCAGGTTTGACTAAATGATATTGTTAAGTTGAAAAGGGTTTCTGTTGCTTTGATATGTTGGTTGATCAGGTTGTTTTTCATCTGTGTGCTCTCATATGAATAGATGGATACTGCTACGTGATTTTTCATTTAAATCAAAATGCCTGGTCCTGCTCAGCATTTATTCTTTAAAGCTATATAAATAAATGTTCATAATGAATCAGAAAATATATGAAAAGAACAGAACTTGGTTTTTACACATAAATATATACAACATTTTTGGCTCACCATGAATCCACTCTTTCACTTGTCAGGCTTCCTGAGGAATTAGGAGACAGGCAGACATGCATCTCTGCTGGAAGGAGAAAAACAGTACTCTCACTACAAGAAGCTGTAGTCAGCTGGTGTATTTCAACTAAGAATAATTCTTGACTGTGTGAGTGCTGTTTGGTTCCTGTACATAGCTTAAATCAGTCCTAGCCTAAGGAGAACCAGTTCTCAACTCTCACAAACTTCTCATGTACTCTTGAGCTAATATTTTAAGGACAGTCGAGAATGCAGATTCTCAGAGGCTCAGAATTTGCAAAAGCTGTTCTGTCTCTAGCCTGTACTGATTTTTAATGTGAACTTTTATGAATTGTAGCAGACAAAATTGCTATTTCAGCTCCACACAGTTAATATAGAGAACCAATGCTACTGTTACACAAACTGAATGCCCCTCCTTGTAGCGAGGGAGGTTTTTTCCTCCTTGTAGCACAGGTGTATGTCCCGTAGTCGTGGGAAATTACAATCCCGTTTACTAGTATGTTCCATGGAAATACTGAAGGCTAGTAATTTGTATATTGAAGCTCCAGGAAACTGACTTTAATTCTGTGGTTAACAAAGGGATCTCCACGGCTTCTTCTCCAGCCTTGGAAGTATGCAGTGCTTGGCAGTATGTACTAGCAATCACCTCTGATTAAACTGTACACATAAGAATCATAGAACCATAGAATGATTTGGGTTGGAAGGGACCTTCTATCTAGTCCAACCCACCAGCTGTGGGCAGAGACATCTTCAACTAGGTCAGATTGCTCAAAGCCCCATCCAGCCTGGCCCTGAACACTTGAGTAAGTGCTTGCAAGATCAGCATGTGTGAAAGGAAACTGATCTGCTAAAGTAAAATTCATATAAGGCTATCTCTGTGCCTGCAACATCTTAAAAATGCAATCTTTTTTCACACTAATTTCTGAGCAGAACAATTTTGGCACAGAGTGAAAGCCACTGCAAGATAAAATGTTGGAAAGTAAAAGCACCCTCATGTGTTGTTTCAAACAGGCAAGCAGCAGCTTTAATGCGTTTAAGATCAAAGGGCAAGTTTTTCCCCATATGGAAAATAAGTGATCACTTTGTTATTTAACATTCTTCAGAAGCATAACAGTTGTTCCAGAACCTTTGCAACTCAGCATTTAATAAAATAAGTCATTATTGAAACAGAAATATTACTGTTGCCAAATCAACGCGTAAGCGTAGCTTTGGCACGTGGAAGCCAGACATGTAAGCAGCAGCCGTGTTCCTCCTAGACATTCCAGGAGAGGCAGGTCCTGCTGCGGGCACTCAGGGTACTGCCCTTCCACCCTGCTGTATGCTGCTACTGCTGGGATGCTCTGTGTGAAAGGACTTCAGAATACCTTGTTTGGTACATAGAAGAAATTATGTAGCGCTCTTTCCAGTTGAAGTGAATATGAGATAAAAGACCCTGCAAAGTAAAGGAAAACGAATTACGTCATTGGTCTTTGACTAGTGAGACTCAGACAGGATAAAGGCTTATTGTGAAAACTAAGTATTACATCTCACTTTAGGTCTGAAGACCTAAACATCTCTTCAAGAAGTATTCTGTTCTCAAAGCAGTATATGATACAAAGCCACAAGCTGTTTATTGTACCCTCCTTGGTAAGGCCTAGTGCTTCACAAAGTGCTTATCTGCTGTTTGCTTTTAAACACAAAAGGAACTTAAAGCATATGAGGAAATAGGTGAACACCCCACCACCTCCCATTTTTCAGACTTTGTGCTGCTTTCCTGTCAATATTACATGGATGAGTATAGAGAGGAGATAAGTGTTGCTGTAAGTACATGAAACAGAAGAAATTGTCATCATTTGAAGCCCAAAAATGGGATTCTTCTTTTGCAATCTCACATGCTTCTGCCATCAGGTTCTGGTGTGTTAGTACTGCTGCCTAACAAATAGAAAGGGCACTTCAGATTCCAGAAAGTGCAGGACTTATTTAGATTAAGTAAGACAAGACTAATGGTGTGGTATAAAACTGAACACCCTCAAGCTAAAGTGCAGTGATTGATTCTTGGAAGTATTCTTAGAAGAAAGTTTAATACTAACACTGCATTATGTTGGAAAAATATTCTGTATTCCATTTATATCCTTGTTTACTACTGGGAGAAAACTATAGGAAATTAACAGGATTTTCTTTGCTCTGGCAATATTTATGAGTCAGCTCACAATTCCTGACACAAGCCATACTTCCACTGAAGTCAACTGTAAAGTTTCAGTAAAGATCAAAATCCAACTATTAGTTATTAGGAGTAAATAAAATTAGAGAAGGAAGACTTAGATTTTGGTAAGTTGATGGAATTTTCAAAACTGTTTATTCTTTATGACATAATGACATTATTCTGCCAATTTTAGTGAGCCCTGGCATTTTCAGCTGCTTAAATTTCCATTGTAGCTGGGAGGGGCACTGGGACTATAAGGTAGCCTGGACTTTCAAATACTATGTTAGTTTTACCACTTTTTTATTGTTTTTAAATTCTGTAATGAATATATGTTTTTTTCAGGATAGACTTACTCTTTCATTCTTATTCTTCTTTTTAACACTTCTCAATGGAGTGTTCAACAACATTCTTCTGTATATCAATATATTGAAAATCATTCCTGTCTTCATCAGCCTGGTGAATGAAAGCATCATGAAGTGAAAAACTGGTATCTATGATTTTTAATTATTTTGTACCATTCCTCCCACAGCAATCACAGACTGATATACACATCAAAACTCTGATGTTTCCAATTAAAATATCTTTTTAAAAAATAAATATTTTTAAAGTGTACTTGATTGTCTGATGTAGTATACTGACTACCATGTGAAAAAATCACATTTAATGACAGCAAGTAAACCGGAATCCCCATACAAAGCCAAGTGTCCCATAGACTGTTCATCTATATCATGGAGTTGAACATTACTGCCATAAGAACTGTATTATTTTGCAGCCTGGAAGGCTATTATTGGAGAATTTGTGGATATTTCTTTGTTCATTGTGGGTACTACTTAGTTCACATTGGGAATAACAAAAAAATATAGAAAAATGCCTTTTCAAGGCATCTCGAGATTCCTTCTTGAGTGATATGATTAAAAGAAGTTTTGTTAACTCATGCACTACAGCAGTATCTTTGCAAGACTCATTTGAGTATCCTTTCCCCTGAAGAACTCCTTTAATTGTCAGTGTTACTGACTATACATCACTGAAAAACAAATGTAAAACCAAAGCAAAATCCAATATATAATATACTACTGGAGAAAAATAGGAAAAATAAGGAATTTGACTCATGTTCCAGAGCTCTTCAACAGGAGGGAATATTTTAGGTGAAAATGCACAGCTGAGTCTTGAATGCTTCCCACAGTATCACCCTATCATAGTGATGTTGGGTTGTCTTAATCCCATGTATTTTATATAAAATATATCAAGCAGGCACCTGAATTTGAATTATTAGATTTTCAATAGATTTTGTCCCAGTCTTTACTGCACATTAAGATGTAAAACAGTACTGAAATCACAGAATCAGAGAATCAGAGAATATTCTGAGTTGGGAGGGACCCACTAGGATTATCAAAGTCCAACTCCTGTCCCCGCACAGGACGGCCCCAAGAATCACACCATGTGCCTGAAGGTGTTGTCCAAATGCTTCTTGAACTCTGGCAGGCTTGGTGCTAGAATATATTCTCCTGTATTCAGCTGTGAAATATCCTTACTGTTTGTAAATAACAGCATATCTGTTGAATATGCTCATTTAATAGTATTTTTCAACACAAGAACTTGATATACAGAAGTATCTATCCATAGTAAAAGATGTACTGGTAAGTTCAGAGAAGAATCTCATCCAGATACATGGTAACTCCTAGACCATACCCAGGAATTGTATAGGAAAGTGATTTTACCCAGGCCAAAATTATTATAATAACTGTCCTCAATATTTAATGGTATAGACCTTCAGCAACCATGAGGAGGGCCATTCCCTGTTCTATTGCTTGGGAGTCCACCTGAGTCCCACTCAGTGGGATTAACTCCAGGGGCTAAGTTAGATGGGCTTTTTTTCCCCAGCACAGTATGATTCCTTATTATTTTTGGCTGTCAAAGCCATGGCACTTTTGGTCATTGATGGTCGATTAGGCAATGAAGGTGAATGATGTCTGTCCCCATTACAATTAATGATGCCTTGGCTTCACCAGAACCAGAGCTGCACTCCCAGCACCAAGCAAAGAGACACTGTTATTTGTGACAGTTCCACAATTTTTCTGTTCTTTTGTTTGCTCTCTTATTTCAAAAAAACCCACCAAATATGAGATAGTGGCCATATTTCTGTCTTAAAACCGGGAGACCCGGAAAGCTGATTTTAAGTTGGTTATGATGGTGATTACCAAACTTATATACATTTCTTATATTAAGGATTAATTTTCTGGTTAGCAAAAGATCTGAATACAGTATTTTAGCAAACACTTTTACTGAAACACATTATTTGAGTACTGCCTTTGCTCTAGATTGTGAAAAATATTAAGAATAAATTGACTGCATTGGACAAACAGCTTTAAAGAAAAGATTATATAGTTGTTTTTATTTCTCCAGCTTCATATCGTAATTATTATTGTCATTATAATAAAATATTATCATTTTGTATGTGTTCTAAAAAAAATTAGATAAGTTCTGCAGCCTGTGCTCAATGATAAAGACAACATAGTTTCTATTTATGCTCTAAATTAATTTTCTTTTAAGGTATCTGTGGTACAGCAAGGGTTGCTAGGTGAACTACCAGACTTGTCATTGGCAGTTGGAGTAATTTGATGCAAGAGAAAAAGAAAGCAACCTGCAGGATTGTCTAAATACAGGTTTTATTTACTAAATTAAGCAATCATATTTGAAAATTTTCATCTACAAAAAGATCTACTGTTTGGGAGTGATAAAAGGAGCGTTTTGGCATTTTCTACAGATTTGAGGCACCTTTATGTGCAAAAAAAGATCTTAAAATGCAAGCCAGTATCATGTTTCCCAGTCATTAAAACAGTTAAATTCTAGAAGATAAAATGCTTTATTCTTATTTTTCTGTCAAAAATGTCTCCAGTTGAAGCCAATGAAAACATTTTAGAAAATATCTAGGTCGAAAATATCTCGGTTGAAAATATCTCTGAGCACTAAACCCATCAGAATAAGCATTTCTTGTTTTGTTTTATTTTCTTTTAAGCTACTGTGTGTGCTTGCTTACAGTTTTTAGAACCTTTTAGAACCCCCAAAAAATTTACCTTGATATGCTATTTTTCAGTATGATGGAATGCATTATCAGATGGGGATTATTTAATTAAATGGCTCATTTAATGACACTTTGATTTGTGTCCCATAGGTATCTGAACTATTATATTTGCTTTGTGTTGTGATTACATCTCCTGTTATGGCCTCTTCATTGCTTTGTCAATATAAGCCAAATACAATCACTTAGCAGACACTAAAAATATGACTCCTTAAAAATACAACAGAAAAGATCAGTTTAGGCTGACAACACTTTTTTTGACACACAAACTTAAACTCTTTCATACTTAATAAACTATTCTAATTTTAGAATGAATAAATATCCCATAGGGGAATGAAATACTCTTTGAATAAAATTTATTCATCACAACCTGACAAAACCCACCTTTCTAAAAGAGTTGTTTCAGCAGGATGTTCATTTCTTTAAAAATTTCAGACATTAAATTCAGTACAAATTTCTATATTTACGAAAAAGGTAACCATCAACCCAAAGAAAGAATATATAGAAAGCAGACTTTGCTGCAAACTTATTTTTATATCAAAAATTATTTATGAAGTTTCCTATCTAGCTTATTTTCCCATTTTAAGACAACGAAGTCTTCATATTCCACATCTCCACAGACAGGGTTGTACTATTGAAGAAAAGCTTGAAGTGCAAGTCGTTTTAAAGAAAGCCTACAGGAGAAATTTATGAGCTTTTTCTATAGGAGAGCGCTTTTTCTCCATGCAGCTTTTGTCAAACATTTTTAACAAATTGTAATAACCTTTGTCATATCTCATTTTCTTGCATAAACAAGTCACATTGAAACTACAAATGATGGAAAATTTAATCCACATGGCTTGCACTATCAAAACTGTTAAGCTGCATTCTTTTCCACCATGTCAGCAGTGCATTATCTGTTTTATAGGAATGTTGATTACTTTTTAAGGGAGGTACAACAGGACCTGTATACATGTCCTCATGCCTGTACTAGCTGTTTTCTCTTTCAGTTCTTCCTGTAGTTAGGAAAATGCTTCAGCATTTCTCTTTCTATATCCTATAAGAGAGAAGTGCTCAGGGGCTGTCAGGTGCGCTCAGGTTTCTGCCGTCTTCCTACCTTGATCATGCATGTTTATTCTGGGATGCAAAGGTGATACAACAACTCTCAATTCAACGATATGCATCCTTTCTCCTCTGTAGGAACTTGGAACCTTGCAAATTGTATGTATATTTTAATTCCTAGTCCAGGAGATGCTGGTTTTTTCTGTCCTCAGCAGCTGCATGGGGCACTGAAGTCGTGCAGTCTCCCTTTGTCACACATCAAGAGGGGGGAGAGTGCTGATAGCATCTAGCCAAGTCAGAGATCTCATGTAGAGCAACCTGCTTATCACAGATCTGTCTTTTTGCTTTTTGTGAGAACTGAACATCAAAAATAATAGCCCCAGTGTAATTATTTATAGGGTTTTTACTGAGTATTGTATCCCCATATCTAAACTTTTAAAGTATCTGTTGGTGCTATCCATCCAATATGATCTTCAGCACATTTATTTATCTATTGCCTTGCAGAGGTGTTGCACATTCAAGGATTAAAAAAATCATGTAAAGGTGGCACTTGGGTACTCAACTCAGCAAGATCCTCATCACTGTCAAGAAAGCAGGAGCACTACCCCTGACTCTGGGAAAGAATTACTTGTGAAGGGGCTCTAATAGCTTCTTTGTAGATTCAGGCCACATGAATGCAAACAGTTTGCTGTAAGGTTGCAAGCAACTGCATTAGTTCTGACTTTACCAGTGGGAAAAGTAAGAGAGACTTTTTGGTTGTAGTTGCAGATAGCAAAAGCTTTCTAACATTTTTTTACCTTCCATGCAGAACCCAGCTTAATGGCACTGCCAATGGTTTGCAAACAGTTTTGATCATAATCCTGAATGCCTTTGCACTTATGGGGGTTAAATCAGACCTCAAATAATACTGGAACATAACTCTGGTGGTCTAATCTCTTAATTATGCCACTTCAATAGTGATAGATTTTTATTATTTACAGAACAGCCTACAAAACTGTTTGCAGATGTTTAACTTTTGATTATTTAAATTCTAGCATTAAATAATGTAGCAAAACAGATCTTAAAGATCTTCCCTGGGGGTATTTTTTGTCCTTATGATATTCCCTAAGTAATGTTTTAACAATTGCTTTAAGGTGAACATACTCTTCCATGTGAACAGCCCTTAAATCACAAACTATAGTAAAATTCTACTGAAAATTAAATAAATGGAGAATTGGTAGGTCCTAATTAACTAGTAAGAAAAGTTTATGGGAGGCGGATTGATTAAATATCAAAGCTTCTGAGTTATAGTATCTTTCATAAACTGGCTTTTCTCCAATTAGTGTATGCTTTCAGGAGCACAGGAGGGAGATGAAAGAATCTGCACAAAACTGATTACTGCTGAAACAAAATGGAAGTTGCTGCTTTTGATAAAATGTGAGGCTAAGGCAGTACTTGAATAATTTTGTGGGAAGTTGCTGCCTAAGGCATATGTTTTACTGTCTGATACTGAATGCATGAGGAAAGACCATCTGTTTTTTTCAGCCTGAACAATTATATGATCCAGATTGAACCACTAGAGGCCAAATATAATTGCTCTGTGTTTTGCCTTGTACTACTCTCTACCTACAGTAGCATCCTCTTGTACAGCATGTATCATAGCACACAGCTCAAAAGATGGCATGCAAAAATACTTCTTTTCTATGGAGGTTTATAAAATTACTATCCAGGGCTTACTGCAATCCTCCACACTCCATCTGTCACTGGAGAAATAGCTCACAATAGGAAGGAACATCTGATAAACTTTGAGCATTTCAATGTTTGAATCTTAGGAAATGCTTTTTGCTGGACAGATCCTAGTTTAACAGCCAGTCAGGTGTAAGGTGTTACTGAATCCATACCTTCAGTTCTGGGGAGAAGGAGAGGTGCTTTCGTTGCACGACTTGAGTAAACAGATTGCATTAAAAAAGATAGATAGTGAATCCTGACTCTTAGTTCACTTTGATTGAAAGCACTTCAGTGTTATATAATCTACTGAAAATATTCCAGTTCTGTTACTACTGTTGTGTTTTACAGCACCTACAAGTATGCTTTTAGTTTTAGGACTGAGTTTCTCCACTCCCCAGAAGTGCTTAGAGTCTAATTTTAGATATAATGTGCTGAGTGGCAGTAAAAAAAAAGTGTTCAGTGTTGGAGAGAGGAATGAGGGACAGAGGGCCAAGATTTGAATGTGTGGGTGGATAAATGCAAATATTTTTCCTTTGTTCTTTAATAATAGTAATTAGTAACAATGTTCTATTTCTTTTAGTGTTTCTGGAAAAACTGAGAGCGAAGGTTATAGAAGTCTGGAAAAAATTCTTTCCAAGACTATTCTTATGTATTACTGTGAGGATTGTTTCTGCTTTTCATGGATAACCTGCAGAACTATTTCTACGAGGTGCTGATCTACACTGCACCTGGCTTTCCTAAAAATTTGCTTTTATTTTGAGTAATACACTGCATAACTGTACACATTCCTGAGTACCTTTTCCTGTCTATCATGAATTAACACTTTGCCCACAGTGATGTTCTAAATCACAGTCCTGATGGACTATGGCAAAGCAAGTGGTGGGTGAGTGGAGGATGGTTTTGTGACTACCAGACTGGGCTGCAATTTGAAAGGTTCAGGTTTGTTCCACATATAAAGACTTTCTGCCTTTAGGCAAATCCCTTACCTTTACTGTGCCATGCTCTCCAGCTGTGATATGGGAACAAGAAACTTTCTTTTTTCCTGCTGTGTCTGTTTTCTATGATTATGCTATAAGAGATCTCTTCCAAGTCAAAACTATTGTGTTTGGACAAGACCCAGTACAACTGGGCCTCCAATTTAGGTAGTATTACAGGAGTAGAACCAAACAAGAGTGATTTTTAATACCTAAACACAAAGGAAGCAAGAAAATGTCATTTTAATTCATTCTGGTCTAAAGAAATTCAGCAAAAGGAAATTACATTCTTTTACCATGAATTCTTAGTCACTTCTTACTTTTATTTTGTCCTCTATGCAAGCTGTAATGAGGAGAAACCACATTTATGCCTGTGTCAGTAGGATGTAGTTATAGGGGGATTGCCTCTGAAGGATGTAGTAGCTGAAACTACCAATAATGTTCTGTGAGTTTTTCCTTTTTTGTTAAGTGAGACGAAGGGGAGCATGAGGTGGATTTTTTTTCACTTATCATAGAATCATAAAATTGCAAAATAATGGAATCACATGGTTTGCAGTGGAAGGAGCTAAAGATCATCTAGTTCCAACTCCCCTGCCATGGGTAGGGAACCTTCCACTAGACCAGGTTACTCAGAGCCCATACAGCCTGGCCTTGAACACCTCCAAGGATGGGGACTCTACAACCTCTCTGGGAAACCTGTCCCAGTGCCTCACCGGCCTCATAGTAAAGAATTGCTTCATAATAACTAACCTATATCTTCCCTCCTTCAGCTCAAGGCCTTCCCCCATGTCCTATCACTACATGCCCATGTAAAAAGTCCTCCTCCAGCTCTCTTGTAGGCCCCCTTTAGATACTGGAAGGCTGCTGCAATGTCTTCCCAGAGCCTTCTCTTCTGAGAGGCGGGCTGAGCAACCCCAAATCCCTCAACCTGTCTTCATTGGAGACGTGGTCCAGCCCTGTGATCAACTTAGTGGCTCTCCTCTGGGAGAGGAGACATTCCAACAGATCCATGTCTTTCTTGTGATGGGGGCCTCAGGGCTGACTGTGGTACTCCAGATGGGGTCTCACAAGAGCAGAGGGGGAGAATCACCTCCCCCTGGCCATGCATCTTTTGATGCAGTGCAGGATGTGATTGACTTTCTGGGCTATGAGCATAAATTGCTGAGTCATGTTGAGCTTTTTGACCACAAACGTTGCCAAGTCTTTCTCCCCAGGGCTGTTCTTGATCCATTCTTTGCCCAGCCTCTGCTTGGGACTGGGATTGCAGGAGTCTTGAATGAGTCTTTTATGAAACCTTGAAGCATGTGCTGATCTTCATCTTTCCTTAGTCTAGAAGGTGACTGGATAATGGTGCATGCCAGATATGCACTTTACCATCCTGGATACTGATTTATTTACAGCCCTTAATAGAAGTTATATGCAAGCTCCTACCATATTTGATTTTCAGAACAGAACTTCTTCCCAATAGTTAAGTGATAGGCTATAAAATGTGCCGCTAATGTCTTACTGCAATCTCTATTACATGGAAATTTTCTACTAGAAATTCTGAAGAGTGGACTTGTATTTTTATCGAATGTATTGCATATATTACAGCACTACTATGTTACAGCACTATGGAAAGTCCATATGCTATATGGGAAAAAGTAATTATAGTTTCTGAAGCACAAGTGGGAGCAGATGCAATGATATATTAATGTTTGTATCCAGTAGTTAGAAACATAGAAGTATTTAGGCTGAAAAAGGCCTCTTCGAGTCATCCATTCTAACCTTCTCCTCAAATCAGAGCTCACTTCAAAGTCAGATCATGCCCTTTTCAGCCAAATTCTGCAATCTTCAGGGACAGAGGTTTCACAGCGTGGTGTGTTGACCCTGGTAGGAAACTCATTGCCCACCAACACTACTCTACCACTCCTCTTCCTCAGCTGGATAGCAAAGTATAACAAAAGGCTCATGGGTCAGGATAGGGGCAGAGAGGGATAAATATCTGCATCAATTACATTACCTATCCATGTTGTGTTACAGCATCTGCTAACGAGTCCCAGCAATTCAGACAAAAGTCAAAGGCCTGCCCTTTGTTGATTGGCTCATTGCCCAGCATGACTGACAAGTGTTTTAAGAAGTAAATTAGCAAAACATTGGTGGAATAAATTATTACTGGCTACTGATTAGTCAATTTATAAAATTGTGGTTGAAATGAACCTCTTTTCTCATCCAGTTCATATACAGTTTCACTAGCACAGTGGTATTGTTTTTGGTGAAGCAATCCAAGAGGAAAGGATAATCCTTACCATTAATAGTATAGTTTTCAGATCAATGCCAGTTCTGCATGTCTGAAACCACCACATGTGCTGTATGCTGCAATGGTTGGACATGGGATACGGATGAATTTCTGCAGTAATACCATTTGTTTGCATATTCCTCACAAAAAGATTTAGCAGCATGTTGGTACTTTGTAATGCCTGCGTGTATTCACCAGTTTCATGAAATATACAGGCTCATGCAAACTCAAAACTATTGTCATGTTTTCCTGATTGTAATTTCACCGTTTGTGTAGGACTTCCTTAATTGTTGTAACTTCTTAAATGGATTGTATGATATTAAGTTTGTTCCCAGAATGGAACCTGTTGATTTAGGGCAATGACACCATAGCTTTACCTCTCAGCTTCTGTAGTTTGTACATGAAGTCTGTTGCTCAGAAGGAAGTTGTTTCAGATGGACAGATAGGTGCAATATGTAACATAGCATTTTGATAACCCTATGCAGCAGATATTTGTGGTCAGTTGTAGGAGAAATTAATTCTCAGATCAGGAAGAAAACTCTCCCATTGAAGATCTTTCTTTAAAGACATTAAGAGTATCTGGATTGCATAAAGGTACAGGTTTACAATACCAAAAGTAATGTCTGTGTATATTGGGTCATTTCTCCAGAAAATTGTAAGCTTGTTTTGTTAATTTCAGCAGTGCTGCTCATCTCTACATGTAAATTTAGTAACAGATATGTATTAGATATATGTATACATATATGCATGTAAATTTAGTAACAGATTATTCTAATGTCTTTAATGAACAAAGTTGAGTAGTGGTTGAATTCTCCTCTATTAATGAAGAGTGTTCATTGCCAGTCTTCTGTGAATGTTGATGAAGTAACATCAATATAGATACTGGGTCAGTGTTCTGAAAAATACTAACAATTATCAATATTCTTTCTTTTTCAGTTTTCTCCTTGTGTTTGGTTGCTTGATTTTGTCCGTGTTTTCTACTATTCCTGAACACACAAAACTTGCCTCTGGTTGTCTCTTCATTTTGGTAAGTGAAATTTTTAAGTACAAGACAGTTTTGCAAATACTTTTGTATATATTCAAATTCTCTCTCTCACCATGGAAGAAGTAATATTATACCCAAACACTTTAAAAAAATTAGAGTCTTCATCAACAAAAAAGATAAAATAGAGAATTCTACCATTTTTTTAATCTAATACAGGTCAGACTGTATGACAGTGCTAATAAAATGCTGTATTGCATCCCCTTGTTTGAGAATTGCTGTGCTTTGTAACTGATAGTTTTCCTACAGTAGTTAGGCAGTGAGTGAGCATGAAAGACCTTTGATATTGCTGCTGCCATTTATAAAGTCAGTATGTAGTAAGAGGCACTTATACTTAAAATAGGAAATACTTTTGGTATCTTAGATACCAATTTGTTCTTGCTGTTGGTAGATACTGACATTTTAGTGGCAGTTGCTGCAGTAGGATCTGGAAGTTTCATTATTTCTTCATAATATGTGCTTTTGTATTATATTTCTCTCTCCTTTTTCCCTTCTGAGATAAATGGCTTTAATCCACAAAAGTGCTTAACATTTTTCATGCATTGTATGAATGTCACTTTATTCTTCTGCCTCTTGATGGGCCATTTAGTTCTGCAAGTGATGGCCTAAGGACAGGCAGTAGTGATCATTAAAATGTCACCCAGAGTTACCATGGTTATTCCAGTTCCACGTATGCAGCAGACCATGGCTTGTTAGGTAGTGCCTGAGGTGAAGTTACTGTTGACAAATCCCAACATTTTAATTGTCATCACTGTATATATCCAAAAGCCCTGATCTTCAGAACAGCTTCCTAATTAATTATGGTGTGAGCAGCCTGGCAAGCACAACTATGGTGTATGCTATGGCTCTACAGCACAATGGGTCACTGCATCAAGATACCTGAACTAAATGTCCAGAGCTGGCTAGGTGTGGATATGTGGTGTTCTGCCTCATTGGGTGGTTTCTTAGCAGGACTAATTAGGAACAGCAGTGCTTTTCTTCCTAGCCATATTAGCACTTTTTCTTTTTCTGAAGAAAAGATCAGGTGGCATCAAACCAGCCAAAAGTGATCAGATTTAAACCAACACTAATACCTAGACCCATTATTTACAGATCTGAACAAGACTTGGCAAATGGAAGTTTGTTTGAATGTTCTGCAGCTAGTTACACTATTGTAAAAAATAGGACAACTTGATTAGTCTAAAAGTACCATATTTTAATAGCAGGTGCTTTTGTGACAAGTAATCCATTTTCTTGTATACTTATGCAAATTGGTTGAAAAAATAAAATACACATTTCCCAGGAGCCATATATTTGTTGATTGTGTTGGTACATTTACCACTGCTAATTTCTCAACTGGCTAATAAACAGATTCTCTGTGCTTTGCCATGGATCTCACAGGAAACAGAATGTAGCAGAGCTCTGTGAATTCCTGGGTTTGCTCCCAGCCTGGGGAGAGGTGTGGTGAGCTCTGCTAACTGATACAACACTCCTTTTAGAGGTGTCCATCAGCAGAGTGGAGCTGCTCAGTGTCTCCTGGGGGAAAGTGTGGTGCTTTTTGCTGCTACGGCTTCAAAGATAAACGTTGTCCATCTTAACAGTTATTGAGAGAGGTATTCTTTCAATACAGAATTGGCATTAAGGAGGAAGAGGATACATGGTTAATCCTTGAAGCATCAATATTACCGTGGTCCAACATTTCAATGCTATAGCCTAGTGTGTTCAGCAAACCCTTGGCAGGAACAACCTAGTGATGACGAATTTTGCATCTCCTGCTGTGGATCTCTAATGGAGAAAAATATAAACACAGCAAAGTATGAAGTTCCAGAAGCAGGCTGAAGCTGACTGGTTTATTGCAGTTTGTTGATGCACAATTTGTTCCTTCTCTGCATATTGAATCATTAGCTGATATTAGCAATGTTATCAAAGCAGACTTTCTCAAGTGCAAATTCAGAGGAAAATACATTCCTACATTAACTCAGGAGCAGTTTTTTTGGCTGTGCCAAGTCCTGAGTTTTCACAACAGTTTCCTTGCAGTGCTTCACACAACTCTTACAAATGTGTCATTTAGTAAGACAGCTGTATTAACTACCAGGTCTGGTTTAATACTGGTTTTGCTTTGTGCTTCAGATGGAAGATATAGTTTATTTTCTAATGAAGTACCGTAGAAATACAACAAACCTTAGAACTGCCTGCTGTGTTTATGTGAACTGTTTGCTTTACAGATTTATTCCAGGTGGTCCCCCTCCAGCCATGTTAATGAGCTAAAAAGCTAATGTAATGTTCTTTCACCTTAATACCTGAACTGCTGTCTGTGCTGTCACCTGTGGCTTTTGACATATTACAGCTATTCACAATTACATATAGAGGTTAAAGAGGGAAGTGTAGGTGAGGTGAGAACTTTTCTTCTCAGAAAGGCATGGGGAGCTAAGAAGATTATTCGCCTGCAGTCAGTCAATTCCATTTATCTGCCTCTGCCTCACCTTACAAGGGAGCAGAAAACTTATCTCCTAATTACTGCATTCTAAATCCTCTTGCACAAGCATTTGTTGTTCAGAAACATGTTGTATGTTAGCTCAAAGTAAATCATTGATTAAGAAAGCAGTAGTATCTGACGGCTTCTGAGAAATGCCTGAGTTTTGCTTCCAGAGCTGAGGCAAACCTGCCTTGCTGCGTTGTGTCCGTCCCAGCCAGGGCTTCAGTTCTGGCATTCACACAAGTACTAACTACTGTGTTCCAAGGCATCTACTCCTTATTCGGGGCCTGTCAAGGGAAACACTTTTAATATTTGAATTTTATGCTTAAAATGAAAGTCCTGCAGGTAAGTTAAATGCATGTTGCATACACTAATGTTGGATTGATACCTCAGTAATTAATTTGATTAGATTTGTGTTCAAAAATAATAAGACTAACCAGGGGCATCAGATAAAACTCCCTATTCCTACAATGATAATTATGCTTTAAACTCGTCTGTGTATATAACTTTTGGCACTCGAGTTGTAGCAGTGATGTATCCCAGGCAGGCAGTAGAATAAAATCTACTTCAGCATCAAAATAAACCACAAGCAGCTTAAGAATCCAACTAACACAGCAAGAAAATAATCTTTGGTGTATTGTTGATCTGCAAGTATATTTGCTGGCACTTTATCAAATAATAAATTCAAGAGAAGTAAAACTGAGACTGGAAAGGCAAAATCAAAACTTCTGGGGAAGATAGCCAAGAAGGAATATTATGTGTAACTGGAGGTCATTCACTCTCTTGACAAAACTGTCTATATTTTAAGTTTCTTTTCCACTAAAGCTGAAAGTTATGTGAAGTTCACTTCTGTTTGTTTATTGTCAGTTCAAGAAAATGAATAAAATAATTTTAGTTGACCCATGAAGATTTGACAAATTGAGAAGTAGAAAAAAAAGTCTTGGATAAGTTTCAATCCGTCATTTGACCTTTCATAAAATATTATTTGTATCTTTGTTTATTTGAGAACTTCTGACTAAAAGTAAGATTAGGACTGTAGCAAAAAAAAAGTCATTTTTATTTGACATGACAAAGCATCCCTTTTTTTCTTAATTTTCAGTTTTAATCAAGATGGAGAGATCAAAAAACTCACCTGAATTTCTGCAGGACTGTTTTTATCAAATCTGTTTTGTGTTTTTTTCTAAAAATGGCTGGGATAGAAAGCTGTACCAATTTTACAGGATAAGGATCTCTCTAGGAACACATTCTTTAGGCAGAAGTAACTCCCAAAATATAAAAGCAGACAGTATACACAGGATGAAGCTGGTTTCTGCATGAACTGTGGTCACTTACATGAATCCAAAAGGAGAGTCTACTAAGTGCTCCTAGCAATTAATATCTTTCTAGTATTTTTTATTTCTAACATTTTTGCATAAAAGTAGCAAGAGGATGCACATTGATTAAACAACATACGATATAGCTGCCCCATAGCAGACAAGCAGATATTCAATTTGTCTCTGCTTTAGGAGAGTAAATCCATCCACCAGAATGTAACCATACAAATCTGCTACAAAATTTTAAAGCTGGGAAGATTTTATTTTTAAAAGGGAGATGGATAATGCTCAATTAAAAAAAAAAAAAAAAAAGGTAGCATTTTTCAGTTTAAACTGTACTGGAACTTGAATCCTCTTGCCACACTTGGATGAAAGACCACCAGACTTGACACAGAACTGAATGGATGACTGGAGGACCAGCTATCAAGGCATAACAAGAAACATTGGATGATTTTGAGAGATTTCAATTATAGATACATTTCTAAACAAGGTAGGGTATAGACCATGTTATTGCAGGTTTGTAGAGTCTGAGAGACTTCTGAGAGAAACAGATTAATGAACCCTGAGCTAAAAACCCAGTAATTTTGTCAAAACTCAAATCAATATTTCTCAAGAAAGACTAATTTCCAGGGGTTTATTTCCCGAATTGAACCATGCCTTGAAATTTCAAAATTCTTCATAGAAATCTCTGAAAACTTTTGTTAGACATACAAAACTGATGTTATCCAAGTGATGTTATGAGAGCCCCCCCAAAAGCAGGACTCTGAGCCACATTAGTGTAGAGTAAGATAAAAAGTAAAGGTCCTTTAATAACACAGGCCTACAGCCCACATGAATACATGATGACATGCATGTACTCTCCAGTTCTAGTTTCCATGGCTTTTATAATAAGATTCTTCCAATCATTGCTTTACACATTTCTCAGTCCAGCCCCAGTCCCACCCCTGTTCCACCCCCTGGAATTGGGTCTGGGGTCGTCGAGACCCTCTGTCTTCATCAAGTCCTCTTCCTCGGGAACACAAAGGTCTCTTGGAGCTCTTCCAATGGTCTGAGTTCTGGGTCACTCTGACCTGTGTTTATGTTTCGTTCTGTAGGCCTTTCTGATAGACGTGCAATCTTGTACCTTGAAAAAGAGACTAAGCAACTAAGAGAATTTGAGCTAGAAAATGCTAAGGATAAGGATGTATAAACAACGAACTCGGCTGCCAGAATATTAGCACATTGCATCTACATTTGCTACAGTTGCTGTGTTCCTAAAATCTACAAAATGTGAAAATCAAAAATCAAAACCCCTTTGGCACCACAAGACAGAATAAGAGAGGGAAATGCAATGCTGATAAGGTCAAAATCATCATGTTTTCAGTCTTGTTTGGATTCATGCACACTAATATTATAATAAGGTGATAACATGAGTGTAAAACAATTCAACCATGTCATAATAAGCTACCTGTTAGCTTTGAAAATATTCTTACCTTATATTATCTAAAATATTCTAAATATTATACATAATAATATTTATGTATTATAATACTGTAATATATTTGAAATATTTTCATGTCTTTCTCGTTACATGGATTCTTACCTATTATGTATACTGATTTCACCAAATCAGACCTGATGTTGTTATAAAAATTTGGAGTAGATCTTATCACAACTGCTTGTGAATCTGTGCAAACAGAACAGACTTCCTATTGGAAATTTTAATGCTAGTTGCACTTTGCTGAAATTAAAAGTCATTGGGAGGAGGTCTGACAGACAGCAAAAACTAAAATGAAAAGGTGGAGTTATTTAGAAACAGTGGATGTCCTCAAAGCTTTAATTCTTCTGTCAGAAGTCAGAGTTGGCACTCCCAACCAACCAGCAAATCTCTATAACAAACAAGTACACACTGTAGCTATGGAGAGAGACAAAAGTAACCATTAAAATTATTTCATAACAATGGAACACAGTTCTGCACATAACACTCTGAATGTATCTATATATTGTCAACAGTGCTGAGGATGATAAATACACTTCAACATAACAGAGAATAAAGATGTCTCAATACTGGCATGAGTCTATTATTTATATGGCTCTAGGATTGATTGTATTGTCAGTAATGTTTTTTCCTTTCTTTTCTTTTGTTCTGTATTAAGCAGAAATAACCTTTGTAAAGAAAAGATTGAAAAATCACACATTGAACAGAATAGGTCTTCTATTGTAATTAAAAATGCAATATATTGTAGTTCTACTGGGAAAACTTAAATGGATTTGATGACTAATGATGACTAAAACCACATTATTATATGTGATCTGCAATCAAGTCAAAGAAAAAATCTCATAACTGAATCACTTGTAGAAGGTTTAAGTAGGAACGGTTACTGTACTAGTTGAGCAGGAGGGACCAGCTGACACTGTGTAAGGGTGATCAAAGCTGTGTATTCTACCCCCTCTATTCATTCCCCAAGGACAATGGACCATTAGCAGCAGCTGCCCAGGGAGTCATTATCACCTTCACACTCAGCCTGAGGGGGCGGAGCTGCTAATGGGCCATCAACAGCTCAACACCCCCTGGCTCCCAGAGTTAATCACCCATTGTGTGAGTCCCCGCCCAGGGGGAGGGACTGGGTGCTCCCTGAGGGTACATAAGGGGTGGGTAAGAAGACTTTGGTAACTTCTCGTCGTATCCAGAGGAGCAGCAGGACCTCGACAGGAGGAGATCACCGCTTTCGCCCAGACCACAGCCCTCGCCTGCACCAACAGGTTTTTCATTTCCTTTTGCTCTGGACTTGGGGGAGCCACAGGGGTCTCAGAACAAGGGCAAACAAACCCCCTTGGGTTTGTGCCCCAGGACACTGGGTTATACTGCTGGGTTTTTGTGAGTTGAAAGCAATTTCCCTTTTGTGTCAGTGTTTTATTTTATTTTGTGTATTTGGATACAGAAACTCCCTGACTACCATGTTGCTTGATGTATTCATGTGGGTGGTGTATCTGGGCCTGTTCATATTTCGACACATGGGGAACCATTTGCCTATTTTGATGCGCTCTTTAATACAAGGGAGAAGGATCAAAATTGCTTTATTAATATACTATGTTTATGTTGTCATAACATCAGAAGCAATGAATTTCATTGTAAATATATATTCTGTCTGGTTTGCCTGTCCTGGTTTGGGTTGTTACCTCTGGGGTCTCATTAAAAATAGCACCCAGCCTATGGGGAAAACAGGCGGAGATGGTTACTTCCACCTTTTCACCTCTGCTACAACAATCATTGAAAATATTGAGCTTCCTTTTGATGTTAGGGACAGCATAATCTTACTGTTAGTGCTGTTAGTGTTGCTTTGTCTCCTCTGTACTGTATACACCATGTTTAGGGTCAGAACTGGGCTTTCTAAGGAGGCTTGCTGGAGGCCTGCCCTGGGAGCGGGTGATGTTGAGTGGCACGGGAAGTGGGAAGATATGGGCCAGTATTTGGAGACCTTCTCTCCTCAAATGATCTGGAAATTCACCCCGGAACAACTGCAGGACCCTGCCAAAATGCTAAGCTATGTGAAAGGGAGATGCTCTGGCAGTCCCAGAGATGTGCAGCTCACAGCAACCTGCTAGGCCCTGGCCACTGCCTACCGCACACTGCTTGGTGTGGTACAGCATCATCAGGAGGAGGAGAAAAGGAGCAAATCCACAGGCACCATGTCCACCCAAACCACATCTGAGCCAGAGAGGAAGAGAGATACATCAATCAGCACCATGTCCACCCAAACCACATCTGAGCCAGAGAGGAAGAGAGATACATCAATCAGCACCATGTCCACCCAAACCATGGCCGAGCCAGAGAGGAAGAGAGATACATCAACCAGCACCATGTCCACCCAGACCATGACTGAGCCAGAGAGGAAGAGAGATACATCACCCAGCACCATGTCCACCCAAACCACAGCTGAGCCAGAGAGGAAAAGAGATACATCATCCAGCACCATGTCCATCCAAACCATGACTGAACCAGAGAGGAAAAGAGATACATCAACCAGCACCATGCCCACACAAACCACAGCTGAGCCAGAGAGAAAGGGAAACAAATCAACCAGCACCATGTCCACACAAACCATGGAGGAGCCGGAAGGACAACAGAAACCGATAGCAGTTGCCCCTGTCCAGAAAAGAAAATCAAAGACCAAATCAGTTCGTATAGTCAATGATGAGGAAGAGTCAGGACCTTCACCTCAAGCAGAAGAAATGGAGCCAGAAATAATCACCCGGTCCCTATCCCTGGGAGAGTTGTGTGAGCTTCGGGGAGAGTTCACACGACAGGCAAATGAGTCCATCTTGACCTGGCTACTTCGAATCTGGGATGTGGCGGCCAATGATACAATTCTAGATGGGAGTGAGGCAAGGCAGCTGGGACCCCTGTCTCGAGATGTGGTCATTGACCAGGGCATTGGAAAGAGACAGGAAACTCTCAGCCTCTGGCGGCGACTGTTGTCAAGCGTGAGGGAGAGATATCTTTGTAAGGAGGACCTCCACATACAGCAAGGACAGTGGAACACAATGGAACAAGGTATCCGGTGCTTAAGGGAATTAGCCGTACTGGAGATAATCTTTTCAGAGGATGAAAGATTCCCTAAAAGTCCAGATGGTGTCCAGTGCACATCCCAGATGTGGTTAAAATTTGCACGACTTGGGCCAGAAATGTATTCTCGCTACCTTGCAACATTGCAGTGGATAGAGGGAAAAGACAAGGTGGGCGCACTGGTCAGTAAACTCAGGATTTATGAAGACACTGTCACTTCTCCATTACGAGCCCACGTCTCAGCTGTGGAAACAAAACTGGCTGAACTGGAAGAGAAGATTAAGGAAGGACTCTTCCATATCTCTCCAGAACAAACGAGAGTCTCTGCCATCAGAAGCAGACGTCTTCCGGATAAGGAGAAAGGGTACACTCCACGCGGCAATCTGTGGTTGTACCTCCATGAGCATGGAGAAGATATGAGGAAGTGGGATGGAAAACCCACCTCTTCCTTAGCAGCTCGGGTACGTGAATTGCAAAGAGGCACAACTAACACAGGGAATTCTTCAAGGTTGAAGGCTGCTCCGGTCTCTCGTGGGCAAGGCTCCAGACAGTATAGGAATGATGATGTTATGCCCGACCCTCTTGAAGGAACCTCCCGGTCATATTCACAGGGAGAGCGCAGTGAGTACCATGACCAGAACTCGGGGGGCCCTGCCTCTAGCCAGGTAGAGGAGAGGGACAATCGGGTTTATTGGACTGTGTGGATTCAGTGGCCTGGCACATCAGACCCACAGAAATACAAAGCTTTAGTGGACACTGGTGCACAATGCACGTTGATGCCATCAGGATACGTCGGGGCAGAATCCATCTCTATTTCTGGGGTGGCAGGGGGATCCCAACAGCTGACTGTACTGGAAGCTGAAGTCAGCTTGACTGGGAAGGAATGGCATAGACACCCCATTGTGACTGGTCCAGAAGCCCCATGTATCCTTGGCATAGACTACCTGAGGAATGGGTATTTCAAAGACCCAAAGGGACTGCGTTGGGCCTTTGGCATAGCTGCTGTGGAGACAGAAGAAATCAGACAGCTGAGCATCTTGCCTGGCCTCTCAGAGGACCCTTCTGCTGTGGGACTGCTGAAAGTTGGAGAACAATTGGTACTGCTGGCCACAGCCACAGTGCACCGTCGGCAATACCGTACTGACCGAGACTCTGTGACCCCCATACACAAGATGATTCGTGAGCTGGAGAGCCAGGGGGTGGTCAGCAAGACTCACTCTCCCTTTAATAGCCCCATATGGCCAGTACGAAAGTCCAGTGGAGAGTGGAGGCTGACAGTGGATTACCGTGGCCTCAATGAGGTCACACCCCCTCTGAACGCCGCTGTGCCGGACATGCTGGAGCTTCAGTATGAGCTGGAGTCCAAGGCAGCCAAGTGGTATGCCACCATCGACATTGCCAATGCCTTTTTCTCCATTCCGTTGGCAGCAGAGTGCAGGCCGCAGTTCGCTTTCACCTGGAAGGGGGTGCAGTACACCAGGAATCGACTGCCCCAGGGGTGGAAACACAGTCCCACCATTTGCCATGGACTGATCCAGACAGCACTGGAAAAGGGTGAGGCTCCAGAACATCTACAGTACATCAATGACATCATTGTATGGGGGAACACAGCAGGGGAAGTTTTTGATAAAGGAAAGAAGATAATCCAGATTCTCCTAAGAGCTGGTTTTGCCATTAAACGAAGTAAGGTCAAGGGACCTGCTCAGGAAATTCAGTTCCTAGGAGTGAAGTGGCAAGACGGGCGTTGCCAGATTCCAACAGAGGTGATCAACAAAATAGCAGCTATGTCCCCACCGACCAGCAAGAAGGAAACTCAGGCTTTCCTAGGCGCCATGGGCTTTTGGAGGATGCATATCCCTGAGTACAGTCAGATTGTAAGCCCTCTCTACCTTGTGACACGGAAGAAGAATGATTTCCAGTGGGGCCCTGAACAACAACAAGCCTTTGAGCAGATTAAACAGATTACCCATGTAGTAGCCCTTGGGCCAGTCAGGACAGGACAGGATGTGAAGAATGTGCTCTACACTGCAGCCGGGGAGAACGGCCCATCCTGGAGCCACTGGCAGAAAGTACCTGGGGAGACTCGAGAATGACCACTGGGATTCTGGAGTCGGGGATACAAAGGATCTGAAGCCAGCTACACCCCAACTGAGAAAGAGATCCTGGCAGCTTATGAAGGAGTTCGAGCTGCCTCAGAAGTGATTGGCACTGAGGCACAGCTCATCCTGGCACCCCGACTACCAGTGTTGGGCTGGATGTTCAAAGGAAAACCTCCTTCTACCCATCACGCCACTGATGCCACATGGAGTTAGTGGATTGCTCTGATCACGCAGCGAACCCGGATAGGGAATCCTAATCACCCTGGGATTTTGGAAATCATCACCAACTGGCCAGAAGGTGAGAGTTTCAGATTGTCCTCTGAAGAAGAAGAGGAGCAGGTGACACGAGCTGAGGAGGCCCCACCATATAACCAGCTACCAGAACAGGAGAAGCGATATGCTCTCTTCACAGATGGCTCCTGCCGCTTTGTAGGGACAGGCCAGAAATGGAAAGCAGCTGTATGAAGTCCCACACGGCAAGTTGCAGAAGTGACTGAAGGACAGGGTGGATCAAGTCAGGTTGCAGAGCTGAAAGCTGTTCAGATGGCCTTGGATATCGCTGAACGAGAGAACTGGCCAAGACTCTACCTTTACACTGACTCATGGATGGTGGCCAATGCTTTGTGGGGATGGCTGGAGCGTTGGAGAAAGGCCGGCTGGCAGCGCAAAGGGAAACCCATCTGGGCGGCTGAGATGTGGCAGGACATCGCTGCCCGGGTAGAGAAGCTGAGTGTGAAGGTCCGTCACGTAGATGCTCATGTACCCAAGAGCCGGGCTAATGAGGAGCATCGTAGCAACGAGCAGGTGGATCGAGCTGCCAGGATTAAAGTCTCTCAGGTAGATCTGGATTGGCAGCACAAGGGAGAGTTGTTTCTAGCTTGATGGGCCCATGATGCCTCTGATCATCAGGGCAGAGATGCGACATACAGATGGGCTCGTGACCGAAGGGTGGATCTAACCATGGACAGTGTCTCACAGGTTATCCACGACTGTGACACATGTGCTGCCATCAAGCAGGCCAAGCGGGTGAAGCCTCTATGGTATGGTGGACGGTGGTCAAAATACAGGTATGGGGAGGCCTGGCAAGTTGACTACATCACACTTCCCCAAACACGCCAAAGCAAGCGTTACGTGCTGACCATGGTAGAGGCAACCACTGGATGGCTGGAGACATACCCCGTATCTCACGCCACTACCCGGAATACCATCCTGGGCCTTGAGAAACAAGTCCTGTGGAGACACGGCACCCCAAAGAGAATAGAGTCTGACAATGGCACCCACTTCAAGAACAGCCTCATAGACACCTGGGCCAGAGAGCACGGCACTGAGTGGGTGTATCATATCCCCTACCATGCACCAGCTGCTGGGAAAGTTGAGCGATGTAATGGACTGCTGAAAACCACCTTGAAGGCGTTGAGTGGGGGAACTTTCAAACACTGGGAGCTGCATTTGGCAAAGGCCACCTGGTTGGTCAACACCCGGGGCTCCATCAATCGAGCTGGCCCTGCCCAATCAGAACTCTTGAATATTGTAGATGGAGATAAAGTCCCTGTGGTCCATATGAGAGGTATGTTAGGAAAGACTGTTTGGGTTAGTCCCACCTCAAAGAAAAGCAAACCCATCCGAGGGATTGTTTTTGCTCAAGGACCTGGTTACACTTGGTGGGTAATGCAAAAAGATGGAGAAACACATTGTGTACCACAAGGGGACCTAATTTTGAGCGAGAAGAGTTTGTAATGTTTCATTGTATATATGTATACATAGGTAAAAGGGGAATTAAATTTGGGAATGACTAGATGGTGTAGAATAAGGGGTGGATAATGTCCCAGTTGAGCAGGAGGGACCAGCTGACACTGTGTAAGGGTGATCAAAGCTGTGTATTCTACCCCCTCTATTCATTCCCCAAGGACAATGGGCCATTAGCAGCAGCTGCCCAGGGAGTCATTATCACCTTCACACTCAGCCTGAGGGGGCGGAACTGCTAACTGGCCATCAACAGTTCAATACCCCCTGGTTCCCAGAGTTAATCACCCATTGTGTGAGTCCCCGCCCAGGGGGAGGGACTGGGTGCTCCCTGAGGGTACATAAGTGGTGGGTAAGAAGACTTTGGTAACTTCTCGTCGTATCCAGAGGAGCAGCAGGACCTCGACAGGAGGAGATCACTGCTTTCGCCCAGACCACACCACAGTCCTCGCCTGCACCAACAGGTTTTTCATTTCCTTTTGCTCTGGACTTGGGGGAGCCACAGGGGTCTCAGCACAAGGGCAAACAAACCCCCTTGGGTTTGTGCCCCAGGACACTGGGTTATACTGCTGGGTTTTTGTGAGTTGAAAGCAATTTCCCTTTTGTGTCAGTGTTTTTATTGTAATATTATTATTAAATTTTAGCTCTGACTTATAATCTCTCTCTCGTGGTGAGTTCATTTCCCCTGCTGGTTCGCCTTTAAACTAGCACAGTTACCTAAAGCACTTCAGCATTCAGCAGCAAATGCAGAAGGCAAAAGAGATTTTCAGTCACTGCCAGAGCAATTCCCAGGCAGGCAGAACTACCAAGCAGTTGCACTCCAAAAAAAGTCTACATTTACTGTGCACTGTTAAGATCACTGGAGTTGCCACAAGTCAATGGATGCTGGAGGAAATGCCATCCATGAAACTATTTTCCATTCCTCTAAATGTACAGGGCATTTTCAGAGAAATGGGTGGTACTGTGCAATGAATAAAGATTGATGGAAATAGCAAAACCACAAGCAGTTAGATATAACAAATTCATGATCTGGGCAATTTTAATATTAAAATTACTAACCTGTAGTAAAAAAGCCAGTGTTGGTTTTCTAAATAGGTACTCTATACTCTTTTATATTATTGTTATCTGTTCCTATATGAGCTGTCACTTAGCTTATCTTGTCCATGACATTATATGGCTATAATCAGTCAGGAGGGAAGATACTAGTACTGTAAGCAATCAGCTTCAGATTCCCTTTGTTTTCCAAAACAAGGAGGATTAACATTTAAATGTGGAGAATGTATACTTAAGAGGGAAAGGACTATTCACATTATCTGGAAAAGAGCCTTTCAGCCAGCTGTTCAAGGGGCCACTTTGTTTAGGAGAATGCAGAATCTCTAGGAGGACTTTGATATCAAGAGTGGAAAATGGGGATGATTAGATGTTAGAGATGGGGTATCAGGATTCAGATTAATAGGGATATAATTCTTTGAGGAGGGAAAAGCACATTTCCTTTTAGGCTAATTAACACATTGTGCTAAAGGACTAAACCAGCTGTCCTTGACCTCTTTCAAGAACAAGCAAGCAACACTCTTTGCACAACTGCTATTCCATCATGTGTCCTCCTTCTTTTTTGTCAGCTTAAGTGATAACAAGGTAGCATAGGAAATCGCTTCCAAGTTATAACATTTTCCATAGATGTTGTTTTGTAATAATTTATGCTGGACCCTGGAGTTTTGAATTTTATTGGTTTCATGCCAAAGTTTGATAGGCATCCAAAGTTGGTTTTGTATGGAGATCAAGAGCTACCTCCTTAAAGCAGGCAACAAACAGTTTAGGTTGCAACAGTAAAAATGGATAGATATCAAACTCTCTATCAGAAATTCAGACCTGACTCTTGTCAGGAAAATACTGATTTGCCAAGTAGAAAAGCAGAATATATCCCCAGAGGAAAGCCAAAGTACATGCTTAAAAATAAGGAAAAAAAATCTACACACCATTAAATGTCAAACAGAAAAGAATGCTGAAGAAGAATGCACATCAGTGATGTGAAAGCTGGTTGGAAATCTAGGGAACATCTACCATCTTAGTAACTAACAGAAACTGCAATCCACTCAGTCACTTTGTACAGATGTGACAAAGCATACAAAGACACATCTTGCTGCAGTCAAAACTTGAGCTTTCCTCAAGTGAGAGGAGAAATTTGTTCACAAGATTCAGTTTAAAAACTGCAAAGTCAAGCAAATAAGTATCAAAATAAAGATAATGTATATATATGTAAAAAAGATCTGTAAGGATCCAGGGCAGACATACCTATAATACAAAAATCCTCATGGAGTTTAAAGGGAAGGTAATGGTAAATGCCTAGACACACACTGGAACTAAGTTCAGTCCTGAGAACCATGAACAGTGTGTGAGATACAAAGATGCATTAGCAAAATACGCACTGGTCATTTTAAACTTGTAGGCATCCATGAAGTGCCTAAGGAAAGGGTGTATTTCATGGACAGGATAATGACTTTGGTATCAAATCTGAACCAGACAGGAATTGGCTGATTGTACCATATGAAGATATGATCACAGGAAATGTATGTCTCACAAAGATATATGTATGTTTTTGAGAGGATGTGGAAGGGGCTTGTTCTTTTCTTTTTCCAAGAGACGAAAATTCCATATGCCTAGAAAAAAAGGTAATAGGAAAAGCTTGCAGAACAGTCAGAAAAAGGCATGATGTGTAAAGTAGTCGACTTGGCATAATAGGTCTCAAAGTCTAATTATTGGACTATTGGAAAAGAAGAGGGGACCGAGTCAATTTTTCACTGAGCCTAAGGAAACAAATAAAAATATTGTAACCAAAGTCTTGTTCAAATAGCAGAAATGCTCTGAGTGAGATCTTTGAGAAGTTAAATGCATAAGCAGGATTTTGGCACATTGGGTACTGTGCCTAGCAAGTCCAGTTTGTTAAAAGTTAAAAGTTGCCAGAAAACACTTTCTTAATGTTGTTTTCTGAAAATGTTTGGTACTGGTAACCTCTCGCTGTATATCAATGGAGACGCACATAGGTCTCTCAGTATTCAAAACATGAACAGACGGACACCTAAGGAAGCTCTCTTAATGAGTTTTGAGAAATGGGATATTGCAAGCAAAAGTAATTTAAAAGAGAACTCTGCAAATATCATTTGCAGAGTCTCCAGGATTTAACAACTCTGAACAGGCTAAGACCAAAGAATAAAAAAATGAATATGCTGTCCTGCTCTGCTGTACTGCATGTCAAATGTTATCAGTTAATTCAGATACATGTGATCAGCCGTAACAATTTGCCTAAACCTCTTGCATCAACACAAAATCAATATGGATGCCAGAGAATAAAAGGATTCAGAGTTCTGATACCTTTTCCACATTTCTTTTGGAGAAAAGATAAAAAATTCCTCAGAAACATTTCAAAAGGAAAATTTGGGAGCTGTGTTGCTACATAGACATGTGCTTGAATGTCTGCCTCTGACATGCAACATCAGAAATGTGACTACAGCAGAAAAAAATGCATGAATAAATCGCAAAGGAAAAGCAAAGGCCTGGGTACAGCTGTACAGAGCTTTATTGTTTGCAGTATGAGGATAATTTTAAAACCAAAGTCAGACCATGTAATGCTGATATTTCACTACAGAGAAAGAAAATGTGAACCAGCATGAAGAAGGGCAAAAAATTTTTGGAAAATAGAGAATTATTCTATAGTGTGAGTTTTATGACTATCATCTCCTTTAAAGAGTTGTCTCAGAAATGTAGTTTTACCTGACACATATACAAATGGAATAGCACAAAGCAGTGAATGCAAATGGCTGGAAAGCACCATATTTAAAGGTCATGCAGTATCTGGGGAAGAGCAGGATAGACATGAAGAAGTCCCATTGCCATTTTCCCAATTCAAAAAATCACCATGGTGTTCCTAGGAGAACTATATCTGCCAAAAGCCAGAAGGAGTCTTGGGATCCCACACATACGTTGATTGTCATGGTAATCGTGATCACCATGATGGCCAGTGCACCTCCATGCTGGCACTCATTCCTCTGGCTCCAGCAGGTCCTCAGCTATTGGTCATGGTGATTCCTTTAGATGGATCTGCTGCTCTGGGGGGGACAGTGGATGCTGAGGAAGGTTGGTACAGTTTCAGTGGTAGGAATCGTGGACTATGTCTGATACGGTAAATACTTGTATTTACTCTATAAGAGAGTATGAAAAAGATAATTAAACAGCATCCATGTAATTCTGATGCTGGTTTGTACTATCTGATTTAAAACTGATTTAAAACTTGACACAAAATTTCTCTGTTTTTTCTGTTGCAAGGGAATAAAGAAGATGCATAACTCATGAGTGCCCTTTCAGGTATAAACACAAAAATGTAAGAGTTGGATAGAAGTCCTATACAGCATGTGGACTAAGCATATAGGTGGGATTTTAATATTATATCACTTCTCTGGGGACACCCCCTTATCATGGGGGAGAAGCTTGGGTGCCCTTATGAGGTTGAGAGCTTTTCTGGCGGTGGTTTGTGCCGCTGGTAGTGTCTCCCATGCCAGACAGATCTCAGCAGAAGGACCAGACAAACTGTGTCCACAGGCAGGATGGGCTCGCTAGCCGTCTGGCAACCATCCTAGGAGAAGGACAACTCTAACTCTAAACCCAGGCAGATGGAGCTCGCTTAGCTCTGTAAGGCCATCCATCTAAGAGAACGATACTGTACCAAACCTACGTCCTGAGGTATTCACTGTCACCACCCAAGCTCACTTGACTCTGGCAGATGGGGTGGGGCCAAATCCATGCACACTGTGCCTCAGCTAAAAAAATCCACTGTGCAGGCTCAAAGGGTTCACCCACATTGCAAAGCCCTGCAGTGACAGGCGAGGGGTGAAACACCAGGTGATAGGAAGCGCTGGAAGCCTCAGCCCCAACCCTACATGCAGGCGGTTCAGGACATTGCTCATTCGAGACTGACCCTAGAGATGACAGTCTGGTTCAGCAGCATCCTGAACGACTAAGCAGCCTTTTTTAAGGACAGCACTGCTTGTTCCACATGGAGAGAGGCCTAGAAAAGGTGACCTAAACAAAGCTCATCTCTTCACCCGGTTGGCTAATTGCGGCCAACCAGCATCTTCTGATGTGGTCAAACAAAATCAAAGAGACAAAGGCATACACGTGCCTCCAAAGGTGTGTCCAAACCAACATTCGCATGTTGGAACATCAGAACCATGCTTGATACTGGGGATAGTGGATGTCCTGAGCATCATTCTGCTCTAATTGCCCAAGAACTGTCACAACTCAACATGAACATTGCTGCTCTCAGTGAAGTTCATCTTCACGAGGAAGGCAGCCTTAAAGAAAGTGGTGCTGGCTACACACTCTACTGGTCAGGCAAACCCAAAACCGAAAGTCACCTTTCAGGAGCTGGCTTCATGATTAAAAACTCCATTGCCTCCAAACTTGAAAATCTGCCGTTAGGTCATTCCGATCGCATTATGTCCTTACGCCTCCCTCTACACAACAAGCAACATGTTGTTCTTTTTAGCGTATATGCCCCAACTCTCCAAGCTGAAAAAGACAAATTCTACATGGACCTGCACCACCTCACCTAAAAGGTTCATGCAGATGATAAGATCATAATCCTTCGTGACTTCAACACCAGAGTAGGAAAGAACTCTGAAGCCTGGAAAGGAGTACTGGACAAGCATGGTGTTGGAAACTGCAATGACAACAGACTGCCATGAATGGTCCACTCTGGCCTCCAATTGGGATTCATGGAGACACACCATTCACGACGCTGCTGCTTCCTTTGAGAGCACACACAGAATCAGTCCTGAGGAGAAAAGAAAACACAGACAGAACCGTTCCTCGCCAGTATCACCAAAGGAGATGTTCCACTGTGCTTTTTGTGACTGAACTTGCCTATCCTGCATCAGCCTTTTTAGCCACCAGCACACTTACAGCAAGCGTGGGTAGTGCCCTTCCCAAATCTTCGTTCACAAAGTCTAGCCATGAAGAATATTATATCAGTAGCCTTGTAGCTGTGTATTAGATTAAAAGGCACAGAACTGATTTTTCAATAATCTATTAATGTAGAATCTACATGGAAAATTTGAGTCATAATTTGGAAAAGCAAGTGCAGTAAAAGTATCACACTAATTATAAAACAGATAAATGATTAAAAGGTGCATAAATTTCACTTCATGCTTATTGTATATTGTACTGGGAGCTGAACTGAAGTTTCTAGTTGTGATTTATATGTCACTAATAAGGTCTATTCTGGGTTTATGTTTTCAGAATTATGGCTGTCTCTCCCTCTGTTAAACTGCAGTTGGAAAGAATCAAAACATCAGTTTCTTAAGTGTATATATGCGCATGTATATATATTTGTTAGCAGTTTGGATAGCAGATTTCCCTTTATAAGGCTGAACCAGGAATAGCACAAAAGTGTTCAAATTCTACTATTATTTTAAAGTATAAAGCATGAACATATTCTTATCTCTTTGTTTTCTTCTGGAAAATGGCCAATATAAGAGAATTGTATGTAGTCCTTAACCAGCTTCTACATCATAGTTTTTTAAAGCTCAAACCTTCCTCAAGTTTCGTTGAGTCAGAGTAGTGCTGTGCTTCCCCTCACATCCTGATGGCATCTCTTTAAAATATATATCCCAGCTTTGGGCTCAATAGCTGGAATCAGGGTTGGGGTTTTTTGCTTGAGAGAAAGATATTGTTAAGAAGCTGAGGTGTCCTGTTCTTGCTTTAATTGAATGATGAAACATCTTGTCCTTTTTGACTGTAAGTAATAAAGCATTGCTATTTGGGTAGCAACTATTCATGTGTCACCATAGGGATATTTTAGCAGCTGGTGATGTTCTTAAACAAGTCAGCCATAAATGAAAGTACGAGAACATGTTTATTCTTCCCCCTTTTAAACTGATGTGGAAACACTGGACTTTCCCAATTTGGAAACACTGGACTTGCCTGTTTATGAGATTTTAGGGAATAGGGGATATATCCCCAGTTGTATCAAATGACATTGCTCCTCCTGTTGCTGCTGTTGTGTTAGTGTAGTGAGGCTGTCTGATGTACACACAATAAGGATCTGCACTGCACCTATGCTGTGGAGGCGTTGTCTTCAAAAAGGAAACACTTGTGGCCCTATTAAAGCTTTTTTCAGAAGATTAATTTGATCTGTACTTGTCCATTTCTTGGGCTTCTGACAATGTCTCTTGTAGACCCAGTCCTCCTATGAGCTCAAGACAGGCAGGTCCTTACATCAGTCTACCAGCTGGCGGATGTCTCAAAATCTCCAGCCCTTGTTCTTGTGGGTGACTTTAACCTGCCAGATATCTGCTGGGAGCTTCATACTGCAGAGAAGAGGCAGTCAAGGAGGTTCCTGGAGTGTATGGAGGACAATTTCCTTCATCAACTGGTAAATGAGCCTACCAGGGGGAAGGCCCTGCTAGACCTACTGTTTACAAACAGAGAGGGGCTGGTAGATGATGTAGTGGTTGGAGGCCGCCTGGGGCATAGTGACCATGAAATAATAGAATTTTCAGTCCTCAGGGATGTAAGGAGAGCCATCATTAAAACCTCTACTTTGGACTTCCGGAGAGCAGATTTTGGCCTATTCAAAAAACTGATTCAGAGCATACCCTGGGAAACAACCCTTAAAGGCAAGGGGGTCCAGGAGGGGTGGACATGTTTTAAGAAGGAAATTTTGAGTGCACAGCAACAGGCTGTCCCAGTGTGCCGAAAGGCCAGCCAGAGGGGAAGACGGCCAGCTTGGTTAAATAGGGACATTCTGCAAGAAATCAGGGATAAAAAGAAAGTTTACAGACTATGGAAAAAAGGGCTGGCTACTTACAAAGAATTTACAGATAGAGCTAGGTCATGCAGGAAAAAAATTAGGGAAAGAAAAGTGGAATTTGAAGCAAATTTGGCTATTTCAGTTAGGGATAACAAAAAGTCCTTTTATAAATACATTAATAACAAAAGGAGGGGCAAGGAAAACCTCTATTCTCTGTTGGACTTGAAGGGAAATATAGTTAAGGAAGATGAGGAGAAGGCTGAGGTACTTAACACCTACTTTGCCTCAGTTTTCACCAGTAGGACAGGTGGCCCTCAAGACAACTGGCCTCTGCAGCTGGTAGACAGGGAGAGGGAGCTGAATAGCCTTCCTGTATTAAAGGAGATATAGTTAGTGACTTACTGAGCCAGCTGGATCCTAACAAGTCTATGGGACCAGATGGGATCAATCCCAGGGTGATGAAGGAGCTGGCAGAAGAGCTTGCCAAACCACTCTCCATCATCTTCCAACAGTCCTGACTCTCTGAGGAGGTCTCAGATGATTGGAGGTTGGCAATGTCACCCCAGTCCACAAAGAGGGCTGCAAGCAGGACCCTGGCAACTCTAGGCCTGTCAGCCTGACCTCCGTGCCTGGCAGGGTTATGGAGCAGTTCATCCTGAGTGCAATCACGCAGCAGCTTCAGGGTGGACAAGGGATTAGACCCAGCCAGCATGGGTTTAGGAGGGGCAGGTCCTGTCTGACCAACCTGATCTCTTTTTATGATCAGGTGACCCACCTGGTGGATGAGGGGAAGGCTGTGGATGTGGTCTATCTGGACTTCAGCAAGGCCTTTGACACTGTCTCACATAATATACTCCTGGAAAAGCTGGTAGCCCATGGCCTGGACAAGTGTACCCTCTCCTGGATTAAGAGCTGGCTGGAGGGTCGGGCCCAGAGAGTGCTGGTGAATGGAGCTGCATCCAGCTGGCGGCCAGTCACCAGTGGTGTTCCCCAGGGGTCTGTATTGGGTCCAGTCCTGTTTAACATCTTTATTGATGATTTAGATGAGGGGATTGAGTCCATCATCAGCAAATTTGCTGATGACACCAAGCTGGGAGGGAGTGTCGACCTGCTGGAAGGCAGGAGGGCTCTGCAGAGGGATCTGGATAGACTTGAGAGATGGGCTGATTCCAGTGGGATGAAGTTCAATAAGGCCAAGTGCCGGGTCCTGCACTTTGGCCACAACAACCTCCTGCAGTGCTACAGGCTGGGCACAGAGTGGCTGGAGAGCAGCCAGGCAGAAAGGGACCTTGGAGTACTAATCGACAGGAAGCTCAACATGAGCCAACAGTGTGCCCAGGTGGCCAAGAAGGCCAATGGGATCCTGTCCTGTATCAAAAATAGCGTGGCCAGCAGGACCAGGGAAGTGATCCTTCCCCTGCACTCTGCGTTGGTGAGGCCACACCTTGAGTACTGTGTTCAGTTCTGGGCGCCTCAGTTCAGAAAGGATATTGAGGTGCTGGAGCGAGTCCAGAGAAGAGCAAGAAGGCTGGTGAAGGGACTGGAGCCCAAGCCCTATGGGGAGAGGCTGAGGGAGCTGGGGTTGTTTAGCCTGGAGAAGAGGAGGCTCAGAGGTGACCTCATCACTGTCTAGAACTACCTGAAGGGAAGTTCTAGCCAGGTGGGGGCTGGTCTCTTCTCCCAGGCACTCAGCAGTAGGATAAGGGGGCACGGGCTTAAGCTCTGCCAGGGGAAATTTAAGTTGGATTTCAGAAAAAAATTCTTTCCAGAGAGAGTAATCAGGCATTGGAATGGGCTGCCAGAGAGGTGGTGGATTCACCATCCCTAGAGATTTTTAAACACAGATTGGATGTGGCACTGAGTGCCATGAGCTAGTAAATGGACTAGAGTTGGACCAAGGGTTGGACTCGATGATCTTGGAGGTCTTTTCCAACCCAATCGATTCTATGATTCTATACTGTTGCGCTATTTTGTTAGCTTTTAGAATAATTTATATCACAATTTCCATATGAGAAATATAATTGAAATAACAGCAGAGATGTTTTCATGTGAATGAATTTCTTATATCCAAACCTCAGCTCATTTACACATTGTTAAATAACCAGGAGCATCCTAGAGCAGCACAGAGTCCTCAACTTTGGTCATTTTCTTGTCACAAAAATGGCTCTAATTCCCAGAAATTACAGTCTGCAGTGAAGGCACCTGGATTCATCATCAGCAAATTATTTAAAGTTTTAATAAGCAGTTATGCTAAAGAATAAGAAAACTATGATATAAGCACTTTTTTTGCTGTTATAATGTTATGCTTAGGGAAGTCCTTATCATTAAAAACTACATGAGAAGCATATGAATGTAAACAATTTCAACAAGTCATCTCTTGTATCCTAATTAGATAGGGGAAAGAAAGGGGGAAAATGTGCTTATCATAGCTGGATTGTACAAAGTATGCTTGATTTGGCTAATTATCAATGCTGTTGATTAGAGTCCTCCTGAACCTCTCGCTAAAAGAAACATTGCACTGGATGACCTCTTATTTTCTTTCCTGGTATTTATGTGACCCTTGTTCCAGTGGTATAACAACCCAGGCACACATAGATGTAAAAAACTTCAGGAGTACACTGGTACCTGTATTTCTTCTGCCAAAAGCAGCTGAACTTTTAAGCCCATGTGTTTCCACCTTGCTACTATTGCCTATGCATGGTTCCCTGTGACAGCTGGAGCAGCACACGCAGAAACACTTCAGAATGAAAAGTTCATCAGTTTGGATGAACTGTGCTTTGAGAAAGAACTTTCCACTGTCTGAACCACCATAGTGGTTACTAGGGAGTGGGAACTGTGAGTTTGAATAGCCAAAAAAGTGACAGATTGTGGTAACTGTGGTGCAAGTCCAGAGGCAGCTGTGATTGGAAAAGGATGACAAAATAGGGAAAAGGCAAGAAATGACACAGGACAATGAACCTCTGCTCTACATAGGAAAGGAAAGTGTTGGGTTTCCAGTAAATCTCAGCTTGCTTATCAATTCAAATACAGCCTTGCTGAGTTTTGAAGAGGGCCAGATTTATCAAGAGTGCAGGATTTTCCCATTCTAATGTACATATTGTTACTCATATCACATAAGGAATTCAAAATTAATGCAGTACCATCATATTATATGTAGGACAGAGATACTTGGAATGCATCATTTCTACAGCAAGTCTACAAATCATATGAAATCTAATGAGTTATTTTGTCACATGCCTTTCCAATTATGCTCTGATCTTCTGTTCCAATTGCTAAGGAACTAAACCCAAATAATTTAAGAGCCTAGATTTATGTTTAAGTTTGCAAGAAGCCTTCCAAATGAAATTTTAAAAAAATAGAAATCCTGATCTTGTTTGGGATACATCCTTCCAATTTTTGTCCATGGAAAACCGAGAACCTTGTGACTGTACAGCTGCCATAGGAAAAAATAATGTCATTCCCTGGCCTGCATTAACCTTGACAGAGATTTGCCTTTACATTGTGACTGAGTGCCCTGATTACTAAAACATTGCTTTTTTACACAGTGGTGTGGGGTTCTTTGTCTCTGTTTTTTACTTGGACCAATCTAACAAAGCTGTCATATATACTACTGTGAAGAGTTCTGTTTCAATGCATTCCCATTTTTCAGGAAAATCATTAGACTTTATTATTATATGTGTTCCCTTCAAAGTCAATTGTTCTTTGAGGAAGTAGGAGTCACCAGCATATAAGGATTAGTTCGAAACACCACTATTTCACAAAGTGCAAAAAAAGTGTGAAACCTCTTCTACACTTTGTTCAATGTCTTTTCCATTATAAAATGTTACACTGTACTTTAAAACCTCCAGAAATTTGGCATGGGTAGAAGAAAATCATATATAGTATTTTTAAAATCAGCAGATCTTTTAGCATTCCAGTGCAAAGAACCATATTTACTGTATTTGAGCTCACTTGCCATAATTACAGGGGCCGTTTTTAAAATTAGAGTAAGTAGCAGAAACTTTAGTTAATATTGAGGAACTATCACCCTGCAGAAATTTTAATGGTGCTAGAAATGGTAATTATTTTTCTCAAGGAGTGAACAAAGATATTTCAAATTGTATCTTCAAGAAAAATCTTAGATTCTTACCCCTCTCACAGAAAAGAAAAATTGAGAAAAATATCCTTTTTTCTTTCCCAAAATAGATATATCTCCAAGAAGTTTGTCTTTGTAGTATATGTGTTTGCATGTGAGAGACAAATAGGATTTCTGTCTCTGACATAAAAGAGCATCATGTAGGACACAGACACTCAAACACATGCTTTCAGCACACAATGACTTTTTTCAGTTTTGTACAACTGAGCAAGCATAGCACATAGGTATTGTTATGGTCAGTACTGGTGATGAATACTAAACTGCATAGTGCTGATGGGAACCAGAAGAGTAAACTTCCAAAAAAATTGCCTCTTTTCAACTACTATTGGCAGTTTGGTGATACTAATTCATCTGAATTGTAGCTGTGGACTAGTCCTTCCAGGATCGTTAAGTACTTTCTGTTCTTGCCAGTTTTCCATCAGAGGCCCTGCTGGGGTCTAGACTATGGTGGAGGACACACTCCTGCGCATGTGGATCAGCTTCTGTAAGACGCCTGTGACAATTTCAGCTTACTTACAAAGCATATCTATCACCCATCTGTACATGCAATATGTTTTCCAGGGAAACAACAAACTTTGATCAAATGAAATGTGGTTAAGTTTTAATGAGGAAAAGATTGTGTTGGAAGCAAAGAATTTTTCATGTTTTGCAGACCTCTCCTTCAGTATCTCTTACCCTGCCGCAAAGAAACTCCGTTAGGAGAATCAGATGTTGGATGGTCTGGGTGCTTGCCATCAAACTCCCATAAATTCAGAGATCTCATCTGACAATGTGCAAACCAGATTTTACAATTCTTGATTTCACTGCCCATATAAAAGTGGTAGTTAAATAACTAAAATACGTATTCTTCCTTTTTTCCAGTTGGCTCCTTGTCCATTTTATTCTTGGCCTACACAGAATTTCCTACAAGGAAATGTACCGTACAGTAGCCAACTATTAAAAATTATTGTTACTATATGGGAGATTTTTTCAATTTTGTACATAATCTTTACTGACATTGTGCAATAACACTGTCCATGGAATTAAGTTGAAGTTTCTTGTTGTGGAATAAAAAGAAAACCTTAAACAAAACCTTAAGCTCACTTTTTCAATGTGCTTTTTACTAAGAAAAAGTATGACATTTTCTTTAGTCATCTTTTAGCAGAGGGATCTTATTCTTCTTTTATGATTTAGGCATTCAACGTGGGATTTACAAACTGGAAAGGAAGGCACTGAAGAAGGCTCTAAAAGTGCTTTCAATGTAATGTAGGTAAACAGGCAGACATGTTTTAGGAAGGAATATTGTATTCTCAAACTGTTCTATGGCAAAAACAATTAAATTCACAATATTTCAATGTACTGCCACTAATCACAACCTAGTAAAGCACCATTACATGACACAACATTAAAAATGCCACTTCTACAGGTGAATTAATGCCCAATTTTGACAGATACAATACTTATAGCCTTACTGGCTTGTAGAGTTGTAGGGTGCACAGCCTAAAAGCATGTAAAGTGTTTATTGGAGAAAACTCAATACTGGATCAACCCTAGCCTTCCAAATATTCCTCATTCTTACCAGTACTAGTAGTCCTCATCTTGCAGGAATAACAAATTCATTAACTGACAACATCTTATTCCTGGATGAGGTAATACATTCAACTGCCAACTAAAATACAACTTCCATCCTGTTGGTTTTGATGAGCTGTTGAAGAAACTCCATCAGTACTTTTCTCCTTTTGGTGGACACACACATTTTTATTTTGTTATTCTAAAACTCATACCTTTATGACGGTTTTCCAGAAGAGTATCTAAGTTTATAATTTCATACCAGTGTATATGTACTATATCACTGCATAGTATATGCATTGAAATTTCCTTAGGGTATGAAGATGAATTGTGCTCCAAGGTCTGTTACTGCAACTCTGTTGGCCTCACTGTTGTAATGAAGACTTTCTTAGAATAAAAATTGCATAAATACAGGTTGATGTTATTAAAATAGACAGTCTAAAAAAAAGTTCCAATGTGAAAGAAAAGCAAGCCAAACAAGCAAGGCAAGATTTACAAATTATTTCAATCACAAATTGTTCAGGGAAAGTTATGCCTTGTGGGCATATTCGTTTACTGCCTTACAATTAAATACCCATTGTATGTAATTACACTTTCACGTATCTTAACCTACTTCTGAGAATAAATTGATTTCCTAAATGCTTCTGCATCATCTCAGACACTTCACATGTATACTGCAACAATGAAAACATATCTCCCAAACATTTAGCCTTTAAATTAAGAACTAACTTTATGGATGCAAATATGGAATATATTCTTCACTACCTGTCTAAATTGCCTATAGTCTGATCCTCAGTATCCAAAGTCTCAGAGTATTTTGCTCTGATATTTTTGTGTATAATTCCATTCTTCAGTGTTTCATATTTAGTAGCCAATCTTAGATGATATTTAATGTAATTCAGGTAAGACTTAGACCATTCACTAGGAAGCTCTGGGGACTGTGTGCTTCTTGTAGGTGTGTAGATGCTTCTGAGGAGCAGGCTCCCAAGTTTGGCTTGGGATCTTCAGGTACTCAAGGCAGATTCTTAGACACAAACAATAGTGCTAAGTTTCCTGATGCTTTAGCATTGTTTATCCATAACAGGCATTTTTCTTATTTGTCATCTCTAGGAATTTGTCATGATTGTTGTCTTTGGTTTGGAATTTATTATTCGTATCTGGTCTGCTGGATGCTGTTGTCGATATCGAGGATGGCAAGGAAGACTGCGCTTTGCAAGGAAACCATTCTGTGTAATAGGTGAGTGTCCCAGCTCTAGTTTATCTTAAGATCAAAAATAAACACCTTCCCTCTCCTTTTTTTTTGCTTCTGAATGAAAACTACTGGAATCAGACTCTTTTTACAGTAACCAGCTCTAAATCCAGAACAGCTGTATGTCAGCTGTCATCTACTCATGGTTTCTCTAGATATAAAATCACAATGCCCTTAAATACCAGCCAGTCCACGTTTCTCACATTCTCCAAAAGACATTTTCCCATGCATATCATACACCTAGCCTGTATATTGGACAAATGAGGGGTTGAGAGCTGGTCTGATTGAAAATCATGGGAGCTGTATGCATTTAATGGTTGTATTACATGTCTTTTACATACACAAATAGATACCACACATTGTGTTCTCCTTATTTAACCTCTGTGATCAGACGTGTACACTGCAATAAGTTTGAAAACCTACACAGAAACTTCTTCTGGCAACTTTGCTCCTCCTGTGTTGCTGTTCTCTGCATGACAGTCCAGGTACTGCTCTGCAGTGACACTAGCATAGGATATAGCATACTTCTTTTATAGGTATTTCAAGACAGTATACCCCACATTTTTGGTCAAGAATTTGTCTATAAGAATGGTGAAGAGGCTCAGAACCAGTCAAACTCCTATTTTGAAAAGGAATCTTCAGGAAAACAGTTTTCCCATAGAGGCAGAAGTCAAAAGGGTGACTAAACAAATTCATCTGATCGTGTCTTATTTTTCCAATGGCTTGGAGGAAATCCTTTTTATAGATCATCTGTGAAACTTCAGGATATCAATACCCCAATTTCTGTCTCAACTTACTTCCTCTCTCCAGCCTTTAATTTCATTTGCCTATATCTTAAAATAACTTATGGATCAACTGGGGCAGGAAACATGTTCGTCCATTCAACTCTACAGCAGCTAATACACAGAGTCACGTGCTTACAGCTATTAAACACGTGAGTCTCAGTGTAAACAGTGAATAACAAATTGTCATGTAGATGAATGCCACCCTGGTCTAAAAAGAGTTACACAGCATTCTGTGGCATAGCAGACCAGTACACTTGTTAGGGCTACTGCGTAAAGCAAGGTCTTTTCCTTCTGCCTCATTTCTTGATAAATCCACACCTTCTTCTACTTTGTAAGTCCCCCAGTGGAGAAAGTTGCATGAGTAGGTGGAAAGACATCACAGACTGTATCCCCCTTTGAAATCAACATCCCATCTATGCTCTATTATGAAACTGTGAGAGAGGAGCAAGTATCAGGATTGGCATTTGTTTTGTTCAGGCAGCAGGGGAGGTGGGTAGATGCCTTACCAGGACACACATTTGCCCATCTCCCTGCTTAGCTGAAAGCAGAAATCATCAAACATGGTTATCCTCCTTAACTAGACTTATCATTATTCCAAGATTTTATGGTGCACTTGGAACTTTGCAGTAGTCACACAACTACTTCAGTTTTGTCAGCAGACAAACATAATGAATCACCATTTGGTAAAATAACTTACTTCAGCAATTTAGAACTTATTAGAAACACCTTTAAAGAATTTGAAGTTACTAGTAGCATTTGACTTCTCAGGACATTTTGCTGCTCTCCCAAATGTCATTGTTCAGTTCAGCTTTTGTTTTTCCTCCCTTTGTGTCTCCACTGAACTGGCAAGTTTTATAGTAGTAGTGATTAACAACAGTCTGAGGTGTTAGTTCCCAGCAAATCTGAATAGAGGGGTCTTCCTTTTCCAAAACTCTGCATATTTAAAAGACATGCCAATGTGGTTCTGATGGACGTGGTTTAGTAGTGGAATTGTCAGTGCTGGGTAAATGATTTGACTCGATGATCTTAAAGTCTTTTCCAAACTAAACAATTCTATGATTCATGGGGTGACTGCTGTAGATTTCCACCCTTTCCTTTAAAAAACTTGTATCTGCCCTCCTGCTTTTGGTGAAATAGTTCAGACAGGTCTGGCACAGACCTCCCTGCGTGTTGGGGTTTACTTCACTTGAATGTGGTATCCCCTCTCTTCCCTGGAGTTCACCTGCTCTTCCTGTTTCACCTATGTTTACGTAGGCAATCTCTGACCTTAAAAATGTCTTTTCTGTCCCACGTGCAACTCCATCGCTTGCTAGCTGAATTAATCAGTAAACAACAGTCTATAGCTTGTGGATGTCTTCCTGTGCTGGTTCACTGGATAGAAAGAAAACTTCGTTCTGCAGCTTCTGGAAATTAAACCAATAGCTTGAATTACTTGCCATTGACTATTGTGACTCTCTCCTACTGATTGATTTTGGTTAATTTCTGTACTTTAGTATTCCAGAATGAGTTTCTGATGTTCTGATGTTCAGCATCTGTCCAGATTTGATCTTTTGAGGAAGAACCAAGTCGCCTTGTAGGTCTTACTACATAAAGTAGCTTTTTGCTGGACACATTGGTTTTGTAGTCATGGCAAAATGATGCAGCAGCAAAGGTCAGCAGGCTGCGTTAGCCAGAGCACAATCAGTAGGCGAAGACTCATGATAATCTCTCCTTACTCATCACTCATTAGATCACATCCAAGATACTGCACACCATTTCCCCCCTCCTACACCATTCCTGAAAGACCTTAATAAACTGGAGTGAGTTTAGTGAAGCCACCAAGATGGTCAATGCTGAAGCAGTTGCCCTGTGAGGAGAGGATGAGGAATCTGGGCATGTTCAGCCTGGAGAAAGGATGGCTTCAGGGGGAACTCAGTGAAATCAGTGCTAAGGTCTCCTTAAGAGCACATGGCAAATTTGGGCCTATTACTTTTAATTATTTACTTAGTCATCCATTCAATTATATTTTCTGTTTATTATTACAGTGGAATAATAATATTTTAGAAGACTTAGTCTGTTTACTATTAATTAAATTTGCTATATATCTCCAGCAGGTCTGTTCTCTGATTATTTTTGTAATTAAACACATGTCACATAGGGGAATGGCCTAAGAGCTAGAAATAATAAATTTGAGGATTGCCTCAAATATCACATTTAGACAGCTTTTAATTTTTCCATTTATAACCTAATAACCAGAGAACTTTTATTCAGAGCCAAAGCTCTGTGCTTATGTTAGTGTGCCTACAATGTCACTATTCTGATAAATTAGTTCATCAAGCATCACTATGTGCTACCAGGTTAGTCATTACATCTGTCAAATTATTTTACAGTTTTCTGCCTTTGTTTATTTCTGTAAAAAATGGGAATTAGAGTATAGTATTAAACCTTGATTTGTATTTTGTCCCATGTCAGGAGTGACTTGCCATCCCTCATTTTCCCTGATCTTATATGAGCTTGTGTACATAATGTAATGGGCATAGAAACACATCCTTCCAGGCACATAAGGTGCTTAAATATGTACATGCCTCTGCAAATCCTGAATTTCCCAGGCATATCATTCTGAAGCTTGGCTGTTAGCACTACAGAGCAATTTTGCTGTGTTGTATTGCTCAAAAGAGCAGAAATCCAAGCATTGCATATTCTAACTGATGCCTCTGGAGCCCAAGGATGCTGACAGCCAGAAAGAGCCTTATGCCTTTGTCTTAGCTCCCTGAAGATCCCTGAAATAAAAAAGACAAGCTGGAAAGAAGTATGGCATCCTCTCCCTGTCAAGCCATTCACAGACACTGAAATAAATGAGGAATCCATTGTCCTTCCTCTAGCAGTGGGGCTCCTGGATGGTGGTATGTGGCCTGACAGAATTAAACTTCTGGCCACTCTCCAATGTATATCAGAGGTTTTACTGTCACAATGAAATATTAGTCTGTGTGGCCAGCTTCCACATAGCACATTGTAAAAATAATTAGGAATAATAAATAAGAAGCTGTGGGTCAGAAGAGTAAGATCCTGCTGATCTCACCTGCCTGTCTGAAGTCTGCTAGGCTTTCAGAGGAACTTCTTTCTTTCCACCGACTCTGTAAGAGACTTTGGAACTCCTATGTGAGGAAGCGTGGCAAGGGCAAATGACTTTTAGTCACAGAAACATAGAATGTCCTGAGCTGGAAGGAACTCTCAAACATCACTGAAATACAGCTCCTGGGCCTGCACAGGACAGCCCCAAGAATAACACCATGTGCCTGAGAGCGGTGTCCAAACACTTTTTGAACTCTGTTAGGCTTGGTGCTGTGACCACTTCCCTGGGGAGCCTATTCCAATGCTCAGCCACACTCTGGGTGCCTGCTGCTAACATTACCCTCATGAGGAAGTTGTAGACTGTAGTGAGATCTCTCTTCAGTCTCCTCTTCTCCAGGCTGAACAGACTAAGTGACCTCAGCTGCTCCTTGTATGGCTTCCCCTCAAGGCCCTTCACCATCTTTGTAGCCTTCTCTGTCATAGCTTAATATCTTTCTTGCATTGTGGTGCCCAAAACTGCACACAACATTCAAGGTGGGGCCGCCCCAGTGCAGAGCAGAGAGGGACAATCCCCTCCCTTGCCCGGCTGGTGATGCTGTGCCTGGTGCCCTCCCCAGACATGGTTGGCCCTCCTGGCTGCCAGGACACTGCTGACTCTAGGGTCTAAACTGTATGCAATTTAAATTTGGGGTTTGAAATGCCTGTTTCTATTTCTGAACTTTTTTTTTACCTTAAATTTGAGCCTACTTCTAGTAATAAAACATTCCTCCAGGGTAATTAGACTTCTTGGTGGCCCAGCTGAGTGAAAGATTCCATATATTTCAGTGAGCCCATTAGCAGTTACACCACAGCTGCTTCTATTTTACCTCTAGTCAAGCTACAGCATGATGGAAATGTCAAAAGTTCAAAATCTGTTGAGGCTGCAGAATCAAAAAATTCCCAACAGAAAGCTTAAGCCCATTATCTGTAATCAGGCTCTTGAACTTCATGGCTGGCAAACCTTGTTTCAGAGCATTAAGTGATAGCAGTGACTGTTGCTTATTACTGGATCTATTTTTCATTAATTAGAGTGGTAATGAACCTTCATGTGGCACTTTTGTCAAACCTTTATAAACAAATACATATCTAATGGTTTACAAGATCTTATGAACATTTAGTTTGATTTATTTCAATATATTTGTGTAATACAAATTGTGTGTCTGTCACCTTGGTACTTAGACACATTATATATTTTAAATACAGACAGATAGTAAATCTGCTCCTCATGATAAAAAATATAAATAGACAGTATAATTTGAACTCTAAATAACCTAGAGATGGTCTGTAATTAAGTATATCCTTGACCAAGATATATCTCATATCACATCTCATTATAAATCCCAGTAAAATGAAGTTCCAGCAAATGGCACATTTGAGGATCTCCTGCCAGCCCAGAAAATACTCCAGAAAATACTTTGATAGTAGTAATAATAGTAATAGTATTTAGGCTCCAGATTGAAATTTCCCCTGATAATTTTGGCAGCCACAGTTCTGTGCAATGAACAGAGGTGCTCTTTAGGCTAGACTGGTCCCAAATTTAGTGTAGATTTTTAAAACTAATACTTAATGGCATATCTTCATGTTTGACAGTCCTCAGAGTACAGTTTTTAAAAATGTGTAGGAAAAATAATGTCTGTTTGATGTCAGCAATGAGCCTTATTCTTTCAAATTTATTTTTGCTGACTACTACCCTTGCTGCTGAATAAGGTAACATTTTGTGTAAGAACCTCCAGCTCTGGTCTTCCCTTTCTAGAAGTTTTATGTATACTATTCAAAAGAAATCTACTATTTTGGTGTGATGCCTTGAAATTTTTTTTCTGGTACATGGTAGAAAATTCAGCAGCCTGTGTGTTTTGATCTTATGCTGGTGTCACTACTATGTTATTGTGACTAGAGGAGCACCTATGATGAATTGGGCAACCTGAGTGAAGTGTGTGTAGCAGCTTCTTCTTGCCTCAATAGGGAGCTATGGGCAATGTCAGATTTCATCTTCATGAGGCTTGGAGGTCAAGGTTTTATCGCATTGATTTTCTAGGGTAGTGTAAGATTGCTGATGAAATTATTTTTCATTATAAAAAAACCCCTAATTGAAATCAAAGTAATTCATGGAAACAAACCAACTCCCTTTCCTGAGGGACTAGATCTTTTTATCATCAAAATTAGAAGCACTCTGTCTCCCAAACACGCAGAATAGCTGACAATACACTTTCTGGTTTCTGGATAAAGTTTGGTTAAATTCTTTCTATGAGAGATTTGGAGCAGGAAATTACAGTATCTCAGCCCCACTGAAACTATCCAAACATCAATAAATAATTCTTAATTGGACCAGAGAGAGATGCTGATTTACCCTGTCACCTGCAGTTAATTGTAGTCATCTGCTATATGAGATATTTTGTTTTTGGTCACCCAAACATTCTTAAATAGACAATTCCAGCACGACAAATCAGAAGCAATCCACACTGGAATAGATCAAATAGGTTAGACCACTGAAATGTGAAGAATAAAGACAGGTTTTGTGATAGAAAGGCAGAGAGTTTTATTAAAAGAGAATTTATGTGTAATATTGGAATTCCTTTATTAGAAGGCTATGAAAGATATTTTCCCAAGCATGAGGTAGTTATGTCCACTTCAAACCAGACTGTCACAACTCAGGATCTGGACTAAAATGTTTAGTGATTGCTAATTCAGTTCATTTCTGTTAGCAAAGTGTCCTAAAGTCAAATGTCACAGTCAAATTATTTAGAAATAATGAGTTTCCCTGTCTATTCTGAGACAGGTTCTCTAAATTATTTATGTAGTCTTTCAAATTATTATTGATCTCTCATATTTGAATCTCGGAAAATACATTGTATTACAATAACAACAATAACAACAATAATATTATATTAACTAAGAAGTATTATAAAATATTATGTAATATAAATGTGTATAACAGAACTTCCAGTGCTGTTTATGAGTTGTGACTTGGAAAATTAAGGAGGGAAACAACTGATAGACCAAGCAGCAGTCAATATTTTCTAGTTTCAGTCTTGGAAGGTTCAGTTTTGCTCACTTTTTTTAGGGACTGGCTTTAAGCTTGTTATTACTAGAGATGCACAGAATATGAAGATGCTTACAGAAATACCTTTCGTTGCTTAGATTTCCATAAATATGTGTAGATTCACCAATCCAAAATAAAGTAGTTGTTAATATAAACACTGGTGTGAAAGTTAGAGGTAGACAGGATTGTGCCAAATCCACTTAGCCACCTACCTCAGCTTATGGAGTGTCAAAAGTGATTTTTCAAATTTTGTCATTCTTAGCATCAAAAAAATTTCTATTTTTAATGAAGTGAATAACATATAAGAGCCTAATTGAAGTGTAAGGAAATACTCATCTTTCTTGGCTTCTTTCTGGGCGTTGTGCTGCAGATCATCTGCCTCAGTGTATGACATCCCTTGTAATTCCCATCTCAGATCATCATCAGCTCTTTCCTATAGCTCCTCTGTGAGAGGAATTGTTGCTTTGGTGGCTATACAAGTTTTGCTTTTACAGCAGTGAATTTTACTCTCTTCATTTAGGAACGCTACCGTGTTGGTCCAAACCAGCATCCTATTAGACCAGGTGTTTGCCATCTAGGGCTTTTGCAACTGCCCTTGGCATACACGCAGTCTCTCACAGGACTGTGATATCCCCAGCTTGTAGTACCGCTTTATTTCAAAAGCCACTTTCAGTATGTGTTATTTTACTAACATGCACCTCGGGGTGCTTTGTCAGCATGTTAACATAAATTTCAATGTTAATGCCTCAGTGTGGCACATTAGTCAAGTGTCAATCTGATTATTTGAACCATGATTAACTACTCTTGCAGGTGTTAGTAAAACAAAGCTTTCTCTCGTGGTACCCCAGTTTCACTCTTGTCAGCCCAAATGAAGACATATGAAGAGGTCTAAGTGGAGTTATTGTCTTGGCATATATTTCAGGAATCTTTCAAGAATGATTTGAAAGCTCTATGCAACTAGGGGAAACATAGTGAGAAATAATAGACTAGCATAAAATAGCTAGAGCAGGGAAGGGCAGAGCAGGGAAGGGCAGGGCAGGGAAGGGACAGGTATTTCAGTTGGAAGTGACCTACAGTAATCATCTAGTCCAATTGCCTGACCAATTCAAGTCTGACCAGAAGTCAAAGCATGTTAAGGACATTGTCCAAAAGCCTCTTAAACATTGACAGTCATGTGGCATTGACCATCTCTGTAGGAAACCTGTTTCCATGTTTTACCACCATCTCTGTAAATAAATGGTTCCTAATGCTCAGTTCCTAGACATCTCTAGATATTGTATTGTGGACAACTACCTCATTCATGTTTTTCTGTAATAATTACAGTTTTACTAATTCTTGTGCACAGATCACTTTGTTTTATTTTCATTTACCATGTAGCATATGAGTAGACAACATGCTGCTATTTTATATTTGCAATATGCCTTTCCATTTCATTGCTTCTTTTAGTTTATAATCATTACTCCATTGAATGTTGTAACTTTAATGCTCTCTATGCTGACAACTGGTTTATTTCTGTTCAGGTGACCTCTGTGTGAGCAAGGCCTCCAGAAGAAGGGTCATAGCTGCAGTTGGTTAAAAACCATAGTTCATTTTGCTTGGCTGTATTGTCATTCAGAAACATAGGCATTTCCAGTTGCTTTAGGGATAGTGTATGTTTCTTCACATGCAATTTTCTCCTATCTGCTCAGCTGAATTTGTTATCTGGCAATGCTGATTGTTTAAAACATAAGCTTTGCCCACTGTTACATTCAGTATAATCAAATCGTTTGCCAGGTGTCTTCATTCAGCTTTGCAACTTCTCTTATTAGTGAACATAAATCTTGAAAAAATGCAGTTTCCATAGATATTTCCATTCTTTTACATCCCTTCAGGGAAATGCATGCTGCCACCAGCACTGCTAAAATGACTGATAGGCAGAATAGTCCAATGGAAATTGCAGGAAATCTCTATTTTTATGATCATGCCTCAAATCGTTGCACTCCATGCACTCCAACTGCTGCATTAGGAAAAGACTTGTGCTGCTGCTACGATAAATACAGCTGTTAGGAAGGATTTGACAATGTAACAACATTGTTACCCAGTGTAATGGAGTTACAGTATTTATAATCTCAAGTTTAACACCGGGAAAAGAAATACTTGCATATTTACACATGGCTCATTGGGCATGTTCTGCACATTTTAATTTCATCCCTTCCCATTTCTAGCACTTAAGCACTGGGCTCCCATAACCTGTTGTATCCAAGGAAAGAAAAATTCAATTTTTTAACTTTAAGCTTATGCTGATAGCTCTCAAAATTGAGACTTTGTCCTTTCAACTGATAGATTATATTGCTGTCAATAACAGACCTAAGAAAGGTGACCACTAGATCCGTTTTACATCAAGCTATGTAAGCTCCTAAATGGTGTAAATGCCTATCAGAGTCTGGCCTAAGCCATGCCTGATACAGAAAGAGAAGCTGCAGTCGTTTGCTTCCACCCTTATGCCATCAGGTCCTGGTGCCCCAATCCATGTATATGACCACCTGGGGAGCAGCCAAGGCAAGGACTGAGTTCATTCATTTCTGGAGCTCCCCTTGGCCAGCCCAGCCTACCTGTGAGACCCCCTTGCTGGAGACTGCTTCATTTCAGATGAAAATGTCATGAGGCAGAGTGGAGAGGTTGTCACACAGAATGGCATCATCTGCTGTATTTAAGACCTCATTTTGGGGTTGCTTCTGTTGGGCTTTTGAGAGTGCTGCCATATTATGTTTTTTCCCTCTCTGGCAAATGCTTAACAGAGTTTCCATTTCTTTCTTCACATCTTCCACAACAGGAAGTCCCAAGGGTGCCTGCAAGATGCCCCACACCAGTGTTCTCCAAATCATATAAATCCTCCTGCAAGCACAGTAGTCCCTCTTTGGCTACTCACACAAAAACTGCTGGTGGGATAACAACCAAGGATAAATAGTGTCTGAAAATCTCTGGTTCTGTATATCTGATATACAGAATACTGTATTTACAGAAACAGAGGAGTCTCAGGAGTCACTCACACTGACTGTGGAAACATCCAAAATAACTGTTTAGGTTAGGAATGCATGTTCTGGTTTTAGGCAGTAGGGAGATGTATACACCTCTGGAAGGTGGCTCTTCTATTTCAGCCAACACTGAGGGATCCAAATTCCTGCTTTCAACATCTACGTTAGATAACTCAGCTAGATACTGAATATCTCCTGTTTTCCCTCTACCCCATGAATTTGAGGGCAGATTAATACTGTCTCTTCCTTCTCCACCTACAAACAGGCTTTTCCTCTTCCTCAGAGACATGTGTTTCTCTCCCTGCACATTTCAGCATCTTTACTTCTCAGTTTCCTCCCGTCCACTTTCACCCTCACACTATGCATTTTTCTGTTCCCACATTTTTTGGCCTTTCCACTCCCATACCACTGCATTGCCTTCATGTTATACACAATCTGGAAATGCATTAGGCAGATACTTCCAGACACCCTGCCTGCCTCTCCCTGAGGTGTTAGAGCACGATTGAAATGGCCATGAAAAGGCAGGGTCCTGCCTATAGATTCCTCCCTTTGTGGCTGCAAAAAACCAACACACTGCTTCCCTGATGAGCTGGATCACATAGGAGTCCTGTTTGATAGCTTTCTACATGCTGACTAGTGCCAGATACCACTAATAAGGGTGTTAATACCTGAAGCCCAAATAGCAAATCAGACAATATTTTCCTTTGGACATTAGGTAGCCAGTGGGTGATTCACACATGAATCTGGATCCCCCTGAAAAATCTAATTCCAGTAATTCAGGGGAAAATGTACAAACTTGTCTTTAATTTTCCGTGGTTATTCCTTTATATGCTGTAGCAAAGAATTTTGCAAGTCAATTGCATCTTGTATTTCTTTTTATCAGATTTGAATTCTCTTTTGATCTCACATTTATAAGGAAGGGTAAACAAGAGGCATCCAGCAGACCTTGTTATCTCCCACTTGTTTGCATACCTCTATCTGCCATCTCATATTTGTCTTCTGACTAACCATTCCTAAATTATTCAGGCCTTTCTCCATACTCAAGTCTTGCCATGTGTAGTTATTTTGTTTCTTGGTGATAACTTTGTGGTTTTCTTACAGCCTGATCTAATGAGCCTCTTTACTCATCAGGGGTGTGTGTGTGTCTGGCTATCCACCCTGCTGCCTTTCTCTCCAGAAATCTTCAGACCTTTTTCTTTCCACAACAACAGGGTGTTTCACTACTGTCGTCCAGAAAAAAGCCTCAGACATAGTAAGGTGACCAACAAAGCTTCTTTTCCCCAAGTTTTCGAGGCACAAAACAGTTACAGGGCAGAATAAGTGAAGATTTACGGGAAGGATCTGCATGTGTTACTTGTGGTTTGTTTCTTTCGTTGGACACAAATTAGGTTGGTGAACACCGGGTCAAAGATACAGTTTTAAATGTTTCTGTCATCCTGGCGTTAAAGCCAAACAAAATTCCTACTGAATAAACAGTGCTATATTCTTTCTAGCAGGTACATATTAATAATGTTAAAGATCAATTTTTGGGAAAGGCTAGTGAAGTACAAATCCATGAAAGGCTTGCTATTGAACTTAATCTTAGCTTGCAGGAGGCTCTTAGATTTTTAAGATTTATGGAGCCAGCTGTTAATAACATAGAGATGTTTGCTGAGGACTTACTCAGTTCATGGAAAGACTGTGTACTCAACAGGGCCATGAACTATAGTTGCTAACAGTACAAAGACAGGTGAAATGTTCCCATTAATGTTGTTATTCTTACCCAGACTAAATAAAAAATAGTAACCATAGCTACAATTTAAAACTCAGTGTTTGTTGAGCTATTGTGATTTTCAACCTATAGAGAAATATTTTTGCCTATCTACAATAGAAGGTAAAATGACTGTTTTCATGTATTTGCCATCCTGGCCTGAAAGTATGATACTTTTACACAGGAACAGGGTATGTGTACTTTTAGTACATTGATACAGTAGTAACACTGGCTGAACCATTCTTTTGGATGAAATTAGGATCTCATTATACAACTTGATTAAAAAGAACAATACAAAAAATCGGACTCATCTTCCTTGGTCCTCAGTTTAATAAAGAAATATTTATTTTCCACATCTAAAAATTATTCAGTATTGATTTTTTTTTAAATATTCCTTGTCTTTCTGTTTCAAAAGTTGTTTGGCATGCTAAGTTAAATTTTGTTGTATTTGATTAACTTTCTTAATAAGTGTCTTTGCTAGAAAAGGTAGCTTTACCTGTTGGTGAGCTGCTTTTCTAAGTAGGCCCATTTTGGTTACATAACATTAACATCTATCCTAGAAGAAAATTGTCTATATTTCCAGCAGATTACTTTTATTTCACATTAAAATAGTTTGCTTACTTAAATGATTCTAATATAGTTCAGATGAAATCTATAAAGGGAGAGAAAGGTTCAAGGTGATTCATCTCTTTTGATCTCTTCACTGGGGTATTGCTTAGCTGATGGTAAGAGAAATCCAAGTTTCTATGCACAGATCAGTTTTACTGGACCCCTTAGAATGGAAAGCAGTTACTAACTTAGCCATTTTCCATTTTTAGAAGGAAAAAAAATCAATGGAATAGAAGTAGTAACCTCTGGATTTTTTTAATTCCTCTTCAGTGCCTAGGCAGTATTACATATTTTTGTAAGACTTCTTTTTTCTGTATGACATTGCCATACATTACTATCTTCCTGTTTTTCAACAGCAATAAAAGTCAATTTTCACACTCATCTGTATTTATCTCTGCAAGTTATCTTGATATGCAAAACTACCTCACTTTCCCACTTCTAAAAATATCAGGTTGTTTTGCATCTTGAAAAAATATTAAAAAAGGAAGTGAAATCACCAACTTGTTTTGTCTGTAATGACAATTAAGATGATTTCCATCCAGATGGTGCTATATATTTGAAAACAAAAAAATCCTTTTGGCTGGAGTGACAACAACATCTGCAAAACTCAAACAGCGTCATCCATCCCAAGAATTTCCTGAAGATATCCTGCCAATTACTTTTACTTGTAGGTGACGATTAATCATAACCTGTGTGGCATCTGAGCAAATCCCTGACCAGAAAGGAAAGCTATATTCAGACATAGCTGAACGCAAACTTTGCTGAGATTCTGGGCACCATTATTTTTAGAATATGTGAAACTCCGATTATCTCATATTGCTTTGAGTTTTTTCTTAATAATGATGGTGTTTAGGCTTTTTTTCTTTGTAAAATGGAGGCCTTATTGCTGCAAGTCTGCTCAGCTTCTTGTGGGAGGCGCAGAACTCAGCTTCCTGCCTCTCCCAAATCACACTAGAGATTTTCATGTGATGTAGTTTCAATGGATGCTATGAAACTGGGTTTTGGTTGGTTTTGTTTGGTGGGGTGTTTATAGGCAGGGAATAATGCTTGAGCATTTCAGAGGGTGATTTCAGGTGACTGAGCAAAAGGCCATATGTCTCCAGAGTAGTCTCTAAAAATCCAGTTTGCAGATTTTGGCAATCTTGCACATACTGAATTTTATTCTGTTGTTAAATTGTTCTGCTTCTTCCAATGGGACAATTTACAAAACATGATAATACACATCATCTTTCTATATATAGTCATATCATTCACCTCTCTTAATTAGAGGTAAGGTATTGAAAATTATTGGTTTCTAGAGTAAATACTTATTCAAGGTCAGTGGAAATTCAGCCCATATTTAACTAAATTTTTCTGCCATGGCTATGTGAAATATCCCACTGATTTCATAGCAAGGGAACTGTTCACAGAGAAAAGGAACTACCACCTGGCAAAAACATTACATTTGCCTCTTTTCAAATTAACTGTTTCAGCGTATTCTAATCACAATTTTTATTATTTGCCCTTCTGAACTGGTAGAGAGAATTAGTTAATCCCTTGTTGGAAGTTTAAAGCAGGTTTTAAGCCAGTTATGATGAAATTACCTTTTCTGTTCTATGACCTTTCTCAAGGAACCAATGCTTAAGGAATAATGACAAAACCATTTCCTTCTCTGAATACTCTTCTACTAGGGTATTCAGAAGCCTTAAAACTCTGTGAATAACTTTTTCTCTTCGTCTTTTTTGTTTCAGCTAGCCCACAGAAACATAAAATACACCAATGCCCAATATGCTCCTGTTCCTACAGTCAAGTTTGTATAAACAGACCATTTCTTTTAGGAATCCAAACAAAAACAACCTTATTTTCATACTGATACATGAGCAAAATCAGGTGTCAGTCATCAGGCTTTATCTTAAACTGCTTTACATTTCCCATTTATATCAGTTTAGGACAGAGCCCATTGAATATATTTTTGTTACCATGTTTCTGTAGTGTGATGTGCTCAAATACAGTGCTCTGGAATGTGTGTTGTGTTACCTTTTTGCTGTAGTGTCTCATTAAAATTCAAAGTATATTTCTACATTAATTAGATGATACTCTTCCATCCCAGCCATCTAGCTGTAGAGATTATTGTAGACAAATTGAACAGAGTTCTGATAATAGCAATAAACATGATGAAGCTACTGGAAGGATGGATATGCAAAGAGATATCAGAAAAACTAAAATGCTGGTCATAACTCCCTGACACCACTCACACCTCTTAGCAACACAAAGAGGAAGTTGTTGATTGTTTTATGTAGTGGTTGTTATAAACCTCAATTAATATAAATAATAAATAATTAATGAACCTTAATTAAAACTTATTTAACCTTCTTAGTGAGTGAGAATGATTGCTCACTGTGCTGCAACATGCATGGCCTGTGCCATGGTAAGCAGACAGAGCCAATATCAAAGCAGGGTTGGTGCTCTTAGTCAATTATGGAGCCCAGTGTTTCTGTAGCACCGCAGAATCACAGTGCTGGGGTTTTTTTAAGAGTAACTTTGAAATTGTGGGTAATGAACTGCCCTGAGAACTATTCATAAGAAATGACCACTACAATGTCTTTTCTCTGCATCATAGATAATAACTATAGCACAAAAATGGACTTAGGGGTGGCTTAAATTTGGTCATAGAATTGCCAGATACTTTCCTGTGTGAGTTAATACAGCTACAGGCTAGGTAACACAAACTCTTGAGATTTTCTGCTTATTTCTGCAGTTTTGGGAGCACATGTGCCCTACTCATGTCCTAGTTTGTTGCCCTTTTCTACTGCTCTGTATCCAGAGCAGAGACAGTAATTGACAGCCATTGCATTTTCCTGCCTATTCCACTATTCTTAACATTAGAATGTGAGCTCTGAGCATTTTCTGTGAAATTATAGCAAACACTATTTTGATGATATAGTAATGATCCAAAAACGATTAAATATTGTTCATTTTTCTATTAAAATAAAATCAGAGAACAAAACTTACAAGATTCATTTAACCTGTATTGTCTCAAAGTACCATCTGTATTTGGAAGGAAAGGATCTCCCAACACATCAGCAGTAAATGCAGACAACAGGAAATGCTCCTACTAACATATTCTTACTTTGAAGAATATGAAGAAGAGAAAGATAATGTAGATTTGTTATTAGTTTGAGCATGTATATGAGCTTTCAGCAGCTGAGAGATTGTCATCAATTACATCTAATATCATAGGATCACAGAATGGCTTGGGTTGGAAGGGACATTAAAGATCATCTCATTCCAACAACCCTTGCCATGGGCAGGGCCACCTTTCACTAGACCAGGTTGCTCAGAAATCCATCCAATTGGGCCTTTAACACTTCTGGGGATGGGATATCCCTAGCTTCTCTGGGCAACCTGTGCCAGAGCCTCACCACTCTCACAGTAAAGAATTTCTTCCTAATATCTAGTCTAAACAAATCAAGAGGACTGGGAAATCACCAACCCTATGAAGCTGAACAAGGGGAAGTGCCAGATTCTGCACCTGGGATGAGACAACCCTGCACATACATACAGGCTGGGGAATGAGATGATGGAATGCACTGCCATGGAAAGGGACCTGGGAATCCTGGTCCATGGCAAGTTAAACATGAGTCAGCAGTGTCCTGGGAGCCAGGAGGGCCAATCGTGTCCTGGGGGGCATCAGTCAAAGTATCGCCAGCCGGTCGAGGGAGGGGATTGCCCTGCTCTTGTGTTTACTTATATGTGCTATTTTAGTGACACACATGAGTGACAACATGAGTTCTGGGCTTGTCTTTTTTATTTTTCCTGAGGGAGCCATGTTGTTAACATGGTGGCTGTCAACTAAAAAAGCCTTTGTAAGTTACTATTCAGAAAACTTCTGTGTAATCTCAAGGTTTTCAGGAGTAGTACTAGGTGAAATGTCTGAAGTGGAAGAATTAATTTTTTGAAATTGAATTTGAAATGAAATGTTCAAAAGTGAACATTGCAAAAGCCTCTGAGAGGATTTGAAATCTCAGGCTGGAGTTAACAAGGTGATGTTATCTGCAATGATAAAAATGTGAGATATATTTCTAAAGGGTGAATAAAATCATTTGCGTGACTGAAGAAAATCATATACCAGATACTAACTTGAGGGGGGATGGAGGGGAGGAAGGGGTAAATGTACATCAGAAACCTCTGTCTTATAGTAAGTCATCACAGAGAAGTTTGGAAATATATTGCCCATTACTCTCTCACATCCGAAACTTCTCTGGTGCTTTGCAACGAGATACAGAGTGAAACTGGAGGGCCCATTAAATTAATTGAAATGTTACTGTTTAATTCTACCTGTTTTCCCACATTTGCCATTAAAGGTGAAAATACTGATACAAGTTTGGTAAAACCATCTTAAAATACAGAAATACCATGGAGATTTTAGCTAAATTCATATGATATATGAAAGTTCAGAATAATATTTTACTCTCTTGGTTTAAAAGAGGGCAAATGCCACCTGAGTCATACTGTATAAAAATGTGACAGGGAGAAAATCATAAAGTACTTAACTTTTCATTTTTCCAGGGTATGTTTAGGTAAGAAAATAAAGCAAGTTTAACATACTCAGAAGTGACTTTCAGCTGTTGCAAACTTTTCTTTGAACTCTGATTTCATTCCAAGAAGGGTTTACTTTGATTAATCTACACCTGTTGCTAACAAGTTAAACTCCACTGAAATAATGTGCCTGCCTGCCCTCCTTGCTTCCTGAGGAAACACAGCCAGGGAGGGCTGACTTAGGCAGTGGACACAGTCTTTTCTTCCCTATTCCCAGCCTGAGGAGTTAGGGGATGGGGTGTTGGTGGAGGTTGGGGTGTGAAGAGTTGAAGGAGAGAACAAGGTGTGAAAAAAACACCAGCAGCCCGGGGAGACTCTCTTCCCTTCAGCTGTTTTTCAAACAGGTTTCACTGCATTTTTTGCTCCCCTTTCTCCCCAGACTTTTGTCCCTTTGGGAAAAGCCCCATCCCTACCCTCCAGATAGAAGGGCATACACAAGTAGGTAGGTCCTTTGGACCAATGCTTTTAAAAAGGGAACAGAGAGCTGTGCTGCTGTTGTCTTCTTTCTCTCTCGTGGTCAGAGACCAGAGACCCTCAGTGAGACAGAGGGTTCCCAGCATTGCAGGGTAAATGCTGCACACTGCTGGCAAGACTGAATTAATTTGATTTTTTTGCAATGGGGGGCCTCCATAAAATTGAATTTTATAAAGAAAACTGTCAGAGCTCCTGGAATAAGTAGGAGTACAGGCATATACAAATTGCTGACTTTTTTTTTTTAATGTCCTATTGAAAGTGGCTGAGGGTAACCAAAACCTTCAGTAAGCACTTTAATAATTTCTGGACCAAATGAATAATTCATAATATTTGGGTGACCTTACTCTCTTTTAAGTTCTAAGAATGATTTGCAGGAGTGTATGCTGCTTTTCTAGTGATCTCTGATTTGCCGCTAGCCCGTCACCACTAAATAAAAATTAATGTTACATTGCTGCTCCACTCAGAGCTGCATGGGACAAGATCACCTTGCCATCATGTTAGTCACCAGGGACACTGCTTCTTCTGCACAGTCTGTACTGCTCAAGACATTCCAGCACGCACTATGTGAGCCTTGGATCTAAATAAACACAACTAAATATAGAAGTTTGCTTTTAGGTGAGTACATGTGGGCTGAGTGTCTATACTGCCAGTATAGTTGATTGAGATCTCAGGCTTAGTTCAACAGAGTACATAGAGGTGACCCCTGTTATATGATATTCCCTGCTCTCCAGTGACTTCTCCTGAAAAGTACAGCTTTCCGAGGTCCAAGAGTGTAGCTGCCAGATGTAGGGCATGTCTCAGATACCTTAAGGCATCTCCAATGGCACTGGACAAATAAATTTGGGCAGCTGAATCAAGCCTTTTTTGTACCAAGCCCAGAGCATGAGGTAGCTGAGCAGCCAGCAGGAGCCTTCCTGAGGATTAGCTGCACCTCTGTCAGTTGACATGATTACTCTGTGCTGCACGGGGAGTTTAGACACCTGCTTCGCATGTAGACACCTAAACTTAAATGTCTTCACATGGAGTTCAATCCCATCCCATCTATTTTTCGGATCTCAGTTAGAATTTGTGATGTCTTTAATTTTGCCGGTCAGTTTTCCTATTTCTGAATTCTCACCAAGACCTCCTGCATCTGGTTGTTGTGCTGTTGAGACTTGTACAGTGTGGAGACACCTCAGGATACTTTATCTATTTCTGGCTCTTCTTGATTTCTGAACTTGTTGGATTTACTTATAGAAGCAAATCCAGCATTTTTGATAGCCAATTTTATAGTAACTACCTAGGATCCACATATGTAGTAGCCAAAAGCATTTCAAAATAATAGTTTAGGACAGGCAGAAGGTCAGCCTAGCCCAAGACAGTATGTGCAACAGTCACACCAGACAACAGTGAACTGTCAGGGAAGATTGCACAAGCAGACCAAACATACTGTGATATTTCTCTACAAGAACCAGCTTCCAGCAGCCTACTACTTGGAGATGTCCAGGACTAGAAGTGGACTTTAAATAGCCCAGGATTAAATCTTTTGGATTTTAACCTCCTTGTGAGAAAGATGTCTACAATTTAACAGAATAATCCTTAAACCACAGGGACAGGTTGTCTATACTCTTGGCATTGTAATAAGAGGACAGAGCTATCCTTAGGTGGGTTTAGAGAAATCCAGTATGTTTGTGGCCAAGGAAAGATATTTGGACCTCAACTTCCTTTGGTGGCTGAGCAGAATGAATAAAGGCTATTTTCTGCTGTACTGGGGCAGGCTAAGGAATCAGTCTCCTGTAGGTAGAGTCAGTATTTTTCACTACTCATCTGTGGATGTGGACAGTTTCACTTACTGGATCATTCTTGACTTGTAGGAACTGTGCTTGTGACAAGATGAGTATTTATGCCCAACACAAAAGAAGCAAAACTCATATCAACAAGAACTTGCTTTCAGTCCTTCACTGATTACCCTTGCATAGAAACATGCAACACAAAACCCTAAGATTAAACCCAGGTATTTCTTACAAAGGCTCTTTAAGCTTTTTTAGATGGCTAGGAAATTAATCATGAGGTGAGGAAGTAACACAGAACTTATTCTGTGTTTTTTTCCCTCTGTGTCCACTCCAATCATTGTAAAAGAACATTATGCCTTTTCACAGCATCCATGTTTCATCACTCTGGTGCTTCTCCTTATCTTCCCTGAAATACTGTTCTGGCTCTAAAAGCAGCTGGCGGATTAGTTCATGCACACCAAAGCTGCTTTTACAGTCTGAATCTGTGACCCAAAGAAATAAATTCTAACACTTGCTGAGCTTCAACAAACTTTTCAGGCTGCCAGCTAAAAGAATGCTTCTGAGTACGCAGTGCTGTATTTCCTTCCTTCCAGGAAATGGTACATCAGGGGATTTGAGTCCAGAAACTACATACCTTAACTACACAGCATCTGTTCTTATAGGAAATTAGTGCTGTGCTTGTAAGTCTGATTTCACTGGACTCACACCTCTTGGGATGCTCTATTTTTTTCTTACCTTACTTTTCTTTTTTGCCTTTTTATAGGAAAGTTGCTATGGGAAGATTTATAAAGGGGAGAAGTTCTAATACATCTCCTGATTTGTACAGTTTGCTACATGAGGTTTCAAAATACCTATGTGAGGTTTCTTCAACACTGCTCCTCTTATCCTTCTGAAAACTGTTACCCTCAGTTTTCAACCTGGAGACTCACAAGTTAGTTTTTGCCACTAGCCCTGACTTCATATCCCTACCTCAAACAGGAATCTCAGTGCTTTGGATTTCCACCCTCCACAGGAGTCTCTCTTTTATCTTTCTCATTCAGCTCATGTGCATGTATGTGCTATTTATTGACACTTGGACATTAATGTTTTCTGTAATGTATTTCTTTCAGACATCATTGTTCTCATCGCTTCAATAGCAGTTGTTTCTGCAAAAACTCAGGGTAACATTTTTGCAACATCCGCACTGAGAAGTCTTCGTTTCCTACAGATCCTTCGTATGGTGCGCATGGACCGAAGAGGAGGCACTTGGAAATTGTTAGGTTCAGTAGTTTATGCACATAGCAAGGTATGTAATCCTAGATGCTTATTTTGTCTGGTTGACATCTTCACTTGATGTGATTCAACAAGAGGCTAAGGAAATAAATATTTATCAGTTCTGAGCAGAATACCCAAAACTTTCCGAAGTAACATCAATTGTAATGTGAAATACCACACATAGGTCAGGCCATGTTTAATGCTAAAAGTTTTTAGAACATATTAAAAATGTTGTCCTTGATATGCAGTTGTAATTTGTTATATACTGTTGAAGTTGCTGAAGTGTCAAACCATTCACTTCCAGAGAAAATTTCCAGTCATAAAGAACCACTTGGCTTTTAACTGCACAAATGCAAAAAAAAATATACAGATCTTTTAATTATGTCTTCCTTAAGATGCCATTCTGTTCAATCTTTAAAGTAGATATTTATCTCTGTTTTCTTTTATCTAGGAATTAATCACAGCCTGGTACATAGGATTTTTAGTACTCATCTTTTCATCTTTCCTGGTTTATCTGGTGGAAAAAGATGCAAATACCCAATTCTCCACATATGCAGATGCTCTCTGGTGGGGCACAGTAAGTACAGAAAAATAACAATAACTCTTTAACCAATATGCTAAAGTGCTTTGAATTTCACCTACTGAGGATTTTTAATTTCATGTGCTGTTCATTGAATTGTTTTCACTAGAAAAATAAGATGGTCTGAGAAGCTCCCTGCTCCAGTTATTCATTGGCACGTCAACAGATTTCAGCCCAGCCTGCAGAACAGCTCTTTATGTGTTTCTGCTGCAAACCAGACCACTAAAACTTCAAGAGAATAAAGCATTGTGCTTTTTAACCCACAGCCTTTCAGTAATATAGTTTGTAATATGTCCCCACAAAAAGCTGCTTTGATACAAACCAGAGGGCTTGTAAGCTGCTGTGCAGGAAGAGGAACAAGTGTCAGGAAAGAAAGAAGGGAAAAAATCTTGTATCAACTTTGTGGCAAAAAGAAGGGTATCATCAGGACCCCTAGGAATATGTTGCTTCTCCTTCCTCTCTACCTTGAGTACAGAAAGCAAGAATAAATATGCCCATTCTCATTTGGCAGTGTTATTTTTACAGGTGTAAAAGCCCTGATTTACTTGAGATAATGTTTAACTATCAAATCATTTGGTTTTACTTCATTGAAATCTGTGGGATCTAAGTGCATGCCTGACTGCTTTTCTGAGAGAATAAGGATTATATGAATGCTTATATGGTTAAATAAACTAGGCTTTAAATGAACAAGAAAAAGCTGATTCTTGAACAAGAAAAAGCTGATTCTGAAGTTTTATTGTTTTGGGCGTTTTTTAATTGCACAATGTGTGGGAGTTTTTGCTTAAAACCACCCTATAGTGATCTAGACTCCTGCACTGTGTGAGTTACTTAGGCAGCGTAAGAAATCTGCCCCAACAAAGCCTACAGCAGAGTTATTGTCAGGCAGTATAAAATGGCTTTTCTTTTTCTTCTGATCCAGTAGAACAAACATAGTGTCCTCTGACAGTATCTGCACAGTGAAATGATACCTGCAATATCATTAATGCCTGACCTAGAGCACTCATTAGTTTTCCTGGAATAAGTGCAAGACCTGAACCAGTCTCTGCTGCCTTTCCTCATCAGAGGGATGCAGAAATAGAGCTTTCTCACCTTACACCTTCTGCAGACAAGAGTTCATCTAGACTTGGGAATATTCACAGACTCATAACATGCACACATAGACTGTGAAAAAGCCCTTTCCAAAATGCTTTAAAATATTGGGAAATGTTTTTAAGAAGTTTTGTCTATATTTTAAGCTAAGGTCAAGGTCACTTACTATTAGTAGAGGTAGTTTGTGTTTTTGAAATTTGTTCATCTAAGGACTAGTCATTTGTTACATGTCTTCCCTAGAGCCCATATTTTTGTGTTATCAGTGCACAAAACTGGGAGCTTGAAAAAGCCAGATCTAGTCTCATTTGTCCATTTACAAATACACAAAAGTATTTTTTTCCTGAAACTTTTTGCTTTAGAGCATCAAGGCAAATCTCTGAAAAAATACATATTTTATCTTGTAGTCCAAACACATGTAAAATTCATCTTTGCTAAGGTCTGAGAGAAGGTTTTGCCTTCAGTTGTATCACAGTAGTTTGTTTTACTTTTCTTCTAAAGCTGAGGTATAGGTTTGCCTTAAAGCTTTCTAACTTTTCTGTATTGACATGGTTGTGAAGCATCTGGCTTGGCATGCTGGTGTCCTTGCTGATGGATAGAACAGACCCTCCTGTGACAGTGCACAGGTTTGGGAAGGGATGTTTTCAGACATTAGATTCTCCAGGAAACACCCTCTACCTCTGCAAGGCCATGTGTGACTTAGCATGGCATAGGCAGGAAGTTTGGACTGAGCAGAGGATTGTACCCACCTGTCAGCAGGGAAAGATTGGGGGAAACATGTACAAGGAATGAGAAATTCCAGCAAAGTCAGCCCTCCACCCTGACATCTGACTGAGGCTTGTGTTAGATCCAGATCCTTCTCCCTGAGCAGCCCTAACAGCAGGAACAAGATCTTTGTTTTAGAATTTGCTTCTGCACTACCTGCTGACTGCTATTTTTAAGGAAAAACCCTGCTAGGAAATAAACATTGTATAAAGTGGTGCTTAAAATATTTTGTACACTATGAAGTGAAAATGTATGACTCATACATTATATAAGTACTGCAACTGAGAAAATAGGAATCTTATCTTGACTTCAGCAGGAAAAACAACAAAATGTAATAAAGACCCTAAAAACAATATATATTGTATACTTCTTTCCCCAGTGTATGACACTGATACATTTAAATTTTTAATGCAAGTGCACTAAGTTACTGGGAATCAATGTTCCCCCTTACCTGTTATCTTTGCTGTTTAATAATGGGGGGGAGGGGGAGGGGGGAGGGGGAGGGGGGATGGGGTTGGTTTGTAATATGTAAAACAGTATGTGGGAAATGCATAATGTGCTTCTTAGTCATGGTTGTTTTTACTGCCAGAGTAACCCACATGAAGATTTTTGAAAAGGTCAGATTGTGTGGCATTCCTGAGAAATCAATGCTTAGTCTCATTGGTTTGTTTATTTGCAAAAGTTTTTTCAACTTAAACCACAGATTATCTACCAAATCCTGGAACTGAATTCTGTCATGGCAGAGGTACAAGAAAGAAAAGACAGCATTGAAGTCAGTCACAAATAGTGGTCTTAAATTTCAAACTTTTAGAGGCACTGTGCTCCTTCTTACAGGATCAGCCCCAGCATTCTGCATTTAACCCATTCATTAATTCAGATTATTTGAGGGCCATACCCTGCTATGGTCATTTCACTGACTCCACTTCTGAAGCCCATATTTTTACATTGAAATGAAAGGCAGGATATGGCATCTAAATTTACATATGGATACTCCACTGTATTTGCAATTGCATCCTGTACTGTGCAACATGCATTTTAAACATCATGCTAATATTACTAGTGTGAATATTCTTGTGGTTGGGGTCCCCACAGTGCTGCCTAACACAGTTGTACCCAACACAAGTGTTATTTAAAGAGTTCAAGTTCAAAGTTTTCCTTGGCAGAGAAAGTAGTTTAATTTAACAGAAGAAAATAACCAAACTATATGGGTACGAAAGGTCAGTTGAAAAATGTAGGTGTTTTAAACTCAAACCATGCATGGTTTTCTGAGAAATACTAGTGTTAACTAGAACTCTGTGCATTTATAATGACATTTAGTTTGTACATTAATTAGTTTTGCTGCAAATGCAATGCAATTAAGATTTCTGTCTCTCTTAGATGTTTGACAGCATTCGTCTTAATAAACTATTATTTTCTAGTAGTATCCAGTAGCTACAGTTGGATATAGAATGGCTCTGGCACTCCACAGTGACCTGTTGGTGAACAAAGCATATTATAATGAATGATATTGTCACAATGACTAAGTCAAATGAGTTAATATTGATGTCATTTTTCCATTTAATGTAATGATAGCATGAGCAAACTACATTTTGTTCAGTTAAGTGATGTCAGGTAAAGATTCAAAAGGTAAGTAGTGCTAGGAGAATAACATCAGAAAGAAATATTAGCATAGAATATGGCCTCCTGAGTCCTATCTCATCTAATTGAATTCATCTAAGTTATATAATCACATTCATTATTATAGTACCTCTCTTACAGTAACATATTTATTAGCTCAAGCAATGAGATAACAGAAGTTCTATCATTGTTGTGAGTTTTGAGCCTGACCAGTTGACAGTGCCTGCCTTGGCTGGTCTGTTCAGACACATTTATAGAAGTAACTAAAATGGAGTGGTTTGCATCTGGTGTAAAAGACAGGACTCAGCTAGCTCACTTAGCTATGCAGGAGTGTGATTCAGATGCTTAAACATAAGCATACACTACCATCAAAGATCTGTTGGAGGGTGGGATGCCTCTCCTGTGGGTAGTCCCTCTTCAGATGCCCTAGGGCATTTGAGGTGGTACTAGACATTTGTTTTCAGGCAAGCCCAAATCCTGTATTTAAGATAGGATGAGTTACCTGCTGGAGGAATTTCTCTTTCCTTTGAGCATATCACGGTGACCAGATCATGCTAAACACGTAAGCATTTTACTGTTCTTATTGAGTGAAATTAGTCCAACATAAATATGCTCTAAAAGGTTTGGCTCATTTTCCTTGTTTAGGCTATGGTGATCAGACATAGAGCTGCTCAGCAGGTATCTCCAGAAAGACAAGATTTACACACATTGTTATTTCTTATACCATAGGGGTTTGGGGGTTTTTTGATCAGTTGGTTTGTTTTGCTTTTTGGTTTGGGGGTTTTTTGCTTCTTTGTCTCCTCTCAGATAAACATCCCATCTCTAACTACCTTCACAAGTTTGCCACAGATTTTATGGTTCTGTTCCTTGCTCATTCTTGGCCCTGTGTGGTACCTCTGATGCAGTTTCCTAGGTACTATTGTCCTTGCAAGATTGTAGTCCCTGCAAAGTACCAAATTACTTCCTCCAGCCACCCTTGAACTTTAGTCACTTCGCTCTTACCCACCTGTGGGATCCATCCTTCCCTCACGGTGCTAGCTGTAACTTCTGTCTGCTTCTCACAATATTATCAGTGACATCTGGAAATTTCTTATGTTGTCATGGTTTCACACCCAGTAATTTTCCACACCCTCTTCAATGAATTTAATCTTAGGATTATGCCAATCAGGGCCTGGCCAGTGATTTATTAATTCACTTACACTTACAAAGATGCAGAGGATTAGACCTGAACTTGCCCCTGAAGTTGTCCAGAGAAACATTTTCTTATTTGAGTGATGAGAGGAGTATAAAATGAAGATCAAACCCATTTGTTCAGTGTTGAGTAAGACAGGACAGCAAGGTGCTGACACCTATACACCCACGTAAAGACTGTCCTGAGATAAAACATCTCAAAGTGAGCAAGAAGCCACCGATATTCCTAATCACAAACTGATACCAGTAAGTCCTTAGTATCTAGAAGATTTGAGGGAAAGCCTTTAATATGGTCCTGTTATTTACTCTGGAGAAATTCCAGACATACAGTGTGTGTGACTGCTTCTAGTTTTGGATCGCTCTCAGATGTCAGGCCTCAAAGGTTCAAGTTTATCTCTGACTTCTTTGGAATACAGTTCGATGGCAATATCATTAATATGCAGATGGCACTTGGTTCTGTTTCCTTCTCATTAGCCCAGGCAGGAGATATCTCTGTACTTTCCAGCGTCTGGCAGAGATAGGGAGCTGGACTGAAGCCAAGAAAGCAGGCTCATTCCAGAGCTCCAAACTGCTTCAGAATGACTAGCCTCAAAACAGATTTTGAGGAACTTTTATTCAGGGATTCATTTATTCAAGTGCTTCACTCCTCTCGGGCTCTTAATAGCCTCAAACTATTTTGCAGTTGTCCTCTGATCTGAAGAGCCGTGATTATCTTCTTGAGCAAACAATGGAAAACCAAATCAAGCCCCTCTGCCAGGCCAGGAGCATGGCTGCATCATTTCATCCCTGCCGGAAAAGAGGAAGCTGCGTTCTCATATCCATTCCTCCTTATTGCTCCCTCTCAGTCACTTGCTGCCTTGTGCAGGCTCTGGAGCATGTTAGGCACATCCACAAGTTGACACAGCTCACCAAAGCAGCAGAAACAAACCACACAGAAATGTGGATCATTCTCTCCTGTGTCCTGGGTGACATTGGCTCACCAGAGTCAAGCAAAAGCCAGGAAGAGGATAATGGGGCAGGGAAGTGAAGAGAAGCAAGGAAGGAGATTGAGACCTGATACTCGTGCAAGGTGGTGTGTCTGTGACCAGTCTATTGTTACAAAACTCAAGACTTGATAATCACTTGAAATTTCAGCTGCCGAAGCCTGAATTCATCTCTCTCTTAGTCTCTATGGCTTTCTCAGGGTAAATTACACACTCAGTTTGTTCCCAACAATGGAAGCAATTAAAAGCACTGTTTACTATCTACAGAGTCCTAAATAGTCGAAATCTAATTACTTCCAAAAGACTTTCCTTCTTTTGTCCCGTGGTGACCTCAACATTAAATAGAATTGTTTTGGCCATCTTGCCTAGGAATGAACTTTGAGGAAGCTGGAAGCAAAATAATGTCTCTACAAGGCAATTTCCTGAAGAATTTGTTGCTGCCAGAATATTTGCTAAGCCTGAACTTGCCCACATTTGGTACATAATGTGAAATAATTCTTCATGCACATGTTCTCTCTAATAACAGCCTCCAGAGTCCTTGGCATTCAGCCTACTGTTGTCTGTCTTTGTCCCTTAACATCGTGTGCCGTTGCCTGAGCACGCGTCCTGCAGCCTCCCACCCGACCTTCGGAAATCCTCTGCTCTGCCCACACCTCCTGCAGTTGCCCACATCAGGGAGCTGTGTGGGCCCAAACTCCTCAAGATGGAATCACAGAGACACAACTTTCTCCCCCCAGTCCTCAGGTTTCAGACTAGTATGGTTCCCCGGCCAAGAATAGCCTGGAGGACAATTCATTGCGTCAGGGAAGACTCTTGGACACACAGACACACACAGACATGCACACACACATAGAGGAAGCCCTAATCTTTCGCCTCCAAGATATGGTTGGTGACCCACACCCACGCACCATTATCTTGGTGGTATTTGCCACATTGCTGGTGGCCTCCCGTCAATGGGTTGCATGCAGTGAACCCTCCCACCTGTACTAAAGTCTGCCATGGACTGCACAGGTACAGCAGGGCTTTTTGAAATATCTGTATGCTGAGCCTCTGGTTATACTTGCCACATGAAGGGATTAGAGGTGCACTCCCATTTCTCTTTAACCTCTGCCCAGGTAGGTCTGACGTAACATGATCCAACACTGCTAGGTACCTCTGTGTCTGTTACTGGGTAGTAACCTTTGGACCTTCATGTCAGGAGTGATATAGGTATATCCAAGTCTGTCAGAAGGAAGGGAAAGGGACCAGACACTTCTTAAAGTTCCTTCCAAGTTTTGATTAGTGTTTTCTGTGTTTCAAAAGATAGTTCACTTCAAGTTGTACTAACGGGCTTGCAGAAAATGCAGCTGCTTCTTGCAGTTCCTTTGACTTTATATCATCTGCAAGAATCAGCTTCCTTCCTGCTATATTTTTCCAATATGATCTCTTTGTCACTTATATTTATGTAATTGTGCAAGTACATAGTTATATTTCCCTACAGAAAACAGGTGAAACTCCTTTATGTCCACGGAAAAGAACACTTTTATTCTGCCCAGCTTTCATAATTTCCCTCAAATTTGGGATCAAGACCTTTTTATTATTTTTAAACTTATTTATTTCTTATTTGGGTGCTTTTCTCACATTTATTATTTATTTCAGTTTTATTCAGTCATAAACAGTAAGTTTTCACAGAAAAATTTCTTAATGTTTGTTTATTTCTGGTTTTTTTAGAAACAAGCACATATTTCTTATGTCTTGGATTATTTAGTGGAAATGCTGCTTCATGCAATGTAAATAATCTGAAACTAATCTGTGAGTGACTTCTGGTAAACCACAATGTTCATCGATTTCTTTTTAGATCACATTGACAACCATTGGCTATGGAGACAAAACTCCTCTTACTTGGCTTGGAAGGTTGCTTTCCGCGGGATTTGCGCTACTTGGCATTTCTTTCTTTGCACTACCTGCTGTAAGTATGCTTATAAAATTTGTAAAAAGATAATAGAAATTCCTGTAGCTCCTGCCACTGTTATGATACAAAAAGCTGAAGGAAGCTGTCTACATGAAGAACTGTTTACGGGCTTTTGCTCTGTGACAACACTAGTAAATTGGTATTCAGAATCCAAACAAAAGGTTTGGTGTCAATGCTTTCATTTTGGGGAGTTTCTCTGTCATGGACAAAACTGGGAAATATTCATATATTAGGTTGCATACTATTGTTAAAGGTAGAAAATTATTTCTTTTGTTATGAATTTTGGCTTATATATTGCTGGTTTTCTTTCAAATTTTTCAAAACAAAAGAAAAATAAAAGCAGATTGTATGTTTTTCTGAGTTAGACTATGTTGAGAAAAAAAAAGATATTTCCAGTAGCTCATCTTGTATGACCATCTTCAGGCTACCAACAGAGAGTAGAAGGTGGCTTTAAAACAACCAAAAGTTAATGTGATTGAATGTAAAAAATGCAACTATCATTTTCTGTGAATGATTGTAAATAAACATTACTGTTCGTCTATGTTGTTTTTTCAATGTTGAAGAGACTTTAATGGAAATGGGAATCATCTAATGACTGAAATATAGTGTAGCTTCAGAAATAACTTCTTATTTTTGTGAGTGAATTTCTTTTTCAAATTAGTATTGAATAAGCATGAACTGAGAAGTGACATTTGGGGGTTTTTGTATTGTCTCCAGTGCAACATATTTTAATGTTTTGATACTCAGATACATTATCTGTAGATCACTATAAAATATGTATGTTATAATACTGAATTTGTTTTCAACTATATAGACAAACTAAGATTAAAAGTCAGCATTTGCCAACAGCATTAAATCATCTGATGCACTGCATTTATTTCTTACTCTAGGTACAGCGAGTATTTCAGTATCTTTGGCATAATACAATGCATTATAATACAGTACCTGTTTGTGAATATTTGACATTTATTGGCACGTAATTAATTCCTTTTGTCACCTAGTCACCACTAACAAGAAAGTTAGTCTTAGCAACACTACAATGAAAGGATGAATAACCCATATTAAAGATGCCAGAACTTTTGTTCCTCATGTCATATCTGTGTACAGATAATGATTTTCCTCATAAACACTTCTGTGCTGAATCTGTCTGTAAAACAAGAGGAATGTGTGAAACTTGTGCACTTCTAATATTATTTTGTTCTGACTAAGAACTAAGTGGAAATATTATTCCTTATAATGCAGACATATCCAGCAGAAATATTACACTCCCCTGGAGATTTTTAAACGCAGATTGGACATGGCACTGAGTGCCATGATCTAGTAAATGGACTGGAGTTGGACCAAGGGTTGGACTCGGTGATCTCAAAGGTCTTTTCCAACCCAATCGATTCTATGATTCTATGATTCTATGATAAGGAGGAAAACATTCTCAGTCTTTGGATCTGTTCAGCAAAAGTCAAGTTTATCTTACTCAAAGGTAAAAAGGCTAAAAGCAGAGAGATTTCATAATCAGCTTTTTTTCATAGCCTCTGGAATGAACAGTGGGCATTATTTAGATGGGAAAGAATGAGAAGAAATGGCCTGATTCTGTTAAGAAAAGCATTTTCTAACTTTTCTAAAATCAAAGTTTAGAATAAGTACTGCAGATACGGACTCTGAGGTCCAAAGGTATCTGACATATCTGCCAGCTAGTCACCATTCATGACTTATGTTCCTCTAAACATTCCTGCTTGATTTTATAAATATATATCTATATCAATCTCCATGGCCTTTATAGTTGCAGAACACAGTGTAGCACAAACCCAGGCAGTGGTCGGGATAGGTGGTCATGGGTAGCACCACAGATGTTATCTAAGAAGTCTGCTGCTTCATCACTAAAGGGCCACTGGTGCTATGCCTTATACTGTTATATATTGTCATAAATGTATTATCTGAAACAATCATATGGTGTAACATCTTCATAAAATCTTTGTAAGTAGTGATGTGTATTTTTTGAAAAACTACCTACACATTGATAAATGACATACTGTATTGCAGGGTATCCTTGGCTCTGGATTCGCACTGAAAGTGCAGGAACAACATCGTCAGAAACATTTTGAGAAAAGAAGGAATCCAGCTGCAAGTCTAATTCAGGTAAATACAAAATCACAAAAAAAAAAAAAAGCATGCGATTTAAAGTACATATTGGAGCAAGTCTTATTTCAGTTTGCGAAGTTTTGTGGAAATAACATTTAACACATTGGTTACTTTCATGAAATAACTGTGTTTAGTGACTGCTGTGTGTTGCCATAGTTCTATATAGAATCACAGAATCATTTAGATTAGAAAAGACTTTAAGATCATTGAGTCCAACTGTATGTAACCTTTTTATCTGTAGTTTTTGAGTTCTTCTAGCCGTGGACAAACCAAGCCGTGGATGTCAAATACCTGTCAGCAGTTAGGAAATTATTTGGAAAAGAGGACTGGTCCCTAGACAACCCAATAGACAGTGTAGCACTCTTGCCAATATTAAGCTACTTTTCATCTACTGCAGGGTTGAGAGTGTTCCAGTGAGTGGAAGTGGGGAAAACAAAATTGTCCTACATAGAGAATTGCTTTCACTATTAGTCAATTCAAAAGCTGGAAATGTAAGCACTAAAAATTCCAAAATGTCTGAAATTGTCTGAAGTTGTTTCAACTCCAGTATGGACAAGATGGTGCAGAACAACAAAAAGTGGTGTGATATTTGTTAAGCAACTGTTTTGCATAGGTTTTTTCCTTAACTTACCGTCCTAATTAAAAATGAGAAAATCCTCTAAAGAATAATGTTGCACCAAACTTTACTCTGCTTGATTCACTGAAAAAAAAAAAAAAGGGGGGTGTAAATAATCTAGAGTCCGTTTATTTTCTTGGGATACCAAGTGTTCTATATATGCTGCTTATGGTGATTTTTAATTTTGAAATAACAAATCCAAATAAAGAAGTTGAACATGAATATTCTAGATTTCCATGTTAAGTACAGGACAGATTGCCTTTGAAGCATTCTTAAAATTAATAAATGTTTTCCACTATTACTTTTCAATTATTATTAAATACTACATATTTAAGATGAAATATTTGTTAGAATAATCAATAAAAATAATTGCACTCCTTTTGTGTCTGTTGTACTTTAGAATGACTGTTTAACATATTTTCTCAAGCATATATCTAATAATGCATATAAATCTACTTCTTCCAAGTTTGGTTGCCAGAGGAAACACAAAATAGATTAAGGTTTTGAATGTAGTTCTTCTTATTATTTTATCTATATATTATTAAGACTATATTAGTAAGACAGCATGCTGTATTATATATTTGTAAGACAGCATGCTCAATGGATTAACAGTAGCTAGCTGACTGATTTCAGAGAGTGACTCCCAACAGGTAAAATCATTGTGAAAGAAAGACATTTGTTGTGGGATCCCACGATGAAGACTGTTCAGCATTTACATGTTCATTTACATGTGCAACACTTTCAGTGATTCAAAATTTATATTAAAACTGTTGATAGAGGTACTTGCTAATGGCACAAGACCTGGCAGAATTAGAAATATGAGGGCAGGCACACAGGAATAAAACCGCAGATGATCTGAAATTATTCCTGCCAAATGTCTTAATACAACAAATACAAAACTTGATTTAGGAACAGTGATATTAGATTATTACAAGATACCTCTGTTCTAGTATTAGTGACACTGGAAAGAATTTGATAAAGCATAAGAAATACAGAGGAGAAAGCATGAGAAAGGAGGGTCAAGAGTTTGATACGTTGCCAGGATGTTACTCCACCTGGTTTTATTACAGTCTTTAGATACAGAACCATAAACAATACAAGAAGAAAGCTGTTTTTACCACTGTAGTGTATGATGATGCTCATCCTAATATGCTACATATCAACTCGGCATCTAAAGTTTCTAAGTGAGACTCAAATATTGGAGAAAGCAAATAAAACATTGGAAGAAAATTAGTCAAGGACTGGAGAAAATTTCATGTTCATAAAAGCAGGATGAGTGTGAACTGCATATCATTGTGTACCGTAAAAGTGCCCAGGGGTTTTTAAATGGTCTGTTCTAGATATTGATACTGAACTACCATGGAAATCAGTGTGCTCCAGCTTCTCAGGATAATGTCTATTTACTAATCAGTTACTCTGTAGAATTAGTTTGTGCTAACTCTTCTGTTGTCACAGATAGACTGCTTGCTAGAGCCTTTACCTGACCTAGAGATAGCTGTAGAAAACTGAAATGTTTTGTATGGACGTACTTTTCTCAATTTCTTTGACTTATAAGAAATATTCAATGTGAGAATTATCTAAATGTAATTCCAGAGAGGAAATCTTGGGACCTACAGGACTATTTAATGTAGCAGTCAGAAACATAGCAAGTAACTCTGGATATAAGCCAAAACCAAAGAGTTTCAAATTAAAAATAATGCAGAAATTTTTGACAATGAGAATGATCAACGAATGAAGCAAGTTACAAAGCAAGTTACAAGTTCTCCATACGTAGATGAAGACTAGATATGTTTCTGGGAGATATGCAATAGGAAAATACAGGGTATTAGATTCCATACAATACCTAAATGACATATAATAGTTGACACTATACAGGAAGCACAGATACTCAGCTAGTACAAATTAATATAGTTATGCTGACATCAGAGAAGCTGTTCTAACTTGTGCAACTGAGGCTCTGTCTTACCATCTACCTGCAGATATAAATCTGAACAGTGGATACATTTTTATTGCTTTGCTTTGACTGCTCACCTCTGATATTATTAATTTTGTGTTTCTAAGTGTTTAGCAGTGTTTCAAACCACAGAAAATACTTCTCTTTTCTTCTAAATACTTTTGACTGGTTTTCATTATAACTTGCAGAATGTATTATGACACTTTCTTTACCTCAGACTGCAAGTCTGCGTGGGTGTCCCCTATGGACTTGCCACAAATAAATCCATGTAATGCTTTTCAGAGTACCCTTATGTGCTGAATGTCCTCTGGTGCTTTCATGGAGCCAGTAACTCCTACCTGACCATGTAAAATGTGCTGTGGTTCACAAAACTTTTGGTAGGTTTTTACTGGTACTCCCTGAATCAACCTAATGGAGCATATCCCAATCTGAGCAAAATCCCTCCGCTCCGTAGTCACTGTGGTGGCTTTATCACTTCATTTTCTTGGTTCCTTTGTGCTTTTCTATTGTTTCCCCATACCAGGCTTCCTGGCGGTTTTATTCTACTGATGCCAGCCGACCAAACCTGACAGCCACCTGGCGATATTATGAAAGTATTCTTCCTCCCCTCAGGCATGTATCAGTGCTATGAATGATAAGAGAAAGACATGACTTGTATTGGTTACTAATCTGCTTTTCAATTTTTTGTTTCATCCCCTGCTCCCCCTCGCCTTGTTTTTTCTTTTTTTTTTACCATATATCCTGCACGTAGTGTGTATGGCGTAGTTATGCTGCTGATGAGAAATCGGTTTCCATTGCTACCTGGAAGCCTCATTTGAAGGCCTTGCATACCTGCAGCCCTACAAAGTAGGTACAAATATGGCAGCTGGTGCTGTTCTTGGTGTCTGTTCAAGCTTATAGAAAACTAGTATTTGTCTGTTTCGTCTTGGTTTGTTTTCTTAAGTCCTTTTAAGTCCTTTCATTAAAAATTTCAACTAACAAATGAAATCAGTATTATCTAGGAGTCTAAGACAGTGGGATAAATACAAATCATTGCCATTTATCTAAGAAATGCCCAAGCATTAGAAACATTTTCCCCAAAACCTGCTCATGTGTCACAGTTAATGCTTTACCCAGTTTCAAATTGTCTTTATGAAGGAAATTATTAACACAGAGCTTGTTCCTTGACTCAATGGTATGTTTATGCCAATGCCTCTGTACAAGGCTATAGCTACTGATCTATGTTTCTGAAGGAAGAGTGCCTTGTGGTATTTTGAAGGTGAATGCACTGAGGAATTTGCTCCTTTTTGTCATAACTTCAGATATATTGAGTATTTCCCTACGGCAAAATATATATTCACTACCACACAGCCAGCAGAAAATGACTAAAAAGACCTGATGCCACAGTGTGGCAGACAGGAAATATTTGATATCCTAGTTTGAGTGAGAATTCACAGGGCACTGGCAGCCCAAGACTTTTCAATAATTCAGTAAAAGATTTAGCAGAAGGTAGCAAGTTGACTGATTCAATGTAGGGCACAGATCAGGAACTAAAAGATACTTGATAAAGATCAAAAAGGAGAGCACTAAGAGCCTTATGGGAAAGCTCTGATAAGCATCCTAACTGTTGTTATTGCAGACAGTGGAAGAGAATTAGTGGTTTCTCTCAAAGTTGGGTGATGAACATCCACATGACAGTTAAAAGGTAAATGTGTGCCAAAAAGCTCAGCCAAAAAGAAGTTTGGCTGAGTATCCAAAGCTGATCTTTGAATTTCAAAGAGTTGACAAGAACAGAGCCGTAAGTAATCCGTTACCATAACTGCAATTCCAAAATGCTCCAAACTAAAAGGAGCTTTTAGATTAAAAGTTATATGGAATATTGATTTTTTTTTTACATATGCAAACAGGTTGAAGGCAACTGGTATAAATGGATAGATATTAAATTACATAAATAATGAAGCTATATCCCATGTAAAATATTCGCAAATATGACTGTCCCTCAAAACTGCATCTGTTATTTTAAATAAGTGTATTGCTGTGCTATCCTAAAATTAAGCCTTTTTATTTACCAGAAATAACTTTGTCTAATAAGAACCTACAGCTTTCTGTTATATATGTGTCAGCAATGCATTTTGCCTAAGTGCTTTGCCAACTCAGTCTGCAGTGGTATGTACTAAGCATGTTATGCATGTGTTAAAACAACTGAAAATTTCTTTTCCAGAAGCATTGTAGTTATAAGTCTTGCTTGAATGTTTTTGTGGTTGCAATGTAATGTGTGTGTTGTACACCAATTTTAACATACCCATTTACATTAATCATATATCTAACATCATCTGTAACTAAGTAATGTGATTACTATCTGCATAACAATCATGTTTTTCCCTCCTACTCCCTGACCTGAAGAAAAGAACAAGGGGAATCTTCTAGCAGGTTTGTCTTTCTTTATTTCTTTTATCTGTGAAATTGCTGTTTCCTAATGGCTTTTAGATGTCTCAGGTTCTGTACAGTAGGTTCAGTGAACAGTAACTTTTGATAGATAATCACAAACTGGATTTTTTAAATTCATATTGATAGACTAATGCTGATGAAATTTGCTTCTTTGTCTCAGTTTTTGTATGGAAAAAATAGGCATTTTTTTACATTTCTAGTCACATGTTATAACTTTGAAAGGTTCAGATCGAATCATGGCAGAGCAGCCAGTGGAGCAGCCTCTCCAGACCCAACTCCTAGGCAAGGACACAGCCCTGCCTTCTGCCATAAAATCAGTGCTTGTTGTTTTCAGGAATCACAATGGAAATTACAGGCATATAGTTTAATTTGGCTTTGTGAACAAGTCCACTAGCCCTCCATTGCAGGGGAGGGGCCCTCCAACAAGGCTAGTTTGGTAAGGATCTGTGCTGCCGTGCAGGAGTATCCTCAGTGCTTTCTCTGTACCATGACTCCACATTTCCACTATCATCTCCTCCTAAGGCATGTTTTGGGACACAGAAGGTGGGGGGAAAGTAACACTGAAGTGACTCACCTGCCCCTGGCTGCACAGTTTGCACTCTCACACAGCCCAGCTCAGGCAGAGGAAGCAGCCTGGTATCTCTTCTAAAGTTACCATCACCAATGATGGCTGGGAGATCAGGTGGGTTTCCACATATCCTAGATGCCTGCAGCAGACACAGGCAAGCCTTGGAAGGGCTCTCCTCACTGGATAAATAAAGCCCTGGAAATGCACATCCTAAGGCAGCAGAAGAAAATGCTAGTCTTTGCTGTACTGATAGTCCAGCACATCAGCCTCTGAAATACATGCACACCAGAGTTTTACTGTGGTTCACAAACACTTCTGGGTTTTTTAGTCAGGAATGAAAGTCTTTACATCAATTACCCATGTCCCATTCCACTTTCGAGATTGTTCCTTTGGCACCTGGCGCCATCCTTTTCCTCACAGTGTATGTAACTGCTGTCACAGTGACAAGAGAACAGGATTTGCTGTGTCAGTTCTGTGACTTCTTATGTACATTATCTCCGTAGGCTTGCTAGCAACATATTGATCTCATTAAATTATTACAGCCTGATCCAAACTTTTTGCACTCACTGGCTGAATTTCCCACTCTTTCAACAGCAACATTTAAAATTGGCTCTTTTTAAAGGTGAGACTGAAGTTGTCAGTAAATGAGTACATTCCTCTAAAACTGTGATTTTTGCAGAGGGGTGAGGCTATTCCCAGTTGTACCTGGAAGCACTTGAGATAAAATTACTTACGATAGCTGGACACTAGATCAAAACAAAAGAAACCCAAACCAAACACCCAACTGTCAAAACTATAATTCATGCTCCATGTTAGTGATAACTTTTATGGCTTTAAAAGAAGTCAGTGATGTCGCCAAATTTTTTCATTTTATTTTCACTAATGGAAGATCACAGAATCATGGAAGAACAGAATATGCTAAGTTGGAAGGGACCCACAAGGATCATTAAGTCCAGCTCCTGGCCCTGCATAGGACCATCCCCAAGAGTCACGCCATGTGCCTGAGAGTATCACCCAAATGCTTCTTGAACTCGGTCAGGCTTGGTACTGTGACTACTTCCCTGAGGAGCTTGTTCCAGTGCCCAGCCACCCTCTGGGTGAAGAACCTTTTCCTAATATCCAACATAAACCTCCCCTGATACAACTTCAGGCCATTCCTTTGAGTCCTGTCACTGGTCACCACAGATAAGAGATCAGTGTGTGCCCCTCATCTGCCCCTCACAAGGAAGTTGTAGACTGCAATTATGTCTCCCCTCAGTCTCCTCTTCTCAAGCCTGAACACACCAAGTGCCCTCAGCCACTCCTTATATGGCTTCCCCTAAGGCCTTTCACCATCTTCACTGCCCTCCTTTGGACACTCTCTAATGTCTTAATATCTTTCTTATATTGTGGTGCCCAAAACTGCACACAATATTCAGGGTGAGGCTGCCCCAGTGCAGAGCAGAGCAGAGCAGGATAATCTCCTCCCTTGACCAGCTAGTGATGCTGTGCCTGATACCGCCCAGGACACAGTTGGCCCTCCTGGCTGCCAGGGCACTGCTGGCTCATGTTCAACTTGCCATGGACCAGGATTCCCAGGTCCCTTTCCCAGCACTGCTTTTCAGCATCTCATTCCCCAGTCTGTATGTACATCCAGGCTTGCCTCATCCCAGGGTCAGAATCCGGCACTTCCCAAGATGTTTGTCCCTTTAGAGACTCCTAACTAATATGTGCACTGCTGCAAATTAGTGTATGTGTAAAGATGAACTAGTCAACTCCTGAGATCCTGGTCTATGGTAAAAACCCTACAGAGCACTCTGTGCCTTTTAAAAACATTGGATTTTATCAGTGGCAGTTTATCATTCTTATGCTTACATACTAGTGTATTTTTGTATCACTGAAAATACATGTGGTGTATGTGGTCTTTTGTGGCAAAATTGTAAATACAAACTGCTGCAACATACTTTGAGATAACTTTCCTCAACTGTTTAACTTGTTTCTTACTGCAATGCTAGGCAACTTGCATGAGATGCTATGTGAACTAAGCTGCTTGTTTCACTCTTTAAATGAAGATGTGCACACGTAGTGCATTGGATTGCTTTCTGAATTATTCTCTTTGCTCTGTACTTCATTCTATTAACAGTGCAGAAGAACTTGTATTGCTTTAAGTAAAAGTTAATTATTTTGTTTCCTACCAAAGTGACTTATATTTACAGAAATTAATTCTTGCATTTTTTCATGTATAGTCCTATAGCTGTTTATTAGGTAACTAGATGTTGCTGTGCATTTGAGTTGACATAGCAGTGCTTATGAGGTTAGCTTCCTATTGATTTTAATAAAAATATGTGTGTTGTAATTCCCAAAATGTTAATCATTTATCAAAGTATTGGTAGATGACCTCTCTGGTATATCTATGCTGTAAGTGAGATATTTCTATAATCAGTTCTAGAGTTCTGCAAGTTATTTAAAAAGCCTATTTGCTAAATTCTCGATATCCACATACTGAAGAGAAGTATTTATTTGTGTTCAATTAAACAACAGGCTGAAAGTGTTCCTATGTATGAAACTAGATAAAGACTGTTCAATCTTGTGACATCCTGAGAGCATAAGCAGTCTTAAGCTGTGTGTAGGACATGCATGAAATGTCTGCAAAGGATGAATGTCACCCATCTAGTGCTGTAACTTGTGAGCCTAAATATTAATTCCCTATTCAGACAGCTCTCTCTGGTGCAATAAGGAGCAGTTTTGCCAATATAGGAGTTTGGGTGGAAAACTCATCCCTGTTCTGTGGGGAGCAAATTGTACTCTGGAATTCTCTTCACCTCCTATACCATGTCTGTTTCTAAAAGTAAACTTAATGTAAATACTCTGCATGAACCATATGAAAAAGAAACTGCCAGTAATGCATAATCTAACTTGAGGTGGAAAGCCTAACCCCTTACCTAGCACTGGAATGCTTAGTAACATGGTCCTCTATCTCCCCTCACTCCTAGTAAGCTTTATAATAATAAACAGAAGCTCTTCAGGATTTACACCCCTCGGAAACATAGGTATTCAGCATCCTGCCTACTCATATGATGTTTGAGAATGCCAAGTAACATCAGGTGCATGATTCATTTATTTCCCCTCCTTAGTACTTTAAAGTTCCTTACTTCTCCAAGCAATGTTTCTTAATTTATTTATTTTTAAGTGCTTGTAAATCCCTTGTTGCTTGTTGCCTGCAATGCCATTAACACAATGGCAATAACACAAGTTCTTTGAAATTCATCCAGTCAGACAATTGCAGTGCACAGCACGCTGTGGTTTGACAAAGCCCTGTTCCTCTTATCTGCCCAAGACTTCAACTTTTGGAATGCACTACCCTGCAGAGTTCTAAAAGTGGGATTGAATATTTGGGTAAAGAAATTTCCCCAAGTCCAAGAGGATTTTTATAGCCATGGCAGTTGAGTTCTCCATCTAATAATTACTGGGTAATATTAAGCTACAACATGCTACGTAATTACAACAGTCAAAATGTAGAATTGTTGTTGAGAAGAATCCCCTTGAACACAGCCTGTGGAAGTTGTGCCTGCATTCTGTACTGGAAGGTAGAGGAATGCATGTTAAATCAACCATCTGCTTCAGTTGAATTCTGTGGAAATTGTGTCTCTTACCAAAAATGGTAATTCCTAGATGAATGGATCTTACGGGAAGAAACCCATTACTTATATCTCAAGCTGACTGCATTTTTTTCTTATTTTTTAAAAATAATGTAAAAAACAATAGAAGTACAAACAGGTTAAATGCATAAAACCACATAATATTTTTTTCCTGTTTGAAGATTGAACTATGAGACATGACCCAAAATTCTTGTTATTACTCATTGAAGGTATGAGATATAACACTTCTTGAGTTCACAATCCTAGCACGAGACTGGTGGTGAAGTCTTGAATGTTTGAACTGTGGGTATCACTGTACTATCCATTGCATTTGCATTTGTTCAGTTTAGCTTATTTTCAGTATGACTTTAGACAAGAATCAACACCTGTATTTACTGGAAGTTAACTGCTGAAAATTTGCATGTACATCTGCTTGCTTTTGTTTGACATAGGTGATAATTTTTGGCAGTTTTAGCTTCTCTCTCAAGATCCAAAGCATTCTCCCTCATCCTCAGGCTCTCCAGTTATTTCTGATTTATTTCAATTTCTCCCTATTCCTGCTCCCACCGTCTGGCTCACTATGAAAAGCTGAAAAACAAGGTGTAAGTTGTGGCTAGTAGCAGGCAGTAGTGCTGCAGGTCTGAGGCTGAAGCAGAGCAGAAGTTAAACTTGACCAGATATGCGGGAAGCTGATCCAGAAAATGGCAGAGCGAGACTGGGAGGGAAAGAGAGGGTCAATTAACAAAAAAAAAGTATAGTAAGATGGTCTATGGAAGATAGAGCAAACAAAGGTTTGTAGGCATTTGTCAGTTAAAAGAAAATCTTACACAGTCTAGTCATTCGGACCAACAAGAGTGGCGTTCGTTCCCCTGCAGTGAAGCTACAGTGACCTCTAGTGTCCCTAAACACCTATTCCTTCATAAATCAAAGGTGGGAAAAGCAGAATTTAAAAAAAAAAAGAAAAAAAAAGAAAAAAAAAGAAAAAAATAAATAAGAACTAGAAAGTCTTTTGCTATCCCAGGGAAGTTAATGGCTTGGGCATACAAAAGGAGGAATGAGTTGTAAGATCCTACAACGGACCTGCCAGAAGGCAGACAAATAGAGAAAAGTAGTTTGCTTTTCTTTCACATAGCTGCCAGTTATAGTCGATCTCCTCTGAAAGCTCCAGAATTATCAATATGAATGCATTCCACTACTTGCAACCTGTAAGAATAGAGGAGTAATAGGTCCAAAGAGATTACCATTGCCAGGGGAGACTGTAAGAGGAAGTAAATGTGTATTTGAACCAACTGGGCTAAACTATCAGTCATATAAGGTGTAGGAAATGATGGACAGACACACATCTAAAGGAATGCAGAGATTATTGAGACAGCTGTGGATCTCTCAGATCCTTGTCATTTATGTTTGATTTGGGAACTTACACAATTTCATTTTCCTGATTCTTTCTCCATGGTGTTTGCCTTTTGGAGAAACATTCAACTTGAAGTTTGGGATAACTTGTGGGGATATGTGAATTTCCAATGGTCATTAACAAGTTGTACATTAATTCAAGGGATTTCCTTTGGATACCATGTAACAAGAGAGGAGAAAAGGTGAGAGAGAAAAATGTAATAGGTTAGGTCGTGCAAGAAAGAGGGGAAGGATTTTAGCATGCACAGGACAACATTAAATCAGAGTAAAGGGCCCTAAAGGCTTTAGTTGCTACCAATTCAAATGCAAATGTCCAAAGATGCTTGAAAGGCATAAGATTATCTCCACTCTGTATCTCTAATGCCATCCTCATCCCTATTGCATTAAGGAATCTAGAGCCAGGAACTAGCCTATAGCCCATAAGGAAAGGGACTTTCACTCCAGGAAAAAAACCTGGTCAGGGTCCCCCGAAAATGCTCTGATACAGTTACTCTTTCATGATTGTTATTTATCATATATAGAAGAGCCCCATGGCAGTGTGGTCCCAAGAACAACAGTTTTCTTTCCCAAGCACAAATTCCCCACTGCTACTGGTCATACAATTTATGCCTGCACTGAGTAGGACTCAGTGACTTCAGGAACATTTCCCACCAGTCTCAAAATAGGAACAGGAATCCAAGAAGCAAAGAACTGCTATAACCAGTCTCTTTGGAGATGCATCTCAAGATGCCAAGCAGAGTTACCAAACCATGCTTCATTCAGGGGCTGCATTTCTCTTCAGGACGCAGCCTCCTCCACATGGACCCTTGGCATGCCAGTACATTGCCATTGCTACAAAGCAGACTTTATTTTATTTATAAGTATTAGCTCTGCATTTTAAATTAATATTTTCGTTCTCAGTGTTGCACTTTGAAAAATGTCTATAGCACAGATGAAGTTCCTACTGTTCCTTTCACCATTGCCTCATTGCTTTGATTTGGAGAACTAAAGATATTCAGGTTAAGTAGCCATTGTATACCATTCAGCTTTTATAAATGAAATAATCATGTCTATCAACCATTTAAAGTCGGCTATTGCTTTCATTAGTACAAACTGGCAGAACATAATTTGTGTTTTTTTAAATTTTCATTTTAATTTTGGTGTTAATGGGATTATAACAAATTTTATCTACATTGATAGTTTTTATGGCCATCAATTTTCCTTTTATTTTATTAGTACAATGGCAAGAGATCTGTCCAGAAACTTTTTAACTCTAAGATTTGTGCCAAAAAATATAATTTGACTTCATGCTTCAATAGCAATTTGATATTCAAATACAATTCGAGCCATAAGGGGAGTTAAAAAGCACAGCAGGATACATGTAGGAATAATATCTATAATAAAAAGTCCATTTTATTTTCTTGCTTATAGTGTATGACAATGCAATAATGTGGTTAATAAATATTTTACAGCTTATATTTTCACTAAGTTGTACAATGCAAAAGATTCCTGAGCTGAAATGTAATTCAGTCTTGAAATGTAACTTGTATTGATAAATTGTAGAACTCACTTTTCTTTCAAATGGTAGGTTCTGTGGGTCTTTTGTATTGTGTATGCCACAGCACACAGTACTGCAGACCAGGGTAACAATTTGCAATGGAAATAGATAACATTTCCAGAACCACGATGTGTTTATTTCAACAATTGCTTACTTTGGGCATGGGAAGAAGGTGATTACATTCAGAAATTGTAGTAAAGGTATTCTTTGAAGTAATCCAACATGCCATAGAGAAATATATTTTTCTCATAATCTTTCTGTTAATGTGCTCATTTTTTAGTATTCTTGAAAATTATCTCATAATATATTTCTCAGCATGTGTTTTGCCTGTGAGAAACTGCATCCTTTCTGTTCTCAGTGATGTTTGTATTGAGATTGAAATGCTATGCTATGCTATGCATGGTCAGAGATATCTCTCTATCTCAACTTTTCACAGTCACAGAAGCTTATAACTACTTTTCATTTCATATAATTACATATTAACACTGTATTTTCAGAGTGCAGAAGGTGCAACATCTAAGAAACCACACAGCCCATATTAGCATTAGTCAATTAGCTGCAGAATTCCTTTCTGTTGAAAACATCTTACAGGCATGCTGAAGTTAAATGCAAAGACTTTGAGAGTACTAGAAAGTGTAGTTACTTCAAGAACCACCACAACTTGCAGGTAGACAGTCTTTGCTCTAGGTGTTTTAGAAGCCCCCACAAAGCCTACGACAGAGCAGTATGACTGCAACACCCAGTAACATCACACCATGAACAGCTACTGCATTGCCCCTGTTCATCTCTCCCCTTGCGAGAATTGATCAAGATTACCATACTGCTGCTCAACCAATTGAACTTAACCTTGCAGATAAAACAAGGTTTCCAGACCTTTGTATCAACTTCCTTTCTGTTTCCCCTTTGCATCTTCTGCTGCAGGAAGAGACAAAGGTAAAAGTGTCAAATAATGAAAGAGAGTAGGCAGATAGTCATGGTGACCACAGGATGTTCATCAGATACGTTTGAACACAAGCAAAGGTAACTTAAACACTGGGAAATAGAAAATCTACATATCCCACATTTAGCTGACTGTAGGGGAGGGTTATAAGCAGAGCAGGGGTAAAAAAAAGAGCTTACAATTGGCCAACCATAAGAAGACCACAGGGTCGTCATTGATCCAGCAGGCACAATCAATCTTGGCTGGACTCTTGTACCTGTCCTAAAGCACCTGTCCAATACCACCTGCATGTAGTCAACTCCCAGCTTAATCTCCAGCAATGACTTTAGGGAGCACACAGCATATCATTTTCATTAACTGGTCATCAGGCTGTTTCTTGGATGTTTTGTTAATTTTTTTTTGTCTTGTTCAAGTAAATGCTGTAATAAGGAATTCTGGACATGAGCGAACACTAATCATGCATATGAAATGTTGGAAGTGCCACATCCTGAAAAATCATGAATACAGTAACAGTATTTTTGCCTGCTTAAAAAAAACAAAAACAAACCAGACAATACTATGTGGCATGCAGTAAAATAGAATACATTTCAGTTTTGTTTATCTGAAGACATCACCAGAAATGCAATGAGCTAGGCTAAGATGGAAACAAAGCTATTTAAAACTCAAGAAATAGGAAAAAAACCATAGATATTGATGTGTACTAATTGGGTGAAATTTGTTTTTATTTGTTCATTTTACTTTCCTTTACAAGGTTATTCTGTACTGTATGAATGCCAATGATAATGCTTCTATCAAAAAATAATTACATGAAATCAGTTTCATTCACAAATGAAATATATTCAATGAAAATAAAAGTGTGTAAGAAACAGATTCAGTGAGAATTTTTAGAAATTATTTTTAATTATCATACAGTAGAAAAAAGAAATGGAGTGAAGGAACTATGAAATAAAATATATGTCTCTCCATAACAGTCAAAAGCTAAGTTTTAAGGAGCGGGTCCGGATGGCCAGTCCACGAGGTCAGAGTATAAAAAACAGGCAGTCTTCAGTTGGAGATCGCCGGTCACCAAGTGCCGACATTGCCACTGAGGGCAGCCCAACCAAAGTCCAGAAGAGCTGGAGCTTCAATGACCGAACCCGCTTCAGGCCCTCCCTGCGGCTGAAGAGCTCACAGCCCAAACCCACAGTTGACGGTAGGAGTTTTTCACATCTCCTTTGTCGTTGCATGCTGCTCCGAGCCTGCTCACGCTCTTGTACACTCAGACTGTGAGATGTTTTAGGAAAGCGAAAGAATTGTTATTTGGAGGCAGAGACACAAGCTGTCTATTGTCTGCTTAAAAGAGCATGCCAATGTGATTTTTTAAAATGGGAAACTTTGTGTGATACATAGGGAGCAACTGGCAGAAACAGTAGTCTCTATGAAAAGTTGCAAGTGGGCTAAATGCGTCCAAGGGATGTGGTTGCAGCAGCTCCTCCATCACGGCCCCTCTCCCACCACTGGGCTCAGCTGATGCCAAAACCTGCAGCCTCTCACTTGTGGTCCACACAGCATGGCCAGCGCTGCAGTGTCTGTACCTTTGCCAGCCGAGAGCATGGCTTGTATAGAACTGGCTCCCTCAGGCAGAGTAGACCTAGTACCTCCCCTGGAGATGCAATTACCTGCCACCAAGAGATGTACTCCTGGGTTCTTTAAGTTTTATCTGGCATGATAAGGCAGGAGGCTTTAGCAAACAAACCCAGCATTATTGCTTTTATGTATTGCTTTCTAAAGGATATTTTAGATGTAGGAAGCACTCCTAACATGTGAAGTAGTGGGTCTTTGTCAAAATGGCTCTGTGAAAATGGCTTGATGAATCCACAGCAGGCAGCCTAGCCTTTCCCTCAAGCTACCTCCCCCTCTGCTCTCCATTCTCTAGCTAAAATCCCATTACATTACCCAGGATTCAGGCAAGGATTTTCACCTGTCAACGTTTGCCAAACAAAGACTGTGACTCCCCTAACCAGGGACCACCGAAGTGGGTGAAAGAAGCCTCCTGACAGGGAGGAGCTGAGTACCAGATGAATGTGACCCCTGGATGGGAAGGGTCTGGCAGTGAAAGGTGCACTTACACAGCTCTGTGGGTACTGCTGCCCCCAATGGATTTGGTTCTGGATTTCTCCATTCACATTTTTCCCAATATATGAACATTTAGGTCTTTCTTGTGGTACCCCCCAAGTAATAAATAAGGGAGACAAACTAGTTGGCTACCACAGAAGGCAGTGACCCTGTGTGTCAGGTTGAGCTGCCCAACACAGAGTCAGAGCCTCCCTCCAAGGGAAAAGGAGGGAGGGGAAAAAAACCTGGAAAAAAACAAAACCTGAAGCAGCAAACTTCTTATACAGAAGAGAGACAATTAAAAACAGAATATGATATAACACATATATATATACAAATGTGAAAAGAAATAACAACAACCCTACTGAGTTGCCCACACAAATAATATAGATTCCAACCACCCAGACCCACAAAAACACCCCAAAGACTCTTCCTGAGAAAACTCTCAGTAAGAGACGAGAACACTTAACAAGAAAATGTTCACCTCCCTAGATAACACAGCAGTGGAGTGACAGTGAGACCTAATCTCAGCATAAGCAGTGGCAGCACATCCTCCCAGGGCTGGGGCAAAGAGAAGAGGAAGAAGCTCCACCTCCCTCTCTTTCTATACTTGAGATGGCATCAGAATATGGTATGGATACCGTTGGCCAGTAGGATTCAGCTGTCAGCTGGCCTGTCCTAGTCTGAGCCAGCTGATAATCCGAGCCTTACTCTAAAATCAAAGCCTAAATTTAGGCCTAGCTAAACTGATAACACCCTGACTGTATGGGAAAGGTACAGTATAGGTCATTTGATCCAAGTAAAGAGGTAACTTCAAACTCTACAGTGGCAATCATGCATGCTGTATCCAACAATTGTGATAGAACTAATTAGACAGAAGTGTGATTTGGATGTCTGCTTCCTTGTTAAGAGCATGTATTGTCACAGACATGTAGGTTGCAAAATACCCATTGAACTGCAATGCCCCATCCCTCAGCTGAGGATGCAACACAACTCTTCAGGAAAAGCCTGGATAAATACACATTTCCTGAAGGGCAAACAAGACAAATCAACACTGTTTGCTAAGGTCATCATTCCAGGCTAGTCTTCCCCCATGGAGACCTCTCAGATGCACAAATTCCAAATTTGGCTGTATTTCAGTGAGCTGCTGGGGTACACCGGCTACCAAGCTGCTATGCAGGTTGCTCACCACTCCTGTCTCCATCCTGGGACATAGGTCCTGGCTCATGTCCCATGGCAGCTGCAGCACAGGGACTGTGTGACGCTGGCCTGGGTTTCCTGCTGATGTGAAACTCAGACAAGGCCATGTGCTCCACAGTGGCAAGTGAGAAATGCTCTAGATAGCAGAGTGTTTGAAGCTACCCTGTCTAACGTTAGGCTTCTTACATAATAATTTATACAGCACAGGTATCTCCTCAGAACTGCACTAGAAGTAATTTCAAAAGTTAAACCCATGTAACTCACACTATGCCTGGAAGTGACCTAAGAGAGTAGTTTGTTGAGCACTGTCCCAGGGTATCAGTGGCTTACTTCTGCCCCAGCCCTGCAGCCTGCACCTCACTTGAGCATCTGTTTCATTCTTCATCAACCCATTTGTCATATGGGCATTTCCTCAGCATGCCTCCTATTTTGCCTGTACATATTGTCATCAATAGGAATGATTTGCACAAGAAGATCATGCTCCCTCTGATTGTCTGCCTCTCACAGAAAAGGTGGCTTAAACAGCACCTTGGGTATATCTGTAGATAAAAGATGGTAACAATAACAGAGCACTCACCGCTGTCCGTAAACCCTTAAGGATTTTCCTGCTTCTCAGGGTGAGCACAGCCTGTTTCCTGGTCAGTGATTTCCAGCTACCAGTCCACCCTTATGAACTGGGGCCAACAGATATGCCAATTTCTCATTCGTGGCAGAAGGAACAGCTTCCATTGTCTCCAGCTTTTAGGTAAATGCCAAGTTTCCATTCTGGGATTTCATCCAACTACTTCTAGGACCAGTATGACCAGAGAGATGTCCGGTGCGCTCACTGCTGAGAGGCAGCTCCCTGCTGCCTTACCCAGACCTTTGCAGGAAAATTCAGGCACGATGAACCTTGATTTCTTTGTTTGTTGGTTTTTTTTCTGTGTGTTATCAATTTTATAGTTTGATATGCCTTCTGCACTTGACAGCTCAATGAGAAGGATCTCGAGATGATGTATTTAGTTTAGAACATCTTACATTTTTCACTGGATGAATTAAAACGTATTTGCAGCATTTTATTCTTATCTTTAGATTGCCAGGTCCTCCAGTTTTCTTCTTGCGGTATTCTCCAGCCAAATGATTAATTGTTTTGGTGGCCCAATCTTCAAGCCAAAATTAGAAGCCACCACTTTCTGCGTGAAATTTTGGACACAAACCAATACCCTTGAACAGGTGGTCCTTCTGGTGATTCTTACATCTCTAGCATGTTTGGGGTAGAAGAAATTACATATACAATAGACCTTTTAGGCAGTGACAACATAGTACTGGGTACCCAGTTCAGTGTTAAAATTTCATATCAGTGATCTAATGAAAAAATAATAGTCTTACTATTAATTTCTCCTTCCAGAAGAGAATACAGAGGAGACACATATATTTCCTTCATTTTTCTTTCACTATATGGGATTTGGGTTTGTAAATGCACTTCCATTAGCACAGTCAGAGGAGGAACTACCTCTCTATCAAGGTGAGGTGTACTGAATTCTATGTGAAAATAAAGAAAAGAAGCAAATATATAAGGAGAGGGTTCAGAAAAGAAGGGAAATTGTTAGCATGTGAGGATGATTTAAGGGAGATAAATAGTCAACATTGTGACTTTGCAGGGCTGACTGGATTCTGGTAAGGACATGGCTGGAATCTGTGCCAAAGCCATAAAGAAGAGAGTGCTGGAGAACCATGAGCAATTAGAAACTGTCCTGTAAATGGACTCCAGACAGGAGCTCATGGGAGGTAAAAGGCTAACCTCATTGAAAATGTAGTAGCCTTCCTCTTAGGCTACCCAGTAACAAACACTCTAACACTCCCCCACTGTATATTAAAATCACAGAAGGAGAATTTCTTGGGCAGCAAGCAAAACACTTCAGCTGGCCACACGTATCTTCGCAAAGGATTTTGGCATAACAGCCTTAGAACAGTATGCCAGAACCAGTTAAAAATGGCTTTATTTATAGGTAGCAGCAGTCCACTGAAACTGCCTATAAACCATGTCTTGTTATTGCCAAAGTGCATCTGACAATGGCAGCAATTATTTCAGCTACATATGTGCATTTGCAAAATGGAATAGAAACCTGAAAGAGCGTTGATGGCTAGAGGTGTCTTTGGTGGCATGGCTGCAGATGCTTCTAGCCATTTAACAATGCCTAGGAGCACAGGAGAGTGAAAATAAAAATCAAGACTTACATAATCTGTCTTTAAATACATGTGCAGTCTCTGGTGACATGTGATTCACAACTGCCAGAACTCTTGTTTGAAGAGGGGACTCTGCACAAATTAATGAAGGTGCGAGGATGCTTTATTTCCAATACCTGTTAGCAGTCTTGAAGGGAATTATCAGGAACAAGTAGATCAAAACAAAATTTTCACCAATCAAGATGGGTACATAGTGAAGCTTTACAAAGCGCACACTTGAAAGTATACATGAATTGTATAGGGTCCAGGAAGAACCTTTCCCAAAGGGATGCTATGTCACATGCACCAAGGTGCTGCCTGACCTTGGAGCCACACCCAGCTACCCCCATCCCTGTACACAAAGTGAGCCAGGAGCCACCTCTGGGCCCAAGGCCTCCTCATGCAGTATGGCTTGTGTCCCTGCTAAACAAAACCAGGGAAACCACAGCCAAACTGCCCATGAGGAATGGTCCCCAGTACATGAGAATACCCACTGGCAGGGGTCAACCCCATGATAAAGTCCATGTCAGTGATTAAATAGTACAGGTGATCTCATGCCATTGCTCAAGGCACTGTGCCCAAGTCCCACGGTATGTTGTAGATCCATCCACAGAGACTCACCTCACAAAATCTCTTCTTTGTAGGCAATGGTGTTCCTGCCCTGAGGCTGTTTTTTTCCTTCTTACCTTGTTTTCTGAGGAACAGAACTTTCTTTGCTTAAATCATGCTCCAGTATTGTACCACCACAGCTGAATTAATGAACCAATATTATGTTGTGGATGCAGTTTTCCGTGAGGAACAAAAATGCTCTATTTTATTTTTCTACCATCCCATGCTTCTAAGCCTCTGCATGAGTTGTTGTGCCTTTACTGTAACCTAGAGACATTGTGTGGCTTTTTGAATAAAACATCAAAAGTGTTCAGCACTCAAGATATTACAAACATATTTCATTTGATTAATTAAAAAGAGTTCTCTAGGGAAATATTTGATTTCTTGCACCATCCCTGAACACTATACACTCAGACGACCTCTAGCCTTTCATTCCCTACAGAACATTTGCACAAAATCCTCAGGGTAGAGTATATCATAAAAGTCATGGAAAGAATGCAATTGTACATTTCAACCCTCATGTCCTCAGTTACTGCCATGTAATTTATGTATTGCAAAAATGACAAGTTTTCCTTTCAGTAGTAGGAACATCTTGACCTTGTATAGAGTTCACTTGATATAGCAAAAGTCCTTCGTTTGAGTGCTTCTGCATCTTAGTTAGCTAAAATTTGCTAATTCTAAATGAAGAAGCATAATGCCAAAATAAAGCTTGAATGAAATTTTATTAGCAATATATCAATTTGTGCTAGACAAGAGGTTTATTTTCTTGGGACTGCTTGACTGGATGATAGAGCTCTCATTTATTACTGTTGTCTCTGTAATTAACTATGAAGATCTGGAATTCTGACCTAAGCTCCGAGTCATTTTTTCATTTTGTGTAAATAAGTACAGGCCATTGGTTTTGAGGCATTATTTTAGTTTAATCCAACCAAAGTTCTGGCCATATGAGTCCACAATCTAATCACTTTATTTATGATACCTCTTGAGGAACTTCCTGTGCACCGATATTCACTGGACTGAGCACTTACTCAGTGGTCACAGGTGAATGATTATTAAGTTCAGCTCCGTGAAGGACAGCAGCAGACCACCTGACCAGAAGTATGATTTGCATGGATTTTGGATAATCTCATCTGCAGTGAAGACTATTGAGATAAGTAATTTTGAGAGGATGCTCATACAACTTTCCATGTGTAACCCACTTGCACCAATCTGAAACATTTGAGGAATGTTTTCATTTTTAAGAAGCATTACTGGGGAAATTCGTCATGGCTTTTTAAAATACAGGACCCTCCTGTAGATACTTGAATCTAAAGCTGTCATTCTCTTCTCTGCCTTTGCCCCCATCTACAACATCCCTCAATTTGAGGACCTGGAAATCTCCCAGGGCACAGGACCTGTGAGGACCTTTCAGAATATCAGATATATATCAACTGGTGTGTGCTACAAGGTCTTGCAGGGACACAGTCAGTTAGGTCTGACATTTAGCTCATTAGTCCATAGTTCCAGATATTATCTTAAGTATTTGCAATTTATTTTACAGTTTTAATTCCTTGTATGTGTTGTCCATAAAATAACAGAGATGTGTATTTAAAAATATACTAAAATCATACATTTAGAGTCAGCGAACATTTTGCTTTCTTACTCTTCTCACATGGCCATCTAAACTTGCTGGCTAATTGGCCACTATTTATATATAAAGATCAGCCTTTTTAACTGCACAATTATTGTGCATATAATGAATTGTTTTTATAAATTCCCCAGGCTCTCCATATCATCATTCAAAATTAAAAGGATTCCTTTTTAATTAGGTAATGGGAGCTGTTCCATTAAATATTGCCAGTGCATAAATTTTTGAGAAGTTAAATAATAACTAAAGATAATTGAGAGTTAGAAGGGAATGATAGAATTTCAGAAATTTTGAACTTGCCTGCATTATATGATAACTGATATAAATTATGTTTCTTACCTTAAAAATTGCACTTACAAAGAAAGGAGACAATACAATTATACCCAGAATATGTAAAAAAATTCCCACCAGTCCTATCTTCCATTTTGGCAAAATCAGAGGTTTTTTCAGAGATGCTTTAACATATGAAATGTTGTAATGGATGTTCTTTATTATATTCTGCATCATATAGCACTGTAGCTACCAAATTCCAGTTTTGATGTCCCTTCTCATCCCCATCTGGAAAGCTTTGTCTGTTTGAGGAGAAGACAAGGAATGGGCTACTGCACTCTCCATCGGTACTGCCTGCAGAGTAGAGGCTCAGGTCAGGCAGAATGGAAAGAGAGCTCCTACAAACTCGTGTTGAAGTGCTCCTCCTTACAGGAAGCACCAGTTTCCTTTCTTTCCTGAGAAACTGCTTTCCAGCATGGAAATGGCAACCATTTAATAAAAGATCCCTGCAAACAAATTTTTCAAATGTTGTCATCCTTATTCCCTCTTTCTTAATTTTTCCACTTGGACTCTGTTTTATACTGCTAGGGATTTTGGTGTCGTTGTCTAGACAAATATTAAGCATCTAACATGAAGAGCACGTCACAGAAGTACTTGTCCTGCCTCCTTCCTTCTTTCATCATTAGAAGAAACGCATTCCTTTGGTTGTCTTTGTTTTGTTGTGGTTTTGTTGGTTTTGGTTTTTTTCCCAGAGATCAAGGAAATAAATACATAATTCACTCCCTTGAGCCCCCTTTTTCTGGCCTCTTCTCTGGAAAGCATGTAAACATAGGCTGCTGCCTTTCCCAGTTTGGGGGAGCTTTGGGCGTTCTTATTAAGTATATGATTAAGTGCCATTGCAATCAGTGTTGTTTTTTTCAATTGCCTTTTCCTATGGGACTTAGCAAGCAATCACAGTATAACAAATTAGGTAACCATGTACTGAAAGAGAGTTGGCTTGTAAGGGTTTTAAAGCAAAGGCAAATTGAAAAGTAAATCAGTTTTAGGGGTAGTGAAGGGATTTTGTATTCATGGTTCAACAAACAGGAAAATAATGAGAGTTTGTGAAGAGGTGAGAGGTTTCATGAAACATATTTAAACAAAGGCACTAGGCTGAGACACGTTTCATTTTGATAAAGGGAAATTGCATGAATCATATGAACATAAACCAAGATGTTTGTACTTAGAATAATTTTTGAGGGGGGAAAAGTGCAATTTTGTGAAATATGCTATACATGGTAACATCTGTAGTAATACAATATAATACGTACAGGAGACCTCCATTTCTTAGAGAACATAGGCTAAATTCCTAACTCATCACTGTAAATGCTCAGGGTGAAGAAAGGTACTTTAACAGCAGGGTTAAGTTTAGTGCCTTAGAGACATGTTAGGCATTACATAGAGCAGCACTGCAGAGGGGGCTGTAAAGGGGGCTTGCAAAGGGGGCTGAAAGAGCAGAATTATGAGAGTATTAAGCTGCCAGCATTGTTTCTTGAGCAAGAGGGGTCATCTGAGTTGAGTAGGTCAGTAAAGCACTTTGTCTAATGCTAAAGCAGCTGCCAGGGCACTCCTGCAGCAGACCTATGCATCGGCACTTCCCATTGGGACAATCTGTTCTCCAAAAGCTTTGAATTATGTCTAACTTTACTTGTCCAGAAGTTAGATGCACTCAACTATCCACTCATTTTCTTTTTGTCTACTCATGCAGACAATGAGTGTTGAGGCTGCCACACTGGGGTGCCTTGCACTGCTGCCCTGGGCAGCCAGGGCAGTTCTGCATTCAGATGAGGCTGCTGAACAGGGTGGAGAATAGGCTGGGAAGTTGCATTATTAATTGCTTGGACATCAATTCCCAAGTCAAACTCTGGATTTTGTGTGATGGTTAAGACTATGGCTGGATTTAACTCAAAACCCGTGAAAATTAGACCACCATCCATTTTTCACCAAGTCTTGCATTACTGAAAATCAGACTTTTATTCTGAATCAGTGTGTTTCTAACCAAGTCAATACAATACTGTGCTGTAACATGAATAAATGGGAGTCATATGCAGGCTGTCAAGTTCAGGCACCTATTTAGGTTTTGCCATATTTAGAATGTGGATTCTCAGCCTCAGCAGAATTATTTAGATCATCTACATGAAGGACCCTAACTAAGTCCTACACAGAGTAAGACCTAAGTGCTTTTGAAGGCTTCCAAACAAGTCAAAAAATCCACACTGGGATCACCATACTGGTCACTATGTCAGAGCACTTCCATAGAACAATGCGTGGTGTCGGCACACACACTTACTAATGCTGGATTGCTGTTACTGGCTGTTCCCAGATAACAAAGAGTACAAAATCTTTTTGATTCTGTTAAACAGGCAGATAATTACTTGAACGTTACTGACAGTGAAAGGAAGGAGCTATGAGAGTGATCAGAGCAGTGTCACAGTTTTCCCAATGCCAAAGCATTTTATTAAACAACAGAAAACACTTCTAAGAAAGGACATATGATGTTTACAGAAGTAATAAACTAAGCCCTGTGCGTAACTTTTGCACAGAACCACATGAAATGCAGCTACAAACTTCTCTATTTTTTTTTTCAAAACAGTGTAATTTCTTTGCCCACTCATTTGGTGTGACCATAAATGACTAGAGTTTGCATGAAGAATGAATAAATACTGTGACAAACAGGGAAATCAAGACCTTGTGCATATCCCATCTATTTCTTGGTAATTGCTGCTTTGCTATGTGAGTAAATCAAAGACTGCTCCCTCAGGAAGAAAGAAGATGAAATTGAAAAGCAGCAAAGACCAGAATGTAGCCAAAAATAAATAATGTCAAAGATTGTAAGACAATGGTGGATGCCTCATCAGTTGTGAAATGAACACTTACTTTGTTTAGGATCAAAACACATCCTGAATTGTAAATATGCTGGTATTGGAAAAGGGGAATTGTTTCTGGCTTGTCAAAGAGGCTGACAGCCCTTCTTAGAGAGACTTTCAGGGATTTGCCTAAGTGTTCATTGAGAGACACTTTGGCCATCATTGAGACCATATTCATGAGCAATAGACTTGAAAGCCATGCTTAGCTAGTGGTAGAGGTTCCTAGAGAGAAAGACAGACCAGGGCTAACCCTTGGAAGGCCTGGAAGCACATCCAGGCTCATGTAGAGCAGCTGCTGCCTGAAGTTCCTTGTGGAACCCACTTGGACCATGCACAGCCAACCCAGTGGAGAGCAGGAGACATGGACAAGGGGTATGGGGAAGGATAAAGAAGTAGATGTGTGCAGGGCTAGACATCAGCTGTACTGGGGGCTCTACCTGCCCTGTTAATGTTTGGGGAGGGCTCTGTCTGGGAACAGACAGCAGTTTGGAGGATGTAGCTTAGCCCCAACTGAGAACTGGCAGGGATTTGAACAGCTGGAGTTGCTAAAGCAGCCAAACTGACCCAAAATCAACCCTGACCTCTAGGATGAACTTGAGAGGGACAGAAGGGATACAAGTAGATCTCACCTCGTAACTATGTGGTACACAACATGAGCTTCCACTGGAAAAATTCATCAGAATGTGAACTTTGATTTCAGGGGTGTTTTAAGCTGGAAATTTTTCTCCAAATTGCTGCTATGCATTTCCCAAACTTTTTCCTAGGTCTGCTCAGTGTTCTAAAGAGACATGAATGGTTCCCATACAAATCAAACGAGGTTTATAGCTTTTCACAAGCTTTATTGACATGTGGTATTGAGTGCCTGCCATAATGAAGGAAATTCATATCAGTGAAATATTAAAAAGAAAAAGGTGATTTATTAGGAGCAGCATCACTTCTTAAAGCTGGCTTAGATTTATAAGAATTTTCCATCATCTGTCTAAAAATTTTGCTGAATTTTGCTGATTTTTGTATCCACAAGGGAGCAATATGGATCACTATAATTGCACCACACTTCTCAAAACTGTTGTGCAGATATACTTGTTAAGGGAGCCATATTATTAATGACACTGTACTTGGCAAAGGACCCAGAAACCGTATCAGTGAGACAACCATTCAGAAACATGTTTATTTTAAACTGCCAAGTTGGAGTCTCATGTTTCACTGGGTTTACATGGTTATAGCTCTTGTGTTCTTAGCAGAATTTTTCCTAACTGATACTGGCATAACAGAATAGATTGAAACCTTAGAGAGTCACTGGAAATACCAGTAGCATAAAAAGGTCTGATTTTAATATGGCACTTATAAATGAGCTGGGAGATTTCTGCACTGGGAGAAGTAACTGGAGAGGCTGATGAGATGTGGCTCCTGGAAAGTTAGTGTCGTGGATTACTTAGCACATTCTCAGAGAGGAGTTTAGGTAGTGTATATACCTATCAAACTAATTACATAGTTTATTTTAGCTAGTCACATTTCTGGGCAGGGAACTAAATGTCATTGAGCCAGGATAAATAGAGAGACATATATTACATCAATAAGATAAGCCGAGTCAGGAGCATAGCTCAGGAAAGAGCGCAAGAAAAAAGCACTCCTGGCATCATAGTAGGAATGACTTCCAGGAATAGCATGGAAGGGGAGATTTCAAAATTTTGTATGAAAATACTTTACTTTTATACTTCTACAGTTTAAAAATTATTTTTTATGGTTGCATTTGATTTTTTTCATGTGGACTTAAATATATTATTAACTTGACTACAAGCCATCTTTATTAAATTGATTATCTGGCAATGATAAAATCACCTGTTCTTGAAAACTATAGATGTTCCTTATAAATGTACCAGTTCCCAAGAGTAACAAACTAGACAGAGTCATAAAAAAAAAATTAGTGTGCCTGAACATTAAATCTGTGAAAAAAACAATGCAGAAATACCCGTTCCTGAAAATGCTGTCCAATGCTGTTTATGCCAAGATAGCATTTCCATTAGATTTAGAAGGTACCATGAAATCTTCAGGCACTTCTGACTGATAAATAATATTTTTCTTCTTTAGTTTGCAGTCTACCCTGAAAAAGAGACTTGAGAAAATGTCCTGTAATCATTTGTGTCTGACTGTTTTTCAACTCTGCCTATGATAGAAGCCCCTAAAGTGGTTTACTTGAAGTGATTAAACCTGTGTTTTAAATAACAGCATGAATGTAGGTAGGGACATAGAACTGGGAGGAAACCTTTTTTTCTCTGTTTCATGTCACTCTTTCATTTTATATTCTCTTCGTCATGAAGCAGAGATACTTACAAGATAAAACACTGGCCTTGAGTGAAATTTTTCACCTGGGCACTTGGACTTTATGCAGTCAAAGAAAGATGACGTGGGAGGAAAAAACATCTACCCTCAAGAATTTTCTTTTACTTCACATACCTTTGAAACATAAATGATGTAGGGCATCTGTGACCCTGCCCTTCTTGCTCCAATTGCATTCCAGCACATTTTAAGTTTTTAAACCTCTTGGTCATGCATCAGTACCTGATTTATTTGTGTATTCAGGTACATGGGCACTTCTGAGATTCCATTCTCAAAAGATATCTCTGCAGAGGCAGTATTAGGAAATGCTAAGGGGTCATTTTTTTTTTCCCAGATAAATAAATATAGTAACTTGACTTAAGCTCCTATGGCAAAGGACGGCTGCGATATCTACACGGCTCTGAGGTTTAAGGTGGCAATTAATTTGTGATAGATGTCATTCTCTGTTCATTTTTGGTTAAAAGGTGCTTTGTTTATTTTCACTTGTAATGAAATGCTGGATCATTCCACCGCATCCTTATTAAATTAAATGGATCTTCTCCTTTGTCCTCAAGGTCAGGTTGATCCTTAGTGGTAAAACTGTAACAACAGTATAACTTCAGCATCTTTTGATTATGCCATTACATCTCTTAGCTCACCACTTTTTCATAAGACAGAGACTGTAATAAAAAAACATGGAACATCAGGAATAGATGTACTGGTACTCAACTATTATTTGTTTAAAAAATAACAGGCATTCTTCCTTTCTAATTTCACTATTTACAGTGGGACTACCCAGGTGTTTATAACACAAGCACAGACACACACAAGTGCATCATATAGTTTGTAAACTGAAGAAGCTCTGTCATACTTGATTTGTAGTCTTTATTTTTCTGAAACCACTGTGCAAGCTGTTAGAAAACACTAAGGAAGAGACTTTTAAATGCCTCTTGTTTAGTCTACTCTTGCATTTTGCAGCTGACACGAGTCTTGGAACAGATGATGTTTATGATGACAAAGGGTGCCAGTGTGACGTGTCGGTAGAAGATCTCACACCTGCTCTTAAAACTGTCATCAGAGCAATCAGGTGAGTAAAAAGTACTGAATGAATAAATACTTGAGATTTCTTTAGTTATGATACTAATAAATTGCATGTCAATTCATAAAATGATAGTTAAACTTATTACATGACTATATTCATTACATAGTGAATGCTAATATATTATGCTTCCTTTTTATCAGGATTTTAGTTAAATTGAAATATTTTACAGGTTCTCTTATCAGTTTTTCAATATCTGAAAATAAGATATGATTTTACACAGAAAAGAAAGAGAGCAATGGATATAATTTCCATTCTATTTCCTGTAATCCAAAATACAGTTTGATGTAATTTTATTGAATATGTATCACCTTGCCTGGAAAAGTTATTTCATTTAAAAGTGCAGAGTTTTATTGCATTTGCATATTCCTGAAACTGTCATAAGACTTTTATTGCAAATTTCTTCAGATGACAGCAGAACAATTACATTCATTCAGTTGTGCAAAGCCTTGCCTACCATTATCCACTGAACAAAATGTAACCCAAATAATTTATAACTGATAGTCTCCTTCTTTTCCAAGAAAGCAGCAAACTGCATTGGAACTTATAAAATTACCTGTATTGAAAGTTTAAACTTAGCATTCACACCCTTGAGACTGCCAAATCTCTTCATCTTCCAGAATATTTTGAAGTGCAAATTGTGACAGGTCAAATCACCACCATATAATGTACATCAACAAGCAAGCAAGCAGAGCTCAAGCATTCCCCATCTGCGGGCACAAAACCTGAGGTTACTGCTGGGGGTCACCCCACTGGCTCTGCATCACAGCTATGTCAGTATTCAGCACCTTTCTTGTAGGCAGGCAGACAGTCAGGGAGCAGCCAAAAGGAATTTCTGCAGAAACCTATAGAAAGATGGTGTTTTCCTGAAGGGCAACTCTTCCCTGGGAGAAAAAAACTCTAGCTTTTTCTCAGTTAATTTTGTACAGTGATAACCTATGGGCTACTTCTATTTCCTTCCCCTTCCTCCTCTGATTAAAATGAAGACAGATATTGAGTAAGGCTGTTTCTACTAGTACAGAGAGCTTGACAGATCAATTGCAGATATCTTTTCCAAGCATCTTTCCAATTTTCCTGGAAATGACCTCACAGGACGTGTCAGATACCAGGCCTGTGTCCACAGCCACTGCAACTGACAACTCAAATGTCACTGATGAGAACCATTTCTTGCCAAAAATGCTTCAGCAGGTGACAGAAAACCTTTTACACAGTGGACACCCACCTACAAGGCAAGCCTATTCCCTCAAATGGAAAATGCTCAAATTAAGAACAATCACCATAGTCCATTCACTTTAGTGCCAAAGATCTTTGTCTGTGATGCCGCTTTTAAAACAGACCAATTGACTCTTGGCTCCAGGTGCACCCTGACATTTGTACTGGCAAGCAATACCAGTGATCATCTCATTCCTAATACTGTCCAAATTCCTTGAGATCAACTTGAGGTTTTAATACTTAATCCATGGAGCTTGTTTTCTAAGGTGCCACTGGATTTTTCAATGCATCATCTGCATTTTTGCTTGGTTTTCTTGGTCATTATCAGCTCAAATGGAAAGTAACCAAACATGAAGGACATAGCTGGCAAATTTTCTCCACTGTGCCATCAAAATAAATGTTCTAATAAGAAGAGCAAAGATGCAACAGTGTGATTGTTTCATTCATGCACTATTTAACTAATGAGAATTAAATTTTTAGATTATCTCTGACTTTTTCTCTGAATGGTTGGCTTACCAGAAAAACAACTCATTTCACCACTGAGGTTGAGAATAAAAGTCTTCACTTGCCATCTATCAGCCATGAATCTCTCCCATCTTCCTGCAAATGTTAGTGTTTCACTAGATTACAAGCAGCACATGCACCTTGCTTCAGAAACATATCATTAATTGACATCTGTAAGCACTAATATGCCATGATCTTCAGACTTCTGTTAAATGCTGCACTTTAATCTCTCAAAATCAAGAGGCTGATAATTCATCAGGCAGCTGATACACCTCTTTCTGATTATTCAGAGTGTCTGTTACCTGACTACACTGAGATCTATGCAAACATCTGAAGAAGGATCTGAGACTCTATATAGTAACTGTAGAATTTCAAGATGATAACATCTGCCTATATGGAAACTTTGTGCCTCATTTTGAAGTGTGTTTTTAGAAACGGCTTTGAATTGCAAAGGCAATGGGAGAGGGTGAATGCTGTTTTTCACTTCATGCGGCTATACAGAAGCAGGTGAGGACAAGAAGACACTTGCATAGCTTCATGAAACATTATAAACACAGACAGTTAAATCCATTCTTGATATATTAACTTGAAAAATTGCAATAAAGGAGAATAATTATTTTTTTCCTGCTTAGACCTAATTGTTTTACAATTACACAAATGGCCCTTTTATTTTGGGGAGGAAATTAAATTAGCAAAATTAATTCATGCCTGTGGATTTACAGAGGTAGGTCCTCTCTCAGTTTTGGAATCAAATCATTTGAGGTTGGGCTTTTTCCTGTGAAAGCAGCCTAAAATATTCTGGTTACTCTCAGGTTGAACAAAAGACAAAATCTGGTTTATGTATAGTCTTTCATTTTGGTAATTTCAAAATGTACTGCTTCAGTTTTGACCTTGTTTACTTACATTTTTCCAGGACTACTTTATGGTTCAAAGCAAATTTTTTATTTTAAACAAACAACCCCCCAAACTTTCATTTTGATATGGTCAAAAGAAACTAGGGAGAAAATAATTCTTTCTTGAAAAAGTTCCTAACATTTTGGTCCTTTCCAAAAAAGATTGGACTCCTCCATCCCCCCTTACTATGAGCTCTCTTTCAGGCAAGATCAACTGAGGGATTAAGGAAAGTAAGCAAAAGCTTCTCAATGCATTTAGGTAAATAGGAAACAGATGTGTAGTGTGGTGAAAGACACTGTGCTCCACAGCATGCCTTGGTCCAGGGCAGGATGAATCCTAGTCCTCCGCAGCCTCTGGCTGGCATCAGAGCAGTGCACAAAGCAGTTCTTGCTAGCAGTACACTGAGCCTTTGTGTCAGCAAGTTTTGTAGCACTACTCAACTGTCACCAGTCTTGTCAGGAACAAAAAGTCACTAATATCCTGCTGAGTTCCTGGAGCTTAACAAAAACCACTGCATTTTCCTTCTCTGTTAGTTCAGAATGATGAATGTGTATAAAAGAAACTAAAAGGAAGATGAGGATACCTTGTTTCCATATATTGTGATATTTCTGATCATTTTCCATAGCAAGAAACACTGTTCTATAATGCTCTCCACAATGGAAATAATGGAATTACTTTACTATTTATGAATTATAAAGTAAGATTTGAGAAGTGTAAGTAAATATGCAATAGAAAATAACTGCAATGGCAGGAAGATGAACGTACTGACTTAATAGGTCTTTTCTCTCTTTAGTGATTGCAAAGATATGTTTTCATTTGTTGTTAATAAAAAAAATAATAAATGTAGCTAAACATAATGAAACTTGAGAATTCTTGAGCTGATAAGCTGTATAGTTGAATAGTCATACATATTTAATAGGCAAAGATGGAAAACATAATTTACCATCTATGTTCAGTCTTTGCAATGTTTCTCTAGCACCTATAAAATCTATTTTTAGCACCACTATGAATTAGTTTGATGTGATGCTTCAGAATTCCCTTTTTCTTTTAAATCCAAACACATTGTATGTTTTCTGCCCAGATGCTCTTCAGAGCCTAGAAAAGGCTCTTAGATGTGTATTTGTCTAGGACAGCACTGTGCTTGGGAGAAAACAGTATCTCTGCTCCTAGGGAATGGATTAGTTCAAGTCAAGACCTGAGAGAGGAGGCAATTTTGACTCATTCACCCCATATGTAGTAGAACTGTCTCTCAAGCACCTTTGTTGGCATCTCTGTGTTGGATCCTGATCTCTTCTGCACATTGTAGTTTAACCAGGACAAAAGGTTGCTTGGAAAGGTAAGGTTAGATAGAGGAACCAGCACAGCTATATCTCTTTGCATCTGCTTTCCTGATGTAGTAGGTGAGCAAACAACCTGTGGTCACTTCATCTGTTTATGGGTATAACAACCTTCCTGTCTTTTAATATTCAAGGAAGTAAGCATGTATGATTCTACCTGAATCTCAGTAGAATGAAACTCTGTTTCTTCCTGAGATAGTGACAAGACTGACAAGACAGGTTTAAAAATAATAACATAAATATGACAAGGCTGCACAGAGGATTAGGGATGTTCTAACCTGGTGCCAGTCTCAGCAAAGTCCATTAAATGACAAACAGAAGAGCTTTTAATAATGGAAGGATCAACAACAATGAAAACTAAAATGCAGTTAATGCCAGGGAATATTTGCTATCTGTGTGTACAGAAAACAGTGTAATTTTAAAGCAGTGCTGATCCTGCATTTAAGAACGGATAAATTAAATAGGTGCTGCTTTTGGCTGCTAGGGTTCAATAAGACAAAAGTTGGTATTGGACCTCTAACTTTGTACAGACTATCAATGTATGTGATAAAATTAGTGGGACCTGTGGTTTACACATTAATTCTAGAAAAAGCACTTTTACATATTGGCCTGCTTCAACACAAGACTTTTTTCTAGTCTCCTCTGGATGCATCATTGAAATAAGCTACTTTTTTTAGCTAATTCTTACCAGAAAACTGTCATACTCGTGGCTTTGGTGGGTTTACAAAGGTGTATCATCTACCTCATTAGATTTGAGTTACAAAATACCACCTCACTACGTGTCATACAGTGACTTAAACATATAAGCAATGTTTTAAAAAGTCATGGGGACTACACGGTTTTGTTGTTAGGGATTGATTCTTTCTTTCAGTCCTTGGTGCCAGATCCATACCCGCAGTTCAGTGCAGCGAGTGGCGACTGGGATCCGTCTATGATGAGTCTTTTTCGCCCTCTGATGGTATAGCTGGAAATTACAATCCGGGCTCGTTTGCCGTGTCCCTCCTATCCGAGTTAAGGGCTGTTGCTCCAAATAATTAGAGTATGAATAACTTTGTTCTCATTTTCCTCTCTTTGTAGGGATAGGTTTCCTGCCTGTTCCCGTAAAATTCGTTTTTGTCCCACAGGAAAATACATTTTATGTAGTTGTAGTAATCTATCAGGATGGGTGTTCAAGCACATAAAAACATACAATCATAGAATCATAGAATGGTTTGGATTGGTTGGAAGAGATCTTAAGGATCATCTATTTCCAACGCCCCTGCCAAGGGCAGGGATGTCTCCTGCTAGACCACGTTCCTCAAAGCCCCATCCAACCTGGCCTTGAACACTCTCAAGGATGGGGCATCCACAGCTTCTGTGGGCAACCTGTTCCAGTGCCTCACCAGACCTACAGTAAAGATTACAATTACAGTCAATCACATAGTTATTTCAATATATAGGAAGCATATTGAGTTTTTAAAACTAACAGTAAATAACTATGGAAATTCGACCAAATTTAATAACTGCAAAGCAGTTGCTAGGCTCCATCACAGAGAGAATTCAGGTTTTCTTTTTCTTAATTAACTTGCAGACTTTTAAAATACCAATCTTTTATAACACTTCAGGGGCTTTTCGCACAGTTTATGTAAAGTTTTATATATTTGAAGAAAAAGAACTAAGCAATATGGGCTTGTTCCAAACCCCGCTGAATTTAATTAAGATGGAATCACATGAGCTAATACCTAAACCAGAAATAGTATAGTCACGCTTCACTGATATAGCCATGATCCTTTCAATTCTGTGTTTGACTTCTGAACACTATGAACAAACTACCTTGATAAGCAAAAAAAAAAAAAAGTGTCATAAAGCTGCAAAGCAGTAATGAAGACTTTTGTGCATGCTGATTAAGAAACTTCCATGGCTGTTAATAAAAATTAGTCTTCTGTCTCTTCTCTTGTAAAATCACCCAGTTGTGGTAAATTCAGTTGTCTTCAATTATGCCATTAATCCTCTGGCTCTACTTTTTTAATAGTTTCATAGTTTTACTTTATCAAGAGCATGAGGTAAAAAATTGTGACCAAAAACATAATAATAACAACAAAATTATTATACCATCTTGTATGTCAGCTACCTCATTAATTATTTATAACTTGAATAAATAACTAAATTCCAGAAGATTGGGTTGCCAGGGTCTTATAAGCCAAACATCTTGGCATCATTTGACAGCTAAAAGAAAATGAAATCTGCATACCAGATTCATCCCAGCTTCAGAGCCCTTCGGATTACAGAAGATGCCAAAGGCCATTGGTCTGCACAAACAGCTGGCAATGCACAAGAGGAAGGTGCACCATCTGATATATTTAAAACTGCATGGAGATCAGTTCTGAACTGTCAGGTTGATTAACTACTTCTAATAGGCCTTTTCCATTTTTAATTTCTATAATCAGAATCATGGTTCATGCTCTATACCAGTGACACATAATCTCATTTTTAACTGTAAGTTAACAGAACGGGAAATATCAACAAACTAAGCAATGTAAGAAAAGGCTGATATTATTTGAAAGAATATTTATGTATGATACAAAAATCAGAAGAGGTTCACTCTATACTATCAATCTAACTTTACATACCTATTATCATAGTGTCTGTCCTAACTATATGTTTTCTCTGAATTCCACTAAAACATTACTAATCTATTTTTATCAGAGAGTGAGAGCCATGTTTTGGTTTTATTATAATTCATTGTCTTACAGCTGCTAAATACATATTACAATAAACACAGAAGGAATATGTTGACATGAAATATTGGCATTTGGAATAGGATACCAGTTCACTGCCTCTGCTTTCTCAATTGCAGTAGATAACAAATATCAGCAATTTGGCCCTAATGGGAATTCATAAGCTCTGTAGCATAGATTAGAACAGCTAACACACACCTGATTCCCTGGCTTCTCTCACGGTTCTTGAATGGAACTCTTCTCTCTTCTGCAGTTCTTAGGTAAACCAAGGAAAACTTCAGGTTTTACCAGCTGACCTGGAAAATCATCCCACTGTTACTTGCCTTCTGAATTTTTCATTTCTATTATTTAAAATTTGCAATTTAATATCAGGCTTTTCATTCTAAGAAGAGCTAGTCAGTGGACATCACATGTTCACATATCACATAATACAAAAACTTGTGCAAGTCTTATGTTGAAAAACATATGCCATTCATCAATTTTGGATATTTACTGTTACCTGAAACTTACAGTTCTGCACTAAAATTAATGAAAAAAATCATGAATGCTAATTATGCAGTCATTTCCATAGCTTCCAGAAGACAAAAAGACAAAAACTTCCCTTTAGCCTGCAAAATTTGATCTTAAGTCAGGTAAATAAATTAAAAATAAGTACTTAGGCTTGAATATTAGTTAAAAAATAAAGCTGATGAAAAATCATTCATTAGAGAAATCTTTTGTCTATAAAGAACAGAAGTAGCTTAAGCACAAATTTAATTTACAGATATCCCACTCAAGTTGGTTGAACTAATCCCAGGTTTAAGTCAGGCATGTATTTCAGTACCTTTCATATCAGGCACCTAATGTAAAAAAGCCAAGCAAGTTTACAGTGATGTACTAAACATGCTCCATAGTGCTTAATATACTATTACCTGATCTCTCTTAAACAACAGTTCAAAGGAATAGCTACAGTGCATTTGTACTTGCCTGTTTGTACTTAAAAAACAATTACATAGAAGTTTACTTGCACAAGCTGTTTTGAAAATACCTTCCATTTAAAAATTAGCTATCAAATTCTGCCAGTGAAATATATCGTATTGTTTCACAACTGTTGAAAATTAACCTGTGAAATGCTTTTTTCCCACAGAATTATGAAATTTCATGTTGCAAAGAGAAAGTTTAAGGAAACACTTCGCCCATATGATGTCAAAGATGTCATTGAACAGTATTCAGCAGGTCATCTAGACATGTTATGCAGAATCAAGAGTCTTCAGTCACGGTAAGGAAGGAATCAGTTCCACTCTGCATAAGCATCTAATGTCATTCACTGCCTAATGTATATTGGCAAAGTTTAACATTGCTGTGTTACACAGCATCTCTTTCTGTGAACACAGCTGAGCCAGAAATTGAATTGTGGGCAAAACCAAACAAAAAACATATATCTGAACTGTCCTCAGAAAATGGAAGTCTGAACAATAGAAAAGGTAATCCTTTATCTGTAAAGTCCATTTCTAAACAAGGAATTTATTCAGGAGGTTGCCAAGAGGATGAGGAAGACATTGAAAACTGCCTTTCTCCCATTCAAGACTTTCTCTTTTCACATAAAAGAAATTGGGAACTGCTGGTAATGTAGTATTTATGTATGTTTTGTGTTATAGATTCCCAGCAATAGTAATGAAAGAAAAAAAAACCAAACCAACATTGCATCATATTTATCATTATCAGCATCAGAGCTGAGATTCCTGCTTCAAACTGACAATTACTCCAGGATTGGATGCTGTTGTTAGGATGGGAGGGCTGGAGGTGGCTAAGATGATGGCTAAGTTCTGGACTCTGGTTAGGGCCAATAAAAAAGGAAAGTAGTCTCAAATTCTCAAAAATCACTCCTTTTTGGTTTTTTCCTTAATTAATAAAATTAAGTTTGCCTTCTTATTCTAGTGCTTTTCTGAAGTACTGTGATTTTAATTTTTAATGTATGGATACAGCAAACACTCCCAGTCATCACTGGTTTCAGAAATCACAGCAGCTTTTGATTTCTCTTACAGCGTTGACCAAATTCTTGGCAAAGGACAAATCACAGCAGATAAAAGAAGCAGAGAAAAGAATCCTGCAGAGAACGAGACAACAGATGACCTCAGTATGTTAGGGCGGGTAGTCAAAGTGGAGAAACAGGTAGAGTGATTATCTGTGTTGCTTGGTCTTGTTTTATTGCTCATGGTTATTCTGTATTTCATTGCCAATTTCAAAAGCTGAAGAGGTAAAATATTTTTTCTATTATCTGCTTCATTTATAGGTTGAAATAAAATTTATATGAATTGTATTACCTTAACCTTTTTTCCCCTTTTATCAGCTTGCTTATGAAAAATGTACATGCCTCTTGACATTCTTTTTCAGGGATCAATAGCATATACCAAACTCCCTTTGTTTTTCTTTTCAGCAGTCAAATTTCCCCTTTGCTTGGGTTCCCCAAATATTTTAAATTAGTATTTGGCACTAATGTTGACCTTTTCTTCTCTTCCTGTAGGTACAATCCATTGAGTCAAAACTGGACTGTCTATTAGATATTTATCAACAAGTTTTGCGAAAAGGATCTGCATCTGCACTCACTTTGGCTTCATTTCAAATGCCACCTTTTGAGTGTGAGCAGACTTCTGATTATCAGAGTCCATCAGACAGCAAAGATTTGTCTAATTCTGCACAAATTAGTGGATGTGTATCCAGATCAGCTAGTGCCAATCTGCCTCGTGGCCTACAGCTTATACTGACACCAAATGAATTTAGCACTCAGGCTTACTATGCTTTTAGTCCAGCTATTCATAGTCAAGCAACACAAGTGCCAAATGATGGACCTGCAACAGTTAATAATACATCAAACCAAATAAACCAGGCAACTAAGCCAGTAACCCCGACAACATTACAAATACCACCTTTCTCATCAATGAAGCATATCAATAGGCCTGAGCCTGTTCATATTATTCCTGTAACCACACAGGAAAATATTTCCAATGTCACCGCTTGCCTTGTTGCATCAAAGGATAATGGACAAGTTGCACAGCCCAGTGCAACTAAGGATCTAACATGGAGAAAAAGCCTGGATACAGAAGGGGAACCTTTGCTCTCAGTTAAACCTGTGGTGCAAATGGACTTAGGAAAATCTTTATCTGTACAAAACCTTATACAGTCAACAGAAGAACTGAATATACAGATTGCTGGCAGTGACTCCAGTGGTTCCAGAGGTAGCCAAGACGTCTACTCCAAATGGAGGGAGTCAAAATTATTTATAACTGATGAAGAGTTGGAAACAGAGGCAGGAACAGAGACTACTGAAGCCATCTCGCACCCATTAGTGGAAACAACACTCTCTGCTGACTCTCTAAGGACTGGAATATCAAGATCATCTCAAAACATCTGCAAGACAGGGGATGGTACAGAAGCACTCAATCTGCTCCATGTCAAACTTAAATAACAGCTTGCTGGCTTTCTGCATTGGCTGGGTCATTCTTCTAGTCATACATATCATAGCATGAACTGTTTTGAAAGCCTTTTTAGTAAGAAAAAAATCACAAAAATCAGGATGAATCTGAAAAGCAGTTGAATGAGCCCATATTTCCTAGTTGCATGAAAATGCATGTTTAAATGATGGCTATCATCCAAATTTACACCTACAGTACAGCAGCCTTTGATGTAGTACAGTAGGTTTAAATAACGAGTTGCCTACAAAGCCAATGCTGCAGGATGTATCAAAAACCCCAAACCAAACCAACCAAAAATTTGAGCATTTACACCTAGTGCTGTTTCTACAAGGCAGAAGTAAAAATTTTAAGTTTCAAAGCACTTTGCTTCTGAACTAATTATATACATACATATCTATAATGTCCTGATTTAGATGATAGTTTATGTTTACAACAAAAAATTACCTACAGCTGCTAGCAAGGTACCAAGGAAACCAGTAATATGGCTAGAAATGGGGGGTTAGAAATGGCTGACAGCTGCAAGATACACACATTTGTTCATCAGTAATCAGCTATTTTTAGCTTGGAAAAACAGTAGGTTAACAGCCATCCAAGTTTGGATGATTTAGTGCTGTGGCAGAAGTACCTGACACACCACTATCACATTGTTCTTCATAAAAAGAACACTCTTTTGCTACAAAAAGTTTGTATTTTAAGGATTGGGGCTGACCTCAAAAGGGGAAAATGTGGGTGGCTACACTGAACATTCAGGGGAATCTCTCCTTCCAGTCTCATTGAGAAGCTGTCTTGTGAATCTGAACCATTTTGGCAGCAGTAGGCGAGAGAAGGAAGCAGGTGCTGCCTTTATTGTAGAAGCTATATTTCCTTATGAGGAAATTTTGGCAATTTTCCTTGCAGTCCCAACCTAATACTATGACAGCACTTCATCAGGCTGGGAAAGAAGGGAAAACTAGGAACTGAAATACAGAGTAAAACTGAAGAGGACAGAACAGGGAAGAAAGACATCAATGGGAAAATAAATAAATAAAAATACAGATTTCGATGGGCAGGAAGTGAAATGATCTCAGAAACTAGAACAAGAAAGGTAAAGTGGGAAAAGGTTACATTTTTTTTCTAAGATAATAAATGCTACTTCAAAAAAAAAGCCATGTAGGCAATCAGAAATGGAAATAGAAGTAGATAAGACCACCTTAACTGAAAAAAAAAAAAGAATAAGGCAAGGGTTGGTTGCATTTTTAAGAAATGGTGAGGAGGAGAGAGAGGGAAGGTAGTAACACTCTTGGAGTTAAACACTGTCCCAACTGTAGTCATTTCTTGTGAACTTTCCAAGACAGGACTTTTAGACTCCTTCCTCAAAATACCCAGGTTTTCAAATTCAATGCCTATATCACACTGAGCATTCCTGCCTGATACATCCTCTTTGTTTTGTTACCCTAATCTACACTTCACTTCAGCTGAGATGCAGAAGCAGCGCTAGTGCCTCTCTGCACATCCCCAGCAAGGCTTTGCCACTGGGAGAACTCTTGCAGAGCCTAATCAGGCTTTCACTCTTTCCAGCTGAATGAGGTTTCTGTGTGTTGCCTCCCCCCAGATTTACACCGCACCTGCACCACGGGCTTGTAGACAACGTGGCTTCGGCTCAACTTCCCTCTAGCACCAGGAATACCAAATGTATGGGGGTGCCAGTGCCAGCTCACTCAGGGCAGTGTTTTCTCAAGGCCCAGACCCACTGGGAACTTACTATGTACATCAAAAACATCACTCCAGTCTTAACCATGGCTAAATGCTGTAGATTGTATTGTGAAGGACCTGATCTGTTTACTATGAAACCATTGTATCTTCTGCTTCCATATTTCCTTTACAGAAGTATTCCTGGATGTTACATGACAACTTTATTATGTGAAAGTACATGGAAACTAAAGTGTATATATTGTGTCATTATATGGGGTCCACAGATGGTCCACTGTGTTCCATGGCTTATGCCAGAGCAAACTTCAGTTGTTAAATTCTGAAAGACACCTTGAAGCACAATTTCCTCACTGCTGATTTGCCATATAATTTACCAAGTTCAGCCTTTCCTGTTTTATTTTACCTGAAATCTGATCATACTAAAGCCTGATTACAGCAGTAATTTTGTGAGGATGCTTTTTTCACATCTCAGTTCACTTAATTATTAACTTATTTGAATGTCTGGAGTTTATCCAGACAGATCTGTAAGTTTAAGATATTGAAAATTTAAAAATTTACAATTTCTTTTTTTTTAGTTTTTTTTTTCTTTTTCCTAACTGTTTATGGTGCCTTTCCTGCCTTTCACGTGAACCCTCCTACTGACCTAAGCATAAACATGAAGTTAGGTTCAATTAAGGAGAAAGAGCTTGGACACATGGTAACTGTGTGTAATAAAACTCCCTTCCCCTGCTGGAGGAGATAGCAAAATCAAGGCATCATGAATTGGACACCACTCTTCCACCTTCATCTGTGTGAGCAGATGATTGCACCCCATTGCACCCAGAAGGTGTCAATGGGAGAACTGAGCATTGGCCCCGTCTCTGCCAATTCCACACAAAAACAGGGCCTTGCGTTTTGCTGATAATTTATCTCATGAAAACTTGGTATTTTTGCCTTAAATTACATGCTTGAGTCCTTCTAACTTTAAGTTAATTTATTTAATACAATTTTGTGCACAAAAGAATGAGTTCTATAAATTATGTATGAAAATGTTAATATCTTTACAAAGTAGTAATAAATCCAGAAGATCATATCTTTTCAAATTATGGTTTAAAATCCTAATTTGTTCTCTTTTACACTCATGATTATTATTTTTGCAGCTGCAAGTCTTATCCTGTAGGGGTTTTTTAACATAATATTGATAGGAAATAGAAAGAGTAGTGAATATATGAAATTTTAAAAGGAAGAATTGTTTGTTTGGATTTTTATACATTTTACTCATATTTCCTCATTATGAGTTTCCTGTTTCTATGCTCTCTCTTTAAAAGACAGTGTCATAACTGACAGTCATTCATTGCTTTCACAAAGGAAGGGCCTGTCTGGCTTTTCAAGTCTTGTCCTGAGCTGCTTATTAAAGTCTAGCTTAAGACAATTAGTAAGAATGGTTCACAAGTCAGGACAAAGGACAATTATTTTTTTCTGATATACAATCGACATGGCATTGTTTGAAGAAAGATTTGAACTTAAGTAAGAGCTTCAGGAATTAAGCATTATCCAAATAACTGTCTTCTGATGAGCATGTTCTTCTACCTAAATAAAGAGAGAACTGAAAAGAATAGTTTTGATCATTATTATTTGTTTAAAAATTTGTATTTGCTCCTGGCTTATATGATCTATACTTTTTATTTAAATAAATATGATGTTTTAGCCTAGGGTTCAAGATTGCAAAGATCTACACTTTTATTCACAGTGCCCACAGTTGTTCCATATGTTTTTGAGATAATCCTATTAAAGTGACTGCTCTCATTATAGTATGGTGATGAGTAATTCACCTGCTTTTCTGTGATAAGTCAAATCATGCTGAATGGCTGATGTATAGTAGAACATCTGATGTACAGTAGTATTTCTGGATTGGGACCTGCAATCCTTACTCAAGCAAAAATTCTATGGAATTCATTCTTTCTATGAAATTCAAGAATTTTTCTTGAATTGGGAACTCAGATTCAAATCCTGATTTTGTTGGGCATCTGTTAAAGTGAAAATGGTAATATTCCAGTTATTTCCTGAGGAAACTAATACTTAGCTGAATTTACCCATGTCACATTGACTATATAAAAAATAACGCACAAAGTACTGATGTAAAAAGGGAAAAAGTGACGGGACAATTTCAAAAAGCACAGAAAAAATGAAAATAATCAGAATATGGGAGTAAGCAGAAAAATATTACAGCAAAGGAATTAAAAAAGGGTTTAAACACCTGAGGGTAAATTCATCCTTGGATGGCTTCACTGATTTCAATTAATTCACTGCCCAGCTGGATGAAGCTCAGCCTCTGTTGGGATAACCAGGCTCAGTTCCACCAACCTTAAAGGAACTGAACCCACCTATACCAGAAATGAACTTGCCTCTCTGGGCCAACTTTTATCCTGACTCATATGGCATGCAATCCTTTTGGATTCACTAGGTTTGAATGAAATACAGGTTGGAGAAGAATTTGTCCCAGATATTTCTGCTTCACATTTTTTTTCCAAGTGTGTTAATTGACTTAATTCAAAGGGATTACAGCATCACACAGAGTGCTGTCACTGTCTAAAAAGGTTAATTAATTTTTGAAATAAGACTTGTCCCCTGCAACGTCAGTGGAAGCATGCAATATTTTCCTGTCTGTTCACCTGGATGCAAATGTGGCCATTCATTCAGCTGTGGCCATACACAGGACAATTTCAGACACATCCAATATCATCTGCTATTGGAAATATTTTTGACTTCTTTGAAAGACAAAGAAACAATTTTGCAGCAGGCTTAGAAAGCACGATGACTGCTTCCACTGACACTGCAATATTAGCCAGTACATTACAATGTTAATTGTAAATTCTTGACAAAGTTGAATCCATATTGTTGTTAATAAAAATTATTTGAAAAGCACCACGCTTACTGTTATTTTCCTTACATAAAACATTGTAAGTTGTGACCACATGTCAGGCAAGAAAAAAAAAATAAACTTGCCCAATCTTTTCCTTTTGAAGTTTTGTAATTTTTAATTACATGGACCAAGACACCACAAAGGAAATGTATTAGAATAAAGTGCATAGAAACCAGTCTGACATGTTCAGTTTCTGGTAACTGTTTACAGCTGAGTTTACTTAATGTTGCAGCACCTCTACAAAAATTAGTCTGGAAGTTATTATTGACTTCCCCGTTAGATAAATGGCAATTGATTCAAGACTTGCAATCAAGAGCCTGTGTAGAGAGCAGGATTCCTCGAGGAAGGCACTTCAGTTTATCGTGAGGCTTCAGTGCTTTCCTCTGCATTCAACCATGAAAGTTGCTCCAGAATGCTACTGCACAAAACCTGAAACACTCACTCATGACACATGTTCTTTCCCCACTGTGCTCTTCCCACAGCCCTGCTGAAGACAACCTTGAGTAATTGAGTGTAAAATGCTAAACACAAAGAGCCTGCTGGGGTGCAGTCACTGCCTCTATGGAGACTTAAAAATCAGAGCCAGATATCTCCATGTACAGATGATCTCTGATGAACATTCTCTTAGATACTGAAATTAAAAGATGCCGTTGCCAGAAAGGCAGATTTTCCATGTTAGCCATTAGGACCCACATGTTATGTGAGCACTGCCAAGCTCTGCCTAGGAATAAACACAGGTCAGGATAAAATGCAAACGTGTGCATACTTATGTGTTAAACCAGGCAGCCTTGCTTCATGTGCATGCAGAGGGAGTAGGGAAGGGTCAGAAGACTGCAGTGAGAAGTTTTTCCCACTGGATTATCCAGCCCATTGCTCGCCAGGCACAGGCAGTGGTGTGAATCCTTAAAGACGCATACCTGAATGGTCACTGTTCAGCTCTGTACAACAGGAGTACAGGACCTGGGAAAAAAAGAAATTTAAACACCTATTTAGCACTTTTTGAGTGTAATTGAAGGGGGGTAGGGCGCATTAGCTGTCTTTTGTTTTGGTTTTGTCTATTTTTTTCGCTGTGATGGAGACCGAGCACTGGCACAGTTTATCAAGGGAGGTTGTGGAATCTCCATCCTTGGTGAAACGTCACAAGCCACCATGGCAAGTGGCTCTTGGTGGCCCTGCTTGAGCACAGGGGTAGGACTAGATGACATCCACAGGCCCCTTCAAGCTCAGCCATTTTGCGATTCCGTTTCCAGTATCATATCAGCATTTCAGTCATACTGAACATTTATGTATCTATGGCCAAACTTTGCGAACAAAGATTTGGGAAGGGCTCTCCCCACGTGGGTGTGCCCTTCCAGCCTGCATAGTGGATTTTTCAGGTGAGGCACAGCGTGTGCAGAACTGGCCCCACCATTTAAGTCCTAAGGTCCATCTGCCACGGCCGAGCGAGCTTGGACAGTGACAGGGAAGTCCTCGGGACTGTCACAGCACCCGGTACTAACTGGGGCTGACCCTGCTGAGCATCCGAGATCTGTCGGGATGGGATGGCAGGGAGGCATTGAACTGCCAGGGGATGGTCCCCACTGAGACTCAAACTCACAACCTTAGGATTTGGAGTCTGGAGTGCTCTCCTTTACACCACAGGACCGCCCTAATACTGAACATTAAGCTCCATTAAAGTGTACTTAAGGCTTACTTTGAGATTAAATATTATGAATTCCCTCAAAAAAGACATACTGAAGTATATCAACATGAGAGCAACCCAGGCACTTCACAAAATTATTCAGTGCCACCCTCACTCCCCTGGGGCTCGCTGCTTTCAGGACCTCGTTCTTGCTCCTTCCACCCTAAAACAGCACTGCCACCTCCTCCTCAGTAGAGCCCACCCAGGGCCACCCTCTGCCAGCCCAGGAGCTAGGAGAGAGGAAAATCAGAAAATATCAGAAATAGTGCTGCCAGCATGACCAAGGAAGTGATTCTCTCCTGTACTGACACTGGTGAGGCCACACCTCAAGAACTGTTTCCACTTCTGGGCTCCTCACTGCAAGGACTTTGAGGTACTAGAGCAGGTCCAGAAAGGGCAAGGATGCTGGTGAAAGGAGCAAAAGTCTTACGAGGAGCAGCGGAGGGAAGCTGGGGTTGTTCAGCTGCAGAAAAACCTGCAGAAAAGGAGCCTCCGGGGTGTCCTTACTACAACTACCTGAAAGGAGGGTGTGCCAAGGTGGGGGCCAGTCTCTTCTCCCAGGTAATTAGCGACAGGATAAGAGGACATAGGCTGCACCAGGGGAGGTTTGGGTAGGACATTTAGGAAGAAACTCTTCACTGAAACAGGTATTGGAAATTGGAATGAACCGTCCAGGGAGGTGATGGAGTCACCATCCCTGGAGGTGTTTAAGGAAAGACTGGGCATGACACTCGGCGCCATGGTGTAGCTGACACAGTGGTGGGCTGTCACAGACAGGATCCAGCTGCCTCTCATGCCCTTCCCACCTCATTCCCCGACTCCCTCACGCCCTGGGAGGGCCGCGGGGACGGTTCAGGCCCCGCCCGCCCGCGCGGAGCCAGCCAATCACAGCGCACAGAGTGACCCACCGCGGCCAATCAGCGCTCCCCGGACCTGAGGCGCGCGGAGTGCAGCCGCGTGCGCGGCCCCGGCGCTGCCGTCGACATGTCTGTGGGGGGCGGGAGGGGCGGCGAGGCCCGCGGGGTGCGGCGGGGCGCGGGGAGCAGGGGCTGGGCCCGGGTCCCGCACAGCCCTGCGCGGGGCCGGGCATGGAGGGGCACCGCGCCGTGGGGGATAGCAGGGGAAGACTGGGAGACCCAAGACGCTGAAGGCTCCGGCGGCCCTGGGCGGGCGGTGCGGCAGTGGTCGCCCCGAGCTGGCGGCGGCCGGGTTCGGGTCGCTGAGGAGCCTCTCTGCTGCCTCCTCGATAGCGCCCTGGTCGGGGCTCTGATAGGTAATGCGGATGCCCCCCACCCCCGGGTGCTGGGCCCGCTGAGGTGGGGGAGAGGGAGGAGGAGAGTGCCCGGCCCTCCCTGCCGGAGCCATCCTTGCTGCCACCGCTCTGGCCGTGGAAAGGCCCTGGCCCCTGGCGACTCCCTTACATCTCTCTCGCCTGGGCACGGCAGGCAGGGTGCTTTTGAAGGGTTTCTCCCAATCGCCAGGGAAACTTTTCTTCCCGAAAGGGGTTGGGTTGACGTGTGTTTCTCATGACCAGCAGTGTGCAAGTGGATTGGAGCCCCTGTAGTCACATGGAGGAAGGGTGGTGGTCTCTAAGAGCTTGTTTTACTGCTCCATCCCTGCAAATGAGGGGCATTCCTCTACACACACTCCCTTGCATTTGGTTGATTGACAAAAAAAGTTACCTACATTTTCCATGAGTTTGCGGTCAGAAGTTTGTATCTTGGCAGATACATGAACGTATGATGATCTTGGGTTTTGGTCACAACCAAAATACTTAGAATTAACGTGGGTTTTGGCAGTTTGTCTTAAATCTCTGTAATATCTACCGTGTATCTTTATAACAGGTCGGGGCGGAACTAAAATTAAAGAAATTGAGGAATCTTCAGGTTCCAGGATAAAGGTACCACATGCTATGTGTCATCAACACCTAGGTTTTGTTTGAAACATGCTTGGTTTTGTTTCCATGTAAACCAGTTATTGCAGGAAACTGAAGGGTGTTGCAGTAGCTTAATAATTCCACTGTTTTACAGGAATTGGTAAAAAGGAAGTGGAATTGAGGGTGCAACTTGAATTATATGCAAAAATAGGAAACAGTTACTGATTTTTTTTCCTTAAGTATGCATTTATTTTCTTTCAGAAAAAGTATGGAGGGGCCTTTTCCTGAGATGGCAAGTTAAATTTCAGGAATAAAATAATCAAATATTGGTTTCAGTGTGAGTTCTTGTATGTTTGTCTTTGCAGTATTAAAAAAATTCCATAATATTTTGTGAACACAGGTTACAAGAGGAACCCATGAAGCTGAAGTAAAGATTTTTGGCAGTGCTGATGTGCAAAACAAAGCCAAGATGTTGATTGACAATGCTGTTGCAAGTTCTGGACAAAACAGGGATTGGACTGAGAAAAGTAAGCTTGCTGGAGTGTTTTTATATTATTAATATTTTACAAAGTGAATTAACTCGAATCTTGTTCTTGGACACTGGCATACTTTCATGAAACAGAAATTCCTAGACATCCTCCTTTCTCACCTATGGACAGTTCTCCCCTTCCCTCCCCCCAAAATGCCAGCCTTCTGTGAAAATCTATTCCTGTATGTTTTCAACAATTTTAATGGATGCAGAATGCTATAGCACTTGGTTTCTTGCATTATCAGCCTGATTCCTTCAAAATACCAGTATTGGTTCTAGTGTAAGCTTTAATGTAGGATCTGTGGAATATTAGAATTCAGTAAACTTGTAATAGTAGTCTGTAAAGTGCTGATCATAGCATGGGCAGTACTGACAGCTTACTACTTTCATGGGAAGTTAATGTTTAAGATTTGATGTCCTTCATGCCTAGCTTTACTAGACTTTCATGCAATAACTTTGTCTGTTAAATGGATGTATAATTAATTATTGTGTGTTGAGATGCTGCTTATATTATTGGTATGTCTTGTCTGTGCTCCCAACAGTTTTTTGCACAGGCAAACACCATCCATAGTTGTTGATCTGAGAAACTGACAAGGGAAAAGGTATCAAAGGGCTGTGTTTCAGCATTAGAATAAGGAATGAGGTAGTTCTGTGTTTTGTTTTTAGAAGTGCCTCAGAATGTGGATGTTTCAAGAGACTAGAAATAGTTAATACTTCCTTAGTATGTGTGACTGTGTTTTCCCTGTGTTTCCTGCTTGTCCACTGATTTTCCACATAGTTGTGTTGCCGTTTATGTCTTCACTGTTACACCTTACTTTCTTACTTGCCTCATCAAAAAGAAGTGTAGAATATAACTAGACTCAGACTTTATTGTGGTATTTTGGATGCTTTAGAAGTAGACTTTGCTCTTGTAGGTGTTAAAACTTCGTCTGCATGTCATCTACTGGATTCACAAGTTTTGAAAAGCCTGCTGCACAATAAGCCTTATTTATAGCTGTAGGAGCAGCATTTCAGAGCTTGTCAATACTTTCTTTAAGTGGGTAAAGAGGATGACATGTTTCCCTTTTTTTATCAGAACTAAATTTGTACAGGTTTTAGCAATATCTTAGGGCAGAGGCCTAGGAAAGAATTTTCTGTCTGTTTCATGTCTATTCAAAATATATAAGAAGCCTTACTATAGATAGAGAAAATAAGGTGTTAGTTTGTTTTGAGAGATTTCTCCTGCACACTGCAACAGATTCCATCAAACAGCAGCATTTTGGTACTAACTCCGCAGGAAGAATCTTGGACGTTATCAAGCCTGACAATAACCCAAGGAAATCAGAGATTAACTGGGACTCTCTTCGAGAAAACAGAACCAAATATGAATCTATGAAATGGGCAGGTTAGTTTTAAAATTTTAATTGTGTGATACGTGTCTTTATGTGGTAAATCTGTTGAATACTTACATTCCATCTTAAGCTTTAGCAGGCTTACACTGAATCTGTATTTCTTGCTGATTCAAGTTCACCTTTTCTGATTGTTTAAGACTTGCCTCCAATTGAGAAAAACTTCTATAAAGAATCATCAAGGACAGCAGCTATGTCACAAGAAGAAGTGGAACTGTGGCGGTAAGATTATTTCCTTAGGGAATCATCTGCTTGGCAGAAATTGCTTTTAAGATACAAAGCCTAGAAAGTAGGAAGTGAAATACTGAGATCTTAATGTTGAGATCTTGTAATAACTTAGATCTTCTTAGGAACTCTTTCTTGGAAATGAAACAATAACTACCAGATGAGATATTATTAGTTGCTTGGAAAATTAACTTTAGGGATTATCTGCTTCTCTAAAAGTGTTTGATCTGGTTGAATTTCAGAACAGAAAAAACTCAAGACAATTCACCTGGCTTTTATCTGTTTCTTGCCTCTCATGAGACAGCATGTTCGCATTTTCTAGGTCCTTCCAAATAGGATTATTCACATGTTTAGTACCTCTTGGCTGCCCCCCCATACACTTTAGTCAAATACCATCTTCAGAAAAAAGTTCAACTTCTGTTACTGTTGTCTTCCTGTCTGCCTGTCTTGTCCTTACAAGTACACTCTGTTTAGTACCCTGGTTAGCTGCAGTTAACTATCCATTCATTTTGATCCAACAATCTACATCAGTACTTTGCAAGGAAAACAGATCATCTGTTTCAAGGAATTCATTTCAGACCTTGGTAATAGTTTCAATCCTATTCAGTAGTTCTAATGAAGTTGGTGAACATTATTGAAGTCTTAACTTTTTATTACTTTTCTCTGTGCAAGGTGTCTTTTTTTTTTCTTGCATGCCAGAGAAACTTTGCCACAATGAGCCAAGCCAGTGACACCTGTTTCCTGAAATTATATGTGTGTTTTTGTTAGAGCTAGTCAAAAGTACAGAACATTGTTCTATACGTTCAGAACATACAGTGAGGAATAGCACTCGTGATAGAGGAATGTTTTTTCTCTTCCATCTACTCTGTTTGTTTTAAGGAAAAAAGGCAGTAATTGAAAAAAATTAATTCTATAAGCATGAGAGGAAGTTGAATTGCCCCTTTATTTTCCTGGCTTACACCCCACTTGAAGAAAAAACTTGTTACTGAATAGAATCTTTAGAAGAATACAGGACTAAAATTAATATTCATATATCCCCTCTAACTGAGGGGAGCCTTGGAACATGTTTTAGGATAGTTTTTTGTTTGTATTGGAGTTTGGCTTGGGGGGGGTGGTTGTTTTGGGTTTTTTTTGAAGCTTGTCTTACTGATTGCTTTTTTAAAATTGTTCTGTTTGCATTCTGTTGAGTATCCAGGGACCTGCTCTCAAAGCATTTGGGGAAGGTTTTTGTCAGAATATTTGACTAAGAAGTCCAATGCATTCCTGTTATGGGTTTAGCCAGCTGGGCCTAAACTTAGGTTTTAAAGTTCAGCTAGGCCTAGGATTGTCAGCTGTTTTAAGCTGGGCTGAGCTAGCTCACAGCTGACTTCTTCCAGCCAGCATTCAGGAGAGTAGAAATATTTTGTTGTTATACTTTCTCTTTCTTGCTGAGTGTCTTTTGGAGTGCTTATGAATTTAGAATAATGGGCTTTATGTTAATTGGGAAGTGGGAAATTATTTCTTGTTATACATAACTTGTGTAAGTGTGTGTTATATTGTAGTTTCCTCTTAATTTTCTCTTTTCTGTATACATACGTGTAGTTAGTTTCAGCATAAACCTGGTTTTGAGGGTTTTTCTTTCCTCTCCCTCTTCTTTCCCCCTTAGCTGGCTGGGGGGAGGAAGAACCCTTTTCACCCTGTCCTGGACAGTTGGCGTTTTGCCAGCTCAACCCAGGACAATTCCTCTGAGTTGTGGGTTGCCTTTAGGTCTAAAAACTTGTCACTTCTTTGTAATTGAGTATAATTGTAATCTGATAGGACAGGACTACAGTCCATGTTAATAACCATATCTTACTTCAAATTAGTCATTCTTAGGAAAGAATAGTTATTGATGCCTCTGGGAGAAGTGTTTCTATAGTAAGACTTTCTTAAAAATTAGAAGAATAATTCAGTCTCATTCAAGAGTCTGAACTTGTTTTTTGTTGTCCCAGGAATTTAAAAAAAAAAAAAAAAAGGCAATCTTTTGTGTTAGCTCTTGTTTTTTCAGATACTGAAACTTAAAAGCAATTGCACTGCTTTAATTCTGTACAGGAAAGAAAACAATAATATAACTTGTGATGACTTAAAAGAAGGTGAAAAGCGTTGCATTCCCAATCCTATTTGTAAATTTGAAGATATATTTGAGCCTTATCCTGATCTTATGGCTAATATAAGAAAAGTTGGTTTTCAAAAGCCTACACCAATTCAGGTATGTCTTCAATTTTGATGACTTGTCAATTGAAGCTTAGGAGAAAAGTGAAAAGTACATCTGAGTATTTGTTGTTTTCTGTTAGTCCCAGGCATGGCCGATCATACTCCAAGGAATTGATCTGATTGGTATAGCACAGACTGGTACTGGGAAGACATTAGCATACCTCATGCCTGGATTCATTCACTTGACTTCACAACCAATGTAAGGACTGCTCAAATGTGTGAATTGTTCAGCTGTGCATACTTCTCCCCACACCCATCCCCCATGCAATGATTTTCTAGTAAAGAAGCTAAAAACCATAAGTTGGAAAAAATTATAAACCTGGTGGGATTAGGACCGAATTTGTCACCATAGATTCCACTGGCAGCAGTGTTCTGAGGAAGTTTAGAACAGTATAAAAGTGTTTGATGTCAGATGTGATGGACTTTGCCTGTCCTTATATACCCACATTCTAAATGTACTTCGTTGTAGATCCACAGGTCAGCGTGAGGGACCAGGAATGTTAGTCCTTGCTCCCACTCGAGAACTGGCACTTCAAGTGGAGGCAGAGTGTTTAAAGTATGCATACAAAGGAATTAAAAGGTAACCTTGTTTCTCACTTGCTGAGTAGTAGGGTTTTTGTCCTATCTCTTGTAACTTAATTCAACTAGTGAAATAAGTGTGTTTGTTAAGAGAGGAGGGGAGGGAGTAAATCCAGAATTTATATTTGCCTAGTTTTCAGAATGCCTCTTTTGACTAATCTCATGGTCAAAATCTTTTTCTTGTATGGTTGGAGTTCTCTCTATTGTAGCTTTGTTGCTTTTTGCTTTGTGTAGACAGCTGAGAAGAGAGTCTGGCTATGTCTTCTTGACACTTCACTGTTAGGTAGTTGTAGACAGCAGTTGAGATCTCCCTGATCCTTCTCTTCTTCAGGATCAATGAGCCTGGTTACCGGCTTCTCATGCCATGCACTCCGTTTTCTTGACCATCTTGGTAGCTGCCTGCTGGAACTGCTCCAGTATGAATATGCCTGTCTTATCATAGAGGCAGATGGTACAAAAAATGGATATTGTGCTTGAAGTGTGGTGTCACAAGTCTTGGATAAAGGGCAGTAGTAATGACTCTAACCATGAGCTCTGCTGGCTACCTTCTCCATAGTATACAGCTGGTTTTCTTTTCTGTGGGGTTACACTGCTGAATAATGTTTAGTTTCTTTCCCACCCAGGTCTTCTCTGCATCTTCTAGCGTGTTCTCTCTCAGTCTTGGGATAATTCCATTGCTGTCTTTGCTCTTGTTCTTCCTTTCTTTCATTATTACTTTTACTGATGTTTCAGCAGAAAGCTCTTGCTGACCTGTCGAGGGAGTGTCCATCAATGTTAATGTCATTAATTATTGTGAGACTGTCAGTTACACTGTATTCCTTCCTCTTGTTAAAACCAGATGGCAGTTTTTAAAATGAAGCAACATGCTAAAATTTATTTTAAAATGATTGACTTTAATTTTAAACTTAATACACTACTTTTAAAACATTTTATCTTGCAGTATTTGCATATATGGCGGTGGGAACCGAAAAGGACAGATAGATGTGGTTACCAAAGGTGTGGATATTGTTATTGCTACTCCTGGCAGACTAAATGATCTTCAAATGAACAACTTCATAAATTTGAAGAGCATAACATACTTGGCAAGTAGCTGATATGGAATGGGTAATGCACCAGTTGGAAAACACTTGACTTAGTTTTAACTTAAGCTTTAATGGAGTTTTCTTTAAACTTTTGATTACAATACAACTTAACACTGAGAGTGGTGTTGGAGGGATGATTTATACTTACCATCATTGCATTGCAAATGTGAAATAGTTCCTAGAAAAAAATAAAATAGCCTTCTAGTACAGTAAGCATTTAAAAAATGCTAAATTACTATCTCAATTCAGTAAAGTTTGGTGTTCTAAAGTTTGTTTTGTCAGGATTAGTTACTAATGGATGGAATGCCTTTCTGAAGTTGTCTTTGCCTTTTCTTTTTAAAGGTTAGCCATGACTCAGGTTCTTATTAGAACTTGTGCAGTAAGCTCTAGAATCACACACAGATATTTAAATGTTGGGGGACTGACTTTCTTTTGATCTCTGTGGGAAAATAGGCATGTAAACACATATGAATCTTTATGCCTTCATTTCTTTCTTGCCTTTTGCTGTGGTGGACACAAAACCATTGCTATTTGTAAAATACTTCAATTTATTCAATTTTTTTCTAACTTGTCTGTTAAGCTGGTGAGTTGTTGCCAAGTTTGACAATTTGGCCCTGCTTTCTGTCCACCCCTATCCCCTCTGAGAGTTAAATACTCATTGTACTGTAACAAGTTAGCTCCAGTTCTAGGTAATAGTTCTGAGCTTACTGGCAAGGCCAGCAGTGCAAAATATGCTGTAGTATGACATAGCTAAAAAGAATTAACTATCAAATTGAAAAATATGATGATGTAAAGCAGAAGGAAAGAGATTTGTTCTTATACCACTAGCAGTTAAATGGTTTCAGAAGACTGAAACCAGTGCAAGGACCCTGTATTGTGATGTAGTTGATGTCTCATGCCTCACGCTCCATGGAAGTGCTCTACTCCTTTAGGTACCATGTGAAATGTTGGACATCCAAAATTCTACCTTTTATTGTTACCATATACTTTTCCTTATTGTTTCTTGTACGTTTTAGTATATAAAATAGTTTCTGTTTTCAAATCTTCATTGTCAGTTTTCAGCCAACAAATAATTTATCCTGCAGCCTTATTTCAGAGAAAATAGAGAGGTATTATATTTCAACTTTAACAGCTTGGATGAAGAACACTCTTTATTGAAGAGTTTTATTTACAGTTTTCATTTAAAGATATTGATGAGTCTTGTGAAGGCTCCCAAAGTGCACTGAGTATTACTTGTTAGTATGATACAATTGCTTCCCAAAGGTCTTCCAAGATCAAGTACTGGGATTGCTTGTTTAAAAAAAAGGCAACCAACAAAAGAACTCCTAAAACAACCCCAAACCAAAAACAAAAAAACAAACTCTGTTAATTATGTCTAAATGAACACTGCACACAAAGTGAATTGGAGGTAGGAAATTTCTCTTCTTACCTGACAGAACCATCAAGCTGATTGCAGTCTTGCTTCAGATTTTTAGTAAGCTGTTTATTCAAGATAGAATTTCTTAGTCTTGCTTTTGACATGATGAAAAACAGCAACCTGTCATAAACAGCCTTTTGATTGTTTCCAATACATTTCATTTGAAGACTGCTTTGTGTTTTGCTGTGTTCAGTGTAAATCAGTATTCATTTATCAGTAATCTGAGTCCTTATTTCTGTGGAGCTTATTCTCATGAAGCAGAAGTAACAAAATTGGAATTGTTCATGAATAATTGGAAAGTATTTGGGAGAAACAGTATAATAAAAAATATGTATGATTTTGGTGGTTTTGTTTTTTTATTCTTTTAATTCTGTGCTTAGCTTTAGACATCAACCAAATTATTGTTAAAACAAACAGATGTTATTTCTTCACTGATTTTCAGTGCTCTTAAAGGTGCTGTGGATTTGCTTTCTGTACCTGCAAACGTATTACTCTGTGAAAAAGTGTCAAGAAAATTGAAGAGGTAGAATTTGAACAGGTTTTGCAGTAAATTATGGGGTGGATTCTGCAATTAAAACTGTTACCATTAAAATCATCTGCTGGGTAATATATTGCTGAAACTGTTATCTAAGGAACTAGGCAGAATAAATCACCTTGTTTCTGAGCAGGTTTTAGATGAGGCTGACAAAATGTTGGATATGGGATTTGAGCCTCAGATAATGAAGATCTTGATAGATGTGCGGCCTGACAGACAAACTGTCATGACAAGGTATCTAAACATAATAGTGCTCAGTACTTGAACACTGTAAAGATAAGGTCACTGAAAAAGTTAAATTAAAAAAAATAGTTAGATAATTAAAACTTCTATTCGTTTACTTTCTAATTCTGTCTAGTCAGTCCTAATGAGTCAGTTCACAATTTGGTTTTTTTATTTTGTACTACCTTTTCTGATGTTTTACATCAATTACACCCACGTGAGGAGAGCCCTTCCCAAATCTTCGTTCGCGAAGCTGAGCCACACACACACACACATCAATTACAAAGACTATTGAATTCTCCCAAAAACAAAGGTATCCTGAGAATGCTGGAATTTGCCATATCAGTTTGAGATGCCTACTTCCACTTCTCCTTCTGAGACCAAGTGTGTTTCCTGGTCTTCTGATCAGTGTCTGTGCTAATCTGTACCTGGAATTATTTTGGAATTACGCAGCTTTCGAGACCTTAACAAAAATTGTTGTTGGGATATTGTTACCGTGTTTTGCATTGAAGCTGTTGTTTTAGAGAGAAAAATTACTAGAAACTTGTTTATTAGGTATTGCTGAACTGCTAAACTCCCTTAGGGCTTCATTAGAAAGGTTCCATAACTGTTGCCTGTACTTTTAACAAAAAAGTCATTTTGCAGGCTTGAGTGCTGTTTGCTACTAGCTTAAGATTAGTTCTAAATATTCTGTAAACTTAGCACTGTAAATGCATGTGTAGGAATTTCTCTAACGTATAAGAAAGAAAAGAAAGAAATTGGGAAAATTAATTAATTGGAGAAGGTGTTGTACACTATTCTCATGTGTCCGTTTTCCTCTTCACATCCTGTTTAGTGCTACTTGGCCTGATGGTGTTCGTCGCCTGGCAAAATCATACTTGAAAAATCCTATGATTGTGTATGTTGGCACTCTCGACTTAGCAGTAAGTTGTCCTGTCCTTGGTTCCCCCCCCCCCCTTTGCTTTTGTAGAACCTACAGTTTAACCAGGAAAATTTTGCTTGTAAGTAAATGTATGTAACTTTTAAAATCACTCTGAACTTCCAAGAAACAGCTCCATACTATCTGTTTTGCAGTTTTGTTGGAAGTTTAGAAACACTTAAAAAATAAAAAGCATAAAAAGCTTTGTTTGTTATGTGTAACATAATTCTTAGCTCTTAAGTAGAAGACATCACAAGCAACACGTATCACTCATGCTTAATGTTTGTTGTACTTTGCAGTGCCAAGTGTTTTTGCATGAACTTTTTTTTTTCAGTCTTCACTTTTCAGAAAGTTCTTGTGCCTTACTTGGCTTCCCTTCTGAAGACCTTCCTTCTAATGCATACAGATCCTTATCTGAACCTGTGTTTCCTAACTGCTCCTTTCTCAGAGGGAGTGGGAGCTCTGTACCAAACTCCTGGAGGGCACTTGTCTAGAGCAGGAAGTATGTGTTAGAGTAAGAACTGTCTTTAAAGTCCAAAACTTCTAACATGTGGATGTAGTTGCATATTTGTCATGGTTGTGCAGCTATGGTTAGTTGGCTTCAGTATCAGCAGAATTCACAGAAAGAGTAGTTCTCCCAAGAACTCAGGAAATTTTCCTTTTGGGTTCCACTTTTTTTTTGGTGATAGCAAATGAGGAAACAGTATCCAGTACACTGTTAGGTAGAAATGGAAGGAAAATATGCCTTTCATCTATTCTGTTCAGAAAGACACTTTTTATCAAAGGGCATTTCTTGTCAAAGACGGAAGACAGGAATTTGAAAGACATCAACTGCTGTTGTAGCTCTCTCTTATCCAATTCATTAATCTTTTAGAGGACCTTCTTTTTTTGAAGAGGGGACATCTGAGGGGAAGGGTTCCCATGTGGAGTGAGAATCTTTGTGCACTTTTTTCATTCTTCAACTCTTGCCACAAGGACATGATATTGTGCCATGAGAATGTCTAGACCTTTAATACTCATGTGATATACCTCAGACATTCTGTGGTAACCTTCAGATATAATGGAGTAAAGTCTTTATTAATGAACTGTTGTTGGAATAATTAGACAGAAATGATAATAATTTCAAATAGATCATCTTCTTTAAAAGCTTGTAATTTCAAGTAAGACTGCCATTGTTCCAACTTGCTTTGGATTAACATGTAATATACTCAAAGAGCTTCAATCTGATTTTTACTAATGCAATAAATATTTATTTCATCTCACTGGTCTTTACCCTTTAAATCTCTGCAAATACACAGTTTGGCAAACTGCTTAAAGATAAATTTCAATATTCTTCTGAAGCAGCTAGGAAATGAGAAATCTGCATTGTTGGAACTCCAAACCGATGTATGTTTTGTGTTGGAAGTAGTTTTTCATGGTACCATATTATTAGTTTTATAAAGTTTTAATACAGGAATTACAGAAAAAATATCGTAATCTATTTTTACTTAACATCCCTTTTTGCTGTTTGACAGGCAGTAAATACAGTAGAACAAAGAGTTTTTGTTATTGATGAGGAGGAGAAGAGAGCTTTCATGCATTGCTTCATTCAGTCTATGAAGCCAGAAGATAAGGTCATCATTTTTGTGGGAAAAAAGCTTACGTATGTAACCACTTCCTAGTATCACATCTGTGATTTTTTTTTTGTAACAGAAATACTGAAGCGTTTCTTAGTTCACATATGTCGCAGGTTTGGCCTAGCTGTCACCAACCCTGGACTGGCCCCCCTTCCCCCTCCCAGAACTTTCCCAGCAAAGGAAAGGGAAAAAAACTGAAAAGAAACGCACTCAAAAGAAACTGAACTGAATAAAAAGAATAAATTATATTTTCTAACATTTACAACCACACTGTATGCTCCATACGTAGGATCCCACCCCCGGGGGAAAGGAAAAAGGGGACTGATCAACCAGAAAATTGAGAAGAAATAAAACCAAACTAAAAGAAACAAATTAATCAGACAAACACAATTAAAAACCTCAAGGAAGGGGAGCAAGCGTGAAACAATCTCACCCAGGACAGGAGAACCACCAACAACCGGAGGGATCAGACTCCAATACCTCCCACCAGCTCCCCAGCCAAGAAGGAAGAGAGACTAAAATCACTCCTCTCCTGCTAGGTGGAAGACACATGTGGAATACTTGTAACTTCCTTAGATACAATGGTTACTGAGGAAGCCATGGGTCAAACCATTACAACATAATAATTACCAAGTCTAATATCTCTTTTCCACAATCTGCTAGTAGTAATAGTATTTTTATGTATTTATTCCTTCAGACTGACTGGTATCTTTTTTAATATCGTTATAATGGTGGTGGTAAGTCTCAATTTCACGTACTTAGTTAGATTTCAAGATTCTTGGGGATTCATGAATGTGATGTACTGTTTACTTTCATACACAGCTGATGCATGCAAGACCTGATTGGTGTGGGGGGTGGTCATTGTACCATACCTGAACTTTTTGAGTGAACAACACAGAAATAATCTAATATTTTTTTTATATAAAGAAGGATAAACATTTCTGTGGGAAACAGTCTTGCTTTCATACTGTTATGTAATAAATACCAGGTGACCTAGGTATGGTTTTGTCCTTAGTCACACATTTAGCTTTTGTTGTCACATTATTATCTTTTTATCTAAATCTAGACACTGCACTATTTTCTTTCTTTTTTCCTTTTTAAGAACCTCTACTTTATTTCATCCTAGAGTTGATGACTTAGCAAGCGACTTCGGTATCCGAGGAATTCCAGTCCAGTCACTTCATGGTAACAGGGAACAGTGTGATCGAGAACAGGCTTTAGATGACTTCAAGAAAGGTGAGTTTGTACTGAAGTACTGGTTTGTTTAGGCCAGGCTTGTAAAGGTTGTCACGTTCAGATACTTGTCTGTTTCTAAGTGCTCTGTCTCTTTAGTACCATAGAAATTAAAATGTTAAAGAGATCTGAATTATGTTTGCTTTATTAATCTGACAAACAAAAAACCAGCAAACAAAAAGAATGTTCTTCAATAAAACGTGGAATATTTAAAAGTTTAATTATTTAAAATAAGGTTTATTTTACTTTTGACATTTCTGGAAAAGTCAGTATTGTGTTTATCTACAGAATGGCAAATTTGAGAATCAAATGATGGTGCTTTCAGTCAAACAGTTGTGCTGCAGATATGTCAGTGGGGTTTATACTTTGGGGTTATGTGAACATGTGCTAATAAAAGACTAGTCCTATGACAAGAGTGTTAGTTGAGAACATAGTGGTTGAAGTTTCTGTTCTTGTCACAATCTCTTTATGTCAGTGAGGCCCGTTTCTTGCTTCTGCACCCTGCTGTTCTGCTTGTGAAATGCAAATAATAGTAAAGTGACATTTTAAGTGCTTCGTTACCACATTGAGAGCTAACTCAGTGTGACATGCAACAAGCATATTTTTCCTTTATGTGTTAAGAATAAGTGCATTATAAGCTAGAAAACCAATAGGCTGGAGTATGTTTGCTGTTAGTTTCATGAATTCCTATTCTTTTTCTGTTGTACTTACTTTAGGCAAAGTTAGAATATTGGTAGCTACTGACTTGGCATCCCGTGGTCTTGATGTGCATGATATTACTCATGTTTTTAACTTCGATTTCCCTCGCAACATTGAAGAATATGTTCATAGAGTAGGTCGTACTGGAAGAGCAGGGTAAGTGTTTGCCAGAAAATAGTAATATATTGTCAGTGTTTTCTTATGTTTTGTGCACTTTTAAGGTGTTTCTCTTGTCAAATTGTAAAACTACAAGTGACGTGGGGTGGGGGAGTGAAGACTTCAGAGTCTATCAATGTTTTAGGAAAACAGTGCATTACGTTTTGAAATTAGTTCACTGTTCAATTGCAGGCAAACAAGTTCTACACTTTTCTGTTACTGAATGATGTTTGAAACCTGATTTAAATGTAGGGAAGAATTACAGTTCTAAACAATGTCTGCATAGATATTCTGAAATGTTGCTTCTTTGTTTATCTCTTTATGAGCCGCTAAGTTGTTTAGTTTTCTAAACAGCATATTGGGGAAAACACATGTGAAAGTCTTCAGCCTATTGTGGTGTGGTTTGTTAGGGTTGTTGGATGCTGTTTTGCTAGGTTGGTACAAGTGTGGTTTTTCTCATGTATGTGTTTATTTTAGTCATGATACAAATGTGTGTCTCTTCATACTTAAATTCATTGCCTTTATGCTATATTTATGATCTACAAGTCTAAATTAGTTGTGCCTTTACTCCATTTTAGGTGAATTGCTGTATTCTGAGCTTTATGAAAAGTTGCTGTCATATGCATAGTAAATACCCAAGCCATTTCTATCTGCCAGCTCAGTAATATTGTCTGTAGTAGTTTATTAGTGCACAGGTCAGTAGAAAAAGCCTAGCAACAATTGTTTTGAAGATTAAGAGTTACTTCATTCCTTGTTCAGACGTACTGGGGAGGCAGTAACACTGGTCACAAAGAACGATTGGAGGTTTGCTTCTGAGCTGATTGAAATTCTGGAAAGAACAAACCAAGTAAGAATATATTACTGGGTAAGATTTATATTTGGTTTGGGTTTGGGTTAACAACTGAAGCAGGTCATAAAGGTCTAAGCCTATTTAGACCACCTTGGTGAGCACAGTGTCCCAGGGAAAGAACATGGCTAAGTCTCTCTTGTCCTGGATAGTCTCAACTGTATTTTACCTTACAGGTGATTTCCAGAAAAGAACTGTGAACTTTAAGCAAAGCCTTCCATGCCCAAAGGAATAGGCACACATTGAGGTCTACTGAAGAATTATAGGGTCTATTTTATTTTGTACTATTTTATTCCATTTTTATTTCACTTCTGGATGCATGTACCAATGTTCTTGCGTAAAAGTGTAAATATAAACAATATATCAGAAGAAAATCAACTGTCTATAGATTTATTATATCTGACAGTTGTGATACCTGCATGTAGTTTTGCAAGCTGACTTACTGATGCTTGTAAATATTATGGGAAATAGGACTGGAATGTGATTTCTTTCTTTTAAAAATGGGGTCTTTTCTTGACACAGTATCTGAGAAACCAAAGACAATTGTGTTGCCGTTTCTTGTTATTGCAAGGAACAGTATTTTGCCTGATTTATAGTAAACCCCCAGTTCATGCCCTGACTTGAGTTTAAATTTTGTTTGTTTGATTGGATTTTTTGGAGGTGTTTTTTTTTTGTTTGTTTGGTTTTGTTTTTATTCAGAAAAATGTAACAGGTGAAAACAGTAATGATACCTTGAAGCTACTTAAATAGAAATTAGAGTTGCCTTGTTTTGTATTCTGAGTCAACTGTTAATGACCCAAGCCTTGTCTCCAGCTGCAGACTGTGAAGTTCCCAAACTGTTTTTTTGGGTTTTTTAATGTGTAATAGTTCAGTTGGGTGTGGTCTCTGAGTTCAGAGGAGAAAAGAGGATCTCTGAATCCTTTCTTTCAAGGGTTACTTTTAGTCACAACATTATTCTGAAACTTAGTTACATCTGATAGGGAAGTATCTATACAGACAAGGTGGGGATTTTTTCTCATGACAATGAAAATACCACTATTTCAATCTTAAAGCATCATGTGAACGGGAAGAAGAGCAACTGAAAACATGGTCTGAAGGTTCAGACTACTTCAATTTCAAAATAAATAAACTGCCTTTTTAGCCAGATGTTCTCTGTGACCTTAAATATACAGAATATATAAGGAAAAACAGGTACAAGAAAAGGTCTGTATCATGCTGCAGGGATCTTTTATATATAAAAGCTTATTAGGAAGCATGGACAGATTTATTTGGGAAACAGGTGGGAAATAGTAATCTCTGTTATACTAAGAGAAGTTTTCCATATAAATTATGGCATCTTTATCCTTTGCTGTTTCCCACTTGTACTACCGTATTGAACTTAGATGTGTAGCATATACACAGATTGTCCATGTAAAAATCTCAACAAACCACTTGATCCTGGTTATTACCCGAGATTTTTATGATCTCATTTTCTGGCTTCTTTCCATCCTTGCTTTGTGCCTTCTAAAAAACTGCTCTTGCAAGAAATTGTTGCAATTTTAGTTGGAATGAATTATGCTTCAGACTGTAGGAGAGGATCTGATACTGTGGAAGAAAATCATCCAGTATTTCAACTGAAAACTAACTTTGTCTCATTACTTCTATCTCTGATGATAGAAGTCTGTAGTGACTTTCAACTAGAGGTGCATAATTTTTCACTTTATTTTTTAATAATGTTTTAAAACCTCAGCAGAATAGGTGGTTCTAGAGATATCACGTTCTGTTGTCTTCTTCACAACCGGGGCAGCCGTTTACCAGTAAGAGCAATTCAGCACGTTAAAATATATACTGTTCCCTAAAAGAGCTGGAAAGAACCCTCTTAACACTCCCCTTTTAGTATTAGAAAGTAAAGCATTCCTTATTGACAGCATGCTGCGTGCATAGGAATAATTTCCAAAGTACACACACCAAGTTACAGAGGTGCTGGAATTTTACATTATAGAATGTCTAATATTACATCATCTTGTTACACCCACTTTCCAAAACTGTCCATCCCACAGTACCACCTTTGCCCCACCCCTGACACACCTTTCAAATTTGAGTCAGAGGTCTCAATGTCCCTTTATCTTCATCTTGTCTTCCTCTTCCTCATCATCTCTGTCCTTTTTGGAACAATTTCAAGGTTTCTGGGTCCTTTTGGGTAGTTTTGACTGGGGTATATCAAAGAATGTGCCTGTTACATTTTCTAGGTACACTCTATACAAACTAGATGTTCTTGCTAAAATCTTTATCCATTGACATCCTTGACAAAGAATAAGCAATATTTCAAGAATTTGGCACAAGGAGTGATTAGTTACCACTATAATAAAGTGCTAAAAGCTATATTAAAAAATCTATATACTATAGATCTTAAGTACCTTAAGGCTCTTAAAGCATCATACTAGTAAGCTGTCCCTCATGCCAGCTCAAGGAAAACCTACTGATAGCAAATGGCAAGCATTGCTGAATTATAAAGGCTGACAGGAGAAATGGGAACAAGAGGAATATACCTTCGTGCTCTACCAGTCCTCCTGTCGTGGCATTCACCACCTGTTCAAGCATCACCAGGGCTAGGCATTGAAAGTATTGACATTTGTTTGTACTATACTGTTTGCACTATATTTGTGCCACTGGCAGAGGGACAAATCACACAGACTGAGCACTCATGCTAATACCACATTCACCCGCTGCTCTTTACTCTGATCAGGACACCGACTCTGGGCTGGATGAATTCCACCTGCTGCAGGGCTATGCGCTGTCACAGATTGTGGAAGCAGACTGGCTTTGTTAGGTTCGTGATGCAAGACCTCTCCTGACAGTACAGTCATCCATAATGCTTCTTGCAGTAAACATTGCATTAATGTCAGCATTTTGCCTGACTTGGTTTAAGAAGACTTGGTGGACACTACCTTTGTTCTGTGAGCAGAATGGTCTGTGGGTTTTTTCATTCAGTGGTCACTGTTGCTCAGGCTAATAAGTCTGTAATCCTTCACATCTGGGCTTCAGTCCTTATGAATGTGAGTAACTGAGGTGACAATGTGTTGATGATACTATTCACCTTTTTTTTCCACATAATTACAAACATGCCAGAAAGTGCTGCTGATCTTACTAAGATGCTTGTGCCCTCCCAGTGGTGGGGGAAGTGACCACTTCCTCCTGCCTTTCTTTTAGCTTTGTTATATGCACATGAGAATTGTTCCTATGGCAACACTCCTAAGTCCCAAAGTTTCTTTTCCGAGTCTCTTAAAACTTCCATAAAGAATTTAGTATGAATCAACACTCAAATATATGTATATAGGATAGTAGGGTATCACCTTTTAGTGGCACTGGATGTTTTTACCAGCTGTTCATTATCACTGAAAGATACATTTTTTTCTGAAATAACAATGCTGTAATTAGATGGTTATATGTTATCATCAGATGCGGTGATACAAGCATAGATATGTCATGGAAAATCCAAAACCACTGATTTTTAAGTATGTTTCAGTACAATTTTAGGTAAAAAGATTTCTCTGTGCATCTCTGCAGATAAGAATCTGCAAAGTGACAGGAGACAGATAAATAATCAATAGCATTTTTGTAAAGCAGTCTAAAATTTTAGATTTATTTAAAACTGACCTTGTTTTTTCTGATGCTTTCTTATCAGGTAGTTCCTGACGAGCTTATTGCAATGGCAGAAAGATACAACAAATTTCAAACCAGAAAAGAAACTGAAAAGGATATACAAAGACCTTGGAGAAAGCTCTCAAAATAACTGTCATCCCTTGAAGTAACTGAAACAAAATTATTATAGTTTGTGTTAGCATCTGTGGGCTTGAATTTTTAAGTTTCATTTATCATTTGATTGTTTTCTGTACCTGTCCCATTTAAAAGTCAAATTGTTCTAAAAAGTGGCTTAGAAAACTGGATTAGCTTTATATAGAAATAAATCAAGTTTTGCACTTAGATACTATTTTCACATAAAAATTCAGGGTTTTTTTCTTGTGTGATGTAGGGAACTTCTAAAGTCATTATCTACTGCTTAAAAATAAATATTGTGAGTTTGTTGGTTTTGCAGGGGTTTAGTTAAATGCAGTATTACTATATAAAAATAATTTTTCCTTTTATTTTCAGAGAACTGGGTTAGTCATTGTAAGCAACATTTGCCAGTGTCGTTTCAAAACACTGTATCTTTGCCTTAATATGCCACATCTGCCACTGGCACAAAGAAGTATTTTTAAGGATAACTTAATTGAAAGCTGCTCATTGTGTAATAACTTATGTTTGCTGAAGCAAGTTTTCCTTAAAACTTAACACTGAGAGTCATTTTTTGTGAAGACTTGACAAGCTTTTTTGAAAGAGGTCTGCATGTTTTTCTAATGAAGGAAAGCATGACAAGAAGTACATTTGTGGTTAACTGGCAAGAAAACCAGCTTCTACTGTTGTTTTTTGGATGTTTATATTCTAGCTTAAGGAGGAAAACCATTTTACTAGAGCAATGTTAACAAAGTCATGGAGAAACAAATATGCTTAAAGGTCAGCTTTTATTTCCTTTAGATAAAGTTGACTCACACTGTACATTTGTATGTCAGGTTCTGTCATACAGACTCCTACTGATAACGAGGCATATTTTCTTTCTTTGGCAATTACATGGGAAGGAGTTATGATGCCTTCATTTGATGCTTGATTTGAACTTGTGTTTATTTAGGTGTCATATGAGTAAATTAAAAACTAATAAACTGAATTAAGTGAAATGAGAATATTTTAGTAAAATTATTCTGTTCTTTTGGTCTTCCCTTGTATTTACTCATAATCGTGGTGATATCTGGGCCTTATGTAAGCCAGTAGGTTATTTTGCCTTCAGAAAGTAGGCTAAAATTATGGACTTCCTATGGCTTCTTTGAGAAGAAGCAAAATAAAGCAGCACACAGCAGTTTCCAAATGCTGTGCATTTCTCACCTGCATGATTTCAGTAACAGGAAATGTTTTTTTTTTCTGGTAACACACATTTTCTTCAACATGAGAAAACTAGAGCTGAATTGCAATTTTGAGAGTGTCAGATTCATGATGCATTTTGGTTATGACAACCTTTCATAAGAGTCCTCCTCTTTGATATACGTTGAAAGATGCATGTCTTTCTACAAGATTCATGCAAACGCTCATTGGCACAGTAATTTTTACTGTTGCATTATATTAGTGATTGCTTCTCATCCAAAGTCCAATGAAAAGACTCATTTCCAAAGCAATTCTGAAGACTCAAAGTTATTCAGGTACTTTGTATTATTTTGATACAATATTCTCTCCCTGCTCACTGTTGCTCGGTGATTGTCCTCTGCAGATCTTCATCCACCCAGGTGATCTGGAGTTGTTCTGGTTAATGTCAAAGTAACTCCAATGACTTTTTTTTTCTTTTGAAAGCAAGAATGTATTTTGGATATTCTGCAGTGAATCTTCATTTTAAACAAACTTGTCTTTTTTTCCCTTGTTGATGTTTTGTACTTGGAAATGTAGAAATTAGATGTGGGAAATAAACTATTGCAAATTCTTCTATATATTCTTAATATATCTTGAAGGTATTTTGCAGGTTACATTACATCTGGAGGGAAGATAAATATTACTTGAAATACCCCATTTCTTTTAAGGGTTATGGCTAAGCAGTGTGATTGAAGTATGCAATTTTTGTTTGGTGTTCTTGATTTTATTTTCGTTTGGCTTTTTTTGTAGTACCAGACGACTTGAGTAATATACTGTACAGAACTTTTGTTTTAAATATGCAAATCTACATGATTAGATAGCTATTGTAAACAACTATTTTAATAGCTCTCCTGAAACACTGGGAATCTGTTGTTCAATTGATGGCTTAACTGTCTTGAAAGGAAATTATTGCTCACTTTATCTTCAAGGCTGAACAAGTTGTAGCGGGGAATAAAAAAGTTCGGCAGCTGAGACTTTTGCAGGCACTCCACTAAATATCCCAGACATTTCTGAAAACAATGTTCCAGGTCTCCAAAATGCCAGTCTGTGTCATTTGGCCACGTGACACAGGAGTGGAAAAACGCAGTTTTGACATGATATGAACAGAATTTTTCCAGCTCTTTTGGGTATTTCATTTTAAGTTGCTCTAGAAGATACTTCAGCAGCTTAAGACAACCTTTCCTGTTAATAAATAAGGATTTATTAGGTACCTTCTACATAATTTTAAATATGTATTTTAGATATTTAAACACAATTATGCATTAGTTCTCTTGTGACTTTCTTGATTCAGTACAAGGTGTAACTGGCAAACTGACTTCTTAGTTTACTTATTAAGGTTTTGTACCTCATGGGTTTTGTTCTTCCTCTTTGAAGAAATCCTGAAAACAGTTTTTATAGAAGTGAAAAATCATTTATTCATCCTGATCTCATTCAGCACTTATTTTCTCACCATCATCTTAGAAGTTGCCTTGATATGAAGTGTAATGTTGCTCAGAAAAGTTGAGTCATCAGACTCTTCTAAGCTGGTTTCTCTAAAAAGGACTGAATTTGGGAGAGATTATTTAAAGTCACATCTTTTGCTTTCTAAGGCAAGTCCAGAGTGTAAACAAGCAAATGTGATTGTTTCCACCTTTCATTAAGTTATCGTAAGCAAGTCAGACATTCAGTGAGTTCATGCAGTGTTGTACTGCTGTAGAACTATTAAGCCTAAAAGCCTTATTACTCACAATAGGAAGCAAGATTTACCCTTAGCTCAAATTCTTAAACGCTAAACTGAAACAGCGCTAGCCAAACTCACACAGCCTTAAAATAAAATTCATATGAAATACCAACCTACAGCACTTTGGTCCATCAGCTTCACAACATGTCTTGGAGTTGCCATGGTTGTTCATCATGGCCTTCTCAATATGTGAGAAGGAGAGTCGCCATGTGTTTCCTAAAGTTGAGCACAAGACTGTTAAATTGTTACACAGCACTAAGTATCGGCATTTGTATCTACAAGAAAACCTGTACTCTGCAATTGCCTTAAATACCAGCATTTTCTTTGCCCCATAAAAGAAATCATAATTCAGTGACTGCAGTTAGTTCTTCCTTAATGCGCCAGCTGCTCCACACAAAGGTAATTAGAACATAATTAATATAGAACATAGCTAATTGTTTGGATGCTTTAAATTCCTAAGGATATCTGGATTTATTTCAAAACTAAGCTTAATTCTGAATTTTCCTGAATTTGCTGACCATGATTTGCAGAATTGCACTACTCACAGAAATCTACTACCTTTGAATTTCTGTACCCTTACTGTGTTTTCTCTTTTTCCTTTGTGAAAGTAATAGACTTGTGAGTTTATCTGAAGTACAGTGGCTGTCTAAAGCACTTACTTTTGTTCTTCTGGTCACGCTTCTGAAAATAATTGCTAATGTAGCTCAATGCCCTCTTTTTAACACGAGCAATCATATTTGTCTTCCTTTCATGAGTTAAGACTGTTTCCCTTGCCTGTTTGGCTCAGTTATTCTGCATTTAATTTGCACAGGAAGAGATAGCCCAATACAGCAGTAATGATTTAATTGGCATTAATAACATGGGCATGCTAATTAAAAAAATAACAGATTGCCTGAAATCTTTTTGCCGAAATCATGCGTTCTCATAATGCAATGACAAGTCAGGGTGTTCCTGCAGACTAATGTAGGCTCGATGTGACAGTGGTCTGGAGGGAAAAAAAAATGTAGCCATACTACATGAGAAATAAGGTATCTTGATAGAAAAGTGCACAATTTGTTTCCTGCAGAAGTATCTGCTCTGTGTGTGCAGTCCCATGTAGGGGATGTTCCCTGCCTTTTTACAAGTCTTATTTTTTTCCTTAGAAAACAAAGGAGTGCATGCTGCTGTTAAGTACAGCACAAGCATAGGGAAGGGTCATATCCATGCATCTGACTGGAGTAGATTTATAGAACGCTCTTAGGAATTGTTAGTGCACAGGCTGGTAGATCAATTTTGTATTTAGATTTCAGTACAAGACAAGCAGTATCACAAATTTCATGTTTTAAACAGGGATTTCAGTTGTCTTTCATCTGGATATATCCAGGACGAGATAAAGGTCTATACTTTGAAGGCAGAATACCAACCACAATCTGGATACCCTTTCTTGTAAGTGATCAAGTTGTAGAGAAGATATTTCAAAACTTATTGTCCATATTTAAGGTACCTCTTAGAACCTTTTCTCTTTTGTTTTGCTTGGCTACTAAATAAAGTGATCTTAATCTGAAGTCTCTTCTGACTTTTTTTCCCAGCCACTGTTCAATTTTGAGACCGTCCTGTGTGCTGGCCGGCCAGGCTTGCTGAACTTCCAAAGTCAAGATGATGTCCACTGATATTTCTGATGGAGGATTTTTGATCTGAAGAGTTATTGCAGGGCTTCCAGCCTTTTTCCTTCTCACAGTTACTTCCATATCTAGTCACAAAGAAAAGTGGTTTTTTCATGTTAGAGATATATAAAGAAACCATTTTTTGAAGAATGTTAAGATTTTTACTAATGAGGAATTCATAATCAAAAGACATACCTGAGTTCAGTCTCCAGCTCTTTATCCTATAGGATGTGAATGTTAAATAGAACATAGTGAGGGCCTGTTGATGAGTTCTGTTAAATAGGGAACTCCATGTTTGAACAGCTATATTTGCTTAATTTACTGTCTAAGAATCAGAAAAACAGTAATGTTTTCCAGTGAGCTACTTCACTGTTGAAAACCCACTGAAAAAAGATTTGGCCACAATGTTTCTGAAGGCTTTGGAGAAAAGTAATGCTAAAAGGGGATGCAGTTTCTGTATCAATTGATATAAAATATTAGGTAATGTATAAAAGAAAGCTCTTTGTTTTGCTACCAGTTCAGCAAATATCTCATGGTAAACAACAGCTACAAAATACACAGGTGATGTAGGATGTACCAAGCATGTGATAGTACCCTATTTTATTTTCATATGGAAAGAGGATTACATAGTGGAGTTAATCACATAATATGATTAGTTCTGCTGTATAACCCAAGAGCAAACTTGAGATAGTGGAGACAGGAGTTACAGCTCCATTGCCACAAAGAGACAGTTGACTGGGAGGAAAACACATGAACAACGGGGCAATGCATATGCACAATGTAACTGAATTTTTAGGACTCCTAGGTGAAGCTTGTTCTCTCAGTACTTACCTTTAATGTTTTTTACTTCTTGTTTAATAATTTCTCTCAGTGCTTGAAGCATTTTAAAGGCTGATAATTTTCCATCTTCATCTAAAAACTTCAACAAATACTTTTCTTTTGGACTTCTTTTGAATGTGAGATAATAATAGGCTCCAGTGTCATCAGACTCGTCCAGCTGAAGCCTTGCAACAGGCATTACAAGCATGATGTCAAACTCATTTGGTTCAGATATCTGCAAAGTAGCAGAATGCAACAGTCAATGTGCAACTTAGGTTTTATTCTCTTTAGACTTCTATACCAATTGTGGTTTTATCTACCGCTGCCTTGATGTACTTTTCATGTGAAATATGAGCTTATTTCTGTGGGTTTGTATTGCAAGAATACTGGCCATTTGGGTGGAAAAGAGCAATTTACTGATAGCAGCTTATTAATTTTTAAAAGAGCTTTAAGATTCTTGAACTGTTCTGAGTAATGTATAAATACTGAACTTAATCATCGTTTTGTACATAGGAATCAACTGTGAGGGAAAAAAATGCATTGCTATGTCTAAAGTCAGTTTTATACCAAAAAAAAGTCTCCACATGTTTGACTATTTCACAGAGTGCTTGAACCAGGAAAAAAGGTACTGTGTAATCAGAGAATGTTAAGGAGTTGAAATGGACGTGAAAGATCATTTAGTCCAAACCCTCCGCCTGGACAGGGACACGTCCCACCAGACCACGTTTCTGCAGGCCTTATTCAGGCTGGCTTTGAACACTGCTAGGGGCATCCACAGTCTCCCTGGGCAACCTGTTCCTCACAGTACAACATTTCTTCCAAATATCTAGCCTAAGTTTCCCCTCTTCCGATTTGTACCCTTTACTTTTACCTTTTGCAAACAAGTATAAACTAAAAACTGGCACCGAGCCTTTCGTGCAGTGCCACACTGACGGGTCCTGTGGCCACCCCGGGCTCACCTGTGCGCTTTACCGCGAGTCCCGTTCAGACAGTGTCTCTTACTGAACGCACATACGTACACACATTTCAGCAGGTTATTTACCATTTTATAAAGCATTTCGGTTAATTAAGGAAGAGACCCTTAGGGTTTTACCTCGTCGAGAAGGGCCGGCTTAGAGCTGCTGTCAAGCAGCAGAGCTTCCCGCCACCTGCGGCCGCGCCCCGGGCGGGAGAGGCGCCCCGGGCGGGAGAGGCGCCCCGGGCGGGAGAGGCGCCCCGGGCGGGAGAGGCGCCCCGGGCGGGAGAGGCGCCCCGGGCGGCCCCGCACCCACCTTGACGCGCTCGTAGTAGCTCCCGGAGCTCTGCCGCTCGATGGAGCTGAAGGCGCCGTCCTTGCTCCGGATGGCCTGAACCAGGTGCGAGACCACCCTGTTCACCAGCGCCGACGCCTCGGACACGTCCTCGCGGCTAAGGCTGAGCCGCGACAGCACCTCGCGGAGCCGCAGGGTGTCCGGCGGGGGCCGAGGGGCAGCGACCGCCCCGTCGGGCATCGCTGCGCCCCTCGGCGGGGCCGCGGGGGCTGTGACGGGCGGCGGCTTGCCCCGCGGGGCGGGGGGCGGGTTTCCACCGCCCGCTGGCAGGGCGCTAGCAGCGGGGACTCGCCGCGCGGCGCGGCCCCGGGCGGGGACTCTGTCCGTCCGCGGCACCCGAAGGGTCGTGGCGCCGCTAGGGCTTTCCTCTGTAGCGCGGCCCCGCGAGGGGCTGCGGGCTGCGCCCCTCGGCGCGCCCCGGCCCCGCGGAGCTGCGCGTCGCGACCCCCGCCTGCCCCGCGCCCCCGGGCCACCCGCGCCGTCCATGGTCCCGCTCCTCGCCGCGCCCGCAGCACAGCGAGCGCTGCCCCGCGGGCGGGGGTTTCCCGCCTCTGGCCTCGGCCGAGTTCCTCTTCCAGGCAACGCGCCTTCGCCAGGAAATGAAACCCGCCAGGCGCAGGGGAGAGGCGCTGCCCGGCTCTGCCGGGTCCAGCCCGGGCACGGCAAAGCTCTGACAGCAACAGCCAGGTTGCGCCGAGACATCCGCAGGCGCCTCCCTCCCTTCAATCTGCGGGAGATTTCCCGCTCGCAGGAGGCCACTCCCTCCCGCCTATGCCAGCAGTACCGGCCCCGCCCGGCTTTACCAGCCGCACGGGGCGGACACGGGCGGCCGCAGAGGCGGTGCGGCCCCGCCGCTCACGCCCCCGGAGCGCCCGGCACAGCCTCCAGCCCCTGGAGCGCCCGGCTCCGCCTCCGGCCCCGCCCCCGGAGCGCCCGGCCCCGCCTCCGGCCCCGCCTCCCGCCCGGCGCGGAGCCGCCGTGGTGACTCGCTGCTGCCGCTGCCGCTGTCGCTGCCGGGAGCAGCGGCCGTGCCGCCATGTTCCTGAGGCCAGGCTGCCGCCGGCTGGCGCTGCCCCCGGCGCCTCGGCCGGGGCACCGCTGGGCGGGCAGCGAGGTCGAGGCCGCGGCGGTGCCGCGCTACGAGGTGTTGGTGATCGGCGGAGGCCATGCGGGCGCGGAGGCGGCGGCGGCGGCCGCTCGCGGCGGGGCCCGCACGCTGCTGCTCACGCACAGGATCGGCACCATCGGTACCGCCGGCGGTGCCCGGGGTGGGGCGGGTGAAAGCACCGCGGGCGCCTCTGGCCTCCCCGGCTCGAAGCCGGGGAGGTCGTGGGAGCTTTTGGGCGGCGGCGGTGAGGGTGTCCCTGTGTACCCTCCCCAGGCGAGATGTCCTGCAACCCGTCCTTCGGCGGCATCGGGAAGGGACACCTCATGCGGGAGGTGGACGCTCTGGACGGGCTGTGCGGCCGCGTCTGCGACCGCTCTGGCGTGCACTACAAGGTGCTGAACCGCTGCAAGGGCCCGGCCGTGTGGGGCCTCCGCGCACAGATCGACCGCAGCCTCTACAAGCAGAACATGCAGGTGAGGGCGAGAACGGACAGCTGGGGTTGTTTAGCCTGGAGAAGAGGAGGCTCAGAGGTGACCTCATCACTGTCTAGAACTACCTGAAGGAAAGTTCAAGCCAGGTGGGGGTTGGTCTCTTCTCCCAGGCACTCAGCAATAGGACAAGGGGGCACGGGCTCAAGCTCTGCCAGGGGAAATTTAAGTTGGAGATCAGAAAAAAAATTCTTTCCAGAGAGAGTAATCAGGCATTGGAATGGGCTGCCAGAGAGGTGGTGGATTCACCATCGCTGGAGGTTTTTAAACTGAGATTGGACGTGGCACTGAGTGCCATGATCTGGTAAATGGACTGGAGTTGGACCAAGGGTTGGACTTGATGATCTTGGAGGCCTTTTTCAATCCAATCGATTCTATGATAAACTAGCGAGGATGATGAAGGAGGGAGGCATGTTTTGTGTTTCATTACTGACCTATCAAACCAACATACCTTTCTGTTTGGTACTTTAATGCACTATAGGTTGTTGGAGCTCAGCATAGTTTAAAAAGTTCTCCAGCATTTTAGATACAGGTCGGGGTTCATGACCAAATAATTTCTTTTGAGCTTAAACTCTTACCTGAATGAAAATTTCTGCTTGATTGATCATAACTGAGTGTCTTCCCAATTACGTGGAAGAGAGTGACAGATGTTCTGGAAATCAGCAGGACTTGGGATTGCCCATATGTCTCCTGACTTCTTAGATTTTTGCAGTAACTCCTTTCATGACAGAAAGAAATCCTTAACACACCACTGTTGACAGTTCGTGAGGCATCTGTGGAGGATCTTATCTTGACAGAGCCAGAACCAGGCCATCCTGGGAAATGCCAAGTCACAGGAGTTGTTCTGGGTATGTGCTATAACTCAGTAAGTGCCTCCAGTTACTGCCACACTAAGAGCATTTCTGATTCTTCAGTGAGAAAGACGAATTAGCCAAGAGAACTGGTTAAGGCAGAGTGTGAACTCAAGTCGATTAAAATGTGTAGTACAAACTAATGCAATGACAAAAATACTTGGATTCATAGGTTATTGGGAGGTTTGCTATGTTGATTTTCTTCAGGCTGGTGATACTGAATTCTGTGCTGCATTTTGAGATTTTATTTGGTAAATGGCCTATGCTGTTGACAATGTTATGGGCCCATGGTGTTCTATTACCAACAGACTTTTCCTTTATTACCCCTTGCTGTTCCAATAAACAAGGTTTTTGAAGTAAAGACCTGGATATGATTTTTTTTTCCCAGTAATGGGTTTTCTATATTAGGGGTAGCATTTTTTGCAATAATAGAAATACAGGAATAACTACATCCTGCTTATTGCAGTTATTACTTGTAGTGCTTTCGTTGTTAAAATGCTGCTTTTGTTGTATAACAGAAAATGGATAAACCTTCAGTGAACACTGTTGGTCTAGTTTCAGACAGAAGCACCAGAATACCAGTGTTTTGTTGATGCTAAGATATGTATATCTCTGAAAACTTGCTGTTTCAGGGGATGGGAGCACCGTACATGCTGGGAGTGTTGTCCTGACCACCGGTACATTTCTGAGGGGTATGATCCACATTGGATTAGAGATGCACCCAGCTGGGCGGCTGGGGGACCAGCCAGCCATTGGACTAGCTCAGACTCTGGAGAAACTGGGCTTTGCTGTGGGCAGGCTGAAGACTGGGACACCCCCCCGACTTGCCAAAGACACGATTGACTTCAGTGGTCTGCAGGAACAAGCAGCTGACAATCCTCCAGTGCCGTTCAGCTTCCTCAGCGAGGCTGTGTGGATCAAGGTGGGATAGCACATAGAGCCAGGTGGGAAGTGGTTCTGGGAATGTCATGCTCATAATCAGCCAGGGAGTTGAGTTGGTTGCTGCGAAAGGGAGTTGGGATGTATTTATACTGGAGGTGTTAGGTTTCTGAAAACTGTCAATACAAAGGGAGAAGCTACTTGTGTTCTTTTGAAAATAAGTACCTTCTTGCTCTCATTTTTTCAATTTGGGAACCGAACTTTCTTTACTTCTAGTCAGAGTTGTGTGAGATGGGATACTGCTACTAGTATTCTTCATGTACTGATTGCATGGGTGGTTTACAAAATACTTTTATTATTATATCTGTTTTGTGGAGATTTATAATGTCTTGCTTCTTACCTTAGTTTAAAATAAGGTTAAAATGTTGAAATTAGAGATCATTAACAGGATTGACTAAGAAAAAGGACAGAATTATCCACAAACTCAGAAGTGGCATATTAACAGTAACTTAAAAGCAGAAAAAGCTCCATTTTCCAAATTTTCTTTCCACAGAAAATTCTTACGTAACATAGTTGAATAGAGTTAAGTACAAGGAGTTAATTTGCCCCAGAGCATATAGGAATTCCAATAACCTATTATAATTGGGATGCAAACAAAAATAGTATCACTGGAAGTCTTAGTATGTGTAGGAAAGGTTTTAAGGAGTTAAGGTGCAACATTATTACTATTTTGAATTTAAGTCTATTGACTCTTTTTCAGAAAAATCAATTAAATACTTTTCCTGGTGTTTTGTTTCCTAAACTTTGAATTTGTCATGTTTATTGCAGAGTTTTTGAGATTTTTTTTTCTTCACAAGAGATTTTTTTTTCATTGAACTCTTTTATTGGTTGTTAGCTGTAGAGTCAGCACTTATTGTTCTCAATCCAGAGTAATTGAATTTCTGTGGTCAGGTTGAATGCTGTGATATAATATGTTGCTTTAATTGGGAGTATCCATCCAGTCGTTAGGACTACAGTGGATGGAATAAAACTTGAATTCTGGACTCCAAGTTCTGTTCTGTTCTCACTGCTTTTGAGCATGTTGCTCAAACTCTCTGATTGCTCCTGTTCTGTCTGTAGAGTAGGTATGACAGGGCTACCTAGCTCTCCAAGGGCCAGCTGTCATGGAAGAGGTCTTGGAGATGCTCAGAGTTGTCCAGTAAGAGTACAGTGTAGTGACTGGATTAACTTAAAGGATGCTTTGGCCTCTTTCAGCCAGAAAATCAGTTGCCATGTTACCTGACACACACTACCCTGAAAGCCCAGGAAATTATCTGTGATAACCTGCACCTGAACAACCATGTAAGGGAGACAACAAGGGGCCCGCGGTAAGTGTGTGGCTTCACACAAAGCTTTCAAGGGAACAAGCTGTCAGTCTGTTTGAAACTGGCGGGGGGAGGTGGGGGGTGTCTCCTGCTTCCCTTCTGGAAGAGGAGGCTTAGAGGTGACCTCATGACTGTCTATAACTACCTGAAAGGAAGTTACAGCCAGGTGGGGGTTGGTCTCTTCTCCCAGACGCTCAGCAATAGGACAAGGGGGCATGAGCTTAAGTTCTGCCAGGGGAAATTTAAGTTGGATATCAGAAAAAAATTCTTTCCAGAGAGAGTAACCAGGCATTGGAATGGGCTGCCCAGAGAGGTGGTGGATTCACCATCCCTGGAGGTTTTTTTAAACTGAGATTGGACATGGCACTGAGTGCCATGATCTGGTAAAGGGACTGGAGTTGGACCAGGAGTTGGAATTGTTGATCTCGGAGGTCTTCTCCAACCCAATTGATTCTATGATTCTATGACAGTTACTTTTTCTCCATGTCAGGTGGTGCTCATGGCTATTTACTGTTGCAGGTACTGTCCCTCTCTAGAATCAAAGGTTCTGCGCTTCCCAAACAGACAACATCAAGTGTGGCTGGAGCCTGAAGGCTTGGAGACTAATGTCATTTACCCCCAAGGCATATCCATGACACTGCCACCTGAGCTCCAAGAGCAGGTGATCAAATCCATCCCAGGCTTGGAAAAAGCCAAGATGATACAGCCAGGTGAGGGGGATGAATAGTTTTAAATCTATTTATTATATTGTTTACCAGTTGTCACATGAAGCTGGGGCGGGGGCGAGGACAGAAGTGCAAAGATTTCTAATCCCACCTATATTAATATGAAGGTATTGGCTATAAGCATTTTCAGAAGAATCAAAACTTTTTGAACCCAGCACTGCCTGTCAAACATGGGACAGAACACAGGCTGGAAAGATTTTCAACCTTCCTATGAAGATCACACTTTAGCCAGGAAGAACTTATTAACTATGAGTGTCCCAGAACATCAAAGCTTTATATAACCCAGATCAGCCTGTCTGTGTCTCACCTGAAGAGACAACACAGGACAGCACACTGCCTGGAAAGGTCTTTGATACTCAGTTTACAGACCACACTTAATAGCAGGAACAGCTCCCGAAATAACTTTTATTAATACAAGTGTGTGACAGTGACTATATGGATTGCTTAGTAGATGATGACATTCAGCATGATTGTATTTAATTGATGACAAAAACCCCCAGAAGAAACTGGCACAAAACACATTATACAGACAACACCAGCAGTATACCCCTCCCACAACAAACTTAACTAACAGGATTACTAATTTGAAACATAACAGCTCAATACCACATTAAAACACACTCAGTAACCCAAAGCAAAAGCAACAGAAAGAATGTGGCCACTTCCCACTAACACATATACAGCCAGTGAGTTATAAAATAGAGTAAGAATCTGGTTGCTTACCCCTGCAGTGTCCAGTGGCATGGGGAAGGGAGACAGGATAACTCACAGGTTGTCCTCCCAGTGGTGGTGGAAGTCTGCTCTCCAGTTTTTGCTCAAGCCCAATCTCTTTTTATACCTTTGTTTTCCTTTAGGTAGGTTGTGTGACTATAGTCAATGCTTTGGGGGTGATAGACAGATGCCTGAGGGGTGGCTCCTTGGGTCTCTGCAGGGTGCCACAGGGTGCAGCAAAGAAAGCCCATGTCATTTCCATAACACTCCATTCTTCAGTAACCCTATCAATAAACAGTTTCAGGGAGATACCAGTTAATGAAAACCAAATTTTGTTTAGAGCATAGCAAAACAAAGGAAATGTGAAACAAAGCTAATTCTTGAATGCAGGGATTTTTCCTTTGTTGTTTTGAAATCGTAAATTAAAGTTGAAAAGCTAAGTGATCCTGCCCCATTGATTGCCTTTGCTGACCTTCAAAATCCCTCCTGTAACATCTGTCTTGTTTTGTGTCATAGGCTATGGGGTGCAATATGATTTTTTAGATCCCCGTCAACTGACTGCTTCCCTCGAGTCGCGCCTTGTTCAGCGTCTCTTCTTTGCAGGCCAGATAAATGGCACGACAGGCTATGAAGAAGCTGCGGCTCAGGTTAGTGAATCTGATCATGTATACTCAGCACTCAGAGAAGGTATATTGTCTTGGCACTTGCCTGTGATACAGAGGCTTGCTGGGGCCATTTTGTGTTCATGAGATGTTCTTTTGTTGCTCACCCTGATTCCAGACTTGCCCAAGCTATTTTTAATTTTAGTAGCTGCAGTGGCTATCACTAAGACTGCAGTATCAAAGTAATTGGAAACACTGTCGAGTGTTTCAGCTAGGAAACTGTGCAGTGGATGTCATTGAAAATGTGGGAGTTGTCTCCAGAAGCATCAGCAGTGGCCAAGAATGGCTTCAGACACTCATAGTGTCACGAGAAAGAAACTGCCTAGATTAGTAGCTCAGACTATTGCATTGAGTATTGAGTCTTTGGAGGCAGATGTGCTGAAAGACCAGTAAACGTTTTTGGTTTCTTTTCTCTGTGCCTAGGGTGTGATTGCTGGGATCAATGCCTGTCTGCGGGTTCATGGCAAGCCCCCTTTCATTGTCAGTCGCACGGAAGGTTATGTTGGTGTCCTGATCGATGACCTCACCACTCTGGGCACCAGCGAACCATACCGGATGTTCACCAGCCGTGTGGAGTTCCGCATGTCCCTCCGGCCTGACAATGCTGATGCCAGGCTCACTCACAGAGGTATTTTATTGTGGTGGCTCTTGCAGTGAGCAGCCCTGCCTGGTTGCAGACCTTTGTCTCATACACCATCTGTCTCTGCAGGTTTTGAAGAGGCTGGGTGTGTGTCACAACAGCGATACGAACAAGCAATTAAGATGAGAGCTGCTTTAGAGGATGGAATTGCAACACTAAAATCACTTCAGTTCAGCATATCCAGATGGTCCCAGTTACTGCCAGAAGTTCCCATCAGTAGCAGTCGCAGGTCGCCTGTCAGGTAAAGGTTACAGCTCGAGTGTTCTGATCTGACCCATGCTTGCTTTAGCACATCTAGCTAGTGGTTTCATAGCATTTGTCCATGTTTCCTGAAGCTGTCCATACTTCAAGATTCCAGCTAAACAACATTGAGGGAACACACATCTGATGTTTACCTGTAGAATAAGTGCAGCTTTGGTATTTTTAATATGCCATGTTTCTTGGTGCTGCCTTGTACTCCCAAAGCAAGAGGGTGATCCACTGGCCCAGTCCATTCTTGATGGCCTTACAGAGAGTGTCACCAAATGGTGACAGTTTTACAGTGGGTTGCTGCTTTGCTTAAAACTTGTTAAAGCAGCAATTGATTTCAGGCTGGTGTCAGATGGTAGCTCATACATGAAGACCCTTACCAGTCCGTTACCTCACCTTATCTTTTCTGTCCTGGCTGACTCTGTCTGTGTGCTTTTACCCTTGGTGCCTTTACCTTGTCCCTTCTGTCTTGCTGTCATTTTTCATAAAGAGTTTAACAGCTCTTCTATGTACTGAGAGGAGATAGTAGGGAATTGAGCTTGGCTCTGCAATTGTTCTGGCTTATGCTAAAAACTTTGTAAGTTTGAGGTGGGAGCAATTGTAAATCTGCCTTATGAAAGTGACTTCTTACTACTGTAAAAATTTACTCTTGCTCTGGACAGTGCTTTTGACATCCTTCAATATCAAGACATCAACATGGAGGTTCTGGCAAAGGCTGTCCCAGAGCACCTGGACAAGTTTGCTCAATGGAGACAACTGGCAGAGAGATTGAAAATAGAAGGTAGAGCTGTGTATGTTTTGTTCAGTAAGAGGAGAGAAAATCCATTTGTCCCACTGTGTTTCATGTTGCTGCTTAGAGAAATTAAACACTCCCATGAGAATATGTACTTTTTACCATAGGCCACAGCCCTTTGCATGCACCTGTGTTTCACTGCAGGGGGTGAGATGAGTTATTCATGTTCACTTCCTGGCATTTTTTTCCGCCTTACTTCCCTGTCAATAGACCATCCTTTGCTGGCATGAGAAGGAAAAACAACCTGTATAGCCAGATTCCTGTAACAAATCAAAGAGTGTGACTTCTTCCAAAGTAATGATGTGAAATAGGTTGTATATATAGTCTGTGAAGCTGGAAACTTCCTTAGGAGCTTTTGACCGTCACAGTGGAATTGCTCATTCTGCTTCCAAGAGTTCTTGCAAGTTACACATTTTACATGAACATCTATGTCTGGTTTACTTGTTTTCCTGATCATCACAGCTGCTTACGAGTGGTGTGTGATCAATCAGCAGCAGGAAATAGAAGAAGTGCGTCGTGATGAAGCACTCCAGCTGCCAGAGGACCTGGATTACTTTGCCATTGATGCATCGCTCTCAGCAGAAGTGCGGGAGAAACTGGACTCCAGTCGTCCTCAGACAGTAAGATATTTGGCCACAGCAAGGCCAAAAATCCCTTCCATTTTCCCAAGGGGTGTGGGGAGGTGAAAAGAATCATGGAAAGGGATACTCACAGGTTTTGATCTCATTTCTCACTAGCTCCAGTGTGTAGGTTTGTTTTTAGCTAATTTGTTCCTGTTTCCATGTGTAGATTGGTGCAGTCAGCCGTATCCCTGGAATTACACCAGCTGCTATTGTTAACCTGCTAAGGTTTGTGAAAACCAATCACTGGAAAACAGAGAAACTAAAAGCTTTACCTCAGTCTGGGAAGTACTTAACAGGGAAAATGTACTCCAGGCAAGCACCTTCACAAAGACAGATTTCAGCTGAATTTTCTGAGGAGGAGACACAAAGTGCCTTTGTTAAAACACCTTTGTAGAGAATGGCACTCATCCTGCCAGACTGTGTTGCAAGATCACCTGTGCTTGTGACCCTCTTGACAAATAACACCCATGCTGTCTGGATACAAAGCGGTTCTAGTTGTGTTCTGTGGCAGCATCATTGAGTAGAATGAAGATGATAAATACACAAAGTAAATGCTCAGAAACTAAATACAGCCTGTGATTTTGCTGATACAAGTGAAGAGACGGGAGAACTGCTTTTAAAATTCCACTCATTTGAAAGATGTTGGATAGTCGAAATCTATTCTGAAGCATCTTGTAAAGGACAGTGTTTTGGTTTAATAAAAGGAGTAAGAAATGTTACCATGCTGAAACTGTGGCAGCACAAGACCATTTGAGTTGAAAAGTGTGTTCTGTTATCTTTACTGCTTGTGTTCATAGCTGTGCCGGGACTATGCACAGTCTGGTGTCTTGGAGTGGTGTCATCCAAGAGGAAATCATTGGCTATGGAAATACATGCCACATGAATATTTAAACTTACATGGGAGACTGATAATGTCAACACCATATTCTGCAGGTGGATTTCTCCTTTGAAATAAAAAACCCTTATCTTGAAACTCACTGATAAACTTGGTCATCACTTGACAGTTCACTGGATCACAGTTCACACATGTAAGGTGGGGCAGTATTTGCTACAGAGCTGGTGGAGGTAGCTGGACAAGGCAGGCTGCTGCAGTCTGGGTGCTGAGGAAGGTGGGAACCTGCCCTAGGAATCTCACCTTGGGCGGTGTGAAGCATAGTCTGACATGCTGTGGACCCAGGGGAGCAGGACCCAGAGGTTTCTCATTAGCACTGGTCCTGCAAGTGACAGTAATACAACTTGGATCTGAGTGAGATCCAAGTCAATTGGATCAATTGGGCACTTAGTTTGTCACTTGACAGCAACAAACACTGAATTCAAGCTGTTGCTGTGCTCCTACCAAATCCTTGCCTGACAGGCAGCAGTCTCTGGTTCTAGTCTCATTTCTGAACACACTCTGAATTGACTAGGCAAACAGGCTTGAGAACACATTTTGTTACAGTTAAGTCATAGAATCTTACAGGTTAGAAAAGACCCTTAAGATCATTGAATCCAACCATAAGCCATATACGTAGGTCATTTTGAAATTATGATTCTGGACTTTCTGTGGCTTGTTTCTCTGGGTGAGTGGTTCCTTTCCTGGCCAGAGAAAGGAATCAGAGCAAAATATTTTTGTTGACAGAGACCCTGTCATGCAACAGGAAGCTGGGCAGAGTTTACAGCTTTGTTTGGGGCAGCATCTACCTGAAAGCATCTCTCCCTCACCAGCCATTGGCTTGTGCAGAAGAGCTTTAAACATGTGATCTGTAGGTCAGTTTTGTCAGGATGGCTCAGAAAATCTAACATACATCTGCCTCTTTATGTCTGCGGTCTGTTTTCCTTCCAGCCTTTGTTTGCTCAAAGATTTACTTGAACCTTGTAAACCTTAAGTTCAGCTTAAGGAAGGCAGCTATGCTTTCTGTGGTCTAACTCAGACTCCAGGTATGATGCTGGTGAAACTCCAGCTAAGTGAAGCCTAAGAAACCTGGAATCCTGTGAATCTTTTTCCGTTCAAAGGAGAGGAACTTCTGGTCAAGCAAGTTTTATGCTCGCTTTACTGCATTATCTTTGTACTATGTTCGGTTTTGATGTACCTGAATCTTTAAAACTTAGCTCTAGTTTTAACAGACTAGGAAGGAAGCCCTACTGACACCTTCATCTTCTCCCTTTTAAGCCAATTGTGCAGTCACAAGGCTATTTCCTAGTTCTTGCCAGCATTTGACAGGAAAATCTTGCTTTCCATAGTGCATGTCTTTAAAGACACCTTGCACCCTGCTACAATGGCAAACACTTTTTCCTCAGCTTTCTGTGCTAAATTTATTTCTATGCTTTTGGTTTCACACATGCCGGCATAAATCAAAGGATGATTCCACTGAGCTGGGCTGTACCAGTGTCAAAGAAAGAGCCGAAGGAGTGGACTTTCACTTTTCTTTTAGCAATTTAATAATGCACAGCTGTGGTCTAAGCAGGGGGAGAGAGTTACCTTCAGGGAATCTGAAGTCAGAAATGTACAGATGGATGGATTGCTTTGCAGCAGATCTTCTGTAACAAGTGCTCTATTTCAGCATGAGGGATGTCTGGTCACTGGTGAGCTCCCTTGTTAAGACAGGGGGTCCCTCTTCACATATGTGGGTTAATGACATGGATTATTTGCTGAAATGGAAAACCTGGCATGTGCACGAGCTTGGGGAGTGACAGTCCCCTCGGTTATGGGTTTCATACATACAGGTTTTGCCACATCTTGTACTTGCTGAACAGTTCTTATTTGAGAAGACTTGCAGCGTGAAAAGTCATAGCTACAAGTAGTTTTATCAATTTTGTTACGAAAACCAAGCACAGAAAGGCTAAATAATCTGCTGTAAATAGCATAGGCAGATAGGATACATCGGCTTTGTAGCCACCAAGGACTTGTACAAGGCCTAAGGTTTGGTTTTTTGCATGAAAACAAAGTGAGCTCAGACCCTCAGAGGTTCTGTGGTTTTTCTAAAACAGGATGGGAAGGGCAGAACTGGAGGAGCCTGCTTTTAGCATAGATACCTGCATGTTTTTCCTTGTCTGTGTGGTAATGAATTGCACTTTGTCCTTCTACAATCCTTGCTGTGACCAGACCAGCAGGGAGGGAGGGTGCATGGTGAAGTTGACCTAACTTGTTTCACATACTGAGGGTCTTTGTGTTCCCTGTTTCAATGTGTGTCTCTTCTCTCTCCTGCAGAACACAGGCCTGGTGATCAGCACTTTTTCCTCAGTTCTCTACCATTCTATCTTGTACCAAATTTTTAAGATAATTGTTGTCTTCCATTCCTATTCTAGTTTTCATTTCATATGGTACTTGGACTGACTAGTTTCTTCATCTTTATGTCTACTCAGAAGATAAAAGCAAGGGAAAAATGGAAAGACATTTTATGCTAGGAGATACTACTAAAAGCTGCCACCAATGCAGCCTTTGTTGGTCTTAATGATGCTGGAATGTTTGCAATTGTGCAGCAGTAGCTGAGCTATGTGGATTGCCTTAGTCCCTCACTTGGCATCATTTTGGCAGAGATGTGCCTCCTAGTCGTGCATTGCCCTTGAATTTTGTTAAGTAACAATTTTCACATGCAGTGATTTTAGATGCTCAGGTGTTACCAGCTTTGATGCCTACACCTCCCAGCTTGTGCTTCTCCACCCAGTGACATGTATCTGAGGATGTCATTTAGTGGATGCAGGGAGGAATCTGCTATCCCCTCAGGGATGCTGTTTCCACCAAGGAGGTGCTCTCTATACTTCCTATCAAACCAGCCTGTGCTGCTCAGAGTCCCTTCAGGATGTTATTTCCATCTTTTGCCATGATGTCATGGGGCTACTGAGAAATAAAAGGTGTTTCCCCTCTCATGACTAAAATAAGTGGTGCCCAGAGCACTGAGCTGGGAAATGGAAAACTTGCCATGCAATTGCTTTTATGTAAAGAGCAGAGGAAAAAAAAGGATTGATTCTTATCTGTTGTTTTAACAACGGTAATGGTTTAAGGAAACAAAATTTGATTTTGCCTCTTTTGTTTCTAAACTGCTGTGCAGGTTTAACCCTGCCTGTGTAACTGAGGGAGGGTACAAATGTGGATCCCCATCAGAGGATCTCTGGCTCCATAATCGCCATCGCATGGTCACTGTACAGTGCCTGGGCCTTGACCTCCGTGCTCAGGGGTCCAGGAGTGACAAATGAAGCCTGAAAGCTGGAGGCTGCACCTTGCTCACCTCTTTGCAGACTTCAGGGGAGATACTTTGACATCCTGTGATGTCTCTGTGGGGTACTCAGCTACAAACAGGCTCGAACATATCCTTGTCTCAGCTTCTCTCTCTGTGTCCCTACATAGTCAGTGCCTCCTTGCTGCGGGAGAGGGTCAGCAGAGCTGCTATGAGTGGGCTGCAAAGGGCTCTCTGGGAGGAACATGGTTCAGCAAAGGCCGATGCTTTGGTAGAAGAGACAGAAGTGAATTCTTACCTAGCATCAGCTGCATCTCCCAGCACAAGCCCCAGGAGGCACATTTTCAGGCACCACTGGGGACCAATAAGCACATACTGTTCTTGTTCCAAGTGACTTAGTGCTTGATGTGGTTGACTTAAGAGCAGGCACGGAGCCAGGTGGGAAATGAGCTCACTCTGCCTTACAGGGTGGCAAGAAGAGAGGGAAGCTGACAACAGCCTGGTGACTAGTTTCCCTGCTTGCAGTTTACTGTGGCTTCACTTGAAAATTGCAGTGTATGACCAGGTGGTGGCCTGTGTCACAATCATACGGAATTCTTGGAGTCACAAGTGGAACGGCTGCTGTGGCTGGCGCTGCTGAGCTGGCGCTTCAGCCAAGTTTTGTCCTTGTCTCACTGCACCGCGGGAGACTTTGCCCAGGTGGTCACGTGCTGCCTTGGTGACATTGCCCCAGGGCAGAGCCAGCTGACAGTGGGGGGCGACAGGCACAAGCTGGAAGGGGCCGTACCAGATGCAGAGGGTCACGTCACAGGCTGTGAGCTCAGTTCTCCTCAGTTGTGCCACGTGTGTAGAAGTCCTGCGGATGCATGCCCAGAAATGAGTCGCAGGAATTACCATCACAAGGAAGTGACGGCAGCAGAGCAGAGCTCTTGTTCAGGTTTGCTTTCCTTCTCCCGATCTATGCGCACATATGTACATCCCCTCCTCCAAAGAATTAGGGTGCTACCATCCATAAAAGTGCGTTAGCAGCAGGCTGGGTAATATTAGTTATTAGTACTAGTAATAACAGTCAAGTAGGAGCAAACCTAATTAGACTTACGCTCTTTTCTTTTTTTCCTCTGGGAGAGGCTATTTAAGGGCTTGTTTTACATAGACACAACTCAACAGTAACAATCCTACATCTTTCTTCAAAATGCCCATGTCCTGTAAGTGGAACCACATCCCAGCTTATAAAACAAAAGATTTAAATATCTATGAAATATTTAGTAATATCAAAAATATACAGTAATACTAAATAATTGGAATTATATATATAAATAATAATTAATTATCAATAAACATTCATTTGGGAGGGTTTCATTTTGTTTACTAAGGAATCAACTTAAAATTCAGCTTTAAAATAGGAAAAATAGATTTTAATAAGTCTGGCAGCCTCAATAATTAAATTAGGTAGGCATCGTATTAATTTATATAGATGCATATATGTATATATCTATAATATATATACATATGTCAAAGAAAAAAATTGGCGTTTTGCTTAAAATGTGCCCAGGTGGCTGCAGATAAGCAGAACCTGAAATTTTCTTTTAAATTTCAGGCCCACCTGCAATCAAAGCACCCCCAGGAGGGAACATTCATCTTGCCTTTCGGTCACTGTGCAGGTTTGGAGTCAGCTGCTTTGCCAGCTGGCTGGCTGTGCTGAGCCCTGCAGAACAGGGACCTGGGATGGGGAAACAGGCTCTGCTATGGCTCTTCCCCTTTGTGTTAAATAATCCAGATTTTACTGGGCTGAAAGGGAGAAAGAGATTGTGACTGCTGCTGGCAGGGCAGGCAGGGCCCCAAGTTAGGGGTGAGCTAGCTCTGCTTATTTCGATTGACTATGTAATAGAAAAAATTAGCATATTAACCCATGGATCTGTCTGTGCTAGGCCTGAGCTTGCACATGCTCTTTCAGAAGGATGACCAGGTTCCTGAATTGCTTTGCTGAGAGGAGCCAAGAGAAAGCCCTAGCAAGTGCCTCAGCACACCAAGAGCAAAAACCTGCTGCTCCTGCATCCTTGAAAGTATGTGCTTGGTCCATGGGAATGCTTCACCAATGAAAGCTTAGGTACCTTCAAATTTTGATTTTTTTAAAGGAAAAAATAAGCAAAACCTGCACAAGTTCAGAGCCATTCAGCATGGGCACAGGTCCTTGGCAGCCACCCCTTGTGCCCCCTTGCTGCTGCCCCACCGTCCCCCCACCCACAGGCCAGACTGTCCATCAGGTTAGCTCTGATTTACCTCCACATTTCCTCAGTACTTCACTCAGAATCTTTCAAGGAAAATACATGTTTAACTGTCACCTTATCAGTGCAGGAAGCTAGCAGAGAAACAAAAGGATTAAAGAATTATTGGTAGGCAGCCAGGGAGAGTAACCTGATAGGCAACTGTGTAATTGCAGAAATAATCCGAAGGGACTAAAGAGGATTCAGAAAAGGCTAAAACCCCACAGCTTCTGTTTTGGAAACCAATACAGTTTTGCTATCTAACAGGTTTCCTTCAGCTCTTCTGCACCACAGGTGCTCTCTTCTTCCTCTTGAAGCAAAACCGCTTCAAACCTCTCCTTGGTAAGCAGTAGGAACATTGCAAGAGAAATTATGATTTGGCCCAATGGCAGTGAAAAGCAAGAGATAAAGTTCTTGTAGAAAGGGGCTTCGGATGAAGCAGCCAGTTAGAGCAGGACCTCAGATGTGCTTGGGATACCTCAGGATGCTGCTCCTGCTCCTCCTGCTGCGGAGCAGGGAGCTTATTGGACCTCCCATCACCTCCTCCACCCCCCAGGCTCCTTCTAGGCACTACATAAACATTGAATTAACCTGTTAAAACCAAGTGGGTTTTATTTTTGACCCAGACTGACTTTATGTTGTTCTTAAGCAGATACTGCATCATTTAGCACCAATGAGGAAAAGCATATCCCATGTAGTAAAAAGATTGTTTCTACATGGTTTTATCTTGACCAAATCTAAATATGCATTTAGAGAAATAATTTTTTCAAGTTTCAATACTGCTCAAAATATTGAAACAGCTATATGCAGAATGTGAAATAAAGTCTTTCATCTGCAAGTTCAGTAAAATAAGCTATTCCAGTTATTAGCCTTGCACAAACTGATCTAATTTAAAAGCCTCAAAGCTCTGAGCTGAGCCCTTTTATTCCAGGCTAACTATCCACCTAGGGAACTAACACTGAGCAAGAAGTTACTTGGTTGCAACACTGCACTGCTCCACTTGCCTATACAGACCAACCAGCCTTTGTTGTATCTGACCCTTGCCATGTACATTTTTGGAATACTGTATATTAAAGGCATTCCAGACTCCCCAAGCACGTATCCTTAACTATAAAGGAAATTGTTTTCATCTTTCAGCTCCCCACTGCCACCTTCAGCGACAAAACTGAAATATATTCCATAAAGATCATACTCCAGCCAGCCAGTTTTCTGGCTTCATGGCTAGCTCCATCACCATGGCACTATGCTCTCACACTGCCTTGTGTATAACCATGAACATTGCAGGACAGGGGGGAAAGAGTTAAGGACAGCTGCAAGAGTTGCTTGAAGAAATAAGCAGTCAGAAGACAAATAAAGTTCTCAACTATTAACATTTATTAAAAGTTTGATCGAAGTAGTTTTATTCCTAAGTTTTGTTTACAAAAGACTAACGATTTCCCCAAGTAGTCAAAGATTAATAAAATAACTGAGATGGGATTACATTAGTGCATAGAAAGCAAATCTGGTCTATAGTTAAAATTAAAAAAACCCAACAGAATGTGTAGAATTTAGGTTTTAAATACATGAAAGCAGTTGCTAGTATGGCATGCAGTGTTTACAAGTGTTTTTCCTGTACGCAATGTGAGGTTGTTAGCTGCATTATTGTCTGTTCTCAAGGCTTAAGGTATTTTTCCTCCTAGAGGCAGAACCACTCCCTCTGCCCTAAAATACATGGCTCACTCTTGCCCCTGTACTCATGGGCCATTTTAACATGAACCATCCTCCCAGCAGCGTTTGTAGTTGCTCTGACCCTCGCACAGCCAACAAGAAGTGAGGGGCCTCATGCAAGAGCAGCACTGCACTGCCTCTCTTCTGCTGCTTGTGGTCAGGGACACCTCAACTGCCCCGTGCAGCATCACACCCAATTTTACCCAAAGGATTTCAGTTGGTTGCTTATTGCAAGCTGACTTTTGAACTGTCAGGGAGCAGACACCTAGCTGTAGAAAACCCTGTACAATGTGCACAGAGGCACCGCAGACAGGGTGTTGCATATCCAGGCCATGGCCAGCCAAACCAAACATCCTGCACCTACAAAGGAATGTGTAAGGCGGCCAATGCACGCAGAGCTGCGCTGTGAACGCAGCTTGTGCCAAAGCTGCTTTGCTTTTCATCCAAATTAGAACTTGGCTGAACCAGTTTGGCCAAAGTTTCTTGGAAAAAGGTCAGCGGTTTAACTGAAAAGCATGCAAAGATTTAACCAGATACTTTATTATGGCAACAGTACATCTGCCTCCATTTTGAAGTTATGTACTTCCTGTTGCCTTGGGGACATTAACAAACCTCCAGAAGCTACATTTCAGCAGCACCGTGAAGAGTCCCCTTCACTGAATTCCCTAGCCCTGCTGCGCTATGAAGCCCTCTAGGTCTTGCTTCCACTGTATTTGGCACATCTGTGCCTTTAAACACTATTTGTAATGCTCCAAGGTTTTGCTGTAATTAAGACACTGAAGGTGAGCAGAAAAGAAGATCCAATCAAAGCAAACAGAACATGAAAGAAAGTTAACAGCAGTTCAGGTCTATCCAGCAGTACAGATAAGAGTACAGAGCAAGCACACAGCCAGAGAAGGAAAGGAAAACCAAGAGAATACTGTCTTTACAGGCAGAATAAACACACTGGTGTGTAATGGAACAATAGTCCCTCAAAGACACTGAATTCTTTCTGACCTTATGTGGGGATGCTGTGGGGAAATCATGTGAAAGGTTAGTAAAACAGCTGAATCATTATGTAAGTCAGGTCTGATTATCCATTAACTGCTTGTCTCTATTTACCAATTCAAAGAAAGATTTCTATGCTGGAATCCCCAGCTATTACTGCTGGTATTTCTTACAGCCATGTTTCACTTGGCATTATTTCTTTAGTGATTAATAATAATTTTTTGGACTAGATACCCAAGTCCACTTCTGTTAGACCAAATCTTCAACTTATTGTTACAGATAGCAGGTGCACTGTCCCACCATGAGTTTGGTGCAGGCTACACTGGTGGGTCACTCAGAAATTACGAAGTGTAATTCTAACCAGAGGTTTAAATTTTTAAAATTTAGCTACTGAACGTCTTACTATATATTAAAAAACATTTCTGTAAAAGTGTATAATCTTTAAAGAGCTACACAACAGTTAACCAGTTTCCCAGGGAAAAAAATGTTTCTGCTTGCAATTAGAAAAATCCCTGTATAAAACTTATGGGAAACCCAACACTAGATTCTTTCTTTATGCTTTTTTAATGTTAAGTGTGTTCTTGTTCACACCATTTGTCACAATACGAAGTTTTTTTGATTTACTCAATGCATCACATAATGCACCAGGAACACTGCAACTGTTGCCTGGTGCTTGTATTATTCAATCTAAAAATCATTTTTGAAGAAGCACCAGAAAAGTATTTAAGGCTTAGATCAGTTAAGAACAGTAAACTTGCAGCTGAACTTTGCTCTACTCTTCAGAAACAGATAATCTGAATATTTGCGCCTTACAACTTCTGAACATATTTAAGTAACAATGATACTTTCTGATCCCACCAGGACTAAACGTTTTGCCATGAACTTAATGTTAACCCAAAGAACACAGAGACATAGCATTGAACTTCTGTTTTAATGGTCTCAAATTCTGTGACAGATTTTTTGGTCTCAAGTTTCCATTTTAAAAAATTTATCAATTTTAAAGACTAATAACTTAAACTGCCACGAAACAAATGGTCCACAAACATTCCTTTCCTTCTGAAGCTTTTACGATGCATTGTAATCATTAACCAGTCTTTCACTATTAAACTTAAATGGCCAATTGAGACAAACAGTTCTGAGACCGTTCTTCCACCACTGATTAAGACTGAGGTGGCAGCTGGTGTACAGAATTTTCATTTAGCCTTCTGGGCCTTCTGGGCAGACTTTGTGACCTTGCCAGCTCCTCCAGCCTTCTTGTCAACTGCCTTGATGACACCAACAGCGACCGTCTGCCTCATGTCACGCACGGCAAAACGACCTGAAAGCAAAAACACGTTTTATGGCTTTTGTCTAGAGCTTTGGAACTCACAGCAGAAATTGCCCAGCAGCAACACACAGCTTGGGTTAAACTAAGAAAATGCCACTCTGGGACAGACATCCTCTGTTAAGTATTCCTGTACAACTTAGGTTTTTGTTTTACTTCCAGGTTTCAAGTTGCAGCTTTTAACAGTGTTTCACAGGACACACTGCATCCCAAAACCTGGAATCAAGGAGTCCCTTTTCCAGAGATCAGTATTGAAACACTTTGGGAAATGCCTTACCAAGAGGAGGATAGTCAGAGAAGCTCTCAACACACATGGGTTTGCCAGGGATCATATCAACGATAGCAGCATCTCCAGATTTCAGGAATTTGGGCCCATCCTCCAGCTTCTTGCCAGAACGACGATCGATCTTCTCCTTGAGCTCAGCAAATTTGCATGCAATGTGAGCAGTGTGGCAATCCAGCACAGGGGCATAGCCAGCGCTGATTTGGCCAGGGTGGTTCAGGATAATGACCTAGGAAACCAAGGAACCCAAGTTAGCATTGGGTCATTTTGAACACTGATGGATCTTACAAAGCCAAAGAATTAATGAGATTTACTTCAAGCAAATACATCTCAGAACACAAACCTCTATTACTTTATAGCTTAACCAACAAGTGAAGAAAGAAAAGAGACTTGTATTTCAGAAATACAAAGCTACATTTCAAACACCCTTAACAGCTGCAAAAAAAAATACCTGTGCGGTGAAGCCAGCAGCTTCCATTGGAGGATCATTCTTGCTGTCACCAGCAACGTTGCCACGGCGAACATCTTTCACAGACACGTTCTTAACATTGAAGCCAACATTATCACCAGGCAGAGCTTCACTCAGGGCTTCATGGTGCATCTCAACAGACTTTACTTCAGTTGTTACATTGACAGGGGCAAATGTAACCACCATGCCTGGCTTCAGAACACCAGTTTCCACACGGCCAACTGGTACGGTACCAATGCCTTCAAAAGAAAAGCAACATCAGCAATTCAGGTTAATGAATATATGCCCCTATGGGAAAAGAACACTTGAGACAAACATAATACATTTTTGGCTCGAAAAAAGAGTCTCTTGGGTGAACACTTGCATTTCTGGTCCACACACACCTAAGCTGTTATGGCAAGCAAGAAGCATTATAGAAACACATACCGCCGATTTTATAGACATCCTGAAGAGGCAGACGCAGAGGTTTGTCAGTTGGACGAGTTGGTGGCAGGATGCAGTCCAAGGCTTCAAGGAGGGTGGTTCCGCTGGCACTGCCATCCTTTCGGGTTATCTTCCAGCCCTTGAACCAGGGCATCTGGAATGAAAACAAGCCTGGTGTAAACTGACTGCCAAATTTAATGGCACAAGGCTGGAAAAGGCTAAGTGGTGTATCTTAGCACTATCTCAGTTTTTCACTCTGTTGCAGAGTTAATTTTTCAAGTTCTACAATTTTGGACCTTGTCTCTTCCAAACAGATCTATTAAAACACACATTAAATTTTAACATTGCATGATTTCTGTCAATATTCTCCTAGTTTAGTATCTTATTAGAAACAAATGTCAAACCTACGTTAGAGCTAGGCTCCAACATGTTGTCGCCGTTCCAACCAGAAATTGGCACGAATGCTACAGTGTCTGGGTTGTAGCCAATTTTTTTGATGTAAGTGCTGACTTCTTTGACAATCTCTTCATATCTCTTCTGGCTGTAGGGTGGCTCAGTGGAATCCATCTTGTTGACTCCAACAATCAGCTGTTTTACACCCAGGGTGTAGGCCAGAAGGGCATGCTCACGGGTCTGCCCGTTCTTGGAAATACCAGCCTCAAACTCACCAACACCAGCAGCAACGATCAGGACAGCACAATCAGCCTTTGAAAAGAAAGGAAAAAACCCCAAAACGCTTTTATTATTTTTTCAAGGTATTACAGGAATCCCCCACACCAACTAAGGAACAACATTCCTAAACTTCCCAAATTCTTGATTTACGTACCTGAGAAGTTCCAGTAATCATGTTCTTAATGAAGTCTCTGTGTCCAGGAGCATCAATGATGGTGACGTAGTATTTGCTTGTTTCAAATTTCCACAGGGAAATATCAATAGTAATACCACGTTCACGTTCAGCCTTCAGCTTGTCCAAGACCCAGGCATATTTGAAGGAACCTTTGCCCATCTACAATTAGAAGAAAACTTAGTTTGCTTTTCCCCCTGTTTTTTAAAAAAACATATGTATCTGAATTTACTTCAGAAAGATCACTCTGGGCGAAGAACACAGTCCAAGAATAGTTAAGTGGCTCAACACTGAAATGTGTTGCTGCTCACGAAACAAGCAACAAGATACATTTGGCAGTACTAGTGAGAGATGCCAACTGTTTTCTGTTTATTGAACCTGTTGACAGTTTAGCCTCATTGACAGCTTGTTAACTGCATTACTATATCTTAATGATAGAACTCTTAAGTCTGAGTTCTACTATAAAGTGTTCTCTACAAATTTAAGTTTTCTCACTAATGCAATCTTTGTGCTAGTCAACATTTTAACTGCCACTCTGCCCAACATCTACTTAATTTTCATTCTGGAATGCTTTAAGACCTATGCTGTTACTATACAGAAAAAAAACCCCAGTAAAATTTACTTATTTTCAAATTAGACGTTAATAGAGCAACTTGTTTTAATTCCACCCTTTACTACACGTATCCACAAACTGAACAGGGTAACTCTACCTAACATACAATTCCAGATGTATTTATCTAGGTGTAGCTTTAGACCACCTTTCTCTGCCCTTGCTTTACACAACTTGAGTTTCTCCTCCAACTAACACACAACGGTGGCTTGAACACTCACACACTTGTTTAGCCTCGGGGACAACTGTGGCGCAGCTGCCGCCCTGTGGCCACGCAACACTGAGCCACTTGTTCAGCTCCCGGCGCGGCCGCAGCCGAACCGCCTCCCCGTGGCCACCAAACGCTCTGCAACTAAGGGTGTCTCCAGCCAGCCATTCCTGCACCCCTGAACTTGCTGGGTGCCAGCCCACAGGCCCACGCACCTCAGCCGCTTCTTTCTCGAACTTCTCGATGGTTCTCTTGTCGATGCCTCCGCATTTGTAGATGAGGTGGCCGGTGGTGGTGGACTTGCCAGAATCGACGTGGCCGATGACGACGATGTTGATGTGGGTCTTCTCCTTTCCCATTTCGATGGAAGTTTAGTGCTTTCGGCAAAAGAGAATTGACACCTGGAAGTTCCGCAGAAAAAGCAGCTGGTTACGCCTCTGTCCCGGGCCAAGGGGCAGCGATAGCGGTGCGCCACGCGGGGCGGCCCGGCCGGGATGGCGGCCCGGCCCGGCCCCGCCCCGTCGGGGGATGGGAGGAGCGCGACGCGTGGGCCGGGGGCCCCTCGCATCGCCCCCTCCCCGGGCTCGAGTTACCCCGGCGGCGCGACCGGGGCGCGGGGCGGCGGCCGCGGGCCCGGCGGGAGCGCGGAGGGCGGGGCCGCCCCGCTCCTTTGTGTGACTCACCCCGCCCGGGCCGCCGCGTCCTCCATTTTGTGGCGCTGGCGGCGGCCAGGGAAGGCGAGCGGCCATTTTTTCACTCGTGCCCCGGCCCGGCGCCCCTCGACGGTCTCCGCACCGCCCGCCCCGTCCCGCACAGCCCGGGCCGCCCCGCGGGGCATAGCGACAGGATGCCGGCCGCCTCCCGCCCCACGCCCGCAGGGCCCGCCGCTCCCCGGATCCCAACCCAGACAACAGGGGCGTGCGCGTGGGAATGGAGGAGGACGCGCCGCCATCCCGCCGCTCCGCGCACCTCCGCACACCCCCATCGCCCCATCGCTCCCCCATGGCGCCTCCGGCCCCCACTGCCCCTCCCCTCGGCTTCCACCACGCCCGGGGCTCAGCGCTCTCCGGGCCCCGGGGGGAGTGCGGCCCAGCCCGGCCCGGTCCAGCGCACGCCTCACCTGCTCGACAGCGGCGACAAACCCGGAGCGAAAAAGACCGACAGCGTGCGCGGCGCCTCTTATAAACCCCGGGCAGGGGGCGGCGCCTGCGACGCGTCAACGCTCCCGGCGGCCCCGCGGCCCCGCCCGGCACGGAGCGCCCCCGCCCGCTCGCTCGGCGGAGCTGTGCGGGACTGAACCCAGCGCAGGGCTATCCCCGTTCCGCCTGGGCCCTGCCGGACCGTTCCCAGCCCTCCGCGGGGCATCCCCGCTCCGCCCGGACCGGGAATAGGACGCCGTGGGGGTCTGGGGACGGTCCGGCAGGGCCCGGGCGGAGCGGAGATGCCGGAGGGTGCGCCTGGAAGGGGAGAGCGGCCCGTCCCGCTCGGGGATGGCGGACGGGGGGGATGGCGGACGGGGGGGATGGCGGACGGGGGGGATGGCGGACGGGGGGGATGGCGGACGGGGGGGATGGCGGACGGGGGGGATGGCGGACGGGGGGGATGGCGGACGGGGGGGATGGCGGACGGGGGGGATGGCGGACGGGGGGGATGGCGGACGGGGGGGATGGCGGACGGGGGGGATGGCGGACGGGCGGGCGCGGCCTCCTTGCCTTGTCCGGGTACGGCGGGGCAGCACCGACCGGCCCGGCCCCCTCGGGCCGCAAGCGACACGGCGGGCCTGGCGGTGCGGTGGCTCAGGGAAGTCCCCGGGACACAGCCCCCGGTGAATTAGTTGTATTCCTCATTAGCGGCAGAACGGAACGCAATGGGCGAGAGTAGGAGCGTTCAGTGAGTTACCGAGACAGGCCAAGTAGCAAATGAGGGCTAAACATTGCGGAATGCGAGACCCGCCCCCCCGCACATTGAGTCCTAAGCCTCCCAGAAACAGAGGTGGGAAACAAGGGGGAGAAGCAGGAATTTCAGGAAGCTTGTTACACCTGAATAAGAAACTATCTTTTGGCTTAAAAATAAAAAAAAAAATTTTTAAGAAGCTTTTTCTGTCTTTGTTCTACCATTAGAGGACAAAAGTTGACTCGGCTCAGAAAACTTAAGCACAAAAATACAAACCAAGGTGTAGGTACCTCCAGAAAAGGTACATCTGAAGTGAAAAGGTATTAATCACAATAGCATTCAGGCCATGGGGCTTCTGTGCAAGAAATGTTCCCGTACTGTATTTTCTCATCAGAAAACCGGCAGCCCTAGCAAATTATTTTTAGAATCATGGCAACAAGAAATCACAAAACAGCTCATAACATCAGAAGTAAAGACTCTCGTGATTCTAATGGATTGTTCTGTTTTACTTCTAACTGATAGAAGAAAATGCATTAAATATTCAACATAGCCTATACCTATTAAAGACAATCTGAGAAACTGAACCATCTGCGTTATTTTTCAACTATCTGCAAAGCATACAAAGCTACATAGTCAGTTTTCTTACTCAGCTGCATTATCTGCCTGTCAGCAATAGTTCTTACCTACAGACAACTATAATCCCATTTGTTTGCAGGTACGCGCTTCAGGTTGCAGTTGTAAAGCATGGAAATAGGTTCTTGTTCAAAAACAAAAGAACATCATCAACAAACTACTAATAAAAAAACCCACCTCATGCTTTCTATACTTATTACTTGACTCCCAAGTTTCTCTAGCTAAGATAAACCCAGCATCAAATTCACCAGTGAGCTGTAAACTTAGAACTTCATGGTTTGGTATGAAATTGAAGTGTATATAATACACCATCATACCTGGTATTTTTCCACACAAAAGGCAAAAAAGATGCATTTAAAAATAATTTTAAAATGAGAGGTGTCACTAGATAAGGGACAGTTACTGGTGAAGACACTGCATATGAAGACACAGTAACAGGGAGGCAGATCACTTTCTGGAAATGGAAATGCATTACTGTGAAGTGATTTAGCCACTCAGGTTGAAGGCCAAGGGGTAGTTATTTGGTAGGAAAGCTAAGTCGCGATTTTCAGGTCTCTTATAAAGCAAGGACTGTTTGTAACACAGCTAAAAAGCATTATTCTTCAGGATGGTTTGAAGTTAGCTTCTAAAATGTGTATTTCAGTGGGGAGTATTTTTAGTGAATTAATTTGTCTCAAAAAAAGGTAGTTTTAATGCTTGCCAAATATACTTGTGTTTCAAAAGGGAGAGAAGAAAAGAAATACGTTACTAATTTCTTACATGGTCCATACTAAACTGCACATTTCTTTTTTCAAGAAACTGGGTTTTTTTTACAGGACTATTTAATAAATAAAGGTTTCTGAATTGGGTATTTCTTAAGAGAGAAATTTTTTTGGTATGTACATAGCTGAAAGCTACAAAAGCTGAATTTGTGGTACAAATTTTTAACCATGGTCCTAGTACAAGTCTTTTTCTCCATTTCTTTAACTGAGTTTTCAAACAAATTTTATTATTTTCTCTTTAATCTCAACAATACATGTTTTTATTCTTTCAACACCTAGGGTATCTCTCCTTGTCCATTCCATTAGCAGAACATTCCTATTATCAATCTCACAAATATTTATACAGCTGGGGACCTTCAGATATATGAGTATCCTCATATAATTCAGTGGAAATGCATTCTGAAGAATCCTCTCAGCTAACACAGATAGGCATACTCTGGATTAAATCCTGTATACAAACAGCCTGTTAAAATTTTAGATTTTATTCATTTGGCAAAACTAACCTCTTTGATATGTAGTATTAAGGAAGAAACAGAGATAAGAGATTTCAAGAAGTCATGTTCTTTCGGGCTGTGGAGCAGGGCCTATTCAATCCAGACTGACTTCATAAAAAGGAGGACTTTGTGGACAAAAATTACACATTCTCCTTTGACCACTGGTGAACATGTGCTACACTGAAATATCCTCTGTCCATGTGTGTTTCCAGTGTAAAAGCACATAGAATCTATACAGTAGCCACTACTTTAAAAGGGTTTTGAATCTCAGATCAAATTACATTAATATGAAAATTATGCTGTCAGTATATCTAAGCCAAATATTCTAGCTTTAAAAAATAAATGTCGAGTGGACTTTGAGATCACAGTAGCAATTGCAGCATTACTTTCATTTTAGAATGTGGCTCCAGCATATACAGAATGTGCTATAAGCTCAGAACACAGTCACAGCCAGTGAAATCAAGCTAGAAAATAAAAGATGTGCTCACTGCGCACCTCTGAAGAATTTTAACTCTCTACCATATACACGTGGGAGTGACAAGTTTTTTGGCCAGACTACTGCACAAAGATGAAGGTAAATAGTGCTTATACAACTACATTAACTGCAAATGACCAAGGTCATTCAGTAGTGTAAACAAACAGACTTTATAAGCACAAGACTAAATGCACATCTGATAAATACAGTTAAACTAGTCATATATGAAAGAGGTACTAAGATTTCTTGAGGGCAGTTGCAGAAAGTATAATGGAAAAGGAGTCCAAAGTTACCAATAAGTAATCGGTGATTAGCAAAACCAGATTCTGGTACACAGCACTATTTTGTAATACAACTAGCCTTATACTTATTGTGAAATTTCTAATCCCTACAATTATCATAGTCTGTATATTTGTCCAAAGTTCAACATAAAATATAGCATGAACACACAGCTTTAAATCTATATATCAGCGTTTAATGCATTGATTCTTAATAGAAATAAAAAGCATTTACATCTGTTACAAAATCCTTTTCTCTACATTATTCTAACACTACCAGATTTTACAACTGGCTGTTTATTAAAATAAAAAACAATTAATAGAATAATGGTGCTATCCATATGTATATAGAATAAATAAAAAATCTTAAAAGCTTAACTGAACAGGGGGAGATAATCCAAACTACTTGAAAAAAGCTACTTTTGAAAGTTGTTTAGCTCTGTACAACTGACTCATATTTTTATATAAATGAAACTTCTTGGTAAAAGAAAGAAAAAACAGTAAATACACTTTAAGTTACTGTCTTAGCACAAATGAAACCCCTCCATCCTTGGAAGTTTAAGGTTTGGGCTGAATAAAGTCCTCAACAATCTTGTCTGATCTCATAGCTGACCTTGCTTATAGATTCATAAAAGAAGGTTTTACAGTAGGAGGTACAAGAGCATGGCCTTCAAAACTGTTGAAGTAGCACTGGGATGAGCAAGCAGTTACAATTACAGAGTCTTCTGAATAACTTAACACGAGTCTCTTAAAATTCACTGTTTCCTCTAAGACAAGTTTCCTCTGGGAAGCACTGGCTGTTCCAGTTACAGCATTTACAATAGGTGAAGGACTAATGCTTAGAGGATAGCCTGCTTTTTAAAAAAATGCTTTGGACAATCTTTTCAAACCACATTTATCCACAGCACAAGAAAGCTCCTTTATATTGAGTGTTGAGTATGAGTTGTGATACTGAAGGTTTAGCATTAGACAGAGTGAGTATGCTGTGATGCAACCAGAACTAATAGTTGTATTTGAAACCGTGTTCTGCTCTGTGGAGGTCTGCATTTGTGAGCTAGAAAATGAAAGTATCTGATTTAGAGCAAAATTTTCATAAGCAGGAAAAAAACCCCCAAATTCACAGGTGACTGCTTCAGTAAGAGTGTTCTGGAACTAAACAGTGAATGGGAAGACAGCAGACAGCTAGAGGACTTCAAATCCAAGAAGAATTCTTCTGTTTAAACAAAAAGTGACCCTTCACTTGCAGACATCTGACAAAGCTTCATAAATTCATTAGTGCTAGACTAATTTATACCAGCTGGTGACCTGGCTCCAGGCAAAAAGCAGAATTACTAGACACTAATGCAGACTAAAGGTGAAGGGCTGACGAAGTAACCACCATTACAGAGAAACAATATAATTTGCTGAACTGTTCTGTGGTTTCACATTGTTTTCCAACAGCAAACAGGCTACAGCCTCTTCCCCAAATGGGATCACATTTTTACTGTATCCCACTACCTTCTGGACACCTTAATGAATGGTAAGCCCTTCTAGGAAATCAATTCAAAGAATACTCTAAAAATGGGAGCATTTTATATACATATGATTATATATATATATGATTATGATATATATCTATATGTATGTATGTATGTAAGTGTGCATAAAGAAAGTGTCAGTTATTGAACTGGAATCCACTGGGTGAGGAAATTTTGGCTCTTGTTTTCAATTTATCATGAACCTCCAAAATTGAATTTTAATTGGTCTTTTCTGCTAAAAATCATTTCGTCAAAAGCAACAGGTTGATAAACCTGTGACAAAACTTTCAAATGGGATCGCAATTCCTCATCCACTGATCATGCTGAGCCCTCACAGCTACTGAGCTATGCTCTGATAACTTTGCTTAATGTTCACTCATCAGGTTAATTTTGCTCCCTCTCACTACTGTAGGTTTGGAGCTGGTTTGTGCACCTCACTTGTTCTCTGTTTGCAGACTTTTTGTATTCCACCCTTTCTGCCTCTCCATGTAAAGGCAAGTTGTCAAGGGAAGAGACAGTCTATAAACAGATTCCTAGGAGGGGTTTATATGAATCAAAAAAACCTGAGATGCAGCTTATGGCTGCAAGAGAGAGAAACATAATAAAGGTGACTAGTGCAGAGTGCAAAAATCTGCAGATTGGAGACAGTGGATGGATAGATCAAAGGAGGAAGAAAGGCAGTACCTGAGGCTTGGGCTGGCAAAGAAGACACAGATACATCCAGTTGTGTCACTGTTCACTCTCCCACCTTGACATTGCTGTGGTTTTTACTCTTGGTGTCACTCAGTGCAATCCACGCGTATATCATTTTTGCTACGTGGTAACCACAGTAACCAGAAGTGGTGCAAGTCAAGTATTTAGAAGCCTTGCTCAGATTTAGTGAATATAGCATATGCTTGACATTTATTCAGTAAATTTAGATTTGAGACAATTAAAGTTTGGAAAAGTTTCAGAGAAGAATGATGGGAATAAATCTAGATCTGGAAAAGTACTTATATTTGACCTGTTCCATCTATACTGAGTTTACTGAAAGACAGTTTGGCTTAGTCTCCAGGATTCCACAAGACAGAAAACTCTGTAAAGGAAGAATCACAAGTCTGGGAATAAAGACACAAGAAGATTCAAGATTGTTGATAGTTAAATTAAGGTAGAAATAGAAACTGCTTATTTATCAATGGAAGTGATAGCAGCTTGCTTAAAGCGGTAAGCCAACACATGAAGAAATGCTCAATATTTAATTATGTAAGTAAAAGAACCCCAAATACAATAAAGGATCAAGAACTTGATTTGGGGAGAGGTAGAAGGAACAGGAGGGGCCATTTGCTTAAAATGATGTCTATATTTTTAGTTAGCTGACTCTTAATACAGTCTCTGAAGTATTTGGCCAGATAAAGCTGTCTCAGAACCACTACTGGTTATCATGGAAAGCTATGAAATGGGAAGGTTCCAGAAATCTAGAAAATAGAAAAAAACATCAGGAAAGTAAAAAAAAAAAAAAAAAGAAAAAGCATCAAGAGAGGAAAAGCACACACATAAGCTGGGCAGTTATGGAACAGTTGGTCTAATGGCAATTCCTGGAAAAATACATTGGAACAAATGAACTATTTTTAGAAGATAATAGGTTGATAAGTAACAGAGCTGGACTTGTTAGGAGCAGATTGCATCAAACTGATGTTGTCTACTGTGACAGGTTTAACAGGCTCAAGGATGGTGAAATGTGGGTATCATTTAATTTAAGGGAAGATATTATGCTTCTTACAGGCAATTTGCATAAGCAAGCTCAACAAACTTTGGACAAAATAATGGATGTACAGGAGACCAGATGAAAATCATGTGGGCTCAAAATGATTGCTAATATCACTATGAAAGCTTGTATCAAAGCAGTTTTTGTGGGCACAGACATTATTCCACCATATAAATATATAATTATAAACACAAGTGGTAATTTTCAGTTGCACATTTTGGGGAAAAGGGGCAGGGAACACCTTTGACAACTTCAGAGGTCAAAAACAGAAGTCAGAGTAACATGGGCAAGTAAAGGAAAAAAGGTCTAAAATAATTAGAAAATAAATTAAGGTTAATATTTGTCCTTTGTAAGGTACAGTTCACTGCACAAACACAGGATAAGTAGCAGCTACCCAGCAGTCCAGTATAAAAGGACCTGGTGTTAGAGTGGATCACAAACTGAACATGAGTCAACACTGCCATACTGTTGTGAAAAAAGCAAACATACAGAGGTGTATAAACAGAAGTGCTATGAGATATATAAAATAAAACTTTCACTTAGTACTCATAGTAGTACTCACTTAGTACACTTAGCCTCTGCTGGGATACTTTGTCCATACTTTGTCCATCTCGGGAATCCTGCTTCAAGATGATAGCCACAGGCAAAAACATTGGAACCTCCATCATTACCCAACTTCTTATAAGCACCTAAATACCTAGCAGGAATGGTTTATGTATAACTGGTACTCACTTATCTATATATACCCAAAAATCTCTTCAAGCCTTAATTTCAATAGGTTTACATTACTTAGAAGATCTGTGTGATCACAAATTAATTTCTTAGACCATAATTTCAGTCCATGTTGTTCAGCTTGGTAAGGAAGTTTCTCCATGACTTTAATGTGTTTGTATCACCTGAAGGTCAACCTTTGTAGTTACAGTAGTTACATATGAATGAAAATTCACAAATATTTCAACCAGTAATCATGAATCTCACTGTGTAAATTCCATCTTCCACACTAGATAATTAAATATAATTTACTGAAAGCCCAAAAGGTGGCCTGATATAACTAAGAGAGAAGTCTGGAAGTAAATGGAATAGTCATTCCTAAACTCTAACTAAGAAAGACTCAGGCTAAAAATGAAAGATGGGAGAAGAAATTTTATACCACAAACTCATCCTGCCACTGCATATGGCAGATTATGTTAGAGCTGTTGGGAACTGAGTATATTCCTGGCATGTTGTTATAAAGCATTCATTCTGTACTACTTTCTTATCAAAATGAAATGCTGGAAAGCATGTTTGGTTTGTCCAGCAGTTTCTAAATAACATCCAGAAGAATGCTAATGACTTTCCCACGAGCAGAGATACCATGACAGGAATTATCAGCCAAGTGGCATTCCGTGGGAGTTCGGTTCCTACGCGCCGCTACCTCTCATAGTCCCTTCACTAACAATGCTTGTGAGAGAAACAAGAGCTGTGGTTTTGCAAGGAAATCCACAGAGGAATGGCATTTCAGAGGTTAAAATCTTGTACCACACGTTGTATAAAGTAGACTTCGGCCCCTTTAAACCCGGAGCAGGTGTTGAGTCAGCTCTTTGCACTTAAGCCAAATCTCAGAACAGGGAGCCAGGGCTGACAGGACATCCTGTCTGGCCACCACGATGGAGGATATCAAGTGGAGGGCAGATGAAGGAAAATATGAACTGTAAAAGACTGGTGCTTGAGCTGTGGCTATCCCCGCAGCCCAGAATAAAAGTAAGATACTTAAAAAAGACAGCACGGACTAGCAAAAGATTGCAAAATGATTCATGCCAGCGAATCATGTGTTACCGTCTTCTGCTGCCTGAAACAGGAACTCTTCTACTCTCAGCAGGGGACAGTCTGTGCTGCTGAAACTGTGAATAGCACTCAGGGATCCCCTTTGTGCAAAGCAGGAAGAGCTAGAAGGTCTATCTCAGTTACTGGGCAGTCTCCATGGCGCAGTCTGTGCAATTCCTAAGGCGACCTGAACTGAACAGCACACACTCTGAGTTTTAAATTCTGTATGCTGTTTTTGATTTAACACAGAGAATATTAAACCACCCCCAGCTGTTTTATGTACATACATTGTCATTCACCATAGAAAACCTAATTGTGTGTACACACTATGCACAGGTTACTTTAATAATAAAACATGTAGGGGTGAACATAAGCAATGGCTTCCCCACTTTCCCCTCATCGGAACAGGGACCCCACCATCAAAGGTGTGTGAGTGAAACAGTTGTAAAGAAATGCTCCTCTAAATTTAGCTCTGTGGAGTCGTTAGAGATGAAGTGTGGTATCGCTATTTATGGGAAATAATTTCTACTTGCTCTGCAAGCTAATACAGTCCCATTTACCTCACAAAGCTGTGCAGTGAGTCATGAGACCCAGCAACACTCACACACCCATATGCACTATGGAAGCAGAAACTTCTGCTCACTTTCTTCTAGGATATTCTTGAAAAACAAAATCCATTAACAGCTCAGAATAATGACAGTGACTGGTGTGGGTAAAAGGAAAAAGAAAAATTTACTCCAAACTAAGCTTTTAATTTATTCTTTTCAGCTTACATCCAGGTTCAGCAATTTGAAATGTGTTATTCCATGTCAAAGCTAAACCTATGCAGCTGGGAATACTTGCCAGTAGAATTTCTGTTCTTCTCTATCAATGCAAAGACCTCCTGCATTGGATCCAGTGAATGTATAGCTGAAAGGGGCATGAGATCAGTGAAGCTATTCACAGAAAATTTTTTGGTTTGTTTTTGGTTTCTATTCAATCATCCAGATGACCAAATTAATTTCATGCCCACGTGATTCCCTGATTCAACACACAGGAAGCACGATGTATCATTTAGGTGTCACGGCTCAGTTACATCAGCTTAGCTACAAAGTGAAATTGCACTCTCATTTATCCTCTCGACCAACCATTGAGTCAGATCTAGGCTATGTCACATTCCCAAGAAACCCAGACCTGCAGTTCATGCTTAAACCTTGTGAAAACACACTTACCTCTTTCAAAAAAATTGTGAGTATTTTTCCATGGCAAGTCTATTTTTTCCACTGCTAATTCTGAAGTATTCTTTACTCAGCAGAGAAGTCAATGGTAATACAATAAAAGAAGAATTATAATTTACAACCTCACAAGTTTAAAACAGTATTGTATTACTTTTCACTACATGCAGGACTAGGCAACATTAGACCATCTTAATCATCTTTGTGGAACCCTAATCTTATGATCTCTATATTCTCCAAATTCTGGGTTCTGAACCAGGAATTGTGTGTGGGTTTGTTTTTTTTGATTTTGTTTGGTTTGGTTTTTTTCTGTTGCTGGTTTGGATTTTTTCTTTTCCTTTTTTTTTTTTTTTGGTATAAATATATACTGATAACAGCAGCTAAGTACCATCTCAAAGCATACAAGCAACAACAGGCAACATCCAGGTAACACTCACTGATCTATTAATGACAATATGCAACAATTACATCTCATTGTTCACCTTTTACTCAATTACACTAATGTGTTAAAAAAAAGTTATCCACCATCCTATACTTACCGTGCATCTTGGTGTTAAGGACACCTGCCTGTCCGACCCCCCAGGAGCCACTCTGGCAGTCACACTCTCACCACCTGAGCTGGGACCAAAGCCACGAAGCCCCTCTCGAGCTACACCCCCACACTCACACAGTCAGACCAGGTTTCCATAGCGGCTCGACCGCAGGGTTTCCATAGAAGTCTCAGACGTCCAGATCCTTAAAATAATATAATGGCGGTGCAATTAAGTAACAAAGTAACAGCTCGAGCTGGTGCCTCGAAGGAGGGACCGCGAACAGAGGAAGCGTGGGCTTTTGCCCCCTCGCTGTCCGAGTAGGGGAGAGTGGGGGCTCCTGCCGTGTCCCTCCCTGTCGGGGCACCCGCTGGCCCGCGGGTCCGGGGCCCTTTGTCATGCGAAGGGGAGGCAGTTCAGGGCATCCTGTCTCGGTCTCGGGGTCCCGGGAGCCACAGCTCAATCTTCAGCTCCCACTGCAGCTGCACACCGAGCTACCTGCACTGAATGTATTACTCGACGTTAGTTAAGCTAATACACACACACTTTAAGTGGTAGCTGTCAATACTCTGTCATCTATATTCTTAGGTAGCTTTTTAAAATTATAACCAAGTATACTTTCCATTTCAATTTTTCATACTACTCTATTCTTCCCTATTTTCTCTCTTCCTGATAATTATCAAAATTATATTTTGATATCCAGTGACTGCCTAAAGCACAGTGTAAGGTGTGTGAGGGGGTGGGTGTGGTGGTGGTGAGAAATCACTGCAAAAGAGACAGAACAGCAACTTTTTTTGATTATAAGATCAACTGCTTCAGGGCTTCTTTAAAATGCAGTATGAAAACAAAACCATGGCAATAATCTGTGCCATGGCTTTGAAATTATGATTTCAGCCAAACCAGGAGGTTCTAAACTGTTGCCAATGCATATTCAATGTGTCCCAGAATGCCAGCAATGAAATGTCTCACGTATTTTCTCCGTAACTGGGCTCAAAGAACGCAGACCATGCCTGGAACACAGGCAACACCTGTATCCCATGTATCAGAGCGCCTCTCCCCAGGATATAGGGGCATATCAAATTACCCATTTGCAAACATGACCAGAGTATTCATTTTAAATACAGAAAGTGCAAATTAATTGAAAATGAAACAGAAAAGAGAAAGCCCAAATCTGTTTTTCACTATGCAGATTACCAGAGATACCCATCACAACATACAGTATATCACCCTCATCTTACTTTAGTCTAAGTATTGGATGGTTTGAGGTGTTCTATCTAACTACTCTCAACAGATCAAAAATCACTCCTGCTGCCATCCAGGCAGCAGTGGAACTGGTTTTCAGTGATTATTATAGTAAGACATGGTGACTAAACATGATTTATAATTCTGTCAATAATTCTTACAATATGATAGGCAAATTGCAGTCTAGAAATATCCCACAAGGTTTAAAAATATGATCTGTCATCACCATACTTCAGAGTGTTGGTATACAGTTCTCAGTTACCTTCTAATAAGCACGTCAGAGGTTTCAAAATAGACACAAAATTCCCAGGAGATGAATTATAAAGCAGGTCTCATATTACTGCAGCTGGAGCTACAAATAAAATATGTATCAGTTTAATCACATTTTTTTCTGTTAATTTGAGGCATATGTAGTTTCTAGTGCAGTGCCACATTTGTTGCAAATATAACAGAAAGAGCAGAGTTAAAAAAAAAGAGCGCATATACACGAAATCATCACCCTGAGTCCTTGTCAGACAAGAGAAACCAAAACCAGCAAGAGCAGAGAGCACAGCCCCATGTACCAGGAAGTCATTGTTTGCAGTGAAGGTGAGATGAAATGCAGATGTAATGTAAAACCAGCCACAGGTGTAGTGATTTTAAGGTTTTCACCTCCATGGCTTGCTGGAAAAAAAAGACAGAAAGCTTGGTCACCCAAATCAAAGAAAAAATAACCAAAATAAATTAATCACTTGTCTCTAGGAGTGATAAACTTAATAAAACTCTATAAGCAAATCATTCATCACTGGAAATTACTAACAGTAATACCACATGCAGTATACAATACATAAACCTCTGTCTTTTAATTTCTTCCTTCTTGTTAAGCAACGCAGTTTAACCCAGTGTACTTATGCATTCCTTTTCTCATATTTTATACATTGTTGAATGTTGTTTTAAAAGTGAATAGCTGCAACGTGTGGATGTTAGTTATATATGTAGTTATGTTGTTTAACTGAAATGGGCTAGATAGCACAGGCTAGCCTTGCATCATACTGAGGTTATTAAAAATCCTTTTTAACTTAACTGATGTATAAAACACAAAACTGATTTTGTTCAGAAAACAGAGATTGCACAGGCCAGAGACTTTTGCTGGAGGAAGCATTACTCATGGCTGGAATACCTTGCCAGTGATGATGCTTATTATTGTGCCAAAAGTTGACTGTTTTTCAGACCCCTAGTTTGTGACTTCATAAAAATCAGGCAGCATTTAGCTTTTGGTTCCTCTTCTGTGTTACCTTTTTTCTAGTTGTGCAAATCTTCCACACTGAAACCAACAGTATATATTTAGTCTGACAAACTACAGTATGAGAAATCTGCTCAGCTTTGAATCTCAGCTGTCCAGAACTGAAAGCACAAAACCCTGCTAAGCTAACTGTCGCAAGCCAATTGCTGACTTTTCTAAAGCTCAGGGGCTGCAGACCCTCATTTGCACGGTACAGAAGCTTTGAAGAGTAGCTCACGGTACTGTCACCCACTCCACATTTGCCTCCCTCCACCGCTTTTCTCTTCCAGGTAGCTCTCTGTTACACTATCCCATCAAATGAATAAAGGGAATAAGAAGGCATTATAATGCCAAGATACTTGAGGAGTGTCTGTAGTCATTCAGATGGCTAGTAAACACTAGTTATTCATATTTCATTATAATAGCATTAATATATCACTAACCAATACAATTCTGACTACCTATTTAAAGGTAATTGTTTCTCTCTGAATGAGTCAAGTAGGTCTACTCAAACCCAAGCATGAGCACAACTACCACTGGGCCTCCTTCCTTTTGAGAATGATAAATAAGGGTTAGGGTTCAACTTGAAGGCATTTTCATTTAAAGCAAAGGCTTCAGGACACAATTACAGCTGGAGGCAGTGATTTCAAACAAAGTGTGTGTGGGGGCAGAAGGGCCTCAGAGAATACTTTGGGGCATGACAGAGGCCTATTTGGGAAGTTTTGGTACATTTCTTTACAAGTAGTTCTCAGATCAAAACCAAGTGTAGTAAAGGCACTATAAAAAAAGTGTATTTTACTGACTAAGCTAATGGACTTGCTGATCTTGAGATTTTTGAAAGATTAGCATTTTAGGAGAAATTATTTCCATCCCCTTACGTGGAATTCTTTTAGTGGTTTATCTATATCATCCTATGTGCCTTCTTATACATGTGTGAACTGCCTCCAGGGTGACTGGTAGGAGGGTGGGTGCTGGCTGAGGACAGCCGTGCTGGGGCAGGGGCCTGCCAAGGCTCTCCATTGTTGCAGAAGCATGCACCAGCTCAGCACTGCCCCGCTAGGCACTCTAAATCCCCGCTTTTGTGTTTCCTCGCTGCCAGAGATAGCTGCTCTCAGCAGCCTCCTTGCCTGGAGCACCGACACAAAGAAATGTACAACTGCAGAGTTATACTTCATGACTCAGCTGAGAAGACACAAGTCAAACAGCAACCTCCTCAGAACAACCAGAACTGCATATTAACCACCCATCTGTGCACGCCGTTGCGACTTTGCATCATATTTTGTGATTCAGAAGAATTAGAACAGACACAGAGGAAGAGGAAACCCATAGAGAGATTTATTTTTACCTCCCGTAGGAAGACATCTGCCTTTATAAAAGTGTGTTTGTACAGGTTGCACATGCTCTGAACAGTGAAACTTTCATCTGGGCTTCAAAGTGGCACACTTACTATTTAACTTTCATTGAGTAGAAGCAGACAGATGGATTTAGTTTGGAATTTTGTTTTGGTCTGTTGCTTTTTTTTTTCACCATTAGATCCTCAGTTAGAAGTGAAGCCAGCTGCTTATAATTGAATTCCTGCGATTCAAACTGGTTGCTTGCATTTCGACCGCTTGTTTAATACAGTTGGTATTTCAACGGTCAAAAGTAACCTTTGAAGTTACCACCCCCTTAGGAGCTGAGCTGGGGGGAGGAATCAGTTTCTCTGGCTTGTTACTTTAACGTGTTCCTAAACTGAATGAACAAGACTGCTGTGGATTGATTTTCACAGCCTGTTTCAGCAAGAAGGGATAATTTGAATCCCAAGAATGTTGCAATGCATGCAAAGTTACAGATATCTATGACATCAAGTGAACACACTTGCACACACTTTGAATGGGATAGCGAAAACCTCAGCTGCTGCCCAGCTCTAGAGACTGTTCTGCCCACATGTCCATTTTTAACATTATAGGTGCTGGCTGCACACAAGCAGCTACACTGGCCTTTGATATACAGCTGCCTGGTACCTCTGTTTTTTTTCTAAACCTTTCACAGCTCCACAAACACTGCACAGTCCTTGTTCTCAGTGCTTGATGATAAAAGGACTGACAAGGCAGGCTGAAAAAAAAGTAGCCCATCTTCTTTTAAAACAAGGAGTAAGAGCTGATTAATTAATTCCACCTCCCCCTGCCTGTGATGGAAGGGGGAACAAAGCTGATTTCCACCTTCTACCTGCAGGAATTCAAAGCCACTTCTCCCATAGGAGAGTTTATTCTTGGGACAGACAACTGTGGGTTCTGTTGCTGGCAACATATGCTTTACAAGTTAGGTATGACAACACAGCTTTGCCCCACACCATCCCGTTTGCAGATTTGGCTCTAGATAACAGCTGCTTAAAGTACCATTGGCATCAACATGACTCTACAGAGAGGTGTTAAATTAACACCACTGTCCCTGTGTGAATATTATTCCACCATGCAATCCTTCTCTGCTGCTATGTACATCTTGTATTTGATAGTTTGCTTTCAAAACCATGCAGAGGTGCTTAGCAATTCTACCAGCTCTGTATTAACAATTCAAATATCTTAATTACCATTCTCTTCACAAAAAGGCTTTTAAGCTTAAGCAGAAGTTATTTCCATAGCAAAAAATATTAACATAAGTAACTGCATTGGAAGCACGTTCCAAAATATGCTCAACTCTAAATACAAAAGAAGAAAAGACAGACTGCACTAACTAAACAACATTCCAGATGAGAATTTAGACCTTTCCACAGCCATTGCAAATGAATTTACAGCCCAACTTACAGTTATGGATATCCAGTTACCCAGTTATGGATTATGTAAAAAGCCCTTCAACTTCAGTCTCAGACCTCTAATCAGGCCTGTTAACTGCAGGAACAGTGACTGACTGGCACGAAATTAATGCCAGTTATGATGAAGGTAATGATAAGACTTGATGGCAAATTAAATTGTGGCAAATAATTAATTCCTCTATAATTGCTATGAGCTTGATTTTCCATCCTATTTGAGCAGAGCAACACATTATTATCACCTTTCTACTAGACAGCAAAAATCACCCTCTCCTCCCAGTTAGTATGTCCTTTTCCAGATGAACAACCATGCAAGCTGCACTGACCATGCACATTATGCAAATCTGAAAGCATCCTAAGTCTGTCAAGTCAAACCCAAATTTCACTTAGTGACATTTTGTACATTCATTAGATTTAATTTTAAGATCATTCAGAAGACTCACAATTTTTGGTGTTATTAGAGGAAATGCCCTCTTTCCTTTTTTATCTCCCCACTTTCCCCCTCTGGCCCTTCATGGAAAAGGAAGTTGCAGTGTTTTTGCTTAAATAACAGCATTAGAAACACATAATGCTCCGTGGAACTGACAGACTTAGGTCTTAGAACAGAATGCCTCTTAAGCATTGACAGGCAGTGTCAGTCATGAACTGATCTGCAAAATATACTCCATTTCAATTTCCTTGTAATGATGGTCACAGCAATTATTCTTTTTATATGGTCACATTATCACATAAATTGCTTGCAATTTTTAGAATATTATGTTTTCCCTAAATTGCTTACCGATTATCAGTTTTTGCGGAACTCTTTCTTTATTTCCTTCTAATGAATACATGAAAAACTTCCCCTTCAGCAGAGACTGTTTAAACTTGTAGATACAGAAGGCTCTTGTCTTGTCACTTCTTGCTCTCCATGAAGCCCAGATGGTTAAGGAAAAAGGATTGGGTTGTTTGCTTTTTGTTTGCTTTTTTTCCTTTTCACATTCCCCCCCTCCTCAATCGAAATCAAAACAAACGATCTGGCTGCTCATCTATTTAGTCTTCTGAGCTAGTAAGATGATTCAGAAAAAAAAAGACTAGTCATTTAATGTTAAAATACTTCAGAAGAAGAGGTAGAGAAATATCAACAGAACCATGTTTTCCATCAGAAAACACGACAATATGTCTGACTGAGCTAAGCTTATTAAGTGTCTACAATGGAATTTAATTTAGGAAAAGACCAGAAAAATGAATATATTCATATCCTTCCCTGAAGCAGCCACATGGAAACTTCTGTATAGCACAAAAAAAGACTTTAAGAAATTCCAAAATATGCTCATCTCTAAATACAAAAGAAAAAAAGACAGATTACACTAACTGAACAACATTCCAGACAAGAAATGAAGCCTTTTCACAGCCATTCTAAATGAATTTCTTGGAAATTTCCTTCCAAGAACACATTATCAAAGGCTATTACCACTTTCACTCAGGTCCATTACCTTTTACCAGGTAAATGGGTACCCTTTAAAGGGAGGGAAGGCAAACAGAATTTTGGCCTAATAAGCCACACTTTCTTTTCACTGCTATGCTTTGGTCAACTCTCTGGCACCCTCTCTTGCAGTGTGCTGCAACTTGGTAATGTTGCAGTAAGAGTAAAGTTACTATTATTCTGAAGTTAGTTTGCATTCACTTGAAAATGTACACCAATTCAAGAACATTCTTTGAATACTCTTTGAATACCTGAGTTCTCACGTTTTGTGTATGATCCAGGCCTGAACTCTGCCAGTGTGCAATCTTATTAAGTATGCTACTGAGAAGTAAAGATCAATTCCAAATGTTGGAGCTTACATAGAGTAAGGAAAAATAACACATGCAACTCTTTAGGACAGCACTGCTTAATTGATAAGGCCAAACATTTAAAATGTCACATGGAAATAACTTTCCTCAAAGAAATGCAATCTTCACTGGATTGAGTTATGACTTCTTTGAGAACTATATTGGCCAGATGTGTATTGTAGCTTCTTAGCAATTACCAAGTGTTACATTAAGTCAATGGTTTTACATACGATAAAAAAACGTATTTCTTTGTCAGGGATGTGAATCACATAGATGCAGTTTAGTTTAAAACATATGATCAATCACCATTATGGCAGCTTTATGAAGGAGAAAAAGTAGAAAGATTGCAATGGGGATTTAATTGGGAGGGTCTCCAGTGTCTCATTTAATAGAGTGTTATTTTATCCTCTGGCATGCCTTTGTGTGCTCCTGCCCAGGCCATTTGCTACACAAGTGGGATTTAAATAACTGTTGGTGTCTTCTTGCAGTTCTTTTTCTGGCTATTTGAAATATACAAAATGTTAATAACTAACAAAAATGTAAATAAATTAACCCTTTCTTAAGCTATATTTCAGCATTATAAACATATAGTCAATTAGATACAGAATTGTAGAAATATTAACAACTATTGTATGAGTGAAGCATGAAGCAGGCAAATCAGCAATGCTTTAAGGTAACTCTGTCATGTTGGGATTAGTTAAACAAATGCATTAAAAAAAAGGCACATTATATTTCTTCATATAAGAGAGACTAAACATGAGGCTAACCAACTTATCCTTAGTACTTATCCCCGTATCTTCAGGATTGTCTATGCTGCTGTTGGTGAATATTCTACTGCTAGTGTGGTGATTTCCACCCTGTGGGCACAGCAATAGCAACATGTGCTAACACCAAATTATTCATGTTACATTTTGTCCTTTCCTTAGCTTCAAGTCAGACATATCTTCCTTAGTATAACAACTCAGGCCTGTTCCCTTTTACTAATAGAGACAGCATCTTTCCTAAGATGTTAGAAAAGGATTTGGCAAGCCTATAACTGAGTGAGAATTGCTTTGATTGACTTGGCTTCATTTGATTGCTCTTAAATCACATGATTTAAGAGTAGACATTCAGCTTTTTAAGATACAGGTGCACATGAGAAATGGGAGATCCTTTTAAGATACTCTGCACTGTAACAGCTTACCAAACACAATAGCAGTGTCTCAGTTGTGATGATTGAACTCATAATGTAGAAGAGGCTTAAAGTTTAAAAGCGTGTCTTTTTCTCTGATGCTCCAGATGATGCAACAGAAGATACAGCCCTTCCATACAAACTGTGTCTTACTTATCTGTGTAATGTGTATGCTTCCTCATCCACAGTCTTCATTCCTGACAAATGCTAAAAATATCAAAAGACACCTTCAACTCAAAGAGGCAGTTCATTTGTCATGGAACCAAACATTCCCAGACAGCAGAAGAGGAGAAATTGGCAAATAGATAAGTGATAGAGAGAAGCCAGGAAAAAAGATACATTGCAGGAACAATTCAACTTCTAGGAAATTAACTAAGATAAGTCTTTCATGCAGCCAATACACTTGTTACCACTTACAGAGAAACATATATAGGGGGAAGCACCATGCACAGGTTCTTACACATTATGAAGTGTTAGTTAAAACTTCACTAGTTTAGCATGGAAGAAGCCTCCATAAGTTAAATCATATTTGGTGGTGTCAAATACTTCAGACTTCTTTAAGCTGCATGGCTGCCAAGTGGTACCCTTAGGACCAAGGAAGAGTAAATTGAAAAACACACCCATTACTTTGTGGCCATTCATCCTCTAGAAAGCATGATGAAGGCTTTCTAGACTGTAAAAGACCACGGTTCAGATGTCAGGCCATACCCATGTCACATGCTGTAGGATATTCTGAGAAGATAGTCCATTTCTGTTACTCATGTAGGTAGAACTTCACATGAAATGTTCAAAAAATATTTAAGCAGAACTGTGTCAGAAGGAGACATTGAGGAGAAAAGCACTTTAAAATACCTGGCAACACTAAGACATGTTTCCAAAGCAGTGGTTCAACTCCTGCTCTGAAATGGGTGAAATGTGTTTTTGAACTCACTCCCCTCATTCCAGGTGGACATCCTAATTAAAGGGTTCTTCATGGAATGGAGAGCACAACTTCTTACTCTGGTATGCCTGTTAAGAAAAGGCAGCAAAAAATAACAATCACAGGACTGTTTCAGGAAAAGTCATCACAAAACACCTGCCCAATTTCCATCAGTTCACCTGTGTGACACAGGTGAACTGAGACAAGAGGTACTCAAAACCCTTGCTACTTCTGAAAATACAGAATATAAAAAATGTCTTTGAAACTGACCCAGAGAATGGTGCACACAGGTACATGGCAAAGCAATAGAAACAGTATAGTAATTAGCAGAAAATATTTTGACAGCTTTTTCTAATAGGTTTTCCTTCTTGCAGCACAGTACAGAAAAGTAAAACTTTAGTGGTTTTTGGTGTTTTCTTGTTTATTATGTTTTAAAAGCCTCACTGAATTGAAAGCAAGAATCCCATCCTATATTTTGATACATTTAAAAATAAAATTTGAAATAGCTATGTACTAACTTAACTGTAGCCTATTCTCTATAAATAATGTAAGGATTTATAGCAAATTTTTCAGTCCTACTTTCCAAGCTAACTCAGAATTTAGAGAGGATACAAAATGAGTAATAATGGTGCATTAAGTGAACAGAAAATAAAATCTAGTATGCTAGATTCAAAAGTTTCTGGACTGCTCAATTGCTGATACACCTAAACTTGATTCAGTTTTAACTGAACCCAGTTCAGGCTCATTTAATTGATACAGAGAATGTCTTCCTTCACTTCTACTGCATCTACTCCCTTAAATATCTTTTTTTTTAATTTTGATGTTCAACTGAACTGTTTTCAAGGAAATGAGTAAAAGTACAGGAAGCTGAAGTTTCAACTTCAGAACAGATTAAATTGCACCTCTGTCCATATATTGCCCTGCTCATGACCTCTAGAAAAGCAAAGGCATAAATTAATTTAATACAAATAATTTTTTAAACTCCCCCCTCCCTTTGTAATCCAATCTACTGAAAGAGTAGAAGATTCTGTAAACACAACAAAGCAAAGTTATTCCTTTAATGTAGTGTCAGGTGGAAGACAGTACTTACCTGTAAAGCTAGACAAAAAACCTCTGATGAATTTTATTTTCCAGGAAAGTATTAACCATTCCTTAATCCAGTCACCAACCTTGTTTTGCATACTTTCAAAGTGGTATTTTAACTTCAGGGAGATAGTAATTTTCAACAACAGATGCACATGTAAATATTCAGTCCATTTATTGTGGAAACACTGAAGACACAATATAGCTTTAACATATTCCCACTGGACAAGTTTTAATTTAATCTGAACTCACAGTGTTTATTGTGGAAATGCTGCAGACACAAAAAGAGATTTAAACACAGTTTAAATCCACCATCAGAGAACATGACACTTCAAGAAAGGCCAAAACAAAATGGCTCTAAAAGCTAAAAAGAAGAGGCAGATGCCATTTCCTAGAAATGAAGGAAGGTAGGCTCCACTGGAGCAACTTTAGTACTGAGCTTTTCTTTTGGATTGGTGGTAAATGAAAAACCCAGAACCCAGTGATTTTTCTTTTTTACCTAATTGCTCCAATCCAGGATCTTTGGCACAGGAATTTTCCTTTGCTTTGTGGCTACAAGATTATTCAGCCATTTGTTCTTAACAAGGCCACTGTTTTCATACACTTCATTTAATCCTACTATGTGGCATTTAACTGCATGTCTTGCAAAGACTGCTCTTAAGTGTCAAATTCTGTCTTGATAGGAGACTAACAGCACCAGTTTATTGCACTAGTTCTTTTTTACTCTAGTTTTATCTGACTAACAAATAAAGCTGTTAGAGAACTGATTTTCCTCATTATTTGCTACACTGCCCTTATTTTATTTCATTTACCCTCACAAACTTATCTACATGGAAGAGGAACGATTAAAGAGACAAAAAATGAATTGCCAAAGTTATTTTAAGATAAGTATGCCAATATTCTATTTCTAGTTCACACTCATACACTGCCTAGATTTAAACCACAGTGCTGTACCACTTTGTCTTTGCAGAGATGAATAAAAATAAGGCATGTTTGAAAATCCTGTACTAGAGGACAGATAGCTTATTCTGTCTCTCCCAATGGTACATTTACTTCCTAGTTGCTGTGTTTTCTAGTTGGGAAGCTGTATTCGTGAAATAGGGAATGTTTCTATATTCAAAACTTGTGCGTAAAGTAGAAGGAAATCATGTGTGCATTTCTTAGCCATCATTAAAACACTGACAAAATAAAAGCTTTATAAAAGATTGTAGAAAACTAGAGTTCTTCTACACTTTTTCACAGCAGAAAGCTATCAGTCTCATAATGGAAATCAAAACACATTTTTTGGGTATAATTCTTTGCATGCCATTGTTCCTCACAGTGCTACATAATCACTTTACTTTTTCCTCTCATTTCAGTATCAACAAACATCTACCTACACATTAATTCAGAAGATATTAATTAAAAACTGGAAAGTATTGGAGCCTAGAACACTGATTTAAAAGGTCTCTGTTCATAGATTTGATATCATGTCCTAGCAAAAAACTTATTTTTAATCAAAGTATTTCCTTGTTAGGAAATGGCACACATAGGCTGTCAAATTATTTTCAGTACAAAAGTTACACAGATAAAATAGTTTAGCTGAATAGCTCTGAAGACTCCTAGGCATCAGCAGGGTAGGCACTTTTTCGGTCACAGAACTCTAAGCACACTGGGATTCAGCACAGCTTTGGTATTTCAACATCTCCTTCAGTTTCTGTGCAAGTGATATCCACTGACTGCCCAGTCCTGGACTTCTCCACTCGCAAATAATGCAAAGAAAATTGCTCCACATAGATTAATAGAGGCAGCAATATAGAAAACCGTCTGCCATTCTCCCACAGTATTCTGTCAAATAGGGGAAAGAAAAAATAAACAAACATGAAGTCAATTTGCAGCTCCACAACTCAGGAAAAAGTAATTTTAAAACTGATTCTGCATGTCTTTCCTATTTAAATGTAAATGCCATTCAGCATGATTTCATAGCAACATAAAAGCATTATAAACATAAAGGATGAAATCGTCAATATAGTCAATTTCAGTTTAGTAATACAACTCACAGGCAGTCCTGTCAGAATTGTATTACACTCTCTGCATCAGTTTATCGTATCAGGTGCAGAACCACCAACATGAACTCAGAGAATGTTATTGTGATGGCAAACACTGCCTAGCTTTCAGGTCAGGTGATCCAAGAGCTGAAGTGCCCTGCACTATGCAGTAAGATATTCTTAATGACTATGACGTAAATATTCCAAAATCATAAGTCCAAACAAGGTAGCTACCTTAACTAAGATTTCAAGAGGAATCCTCTAAACTCTGGCACTTAAGAAAAGCTCTAAGAAATGTGTAGTAAAGACCTGTGTTTTTTTGCCTTTTCCTTTTTTATGTTCTTTTTTATGTTCTAGATGACAACTGTAACAAACTTGTAAATGACCTTACTACAAAAACAGAATACCAGAAGAGTGTATTAGTATGGGCAGAGTGGAAATAAAACAAACAAAAACACCCCCAAACAACCCACTTGTTAAGATGTCTGGAAGAACTAATTTTATTGGAATCATGTATTAATGAATATTTTCAAATTATTTTTAAGAAAATCCTAAGAATGATCTCCAACTCTGAAAATTCAACTGTATCAATAAACTTATTCTTCCCATTTCCCTTTCTCAATAGATTTTAGAGTAATTGATACAGTTAATCAAAAAATAAAAAACTTTTCACTCCTTTTTAGTACCCAAATCACTCTTTGACTAAACCACCTTGGAAGTCAAATCTAACACTAGAATCTAGTCTCTCACTTATCTGACAAATGCTGACATTAGAACTCAACACCTCACGTGAGAGCCTAATTAAACAAAAAACAACCAACAAGCAAGAACTTGTCCCAGTTTGATAGAACAATCCCACAATTGTCTCATCTAGTTGGCATTTTATCAGAGTTCTACTGTGATTAAAACATATCCATTTTATTCCTAGAGAATATAAGGGGTGAGTCATAAAATTTTCCTACACAGGTCTTTGACTTTACTTTTATTTTCCTGAACAGAATGAGAAAAATAAAGGTCAGAAATTATGTAATTCATAGCAACAGAACAACATGACTTACATGTGTAACCCAGGTTTAATTTAATGGCTGCAGACTTGAGAAGACAGAATTCCTGTTCAAATGACATAGAAATGTAACAACTGAAAAATAGTAAGCAGACTTACATTCTGAGTGAGGTTTTTGGCAATAACTGGCCCCACCATTCCTGGGATAGTAGCAAAAGAATTTGTGATCCCAAGAAGAATTCCAGCATACCTACAACAGAAGTTGTTAACACTGCTTATTAATTTGTCCTGCTTATCAATCATAGATACGATTTTGCCTAATCTGATCACAAAGGCCTTATCCTTACCACACAGACAAATTAAAACACAAATATTCCAGTGGGAATTACTTGCTTTTATTCTAATAACAACTCAGTGACACTTGGTAAACACATTTTTAGGGACCTGGTTTAGTGGTGGACTTGGCAGTGTTAGGTTAATGGCTGGGCTTAATGATCGTAAGGGTCCTTTTCTACATAAATGATTCTATATGTCTGCATTTTCCAGAGACTAGTTATTGAATTTAACTTAAATTGCTCATAGTTTTGCTCAAGACCTATAATCCAAATCTACAATCCCTTTGCTGAGTCACAACCAAACTGGAATGGATCCATTGGAGCAGTTAGAAAAGACACATTGCATGCCTTGAAGTAGAAAGACAACAAGGAGTATGATGGAGTGCTGTTTGGCAACAGTAAGAGTTGGTTCAGGTTTCATTGCTTAAAACTTGTCTGCCAAGAAGGCAGTATCAACACTGCTGGATATCCCCGCTTACACTAGAGAGCGCATATTCCAAAGACAGAAGTTCAGTGTGCCATGACAGTCCTTACCTTCAGCTTTCTGTTGGTCAAGGCCAATGGGATATGTGTCTTACTAAACAAGTTCTGGTGGTTGCCATTTCTGCAGCTCCAATTCTGAGGCTTCCTCTTTCATGAGGCTGCTGTTCTATCACACACAAATGTATGCATGTGCACCCGTGGCTATAAAAACTTGCTGGGAAAAGCTGGTAACTTGCTTAATATCTGAGTCTCAGCATCTGATCTCTAAGCAATTAAAGATCTCTCTCACAGGCATGTTGCAATACCGGGAGATTGAAACTGTACCACAAGTGTAGACTTGTGAGGGAGACTGAAGAGAATTAAGAGCCATTCTGCAACAGAGTTTGACTTTCCAACCAATGCACAGACCCCTGCAGTTCAGATTGTCAGGGTGGATTTGCTGGCTGAAGAATCATAAAAAACACTAATAAATGCAGTTTACCATAGCAGAAAGGAGTCATCTCCCAGTTATCGTTTTAGGCTGTTTTGCAGAGTAAATTATGTGCTCACCACTTTTAACATATCAGAAATATAATTTCATGTCTAAGGAGAAATGTGTATTTTTTTAAAGTTTATTTATCAAAACAGGGGAATTAAACCATACAGCATTGTTACAAAAGGTTGTGGTATGTGCATTGGTTCCAATGGTATTAGAGAAACATGTTCTTTTTCTCTGAAAGGGAATCAAGTATCTAGCCCAGTGGTTGATTTTTTTGCCTGAAAGTCATCTTAAAGCATGGTAATGTATTTTAGACTGAGATCCAATGCTTTAGTTAAAACCATCTTTATTTCTTATAAACATAGCATGTAGTCCTCTTATCTTGGAAAGTGTTCTGGAATTATCAGGCCCTTATGAAGCTGAATGTCAAAGTGTAACAGTTTCCCTTACAAAAATAAGCACATGTAGCAAAACTCCCTTTTTAAAGTCTTTAAGTAGAACCAAATGCACTTTGCCTTCAACATGCTTAAAAACTACAATGCTCCTAACACACACTTTCAAAACTAAACATAGTTTAATAGTTTCCCTAGTTGTCAAAGATCTTTGACAACCAATTGTTGGCCAAATGCCTCTGTTTATGCCCTGTGTTTCTGACACAGGTTACATTCTCGATAATGCTCGCTGTTTGATGCAGATAACTGTGATGCCGCTCCCTCAGCACAGTGGAGACTCCCATGTGAAAAGGGAAAGCAAAAAGTGACATGTCTGTAGAGCAAGACCAACAGTAAGCTGTGGTCAGGTTCTTACAGCATAATGGGGATAACCAAATACAAATCAGCTTGCAGAGCAATCAAGTAGTAAAATCAAGAGTTAAAAAACAGGTATGTGAAGTGTTTAGTGTGCAACAAAGCCACAAGAATATTACAAGAGTTCAGGGCATCAGCAATACTAAAATCTGTAATAAGGGAAAGGTCCTGATGTAGATTTAAAGACCTAAAATAGAATACATTTTCCCCATATGAACAATCTTGTTTCCCTCCTGTCCCCAACTCTCCCCTCAATTTAAATACATTGATAACATAATAAACATATGTTAGAAACCAAAACCACATAGCAAATATTGTTTTTACTTAAGTATTGGTATTTTCATTCAATTTTTTTCCTGTGAATACAATAATGATTTCTTTGGCATAATGCAAGTTTTAGTAGTAAAAAGGGGCCCTTTGCTATTCTAGCCAGCATACTTTTAATCAATTAAAATAGGCATTTGTGTGCATTTTGAGACTGCTTTGAATCACTCATGGTTATAATTTCATTAAGAAAAATAAATACTGAGCTCTGAGTAAACTCTTAACAGAGGTTTTCTTCACAATTTTATGCAGAGCCTTTTTTTTAGCTTTCTACAATTATGTCTAGCATTTCCTTGAAATTGTGGATGTCTGCCTTGACCATTTAATCCAGCAAAATTCAGATGGTTGCAAAAAGTTAAGTAAGTGAGGGCGGAGAAAATATATTCTTCTTTTTCTTCTCATCTAGATGATTTTTCATTTCTGTATTGGAAGAATTTTTTTAATATGACCTTTGTTAAAAGAACATGCTCTTTTCCTTCTGTCTTCATTTGGACAGATTTATCCTGAATTTAAATGTGTATGTGCTGAATAGAAAATCACTGATTTCAATGAAACAGCATCCACCCTGAGCACATCACCACCAGGGAAATTTTTCCCACATATGCAGCTATTTGCCTCCAGAGGCAATGCTGGGCCAGTCCCTGAACTATCAGCAAGACACTTCGCTCTCTTGCACCCATAATCAACTGTCTGAGAGGGAAGAACAGCTAGAGGAACCTATCTGGTGTAAATGCAAAGGGAATAAAAGCAGGACTTTATGGAGGGCAGGAAGAACAGAGTGGGATTCAGTCAGAGGGATCAGCAGCTGACATGCATCAGCATTGTGTATTATTTTCTTCTTGTGTCTTTTTTCAACATCTAAAATACTCTGTATACTGTCATATACAAATTAACTCTTGAAATAAACACATTTGAAATGCAAAATGAAGTACCTCAAATTAGAAAACACACACAACACCCTAGATTGGGAAACCTCAGCCATCACCTGCATACAGAAGTTCCTTGTGTGTATGCCTCACAGAGACATACACTACCGTTGCATAATTTCCTTTTTGCTGTCACAGCTTTGTTGCTTCTGTGGACAGGATAAATTATACTCACTTAACAAGCAGCATTGAATACCTTTTTGGGAAACCAACTGTTGTAGTTCTGCAAAACTAAACTTGAAACAGTTGTGTAATAGCCCCTAATACTCCAGATGCACTGCTTTACCTATGTCTTCTAAATTTGTAATTCTACATGATTTAAAACAAAGTGCATCACAGAAGGTATTCCTACTTTGAAATTGAATTAATAGTACAAGGTGTTTAGACCTGGCTGCTGAGACATCCCCTCTTCCTTGCTACCTAACCTCACCTACCAAAATTGAATGCATTCCCACTAATTTACATCCATGTGTTAAGTCAAAACTTGTCCATCATTCTGGACACAATCACCATCTTTTCAATTTCCAAAGCCTGGATACTATCTTCAATTAGGATCCAAGGTCTCCCATATAAGTTGTCTAGATCTTCAGAATTTCACTATAAGTAACATTTTTATAGAAGGTTTTTTCCTTTTTTACTTGTACTTAAGGTCTTTTCATTTTACACATTAACACAGAAACATACTCTGCTTTGGACATTAAGTCATTTGACCCTGATCATATTTAAGCGCTACCACAAACAAAACCTTGACTTTTACTAGTGCAAAAAACGCTCATGTGCACTTTCAAAGGCATATACATGCATCCATAGTCTTTAGGAAACTAATGGATCTGTCAGATTCTGAATTTGTAACACACTGGAGAAATTACAGCCTTAAGTCTTAACTTTCCATTCTTACAAATTAGTAATTTCAGAGCAATTGTATGTACCTGATTTGCCACTGACAACAGGTTACCTACTTATAGTGAGATTTTGATTCCAGTGCACAGAATGTTTCTTAAATGCAAATAATCTACCTGTATCACAGTGCTTAAATATGGTAATGTTTTTCTGCTAAAGGTTCATATATCTGATAGAAAAATTTAAAGGAGTGAACCACTCAACTGTATTGCGCAGTTTGAAAAACAGTCATATTAAGATCATGAATCAAACAGGACAAAATCTAGCAAGTATCATTACAGGAGTGATATAAGTTTTTACTGCAAGATAAAAATTGGAATGATTCTAAACTGTTGTTTATATCACATCCTCTGCCAAAGTTGCACTTTTTGCAAATACAATGCTTAATACTGTAAACGCAAGTAATTGTCAGTGTTCACACTCCAGGTCTGTACAGCACATGGTCCATAGCTACATTTCCAAGGAACTTCAGCAATATTTAAAAAAAAAAGGTGTCATAAATGTTTCACATGCATTATCAATAGCTTCAGCAATACTTACAAGTTCAGCAATACTTACGAAGGTGCTATGTCCAGATGGTTGATGCTGTAGCCAGATGTACAAAATCCTCCTAGTGTTGTTGAGATAGTCACAAATGCAACAGCCAGTGCATAGTTGCAGCCTATGAATCCAGCTGCTACTAAGAACAGCGCAGGTCCAATCATTCCTGTAAGACAGAAACTTTAGAATCAACGATTTGGAGGCTCCAAGCTGCGTGTAGGTTTTCCATGCAACCTCCACCGCCCCCTGGCGTACAGAACGCAGCTCTGCACCGCACACATTACGGTGCAATGGTAAAGGATCATAAAGGTTGGAAGGGTCCTTAAAGACCATCTAGTTCCAACTACCCCGCCATGGGGGACACCTTTCACTAGATCAGGTTGCTCAAAGCCCCATCCAGCCTGGCCCTGAACACTTCCAGGGCCAGGGCAGCTACAACTTCTCTGGGCAACCTGTTCCAGTGCCTCATCACTCTCACAATAAAGAATTTCTTCCTAGTATCTAAACCAAATCTACTCTCAGTTTAAAGCCATTCCCCCTTGTCCTATCACTACATGTCCTTATAAAAAGTAAGAGCAAAGGGGTTGCAAACCTGTTGCTGTCTCAGGAAACAGCAGCCACATAATAAAAATTCCACTCTAGGTGCAAAGAACTTGAACTAGATTAAAAAAATTAACAAAAAATCAAAAGATATTGAGAATTACTTCACAAATTAGCTTTATTTATTGTTATAAATAAATTGAAGCTATACTGACACTGGTAGCTGAACAGTGCACTGTGAAAAAATCTGCATTTAACTCTCTGCGTTTCAGGAACAAACACTGACTTTTTCAGTTCATAATAAAGTTGAGCTGGAAGAGTTTATACAAATACATACACATGTGCACATATTTCTCCTGCAGGCACCTTCAGTAGTTGGTCTTATTTCGTGTTTACAAAATCTGAATGCCTGGTACATTTACACCAGAGCCTTCTGCCCCATGCAGAGACCTTGGGTTAGCCTGAGATGCCACATCAGGTACTGCCAGCAGCTCATCAGCCATCATGAGCTAATGCATGCTGCTTTCTGTCTCCAGCAACTTTGGTACCCACTTCCAAGTACCAGAGCCCATTTACACGACCCCATTGTGACCCCTGTAAACAGCTCCAAGCACATGCTTTTGTTGATGAAGCCAACCTGAGTCCTGCTTTTCCTAACAAAACATGTTTCCTCCTGAGTTGTACATACACGGGTCTGAGATGTGAGGCCCTGCAATAAATTGAATCACCAAAATGGTGTGTAGGCTTAAAACAAACATATAAGCAAAATACTTGAGAGTTTATCATAAGAGCTGCTTTAAAGAAAGCAATTAAATCCCCTGAACTGAGAAGGCAGCAAGAAGGCCATACATCAAATGGGCTGCAACTTGAGTGGGTCCTGTGCTCTGTTTTTTTAAATTTCTTTCCCCTGCTCCCTCTTTTATTCAGCAATCAACTTCCCTTTCCTAAACATAGCATTTTACCTGTGTTCATTAAAAACCTGATCTTGCTGATCCATTGGTGATTTCAGATAATTTCTCCTCTGAATTAGTCAAGACCATTTTAGATTCTTCCTATACTCATAGCAACTTTGAATTTTGCAAGTGTATTCCTATTCAGTAATTTCAGTCTTAGATAAACACCAAACAGCACTGGGTTGGGGATAGGCTCATGGAGAACAGTATCGTGTCTTGGTTTGATAAACTTTGTTTGATAACAAGGTTTCATTCTGTCAAGCAATAATCTCTCCTTTTATGGTGATTTTATCTCACCATTTATTTGATCAGTTTGCTTGTAGTCATGATGTATCTTGACCTAAACAAAGCTTTTGGCAATCTCTTAACCACTCCCTTATCCAATAGGCCTACTTTTCATGGGAAAAGACAGGACTTAGTCTTGATACATTAAAATACAAATAAAGCTGCTCCTCTCAAACCATGCACAATGCTGCCTCATCTCACAGCAGAATGTCAGACTACTCTCTTGAGCCCTTTATTTTTCCAAGACTGATATTTTTATGTATTCCAAGAGATGACACTTGCACCCACCTATGAGGGTAAAACATTTGCGAACACAAACAGTGGAGAAGTTCTGTTTTTCCCGCAAATAATCAGCAATTTGCCCAGACAGAATTATACATAACCAGCAGCCAAAATAAGGTAGTGCAGACAAAAATCCATTCTGTTAAGGAGATTAAAAAAAGACAGTTAAAACACTGAAATGACAAATCAACATGCTGAAAAATCCCTTGTGGTGGAACATTAACAGAGGCTGAACAGCGGTGCCAAAACCATCCATCCACATAATTGTTGGTATCACATAAGAGAGAAACCTAGGGATAGAAGAAGCAAAGGATATTAAAGATAACAATGTGGAAACTCTCCATTGCATAATGCAAAACCAATGCAGGCAGACCAAAAACTCAAAAGTTTCAACCAGCAACTGGGTTAAGGAAAAAGAAAACTATATATCCTGTGGACACTAACCTGATCATGAAAGTTTCCAGAAACACCAATATCAAGCAAGTTACTAACGTAAGTGGAAGCTGTAAATATTATTCAGAAACCTGAAAACTATATAGAATCTCTGGGTTTTGTACTACTGTAAGTTATTCACATTACATTATTCCATATCTGCTGAAACATCTGATGCTGGCTGTAAACAGAGACAAAATCCAGAATAGGACTGTCATCAGATCTAGGCTGAACATCCCATGATACCAAAGAACTATTATTGGTGACTTGACATTACTTACACTGAAGTCATCAGTTAATTTCCATTACTTCAAACAAGTGCTGTTTAGAGACTTCTGCCTGATTCTGCATGTTTTTCTGATGAAGGGAAACAAAAGGTACTACTCAACTGCATACACTTACAGCCTTTCCATACAATTATGGACAATTTCTGATAACAGAGCTGTAATCTGACCTATTCTGTGATTAAAAAGAGGTATTTGAATAGAATATTATAACCTTTGTCCATTAGTATGAGAGCTATATTTGTCAAGAAGTGAAAGATCCCCCAGGAATTTTAATTTGAAATAAGACCAGAAACACATCCCCACCTGAAGTCCATTTTATCAGCACTCAAACATGCTGTACGTTGGGTTGCAATGCTCAGCTTTCAAAAACAGTAAGTAAAATTTTGCAAAATAGAAGATAGTATCAGTAACAAAAACCTGCTTTTTTGAAGCACTTTTCAAAGACAAAGCATTATTTTTAACCAATTCCTTTATTTTAGGAAGGAAACTGATGTGCTACACAGTAGCAATTGTATAATATTTTAAACTGTAATGCAATTTCCATCTAAATGTGAGGCGACAAAGCTAGTCCAAGACTATATTTAACTTCTTGAAATTTCTGAGCACCTTTTACTTGAGCTATACCAGTTTCTCCAAGTAAAAAGTACCATCACCAAAACTGTCTCATTAGAGACATACCAGTACAGCCAAGTAATTGCTATAAATAAGAATGTTCTACCTGCCCTACCCCATAATTTTTCTGTGATAAAAATTTCCTTGTAAAGCACTATATCTGGACTGAGACGGTCAAAAACGGACTTTATTCGGAAGGAGGAATAAAGACATTTTATTGTACAGCTTCTTGCTTAATATAGGGTTCTATAATCCAGGGGCAGGCAACATGCAAATAGTTCTTAACTAAGGAATTTACAGTTTGTATATCTGTCTACGGCAGAGGCCTAAAGCTAATCCATTATTCATGAAACAAGGGGAGAAGAACAAAGAGTAATTTGACATAGGTTTTACACTCTCAATACCGAGCAAGGTTTACATATGCAATCTATATTTCTTTTAAATGCAAGGGACAGCGATGTCTGCAGACATTTATTCAACTCTGTTACTGGCGTCGTTCTCAAGTTCTGTTGGTTTTCCAAGGGGCGGAAGATTTCCCAACCAATCTTCCCACATTTTGTGCTCCCACACTGGACCTTAACTCTCTTGCTTTGTTTCATCCTTTTTACCTTAGTAAGAAAAGGTATTTTACCTCTGCTGCTCACTAAGGAAAAAAAGTGACAACTTGGAAAGTGATCCAAATCAGAACGAAGCTTCCCCCATCCCTTTCTCTCCTGCCTCCCCTCTCCCCCAGTTCTTAAAATAGTTTAAAAAAATGCCACTTGTCTAATGGTTTTCTTAGTTTTACTTTTTTTTTTAACTGGAAATGTTCTCCTTTATGAGTAAGCAAAGAAGTAGATAGCATTTCAGAAGCTGTAAAACAAGGTATAAAATCTGAACCATGTAACAGGGGAAAATATTTTTATAGTTACTGTTTTAAAACAGAGCAGTTAAAGATGGGTAATATGCGTCTTTAATGAGAAAAATGAGCTCAAAAGCTAAAACTATGCTAAATGTCAAGTAAGTCAAAAAAGTGAAAATTATAAGGCAGGCAACATTTTCGACATATCTATTCAATTGTGCGGGGTTATAATTTCCCAGCTATACATTTACATTCCAAGGTTCTCAAACAGGTTCCTCTGTTCTAGAAAACAGGAAGATCTCTGTTATTTAGTTTCTTTAATTCAGAAGAAAGTGATTGTATTTGTGTTTATCTTACCTCCTGTGCATCAAATCGCAGGATCTCCTTCATGTAGGTGGGCAAGAGTGTTAGAAGAGTATAGAAAGTCCAGTTATAAGAGAAGTGTGCCACAACTATAGCCCAGAGAGGAAGGGACTCCAGCATAGGTCTCCAGGGAACAGATTTCTGTGTAGAAAGCTAGTAAGCAGGAGACAAAGAGAAGAGAAAAAGCAATCAGGACACTGACATGAACATTTACTAAATACAGTGTTTCAATGCTACCCAAATCTATGCTGATCATCCATTCTGAAAGGCACAAAATCAGTCTCAGTTGATGGTGCAAGTCATCAGCAACAAATTAATGACTGTATTCAATTCTCAGTGAACGTATACTAATGTATCTTACTGCTGTTTACTACTGCAAAGTAAATGAACTATTATTACATTTTGCAATCAGAATTTCTAAAAGTATGCCTTCCCTTGTTGAAATTTGATGTCTTTTGCTTTTACTGTAGATAATTAAATATTTAGTCACCCCACAGGTGTTTATGTAGCTGAATCTTTCCTGCTCAAGCCTAGATATTAATTTTGGTCTCTCAGCTAGCTTCACTGTTTGTAAATATATATCCCCAGTCACAGGAATAAAAACTTTTATGCACACTTTAGGAACTGGCTTATTAGCATTTTTCCTGGAAACAGTAATTTCCTTCTTACTCTAGATGACACATCAAAAAATATTTCTAAAATATTGTATTGCTAATGGTAAAGACATCATACAGGTCTGGATATAGTATAAAGTGATAGATTTGAGCTTTTTTAAGTAAAGCACCGCAACAATGTCTGTAATAAAAGACATTATTATAAATATTTTGTTCGATCATTGAATGCTTCTCAGTTATGCAACTGCACTATTTTTTATATTTTTTGTTTGAAAAATTCTGCTTCCTTTTCGGGTTAAGAATGTTATTCTATACATAAACAGAGCATGATGCTAATAACAATACTTGTTTATGTTTTGATTTAAGTAAGTAGGTCTATACAAAAGTGGTGTACCTGATCTTTTAGAGAAGACAGTATATATTCTCTCTCAGCATGTGAAATGCTCCTGTGAGTTTCTGGTGTATCACTAACCAAACACATCCAGAAGAACCACCATAATACACCAAGTGCCCCTATTGTTGGGAAAAGATGGGTAAAGAGATAGAAATAAAAAAATAAGCAATTATACTGCATGAAAAACATGCTCAGATGATTTTGTCAGAACTGTTTTCTCAATGTGCTAATGTAATCTTTATGAACATTATTTTTCTATCTACTTACAAACACGAGTTCCCCAAAATGGCTTAACAACACGCATTTAGAGATAATAAACAATGAAGATGACTAAGCAAAATTTTTTTGTTTTGTTTTTCCCCTCTTTTTCTTTCTCTAATTGAAGGGCTTCATACAGCAAGAAAGTTGCATACACATCACAAAATTCTATTTTTATCAGTCACATGGAACACAAAGGATATGGCTTACCCACAGGAAATAAAATTCACATTTGGTTTTATCACAAAAAATACTTTGTGCACATACACAGAATATCACTACATACTGATGTGTTTAACTGATGTGCCAATCTTTCTTTTCTTTCTTAAGCCAATCCCAGAACTGTAATTTAAAAAATGTAACTTTTCAATAGTCACTCCAAATTAGACACACTTTTCTGTAACATTTTAAATAATTATTTTATTTTGCCCAATTCTTTGAACCCTTTCAATTTATAAAAAAATTGACGTGGCTTTGTTGAGAAAAATGTAACCTTTGTCTTCTATTATAATTCTCCCCCATGCAGGATATGAAATGACACAGATATATAAATAGACCTGCAAAAAGCATCAGTTAGTTCTGTGACATGCTGTTAAAAAATATTTTCTGTTTGAGCTTCTTCTAGAACGTAAGTCACAGTAAACATGTCATGCCTTGCATTTTGGGCATTCCTTCAGGGTTCCTGTGACTGCTAGAGAGATTTTCCACAGCTTCCATTTTAAGCATCAGAAACTTTTCACACATTCTTTCATTCAGAGAAGTTTATTCCTAGGATTAAAGTAATTAACTCAATTTCACACTTCAGATAAGAAATTTCAGCTTGTTGTTTCCAAGTGATGGGAGAGTTAAGAGCATTTGACTTGTACGAGCTTTTGTCCAACTCAGAGACAGCTTTGCTCATTGGAAGCAAGGCTTATACAGCCACTCACTGGAACCTACTTAGCTTTAAATATCTCTAATTGCACAGAAGGGATAAAATAGCAACCCAACATGCCAAATAAGCTTATAAAACATAAAATAAGTTTTATAATATATAACACTTTTCAAAACGAATATGGAATTTACCTTCAATAATGAAGAAAAATCAAAATACAAACTCACCAAATATGTAGAACACATAAACCCAGTTCATATAGTAGCAAATTAAACCAGATAGTGGCAGAGAGACAACAGTTCCCAGCTGTGCACCTACCGGAAGAAAGCAAAACAAAGTGAAAAAATAATTAGATTCCCTTAAGTATAAGTGGCACTTCACAGTTACTTTATTTGTCTGTAATAAATCATGCATAAAGATCTGTCACTACCACTAGAGGGCTGCACTTTGCTTTAAAGAAACACGAGCACAACAGGCTGCTTAGGCAGCTCTAAGCAAACAACCACAAAGCCCCGGGCAGCCAAAATCAGAAGGAAAGAGCAATGAAAGATAAGCATTCTTGGCACATTTGTCTCCAATAAAATGATGGCTCTAATACATCCAAATCAATGCAAATTATTTAACTGGTATTGCTGCAAAAAAAGAGAGAGCAGATCACACTATAATTAAGACTTGGGGGTATAATATTCTGACTTCATATATAATCAGTTTGCATTTCTTTTATCTACTACTAGCTCCACAAAAACAGGAATGCTAGAAACAAGAGCCAGAAGGCATCCATATATAACCAGCAGGTTCAAATCCCATGATCCCTAAATTCCACAGGGTGTAGGATCAGGAAAGGAAAAAGGGAAAGATGAGAATATTAGAGTTTATAAACAAGCAAAAAGCAAGAAGGAAGTACTTCTGTGCTTATAATTCAACATACATTTTACAAAGGATGGTAGGTGTTTCCCTCTCGCAAATCTAAACTAGAAATCCAACCCAAATTATTTACATACTTAGAAACACTACTAGTGATAAACAGTAGCTCTTGTCTCCTGTTAGTTGTACAATCACTTCTCCAAGCCCTAATCTCAACTCAGAGAACATTATTTTGATATTCTGGCTACCTAGATTCCATCTTCATAGAAACAGTAATTTTATTTGAGGTGTAAAGTTTCAACTGTGAACAACAAAACCACATATGTCATGCTAAATATAAATCAAAATAACAACATGTAACTTCAATCATATGTTCTCTCAGAAAATCAACATGATCACGATTAAATTAACCACAGACCACATGACTGCCAACAGGGCAGACAGGAAACAGTTTGCCAAGTTTACACAAGATGCCTTATCCACCCATGACTGCTAACAATTGCCTATTCAAGGTACAGACTCTTCTCAACTAGTACATTAGCATATAGTTCACAAAATACAAAAGGACAGTTTAAAAACTCCCAATTGCTAAATGCAGTAGAAGGCAATCCCAATTCTGTGCTCTCTGCTTAACTTTGTGCTGTATCTCAATTCTTCCAAAGCAGATTTAATAACGTACCAAGGCAGAAAAGATACAGCAGGAAAAAAAAAAGAGAGGAAAAAAGCTTTCTGCTGCACTGCGTGGGTTAAAGTGGCTCACTGACAGGTCTGATGAGTGCCTGAAACAGCAAAAAGAAAGGAACTGGACACTTGGCTAGGAGGGAAGTAAGAAGTATGGGGAAAAAAGGATTAAGGCTTCATTCCTCTTGGCACAAGTGAGTCACTACACTGGTTTAGCTGCTTAAAAACCTGTAGCTGAAGTTTTCACGGTATAGGCCTGTCTTCTTGATGAATTCCAGACTGAATAAAAAAGCTGTAACAATTAACACTAACAAGAGTGACCAAAGCAAACCATTACTTCATTAACTGAATGCAAAATTTGTCATCCTCAAAGAAATAATTTCACTTTTGACTAGCAAGTTAAGAAACTTATGTGTTTCACCTGCCCCACAAATATTGCATTGAGCAATGTGATTGATCAATAAACCCCTAAGATGCAAGAAGGCTCAGTGGAGATGGGCAAGAGCAACGTGTCCACTGGGCTCTGAGAATAGCACAGGGTGTGACCAACCGCAGGTCTTGCAAAGTAACTGACTTTATCTCAACACAAAGGGGACCAGAGGGTGGTCTTTGTTTTAGATAAACAGCTATGTCAGTCGAGTAGATCAGCTGATGCTATAAATTTTTCTCCTCATTCAGTTCCTTAAAAGTGTGACTGTCTCCCTGAGTTAGCCAGACCAATATAAGGGGAGTGAATACACGGGTTAGCCCAACACAAACTATAAAACAACAACAGAATTTCTGAGAGAAAATAGACTTCAAAGCTGCGTTCAACTCAAACATGTATTGCAATTGATACATTTTGCTAAATGTTAATTTACATTTGTACTGTATTTTCAGTATATTCTGTATCAGTTTGCTATATCAAAAATCCTGTGTAACTTCAAATATCTCTGAACAAGTAAATTTCATACCAAACATGACACCTTCCAGGCATAGGTCTTGGGAGTATTGGACTTTGACAAGGAGATCTTCAAGCAATATCCAGGACCTTGGATATTTTCTTCCTTAAGTTCCTCCAAAAACACTTTAAAAAACAAACCTCCAAAAAATAACCAACCAAACATCTCTATTCTGTGACTGCCCCAGCTTTTTAGTTCCTAATATTAAATCTCTTTTACTTACAGTGTCTTCTCTTAATAATCTCCACAATAACGTTTTGCACCACTTTATCCCACAGTTGGCCTGAAGTTTATACTTCATTGCAGATCAATACCTTTTCTCAGGGTTATAAAAGCCATGAAGAAATGAAGATAACGAATTCAAAGTAAGTCTTAATTTAATGTTATGCTTTCTGGATTAAATGCTAATTAAAATTTGTTATATAAATCCCTTTGATTTAAGTCAATCCTCCCTGTTACTGCAATAAAAATGTATAATCCCATTATCAGCGTGGGAATTTCTCACCTGCATAAGAAATACTAAGGAGCTTGCTGCGTTCCAGTGGAGGAGCCCAAGAAGACCACATTGAATGCATAGCTGGGAAGGTAACACCCTAGAAAATATTTCATTCTGTTGAAATGCAAGAATTTTAGAACTCCCTTCAACTTTACAAGTTTCAAAGCATATTTCATTAAAAAGCAGTAGTACAAGCTGTTAAATTTCTTGTTTATCAAGAAACTACTTCAAAAAAGTGTGCAAGGTGTGAGAGCAAGAAGGCAGAATTAATTTCTCCTGATTTTGGTTCTGTATATACTGGAAAATCAGCAACAATACAAACAGTATTGTTCCGAGGTCCTGGTTTCTGAAAAATGTGAAAGGATAACTCTAGTTTTGGCCCAAGTGTCCTTCTAAAGAAATCCCTTTATTCTTCTTTGAAAAGCTTAGGCTAAAATACAGTGCAAATATTTTAATTAGTCAAAAAACTTTAAGCCACTCAAAATGAAACAATCCATATACTACTTCAGGATACCAACACCCAGAGTCTAATCACTACAATTTACTAATAAACTATCCAGATAAATTTTCAAGTCACATAGAGAAAAAGAATTACCTCTCCCAGTCCTTCCAAGGCTCTGACAGCTATGAGGTAGCCAACTCCCAAGTTTGCTGCTAAGGGAGTAAGCAAGGTGAATAAAGAGGTACCAAAGATGCCAAATCCCAACAAAAGCTTCCCTCCAATTTTGCTTGCAAGATATCCTCCTGGAATCTGAGTAATGATGTAGCCATAGAAAAAAGAACCAAGGATCCATCCCTGAGTATCAGCATCCCAAGAATACTTTTCTCCCTAAAAAGAGAAAAAAAAATAAAATGCGGCACATTCAAAATAGCAGTTTCTCTGACCATATTTTATATAACATTGATCCATCATTTAGCCCTTTACAACTGAGTTTCAAATTTTTCATGGCCTACTCCCTAAGGTATCCTTTCTCTACATACATCTATACTACAATCAAAGTTGTGTTAAAAGCTAATTCAGGTAGTTAACAGTCTGTTTAGACATATCTAGACAAGGCATGAAAATCATCACAACATGAAATGTAAGTGTCCAGGCAGTTCTCCCTTTCTGAGATCCAACAGCTTGGGTTAGGTGACAGGTACAGACTACTCAGGCTGCCTGAGTGCAAGTCCCACTTCTGTATCACAGCATGGACTTTCTGTCATGCCCTACAAAATGGCTTTACCTGCAGAAAATTTATGGACAAAAACCAAAGAAGGAGAGCAAGATGCTTAGATTTATTATAAAGAAAGAGAGCAGCCAAGGAGAGGACTCACAAGGGTAGGTGGAATAATGGGATAAGCACAACAGAGGAAAGATGAGTTTAGCAGACAAAGTAATAAAAGTGAAGATGATCGAAATAAGGAGTTTGCAGCTATAAAGAAAGTCAGCAAGATGGTATGAACTGTTGCCCAGTAAAGTGACTATGAAGTTTGGGATCATTTCCAAAAGACCAATTTTTAAGCATCTAAATGAGCAGCATAGATTTGATGGAAGTGACGAGACAAAATCTTCCCGTAAAATCTGTGATAAATAATAAATGATGTCTAAATAAGCAAACAAAATGAAAGCAGGAAGATGGCAAGAGTGCTCAGTAATAACTTCAGCTGTAAGATGAGATATGCAAATCCAAATTAACAAAGTTGTTTTTTTTTTAAAAAGCTTTCTTTTCATCTCCAACAGTTCAGTTAAGAAATGTGATTTTAAGGATTACTAGAAGGGAAGTCAGAGACAAAGGATATAAAGACAAAAAGTATCTGGAAAAGAGATCAAAGAAGTAAAGAAAAAAATATTCTATGTTAATTTGTAATGAAATTTCATTCCATTATGACTGTATGAAGAACAGGCAAATAGGGGCAGTGACGTGAGTTCTGATGCAGATATAACAGTAATAGTTGATCACTGGCATATAAAACTGCGAGTCACAGCAGATTTACAGGGACAGATTAGCCAATTTTTAAGGAATAGCTCAGGAAGGAGGTATATAAAAACCCGACTCTCAGCACACCACTTTTAAATTAGCTACTATTTTCAGAATAACTTTAAAAGAACCACTGAAAAGGTCATCCAGTAAAAAGCAGCCTGTTCTCTTGCCACCTAAATATGATTCTATCTGTCACAGATTTCTACTAAGACCACTTTTACATGCCACATTACAGGACAATAGGAGTGAGACCTCACCGTTGTGTTGCGAGGAACATTGATGGTGGAAGAATGCTCTGGACACACATTGGAAGTCGTGTTCTTTGCTAAGCTTGTGTTAGGCTCTACCATATCCACCAGAGCAACACTCAGGTTCACACGTAATGCATACAGGAGGAAGAACCCCAAACAGGCCAGGAATGCAAGGTTGTAGCGAGCTGAACAGCATGCAGGGACTGAAATGAGAGCAAAGGAAAAATGTTCGTTTTAACAGAACCTAACAAAATAAGAACAACTGATAAGCAGCTTTTACTAAAATTTTCACATATTTTGGGTATGAGAAAAAATAGCAAAGGAGACAACCTAATTTTTCTTATGAGGTTTATTCAGAAGGGAAAACAGCTGAGTGTTGTTGAAAAAAAAACCTGCCCACTTTTGGACTGATGTGCAAAACACATGTAATCCTGCGTTAGATAACTGGCAGCTACCCACACAAGAATAGGGGCTGCAGCAGAAGTGTAGTGTGTGGTCTGTGGAAACGGATTGAGAAACATAGTTTCAAAAGTTCTCTCCAAAATCCTGTAATACTTGTTTAAAGTAGAATTTCACACTTTAAAAATGACTCAAGAAAAACATATACTCTTAAAACAGTGGTAAAGAACAGTCATTTCGATTTCAGGCTGTTTTCTAGGACAAGTTTTCCTTCTGTAAGTTTGTTTGTAAGGCAATATGCATTTGCTGACAGTTGCCAAACAGAGAAAACTACCAGCAAGGGGAATGGCACACACTGCAGTGGCACGCACTGTGAAACAGTGACAGTTTCCCAGTTGCCCAGTAGGCTCCTCTTGGCAGTCACCATATAACAATGCCAAAGGACAATGAGTCTCAAGATTCAGCATAAAATCTGTATTGTGACATTAAATCAACTCTGCCAGCTGTTTAACACAGGTATCAGACTTTGCACTGTAACACAGTTATTGATTTCCTTCCACAGTAGTACACAGCAGCATTTGGCAGAGATCACAGTTGAGGTATAATAGTTGAAAGCTCTGCAGATACTCATCATAAACTGGGAATGTCTGAAACCTACTGAGTAGGAATGTCAAATCGTTGAGGAACTACTTGAAGAATCTGCTGAATTTACAAATAGTTAGGGGGTTGAGTTTCTCCTCTTGTCAAGGATTTATGGTGCTTGTGGAAAATTTTATAACCTGTCTGAAACTCTGTGAAGGTTGGGGATCAGCACCTACAGATATTACATCAGCCTACAGTGACCTCATCTTTCTCTGACTATTCAGAATTCAAATGATGAATAGCATAAGTACATCTATGAACAACAGGACTGAACTGGAGCTTCATCTGATAACTGCAGCATGTCACTCGACTGAATTCTCTGATCTGCAGGAAGAAACAAAGAGCAGTGCCATGGGTCAAGCTAAAGATACTTTCCCCTTCCCAGTAACTTCCGTAAAACAAGGAATAAGACTATGCAATTTTATTTTTCAGTGGGGACACTGACAGAGTCTTTCTGCAAGACTGCTTTTCATGCAATTAGTAGAACTTTCCATTTTTGAAGTCTCTAACCCTGAAAAACTTTATGTGAAGTTCATTACAGCTATACAAGTTGTTAAAATGACACAGAGATGTTGTATTTGCTACATTCATTTAGTAAATGAGTAATAAATGAGGCTATTGTATAAATATGCAAAACCCCTTCCAAACTTGCAGTAATTCTAGCTCCTGCTTCCTTTGAAAAAGGCATACTGGATTTTTAAATGGCATGAAGGAGAGCAGCCAAGATTTTATTGCTTACTTTAAAAACAATAGGCATCAAGAACAGGAAGTGCTTACTGCACAAAAACGAGTCAAGCAGCTTTGTTGTCATTTATTGTTGTTTAAAAAGCAATTTGCCCTAAGTAGAAAATGTACAGTCATATAATTTATTATCATGAATATAAAGACAGGTAAAGTTATTTAACCATTCCACTTCTTGTATGTTAAGACAATAATAGCAGAAGGATAAATATCACACTGATGATGTAACCTGTCCTTGGAAATGCAGATTAACTGGAACATCCATTACTCTTCCTCTCTAAGATTGTTACTGGTATACACGTTGTCTGGAGATCAAGCTCCACAAAACAGATGTGCAAGAACTTAAGGTCACTAATGTCAGATTTTGTTTTCAACTGTTAACAGTTTATTATAAAAATATAACAAACATGTAGATCTGAAAGCCTGAAACAAATAGCTACTAAATTATGGCTTTCCTGTAATTTTACTTATTGCATTTTCAATACCTGAGAATATTAAATCAGGTTAATAGAAGAATCAAGAAGATTCAACATGTGTTTCAGTGACCCACTTTTTCAGGAGATTGCTATAATCAAAGAGACACAGACATTCACACCTCTGATGTTTAAAGCAGGTAACCATTGTGTTCAGGGTCTTACCTTGACTAGCAGTCTTCGCTCCTACATCTATAGTTAATTCTGATTTCAGGGACATGTTTGTAGCTATAACTGAAGATTCTTAAATTGCAGTTAAAAAATAGGTCTGTACTGCAAGTGTCACAGCAGTTAAAGGAAGTTGCTTGCCTGCTGTATTTTTCCTTATGGGTGAGGTGAACCACCTCCAACCGGAGCCTGATGCATTGTGCAAACTTAAGAGCATATTGCTTTAGTAAGACTTAAGCTCCAATTTCTCTCCTTCTGTCACTTCTCTAAAGTCATTTTGTTAGCAGCTCCCCTTGATGCAGTTATACATTTGCTTAAGTAGGTTAGAGCATCTTTGCACAGCATACTGAAGAAACTAAAAATCTTTTACAGTTTGTACATTCTGGGAAACAAAACAACACAGACAACACCCTGAACACGCCAGCCCTGTTGCTAAGCCCTGACGTCGAAATGAGCCTCCTCTGCTACAACCATCTTTGAGCCTCCTTCCACCTTCGAGCCTCCTTCCACCTTCCTTTCCTCTCCATGCTTCCATAACAAGCAATCAACCTTACACAAATTCTGCCTTAAAATGAAGTTCTGCCACGACCTCCAAGTCTTTAATTGGGCTGGAACTATGTGCTTGTCTTCACTGCAAAGGCACCAAGCTGAAGGCAGGTGTGTGTGACAGCGCAGCATGTCTGTTCCCAGACCCCGACGGACCCACGACCGCTGTCAGGGCGCCGGGCCATGTGTGACAAGGGCCATGTGTGCCCAAGGGACAGTGTGTGAAAAGGGGCAGTGTGTGCTGACAGGCTGTGTGTGCCCAAGGACAGTGCGTGTGCCGAGGGGCTGTGTGTGCCCAAGGACAGTGCATGTGTGGAGGGGCAGTGTGTGCCCGAGGGACAATGTGTGCCCAAGGGGCCGTGTGTGCCGAGGGGCTGTGTGTGGCCAAGGGGCAGTGTGTGGCCAAGGGGCAGTGTGTGCTGAGGGGCAGTGTGTGCCAAGGGACTGTGTGTGCCTGAGGGACCGTGTGTGTGCCCAAGGGACCATGTGTGTGCCCGAGGGACAGTGTGTGCCAAGCGGCTGTGTGTGCCCAAGGGTCGGTGTGTGGCCAAGGGACGGTGTGTGGCCAAGGGGCGGTGTGTGCCCGAGGGGATGTGTGTGCCCAAGGGACAGTGTGTGCCAAGGGACAGTGTGTGCCCAAGGGACTGTGTGTTTTGAGGGACAGTGAGTGTGCCCAAGGGGCACTGTGTGTGCCCGAGGGGCGGTGTGTGTGCCCGAGGGGCTGTGTGTGTGCCGAGGGACTGTGTGTATGCCAAGGGACAGTGTGTGCCGAGGGACTGTGTGTGTGCCAAGGGGCAGTGTGTGTCCAAGGGACAGTGTGTGCCCATGGGAATATGTGTGTGTCCAAGGGGCAGTGGGTGCCGAGGGGCAGTGTGTGCCCAAGGGTCTGTGTGTGCCCAAGGGACGGTGTGTGCCCAAGGGTCTGTGTGTGCCCAAGGGGCAGTGTGTGCCCGAGGGGCAGTGTGTGCCCGAGGGGATGTGTGTGCCCAAGGGACAGTGTGTGCCCGAGGGGCTGTGTGTGCCGAGGGGCTGCGTGTGCCGAGGGGCTGCGTGTGCCCAAGGGACCGTGTGTGCCCAAGGGGCCGTGTGTGCCCAAGGGGCCGTGTGTGCCGCGCCCCGCCGCGCCCCGGGCGCCGACCCCCGGCCCGCCGCTCCATGGCAACGCGACGCTGCCATACAGAGGCTGCCGCCGCTGCTCTCACCCGTGCCGGGCTGGGACTCCTTTAGCAGCGGGGTGCGGTCCTCTCCCTCCTCGGGCTCCATCTCGCTGCTGCCGCTCGGACTGGGCAGCGTGTCCAGGGCCAGACCGCCCGGCGCCACCGCTGCGGCCGGTAGCGCGGCCCGGCCCGGCTCAGCTAAGCTTGGCTCGGCTCAGCTAAGCTCAGATCAGCTCGGCTGGATTCGGCCCCGCTCAGCTCCGCTCGCCGCCTGCCCCGCTCTGCCCCGCTCTGCCCCGCTCTGCCCCGCCAGGTACCGGCGGCCGCAGCCTCCGGCGGTCATGTGATGGGCATTGCCGGGCGGAAGCGGCTTCAGCCGCAGCGCTGCGGTGCTGCCGGGCTGCCCTCGGTGGCCATCTTTAGTGAGGGCGGCCTCCCCTTGTTCCCCGAGGAGTGACGGACGCGCAGACAGGCGGGCGGGGCGCGGATGTGGCTGTACGGGGTGTCCGCGCTGCTGTGGGAGAAGTTTCTCATACTTAGGGCAAATCTGATCAGGCGGATCACGCCTTCCCTCCCCGGGGCCGCTCGGCACACGGGCACCACGCGTGGGTGCGGCTGCGCTGCGGGAGCTCGGGCGGGGCAGGGCAGGGCGGGGCGTCGGTCGGTCTGTGACCACCGACGTGGCATGTCCAGTCACTGAAGTGTCTGCAGCACAGCGTCTTTTTACTCTGGTGCGTGTCCAGGGCCCGATTACTGCAGTGAGGCTTTAAAATCATAGGATCATATTATATTAAGGGCTTGGAATGGACCTTAAAGATCTAGTCCCACCCCTGCTGCCATGGGCAGGGACACCTCCGATTAGACCAGGTCGCTCAAGGCTTTACCCAGCCTGGCTTTGAGCACCTCCAGGGTCGGGGCATCCACAGCTTCCATTGAGAATCTGTTCCAGTGTCTCGCCAACCTCAGAGTAAAAAATTTCATCCTAATACATAACCTAAATTCCCTTTCTTTCAATTTGTACCCATTACTCCTTGTCCTATTACTACAATTCCTGATGAAAAGTCCCCTTAAGATACTGGAAGGTTGCTATGGGGTCTCCATACAACCTTCTCCAGGCTGAACAGCCCGAACTTGCTCGGCCTGTCTTCATAGGAGAGGTGCTCTAGTTCCCTTATCAAAATCGTGTAAAAATACACCAGTATAAATAAGCATCAAAGGGTTTGTAATAGAGCTTTTTCTCTCAGAATCAGTGGATTTCAACCTCAGTCAAAGCTAACAATAGAGAACAGGTCTTTAAGTTTTACAGGCTGTTACATGGTAGCCACCTCCACTCATCCGTGCCCTCGCCAGGGCTGAGTGCTGAGTCATTTTGACGATCCTGATGGTTCGATCCACCCACTGAATGCCTTGGCTTTATTTAGGTGCCTGTGCCATTCTACAGATGTGTAAGTAACTGCCTGGAAAATTCCGGATACTGGAAAGAGGAAGAATGCAAAAGATTCATGGTAGTTTATTCAACTGTGTTGTTTCACACAAGGTAGATACACTGAGTTTGTAAGTATCAATAGAATATCTGTGGCTGTGTGCTGGTCATACAGCATCCACATCTATATTGTGAACATGAGAAGCAAAACAGCCCTTCTGTTCTCATTCTGAAATCTAGCCTAAATGTCTTCTGTGAGTCAGACTTACCTGGAAGCCGTTCTTACAGCTAAAATTACAGTAAGAAAACAAATTGCCTTATTCTGACAAAGCACACATCAAACATATTTTGCAGTGTTTTATGAGAAGTGGAGATTTGGTCTGTAGTACTCAAAGACTTTAGCTTTGCATTTCACACATGGTACTCTTCGTGGTCTTTCTGTATATACCACTAAAGAGACCACAGTGCATTAACACCCAGCCCATGAGGAAGGAAGTCTAGGGATATATGGACTGCATGCAGCATGCACAGGATCACGAGTTTGATCACTTCCATCCTGTGCTGAACCCGAAGCTCTCTATAGTCTCCTCTCATCATAACATGGGGAAGATGAGAGGCTGTAGAGACTGGGGTGATAGAAGAGGTTTTCCTAGGCACCCCCTTTCTTTTTTTACCTCTCTTGTTTCTTCTTCATGCATGTTGTATCTTAAATCTACCTAATCGTGCAATATTAAGGAGCGTGGATTTCACTGCCTTGTTGCCTCCTTCTCAGATCTTTTAGACGCTTACTGTTGAGTGAATCTTTCTCATTTAGTGTCACACTACACCAAAAGCAGCTTGATTGTGAGGTTGCAGCCCCACAGTCAAAAGGTGACACCCATAAATACAGATTTGGGAGTGTGTAAGGTGCACTGACCTTAGTCACAGCAGATAAAAATGTCATTCCTTATTCCCAGGAGGCTGACTCTGTGTGTAGCTGTATGGCAACTGGCGTGTTTTTTTTCTGCCCAGCCTACCAGGCACTGCTGGTTGTTGCTCTGCTCTGCCAGGCTATGATATAGCTGTGATGAAGTCCTGATGTAGAGGATTTGAAGTATATTCTGAATTTATATATTTTTATTTCTAAAAACGACACTCATTTGTATTCAAACACTTTTGCCCTGGTTACTTTAAATGCTGGATGCAGCTGTGTTCTGTGCTAGGCTGGGGAGGTGGCAGACAGTACTGCTCAGCACTCTGCTTGCTTCCCTTATCATCTGACTCCACAGCATGAGAGAGGGAATCAGCAAAGGTTTACACTTCCTTCCCTAAATCCCTCCTCGACATTTCACATAAAGCTAAAAAGACACGCTGCAGCATTTCTCGTATAAAGCACCAGATGGCTCTCTTTCCTCTGAAGTCCCTTTCGGAAAAGAAATCTTGGATGGTGCCTGCCTTCTGAGAAAATCCAGCTTTGTTCCTTGTGCCATGGATCCTTTGGGCAAGCTCTCATAGCAGTGCAGATAGGATACAGCTATGATGATGTAGGAACACACTTTAAACTGATCAACACTACCTATGCTCATGGCTTAGAAGATGAAGAAGGTGGACAGGGAAAATATATCAGTGATGCTAATCTAAGTTGCAGTATTTTCTCAAAGAGCAAAATAATGTCTCTTCTGTCAGGTTAGGAGGTTTTCGAGGATATAATAAAGAAGTTGCTTCTGAGTTCCCATGTTTTTTGACTCTTTTAAAAATTACCATCACCAGATATCCTTATTTATACATTTAAAAAAAAATCTGACTTTTGAAATCTTATTTTTTAAAGATAAATAGAAGAAAAGAGCAGAGAAATACAGCTCATATTCACAATATAAGAACTACCTGGTTATTCTTAAATAACTGAAAGCAACATAAGGAAAGTTCAGTAAGTGATGATCGAAATATCTACTTTTAAATTTGTCTAAGTCTCCTTCTATACAGCATAGTATACAGCATTTATATATTGTAAATACCTAATACAGATGTTTACATTTTAGAATGATAATTTACCAAATGGAAGAATATAAAGTTAAGGTATCAGATTGTCTGGACAAGAAAAAATATGTGCATGCATCCAAGGAAAAATGTCTTGGGTTTCCCCACAAAAAAGCAAGTTACAGTCAATCAAAAAGAAAAAGAATTAGGATGCCTTGGCCTGTGCAGTTCTCCTACCGTAAAGTTGAATACCAAGTCCTTACTAAATCATGCATAAGATGATGCTGACCAAATCAGAAAAGGCTTACGTGGCTCTGGCAGTACAATGTGTTTTCATCTGTCTGGAAATATTCTGTCTGCTGCAAATGCCTCAGGGCTTCCTGTCACCATGGATATTTTTGCCTGGGGACTTAGGTTGTGAGGGGAGATATTCATTCTGCTTGCTTTTCTTATTGTTTGCTTGCAGAGGCACTCCATGCTGTTCAGTTTTTGACACTGATCATGGCAGCAGAAAGCTTGGGTCTTTGCTCAGTTAGCAACATTGCTTTTATATGGATTAAAGGAAGAGTCTATTGTGTCCTCTACAAAATACTGTCCTGGCTTATGTGGCAATGCTTGACTAGATTCAGAGAAGTGGCTTAGGCTTTGTATTGCTTAAATTTTAGTGTGGTTGCCAGTGAAAGTATAGATGTGAAGCAGAGGCAATCTTAATGTCTAGACTTTCTTATTTATGGGTATTCTTAAAAGAAATGGGAGTGGCAATGATGCTGGACATTCACAATTAAAGAAGTGGCCTCTGTTCAGGACACTCATCTATTCATGGAAACATGGACTCATACTTCTCCTCTGTCAAAGACATATAGTATTTGCAATGAATAATGAACCTCAGGCAAGGCAAAGCACTGGGACTGTGGAATTTTCTTTCTTTTTAACTACAGTTGTTTTCTTATCTATAGTAGCCATGAATATCCTTGTGGATGAGTTCTGTATTTGCTGGGTTAATGACTTTAAATGCTTCATTGTGGATATATGGACTACCAGAGGATGCTGGAGAGCTCACTAAGAAGTGCAATTCTTTTGTCAATGGACTCATGAAAACGGGAATAGCTACAGTCTGTCAGACCAATATTCCATTTCCCTCAGTGCCCTGTCCCACAGCAGTCAATAGCAAATGCTGAGGGAAGGACTTGTACAGACCAAACATAGGGTCATACATCCTCTGAATCGTCTCTTAATGTTTGAATACACTGATTGGTGACTCAGGCTCTTCCTGAGCAGGATGTTGTACCTCTGTACTCAGTAGTCATTTAGGCATTTCTCAGACAAAAATTTATGCCATCTGTTTTTGAATTCATGTGAAGTTCAGTATTCATGTTCCCTGTGGTAAGGAGTTCCACAGCTGAATTTTATACTATGGATAGCGTTTGTATCTTTATGGTCTTTCTGAGAAGAAATGCTTTGTTTCTGAATCTTCAGTGAATACTTACCTCTCCCTGTGCACATGCCTAGACATAGAAACATTAGCTTTTAAGGCATTTTACTAATGGAGAGTAATGTTGGTCATATCCTTTCAGCTGTGTGGCTCAGTCTTGCAAAAGTATGTCTTTGTACCTGCCTGGTGCCAGGTTAGAATGATTCTTTCAAGAGTTTCCACCCCATGCTGTGCTGCATTATAATGCTGCAACGCTGAGGCTGTTCAGATCTGTGGCAAAACAAAATTAATCTGAATTATCATGTCATGAAAGATGGAATTATGAGGACAAAATATGCTGATATCGCATGTTTTCTCAATAGTTTTGTGGTGTTTCTGGTGGGAACTTCATTGGTAGTTGGATTTGCCAAAGCCTGGAACTGCCCAAGAACATTCTGCAGCTGTGACTAAAGTGTTTTCTATCTTTCTTTGAAGGCAAATTCTGTAGCAAAAGTTAATGATAAAACTTTAAAAAAAATTTTTAAAAGTATTTTCAGTGGCAAATAAACTTAGTCTTAGATGTATAAATATGCATAATAAATGAAAGATCCTGAAAATTATGTTCTGTCAATAACTAAATAATTTTTGCAGAGATCTCAGAAATCTGGATGGAATTCATCACACATGACAAGATGATGTGCTTTTTTATAACGCAATGTGCCAGTTAAGGTAATAAACTGTGAGTGAATGAATCTAGTGAATCTAGGAGGCTTGAAAATGTGTGTGACAGTGATATCCCTGAGATTGGTTGGAGAAATAGAGGATGACTTTACTAGTTTTCACCAGCAGGTATCTGAAAATTCTTCGATGTTGGGTATCTAGGTGTGTCTAGCAAAACGAAACAAAGCGTGCAGTAATAAAAATACCTCTCCTATGACACTGATATGAAAAATGTTGAATTTTGAAAGAGTAAATGTGGTGTCTTTTTACTAAAGTAGTTGTTTACCATACTGCCCAAAATAATTCTTCTAATTTGTCACTCTATGCTCAAGAAAGAGAGAAAGGAAGTAAAAAAGAGAGGGAGAACATTTTAAAATGCTGAATCCAGTTCTACAACAGTGCTCCTACTGTCACAGATGAGTCATTTGCAGTCGAGGACATTTTACACAGCATTTTGATGTGCTACTTGGTGACTGGTGGCAGGGCATAGAAGCTGCTATGAACTCTTTGGCTGTGGAAGTCAACCATCCCTCAGAGATGCCAACATCATGGATGTCTCTGGCATCTCACTGCAAGCCCAGCCTCATCCTGCTGTTGAGTGGTGGAGCCTTTGCAAAGCCCTAGTCTTTCTCCCTCCTGCAAACTGGCTGTATGTCCTTGCCTGCTGCGGGACATCTCTGGGACTTTTTTCCAAGTTATCCTACAGTTGTTAAACTCATGAAGATTTTGGTGTATGATATAACAGCTGTCACTGTCACCACCTCAGGATCTGGAAAGTAATATACATTTTTAAATTCAGCCTTTAAAATTCTTAGTTAAGTAGTCTAGTACACCCCTTGAGAACTCTCAGTTCCTTCATGAGGTTTGTTTTTTATGTTATCCTACACTTCAAATAGCTGCAGGGAAACTGTTCTTTCTGACTAGTATGGAAAAATCTTCTGCAGTCTTTCATAATTTTTATATATTCTTTAAATACCCTTAAAAATGTTTTCCCCTCTATTTGCTGAGGAGCATCAAGCCTAAAAGGCTAGAATTTTTTAAGATAGATGTCAAATATATCTATACTTTCTTTGTGATGTGTGTCAGAGAGTGAACCCTGACTTGACTCAGTTGGTTTCAACATGTCCATGTTTCTCAGGATCACTTTTGGAACAGCCTGGCCAGGTACACGTTGAGTGTCAATTGGACTGAATCCTGGCCTGGTGCCTATCACATAACCCTTTGTATCTGCTCACTCAGAGCTCTTTCTAGTGTGCCACACATTATCATACTGCCATATCTTGCTGAGAGAGTGAGTCTGCTTCTTTACTACCAAGTCTCATTCTGCATTTTGTATTATGTGGTGTGTAAGAGCTGTTTGTCCTGTTGTCAAAATTTTTGTTTACTACAGATGGAGAAACAAAGCAACAGTAATTACTGCAGTCATTCAAATAGCAGCCTGGTTGTGGTTTACATTATGTTGATTAAGATAAAAATGTATGAGCATTGCAGCTAAGCATACATAAAGTGCAGTTGGAAAATTCTAACAGCTGTTTCAGACACCATAAGAAATGTAATTGCAAACTCCTGAGCTCTGTCTCATTCAACCATCAGGTTTTGCAGTCTCAATCCCTGAAGGTTTTCAAGACCTTTCTGTATAAACACTGAGAAACATTTCCTGACCTCATTGCTCACCCTGCTTTGAATGGCAGGCTGTATTAGAGAACAACCTGAATCCTCTGCCTTGAATTTTCCCACATTTTTGGGATCTTGCAGCCCATCTCAGGAGTGCAAAACATCATGTGCACTAGGTGCTTTAAATATAGTTCATTTATTTTTTTCATATCCAAAGTAAGTTACTGCTAAGGAACAAAAACAAAAGAAGGAACTCCCAGAACTGCTGTTAGTGGTCTGCAAAATCACAGGATAAATCTTTAGTCTAAAATCATGGCTAGGAGGCCTTAGAAAGTTGTCCAGTATGGGAGGCATTTCAGACATATGACAGCAATGTCCAAACGTTCAGTTGTTACAGCAAGGTTTGGAAAGATGTAGCTCTTGGGCCAGCACCCTCTTCATTTAAATAAACATGACTGCTGCTGTGGGTGGTTGGCAATGGAACAACCAGTTGCTTTTTGGACCGTGTGAATGAATACTCTATAGTGGCATTACTCAAGGGCTAAGTTTATTTAGTCTTTGGCTTATTCGGTGACTTGAAACATGAAACCTTTACTCAGTTCCTTGTTAATCACTGAGATCAGACTCCTCACCCTCCCTCCCTTCTAGAAGGCAGTATGTGGTAAGAGTTGGTCCACAGGGAGAGATAGCTGGTATTTACCTGTGTCTAAACTAAACACAAGGTTTTGTGCAAGTTTTATAAATAGTGTGAGTGTATTTTTTAAATAATTCTTAATCACTCTGTCTGTAGAAGCCATTTTAGCTTCTACAGAAACTGATTCTGTAAGGGACAACTTGTGTAACATGAGGTTTACTATCATATTATGTGGTTGTCAAATAGATGTAATCTAAAATAGAATGGAGTTTCTGGGGTGTCTTACCTACATAGTTAATGTCTACATGCATCTATTCTATTTTTTCTTAACACCACAGTGTTGTTGGTTGGAAAGGAAAATATTTCTTTTCTCTTTTTTTATTTTTAGATTTAAAAAAAAAAGACAACTTAAACATCACAGTTTTAGCTTTTGACCAATTTCTAAACAGAACGTTTGGGCTTTATTTTTAGAAAGAAAAAAAGTTGTCCTGCGAGAGATCATATCCTACAAAAACTTTTCATTTTAACAGCTGCTTCTAATCCTGTCTTCTCTTTTTTTCTGGTGTTGACCTTCTCTGGATGTGACAAGATGGAGGAAACTAGGACTGAAATAGTATAGTCTACACCATTGACAGAATCTTTTCTTTCCCTCTTGAGAATTCTATTTGATTTCTTTGAGAGCAGATCCCTGCTCTGTCCTTTCTGGGACATATTAATCTATCTGTGTATGATTTTGGTCCCTTGGCTCAAGAGCAACCTCACAGATTTTCATCAAGCTGCCTGGAGATCCCCTACCCTGATTTTTCATATGCCATGGAGTACAGAAATTCAGCAAGCTGACCCTCTACTTAGCCTAATTAGTTGGTTTAGACTTTTGAAAAGGTATTGAGGTTTCATAGGAAGACATAAAAAGGAGCAGTAACCACTGTTTTCCTTAGTAGTATGTTCAGAAAGATAACCTCTGTTGATAGTATGTGCCTCATCTCTAATTTAGGCAGTCCTGCAGTGTAAAGGAGAGCACTCTGGACTCTGAATCCCAAGGTCATGAGTTCAAGTCTCAGTGGGGACCGTCCCCTGGCAGTTCAATGCCTCCCTGCCATCCCATCTCGTCAGATCTTGGATGCTCAGCAGGGTCAGCCCCGGTTAGTACCAGGTGCTGTGACAGTCCCGAGGACTTCCCTGTCACTGTCCAAACTCGCTCGGCTGTGGCAGATGAACCTCAGGACTTAAATGGTGGGGCCAGTTCTGCACACGCTGTGCCTCACCTAAAAAATCCACTGTGCAGGCTGGAAGGGCACACCCACGTGGGGAGAGCCCTTCCCAAATCTTCGTTCATGAAGTCTGTCCATGCACATCTCTAATTTGCATTTGGTAGACTTTAATTGCCTGACCATTAGGTTTTTTTATGTTTTTCTCCAGTAGATCACCTGTTATTTGCATTTAATAAAGCTGTCATGGAGGCCCCTTCCAGCCTTCTCTGTCTGATTAATTAAAACATGCATCTCTTTAGGCTGGTGGTTTAGAGCATTCTCTCCACACCTTGACTTACTTTTGTGTAAAAGGTAGGAAATTAGTTTTCTCTACAGTCTGCCTTTGAAAGGAAGCTGCCTCTGCCTACAGGGATACACTGGTCCATAAAACAGACTGCTGTACTAACATTCCCTATTTTATGAGTAGATGAATGTCATAAATAGCTATTACAGAAACACATATTCATTAAAAAATCTGCCAGATTTTATGTTCTTAATTTAGAGTGAAGTTACAATGTATGAATGCATGGACTCCAGAGTGCTGTGATATACTAGTCTTATGACATTATGGAAACACTGGTTTTAGGAATTCCTTTTCAAAAACCTGTAATTTAAGTTTACAGTCTAATTATAGGCTATAGTTTGAGATAATTGAATCATCAGGGAATTCTTACCTTCTTGAAAATAAAACAGTGTTAATTCAACCTGAATTGTTATTAAAAAATAAGGTTTTTCTTCGCTCTTTCAGCAGTATTTGCAACAGGGAAGGGTTTCAGTGACCTTTTGAAAACACCCAGAGAGCAAAGAGAATAAGGATGGTTAAGGTACAATGATTAATGAAGCTTGGTGAATGGAATTTCATCGCATGCAATTGTAAAAAAATACTGCCTTAGGAAAACAGATTTTTGAAGACAACCTGTCACTATTTGTAAAAGTTTTTAACTTCTCTCACTTCCATAGAAACAGCAGTTTGTGCATGTTTTAACATGCCCCTACTGTACAGTTGAACATTTTACAGTCACAGAAAAATTCTAAAATAAAATAAAGGCATTACATGACCTTGCTTCCTAAATGTTCTCCATGTATGTATCAGAGAGGATGCAGTATATCAGTCAAAATCAAGGGGCTAAATGCAGCAAATAATGGAAAAAAATACTTCATTTCTTTATCAAAGTTACAGAGAGTTAAGCAAGGTGGAGAATACAATTTTTGAGTTCTGATCTCACTTAAGGTAATGATTTCAGTGCCTCTGATTTCTGAAAGGCAAGAGTCTACTTTGAGGCTTCCTGCAGACAAAATTTGGAAATTCAGCTACATATAAAAACCTGTTACAACTACTCCATTTACTTGCACTTTGGAGGACCTTTGGCATATCAGCAACAAGAACATAGGTTCATTTTACACCAATTCATTACAGTTCTGTGAGATCCATCAGCTGTGGAAAGCTAACATTATGGGAAAAGCAGGAGACAAGGTCCTCATTTTCATTCCACTATGGTCCTTGTGCACTGCTTTGTTAGTTCAAAAGAAAACTTGGTAACTGAGGATTATCTTTGCTGGAGAGGAACTACATGTATCATTTGTAGATTTGCTCCTCAGACTTTCACATTTCATAGAATCATAGAATCATAGAATTGATTGTGTTGGAAAAGACCTCCAAGATCATCAAGTCCAACCCTTGGTCCAACTCCAGTCCTTTTACTAGATCATGGCACTCAGTGCCACATCCAATCTCAGTGTAAAAACCTCCAGGGATGGTGAATCCACCACCTCCTGGGCAGGCCATTCCCATGCCTGATTACTCCCTCTGGAAAGAATTTTTTATGATCCCCAATTTAAATTTCCCCTGGCAGAGCTTGAGCCCGTGCCCCCTTGTCCTCTTGCTGAGTGCCCGGGAGAAGAGACCAACCCCCCCCTGCTATAACTTCCCTTCAGTATAATTTAGTAATTTCTTCCTTACTTCTTGTTTTTTTCAGAATCTCATTTTTAAAAGTAAATCTCTCAAAATCCCACAAAACCTTAACCATTATGTCCTTCTACATTTGGTATATTTCCTAAAAACCAGTGCTTGACTTTGTTGGGGTTTTTCAAAGTCCATATATAGTATTACATATAATGCAATAACATAGTACTTACCAATTTGATCTCATATGTTTTTATGGGTATTTTTAAAATGTGTACAGGTGTTTCAATATTAAAATACTATGAAAATATAAGTATGTATTTACAGGATAATAAGATCTTTCTGTGATTATTTTTTAACAAAGAAGAAGCTTTTCTCCTGTTTGGGTATTACTTGCTTGTTCTTATGCTGGTCTTTGAACAAATAGAAACAAAATCTGATACCTTCAAATAGGTATCCCTGATCCAAAGCTTACCAAATTTAATTTCTATCTTTAGGTTGGATTCAGTGAATACTCAGTGAAGACTCTTAAGCTATAGTCATATGCTCTGGAGACAACAACGTATTTCAAGTACTTGTCTGGACTTCTTGTTCAGAAATTTAATAGAAATTGGTGCTTTAGGAATGGAATTCACTTGATTTGTTTAGAGGCCACTTTTGAATGTCTTTTCATTCGAATGTTGGCATTTCAATGAGTCATACAAATCTGTTCTGACGAGTGCCTACTTCACTCCATTGTCTATCCAGTGAATGTAAATAACTAGTTGTAGACTATTGCACGGTCCACATTTGACCAGGTAAATCCTACCTGCTCTGGATGCAGTAACAGTTCAAGTTGGAAGAGAATTTTCAAATAACATTTTTCACCAAGGGAGATGTCTTCAACTACTAGGAAAAAAAGATCTTAATTGCACCGCAGACCAGATTTTCATAAGGCTCCACCCTTATAGCTCAGGGCAAGTTTCAGTGCATGGCACACCCATCGTCAGTGTAGTGTAAAACGTTATGACACATTCCATCATCAGAAACAGCATCAGAGATGTTATTACTGAGTACTTCTGGGAGAGCTTTATATCCTATGCTCGTGTCAGTACTTTCCAGCAAACACAAATTCTTCAGGCTTACATTCAAGCAAGGAATGTACCCTCCTGCTACCATGAATGATCTTCCACCCACCTATTTTTAGTATTCACCATAATTCTTGTCCACTCACTATGAGTGATAAAACAGAGTTTTGCTTCCTTCCTAGTTCCTGAGCTGCTGAGCTGCTGAATCACAGTTTCAGCTAGGACTTCATCCAAAGCCTATTGAGATTAATTAAAAGATTTGTCCACCCCCTAAATGATCTCTGTTGCAGGTCTTGAGTTCAGTGACGCATAAGGCAACTGGCTAAGCTTTTGAAGAGAGAATTTTGTGCTGGAAGAGACTATAGTGATCTTCTAGTTCAAATTTCCACATAATATAGTGCTTCAGATTTCCCTGAATTTGCTTCATTTCATGGAAACACACATTGTTTGCACCACAATCTGGTTGAATGCCTGCTGAATCCAGCTGAATATCAAACCAGCCAAGTTCACTGTCTAATGCTATAAGCAGGACAGGGCATTGACCATTCAAGTCCCTGCTGTTGTAATTTTTGTGGAGATTTCCCCCAGTATTTTAGGTACTGTAGTGCTTAGGTTTTTACATTTACTGAACAGTACAGTTTTCCACATGTGTTATTAGAGAAAAGCAGACTTGCTGTGCATGTGTTTATTTCCAGCCAATCTTCATACAATTACTACAGCTTGCCAATCCTTCTAAGTAGATCTTTCTAATGTATCAAGGCAGAAATTGCTTTCTGGACTCATTAAGGAACCGTTCTGATTTTCTGTATTTATTTAAACATATTTTTATTTATAATATACTTAGGCTGCAACTTGGAGGTGCAATTTCAGCTGGTACTTGTACATATATTTGGGCTAGACTTAAACTAAGCTGTATAGAAACAGACAACAATATAGTTGCTAGCTGCCTGAGACCATAGCCAGTCCTGTAGATGACTTCTGCAGCCTTTGGAGGCTCTATTTGTAAGACACCATGAAGGATTAGCAAAGTAACGTTCCTGGCTAGCAGTGAAGGTTGTAAAAGTGGAATTTTCATAATGACATATCACAGGTGGGTGTAAAATTGAATCTGATAATACTTGCTTAACTCCCAAATGTGAAAATTGACTAGAGAGGGATTTTTCAGCTAGCTTCTCTGGTTGGCATGCTGAACACAAAAACAACAACAACCTGTTTTACCTCCCAAATGGCATCTCCAGAGTACCCCTTGACTGGCTTAGAGCAGTTGAAGATTATTAAATCCTGTAATACTTCTTCAAAATTATTCCTAATATGCAGAAGTCAAGTCCAAAACAGATTTCCTTTGCATGGCGATCTTTGCGCACAAATTTTCCTCTCAGGTATTTGTCAGAAACAGGCATTTAATATGCACTTAGGCCTGAGACACTGACAAACGGTTTCCATTGTCTTGAAAATAATGTGCAGCCCAGCTAAGGTCTTTTGTTTAGCTAAAACATAGATGTCCTAGCAGTTAATTAGTACTAATGTGATCTGTTTCTTCTGCCTGTTCTGGATAGAGACGTATTTTTGGATGAGAATATCTTGTGCCCTATAACAGAAGCTTTTCAGATCTAGGTGCCCCTAGGTTTAAATTTGACCAGTTCAGCCCAAACACATAATAAAGCCCTAACGTAGACAACTGCCAGTGGAAATGAGCAGATTAACAGAGCTCACGGAAATGTAATACTCCCGTAACTGGTAGGGTTGTGTGATCAAGATGCTTACCTGAAACCCAAGCCTAACAAAACAAATAGCTTAACACTTACTGACCATGAATGGTATACCAGCTTTGCCCAGTTCTCTCTAACTGCTCATTACTCATTTTTATTCTCGGTGTGCAGAGAAATGTGCAGAGGAGGCTTGAGATACATGGCATTCACTGGTTATAGAGCTGAAGTTGGCTTAAAATTTTCTTGATTTACTTCTTTTCTGCTTATGATCCACAGTTTTCTATGATAGATGATAGCCACTTTTGGGGCAGTGGGACTGTGTTGCAAATAGGACCACTGAAATGAGCTGAGTTAGTAGTAAACCTCTCTTCAGAAAGAACTGTATGGCACAGGCTACAGAGTAGGGTTGGGAGGGCTGCAGACAGCAGAGTTGGGAGGTGCTGAGTGGGGAATGAGAGGGGGAGCTCCTAGAGCTGGCTTTCTCATGGGAACCATCACACAGGAAAAGTGCTCCCTGTCCAGGTACAGTATTTAGTGTTGTTTGGACACGAAAGAAGGGCCACATTTGATAAAAGAATGTAGGAGTTGTAGTGGTGCTTCAGGGAAATCACTGCTTATATTATAATGAAAATTAGCAGCTGCAGAGCACTTTTGAAAATCAAGACCTTGTTTAGATGTTAATAAGACATGACTCTGAATGGGCTAATATATGTTTAAACTTTCTGCTAACTGGGAGCTTACTGAATTCTTACATACCATATTTGATTCCAAAATGGTATGTTTAAGCATGAAAACCCTTTACATGTACCTACAGTGTAGTATATCCTGTTTGGAAATGAAATTATGAAAACATCTCTGAGTGCATGGATACATGTGTAAGAAATGGAGCTTGTATGTTTTTACAGAATGGCATTTAACAATTTCTGGTTTTCTCTTTCTTATCTGTTCTAAGTCTGTTCAGGACAGATGAGATCCTAATATCGATAACCCGTTTATTCTCTTACTTTCTGCTATACAATTCTTTTATTGACATTTTTGTAGAGGAAGAGATCGAATACATTTACCAAAGTATCTTTAAATAACAAGCCCTTAGAGAGAAAAAAAAGAAGGTGGGAGTCCATAATACAGTTGTGAAACTGGACCAAATCTGTGACATTTGCAAGCATTTTCACTAATGAACCTTTGGGCTACATTTGTGCTAATGAATTAAACAGTGCCAGCAAATGTTCTTAGGACTGGAAGCTGATTGTCTCTACCCTCAAGCTGACCTTGGCACGGTCTTGCCCTAGCCACAGAGTGTTCTCTTGGACAATTCATGGTGCAGTTTGGGGGTTAGCATGGATTATACCTGACAGAAAGTTTGTATGTAACCACCTTGTTTTGGAGACTGAGAGAGCTGATTACTGTTGACAGGTATGGTGGAGTGCCAGTTGGGCTCAGTGCCAGAGACTGGAGCGATGGGTACTACATGTAGCTTTACCACCTGAGGCTGGGATTCTCAGGATGCCATGCTACTTGTAAGCTCTTTATCCCACTATCTCCAAGAAAAGGAGTGGCAGTGACTGTTCATCTCCTCTAGCTGTTTCTCACATACAACAAGGATTACTAAAAACAACAGCAAACTTTTCCCAGACTTTTTGCCTCTTCAGCAACTTCAGTTTTTGCAGGTGAGGGGCTGCCAGGACTGTCTTTCCAAGCATCAGCTCTGGATGCTGTACTATCATACCTGTCCTAATATACAGAGGTGGCACCCTCTCACCTGTCACTACAAAGACTGGTGCTTCAAAAACAACCAGCAGAGCTACGAAAAATTACAAAAGCAAATTTAAACAATATGAACAGACTACATGACTGCCTGGGATACAATTAGAACACACTGTTTATGTACGTATGATGTATGTACATAAAATACAACAGATGTTTATGTACATCAGATACTGTTCATATCTGATTTTCATGAGAACGTAACATGATGCCTCTCTGATTGTATTTTTTCTATGTAACATAATGCAGAGGATGCCAGCCCAGCACTCCTGAAGAGACAGACTGTAAGAACTGGGTAGAATTTCTAAATGTGTTAGACTTGTGCAGAGATGAAAGAATTTGGATAAATCAAAACATTAGCTATGTCTAGCCTACACAGTTACAATGAACACGCTAAAGAAACAGAATCTCGCCCACGCTGCTTCAGTACCCTTTTTGGACTCTGAAGGTGGGTTAAGATGCATGAGTAGACATGACCTTATTTTGCAGATACTGGGCACAGAGAACAGTCCAGCCAGAGCTACATTACCAATCAGTTCACGTTTAAGTAGCTACGAGACTCCTTGAATTTCTGCCGGCATCGTTCTCCATGCTCAGATCTTGAGCCGCTCCCGACTCAACTCCGAGCCGCAGCCCCACGCCAGTGCGCCTCTGCGCGCTCTTCGGGTCTCTCCAAGCCGACGACCGGGCAGCTCCCCAAACTGACTGCCGCTCTGCTCGGAGCTGCAGGCAGAAAACATTGCCCTCGATGTTTGTTTTGTAGCGTGTTGTGTTCGTCTTAGCTGCATCAGCCCAAGGATGCGAAGAGCGATGGTTGAGGGGAGGTGAATTGTATCCCAGGGGTAAATATGCATACAGAGATGTGTCCCGAGGCCGGGCGGCCCCCCCGACCCGGCCTCGGGAACGCCCCCGGGGGTGCCGCTGCCTCGGAGCGCGCTTGGCGCTGGGGCAGCGCCGGCCTCTCCCTTCCCTCCCTCCCCCGCCCTCCAAGGCGCCTCCCGCCCGGCCACAGCCCCAGCCCCGCTCCCGGCCCTGCGCACAGCGGCGGATCCACCACGGACGGAGAGCCATGGCTCGGCGCCGCGGCGATGTCCGCTTCTTCCTCCTCCTCCTCCTTCTCCTCTGCAGCTCCGCGGCGGCCGGGTACGTGGGGCCGGGGGCGGGCGGGGGCGCCGCACCTCCCGTCCCGCCCGGCGCGGGGCAGCGGGGCGCTTCCCGGGGCTCCCGGCGCCGGGCTGGAGCCGGTCCGGACAGCGGGCGCAGCAGAGCTGCCCGCTCCCCGTCCTGCGCACCCGGGAGCGCCCCGGGCGTGAGCATCACCTCCAGCCTCAGCGGCGGAGAGCAACGGGAGAGCTTTGCAACATGTGTCCTATGTCTTTATATGGACACTGTTACTTTTTTGGGGATTGTATTTCACTCCCTGCCCTGTCTCCCTCTGCCCATTTGGACTTTCCAGACCTACGTTCCTTGTGGCAGCTCCCTGGAACATCAGGCCTGGAACAAACCTGACTGTTGGGGTAGCTCTACTGCCGGACAGCCCAGCACAGGTCACCGTAAGGGGAGATGTGATCAGAGATAACGAGACCATCTTGAGCAGGGAAGTAGTCTTTGAGAAAGGTAAGAGAATAGCCTTGATTTGGAAGTATTTAGATTTGCCTTCTCACACAAATAGTTTGTTGCTCCCAAAATATCAATGCTTCTAAACGATACTAAAAATAGGAACTTCATTTTACCAAGTAGGAATCGCTATGGGAAAATGATCTTGTACACTGCTGGCTCTGTCTGTGGTTGGGCTACTGAGCTGGATAGCAACTAGTTGCATGTGTATGCTAACTATTTGTGAACTCTGAAAATCATCAGATAGTTGCAAAGTGTGATGGATGTAGGATTTCTGTGGAGTGGAGGCACAAAATACTCTGGTCAATGTAGTGAGGCCACTGAAAAAGTAGTAGAGGAAGAGTTGCTTACTGTGATAGCTTGTTAAGGGACAAAGTGGAAGCATATGGGTGAATGGTAAGGGTGGAACACAGAAGGTAATACTGCGACTGGAGCTGCTTCTCATGCCCTATGAAAAGGAAGACCTGAAGACCACAGGAAGTGAAGATGACTGTGTCAGACACCATTACTTGGAAGCTCTGTGCATTTGAAGAAACAGAAGTTTTTAAGGACTGAGAATTGAACTGTAGACAGGTTGGGGATCGAAGATAAGTAAACGTTAGAGCAGGCTGAAATAATCTATGCCACCAGGTAGCAGCAGAGGATGTGGTGGCAGTTCTGAATAGTTGGAGAGCTGAGATATCCTGGGCACTCTTCCTTTTCAGAAGGGTCACCTGAGAACAGAAGCATAGAGATCTCCTGCCTGAGATTTGTCCTCATGAGAAAGAAGCTATTTTGTATGAATAGTCTGGCTTTCCCACTGCTTTTAGTATGAAGTAATGTACGTGACATTCAAACCCTAGCTTTTTATTCGATAAAAGTAGAGAGTCTGGGGGCAGCATGAGGTCCTGAAAAATCTACCCTACTATAAAGCACTTTCTCTATTACTCATGTAATTTTTCTATTAATGTTTTATAGTTAATGTAGATACCTTAATCAAAAGCATCACAATTTATTTCAATGCCTTCAGGAAAGCCCACAACTCTTCACAACCTGTAGAGAAGACTGAGGCTTTGAGTGTGATGAAGTGTATTTTGACCAGATAAAAAAAACTTATGGTCTCGTGATGCAGGAAAGCATATCTGATCAAAACTCCTATTGCTATTTCAAGTATTCTGAAAAAAATTCAAGAGCTATACATTGGTAGTTTTACAGTTTGGGTATTGTTTATCTGCTCATTGTTGTCAGCTGTCATGTCTTCCAGTGTAAAAGCATAAACCTGAGGCAAATTTCCTGTAGTGGTGGGAAATGGCTACGGGAAAAAATTAATCTCCGTGTTCATTTCTGATTTAAATCAGTTTTATACACCTGATGTGTTAGTGCCCTAGTCTAACACTAATAGTTGTGGTGATGTATACCTAAGGCAATTACTTTAGGGGGACAAATTTGCTAGCAACTAAAATTTGCATGCAACTGAAATAGACTGTCTGTCATGCCTATGGTCCCTATTCTTAAGTCTCCATAACACATTACCTGCCAGATTTAGATTTTGGATATTCAAAACTCTAGACCAAACCTAGGGACTAGTCATAGTGTAGGATTCAGCTGTGGAAAAATGAAAATTTTTATTCTGTGGAGAAATTAACTTTGATGTATGTATTGTGCTATTGGTAATGAGCTTGCTGTTTTAAGTTCAGGATTCCTCTTCAAACATTTCCTGACAATATTTTGATACAGAACCAAAACAAACCTAAACCAACTAATTTTTTTTTGTTTTGTTTTCTTTTGAAAGCAAAAGTTTTTAAAAGGAAAAAGAAATTCCTATTCTAACTATGCTGGCTTTTATTTCCTGCTTCTGGTCTGCTTTAACATCGAGTTCAGTGAGCCTTGCATGAGTTTCAACCTGTGTGTTCTTGTCCTTTTCAACATTAAAAGGCAGACAGGCAACTGGTAATTCCAAGCTTGTGAAAATATATGGATGTCTTTATCTGCTGAGCATACAGAACAATCCTTGGCACTGGGAGCTGCTGAAGTCAGAGTGAGTGGTGGGTGATCAGGAACAGGTATGACATTGTGCCAAACTGGATACAGTTAGAAAAAAGGAGAAATGCTGGAGCGCATTACTAACTTTTAATCTTTCTCCTGTCTTGTAAATGTATCTTGGAATTTTCTGTGCTTTTTTACTTTATAAATGGAACAGAAAAAAAAAAGATGCTGAGTGTACTGTGTGCATTTCTACTCTTGCAAAATTCTTAACATTTAGTATGTGGCCATCAATTTTTTCTAGTCAGGTTATATAATCTGTTAGTCATTTGTTCTCTATGAACAAATACGTAAGCAAAACTCTTAAGGGCCGGAGCAAGGGAGCTGCACTGTAAGAGGATGTAATGTTGAAGGTGTGTATTGGAAAGTGCTGTAGGAGGGACTAGTTCTGACTCAGAGGGAAAGCAAGTTATCAGAGAAAAGCAAAAGCAGTTTGTCAGAGTAAGATCCTAAGGCTTTAAATTCTTCATTTAAGAACAAAATAATCTTAAGATATAATACGAAGTGGTATTGCTATGGCTGAGTATTTCACTGAAGAAAGACTGGAGGAGGTTTTATTAGGCCAGCTGGTGCAGTTAAAGGAAAAAATCCAAGCATATCTCCAGGCACACAAAATCTTTAAATTACATCATTGCTGCATATATTAATGCCCAGAAAATGTTGCTTTGTCTTGACACTGACCATCTACCTTGATTAGACTGGAAATTCAGTGGCACTGTTGCCTAAACTGGTTGAATTATGCTCTGTATTTTTCCTTGCATGGTGACAGCAAAAGCAGGGGGATTAACTGCTCTGAGAAACTGATCTGACTGAAAAAGTTTTTATTTTGTTAGAATGTTTTTTCAGGCAGCCAGGTCCCTTGGTTCAGTGTGCAAACATTTGTGCTGATGGAACTGAGATGGGTGCAGAGTTGGTAACTGGATGCTGAAGGCAGAGAACAGGCTGAGGACACAGTTTTTATTAGGGATGTTTAGTCTTGTAGGCAAAGTTCAGCCAAGTACCAAGTGTTACAGCTATTACATACCAGCCTGGCAAAGTGCTTCTGCAATTGCCTGAAGTTAAAGGATCAGCCTGGTTTTCTAGTAGCAGCTTAGTATGATACATATACTAGTCTGAGTTTCTTAATTAGCTCGATAAAATGATCTTGTTGAATTAGAGGTACAGTTTTTTTTCTTTCTATAATATAACCCTTCCTGTATGTAAGAAATAGATCGGTTGCCCTCTGATGGTTGACAAAACATTCACTGTTTTAATGTTACTGGAAGGGGAATTTTGGTATCTGAGTGATTCTTGGGAAATTGCCCATTACAGAAAGGCATTAGCAGGGGAGGTTGGTTCGCATTATTATTGTTCTTTTTATATAACGAAAGGTAAATAAATGTATTTATTAATAAGTGGTTAGTATTATTTGGAGTGAGGGAGAAATTGTGCATGCACATGCATTTAAAGAAGTGCTGATATTTTGAGCTTGGCTCAAAGTGTATAGCAAGGGAGCTTGTTTAAAACCAATGTTTTGCTACAGAAGCTGATTACATTAAATGTAGTGAAAAAAGACCAACTGAATGTTTGCAAGCAGGAGGTTGCTGCGACATGTAAGTTTTATGCAAGCAAGCCAAGAAAAAAAAGGTCAATGCGTCACTAGGAGAGAATAGATATCCATTGCGTACAGTGGACTCCAGAAAAAACCAAAGCACTGAAACCGTTTCTGTGCACTGTACCAAACCTTGACACACATTCTGTAGAGTTGCAGTATCAGAAAGATCCTCACCCTGATTGAAAATGACTGCAGAACATAACAATGGCTGGTGTGGAATTGGAGCTCTTGGGTTTTCTGGGTCAACAGCAAAAAAAATGATGGGAATAACAGATGGGCAAGTTAAATTTCCTGCATGAATAGCTTGATTTTTAGTGATTACAGTGAAGGGTGGCACTTGCCATGCATATTTATCCAGTCATTGATCAATAATTATGTAGTTTGAATTGTGATGAGTTGTTGTCTTATGGGATTTGCTACCCAGACATTGCTATGTATGGTCATATATGAGAAACCTTATACCTTAATTGTGAGAGGTTCTGAAAAACGTTTTCTATGTTGCTGCTTGAATGAATTGGAAAGAGTAAGTAGCATATAAGTTGAAAAAAATTTTAAGAAAAGCTTTCATGTGTAATGAGGTGTCATCATTCACCTGACAGTGTGACTTTTTAATTCTAAAGGATAAGATTTAGTTAGAACTTCTGCTATGTATGGTACAACATAATGTATTTAAGGCACAGTGAGTGAGAACTACTTTGTAAACTTACTGAAGACTCTGGTTTACAGTAGCATGCATAGTTTGTAAATTACTTGTACATTTTAACTAATTTGCACTGGTTTTCTGTATATTTCTAGAGAGGATGAAACTTACTTGTTAACAGAGATTACTGAGCTACAGTGTGGTAAATACTTTACTAGGATTTATGAAACATGAATCTGTGAGAACATTTGTCAAGCTCAGACATGCAGTGATCCTCCATACAGACAATGGAAAATCTGTGTTTACCAGAAGGCATATCTTATGTATTTAGTAATAACCACATTAGTATGTGAAACAGTGAAACCCACCAGTAACGGTGAGTTGTAAAGTAACTTCTAAATGGGAGTGAGTGGCCTAAGAATGCCAGTCCATGTTGTTAACCTTGAGTTATCTCTGTAGCTTATGTCAGAATAAAATTACTACATTATTGGTGACTATGTTGTCTATGCTGAAAATCTGTGGGGTTTTGCTGGCAGTTTAGTGAGACATCTTCTGTGTGCCTAATTCTGTATCAGTACCTGAAAAGCCAAGCAGCGAGAGAGCAGGAGTTATGTGATTTTGCATCCATAACCTCTACGTCCAACAATATGTATAGCTGTGCCTCATGAAAAATAACTTGTCAAATGGTCAGCATATGCAGATAACCTATGCAAAATCAGAATGAAGGAAAAGATTTTGGGCAGGAGGTATTGGGGCTGGATCCAGAGGTGAGGGAGCTAATAAGAAGGGAGTCTTTTACGGGCTTTCATATTTCTGGAGTACATAAAAGAAAAAAAAAGTTTTTTGTGCCTGTTGTTGAATCTGCCCTGCTAACAGGCCCATTAAGGTGTTAGCAGAGAAATGGGAGTAGTGATCCCATTCAGTACTTTATTTTATTGCTTGCATGCTGTTGGAGGGGAAGAGTCCTGTGACTCAAGGCTCATGTGTTCATACATGAGATCTCTCTGGTACTGTGTTCTTCACTGGTAGTGAGCCAAGATCGTGGCAGATCGAGTGCTACAGGCTGTTTCACGGTACCTTCAGAAGAGTGGAATACAGTAGAAATGCCGATGGTGGGGCAACTCTTACAGAAGAGGGAATGTTACACATTCCAGTGTGGGGTTCCCTTTAGCTGCTGTGAACTGGAAGGGCTTTACAGCTTTTAGGAAAAGAGAGAAAAACAAAGTAAAAGCTGTGAATTAGGGGAAAAAAAGGTGATGCCAATAAATAACAGGAATTGGGAGGTAAGATATTGTGAGAAATAAGAAGGGAAACAAAGGGAGAAAGCTCTTGAGGGATACGTACTAAAAGGATAAGAACACATTACCCTAACAGAGCGGAAAGGTAAGAAATAAAGTATCTAAACAGGATCTCACTCATCAAAAAACAACAGAAAAAAGGAAAACTATGTATAAACTGAAAATGAGGTCGGATTACAAAGGCTGAGCTTAAAGAAGTAGCATGGGTAAGAAAGGACAAAACTGGTAAGGCCAAACCATCAGTAGGAAAGAATGTGAAGAATAAGGCAGAGTTTTTAAATATCATTGGTAACAAGAGGGCTAGCAAAGGATGTGGCTTCCTAATCACTTGGATGAGAAGGGCATTGGTTAATGATGCTGAGAGGCAGGAAGTGTTCAGTCCTCACTAAGAGGACCAACTCACTGTCATGGAAAGGGGTTAAGAATTAAGACAACAAAAGGGGAGGAACAGTTGGAAGAGTGCTTTGGTAAAATAGATGTTTAGACATGGTAAGTTTGTCTGTAGAATATTTAGGGAATTGACTGAAATAATTTTAAACCTGCTAGTGAAGTTTTGAAGCCAGGAGTGGAGAGAGGTTCTGGAATATTGAGAACCCGCAAATAAAATGTGTTCAACCATGGGCTGGCAGGGGTTGCAGATGGAGAAAAAGCAGGTATTGTTATATATTGATGTTACTAAGGCATTTGATAGTCTGGCACAACACTCTGACAAGCCAGCTGGGGAAGCAGAGACAGCATAAAATTCTTATTTAATATGTCTGTGGCTGGATGGCAAATAATATTCATCAAGTAGGTCTAGGTGTATCTCACTCTCAAACTGCAGGTGTGTTGCTGTGCAACCATTGTTCAGTCTGACTGACATGAATGAAAAAGGGAGAATATTTATTAGATTAGTGAAGGAGTGGTAAGGTTGCTGGGAGAGAGGATTAATTTGGAACTCATTTTGGCAATACCAGAAATGATTAAGGGAAAACCTTAAGTGTGATTCATCCATGAGTCTGATTTTGTTGGAGAACAAAAGAGTGTGCGTTTAATGGATGGGGAACAAAGTGGTGCAGCAGTCCTGCAGAAAAAGGGGAGTGTGTGTAGAGTGAGTGATTGTTTACAGGTAACAGAAGGTGAAAGCTTCTGTACTGCTTAAAGAATAAGGTAAACATTGAACTCAAAGGTATACACAGAAATATTTTCTGTAAGCTATGAGAAAGTATTCTAGTAATCTTCACAGCCTGATTAGGCATCCTGGGGAATGCTGTGCCTGATCTTTGGCACTCCTCATAGAGGCAGTGAACCAACTGGAGAAATTCCAGAGAGAGCAGAGGGAGAGATTGGAGATCTCTCAGGAGACGAGTTCAAACCTGACAGAAAAAAATGGGCCTTCACATGAGATGAAAATAAATTGTGGAACTCCATGTCCCAGTTGTTGAGGATGGAAAATGTGATTGCATAAATTTATGAGCCAAAAGTCCATCAAGGACTGGTCCACTATAAAGACACTAATTTTGGCTTTTCAAGCCTCAAGCCTCAGAGTGCATAGTCTGGGAAGAGCACCCAAGAAAGGGTCACTTTGTTTTGACCTTGGGAGTCACTTCTACATTGTGGAAAGTATCTGGGGAGAGATGGGAGGAATTGGGGTAAAGTATCAGGAAAAGTGTGCTATGCATCTATTATGTACTGTTAATAATATAAAAAATTGCTTTAAAGAGAAAAGGCTAGGAGCTAAGAGTACATCTCCAGATGGGTCTAGGGTGATGTCCTTAGTGGTGTCTAATTAGAAGGAGATACAAGCTGAAGTGTTGGCTTATAGAAGTACCTGCAGTGGCAGCAAGTGTGGGAAATTTATGAGTTTTCAGTCCTACACAGGTGACTTCTCTTTTCATGACTATCCATGACTACCTGTTTGTGAAGGCAGAGTTGAGATCCTATCAGCAGAGATTGAATAGCAAATGGCAAGAGATGATGCTGGTTCAACTGGATTCACTGCAGTCCAAATAAGTATGTATGTAGAAAACGTGGTCACAATTAGAGACCACTTCTCCAGCTTTCTGGAGGTGCAGGTGTGAGGTCTAGGTGCTTATTTGGTCTAGTTAGGGGTTTACATTGCCTTTATTAATCGATGAAAGAAGTCTCTGGTAAGATTTTTATATATTTAAATATCTTGGTAGCCTCTGAAAAGTTACGTGGCTTTGTCATCACAGATTCTGAATGTATTTCAGAAAATGGAAGAAAACCGATTATGAAAACAAACTTTCTTCCATTCCTTCTAAGCAGAAATTGAAATAGGTCCCAAATGTTTTATTTGCTGTGAATAAGTTTGAGAGGCAACTTGACTTTGGAATTTTGATCCAGTTACAGCGATTGATGTGATGCGGATGGTGTTAATACTGCTAAATGTCTAGCATATGCATGCTTGGCCACATTTTGTCCTAGTATGATTTTTCTATGTTTAAACTTGGAGTAAAAACTGCAGCTGCTTTAAGTTGCCTTAATAGTGTCTTTGTCTTGTTTTTTTCATGGACATCAGAATGGATAGTAATGAGGGCCAGTAGTCTTTTGAAAGCAGGATGTGCAGATGCCTGTGAATTTGCGTGTTTGTGTATAGTCACCAAGGGAATGAAATGTATTTCACATTTAGTTGTATAAAAGGCTTAAGTCTAAGATTATTCTGAATTGCCTGTAGTTTCATAGACTGTATCTGATGTCAAGAAAGTTTTCTCTGTAGTGTTCAAAATTTGCCTTGCTAACAGCTGCAAATGTATACCTCATGGCAATATAGTTGTTTTGGTATGGAAGGCAGTGGTGTCATACGCATGACAAAAAGTCCATGGATAGTTTTTAGATTGGAGAAGCTGAAAAGAGGCTGTCCTTGAATTTAAGCATCTGCAATGGTAGTAGCTGGATAGATGTCAGAAAGTCTCTCATTAGATATTATTTACTTTTAGAAATATGAAGCTGTTTTGTTTTCCTGCACAGTGTTCTGTGTCTTAGATAAACCAGAGAGTGTTCTAAGTATTGTGTTCTGGCAACTGGCTGGTCTCTGACTACTCAGCTGAAAGTGGTAACAGTAGTATAATCCATAGAGTTGATTGTTTTGCTTTAGAAGATTGAGTGAAGAATTAAATGTCTGAATTATGCTCTGAGTCTAAAAAGGGCCAGTCTGCAGGAAACATGGTGCGTTCTTGGGGAAGGGATCGTGGATGTGGCAAGGCAAGGGAAGAGGTGCCCAGTATCAGAAGTATCTGTTGGTCTGAGAGGGTGGGAGATGGTGGTTTTCCTCCAGGGTTTCCTGACAGGGCTGACGAGAGAAGAATGGCTGAACTAGTAAAAGGGACAAGCAGGGAGGTACCACAACTCCTTTGCCATGTGAAGTAGAAAGACACAGGGAATGCCATGGTGAGGGGGTAGAGGAAAGACAGTGCCCTTTCTTTTCATACCTTCTGGTGTGTATCTCTTCTGTCCTGGCCATAAGTGTTTCTGGTTGTGCTTTTGTGGTTGTATTTCCCCTATTCTTCTGATCGTGGAGAAAAGCAGGTTGGGGAAAACCTTTGTATTTAGCTAGAGAAGGTCTTTTTTTCCTCAGTTGGCAGAAAAACATCCCTACACTTTGCATTGCAGACTGAAATAGAACTTGCTGGCAACTGCTGAGTTTGCTAAAACGTGGCTTTAATCACAAAAATGTCTGTTCATGTTACCTTTCTTCTGTCCTCTAGAGCTGTGGTGCCCTGTCTCTTGACCAGACTCTCAGGTGATAAGTTCTGGTCCAGTTCAGATTATTCCTCTTGTCCTTTTATATCTTTCTCCATAGGCAGCACTGCTCCCCTGACTCTGGCTCTCTCTCCTTTTATAATTTCTGAGTGCTTTTAGCCTCCTGACTTGTAACAAGGAATGAAAAGGATAAGGGGCAGTGGAAATAGAGTACAGTAGTGAGTGGCTGTAGACGGAAGTGTGTGTAGTTCTGACAGACAGGAAAAGTTTAGGAGGCTTTTTGGAGCAAGTGTATACCCCTTTCCTACAGGCTTATTGGCCTCATTTGGCTCTGGATGGCAGCCCATATGCTGACATCCCCTGGCAATCCCTGTTGCATGTGTTTGAGGGCTGTATTGCCCCTCCTTCTATCATCCGGGCCAAATTTAGCCATAACTTAACAGCAGTGGCACTCACTATGGTTTTTTTGGCTATTTGTGTAACTAACCAGTGCTAATTTGGGCGCAAGCTTTAGGATGATAGATGAGGAGTATAACACATTTAAACAAAACTGTCAACTCAACAGATTTGCAGGTCTTCTTAACTGAAGAAAAAGTATTTTTCAGTCCCTAGTCATTTAGACCTTAGTATTTATGCTTCCTCTTTTTTTTTTTTTCTTCTTTTTTAAACACAAAAGTAGTATATATTTTGGACAGGAATAAAAATCTGGAAGAGCATTGAGGAACATTATTTTTTATTTATCTGATGTGAGGTTTTTGAAATAGCAGTAGAAAAAACTCCATTTACCACTGCAAAGAAAATGCTTTTCTATAAACATTCCCTAATCATGGATATCTGAACACAACTGCCAGAAGAAAGATGTGGCATCATTTCAGTAAATCAATTTGAAGTGAATCCAGTTGTATTTTTTCTGTTCTTGCACAAGACTAAGAAGGAATGAGGACATAAGTAGAAGAGTTTAAGTGAGAAAGTCTATTTGTAGCAATGCCTGCATCATGAGCTAGAATATAGTCAGTCCTAACTTTGTGTAAAGTAGAGACTAAAGTGCTGCTGTACTGATACATATTGGCACAAGCTCTAGTTCACTGTGCCAAGCCATACAGTCATTTTTCTGGAACCTCTGTCCTTTTTTGGGAGTGGAAGCTGAAACATTTACGTCTATTCCTAGTGGTGTCAGCTCAAGAAAGGGTAGCGTAAGTTTCTGGGCTTAAGTCAGGCCCGTTGAAGGGGAAGAACTTAAGACGCCATTCTTCATGCAGTTCTCCATAAGTTTAAAAAACATGCATGTGTATCATTCTGTAGAACTTTTTCTATTTGCTTTATTGATAACAATACTATTAGACCACTGACAAATGGCAGGGTGGAAAGGTACATGAAAAGATAACAATTTCCCCCTGAGATCTGTACTGGTCACTACCACACTGTCTTTGATTCCTCCTCTGCTGGATAATCCTGAATGCCAAGGATTCTCAGGAAAAGAAGGCAGGACAGTGTAGTATTTGTTTCCACTGTATTGCCATGTATTTTCTCAATGCATTATTTATTGAATGAATACAGTACAAGCTTCAGGAATTCTGTGAAAGAAATGGTTTTGCAAGTGATGAGGAAGGATATTTTTTCTTGAAGGCTCATGTGACTTCTGCTGGGATTTTTTGGTTGTTTGTTTTTTAACTTTCTTCAAGATTAGTCTGCAACAGTCCACTGAGTTTCCTGCCTCTCCCTGCAGCTAGGTCATGGCTTCCAGCTGGAAGTTTTCTTGAACTAATACATTGTGGTAGTAGGGACCTGTGCCCTTGTCTGGTCTTTGCCCTCAGTGGCTCATTGCAGTTGTGATGAGTTTACTCTGCTGCTGTGGAGAGCAGGTGGGATGAGTCAGGAGGAAGCATTTTGTGGTCTGCAGTGCTTGGTGTAGGTGGTTTAACTGTTCTGGGCTCCTTTCTGAACTCACTTCTTCTGCCTGGAGTTAGTTACCTGTAATCACTGGGAGCTGTATTTTGTAACAGAATGGATTCCATGCAGGGATGTGTTGAAGGAGGGTGACAACTGTTGCTTTTTCTGAGGGCAGTAGATTTGACTGATCCTGTGCATAAATCATGTGACGTGTATGTGGGTAAAAGTGTCTGGCTGCTTAAAGCAGAGCTTCCAGCAGAGAAGTGCCATGTTCTAGCTGTTGGACCTTGGTTAATTCCTTATAAACCTGAAATTGCTCTATGATTAAATATAACTTTAATTTATCAAGTGAACAGAAAAATTTAAGGAATTTTTGCAATTCAGCATTGGTATAAAGAAAACATTTTGCCTATGGCTCTTGCCTGAGGACATCTGAAGCTATCCTTAGGCAGCTGAGCAGAGCTCCAGGGAATTGACTACAGCTTAGTAGTCTCTGAGAACATGGGAAAATCTTGCATGACAGGGAAATTCACTGCAATGCTAAAGAATTTCAGATCTGCCCAGGCTGCTCAGTTCCTAACACAATAATTACGTAGCGGCATGATTTGGAAGATTACCTCATGCCCCAGAGCCTCTTTTATGATTTCCGCTGGCTGGGAATTAGACAGTGCTCAGGGCTTTATCACAGCAGCCAAGAAAGCTGGAACTCCCTACCGCTGCTTCAGAAGGTAAATGCTTTCTGAGTTCCACAAAGGAAAAGTAACTGTAATATACATCTTCCTCCTTTCCAACTCTTTCCCCACCTGCATCATGTCTGGATTTGGCTCAGACCTGTTGTTAGGTCTCCCAGGCCTGGGAACGCAAAAGAAACCTTGCCTTCAGATTTCTGTCTTTTGCATTCTAGTTGTTCTCCAAACAGGTGGAGGCAAGCAAACACTGCCCTGATGAGAAAAGCTGTGAAGTACCTGCCCTGTTACTTACAAGGTTGCTTTGCAAGCTGGTGGATGCTGCACAGGACAATGTGCAGCAGTCCCCTTCTTGCTCTGCCCTTGCAGTGCATGGATACTGCTGTGTTTGCATTGGTGTGGGTGAAGATGGAAATAGAAATGCTGTGGTGTGGGCTATGGTATGAATATCAGGTTTGTGCTTGCTGTCTCCTGGTGTACTGAAGTCACTGCTGTAGCCATTGCTATAATTAGCTGTGTGGGTTACGCTAAAGGTAGTGCAGTAGTACTTAATCATGTGAATGTCCATTCAAACACGTGGTAAATGCTTTCTGTTCCTTGTTAGTGACAAATTATGAGCAATGACAAAGGTTATGTTTTTTTCTTCGGTAACACAGTGTTATGGGTTGTGGTTCTACAAACCCCAGCTTTAGCGCAGCATTATTTCACAGACAGAAACTAGAGAAGGCTTTTAGTGTACAACTGAGAGAAATTGCAGGAGGTAACTTTGTACCATCTCGCTTGTTGCTTGTTATCCTTCATCTTACTCCTTTTACAGTGAAATATAAACCTCTAAAAAGAATTCTTCCTAGTTAACAGTAGCTCCCTCTCTCCTGAGCTAGGAAGACATAACTTTCCTTCAGCTAAAGTGATGTCTCTCTTAGTGCGATTGTTTGGGCATGGACTGTTTGTGTAGATATTGGGAATAAATACATTAGTGATTCCAGAGGAGTTTACATTGCCTGTGGATCAGATATTCTGCAGGACTTTGTAATTCCTCTCCAGTAGCTGATGGTTGTCCCGTAGTCCTGTGTGCCAAGCAAGCTTGGCTAAGTGTGGGGCTCCCTGCCACTGTGCAATGGGGCAGGTTTCCCTCTCCACTGGCTACTGAGAAAAGTGTGTATTTTGCCAGAGGCTCTGTCTGGAAAACCTCGAAGGCCAGTGAGGTTGCTCAGAGTCAATGATTGCATGGGTTCCTTCGTAAGTGAAGAGGGCAGAGGAAGGTGGGGAAAAAAAGGTAGCTTTAACAGCAGCATAAACATATTGTGGAAAGAACTGTGTTCCTTGGGGCCCAGTACTGCCCATCCCTGCTGAGCTTTTGAATACCAAAATGAAGTACTTGAGTGTGCTACCCACAAACCTCGTTTGTGGGATGTGAGTCACTTGGTTTAACCCAGGTTATAATTTGAGTAGTACATGCTGAATGGCATTTTTCCTTTAGTGCTCTGGAAGCAGCCAGGACAACCTGTGTTCAGTTCATTGTGAATTTCTTCTGTTTATCACTGTCAAAGGAAAGAATTAACTGACTTTTAAAGTTAACATTTTATTGAAGTTCAGAGGTTAAATGATTACTTCATCTTGGGATGCTTTTTTTATATCCAGGATCAAGAAGGACATAAGTAAATGAGTTAATTTTTTTATAATTTTTTTTTTTTTTTTTTGCTTACTCCATGAAACAGTTGACCAAAAGACAGGTATAAACCCATTGCTTTTTAGGAGATTTAAAAAAGATCTAACTGAATGGAATCAGTAGAAGAAAATATGAGTCAATGTGAGTCAGCAGTGTGCCTCGGCAGCCAAAAGAGAAATCCCCAACCTTGAGGGGTGCATCAAGCACAGCATTACCAGCATTACCAGAACAGCATTACCAGCCAATACAGAGAAGTGATTATCCCACTGCATTCAGGGGATGCCACCTCACCTTGAGTACTGTGTACAGTTATGGGCCCCATAGTTTAAGAAGAATGTAGAGATCCTTGAATGCCTTCAGAGGAGGGCAGCAAAGCTGGTGACAGGGCTGGAATGCATGTTCTGTGAGGAGCAGCTACCGACTTTGGTTTTGTCTAGTTTGGCTGAGTGGCAACCTCATGGCTCTCTACAGCTTCCTGAGGAGGGGGAGTGAAAAGGGAGGTGTGATCTCTTCTGCCTGCTGTACAGTGACAGGAGAGGTAACAGTGGTTGAAAGCTGCACCAGGGGAGGTTCAGACTGGACATTAGGAGATACTTCTGTACTGAGAGGGTGGTCAGACACTGGAAAAAGCTTCCTAGAGTTGTGGTTGATGTCTGAAACCTGGCAGTGTTTAAGGCTTTTGGACAATGCCCTTAATAACATGCTTTCAGTGAGCCTGAAGTGATCAGGCAGTTGGATTGAATGATCACTGAAGGTCCCTTTCAACTGCAATGTTCTGTTCTATTCTGTTCATTTCTATTTTAAGATATATAAAAGCTGAGACACTAATGGCTTCACAATGTAATTATATCCAGGAGCTTAATAGCACATTTAGTTGGATTCTGAAAATATTTGAGGCCACATTATCTAAAATAGTTAAAACAACAAGTAGTATTAACCCAAATATATTGATGTATTGGTTTCTTATTCCCATGGTGGTGTAATGCAATGAGGGTAACTGTGGGTGCTCCATTGCTTAAGGGTGGTAAATTCTATGGGTTTTGAAAATTTTAGCCATTATTTGGGTTGCAGAATCAATGGTTAATGTAACTCAGGTAGAATAGAGGATTGAATGGATCATAAAAGTGTTTCAGTGTATGTGAATATAAAGGAAAAATTCAACTGGAGAACATGGACATCAGTGCTCACCCAAAGAGAGAAGGGTAATTTGCTGTAGACTGGAGTTCATATTTTTGCAGCTCTGCAAAAGGTATCAGACATCTTCCATCAGCCACGTAAGGGGAAAAGGGGTGAGATGGATGTATCTGGGGAAGAGGAGGCTGAGCCAGTGCCTGTTGAAGAAGCAGCTTTAGGTTGCAATAGAGGTAGCAGCTCAGCACAGACATGCTGCCACGCTGCTGGCCTTGTTTTGTACCAGTGACACCACCAGGTAGGAGGTCACTGTTAGAGGGAATAGCCAGGATTAAGGCAGTTTTTTGCCATTTTGCCTTCTCCAATATGGTGTCATTTAAAGTACTTTCTTTTTTTTTAATTCCTTCTAGAAAAGTTGTAAATCGTGATAAAAATGACTACAGAAAGTAGTTACCTACTAAACTGCAGAGGAAATGGTAGAAATTATCCTGAGTTTCTCTTACATGTGACAGAGTTGCAGAAACAACTTCTTTGGAGAACCAGAGGGATGCTTTGGTCTTTAGGGCAGTCGTACCTGAGAGGGGAATGGTTCTCAAGGACAAAGTGCCAAACTATATCCACCTTCTTCAGGTAGCTCCCAGTGGGGGCACTGTTGGTACCCTCAGAACATTGTATAAGCAAAGCACTGAATTTTAGTTTTTCTGGGTTATTCTGGTCTCACTGGTTCTTTTAGCAGATTTGTAATGGTGGCAATTGTTAGGGAGTTGAATCTGATAGTTTGATGGTTGGGGGATAGGGTCTTTGACCAGGTTGTTGGGGTTTCCCCCTGCTGGTGTGCCTCTGGGCTTGTGGTGATGGGTGTGATGGGCTGAGTGTTCCCTTGGGGTGGGGATGGGTGTTACTCAGGTTCCATGTCTTCTTTCTTTCCTTTGTGCTCCTTCATGTGTCTGTGGAGATGAGCAGCTTATCCCATCATCTATAAAGTTGGCCAACTGTGTCCTTAAGGGGACTTGGGAGGAATAACTGTGGGGAATGAGATGTTCAATTAAATATAAGCACAGTATGTCAATATTGACTAATGCAGCAGTTGCTCCAGGTTATCTGTTTTTTAGTTTCATTTCCAGACAGTGTTTGGCAGCAATCAGTGGGCTGATAAACGTCTGCAGGTTGGCCAGCCAGTCACAGGCTTTGCATGTATGTTGCCTGGATGGTCCATGTGCCCTGCCTGAGCTCCAGAGCTGCATCAAGGGAACTTGTTTGTCCAGTGGGTATTATGGGCAGGGAAGTGGGGAGGAGCACTGCTCATCTAAGATAATGTTGATATTTTGGTTAAGTTTATGGTAATTAATCTTACAGATTTCTGACAGTGTGATATTTCTTCTTTTTTTTTTTTAATTTAGATTCCTTTGGGACTCTTGTTCTTCCAGTAGTAAGTATATCTTTCCCTTCCTTCTTCCTCAGTTACTCTCTGAAACTTAGAATCAGTTGGTGTTGATGAGATAACGTTTTGCATGTGATCTCAGCTATTTTCATAGTCTCTCATGAGTGTATTTACTGACCAATAAGCTGAGGAGTTTTCAGATCAAATGCTGTGCTGCTTGTTAGAAGTAATTACAGAATTTGGGAACTGATTTCCAACATCAACACAAACTATCATAAAACTTGAACACAGAAATTTGCTTTGTGGCTTTTTTGACTGGCTAATACCTATGTCTGTATTTTAGATACACCATGAGGGCTAATTGGAGCTGAAAGAATTGTGCAAAGTAATAACTGAGAACTACTAAAATAAAATATATATTTATACGTAGTTTTTGTAAGGATTTGGAAATGCACATTCAGTGGAAGTACATAATCAGCAACCGAAGTGTATCTTGAACTGTGAGTCCTCTATGAATCCTGAATTTATAATCCTGGATGTTCATTTTGAAAACCCAATCTAAAGAACTAGGTAGTCAGGAAGAAAGTTTTACCAAAGTCATCCATAAGTCTGAGTATCCCTAAATCCAGTGGGTTTAAATTCTGAGCTCAAACTGTGTGTCTGATTAAATACTCTGGAAATGTCTTATAGATGGATAATCAAAATGAGTAGCTCAACATTATGAACATTGCTAGGTTGAAATACATCTCTCTAAGCTATACATTAGCCATGATAGAAAATTCTGTTCATAGAAAATAAAAGGGGAAAAAAAAAGATGAACAAGTTCCTTTAATATAAACTGGCCAGATCTTAAAGTGTTCAAGTACCTTTAACTGGGTGGGGTGAATTCCTCCCTCTCTTGTCACTATCTGAAATAGCAATATTTACTTTTTTCATTCCAAAAAAATGAAGTAGACTTACTTATGTTTTGTCCAAAGTATGATTTGCTGGTAGCAGAAGGTGGGTAATGAGTTTCTGGATTCAGCCTCATCTTTTCCAGAAAGCACAGTAGCTGCCTTGTCTGAGATGCTCGTGGTGGTGGCTGGTGTAGTCAGAAATACGTGAGATTGCCTTTTTCTCTTTTGTGTTAGGAGTGCCAAATTTGGGATAGTAATACCATTCATTTGGGGATGTTTTGACTAAGATAAAATATTTTCACAAGAAGTTCCTATTGCTTAGTATGAAAAGCTGCCTTGCTTGTATTTGTGTTGAGAAACAACACTTTCGAGAAAGAGTTGGTGGGGCTGAGGTATTTACTGTTGTTGTAGCAATGGCCACCTGGAAGTGCAGTGTTAGTGCAGTTAGCATAGATGTGTGAAACAGGAGGTGGGTTACATTGCACCTCAGCTGTCCTAATACACTGCCATGGCAATGTAAATTTCATTGTTTCTGACCTTTACATTAAGAAAGGTATAACAGGCAATTTTGTCACCATATTGCGGGAAGGAAAGATCTTTTGAACTATAAAAAATATAAAAATCTAGGGAGCAACCCATGCTATCTGTCATTATTCATCATAGGAAAGAGCTACAGGAAAATATATCGAGTCTCTAAATGGCATTTACAGACTTTTAAAAAAGAAGTTAAAGACAATACTTGCAAGATATTTAAAATAATGCTGTAAGGACACAATTTACTTGTATTATGAGCCAAAATAAACTGATTTTTCTTTTCCCATTTTGATTTTGAATGGTTATAATGTGTCCTGGACATCTTGTAAGGAATCCTATCTGCTTTTTAGGGAATATAGCTTCATTACTAAGTAATAATATTCATAAATACATTAATTTTGAGATAATATTTGACAGATGCAGTAGCTAAAGCTGTTCCTCCTATTTAAGATATTGCAGAATACTTGACCTGGAACTTGGAGTGTGTGGAAATATGTGAATCATATGTTCTTGGCAACGTGTGTACAAAAACCTGAAGCTGAAGAAAATGCAGGATCTGTTTCAGTGTGGAACTTAGCACCTAAAATTTAGTTATATAAGTCCAGATTTTAAAAGGGGAATATCTTCTTCCTGTGTCATCATGTGCCTGCTCATGGGTAAAAAGGACCTGTTTGTTTTTCCCCTTCCTGATATTTTTCTAGCTTGTTTTTAAAAGCAGAAAGTCAGCAGAGAGGAATGGAATTATAGCTGATTCCTCTTTATAGGTAAACACAAAGAGAGGGAAATGTATTTCCATTGACCTCAATTGTCACCCTTGTTTATGAATTCCTGTTACCTCGCTGTGCACAGTTACAGCTTTTCTTTATAGGACTTGGTAGGATACTTTTGAAGTGCTGTGCCTGGTGAGTTTACAGCTGTAATTTTCATTACACTGCAGGAGGAGTGCTTCAATTCCATATGTTATGCTGAAAAATGCAAGCCCGTCTGCTTTAGTTGTCTTAACTTCAGAGGTTTTACTCCAGATTTACTCTTGTAACTCCAAACAGAAGCATGTGACTCTTAAGATTTTCAGCAGGGCTGCTTGTTGGAACGAGCTGTGTGCTCAGTTAAAACCCTTTTCCTTTTTCAAAGAGACACTCTGGCGGTACAGAAGCCAGCATCTGAGCTGGAGTGTCCCTGAGGTCATTGGTTGTCTGTGAAGGCTCTGCTAAGGTGAAATTCCCATATGCTGCAGCATCTCTGCTTCAAACGTTTCAATGCATGTGACTGGGATTCCTCCAGCTAACTTCAGGAAATAAAGTGCTGTATCTGAATTATGAACTCTAGAATGCCTCTGTTCACTGGAAAGACACAGAGAGAGAAACCTGTGCATGATTACTCTGATCTTACGTGGTCTGAATTTCTTTGCCAGTGATATCTGTCTGTTTTCTGCCAGCACTGAAGGAGCCTTCAATGTCTATCCTGAATAAGTTAACCATATAAAATGTCTCTTCCTTTATTTCTTAATATTTTGGGAAGAGTAATTATTTTATTTTCTAGGTGAGTCACAGTATGTGGTGTAATTATGAATCGTTATACTGAAATGAGACAAAATCAGTGAGGTTTCTATTGAAAAGCAGTCTCACTTAATGAGATATTCTGTATTTGATTTTTCCACCCCATAGGACATGAAGCTACAGATTGTAAAAAAAAAAGAAGTGCAAGGTTGTCTTTAGTGTCCTGCTCGCCTTGCTCACACATACCTTGTTCAGATCTTTTATTTCTGAAAAATTTGTTACCAGAAAGTGATGAAGTCAGAAAAATATCAACCCCTTGTATCAAATGCACAAAATTTCTACGTGACTGTGAAAAGTGACTGTGTGTGTTTGTGAGTTTATGAATTGTATATGAATACATATATACTTACATTGTTGAAAACCTGATTACTACTGAAAATTAAATGCAAGTATGTTGAGAAGATGCTTCTGATAACACCTTTTTGGGTAATTGTTGAAACAGCACTTTAAAGTACTGAAAAAATGCCCTTTCCCTTTTTGAGAATTTACATAAATTGACAAGTTCGGATATTTACTAGACCATTATGTCCCATGTTTTTAAAATAATAATATCTTCAAGAATATTTTTGATAATTAACTGAGAGTCACTCTTTTCTTTTAAGCTGCCTTTGACCAGTGCTGCTGGGAATTATGAATTGCTGGTGGAAGGCCATGCTGATGGCCGGCTCATTTTCTCCAATCGTACCAGCTTGATGTATATGTCAAAGAGCATCTCCACTTTCATCCAGACTGATAAATCTATGTACAAACCAGGACAAGATGTGCTGTTTCGGATTGTCACCGTCTATCCTGATCTTAAACCTTACAAAGTGCCTCTGAATATATATATCCGAGTAAGTAATCACAGGAGCATAGTTACATCCTGGAATGTGTCGTATGTTCCAAATTTATGTGACAAATAAAGATCATATGTATTGCTACCTCAGTCTTGTGAGCAGGACCACTCACATTTAACATGCAACTTGACTTTTCTTCTAGGACCCTCGCAAGAAGTTGATTCAGCAGTGGTTGATGGAGGAGGGTGATTTGGGTGTAGTTTCCAAAAAATTTCAATTATCAGTGAACCCTCCACTTGGAGACTGGTCCATAGAGGTGGAAGTGAATGTGAGTATTGACACTGCCAAATCACAGAGAGATTTATTTCTTCTGCTGGATGTAAATAAAATTGTGTTTACTTTGCTGAAACTAGTTACTAACATGAACCATGAGATGAGCAAATTCTTCCCTTATGACAAATAGTATGGAAGATACTATTCAAGGATATTATGCAAACCTCACAATATTTTCAGTAGTATATGATTTTATCAGGAAGGATACAAAAACCTTCAAATATATCCTAAAGTCTGTGTTTTAAGTCTAAAAATAAAAATGTTATTAAAAAAGTGAGGGGGTTTTATGTTAATGTGAAGGAAAGGAAAGACCTTATGGACAACTGTGGGTTTTTTTTGTTTTTGTAAGTGACACGCCCTTACATTTATTTTGCAGGCAAATACACAGAAATTCAGGGGTTTTCCATCAATTCACAATGACTGATGAGTTACTGAGGAAAAAATAACTATAAAAAAGAAAGGATGGCTAGTAATGCACAACTATTGCTTAACAAAACTGGAATGATCTATGTTGCATGTTGCTGTTGGTAGTAGTTCTCTCAGTTCAATCCTTTAAGCTGTACGCTCGTCATACACCATGGAAAATGTTGCAAAAATAGCTGGAGGTTTAGCAGTCAAAACTGCGTGTCAGGTTTATTCAGCGTACTTTTAAATGCCTGTAGCTTGGGACATTTAACAAATACAAACGGGACTGCTTAATGTTCTGTAATGATGGTGGGGTAGAAAGCAGAAAAACTCATGTGGTCACGTATTACTTGGGAGTAGTGTTTACCAGTAGCAGTATATGCTTGATAGGTTTCTATAGGCTGAGGTATGTGAGGGTGGTGCTCAATTGAGTGTCAGGACTGAATTTTTCAAATACGTTCTCATGTGGGTGTGGAGTTGTTACTGTTGTCTGTGATGGGAAAAACATATTCAGTGGTTCCTGCCCTTGTCCCTGTACTCTGCCACTCCTTCCCATCCCCAGACTTCTGTTCAGGAGCGTCTCAGTCATGCTGAGACAAGCTGTAGTCAGGCTGAGATCTAAAGTGCAACAGGGAAGTGGTCGAATTGAAAAGCATCTGAGCGTTTTCCTTTGCCTAGACCAGACTGGTTCACTGATCTGGTTGACAACCGTCTGCACTCACAGCTACATAGGTGCTTTTCAGCTAGTGGAGAAGAGTGGCTCAGACGTAGAAGCAAAGGCTAGTGACAACTGTGGGCTCCTTCAGCAGCTCACTTGCCAGGAAAAAAGTGTTTATGTAATGTTGCTTGGGGTTTCTGCAGAGGCTTGAGTAATCCTGAAGTCAGGAGATCATTTATGAAGGAACTGCAGCAGCTATTTTCAGGATCTGAATGAGTGCCACTCCCTCCTGAAGCAAACTAGAAAGAAAAAAATGAAGTTGTAAAGTTGAAAGAAAAATGCCTTATAGATTCACCTGGACTAGTGAAACAGCTGTGAGAAATGACAAGTAATGTGAAATCTTACTAGACTGTAGTTGATGGTAGTATTGTAAATTTTAGGCAGAAGGTTAATGGTCCTGGAAGACGTATGTCAGGGTGGGAACATCTCTCAAGTCATGAGTAACAAAGGAACATTTTGTTCACTGTCTCTTTCAACACATAGCTAAAGGGCATCAGGCAAAGGAGGTTAAAGAATGATTTCAAAATAACTAAACCAGCATAACTGAACTTCAGAGCACAGCACTGGCAGGTAATGTGAATACTGAAAATTCAGATGGAATCAAAAAAATGTCTGAACAAATTCACAGTACACTCCACTGAGAACTGAAAACTAGAAAGCCCTAAGGTGTCAGGTCAAGACAGAGTGTCACTGCTGGCCACCCTAGCTGATGCAGTTCACTGGGTATTCACCTGGCTGCCAAAAACTGGACACTTGCCTTCATGTTAGATCTATTGTGTTACAACCTAACCTAGGTTGTCTGGATCATATTTTCATTTCATTTCCCTTACTATTAAATTTTTAAATCTTAGGATTTTAACATAAGAGTGTTTGGGGTTCATAATAGAACTCTACATGCTTCAGCAACATGAAGAATATGATAATGCCTATCACTCTACGATATCTTTCGCTGTTCACCATTGTTTCAGGAGACAATTCAAGGTGCAAAGTACATATATTAAAGTGGTCTTTTGGGAAAAGATAATCTTGGGCAGAACAGAAGCAGAATTCCTTTTTTTATTGACAGAGGAAATGGTTAATACTTAAGAAACACTGCATTTAATAAGTGGGGAAAAAACAGGAACTAGCAGATAGCTAGCAGTATAAATGAAACTCTCAACTCTTGCATATTTTTAGAAAATTTAAAGATCCTCAGGAAAATCTGATAGTTAATAAAAATATGAAGGAGTTTTTAAAGTTTCCTAGAAACAAAAGAAATGCCAGCCTTGGCAGAGCCCAGAAACTTGAGGAAACAGTAATTGTGTGGCAGAGAGGAAAACTTGTAATAGACATGATAGTTCTGAGTAGTTAAGCGAGTCTCAGTATGGGGAGTTTTGAAAAGACCATCAGAGGATGAATGCTCTTAACGACAAAGAGTAAGTGAGGTAATGTGGGAATATTGACTTACCTGGTATGAGAAAAACAATGACAAAGGTGATTTGGGATTCCACTGATAAAAAATTGCATTCTTTAAGGCTAGTACAGAATTGGTTAAGAAGGTAGATTTACTGATGTAACAGATTTTTGAAGAACCTTTTCACTGTGCAAAGTCTTAATGAAAAATGATGGTTTATGTACAGTTTGTCAAAGAAGAATGGGTTGAGTTTTATGCAATTGACACTCACCCAAGGTGTTTCTAATATAAACTGATGACAGAGTTTGCATATGGAGCCAGGGAGGAAAGCTCCGTCGTAGAAGACTGCAAAATTCCCCTCTGTTGAGTGTATATCACAGTATCAAATGAATAAAGATTTGTTGATAGCAGTCTGAGAGTGCTGTTACAGGTTTTAGGAGGTTTTTTAATCTGGTGGAGAAAGGCATAATATGAACCAATTAATAGAAATTGAAGCCAGACAAATTCTGTTTGGCATATATATGTCTTTCATTGATGAGACTCTTAGTCATTGTAACAAACGAAAAAATGGGAGTGTCTCACTTGATGGTTGACTTTTTGGAATATGCATTCCAAATGCAGATCACTGGAGTAGCTGAATACAAAGGAACAAAACCTGGGATAAAAGGAGGTCAGGCTAAATGGTTTCTTTTGACACTAAATTCTTAAAATTGAAAATTAATGGAAAAACCCAAGAGTATATTATAATAAAAAAAGAAAAAAAAAGTTTTAGGCTTTGAGGTCCAGAAAAACATGGCAATTCTTATAGTGCTTATCCTTTGGGAATAAAACAGCAACCCCAAGCCCCACATATAGTCATATTTACTCTCAGGCCCTTTTTTGTTCCCACCTGCTCCACTTTAATTTTCAGGTTCAGTGTTGAATATAATGACAAAGCAATATGCAATATTTCTGTAGTATATGCCTGCACAGCTTCTTACAGTGGATAAGGCTATTGTATGCAAAATATATTAAGTGACTATTGCAATATTCACACTATTAAATTAGGTCTGCCTGGTGTACTGTCTCACGGACTGTTATTTTTTCTGATAGCACATCAATCATTGGATTAATGAAACCTGCAAGAAACCTTGCAGAATAAAGGAAAAGAACTTTTCTAATGGGAAACTGTACTTGATTCTCTTGGTTACAAATGAGCTTTTGCCCTGAAATACAAGGTCATATGGGATGGGATTCAGTCTGAGATTTAAGATGTGCTGATGTCTCTATGTTGGTGATGTGGTGGAGATTTAACTGGCGTTCAGTAAAAGCTTAGTGAGTGACTGGATCACTCCTAGTGGGTGTTCCTGACTATTGTCTGGATATTCCTAACTGTTCTGCAGCAGTTCTGCTATCAAAGGGAAGTACAGGTTTTTATTGTGTCATATGTAATGTTGCATAGGTTCACCAATCACTTGCTGATAACAGGTCATTGAGAACTTAGATTTACTGCTGACAAATACTTAGAATATGTCTGGCATTTTTAATAGATTGTTTATCTATCCTGAATTAGTACTGCTAGCTCTGGGTCTGCATGGCACTCAGTGCAGCTGATGGATCTATGCAGGGCTTTAGCAACATCTTCAGGTGACAAACTCAGACTGATGCTTGCATGATTTATTACACTAATGCCATGACCTGAACTTCTAGTTAAATGCCAGCTGTCCAGCCTTTCTTTCTCAGGTTTCTCTCTTTGAAGTGTGTTGTTAAGTGAGTAAATAACATTTCCCTTCTAGTGGTTACAGATCAGTTTCCAAGTGTACCAAGTTTTGATTCTTGGAAGTGTTGTCTCTGAATCCTGTTTTAAATCAGGTTTTGGCTGCTTGCTGCTGTTAAACATCCTGTAGTACTTTTCAGTAAGAGTTCAGGTGTTAGTACAGCTGTTCCAGGAAAACTCAAGATGAGTAATTACAGTCTGGTTCCCAAGTCTCCACCTTGTATTTTAGTTGGATATCTTATATTTCCTGTTGTGGAGCCTTTTCCTGAAGGACTTTAAGTTGCTTTGTTTTAGTGGCACACATTTCTGACCAGAGGTTGTTTCTAGTTATGTGACATTTTGTAATCTAATCTATGGAAGTTGTTATTTATAAATTTATGATCAACTATTGAAAAGTGGTAATGTTCAGGTGCAATGAGGGCTTTCTAAAATATTTTTAAGAGTATTAATTTTTTTAAACTTTTCAGGTATAAAGCAACTTTCAAAATCAAATGAGAATCAATATATACTTTACACTTTTAATTTCTTTAACTTTTGGGGGTTTATATCTGTTACAGTGTATCCACTGTGAGTTCTGTCATGTTTTACTGCTAGGTCAGTAACAGATTTCACATTTGATCCATTAAGTTTGATGTTGTATATAGAATGGCATAAAAAAGGCATTGCTTTCTTTGCCATTGGCTGTGTATACAATAGTTTGCAAATGCTCAGTCAGGATTCAGTCGGAATCTCATAGTGTGAATAGTGATTGATTTCACTGATTAGTTTCTGGAGACTGTGCTTTGAATTTGACCAAAATTTTAGATGCCTTTTTAAGTAAATGTAGAACTACAAGATTATACATGATTTTGACATGGTTTTGTCTACTAGTTACAGTCTGTAGGAACTTCTCATTTGTGTAAGTTAATTTTAAATGAGCATGTAAAGGTACTGCTGGTAGGTCAATCATGGTGTATCATGATGTCTGTGACTACTTAATTCTAGACAGTTTTATGCTAGTTGGTTGAGCATTCTGGTTTTTATGTACAGGAACCAGGCATATGTAGATGCCTGTAGATTGGAAGCTCCACAAGTTTTCATTGTATATACTTGCATTCTGCTATATGTGAACTGTGTCCTTCTGTTGTGCAAATACATACTGCTGGGTCCTACGGGAGGTGATGGTGGTTAAGCCATGATTTAAAATCACACCATGTCAGAAGTTGTAATTTAACTTGAATATGGGTGGGATTTGGCCAAGAAGGTATGTTAAACATACTAATCTAACCACAATTATGTGTATTTTCTTATATGAATTTTTTTCAATAGGGTCAAGTTTATTATCAAAGATTTAAAGTGATGGAATATGGTAAGTATTATTTAAGGGCATTTAGTAGTGACCAAAATTGGTAGTGATTGTCTATTAATTTATACTAGCTTCCCTTGGCTAGCATGAACTCTTTAAATACTCACAGAAAGTTTAATTTCCAGATTTCTTGCTTCTCCAAGACTGACAAATAAATCCCATCTTATCAATTGCCTGCTTTAAAATTCGTAGTTTTAATGACCTTCTACTGCAGCATCTGGATGTCGTTCAATCTTTAAAATGCTTTTCTTAAGCCTGTGAAATGCAGTTATTGTCCATGTTTTACCAGGATCATGGAGGCAATGTGTTAATCCCAAAATATCTGCACAATATCTGATCGTGAAGCTTGCTGACGATTCTGTAAAGGCTGAATAAGCTAAACAATTTGTATTTCAGTCTTACAAATTTATGTGCAGGCTGCTTTTGTGATGCTTCTCATTTCAACAAAAAGTCTTACTCTGGAGCATGCACAGGGTTGGGTTAAAAATATATATTACCTTATATTCCGTAGGAAACCATAGTAGTAGTCATCTGTATCAAATCACATGTTCTACCCTTATTACTTTAAAAAAAAAATCCTTCTGTGAATTTAATGTTTTTTGGATTTTTTTTTTTAGTTTTACCAAAATTTGATGTCATGATAGCAACACCGTTATACTACTCTCTGAGAGATGAAGATGTAACTGGTGTTGTCACTGCCAAGTAAGTAACTCATTGATAGTTTTGTCACCCTCACTCTTAAGAAAATTACTGTGGGTCTCTAAGAGTCAAAGTAAAAATGTATATTTAGAATGGTAAAAAAGCCCCATCTGCGCAAAATTAGTTGGCTAACATCCATTTCTAGTTACTGGATTTTGTTGTAACAAGATTCGATAGATCTTCAGACTTCCAGTAAGTTCTTTTGGTCTGGTAAACGTACTTCTAGACTATAGCCTGTATATTTTCAGCTACCTTATTTGAATTTTAAGTTTCTTGCTTATTATGTGTGTTTTGAGGCATTCTTTTGTTCTTATGGTTATTTTATGGTGCTTTCAAAGTCTGTAGGTAGAGTGACTATATTTTCTTACACTACTTGTAAAATTAGTCTAATTTCTATGAATATCCTTCTTGATCCAATATATCAACATTGTGGATTTCAAGTATGGGTTTCTCCTACCTATACCTATACCTATACCTGTACCTGTAAATGGGTGAAGAATCAGTGTAGACTCTTATGTAAATAATATTTTATTTTTCTGCTGAGCAAATAGCTAGACAAAAATTTAGTATGCAATAATCTCCAATAGAAATTAATTTTATTTTTGGAGGCTGAGAGCCACATGGAGCTACCTCATAGATACATCCAAGAAGACTGGAAATAAAAGGTTTTTCATGGGTTATTTGATGCTAACAAGCACTCCATTTATAAGTGAAATGCAGAAATGATTGTTTAACAAGCTATTTAAATTAATTGCTTAGACTTGAGAAAAAACTTGTTTGCTAGAGCCAGTGCAACCTGATATTATAAACCATCTGATAACACAAACTATCAAGGCCAGATTGGATGGGACCCTGAGCCCCATGATCTAGTGGGTGTCATCCCTGCCTATGGCAGAGAAGGGTGGAACTATATGACTTTTAAGGTCCTTTCCATCCCAAAGCATTCTATGATTCTATGAATCAAATAAGGGGCAATAGTTTAAAAAAAGTTTTCTTCATTTTTTTCTGCTTTGCTTTTGCAATCCATTATATGCCAGTGTGTATTTGGTTTCCTAAGTTGTTTTGGTCTTTCTCAGGGTACATGGCTCCTTCATTTAGTATACTCATAAGGTATTTGAAACTGTACCTGTCTGCTGCAATAAATTTGTATTTAGACACCAGGGAATCATCTGAGATTGAATCCCAGCTGTGACAAAGTTTTACTGATACATCATAATTATTTATAGAGAATGACTGAATTCCAAGTGACTGTTTTTATAGGCATAATGCCTCTTTGTGCAAGAAGTTTATATACCACTCACACTTGTAGATGTCTTAAACCCCGTTTTTCATCTCTGGAGTGTTAAGTACAGGGATCCTACCCAGTGGCAGTATCATTAAAGATTAATGGTAGCTTGTTACTATAATTAGGTCTGCATGGAAAGACTGAGTTCAGGTACAGGACAGTATTGTCAAGTATTCTTGTAACTACGCTCTTTGAGTTTGCTTCCCCTCTGCTTTCCAGCTTTGATTCTACTGAAGTGGTGCGTAAAGATTTAAAGTACTTCAAAGTTGCCACATCTGAATGTATGACTGCTGAGGACTAGAGAGATTTTGTGTCCCATCTGTCCCCATGTTGTCCTTCCCCATCCCCTATCCTGCTTCTCTGTCTCAATCTGATAATGTCATGGTTTGTCTTACATACAACTTGGAAACATTTATACAATATTTTTATTTTATTGTTGCTTAGTGAGTGGAGCTTGTTAATGTCATCCCAAGAAGTGAATATGTTAGAATTTTCAGGTTTACCACAGCTGAAAATTACATGTGTTATGTAATAATGTAATGATTTCTTGGGACTGTGATTACTGAATAATTTGAGCACAAATATCTTGAGATACCTCATTTTGTGTTAGCAGCTTTTGGTAAGCAAAACGCTTGCACTTTCCACATCCCATTTTAACTCTACTGCCTATTAATTATGATACATTGGTGTTCTATTCAATAACTTGCTTCCAGCTTTTATCTTAATATAGTTAATTTTTCTACATTGTACAGCCCATAGTAATTGTAATAAGCTTATGGAGCTCATGTGCAGGAAAGAGCAGCACTGTGTATCATCTCCAGGTTTTGGGCTTCCAGCTTTAGTGTTGATAAACTGGTTTCAGTATTGCAAACTCCATGTTTCAAAGTAGAAATGTCTTCCAGCCATGTCTGAGGCCATAGTAAAATATTTTGGTAGAATCTTTTGCTTTGAGAGCTCTTCGGGAGACCAAGCTCTGGAGGGGCGGTGTGTTGTTTGACTTTGACTGATGTGTTTCAGGTACACATATGGAAAGCCAGTGAAGGGGACTGTAACAATCACTTGCCTTTCTGTCTCTTACTGGACAAACAAGAGAAATATAACAACAACCATGGAGGTGAGTTGCCTCTTAGGGGTTGGTTCGAGCTTGTGCCCTTTTGTGTGTTAAATAATGCCTGGAACCATTCATGAATGCTGAGTTCAGCTGGCATGGTCTATGGAGTGACTTGTGTGGAGAGTGTTAAACTCTCTTTAATTTCCAGTCTGAAGTGTCAGTGTCAGTTCAAACCGCTTTTTGGGAATTATACTTGGCACCTGTGGTCCCTTGACCTGTGCCTGGAAGTTATTTTGAAGAGTGCTAGTTGGCCCAGGTAGAAAAATTTTCCAGGAGCCACTGTAGCAGCATAGGTGGTGGAGGACCCATGCCCAGGAATGCTCCCTGGCCCTGTGTCTGCCCCTGCATGCTCAGGCCTGTGTTACAAGGCCAGTTATCTAGGTGTAGCTCTGCCATGGTATAAAACAAAGCATTTTGCCTAATAAATGCCTACTAATTACCTCTGAGCTACTGCATTAATTAAAAAAATTTAAAAAGACATACAGTTTTGATCTGAAGACCTAAAAGAGATGATAGATTCATTACATTCTTTTTGCAAAATCATTTTTACTGTGGACTGTGTTTAAAAAAGGTTAAATTTCTGCTACATGGTGTGCTGATCTTTCTCTGTTTGCTGACTTCAGTGTCTTCTGCAGCACTTAGTCTACAGAAACTCTGAGCCCAGAGATGCTGAATAGGGTATACCCCCCCCTCATCAGGCAGGGACCTGCTCATTGTATTGTTTTGTAAAGCATAGCTGCCACTGCTCTAGTCAAGTAGAAGTGGGTAATTCTATACATTGCGGGGTGGGAGTGGGGGTGGGGGGGGAAGAACCCTTTTCCCATAAAGCATTGTTGCCTCTAAAACAGTAGTGAACTTTACTGGATTTAATAAAAATTGTTGCTGAAAGCAAAAAATAAAGTCAGCATTCATAATTTTCTTGTGTTGACACTCTAAAATTTCTTTGTGAGCAGAGCTAAAGGACATAACCAAAGACAAGCTGTTGTAGACAGAAATGTGTCCTTGGCTTTTCTGGCTCAACACTTGTTTTTTTTTTTCTACCTTGCAGATTAACGGATCTGTGAATGTGACCTGTAACAAACTTATGTTGCAAAACTTGAACCCTGAGCTGTCATGGCATCAAGGTGATAGTGAGTACACAGAGCCAATAGAAATGATTGCGGTGGTCACTGAGTCACTCACAGGTATGTGGCTGCGTGATGTCTTCTGAGAGAAATCCAGGGTAGGTGGTGCTGGAAGAGCTTACTGTCGCATGGAACAGCTTGGAGCACTAGGAAAGCATCATGTGCTGATGTTAGTGCAAACCATCCACATGCAAATGTATTATCTGAACTGTTGCTTGCCTAGATATGAAATACTTTAACCAGCTGTTAACTTGGTTGAATAGAGTTTTATGTGAAATGATTTATTAAATAACCAAGAAATATGTTCAGGTTGGAGTTTTAAGTCAATGACTGATCACTTTTGATGAGATGAGCAGGCATAAGGAATTGCTAGCATTAGCCTGAATCTTAAAAATTTAAGCTTAATCATAAACTTACCTTACTCATATGTTTGTAAACCACAGTAGTGGAAAGAATTCTCTGGCCCCATCTTGTCACCTGTAGACCAACTGATTTGCAAACTGAAGGGTTTTTTTGAGTTTGTGTTCCACTGCACCTTGCATATTAGAAAAATATCATTTGTACAAAATTCCTGCCTGTCCCAGAAACTAGGTTTCATTACAGATTTTCTGTAGAAACCCTGTTAGGGTGATTGATTTAGTTGATTTTGTATTAATAAATTCCTTCCTTGTGTCATTCTGACATCTGCATAGAGTGGAGCTCTACATGGTACATCTTATTGAGCATTGTGAGAGGCAGTACCAGTGCATATACCAGCTTTGTACTGATGCATAGCTGAAATGGTGGAAACAGATAGAAGTGGAAATGATGAAAAATATGATGTAATTATGTATAAATCATGGAGAGTAAATTATATTGCTGCTAAAGTGATACGTATGTTAAATGCATGTTGTCTAAACACATACAATTATTCAACAGGAATCTCCCAAAATTCAAGTACCATCATATTTCCAAAGCAAAGTGATTATTTTATTGAATTTCTGGACTACTCTAGAGTTATAAAACCTTCCCTGAACTTCATAGCTACTGTAAGTTCTTTTCTTTGATTATGATCTGTGCATAAACAAATGTGACGTCTCTGGTATTTTTTGCTTAGATACCAAAGTTTGTCTTGGATTTTTAAGTGCAATTTTACAGATTTGTTTTCAAATTACCTCTTTTTAAGGACACATATAAGCAAATACTAAAATTAGAGGCATTTGCTCTAGAAAAGTATGAAGTGGCAGGGAATGCTGTAGTATTGGCGGATATATTTGAGTGTAGTGTGTTGGCATTCTTACAGAACAGAAATCTTTTCAGTTTCTAGTTGATTCTTTCCTGTTAGGTGACTATGCTTTAAAACCACAGAGCAGTTGCTGAATTCCAACCCTCCTAATAATATTTGTATATCTAAGTATATATGTATATATATATGTATAAACACACACACAAACATATACTTTACATAATGCATATATTTATGCAAGCCGCTGTTAAAAATACAGTAAAACTCATCAAACTACATTGCTCTCAAATCAAAGTGTCTTTTCTGCCTTCTGTACTGTCTTTCTCATACCAGTTGCATTCCACTCAAAGATGTATTTCATTTTCTTCACGCTGTCTGTAATCTTCATTCAGTCCTTCTGTGTTTTGCAGAGGTCATGTATTGTACCACTGCATTTTGCTTCAAAAGAGTAATCAGCTTTACAATTCTTGAGTCTTTACTGTGTAGATGTCAGACCTAAATACCAATAAAATATGCTGAATATACACTTTCACGGTAGATTGTCTCAAGCTGTAGCTTCATGCTAGCCTGATCATTTGGGCTTTTATTTTTTGTCCATTTCATCTTCCTTGCCAGCATTCCATTTTGACTCCAGCTCTGACCTATTTTTTCCTCCTTTCCTGAAAATGAGCTGAGCGAGAGGTGGCTGAGGCATTTAGCGGTGCTTGCAGCTGGCAGAGAGGGAGGTATCAGTTATGCTTCCAGAGGATTGTGAAGGAACAACTGCTGCTATTACTAAGAAGTAGAGATCTGCATATGCTGTACAGTGAGAGAATAAGAAAATAATGGCAAGGAGGATAGGTAATACAGTGACAAATCTATGGATTGGAAAAGAAAAGGAAAGCATTAATTCAGTGCTTTTAAATACCGAAGTTGATTTTTTGGAGTCTGTAATGCAGAATGAGGATGTTTTTACATGCATGAGAATCTGCTTGAGTGTGGGAACAAAAGCTGATGTAAATGGTAAGAAGTTGCCAACTGTCAATTTTGGGCCTGGTTTCAGTCTTTTCTTAACTCATTTGATGAATCCGTAAACACATCTGACTCAGCACCATGTCTGCTCATCTGACTCATTTTCCAACACTTCATATAAGGCTGTCCTTTCTTGTGGTGGTGAAATACAAGTGATAAAATTAAATATTCAGACTGTAGGTAGGATATTTGTAATTTACTCGAGACACAATCATTTTCAACAAGAAGAGTATTTGAAAGAGCTGAAAGGCAGGTCACCTTTCAGTTCTATTTGCTTTTCTTAACTCCCTGGAGTTGTGAATAATTTTGTTCTACTGACTTCCTACCTGCAGTGCTTACAAAGGATCAAAAATAAAGTTACTTATGTGCAGTTTTGGTCACACAATATAGAAAGATATTGAGCTATTAGAGAATGTCCAAAGGAGGGCAACAAAGATGGTGAAAGGCCTTGAGGGGAAGCTGTGTGAGGAGCAGCAGAGGTCACTTGGTCTGTTCAGCCTGGAGAACAGGAGACTGAGGGGAGATGTCTTTGCAGTTACAACTTCCTTGTGAGGGGAAGAGGAGGGACAGGCAGTGATCTCTTCTCTGTGGTCACCAGTGACAGGACCTGAGGGAATGACGTGAAGTTGTGTTGGGGAGGTTTAGGTTGGATATTGGGTTCTTTACCCAGAGGATGGTTGGGCACTGGAAGAGACTCCCTAGGGAAGTGGGCACAGCACCAGGCCTGACAGGGTTGGCTGATACTCTCAGACACATGGTGTGACTCTTGAGGATGGGTCCTATGCAGGGCCAGCAGTTGGACGCAATGATCGTTATGTATCCCTTCCAACACAGTGTATTCTTTGAGAGAGATCTGAGGATGCCTTTGTTTTCTTGATTTGAGTGCAAATATATTGTTACATGTTGTGCTGTGCATTGTAGCTTGACCCTGTTCAATGAGTGTTTTCTTTTTGTTTTTAGCTAAAAGTGTCACGTTCCGATAGCAACCAGCTGACAGCTGAAGAGAGACAGAATCTTGTAACAGTCACTGCTCAACAGTCAGACCTGCTTTTTTACCACTCTTCACTTTCTCACCTTGAAAATGAGGCAACAGAGGAGAGAAATCTGACAGTCCATGTCCTGAATTTCACAGTCCCAGAAAATGGAATAATTGATATTGAGTTTCCAATCCTGTCTGATACAAAAACTCTGAGAGTTCAGGTATTGCTTTGTAATATGTGGCTTTGGAGCAGCAACAAATCAAATTAAGTGGGCCTTGATCAATAATAGACTGTTCCTACCACCTGTCACAGCTAATATATCACCTGGTATTATTTTTGTTACCTCGAATTCATGTTGCAGCTGGAAAGAAAGTGACAGATCCTGTCAAATGGGATCTAATAATTGCACCAAGATATCAAGGGGAAAAAACTAAACAGACACTTAAAGCAAGTAGTAAAGTGGTCCTGTACCACCTGTAGGACTACCATGCTCTTGTAAAGAATACCATATGTGAACATCACACAGATTTTGCTGTTTGCTTTAAAGAGCTATTTTTGCACTGTCTTGCAGGCAGAATTCCTCAGCAGTAGGACTGACATAGGTGTTTATGATGTATTCAGCTCCCCCAGCCAGACTTACCTCCAAGTCAAAACAAAGAGCCAGGATATAAAGGTACAGTCTGAGACAAAACTTACCAAGATAAGAACCGTTCAGATTACTCATCATGTTTCCATACTTATACATATGAATTGTATGCTTTTCCTAGGCTGGGAAGCCTTTTGAGCTGAGCATTGCCAGCAACAAGCCAGTGAGAGAGTTCCACTATCTGGTAAGTTGCTGGTTTTATATACGGGCACAGTCCAAGATGGCTTCTACCATCTCGAGAAATACTCCAGTGAGGGGAATGTGATGAAAAATTAGAGCTACTCAGCACTTCTTATTGTGCTTTGTGAAAGAGGTGACCCAAAAACTTCCATTCCACTAGGATGGTCCTTTTTGAGTGAGAGCTCCATGTTGCTCCCCAGGAGGAATGGCCAGGGCATTGTAAGGAGGTGCTCTCTGGGAAAAGCATATCTCTGATTTGGGTGTTGGGTTATCTCTGCTTGCATAGAATCATAGAATCGATTGGGTTGGAAAAGACCTCCAAGATCATCGAGTCCAACCCTTGGTCCAACTCCAGTCCATTTACTAGATCATGGCACTCAGCGCCACGTCCAATCTGCGTTTAAAAGTCTCTAGGGATGGTGAATCCACCACCTCTCTGGGCAGCCCATTCCAATGCCTGATTACTCTCTCTGTAAAGAATTTTTTTCTGATATCCAACTTAAATTTCCCCTGGCAGAGCTTAAGCCTGTGCCCCTTGTCCTATTGCTGAGTGCCTGGGAGAAGAGACCAGCCCCCACCTGGCTATAACTTCCCTTCAGATAGTTCTAGACAGTGATGAGGTCACCTCTGAGCCTCCTCTTCTCCAGGCTAAACAACCCCAGCTCCCTCAGCCTCTCCCCATAGGGCTTGGGCTCCAGTCCCTTCACCAGCCTTGTTGCTCTTCTCTGGACTCGCTCCAGCACGTCAATATCCTTTCTGAACTGAGGGGCCCAGAACTGAACACAGTACTCAAGGTGTGGCCTCACCAACGCAGAGTACAGGGGAAGGATCACTTCCCTGGTCCTGCTGGCCATGCTATTTTTGATACAGGACAGGATTCCATTGGCCTTCTTGGCCACCTGGGCACACTGTTGGCTCATGTTGAGCTTCCTGTCAATTAGTACTCCAAGGTCCCTTTCTGCCTGACCGCTCTCCAGCTACTCTGTGCCCAGCCTGTAGCACTGCAGGGGGTTGTTGTGGCCAAAGTGCAGGACCTGGCATTTGGCCTTATTGAACTTCATCCCATTGGAATCAGCCCATCTCTCAAGTCTATCCAGATCCCTCTGCAGAGCCCTCCTGCCTTCCAGCAGATCGACACTCCCTCCCAGCTTGGTGTCATCAGCAAATTTGCTGATGATGGACTCAATCCCCTCATCTAAATCATCAATAAAGATGTTAAACAGGACTGGACCCAATATAGAGCCCTGGGGAACACCACTGGTGACTGGCTGCCAGCTGGATGCAGCTCCGTTCACCAGCACTCTCTGGGCCCAACCCTCCAGCCAGCTCTTAATCCAGGAGAGGGTACACTTGTCCAGGCCATGGGCTACCAGCTTTTCCAGGAGTATATTATGGGAGACAGTGTCAAAGGCCTTGCTGAAGTCCAGATAGACCACATCCACAGCCTTCCCCTCATCCACCAGGTGGGTCACCTGATCGTAAAAAGAGATCAGGTTGGTCAGACAGGACCTGCCCCTCCTAAACCCATGCTAGCTGGGTCTTATCCCTTGTCCACCCTGAAGGTGCTGTGTGATTGCACTCAGGATGAACTGCTCCATAGCCCTGCCAGGCACGGAGGTCAGGCTGACAGGCCTGTAGTTGCCAGGGTCCTGCTTGCAGCCCTTTTTGTGGATTGGGGTGACATTGGCCAACCTCCAATCATCTGGGACCTCCCCAGAGAGCCAGGACTGTTGGAAGATGATGGAGAGCGGTTTGGCAAGCTCTTCTGCCAGCTCCTTCATCACCCTGGGATGGATCCCGTCTGGTCCCATAGACTTGTTAGGATCCAGCTGGCTCAGTAAGTCAGTAACTATATCCTCCTGGAATACAGGAGGGCTATTCAGCTCCCTCTCCCTGTCTACCAGATGTGAGACAAGGCACAACTGTGAGAGCAATACTATCTCTGACTGTGCAAAGCATCTGCAATGGGAGAAGGGACAGGGATGTCCCAGGAGCAGCCCAGGCTGAGGTTTTGTCAGCAGGTCTTGCGGGTACAGGTGCCTGGTGAAGCCTGTATGCTCGTTCAGGACTGCTAGGGCTGAACCTGTGCATACAGGTTGAGGAGAAGACCTGCTTGCTGAGGAAGCAGATGGTCCATTGGGCAAGGTGGTATTGTTAACAAGGGAATTTTGTAGAAGCATTTTAAAATAAATGTCTTGGGTAATGGCTTAATTGCTGAGCTTCTCTACTGTATCTTGCAGCATCTGAATTGAAGGATTTATTAAATATATCTTCAGTCTCCCATCCTCTTTAATATGTGCCTGTCTTCTTCACAGTCTGCACCACAGTGATCATGATAGCTACAATTCTTTTTCTTTCAGAGACTTTAACAGTAAACTGAATAAGGAAACTATATAAAATTTGGACATTCATTTGTGTTTTCTAAAATAGAAACACTCTACAAGATTTAAAATAAATTGGGTCCATGAATCAAAGGCAAGGAACTGCCCTTGATGGCTCTGACTTCGTTAGTAAGAGCTATAATCCAGTAGGAACAGATTTAGAGTGAAAAAATGGATGCTGTGGACCTGAACTCCAGATATTTTGAGGTATCTTCAGACAAGCTCTAATCTGATATGGTAAAATGAATGCTTCCTTTTAACTGGAGCACATTACTGGGCCCCAGTTCACACTCTCCATGGTGCAAACCAAAGTGTTCTAAGTAGGGATATTTTGGAAGTTTGCTTTTAGGACTATATACCTGATTCAAACTCAAATGCTTTTATAGATGACCCATATGAACCAACCCTATTGCTGTTGTATTTTTATGTTCTTGTAGCATATGTGTGCAGTCGTTGTAGTTCTTTACTTATCCATAGTGATACAGAAACTAAAACACAGGAAAAATCTTTACTAATATTTGAATATTATTTTACTTTCCTGTTCCATGCACATTTTCACAGAACTGGTCAACCACTTAGTAAAAATGATAAACCACAGCTATATGTCTTTTCTTTTAACAGCTACTTATAGAAGGAATTGCTGAGCTTAAACAGAGATACCAATAGACTGAGTGATTTTTTCCATTTCAGGTGTTATCTAAGGAACAAATTATGGACTTCGGCACAAAGTCTGCAAAAACATTCACTTTGACAGCAGAAAATTCTTGGGCTCCTTTGGCATCTATACTTGTATTCTATGTTGATGAGCTTGGAGTAGTTGTAAATGATGTTCTCACTGTCCCCATCCATCCTGTTTTGGATGACAAGGTAACTATATTGACCTTGAGTCTGAGACTGTTTTTGTCTGGTTGTCACGCGGCAGTGTTTTAGATTGTAGGATTGTAAAAGGACAAACTATATTATTGTGGATCTAATCTGTGGTTTGTGCAAGTCCTTGGAAAGACTTTTGGTAATATCAGTGCAGTTAGATTCCAGCTATTGCCTATTTGAAAGAAATTTCTACTAGCACTGTGTTTTCCACATAAACAGATGCACAGCATCTCCTTGTGTTTTAGTAGTTTGGTCAATTTCTGAGCCAAAGATTACTCTGGCAAAGGTACTCCTAAGTGCTCTAAGTGTGGAATTGTAAACGTTTATAAAGACCTTGTTCTAACCAGGCAGTGGTCACATTGTACATAGATGTGATGAGTGTTTGCTTCATGTGACTGTGCACACTTTAACTCAAAAAAAAATTAAGAGGAATGGGAAAACTCCTATTGCATCTATGAATTGATTTTTTTTCAGTTTACCAGGATGAGAGTTGATCCATTGTGCAAATAAAAGCCTCACTATAACTTTTTACAGGTGAGACCACCCAAAGGATATTGATGTGTTCAAATTCATTCTGTCCTATGGAAACTTTAATAGTTATAACCGGAGACATCTGTAGGGAGACTGTCCTGCTGTATGAAAAATTCCTCCATTCACTTAACGATTTACCAGAACTTGAAAAAGTCCTGGGAAAAGAACTGTCAAAGGTTCACAGATCCTAAGAAAGCAAATCCAGAGTCTTAATCTGAAAAAATATTTCCTTGGAGTTGTTAATGACTGTAAATATCACTGTATAATTTAAATCAGTGCTGTTTTTTACTTTTTTATAGATTAAAATCTCTTGGAGCAAAAATAAGGTCAAGCCATCCGAGAAAGTCTCTCTTAAAATCAGTATGACAGAACCAGGATCAGTAATTGGACTTGCAGTTGTTGATAAAAGTACAAAGCTTCTAGGAGAAAGTAGTGACATAACGGAAGATTCTGTAAGTACATAGAGAATTAAAGGTTTCCATTATTGTGTGTATGAAAGATGTATGTCTATAGAAATGTTACAGATTATATGCCAAACAAGTAATGTTCTTTGGGCAGGATTTTTAGTATGTAATGATGCAAATTTTTTTTTACTTCTGCAAGTAACATGAGCACAAAAGACTGTAAGGCTTACAAGATAATAGGCACAGCATTTCTATCTCAAATTAATATGTTATTGTTCTTCCATTTGATAATCTGCTCAGTAAGGCTTGGCAGTTTCTTCTTTCAGTAAAGATGAAGTCAGAAAAAACCCCTAATGATTCATGCTTTGTGCACTTCAAAATTAGCAATATTAAATAAAGAATTTTATTCTTTGAAGAGCAGAATAAATTATTCATGTTTTTGGATTCTCTTTACTTGCTCTAGTGCATCAACAATTTGAAAGAGCTGGCAATATATGTAATTCCTAAAGTGCTCAAATGACGTAGCCTAAGTGTCATAAAATATCAGTGGGCTGTAGGCTTTATTTCAGGGTTATATATGTAGTCTTGGTCACTCTTATATTAATCATGATCTCCTTCATCCTGTCACAGATTCTTTTCTCTTTGATATGAGAACTAAGTGAGCTACAGCTTGTGGTATGGCTCTTATGAATTAGCATCTACAGCACTGAAAGTTTTGAAAAACATGTGTTTGCATTCACTCTTTGAACGATTTCTTTTGGTTTTTTTGTTTGTTTGTTTGTTTGTTTTTTTGTCTTAGATCCTTCATGAGCTCAATTTATACAGCACAGTGCAGTATTCTCCCCTGGTCAGAGTTTCCTTTGGCATATTTCAGGTACTTGTTTTTTTTAATTTCTAAGCTGGCTTTTTATTTTTTTTACTGCTTAGTAATTTGCTCATCACTTGCTAGAAGAAAATGCACTTTTAAAAGTTTGGAACAGTAGTCAGTGTACTGTTTTCATGGCTTATATTGGTTTTTAATTGGGAAATTTATCAATATGTAAATACTATGAAAGCAAATAAATATGTTTATACTTCCATAAATACAGATTGATCTATGCTTGTTATAGTCTTACCTTTGAAAAGTTTTTTCTCATTTAAATTCATATGATCATATGGTTCCTGTGTATTACTTACTTTAGTTCTCTGATTGCTTAAATACTTAATTTACTTAGAAAGAAAGAAAAGGAAAAGGAAATAGATAAGCACTGTTGATGTCCTGAATATCCTGCATTGACATATACTGTATAAATTTTATCCAGAAATGTGGCCTTTGGGTATCAACTGATGCAGTTCTTGAGGAGGATAAGGAACATTTTTTTTGTAAGTAGTAAAATTTACTGAGTGTGGAAGGAGGTACATGGTTTAAGGCCCTTACTATGTTTGACTGTACTGCATACAGGCTACATCCAGCCTTGCAAACCATTACTGTTTCCAAGGTTCAAGACTTAAAAACGTGTACAGTTAGTATGTCAAAAACTTCCTTTTTGCTGCCATCATAAGTAACACTGCCCCTTAAAGGCCTGAGGGTGAACGGAGTTTTAGTTGCAGTTTCACTTGAATGTTGTAAAAGTAAAGTCAAATCGCACCAGTTTAATAACCACTCCAGAAAGGCCATATAGAAATTTAGGTTTGCATGAAACTTTTTTTATTCTTAAAAAAAATACCCCCAACAAAACCTCAGGAAAAAAAAGAAGTTCCTAGTGTCACAGAGTAGTCTTGCCATGTATAAAAAAGCTATAGATTACACTCCAAACAACTTGAATTTTCTAAACTCTTATTAGCTTGGTTTTTCTAAATACAGATATTTGTAGGTAGGACAGTATTTTTTGTTTTGTAGATGGTGGAATGATACCCATAGAGGATGGTTTCGGTGATGATATGCCAGTATCTAAAAATGGACCTCCTGATTTCAGCAATCTCTACGTGAGGACACGTTTTCCAGAGACATGGCTTTGGATCGACACTAAAACTAGGTATAAGATTGAAAGCAAATGGAAAAAAACTGATTTGCACTTACCGTGTTATTTTGCAGGTTTTAGTGGCATTCTGAACTGGTGCTGAAAAACACTGATTAAAAACGTAGTATTTTTTATATTCTGCTACCACCTAGAGGCCACAAGGGAGATTGGAGTCCCAAAAAATTAGATGTACAACTGCACAGAAGAGGACTATGCCTGACTGAAGGCCTAGAAGTTTCAATATAAACTAGATTAAAAAATCCTGGAGGCAAAAAAACCCTCTTACTTTTACAGATGAGGAGAAAATGAATAGAGAGACCCAGCCTTTTTCTCTGAAGTGCATGAGAAGATGGTGATTAGCCTAGAAAGGAAAATGTGTTGCTATTGGCACCAAATTCAATAAGCAGTTCAAACTGTCAGATGATGGGGAAATCTGACCTGTGTTGTGAAGCATAAATCTTGTATTCTTCTGCAGCTGAGAAATTCAGGAAGCAACCATCATCTTGGGATTGTTTTAGAGGATCTCTAAAAGTGGATCACATATGATTCAGTGTAATTACCTTCAATTAATATAATTTAAAATAAATTTTTAAAAATAATTTTGCCCCCATCACATTATTTCTAAATGATCAGAAAAAACCCCAACAGGTAATAAGCAGCTTTTCCTGCCATGAATTTGGACTTAATTTTTCATGCATTTTAAACGTATGTATCCACTTACTGATGTCTGTAAATGGATGGTTTTGAAAGTCTGCTCTCCCCTTCTTCCATCAGATCTGACACAGAAACCACAATGGAAGTCATTGTACCTGATACGATCACATCCTGGGTAGCCAGTGCTTTTGTGATCTCTGAAAACAGCGGCCTTGGAGTGACAACTGCTCCAGTGGAGGTACGATAGCACTAGGCAGTTTGCCTTTAAGGCCCTGACACTGTAGGTTATTACTGGAAGCTGTATTTTAGTTCCAACAGCAGCCATCTCCTCATACAAATTAAGAGATTGAGAGGAGGCCATGTATATTCAAGCTGTAAAGAAAACATCATCCCTGAAGACATGCGTTATACTGTATCTATCTTCCCTTCCTGCGCATATAAATCCACATAGATACTTTGATACCTGTTTTCATTAGAGCAATTGTTTTGTTAGAGCACTTCCAGAATGTGCCCACTTCAGAATCTTTGTATGTAGAAAGGGAGAATGACTGCCCGAGAACAGTGCGTCATGTTTTCTTGGCCCTGCTCATTCCATGAGTTGATAAGGCATACAGTGAAGTTTGCACAGACTAGCTGGGAAGAAGTGGCTGGGATGGGCAGGCACATTGTCTACTGCTCTAATAATGCCCCAGGAGGGAGAATGGGAGAATTGTTTAAAGACTAAATTGCTTTCATTTGTCTTTCAAAACCAGTCTTGGAGTAAATATAAGTGCAACTTGCTGTAGGTAAACCTGCTTTAGCAGGGGATTGGACTAGATGCTCTCTAGAGGTCGCTTCCAACCCAACCATTCTGCAATTCTGTGATAGGTACTAAGTTTTGTGTGCCTTAGCTTAAGAAGCAGAGTGGACACTGAGAGATACCCACCGGATATGATGCATTTTGAAGCCAAATTCTTGTCTCCTGAGGCTTTTTTTTTGTGCTTCCAAGTGTCTGAAGAGTTGAGCAATTTGAGCACTCCTCAGATTAGATCTCTAATCTGAGATTCTCTGCTGTACAAGTACAGTTGTCCTAGGCTCACCTTGTGTTCCAGGAGATTGCTTGTTTAAAATAGGAATAAATTTTGAACTGTCATTTACCTAATATTTTATATACCTTGGATAACCCTCTGAAAGTAGTTACCTCCTTCCATTTTACACTTAGGTACCTAAGTTTAGAAGGTTGAGACTGCAATACTGAGTCACTGATTGCTATCTTGATGCCTGGACTAGCACAAGCATAGCTTGGAGGCAGCTATTTACCCATTTTAAGTTCCTGTGCCCTGAAATTCTTGGGGAGGGGCAACTTTTACAATCCAGATTGAGATCTAGGTCCAGATTTTGTAGTTGGCTGCTATACCAGGCACAAAACATGTGCTTTGAACATCCTGATTTAACTCCACCGCAGAATTTGGAAGCCGATCTGGGTTTTGGGGTTAAGGCTTCCTTGAGACTGAAGTCATGATTCTTGTTTCTTTCACTTGGCTTGGCAGAGATGGGACAGAAAGAGGAATAGTTTTCTGATTCAAACTGTATGGAAATACACTCTTGGCCTCTCATCCTCAAATCTGAGAAGGCTGCAAGTAGAACAGATGTTGAGATTATTATTTAGCTATAATTACCCACATGCACTGTTCAGTACTTCACCCATGCTGGGATGTTTGGGTTGCACTTATAGTTCCATATGGCTGAAACATGTTAGTGCCATACAGAAAGGCAAATAAAAGAAATAGATGGGAAGTGTAATGAAGAAATAAATAAGTGACATCTACTTGCTTAATGTCATTTACTGCTTTGCATCTTAGTTTTTTCTGACTTGTACTACACTGAATGTCAATAATTTAACTGAGTCATATTTTATTGTAATATACTGAAACATTTCTGAGTGTAAAACTTTAAAGAAAAAACAAAAAAGGCAAAGAAAATAGATATGTAGGGAAAACCTTGACCATGAACTAATCCAAAAATCTCCCTCAGAACTGCTCTATAGTGTAGTATCGAAAGAAGTTTTTGACACTGAGAGCTTTAGTAAACAACTTTTTCTTTTAAAAAGATGACATTGGAATATTTGCTAGCTAGAAAAGAAAAGCTAAAGGGGCTTTGGATCTGAAACTCAAAACACTTGGAAAAATTTCTTAAATGACAACCAAATTAAAACCATCTTTACTTGACATTTTATTAATAAAGGATCTCATGTCTCAGCCATTCTTACTGCACAGATGTTCATAAACAGTGAAATTTTGATCCCATTCAGCTTGATGAGAGTTTACCACTGACTTCTTGGAGCCAAGATGTCTTCCAAAGTAACTGCTTGCTGGTATATTTCTGCAGTTTTTATTTTAATTAAGAAAATACATATTTTTAGAAATACAACTAAAGAACTTATACCAAGATAATAATTACAAAATAAAACCCCCTCATATTGAATTATATTGAATTATAAAAGGTGATATTGAATTATAAAATTTGGGAGAGTTAGTGATTTTATATTCCAACATGCATTTCTATATTGACATAAAGATAGGGCAACTGAAAGAGTCTTAATCATTCATTATTTGTGCACTTAAAACAACTCACATTTACCTCAATGAGATCTCAGGACAGATCACAACTCCCAGACTTGCCAGGTGAGAGAGACTCTTAGTCCTAATTCAATTGCCTTTGTTGGGACCTTACCCTGTCAAAGCTGTCAACCCTCTGAGTTCCCACCAAGGTGCTAATGACCAGAAGCATCGTTGCCTTCTGTTTCGGCCCTGCAGTAATATGTTTTGTCTGCTGTAGAGTGCAAGGAAACATACTTTGTCATCTGAATTTAAGTGTGATCGGAAGAGAAGTTGTACAGTAATTTTCCTCTTAGTATCTGATTGTAGGGGTTCACTGCTGATTTCATTTTGCAGCTAGAAGCTTTTCAACCTTTTTTCATTTTCCTGAACCTTCCATACTCCATCATCAGAGGAGAGCAGTTCATTCTGGAAGTGAACATCTTTAATTATTTGAAAGAAGAAGCCGAGGTAAAATAACAGTCTTTATATCTTTGAACATTTCTAGATACTGCAGGGGTTTTGTTAGTGGTGGAGACCATGTCTTTCTTTTGTGAGAACTGGAGTATTTTCTTTAGTGGGTAGACCATAAAGCTGTTTCTTTATACACAAAATAGGTGGCAGCTTATGAAAGCAGCTTTTCAAAATTAACAGTTTTTATTGCAAATGTTACTGTATTTACAGGTTACTGTGATCCTGGATATGAATGATGCTTTTGAAATTATTCTAACATCAAATGAAATAAATGCTACAGAAAATCAACAGTCTGTATCTGTACCAAGTGAAGATGGGAAAACTGTTCAATTCCCAATCAAGCCGAAACAGCTGGGAGAGATTCCCATCAAAGTGACAGCAATATCATCTGCTGCTTCTGATGCTGTCATCCAGAAGGTTTTAGTAAAGGTAAACAAGTCTGCAGCTTGGCTTGTTCCTGAAGAAAATTGTTCCTTAAAACAGGCAAATGGGTGCAGCAAAAAGGCAAACCAGTTTACTTGTCTGCCTCTTGCTCTGTGAGATTGGCTTGGTGTCAGGTGGCTTGAAGAAGAAAACACATATTTTAAAATAATTTCTCCTTTAAAATTCTTTAGATCCCCTTCCAGGAATGGGCACATAGATCTGTTCTACAGCACCTATTTAGTCAGTACTTTTGAATTCTAGATGAAACCTGTTTGTGCATCAGTGAACCCCTGGTGCTACAGCTAGCTTAATAATCAGTGGAGAGTGGACCTAATAACTGTGTTATGGATAAGTACAATCAATTTTCCCATATATTTGGCTTTTGTTCAAAGCCTGTTTTATATGAACATTTCTGTATTTTGCTATTGGTGCTGGAATTTTAGCCTTCAGAAAATGGTAAGACTTGCCTAACCTTGGATGTTTAAGTCTAGTTAATGTTCAGGCTCCCTTTCACAGAAAGACATTTGTATGTCTCATCCTAGAAAAAATGCGTAAGATGATAGAATCAGAGAATGGTTGAGGCTGGAACAGACCAGTCCAGCCTTCCTGCTCAGGGCAGGATCAACTACAGCAGGATACTCAGAATCCTGAATGGTCAGGTTTTTAATATCCTGTGGAACAGGGCCTTCACAGCCTCTCTAGACAGCTTATTCCAGTTTTTTAACACCCTCATAGTTTAAAAAGTAATTTTTTTATGTTTAAGAGGATGTCGTTTTATTTCAGTTTGTGTGCATTGCCTCCTAATCTGCTATTGGGCATGACTTTACACCCTCCCATAAGGTACTGATACCGATTGACATCCTCCTGAGCCTTTTCTTCTCCAGGCTGAACAGAGGTAGCTGTCTCGGCCTGTCCTTAGGCTGTTTAAAAGCACTTTCTGTGGAGCTGTGAGCTGTTTTCAGGTGGAGCCACTTACTGCCCTTTCTGTTGAAGTTTAGTTGTGGAGAAAAGAATCAAAGTCTGGTGCACTGAAGTGTAGCCTGAGGAAAGAAACCCATTAATTTTCTCTACTACAAGAACAATTTTTCTCAAGGGATTTTGCATCTATGAGGAAACAGAACCCTTATGGACATGTACCTAACTTCAGTTTAAGTCCTTGTATGACGAGCTGTAGGACTGCAGAGGGCATGGAAGGTATCACCTCCAGCTTTGGCCTGTGCTTAGCACGGGAATCAGAGATGCATTCACTGACTTTGCAGGACTATTTTTGTAACTGCCGCATGGTCTTGAAATGCAAATAGTGAAAGTGGGTCTTTATGAGAAAAACATCTCTGTGTCAGTTTGACTGGGCCGATAGTTTAGGTTCTTGATGTGTTAACAAGCAGCACAAACCACCTGACGGTGTTTTAGATCCCTCAGTACAGTAAGCACAGAACTCCTGTCCTGAAAACAATAAACTGATTGAGATTACAGTAATCCTCTCTCTGTCTTGATAGGCTGAAGGATTGGAACAGACATACTCTCAGACAGTTCTTTTGGATTTGACTGGGAATAAACGACAATCAACATCAAAAGCTTTGGATTTCACTTTTCCTTCTGATGTCGTAAGTGACAGTGAGAGGGTGCAGGTCACTGCTGTTGGTAAGAATTACCTTATTCTGTTTCCGTCTGTAGGGAATGACATTAATTTTTATTGACTTGCAGTATTAATAGGTTGAATCATTAATTCAAAGTAATTTACCATAAACATAGGAAGACCTTACAGATGGAGTGTTTTATTTCCTTATTTAGTTTATGATATTAGGGTGTTGGTATTGTATTTTCAGAATTAGAGAATTGCATTTTAATGAGAAAGGTCCTGTCAATTTTGCTATTATTCTGTTTTAATTCTGCTGTCTGCAGAATAAAACCTATAAGCTGATTGATAGTTGTTTACTGTGATACCTGAACTTTGATAACTGTAGGTGAGAGAAGAAATAGAAGAAGTTTCAAATATGTACCATTATTGAAACATTTTCCTGGATTAAATAGATTTCAGGTGTATGGGGTTCTGTGGTGTTTGGGTTTTTTTGTTTGTTTTGTTTTGTTTTGTTTTAATGGTGGCTCTTTGAAATTAATCTGTAGTTGGAAAGGTCTGTAGGGAGCTAGGTCAGTAAAGCTGGTAAGAAGATGAAGTAGCTTTTATGCCTGATTAGTGGTGTTTAGTAGAAACATTCCTAATATACCATATTTTCTCCCAGCTCAGATTGCACTGCACTGTATTTGTGAGATATGCATTGATGTGCAATAAGCTTTAATTTGTTTTGATTAAATTTTATCTTTCAGGTGATTTACTTGGGCCTTCTATCAACGGTTTGTCATCATTGATTAAGATGCCTTATGGCTGCGGTGAACAGAATATGATCAATTTTGCTCCGAATGTTTATGTTTTGCAGTACCTGACTAAAACTAGGCAGCTGAGAGAGGATATTAGATCAAAAGCTGTATCGTTTATGAGAAAAGGTCTGTATGTGTAAAAGAGAGATGGTAGATTTGTAAGAACTCTTACTATTAGAAAGGTATCTGTGACTCTGCATTTAGTGTTTAAAGTATTGCTCCTTTGGTGAGATGAGAACTGGAAGAAAACCCCACTTTTTTTTTCTTTCCACTTTCTTCTGGGCTGACAGAAGTAGACAGCAAATGATTTTGTTTACAAGGGCATGTTTGCTCACAAAAAAACCATGTTGGTTTTATATAATTGCTATTTTTTTTTCAGATTTCCTAGATGGTTGTTATTTCTTGTCTGATAAAACCACATGTGAGCAAGCATTTCTGACCTCTGCCTGAGGCACAGAGGTTGAAAATTAGTCAGTGAGCAGAGGGAACCATTTTCATCCCATCTATATATCTGTCTTCAGTGACACAATCCTGACATGTCCTTGTAGAGCTCAAGAGGTGGTGTTTGCTTTGGTGGCTTTCTCTCCCCCCAGATTTTAAACTTGCTCAGAAGTGAACTTTCTGCTGGAAATCAAAATCTGGAAGATTGTAGTTGGAAATTGTTGTATATTTTAAACTGGAAATACTCCAGAACATCATGAAGTGTGGAGAACATAGTTGCACTGTGCTTCTCCGTGCATTTTGGATCTGGCAGCATCTAACTTGATGCACCACACTTGCCACATGTTAGTCTCCATGCTGAGAGCTTGGTTCACAGAGAGCAATGGGACCATCCCCATGTGAGCTACACCCCTATTAAGGCATTGTGATGACAATTTCAATTTTTGTTTACTCTCTGTAAGTCTTTTTTGTTTGACTTTTTTTTTTCTTAGTTGTAGACTTTTCTCTTGGAAAAGGCACAGCTCAAAATAAATTTTCCTTTCATCAGGATTCCAGTTTTCTGTCAAAGCAGTTAAATGATTTTTTTAAAAACCCTTTAAATTTGTTTTTAAGTCCTTCCTACTACATGGTTTAGTTGAGAAGTATGGTGGGGGAGGAAGAGATTGTGTAAATAGCTACTCTGAAGTTTGTAAGCAATCCATCATTTTTAATCTTGAGGTTTGGTACCATAATTTATTCTAAAGTTTTCCAATAGAAGATTTATTAAAGTTGTTACAAAGCAAGTAAAAAATTACAGGTTTGTATATCACTTACATACCAAGTATTGTGTTACTTAACTTCTTCCTGAGGCTTTGAATCAAGGTATATGTTTTTAACACCATAGTAGCCAAACAGCAAGTACACTGAAATATTTGTAACCTTAAAAGAAAGGAACCACAATCTAAAATATATTCTGGTGGAGTGTTTTTTCCACTTTATTTTAACAATGTATTTCAGTTATTGCACTGATTTTTTTTAAGGTGTAATCTTAAAGTTGAAATTTATCTTTAGTTTAAGATGTAACTTTTATAAGCTCAGTTTTTGGAAGGATTGTCATGAAGTTTAATTTAAAACAGACCTTTTCACATGTCATAATTCACCAACTATTTGACAAAGTGACCTCAGAATCTGAAGTATATGTAACTAATTTTAAGACTAAGTGCTTGTGAGAAGAAGGGATCATATAGCTAGCAGAGACTGTTATATGATCTTGTAGGAGTTTTGTTTACCTTGAACAAAGGCAAAGCCAGAGAAAAGTTGCCTTCTAAACACATTTCTTTAGCTGTGGTAATGACAGATCCCATCTTTAAATCCCTTTTTCTGAAATGAAAAAAATCCTTCTGGTCTGAAAACTTTGGTTTTAGACCCAGAAAAATTACGAGTTTGAGCAGTATTTCCAAGCTGTTTGAAATGTGAGACCCTTCAGTCTTTCACATATTTCTGAAGTCCTTTCCATTCTGATGCACTCCTCTTTCAGTGTTGCTCTTTGAGCCTCCTCTACATCTCCGGGGTTCCAGCCAGTCCTCTGGGAGTACTAGCGTACATCTTCATAATAGGATCCTTCTTTTCCTTGCCTTTCCACTTGTATGTGTTGACATTTGAAGTATCATTTTTCATGTCTGATGGAGTGTCTATTGGAATGAGCGTGGTGGTTCACAGCCTCCAGGTCTCCTGTTCAGCATTTCTGCAGGCTTCCCCATGTTAGATATGCTCATGTTTGGAGACTTTCGTGTGACTGCAGTGGGATTGGCGTTGAGACAAGCAAACAGGTTATAGGAAGTAACTTACTGGTCTCTCTGGTTCTGATCTTTCTGATCCCTCTCAATCTTAAATTCTTAGATAAATGTATTCCTCTATAAGGGCTGCACAGCAGTCTTTGTTAAGCAAGCTGTTGGTCTTAGTTTAGCGCTTTTACACTGCCAGCAGGGTGATGATTCTTTGCAGGACTGACAATATGCAGCAACAAGTATAATACTTGTTGCTGCATATTTTTAGTCTTGCAAAGAAGGAAAAGACCTTGTTTTCACGCCATGCAGTCAGATATTTTTGAAGAGGAAGCAGTCTATTTCTATATATACATGAATTTGTGCTCCTCACAGAACAGTATTTTGAGACTTAAACTGACAGTGACTTTTGCTTTTCTTGGTGAGAAATGGCACCCATTCCTTCTTTTTCACCCCCTTCCATTTAAGAGTGCTTTGCTCAGTATCGTTAACTGAGATAACTGCTATGTCTGTATGGAAAAGATCCACCAGTTTTAGCCATGTAATGAGCCACTGTAATGCTAAATACATTATAAACCCCCTATATTTAAGTGAAAATTTCAGTTGCAGACTTGAGTCAAAAGCTGAATTTGATTCTACTGGGGTTACCTGGGAAGGTGCCCAGGTATACTGTAGCAGTTAAGATTCACATCTTTATATCTCTCTCTCTTCTATTATAGAGTGACCATGATTAGGGTTTCATCTTACACTGGAACTTAAATTGATAGACCAAGCCATTTGTTCCTTAGTAATTAAGGTTGTGGTTCACTTCTACATGGCTTTGTGTGTTCCTGCATATTTGGGAGTTTGAGAAATACAAACTTAAGTTCTGCTCTTCTCAGCCATAGAAAGTGCCTTGCTTCACATCAGCAGTTTGTGCTGGAACCCACATCAGAGGAAAGTGTTTAATACCAGTCTCTACTTTTCCACTTCAGGCTACCAAAGAGAGCTGCTTTTCCAGAGGGATGATGGCTCTTTTAGTGCCTTTGGAAATGAAGATCCCTCTGGGAGCACATGGTAAGTAGTTCTGCCAGAATCATTGTGGAATTTTAGATACTTTTCCTGTGTCTAAAAATTTTTTTGTGAAGCTGATAAAAATTTCCAGCTGTATTAGCCTTCTGCATGGTTTTCATTAAGTGTTTAGGCCAACTCTTAAGGTCTTTCTTGCTGGATGACATACCGTCAAAGCCATTATTAGTTTAAGGCTTTTTAATTTTGCAAAAAAATGAATGATGAATTATTTTAGCCAGGGTAATAGTTTGGTCTAGAAATTTTTGCTTTCCTCAAAGAAATTAAGAATAATGATTAAATTACTTATTCTTGCAGTTGACAGCAACCATTTAGGGCTATGTGATCATTACTGCTTCAAATAGATTCTCAGTTATCTCCATACTGAGGGCTGAAGGCTGACTGAGACATTTCCTAGGGTGTGAACAGAGTTACTGGTGGTAAAAATTTGTTGTACTTACCTCTCTCACACTTCCTCTTATAATTGAGACTGTAAAAGCAGCTGAAAAAGTGTTTTCAGTGCTGAGTTTCACAAGAAGCATAGAGAGCATAGTTGTGGAAGCTAGATAAATAATGGAGAGAAATTCCAGCACTTTGTTCAGCTAACCTGTGTTCAGTGAGTTTAAATATACTTACATATTTCAGTACATGCTTCTGATTTTAAATAGAACCATCCTAGTTACCGAGCCACTGACCAAGGCACTCCTTCTGGAGTCATGGGATGTCTTTCATTGACATCAGCAGGATTTGCCTTTGACTCAGTATTGATGGATTGGAAAATAAAGGTAATTTATCTGTACTGGCATCTCTAGTGCTTAAATAGTGCAGCGACAGGTTGCATGAATGTGCATTTGGAAAGAAGGGTGTCAAAGGATAACTTGAGATTATTAAAAATAAAGTAACAAAGATTGCTTCAAGGATATCATTATAGGGGTAATGGTTGTAATTAACATTACACTTTTAACTGTATTACTTCGTAAACTGTAAAGATCCACATGTACTGGCAGGCTTTATTTTTTGAACAAAGTAGCTGCAGACGGGGTGATCTTCAGGAACAAGGATGTATATTTTTATGCATTAAGCTCAGACTACTTGCTTATCTGGGTGAGGCATGTATTTTTCTCTGCTTGGTAGGTGTGTGTAGAACACCTTAGACTTTACAGTGTCCTGGCATTATCTTGAAGTGTAATAAAGTGGTAATACATGGCTAATTTTTTCATATTTGATTAATCTTTTTCCCAAGGTTATCAGCTTTTGTATTAAGATGTTTCCTTCAAGCTCGTCCGTTCATTGATATTGACCAAGATGTACTCATGGATACAGCTAAATGGATTGTCCGTCATCAGAAATTAAATGGAGAGTTTCATGAACCTGGGAAAGTGTTACACAGTGATCTTCAGGGAGGCACCAATAATCCAGTTACTCTGACAGCTTACATCATGGCGTCTCTCCTAGGGTTCCCAGATAAACAGGTATTGGAATTCATAAATACAATTCATAGTTACAGAAACACTTCATAAATTGTCCTAGTACCTAGCAAACACTTGGTAGTTTAACGAAATAGAGGGATATCTGAACATCCCTTACCTACCCAAAGCAATGCAAAATTGTGCCGTTAAGCCCTTCAATATTATGTGCCTTTGCAAAATCTAAAAGCAATTGCTTATAGCAAGAGTATTGCCATGGCTTTAGTCCAAGGACGTGCAAAGACATGTATGGGGAGAACTAGTCTTAGAGATACTAAGTCATTCATAGATTTCATTGAAATTACTCTTGTTCATAAAAGACAGTGCCAGATCAAAAGGCTTGCTTTTGAGGTTTGTGTCTGTGACTCTGAAAGAGAATTTTCAGTGTTTCTTGATGGTTGTTTGGTGCTAGTAATTTTTTCTGTTTCCTTACAATTTTTTCTTCTACTTTTTAGTATTTTAGTATATATTTTACTCACTATACATTCTTCAATGTAATCTTCATTTCCAGCATGCTTATGCCATTAAGACTGCTACAAACTTTCTAGAAGATAAATTAGAAGAAGGTATTTTGGATAATTACACTTTGGCACTTGTGACATATGCATTGTCCTGGGCAAAAAGTACAAAATCAAAGGAAGCACTGAATATGCTGAACCAGAGAGCAGAACACCAAGGTATTGCACAACTATCTTACACAGTTGTATAGATGGATTTTTGTCAAATTTAGCAATGCCTATCTTATATCATCAGCTGCCTATAGAATTCAAACCAGTTTTGAGTATGATATAGAAAATAAGCTTAGAATTCCAAGACAGCCATAATGAAATTTGTTGATAAATGAATGAGAACTCACAACAAGCATGGCCTTTTGGTCTCAGTTACTGTGGTCATGATAGGAGTACCATGATATGGTCTAAGAAAATGACTTGTCAGTTTTCCTGTGTTATGCAAAGTGTAAGATCAGTCTGGTTAAAGAGAGACAGTTGGATGAATTAAGCTGTTCCAGAGTGGTTTAGAGACACCAGGAGGGTATCTGGGAACAATTAGTTAGAATCAGTATTGGAACAGAGGTGAAGTATTGAACTTTCAGTAAGGCAATACAGAGGTCTGTGGCACTTTCTCTGGACACCCGTCATCTCCTTCTGCTTAATAACTTCCAAGTTCAGCTCAGCTGAATTTATTTTCCTAATTTTGGGCAAGAACAGACTATATTGAATATAAGAAATGGAAGTTTTTGACTCAAAATAGTAACTATCCTCTTGAAAAATCCAGAGGAGTTAATGTTGTAGCCTGGTAACGGAGCCTCTAGAGTGTCCCTCTGTGTTTACTGAGTTGGACCTTTTGGGCAGTTACTTCTGTGAAGGGAAGAAGTCACTTTTTTGGGAAGGCTTCACTCAAGAATGAGTCTAGTGAGCAGCTCCGCTGTCTGAGGTGCCTTCTCTAGTACTGAAGAGAAAGGAACACTCAAACAACAAGGTGGCTTTTTCACAAGGGTTTCTTTGTGTGAATTCTTTGGGCTGACAGTGAAAGGATCAATGTAAAGTTCACTGAAATCAATGTGACTGTTTGAACTCCAACTTTTTTTGTATCTAGATTCAGCTGCTGCTGAGGAAGTACTTAAGTCCATCCTTTGTGGTGCACATGCCTAAACATTAACACAATTTCATAGAACGTTGCTAGTTCTCATATGTAAGCATTAGTGAAGAGGTCTCCTCTAAGTCTTTCACAGAAATCCAAAGACTTCAGCCTGTGAATCTGAGGTTATTATTGATTCTTTTTGCAGGAGAATTTCGTTTTTGGGTAACACCTGCTTCTGAAATTTCTGACTCATGGCAGCCACGGTCCATTGACATTGAACTTGCAGCGTATGCTCTGCTCTCTCACTTCCATCAAGACAGATTAGCAGAAGGAATCCCTATTATGAAATGGTTAAGTCATCAAAGAAATCACCTTGGGGGATTTTCGTCTACTCAGGTAATACCTTGTCTTGAGTGGCTTTGTTACACTTTTCTAAACAAGCAATGTATATTAAAAAAAGAAAAGGAGGACCATTTTTACATAATATTTACTGAGTTTTGTTTTGCTGTAACAGCCTTGGTTATGTACAAGCTTGCATTCTTTGCAATGTTGGAATCTTTAAGCTAGACTGCCAGTTTTAATAATTTTGGCAAGTCTAGGAAAAAAGAGAATCAGACGGAGACCTTGTTTATATAAAATACTAATAACAAAACATCTTAAATTAAGGTAGCGATGCCCATAGAAAAGTATTCAAATGTATTTTCTGAATAATATGATAAATAACTGTGCTTACTTTCTCTCCAATGAGAGAAACCTCTATTCTTTCCATATGCAAGTCCTCAAACTCCTGAAGGGCTATTAACTAAGCTTTTAACTATGGGTAGTAGGTTTTAGAGAAACAGCCTAGCCTAGTGCCTCTTGACAGTTGTTCTTAACTTAATAATGTACTTTGTCCTCATTATTGTGTAGATTTTTGAAGGGCCATGAAATTTAGAAGACCTTCATTATCTCCAGGAGGTTTTCATGTTATTGAAGCCACATCTTGTAAGCTCTGCTGGCATCCAAAAAATTAGATAGTACTTTGGATTGCATGAGCTTAAACTAGTTTTTAAAATAACTGCAAGTGCTGGTCACACCAAAATGTCATATTTCATGATTCTGTGCCAAGTGGTACAGACTATCCTTCATTGTTTTCAAAATTTAGTTGGTAATAATCTGAGAGAAATGAGTTCTACTAAGTAAAATGCAATTCAGGAACCAGCCTGGTTCCCCTGAGATATTAGGTTTTCCTAATGTGATAATTCTTGGTTATTACTTGAGTTGAAAAAGCTTTTCTCTCTTCACCAGAAACTTTTTTACTAGAGAGTTTACCATTTACCTCTGAGGCTGAAAAAAAGAATTTGATTTAATCCTTTTGTTGTTCCATAGTCTGAACTGTTTTGTTTTCAGAATTACTCCAATGTCTCACTAGATGCCTTTTTTAATTTGTAGAAATGACCCCATAGTTTTTTGTCAGCTTCTAAGATTACTTTAAAAAATAACATTTGGAGTGTTTCCTTCCATGAGTTTATTACATTAGAAACTTAATATGAAGTTAAACAATAAGGAGGAAAGTAATCAGTTGCATGTGTCATGCTTCATAAGTTAGGGTATGATAATTCACTAGAATTTGTATATGTGATACAGCTTGCTATGAATTTGCAGTCAGTATATTTTGCTTCATAATGCCTTTAATGTTTGGGCATAAATGTACATATTTCATATATATAAGGGAATACGTTTAATACTAAAAATAGCACATACATGAATGTAGATTTAAATGATAGCGAGGAGTAACTAATTCTGCTAAGCCTGTGTTGCTGGGTAAGAGGAGCTTCTGAGTCTGACTTGAAACCACACTCCTTAACTTTTCAGGTTGTGTATTGTTATGCTGAGCTGTGCACATTGTGCTTCAGCTATGAATCCTGCCTGATGAAGAACCTTGGGTGTGCCTTCTGCTTTAGAGCAGCCAAGGAGAATGTTTTTCTTCTCTGTAGGTGGTTCTTTGCCCTCATGATTTCTGCCTCTCTCTTTGAGAGTCATTTGAGTCTAGGATGTGGAAGAGCTCTGAAGTCACCTTCAATAATGGTAGATAGCATTTCTAGATATCTTGAACTCTCTCTGAATTGAGTGCAAGAAATGTAAGTGTAAAAAATGTAAGGACTCGGAAAAAAGTGCTTCAAGGTATTGCTTGGTTTCCACAATTTAGGTAAAGGCAGGTATATTTTTGCTTTCAGATATGTAAAAACATGTTCCCCAACAAGATCTTATCGTTCCTTGGATCTATAATATAGATCAGAGGTATATTCCTCTATCTCTTTTTCTTCACTGTTGGTATTTTTTGTAATTCTGACTGTTGTGTTGTGTCTGTCACTTTGTCAAGTCTTCCAGACACCTCGCACAAGAGGAAAACGTCCTTAGCTGACTCATTTTCCATTGCATATCACTGTAGCTAACTTCTCATCCTGTGTTCCTGTCTCTCTTCTGTGCTGGGACCTTTGTGCCAGAGGAATCCCAACAGAGATGTGGAGATGGCTGCATGAAGACTCCAGCATAATCAACAAATGGGTCAATGCAGGAATGATGAGCTCCCCAAGGCATGGCCTATACACTGTGCAGGCTCCTTCTGTCTAATACTGAAGGGTTTGTTTCTCTCAACAGGACACAGTGGTGGCTCTGCAAGCCTTGAGTCTATTTGCAACTCTCACTACTGCAAGCAAAACAGAAATGGACATAACAGTGACAGCACCTTCTTTGGAAATGCCAGAAACATTTTCAATTGATACTCAAAACCGTTTTCTGCTTCAGACTAAAGAGGTACTGTAGAAAGTGGGAAATACTTTTGTCAAGTCTGCTGACTGAAAATACTTCGAAAACATTGGTTTACTCATCTTTCTTTCAGATTCCCCCTGCACAACCAATGACAATTACAGTGTCAGCAGAGGGAATGGGATTCGCTGTCTTTCAGGTAGGCAATGCAGTTATTCTTGCTAAAGATATGATCGCTTTAAGAAAGGTATAGTTTGTAAGATTTTAAAAGTATGTTAGTAGTAGCAACAGTCTCCTGAAATATCTTAAATAAGTACCAAAGCACTTTACTAATTGAAGACTTCTGTGAACCAAATATTGTGAATGGACATATTTATGTGATTGTTTCTGAATGATTACCTGGCCTTTTAAGTACTACTGGATGACAGGTTTGGGACACTACCATGGGCCAGGACCATCAAAACATCTTCACTTACATTTAAAAACATTAAAGTGGGATCAGTGCGTACTGTATTTAGAACCAACAAGCCGCAAGCCTTTTCAGCTGCTTACTCTTCCCTCATATCAGAGAGTAGGTTTTGAAGAAATTCCGCCTCCAAGATTTTCCCTTATTTATGAGAAATACCATATCAGAGGAAGACTGACTGACTGTATCGCAAAACCAGACAGTTCCTACTAGACTCTTTCTAGTCATACTTGGGAAAATTCAACTAAGGCTGCCTTTGATTGTCTTGAAGTTTTATGCCAGGTCAGAATCCATCTCAAGTTCCTTCCAACCTGACCTTCACTTTAGTGTTGTTATGCATCTGGGAAACAAAAAAGGCTGGTGGTGCTTGGTAAATATGCTTTGGGATAAAAGACCTTTACAGAGAAACCTTTACAGCTGCCTATCTTCAGAGAACAGCAGGCAGAGATACACCTCATTCATTCACCACCAGTCTGCAAAACCCACAGGGCCGTAAATCATGACCCATGTTTATTAATTCCCAGAAGTACAAACAAAGTTTACAGCAAAGTTCAGAAGTTTGAGAGGATAATTTCAGGCCAAGATAGGAATGAACATCTCAGCAGGACTGCATTCACACGCCTGTGTTTTCAGTGTGTGTCTGTGTGTATGGAATGTAACAAAGTGGGGCTCCAGAACAGTTAAGAGTACTTAATCATTGTTGAGAAATGCTCCCTGATATTGTCAACTAATTTGTCAGGCGAGCCGACCAAAAACTTTTCAGCAAATTGTTTCTTGCTGGAAGACATTGCTTTGCTGAAATTAATACCTTTTGTGGAAACTTATTGGTTCCAATTTGTTGTTGCCAGCAGGAAAATTTCACATTCAAACCAGCATGCCTGGTGAAGACTGAGCAGAAGTCTTCCACCTAGAACAGCCAGTAGTTGACTATGGTGGGAGCATTCCTTGAGGGTGTATAGCAGCATGGTTTCAGTTCTTGGTTTGTTGTATGAACATGGAAATGTGCTCCCAAATAACTGGTGTTCAGGAACCAAGGCCAGATTTAGGTCACTGTGCTGTTGCCTCTTTGTCTCAAGCTTTGAGTCAGAGTTGCTGTGACCTGATTCAAAATACTGTATTTAACACCTTCAAGTAGCACCTCCGAAACCTTGTCTTTGTTGAGATAGTTATTTTCTTTTTCTTCCTTTGGCCGGTGTGGTGTTCTAAAGGAATGAGCACTGAGGCCATTGAATGAGATTTCTCTTTTTCCCAGATACAAGCTAGATCTGGGTCAAATTTAATAAATTAGATAGCATGTGACACTGCAATCACTTTTCTTTAGCTGGGTTTCATTGTCTTATGCCTACCAGAATACAGTGGTAAGAATCACTGTTCTGGGATTTGACTTTCTGGCCAAATGTCAAAACAGTAATTAATTTAAATATTCCAAACCCCAAGATTAAGTTCATTAATGGAAATGTCTGCTTTCCCAACAGAATGGATTCTTGAAAATCTTAATTTTTGGGGGGTGAAATATTGCTATCTGTATGTGCAAGCTGGCAGTGCCTTCACTTTTGACCCTGCAGGATCTCATAAAATGTATTTATTTTAGATACGATAATTGCAAATGTAGACATTTACTTGTAGCTTTGTGATCCTGCTGTCAACAAAGTTTCCTAGCTTATTTCTTTGTTGTGCACATACCGTGGATTACCTAAGACAATCGCAAGAGTGAAGAGAGAATGGGTTAAGGTATGTGAAAGGCACTCTCTAGAGAAAAGGAGTCAAAGGACCAATATTCTGTAGGTGGCCTGCTGAAAGTCTTGAAAGAAACATGGCTCTGCTGTCTGGAACCACTGTGAACTGGTCTCAAGACATGCCTCAAAAATTGGTATGGCCCATGCCTTCTGGGAGGAAAGAGAATGCCACTGAAATCCAGGACTAATAGCACAGGGAGGGTGGGCAGACTCAATGAGGATGGGTATGGGCAAAGTGGATAGGGGAACAAGATCTCCTCAATCTCTCCTGATCATGTATAGAGAGAGAGAGCGAGAAAAAAACTGAAAATCCCCTGTTACTCATGACTGAAAAGCACTGACTGTTTTTTCCACTCAGCATGTTTTAACTAGACTTAGGCAAAGGACTGAGTGTTATTTGGCATGATGGTACTGAAAAAGGTACGTGATGAAATGTGTCTGTATTTCTCCATTACAGTTTGAATGGATACTAAGGACTCAAAAAGGGACAGAAAAATATTGGAGATGATTTCATTGAATTCATGCCCTCAGTCAAGCTCATTTGTGCTGCTAGTTGAAGAAGAAAAGGATAGGGCAAGAGGCATTGATCAGGGCATTATAAATGTGTCATGCTTTTTGAAGTCTAGTGCATTTAATACAGTCAGTTACTGTTAAAAGTATCACTCTGGTGCAGAAGACGAGGTTTTAGTTTTCTCTTCTTAGGACTCTCAGTAGAACTGGTTGCAGTATGAAAAGACTGGACCAGTTCTGCCTTTAGCTTTGTCAGCTGCCTCTTAAAAGAGTTAAGAAATACAGTTGCTCATTTAGTTGATTTAATGTTAATGTCTGTTTAATAGCCTTCTGTCCCCACAGTGAGAGTGTACGAAGAAGGCTTTAATTAAACTATGTGTTGTGAAAAAGTTTTCCTTCATTGTCATGAGAAATTGGGAAAGGAAAATCAGACCGTAACAGCGATAATTTATTCCATGAAAATACTAGCTGATTGACCTGTTCAGGATGTGGCTTCAGACATCCTGCATTGGCAGTAAATTCCTATTCGTTAGCTTTTTCTGGCAAAAGTTAAAACAGCTTTGTTTCTGTGATGGCACATTGTTGAGACACTGCCAGCTTGTCTTTACCAAACCATTTGCGTGCCTTTAACTGGCAGACTTTCTGGATTGGCTTCATCCTTGGTACTGCCTTCTCCTGGGACACAGTAAATCTTCACTGTTGCACCACAGTTGTCCTGACTGCCTGTGCAGTATTGGCTGTTTACTCACACAGCATACTAAATTCAGCAGTGTAGGCAGGGCAACAGGAATTGTGTTCCGTATCAAGGAGTGAGCGACAGCAGCGAAAGCAAAAATCAGAAATTAAAGACTCATCTGTTTGCACAGACCTGCTTGCCTATAACTGACTTGCTAACCTGTAAGCTGGGCAATCACCTGTCATACCTTTAAATTTGGACTGACAGTTTTCTACTTGCTGGCTGAAACTGTTGTAGAGGGACTAATTTTCCAGAAGTACTCTTCCTTCCCTTTTCTTTAGCCAAAATAAAATGCATGTTGGGGTCTTGCAAGGGGAGTTATTTGAGGCACTTTCTGCTTTTTTTCCCTACCAAAATCAAAGAAGAAGAACCCACACACCCTGCTATGTATTTTATCTGGATGACTGAGGCAAAAGATAATGATTGTTGTCATGGCAGTCCAGTGAAGGTTCCCACTGACTGGAAGAGGGCAAATATAACACCCATTTTAAAAAGGGAAAAAAGTAAGACCCATGGAACTACAGGCCAGTTGGTCTTGCATTGGTGCCCGGCAAGATCATGGAGCAGATCCCCCTGGAAAATATGCTAAGGCACATAGAAAATAAAGAGGTGATTGGTGACAGCCAACATGGCTTCACTAAGGGCAAACTGTGCCTGACAAATTTTTAGGCCTCCCATGACAGGTTTACAGCCTTGGTGGGTGAGAGAAAAGCAACAGACATCATCTACCTGGACTTGCGCAAAGGATTTTATGCTGTCCCTGACATCCTTATCTCTAAGCTGAAGAAATACGGATTTGATGGATGGACCACTCAGTGGATAAGGAATAGGTGCAAAACTGTGCAAGTCATCATTCTGTACAGCTTTACTATTTTCTTCCTCAAATTTACCTGTTTATGGCTGAATTTCCATCTATTTTGCCACTTCTTAAATGGTAAACAGATATCATAGTACAAAGCCCACTAGGATGTACATAAAAATTCCTTTTTTTTTGGCAACTCTTTGTCGTAATCCTAGTCTTTACTACTGCAAATAAACTAGTACAGTCAGCAAAATTTATCACATCAGGTCATGTAGGTGATCACTAAGAACAGACTACTTTAGGACTGAACTCCTTCCATATATGAACATTTCTTCCCACCTTCTATTCCTGTCTTTTAACAGCACTCTACCCCTTGCCAGCTTCTTTTCTTTTGGTACCTTTGGCTAGTAAGCTTCCTAACTAGCGTAACATCCAGGTAGCTTGTACTAGACAGATCTGTGTTAGCCATGTTTTTTCATTTTATTCAGATAGCTGGTGGGTTTAAAGCAGCAGCCTAGTCTCCAATGTGTTGTATTTACTCATTTGCCCACTAATTTGACTCTTTATTATAGTTTTGACTGTATTTTCTGTATTTATCTGTATTTTCTGTATTTGACTGTATTTATCTGTATTTTATCTGTATTTATCTGTATTATCTGTATTTGACTGTATTTGACTGTATTTATCTGTATTATCTGTATTTGACTGTATTTGACTGTATTTATCTGTATTTATCTGTATTTTCAGATACTGAGTTTACTTGATACACACAGTTTTTTAGACTGCCAGTACTATTGAAAAAATTGCTGTTACATTTGTCAACCCCCAGTCTAAAACTAAGACAGCTTTAAAGAAACCCAGTAGTTAATGATTTGGCTGTTTATTTACCTCATCAAGTTCAATTCCATAGGCAGTACGTAATATTCTGTGATGGTTGTTAAGATGAGAGTACTCATTTATTGCTCAATTCCAGCCTCAGTTTTTATAATTTTTATGCTTTGACTGTTGACGTTGATAGTTTTGTAGGATATAGAGATGTATTTTAAGGATTTCTCATTTTACCTCTCTTGTGCCATTGTTTCAAACTTCTTATGCATGTCTACACTAGAAGAATTGGGATCTCTTATTTTATGTTGCTATTGTCCTGTACTGGATATCCTGTCATACTTTCTTACTTGTCTTGCTTAGCAAAGCTTGGTAGTTTGCTAAGCAGGAATGATGAGAGTTCCATCCTTGAGGCAGACCAAATCTGTAGGTTTCTCTCTGTACAGGTGAACGAAATGAAACTATTTAACTGCAAGAAATCTGTGGTGTTCTGAGTTTGAGTGCTATTCTTCATCTGTTTTGAGTGTATGAATGCAGTGACAAAGACTGAAGACAAATTCTGGACATACACCACTATGTATTTGCTCTTGCTCTGATTTTATATACAGCATATCTCTTCTAACACAATCTCTCACCAACACCCTTTATTCATCCCAGTTCACACTGTCAGGAAGTAACTGCACACTTTATAAACCAGCAGATAGCTACTAGGGAGAAAATTGTCAGTTGTCCTAGAGCTGCCTTGTGTTTGCCTCGGGTATATCCTCCTAATTGCATTGCTTCTGCTGCATTGCAAAGTGTTCAGAAAGGGTATTTCTTTCTGAGAATTTCTGTGGATCTCAAGGATGCCACTGTCAGATGTACAAGTCCATGTATCTTGCCTCGTGAACACTCCTCTGGCATTACACTGGTAGAAACTTAGTGCTTTACATATGTCATCTAATGTCTGTATTTGCAATTCACAGCTCAATGTTATGTACAACACGAAACACACTGATCAGAGGCTCAGATCTGTCCAAAAGCAGGAAGCCTTTGACTTGAATGTTAACGTAAAGGATGACAAAGATGATAAAAATCATTTGACCTTGAATGTGTGCACAAGGTAGGTAAATCAACTGAAGCATCTCATACACATTTTTGTCTATACACCTTTTAGAGTATTTTAAATGAACTAATTTATCCGTTTGTTTGTATGAATTTACTAATATATGGGATGTAAATAAAGAGAATAAAAACTACTTTGTAAAAATGGCAGTGGTTAAACTTACAAGCAATTCATAAGTCAAATTTTGCTGGCCAGGTGATATTTTTTTACTGGTAAGCATAAAGATGCTGGTACCTTAAATGTTAGAGATATGTGGAAAAGTCTGTGTGGAATACAAGAAAAACTCAAATGCTTCTTTTATGCAATAGCTTATGAGCTGCATGTAGAACTGTGGGCAGACTTGAAAATTGAACCAGTGTCTTCCACATTCTGACTTCTAGTAGCATGACAATGACAATGGCCCATTACTCTTACCTTTCATCAAGAGAATCCTTTGCTTTTGATGTAGAAGTAGATACTTTGCTCAAGCAATTTTGAGAGTAGTCAAAATCTGTATTTACATAATGATAAATTCAACTGTGGATTGGCCTAATTGTGCAAGTAACTTTGTTCTTTTTCATTTACCAGTAGTTACAAATTTAGTAATAGAATGCAATGTAAACGCTCTTGTAGATTTGAAAGGTGTAATGAGTTTTTCAATCAGGCTAATCCTCTTCTTTCTGCTGAACAACAGGGAGGGAGGGGAGTGGGTGGGATGTGGGTTGTGTGTGTGCACCTGGGATGGTATTTCTTTTCAGTAATCGCCTACTAAGAACTGATCTGGGAGTGCTCAAGTATCATCTCAGAGACCACAGAACAGCCACCACATACTACCTGGATAGAATTTGGATCACATGAGAACAGATGACATTAACAGTCATATTGCATATTCCTAGGAAAGCCAGTCATTAAACCAGGTTGTTTTCTTTGTGCCTCAATTTTACTTACTTCATATGCATGTTAAGGAGGAATATATTAAGGTATTTGTCCTCTGATTATTCAGTTTGCATTTCCTGTTGTAAAGACCACTGCTTGTTTAATAGAAACCCCTGTAGAACATTGTTTCTATGGTGTTTCATCTTCTATCTTTTATTACCTACAAGGATGTTGTTAAGATGACTATGTTCCTTGCATTTAGGGATTTCATCTGTTTGTGAATACTTCCTCTAGAAAAACTGTTTTCTTCTTGTGACGTTATAATGGATTCCTTGCAAAAAGATTTGCAAAATGCCACCTGACTCTTGACATTCCTTTCATCCACACCCTCTTTTTACTGTTTACTTAAACTTTGAGCACTGTATACTAGAACTGCTTTTATGCTCTGGTTACCACAAGGGAGCTGTGACTGGAAATTGAGCCTCTAGGTGACACCATCATACAAATAATAGCTGTAGGGAATATGATTTCAGTACAGAGAATTGATTTAATTTGGGAAATAGCCAGCCAGCATGAAGCCAGAGCTCTGTTGTTATCTGTTTCTGATACCCAGTTCAATGGCACAGATGGTGGGCAGAGATACTAAAATACATGAGAGCTCTTGAAGTAGAATGGGCTTGTTCTCTTTTAAAATTTTCTGTGAAATGTCAGCAGCATTCTAAAGTCTAGCACAAACTCCTGACATGTAAAGGTTTTATATCCTGGGTCTGGATTAAGTTTTTGGAGCAACCTGACTTTCTAAGACCTTTGGTTCAAAAATACAGTCAAGAACTGCTCCATTTCTCTGACAAGGTGCTAGGGTGATGATGCTATAATTGCGAAGTGTTGGAAGGATAGGGGGCAATGTAGTGACACTAAAAAAATTGCATCAAGAGACTATTTGGAACATTGAGATCCATCAACTCTTATCATGGAAAGTGGACTGGTATAACTCCTAGTAAGAATGTTTCTATTCCTTAGGCTAAGACTTCATTTCTGGTTGCTTAGCTTGATAGACTAGTCATAATGTTTTTCTTTTTTTCCCTCTAAATTGTACCTAGTATATGTCTTATCTGTATTCCTGAATTAAAGTTGGCCTCCTTATGATCTTTAGAACATGATGTTCCTTTCTAAGAGAGAAACCAACGGAGATGATTACAGAAAGACTGCTGAATTCTCATCCAGTGGGTATGCATAGTCTAGCTGTGGCTGTACATAGTTAGGTACTGGAGGCTGCAACTTCAGAGTTTTCACTAATCTGCAGATTAGTTCTATCAAACCTGCTTGATAGTGGTTGGCTGTGATTGTGTCCACAGGGTATCATTTATGACTCTGGAGCAGATAATGTCTCATTCAAATTGAAGTTCTCGCTGTCTGGAAAACCAATATCTGGGGCTGCCAGTTTCTTCACAGTCTTACTGCTTGCATACCTTTTCCAGACATGGTAAACTGATCACTGCTGGTTCTACTTACTCTACTTTCTGCCTGCACTAGCTTGGTGGTGTTTTCTCCTCTTTGCACCATCTGTTAAAGGGTCTCACCCTGATCTCATATTGCTGAAGAGCTGAAACACAAAGTTCACCTCAAAACATAGTTTTCTTCAGGTACAAGCTTCAAGTCGTTGTTTCTCTTATTGGTCATTCTTGCATGGTCATTTCCCCCCCCCCCTCCCTTTTTAAGAGACCATGGAGTTGAAGAGATGATACCATGACCCATGTCCAAGGGTGCCTCTCTTTTTTGTTAGGAGAGCCAGATCCTCATAGCTTCTAGGGATATATTTAAGTCACTCCTTCACACTACCAACCTGTTTTGGTTGCCTGTTTGTATTTTAGTAGCACTCCAGGCTAGCTAGACTGCTTGGGTATTTTACCCTCCTCTTATTGGTAATTATGCAGAAATAATTACATCCAGTTGCAATTCAGTTATTTGTTTTCAATAGCAGCTATTTTGGCACAGCACATCATCCAACAGATGGTTTCATTTGTTTCTAATCTTAGGAGCCAAGTGAAGTCAGCAGTTGTGGTGTGTTTCTTTCAAAATTGTATCTGCATTGAATCAGCCATGCTGCCAGGCTTAACAGCATTACGTTGAAAGCATCTCTTTTCCCCCATCCCCCTGTTTGTTGGGTTTTTTTTTAACTCTCCAGCTCTACAAAACTGCCATCAGGCTTTCAAAATGAGGATTGGAGGCACTTCTATTCTAGTGTAACAATAATCATTTACCCTCTGTGCTAAGGTGGGGGAAAGTCTTCTGCCAAGTACTTTATTTAAAGCAGTACCATCTTTTGCAGCTCATTTAGTTATCACTTGTTAGCAGGGAGGACCATAAATATATTTTGCTACATCTGTTGTGCACCGTAGTATATAAAGCTTGCTTAATAGAGCAAACCTTTTTAGTCCAACGTGATTTTCACATTGGAATAAGATGTAATAATAAGCATTATTTAGGAAAAAAAGAACTCAACTTGCTAAATCATTTTAAAATCTGGATTAATAACATAGCTATGCACTTTAAAACTGAAACTTTGAGAAATAATTTGATAATGACTTTGTTAATGGAACCATCAGTCACTATGAAGGAAATCTGAAACCGTTTGGGAGACATTTTTGTTGTATGGTTTCATCTTGTCCTCCAAAATGAATAAAGGCAAAACAATGCATTCATAAGAGGAAATATGTATATTTCAGTACAAGAATTCCTACAGCTTTTCTTAGTTGCTTCTTTTGAAACATGTTTAATTGCAATATTTCCTGCATATTTTTATTATAAACTTGCACTTCTACACGTCCAACGAAAGTTCCTGCCAGTGTCTCACATATAAATGATGTACTGTAGTTTTCTTTGTGCTAAACCTGCTTTTGCATACATGGTTGAAATTAACAGGCAAAATAATTGAGACATCAATTATTAGCTTTTTTATCATTAGAAATTCTCTTACCAGCATTTTGTTCCATTTGTTTCCAAAGTATTGTTAAGCATTATTACTTCCACAGTTGAGATCTAAAGATCAAGCATTTTCTTTGAAGAGTGGGCTACTGTATTTCTGCTAAAAGTTTCTTTGTCTCTGTGTTTTGAAAAGGTACTTTGGTTCAGGCACAGCTTCCCGTAGTGGTATGGTCCTCATGGAGGTTGGCTTACTCAGTGGTTTCTCTGTGTCACCAGATTTTATTCCATTAGACAACACTGTTAAGAAGATGGAAAAAGACAATGGAAAAGTCAACCTATACTTAGACTCTGTAAGTTGAAAATAACAAAGAAATGTGTTTGTAGTGATGTTAATCTTGCCTCAGACGTTGTTTGGCTTAAATTTGGAAAGACATTACAATTGTATTCTTTGGGGAAATCGACATCTGCTATTCACATTGAGTTAATAGTTCCACTGTTTTTAGTGAGACTGATGGGATAGGTACAATTCATTTGTATTTTTAAGGGGTTTCTAAATTAAGCCTCTTAAAAATAATGTGTAAGAAGCTAGACATTTTAAGAAGTCTGTAATTTGATCAAGATGACTGCAAATAAGATAAGCGTCTTTAGAAATGGACTACTACTGAGCTGAAAGTCCTTACCTCTTCCATGAAACCACATCACCAGGCTTCTCAGGATATGTCTCTTTTGTTTTTCTAGCTAAATGCAACACAGGTTTGTGTGGATATTCCGGCTGCAAGAGACTTCAAAGTGTCAAATATTCAAGATGCTTCAGTGACTGTATTGGATTACTATGAACCTAGTAAGTGTCAGACTTTTCGAATGGGACTTTTAGTGATTCAGAGATCTAAAAGAAAGTTTATTTCCATGGAAATAGAACAAATTTTAGTGCAGAGAAAGCTGCATTAAACTGAAGTTGACTTTTTTTGTTGTTATATATTGCAGGCTTTTTGGACATTGACCTACTCAATTGCCTAACAAAGGGTGGTGTTTTCCCATATGGGTTGGTTCCTCAACTAGTGTGAATTGTCATAACAGTTGTCAGCTGATATAAATTGGCTTCAATGTGGCCCAGTGTGTTCCCAAAATTACCAGAAAGAAGCAGGAACTTCACAGGGTACACTTATGCAGTTAAAAGATTATCTCTCAAGTAGCTTTACCATCTGCTTCATGTTCAAAGTGAGAGTCTCTCAACTGGCCAATGTGCCAGTGTTTAGATTACTGTAGCTGTCTAAAAGACATGTACATCAGAAGAACAGTGTCAAAACTTTTTTCGTTGTTGGTTGGTTGGTTTGTGGCTGTTTGGGGTTTTTTTGGTGGGGTTTTTTGTTTATTTGCTTTTTTGTGGGTTTTTTTGTGTAGAGTGTGTGTTTTAGAGAAAGGCAACAATGTACAAAATTCTTGGGAAAAATGAAAAGCAAGGAAGATTACAAACTGCTGCAAAAGATACTAGATTTTCACTACAGCCAAATGGAACATTATTAAGGATTTAGACCTTGTTTGAGATAAGGCATAAAAATGTATAGGCAATTTTTTTTCATGCTAGTTTGTTTTAATACAGTACAAAAGACAACCAAATATACTATGATGTGTGCTACTTCAGGTGAAGATCACGTTTATTCTATGTGGGTTGAAAGGCTTGTTCAGTTACAGAATTTTAAAGTCAAAAGGGAAATTAGCAGATGAAACTGCACAGTCCATTAATGCAGAGCATATTTTAAGGCCTAGTGTGGCTTAAAAAAATTACTTCAAGTTTTGTTTTCAGACAAACACATAACACTTAGAATCTATGGCCAAAGTGAATTTCCACATACTTCAGTTCCTAAGAGAAGAGCTCAGAACCAAATCTTTTAGAAAAATGCTATTAGGTTGGCTGATGTATATGTGTATTACAAATGCACATGTGAAGTATTTTTATTGTGTTTCAATAAATGTCCATAAATTCTCAATTAATGAATGAATAGTAATTTAAATATATTAATTAATATCTCTAAGGACTAAAATTTCTATGATGTAATCAGTGCTGAAACAGTAAGCTTTGACTTCAAGAAAATGATTTATTTAAAATATTATTTTACAAGGCACCATTCCTATTAATATATAGCATAGACGTATTAATAGTCAACATATATACCTATTTTGTGATTCTGAGTTCTCTTGAGAGAATTCATTCCTGTATATTGTAGGAATGTGCTTTTACTTTAATGTATTATTTTCCATTACTGATGTAGTTGATGATCCAAGCTGCAGGGTTGTATTTTAATTGATGGTGACAGTCACATTCATGTCATATTCAGAGTTAGGAGATGTCTAAGGAGCTCTCATGCTCTGGCATTTCTCAAGAAATACGATGTCTGTGTGGCTGATAGTACAACTGGCATAGATATAAGAGCTGGCTTGAATGCCAGTGCAGCAGTATTTATTCTCTTATCTGACTGTTTAGAACTAGTTTGGTGTCACTGTTTGGTAAGAATTTTGGCCCTTACATAAAGTTGTATATTTTATTTTATGTTTTAATATCTCAAGACTTGAAAAGAAACCGAATATCATTTCAGTTTAAAAATGCTACTAATTAAAAAATAAATTGTAAGGTCCTCTGGTGGAATGAAAACCTTCAAAAAATCCCCAAACCCACTATGGGAAAGAAACTTTGCACAAGTTTGTTCTGTGAGGAATTGCCATGCATTGTTATTTTTGAAATGAATATGATTTTTCAGGCTTCTGACCTTTTTCGCTCTGTAGCAACCCCTCAGGGCACAGGAGAGTAAAATACAGGAGCAGGAGCTAGGTCAGGTAAGCAGTCCCAGATTCAAGAAGCTGAAGCTTCCAAACATGATAGAAAGAGAAACCATCAGTTACGAGAGACCCAGCTCTTGAATAATACAGCCAATTATCTGCCAGGAAAGCATCCAAATTCCTTTGTTGTATAGGTGAGGGCAAAATTCCTTTCAAAATGTTTGACTGAGGTGTGTGAACAGATTGAGTCTAACAGTTGAGATTGAGTCTATGGAAGTGTACCTTTCACCAAGGATTTCCCTGAATATATTGAGATGTTCTGGGTGAAAAAAAGCATTAATGTCTATGATTTAGTATCAATTCTGGGATGTATTTTGCAGTGTATAATGAGTGCATCAGAGTTTACTGTGTCCTTTAAAAACAATTCCTGTATTGGTCAGTTCCCAGAAGTTCATTAACTAATAATGTTAACTAAACTTTCTGAACAGGGAGAAGAGCGGTGAGAAGCTACAACTCCAAAGTAATGCAAAGTATAACTTCTTGTGACTTCTGTGAAAGGGACTGCAGTCTTTGCAGCCGAGATGGTTCTCCAGCCTTGCTTCAGCACTCTTCGTTGGCCTTCTTGTTTTGTGTGCTGTTCGTCCTTCATGTAAACTTGCTGTGCAGTTGGGTGTTGTAAAAGGAAACAGATTGTATTTCACATCTAAGGTTTCTCTAAATTATCCAAAGAAAATTTTATGTTCAGATCCCAGCCTGTCTTTAGTGATTACCATGACCAAACTCCTGCTGTGTTCAGGGAGAACTGGGCTGGCCCATATGGTAAACTTCTGGCTGTGCCAGAAGGCTTCTTTAAAAGTCTGCTGGAAAAACTTTCTGAGCATTAGTTTCATACTGAAGCTATTTTCTGAAGAAGCACAGAGTTACTGATAAAGCAGTATGAGAAAAAAATAAACTTAGCTCCATATTCCCACTTTATTTTTACGCCAGCTTTCAACTGTGCTTGTTTTTTATGGGTGTATGTTAGTTTATCATGCTCTTCTGAAACACTGTCTGCTTCTTCATTGGAGTGTTAAAAACCAGAGCAATGGGAGCTTGGTACCAGAGCTCACTTTGCTTTGTTTTGAAGATCGGACACCTAACATTAATAGTGAATTTCACTGCATGCTCTCATAGGGAATAATATATAAAAAAAAAAAAGGCAGCCAGGCTTCAGAGCAGATCTAAGAGCCAAAAAGAGCCAAAACTGCTGAATGCTCCAAAAAGTTGTTAGTCTTTTTTTTTTTAATCTTTACAGAGAACGTAGGCAGATTTTTTGCCAATTCATAAGTTAATCATGCTTGAAAATGAGGCCTCAGGATGTTCTTGTGCATTTTACTCTGAAAGGCTTTTACTGTAAATGCAACAAAGGTAGTCTGTGTTCCAGACTTCATTGTTCCAGGGTTATTCAGAAGCAAACCTAATTGTCTTTCCATGTGAGAATGCTGGTGTTAGCTGGCATATATTTATGACCAGCTGGAGGAAGGTTGCTTTAAACCTGTTCTGCTTTTTGGAAGTCTTCTAGTAATGTCACTCTGGGGCATCATTTATGTCTTGCATTTGCAGTGTCATCAACAATTTAAGGGGTATAACCCCAAACAGCTGTTTACAGCTCTCAGTGCCATGTGAGCTGGTGGCCCTGGATGCCATCTGTGCACCCTGCTGTTGGTTGGTGGGAGAGGCCTTTAGGAAGCACGGACTGCACATGTATTCAGACCAGTAAAACAATACACATGCTTGCTTAACTTTAAGCACATCCTTGTATGCCTAAGTGCTTCGCTTAAGTGGGATGGAGGAGAAGGATGGTGAAAAGCAGCAAGCACTTCTATACCCAAACCTGCTCTTCACATGTGGGGAGAATTAAAGATCTCTATGAATGTAGAAACGTGTGAGCTTGGGAGCTTGTTGCTGCTGACTGAGTGTATGAACATCTTCCCTCTGGCAGCCAATTTGTCCTTCTTGAACGCTGCCAGTGATATTTATTGCTTTTACTTCTTTTTAGTAAGAAAGCCAAGCTTCTAACACTGATAGTTACTATGTATGTATGGCCACACTTCCCGAAGGAAGATTTGGGAAGGGCTCTCCCCACATGGGTGTGCCCTTCCAGCCTGCACAGTGGATTTTTTTAGGTGAGGCACCGCGTGCGCAGAACTGGCCCCATGGTTTAAGTCCTAAGGTCCATCTGCCATGGCCGAGCAAGCTTGGACAGTGACAGTGAAGTCCTCAGGACTGTCACAGCACCTGGTACTAATCGGGGCTGACCCTGCTGAGCATCTGAGATCTGACAGGATCAGATGGCAGGGAGGCATTTAACTGCCCGGTACAGTCTCCACTGAGACTCGAACTCATGACCTTGTGATCCAGAGTCTGGAGTGCTCACGATTACACCACAGGACTGCCCTACTATTGATAGTTACTAAATTGAAGTTAATAGCTGTCATGCCAGCTGTCAGAGGTAGAAATGATAAAGCTATTGATTTCCTTTCTTTCATACCTTTTTGAGACTGAATGTGTATTTGTGCACATGTAATAATATGGCAGTTACTTGCCTTGAGCAATTTTTAATTTTTATTCAAAGTCTGCTACTGCTTAAAATGTATGTTTTTGTATTTATGCTCATCTATACTGTTGTTTTCAAAGGAAATTTTGCATGGTAATATGGGAAGAAGCCTGAACTTCCTGAACTGGGGTTGCCTTCTAATACTGATGTATAGATTTTTAACTGCAGAACTAGTATAGGTGGGATTATTTGTTTTACTTCAGCTATATTTAGAATTTACAATGTTTTTCACAAATCTAGGTATCTGTTCTGTTTCTCTGCCAGATCCAAGGCCTAGTTCTTTGGAGTCAGTTCACTCTTTTCACTTGTCCTTGGTGCACTTTGGATCTATCCCCTTGAATAATTAAGTAATGCCCTAACAGTGCCTGTGCTTCTCTGACCCACATTAAGTAATGCTCTATTTATTGAAACTTGATGCACTGCTGGGTCAGTAGGATGTAGGGTCTGACCCCCTGTAAGGCATGCCCTTGGTTACATGGGTCCAGAGCTAAGAGAAACCAAGATACAAACTGAAACACATCTCTGCATCTCAAATCCTTCACTCATTTCATAGTTGGAATTGTGCCAAGTGTAAGATTTGGAAAACATTCACTCTCTACACTGGGATGTGTTTTGCTGTTTGGGTTTGTTTCTTCGTGACCTATAAAAGCTCGTCTTCTCTTATCTTTGGGGTTAGCAGCCTTGACATGTCATTTGCTTCCTTTTAATACAATTTCAAGAACCCAAAGCTCACATAGTTTTAGGTTTTGCTCTATGTAGAGCTTCTAAAAGAAACACTGGTACCTGATGGGTGTTAGGATAAAGTCTTTTTTCCTGAACATGATGTACCAGAGCTAAATTACTCCTTTGCAGTAGATAGTAGGAATAAATTAGTTCTATTATGCATGCAGTCCCATCTTCCTGACTATACTCCAAGAAAAAATGAATTTAAGCTGCTTAGCCGGGTCTTGGGCAGTGCAGCTTTTTACTAGTATTCCCTTACATTTGTTTTTGAGAAAAACAACATATGTTTTTAAATGACTTTTGGCTGCCTTGCACACCGTATTAAGAAGCATCAGGCATAATGCACCATGTCGGGGAAATTTATAGAGTCAGTGAACAAACATCCTCTTTTATGTTTTTTTATACAGCAGGCATATCTTTACAGGCATACAAATCTGCCTCTGTACCAAGCTATTTTAGTGGAACAGTGTACATTGTATGACTTTAAACAAATGTTTGCATTAGGTGGCCTTTAACATTCCTTCATCAGTGCCTTCAGTCACTTTGCAGTTTTGGCCGGTCCTTTGAAGGGGTTGCAGAGGATAAAAGCTCTATTGTGTGTTGAAAGTGAGTGGAACAGTGGAAAGGGAATATTCTGTGAAATAGTGAAAATTATATGAAAAGTCACTAGGTTTTTTTGTTTGTTTGTTTTGCTTATCATTTTGTGTGAACCTTTACACAAATGCTCAGTATATGTGTGTGTGTATATATATATACATATATATATATACATATATGTATATATTTATATGTTATCCCCACTGTAACATCAGTTTTGATGTTAGAGGGGTCTAGTCCCACTGAAGTTCATAGGAAATGTTATAGCAAAAAAAATCTTTTGGAACTCTTTAGCAACAAGATCTATCAGGAACTTTAAGGAATGGTACTAAAAACAGTCAGGAAAAGGTATCTTGTAATGGAGTCTTCATGTTGCGTTGCCTGAATGTTTCTATGTGGTTGCCGTTTCTTTGAAATCTGAGTGTTGTCCAGTGCTTCCCTTTTCAACCACATGGTGTCAGTGGACATGGTCTGTCCAGGGCCATTAATACACTGTTGAATCAGTAAGAAATAGTAATTTACTTATGACAGAGTCATAATGCATTTTAAAGGTCCCCCCTCAAAAAAATTCTACCTTTGCTGTCATCCATAATCTTAGTTGAGGTTTTCTCTACAGGTTTCAATGTGGGTGTCATCTAGAAATCTAAAATAAATGCTTTTTTTCAGAACAGGGAATGAGTGCTGCATAATAGGTTTAGAGAACCTCAGCGTCTGCATGCTGGGACTTCCTGATGGCTTATTTGGTTCCCAGCATGGTGCTGCCGTAGAATTGTTTAGGTTGGAAAAGACCTTTACGATCATCGAGTCCAACTGTTAACGCATCACTGCCAACTGCACCACTGAACCATGTCTCCAAGCACCACATCTACACATCTTCTAAATACCTCCAGGGATGGTGACACCACAGCTTTCCTGGGCAGCCTGTTCCAATGCTAGACAGTCCTTTTGGTGAAGAAATTTTTCCTAATATCCAAAATAAACCTCCCCCGACACAACGTGTATCAAACACAAGAAATGTAGGTATGGGGCATCGACAACCTGCCTGGGCAACCTGCTCCAGTGTCTCACCACTCACACAGTAAAAAATTTCTTCCTAGTATTTAACATGAATTTCCCCTCTTTCAAATTGTACCCATTACTCCATGTAAGTTCCTAATGAAGAGTCCCTCTTTGGCTTCCCCATGGGCCCCTGTTAGATACTGGAAGGCTGCTATGAGGTCTCCATGCAACCTTTTCCAGGCTGAACAGCTCCAACTTTCTTAGCCTGTCTTTGTAGGGGAGGTACTTCAGTCACCAACTTTGTGATCCTCCTCTGGTCTTGTTCCAGCAGTTCCATGTCCTTCTTATGTTACGTGCCTCTCTTTTGCCTTGAAAGTCAGTATTGAAAGTCAAGCCCAAAATGCAAAAGTTGGTTTTATTCAGTTTTCAAAATATTACCCTAGCAATATTTGTCCAAATGTGTTGTTCAGGTTGGTGTGAATGTTGATGATACTTGGTGTAAGCTGGTTCCTGTAGAAAGCAAATCATAGACATAGCCATTATTGGCTGCAGTGTGCTACAGTATGCAGCATGTGTGCAATTGAACACAAGACCTCCACAAAGTGCCCAAACCAACAACATTGTGTTTTTTAAAATACACAGGTTTTTAGGAAAGAATATATTAGAAAGCAACTAGTGCCTAATGGCATAATTTTTCTATCTCAAACACAGAGTATTCAGTTTTAATTCTAATGAACAATACCATAAATCTTTATGCAGTGAACCATCTCTTTGTGATTTGAAGATTTTGAAATTATATGTTCCTGCTAGTAATGTATGTATAAAATATAACAGCAGTTATGTCTCCTTCATATTAAAATATTTCACTTCTGTGTCGTTTCGTATTCAGTTTATTGTATTTTTGTGGGCCTTATGGAAATACAATTGCACTAATGCTATTCTAGGCAGTAAAGGCTGACTGTGCTGTATTAAATCAATCCAGTGATTATTTTTCCTTTGGATGCTTGTTGATGAGCATCAATTTCTTATGGTCTACTAGAACTCGTGTTAAGATTTATCTTTAAATTCAAAATAATATGTTTTATTTCTGTATTTCTTCTTGCTTACCCAAAAGCTTCATCAGCCTTGCTTAGATCTTACGATGTTATTTTATTAACTAGTTTGTTTTCAGTTTATTTTTTGTGTTGTTAGGTTGTGTGGGATACTAAATACAAAGAAGAAAATATAAAAATAGTAGCAGAAAGGGAGTGTATAAGCAGGTGTAATATACCATAGATTAACAATCCTCCTAGCGCATCTCTTCTTTTTTCATATCAGGCCTTAAGCAATTTGAACTAAAATTTTTGGCTGCCTTGGAACATGGTCAGATACCTACTTTGGTGTAGATTAGGATCATCATATGCATTTCCAGTTTTGATCACATTAGAAAGGGTAGAAAAAGAATGCTTTTATGAGCTGTTTTGAGCAAACAAAGGGGAATTAACATGCTAGCTATGCAAATCACTTCTGTCTTATCAAATAACAAATGCTAAGGAACTAGACTGTTTTAAAGCATTTTGGAAAATTCTCATCTGTTTATTTTTCTTCAAATAGAGTTTGCAATAGCTATTTTAAAATTCTATTAAAGATGAGTTTTAATAAAACGTGTCTAATGTTTGCTTGTTTAACAATACAACTACTTGTACTAGATCACAATTTCGGTACACTGTTGTCCACTGCCCATCCTCAGCACTTCTCACGGTCTGCCTTGCCTATGTTTTAAAGCTCACAATTTAATAATATAAATGAAATAAAACTAAAACTAAAGGAAAGTGTTACAACAGTGGTTTCCATGGTCAGGCTGCAAACAGTGAAGCTGCAAGTCATTGTTTGGGACTTTTATGACTAGGAGTAACTAGGGTCACCTCATTTTGAAAGTGTATTGTTTTGCTTAGCATGAAATTATCACAAGGTTTGCTCATACCTGTAACAGAGGTAGTTTGTTTAAGCAGTCTTATGTGATGAACTCACTTCAGGTAGGTCCCCTTGTGGTCACAGAAAACCTCAGGAACTGTACTGTTCTGTGAACAGGAGCAAATTTTTCAGATGCAGAGCTTACTGCTAAGAGAGAAAAGTTCAAGTATCAAGATTAAGACAGTTCAATAGGGGAAGGGCAAAGTAAGAGGAGGAAAAAAGCAGGGAGTGTAAAGGCATCACTGACCATATCCCACTGATGCCCAGCCAGTCTCTGAGTGACAGCTGCTTTGGAAAGTAGCTCCAGTTTTATTACTGAGCAAGATGTGATATGATATGGCACATCAGTTTGAATCAACTTTCCCAGCTGTGTCCCCTCCAAACCTCTTGCTCAGCCCCAACCTATTTGCTAGGAGGACAGCCTGAGGACTGAAGAAGACCTGGATGGAGCTAAAACATCGGCATGTTGTTTACAGTGTTTTGATCTGAAATCTGAAACGCAACACCATATGGGTTTCTGTGAAGGAAATTAGCTCAAGCACAGTCAAATCAGTAGACTCCAAACCCTCAGCAGGTCTCCTTTGCTGTGATTTCTCATGGAATGGTGTGCACAAGCATTGACAAGCCTTGTGTTCCTGTGGATCTGAGATGTATTGTGGTGACCAACATCTTCCAGTTTCTTAGGTCTTCTGAATGGATGTATCTGTTCTGTCTTCTCTTCTAGTAAGATTGCAAGTCTTTTGCCATCTAGCTAAAACGTGATGTTTCCTGTGTTGGTACAAGTTGATTGCAATAAGATCTCTTGCTGTATATTCCAGTAATATCTGTTTATAGGGAAGTGCAAAAGTAAAAATTTGGAAATATCTTGGTAGAATTAAAAACTTTGTACAAGTTGTAAAAATGGAGAAATCACTGAAGTAAAACTACTGTTTTAGTTAGCTGTGAAAAAAATACAATTCTATCATTTGTGATGCTCTCTTAGAGTTGTCCCCACAATCCCCAGACCTTGAGAAAAGGCATCTATTTCCATATGGCAGCAGATGATAAAAGATACAGAATCTTTTAGTCTTGTTTCTTACTTTATTCTTCCTGAATGTGTAGGTGGTGTAAGAGTACAGGTTCATGGGTTTATTTTTTTTTTGCCATTATAAGAAGATAATAAAGCAATAAAAATACTCTGCTTCATCTGATTGCCATATGTTTTAGTTGTATGTTCTTACTCTTAATATATAACTTATGCTGATGATCCTGTAATAGAAAAGCACTTTCCAGAGTGGAAGATGGTTTAATGTTTTGTTCTGTTCTTTAAAAATATTTTCCCTTTTCCTCAAGATGTTTGTCATTTGTTCTTTCTCCCTTTCTTCCTCCTTTCCCCTGTTATCAGCACATTAGGGACTGAGGAGTGGTAATCTTTAACAGCAACAAGAATCACAGAATATGCTGAGTTGGAAGGGACCCACAAGGATCATTGAGTCCAGCTCCTGGCCCTGCTCAGGACCATCCCCAAGAGTCACACCATATGCCTGAGAGTATCACCCAAATGCTTCTTGAACTCTCAGATTCGGTGCTGTTTGTTCCATTTGTTATTGTGTTTTATTTTCTTCATTTACCTTCATTTTTAAGCATTTATGAAAGCATACCACTGATTCCTTCCAAGATGACTGCAAGGACCACTTTGTAGTTTTACCTTACAATATACTTTGTTTAGTTTTATGCACTATTGTCGGCCACAATCTCCCAGATGATAAATGAAGAGACTAATAACCCTAGAAGTGTATCTTCTAGGCCAACACTTTTATTACGGCTGACAATACAATAAAACTGATTCACTGTTCATGAAAGTATGTATGAAAAGGGAAACCTACCATGTTTATTACATTGCCATTCAGTAGATTTTATTACTAGAAGAAATTCATATACAGTTCAATTTTCAGACGATTTGACATTTGTAGGGTGGTACATAAAAGGAAGTTAATTTTGCAGTGTGATGAAAGGTACTTAGTACTGAGATCTCCACAAACAGTCAATTAGATGTAAATTTTAATTTCAGTTCTGTCTGAAAAGGTTTAACTTTAAAATATTTTACTATTTAAAATATTAATATAAAGATATAAATGTAACATGGAACAACATATGCGATCAACTTTCCCTGTCAATCAAATATTTATTTGTTTTCTGCTTTCAATATTGAGAATAGTCCTAAATAAAGAAAGTTTGAAACATGAGATATTTTGATGATGGACCAGTTCCTAGAAAAGTGGTTTTGGAGCAAGCTAACTAGATAAAATGTAGAAGCAACCAGAGCTGGAGTAAGTGTAAATATTAGTCCCAACACACCATCCCTTCATACAAGTATCAGGCAGATGCATGTCTAAGTGGTGCACAAGTGGTGACTCCTTTTTTCCCTGATCCATGGACACCTTAACAATACCTGTGACCCCATGCAGAGGAAGTGTATGTTGGTAGTGCCCACTTTCAGATCTCAGTATCTTGTTCCCTGTGCTGTGGTAGCACACATCTGCCTGGCCTTGCAGGGTCTTCATATCTTGAAACCAGCCAAAACCTTAGGCTCAGATACTTAGGCAAGTGATATGTCTTAATATGCCTGAAGCAAAGAATGAGAAATGATATCCTTAATAAAGAGGAGTAAGATTGTATTAAAAAAGAGCCTCTTGATCTGATTCACAACAGCTGCCTCCCAGGGACACTGTAAAGATTTCCCTGGGGATTCTTCTGACAATGATGGAACAGCAGATATGAGCTAAGGGATATTTCAGGTAAGAGGAAAGACATTTTGTTATTTTTTTTTAGAGATGAATGCTTATTAAAATGCTGGATTCAAGGGGCAGGGATAGCATCATAAGCACATGTAGAATTAATGTACTAAGAAAGCTCTGTGGTTTCATATGCAGAAAAAAGATAGCAGCAAGCTCCAGCTCAGTGGACAGCTAATTAAGCCAGAGATCTTTGTACATTGTATTCTAAGTTCAGTGCAAGAGCAGGTGTATCAGTGTATCAGCAGGTGCTGTATGATTTTTTCTTTATAGTTTGCAGTTTGATTTCAGAAATGAACTATGCATCATCATCACCATAGTGACTATTTAACAATGACTTTGCAGGATGTTAGATGGGAGGCAATATGATAAGTATAAATTGTTTGAGTGCATGATCATCTTCCTTGGTCAGTTGTTCACATGCAGCTTAGGTCTGCTGTTTTTCTGTTCCTGATTTTAACTGAATCTTTGTTAGAATAATAAAACTACAAACAGTTTTAATGTTTAACAACATGAAATTCTACTGAGACTGAGACTGGTTGTAAGGAGTGATTTTGTCTTTGCTACACATTCTGTTTGCTCCATTTAAGATGGGATGGTACAGCTTTCATGGTTACTTTTCTGACTCCATCCACTATTTTTCCAATACACTGAGACCAACCACAGTTTAAAAGACTTTTATTACTGGATACAGGAGAATAAAAAAAAAGGTGTGAATTCTTTGTGAGGAAGCACAGCGTGTGGTCTCAAAGTGGTACCTCTCACTGAAGGAGTATGAGATATTTAACTGCATGTTATACAGAAAATAAAGCCTCGTGTGACCTCTACAGCTCTGCCTCAGCTGCTTCTCTAGTATCATTCTTTGTCCATTTATTCATAATGGCTTTATTCTTCTACATGCGCTAGAAGTGGAGCTGAGATAATGCTGCACAAGGTCATATACAGGAACACTCTCAAACACAATCCTAAACCCCAGGTCCCTCTAAGATTAGCATATTTCACCTGGCAACTTGTGGGACACATCTGGCTTGCAGGAGTTTATAACAACCTTTTTCCCTGGAGGTAATTGAAAACAAGTTATGTGAACTTGGCAAGCAAAGCCAAGTGCCACCTTGTGTTCCCCAAGCCTGGGCAGCAGCAGGCAGAGGGTGACAACGAGAGGGACAGTGAACAAAGATGCATGCCTAGAGCAGGAGCAGCCTGGCAGACATCGCTTGTTGTTTGCACTGTGTCACCCCAATGACCAGGCATGAGAGTGTCTGTTTCCCACCTGGGAAGTGGCCAGCCTCTATGCCTGGTCTCTGGCCAAAAACATACCTTTGGCAATGGGGATGTGAGTCTGCCCAGAAAAAGCTGGTTGTGTGGAAGAAGAAGAGTAAGAGAAGGAGAAGGAGCAAAACTTTATTCCAGCTCTTTTTGGACTGGTGATGCTAGATCAGTGTATATAGATCAGTATTTATTCTGTGCTAGTGGCATCAAAACTGACTTCTCAGGCTGACATTATATGTCTTGTTTTACAGGTTGCAAAATGTTCCTACGTGTATTGGAGTTATATTTTATTGGCCTGAACAAGAATCTCTTGCTCCACATCACATGCAGTGTACGTGTAATGTAGATCACTCTGTGAAAAATGTGCAGGAACAGAACACGCCAGCATAAACAACCCAGTGAGAGTCAACAACCACAAGCTGCAGTGCAAAATGGCAAACAACAGAGTCTGATGTATAAACAAGAGTACACTTGGGAGACGTGCTGCCCTTCTACTTCTCAGATACTGGCCATGCTTTGTTGAAGTCTGTGACAGGAAACCAGTGGTCTGGCTTGTGGGGCTCCCAAGGGCAGAGAACAAGGATTGTTTAGGAAGCTCAGCCACCATGGGATGATTGAATGAATTAGGGTTGCTTGAAGCCCCAGGAGGTGGTAAGATGTTTCTCTGTCAGCTACATCTAACTGTTTCAAAAAGTCTTGAGAATTGAGGAGAATAATTTTTTTATGGTGACTATGAGAGGTAAAATTAGAACCAGGTGATTAAATTGCAGCAGAAAGAATGTTTCAGTTTAAACTGCAGAGAGAACCTTTCTAATAGGACAAAAAGCTGTGGGACAGGCTCCTGTGGGAGACATCCTGCTTCTTCAAAAAGGCACTCTTTACAGCAAGTTAGACTAACATCTGCTAATAATGACCTGGGTCTGTACAAGTCTATCTAGGTGGAATAAGTCATACCTTGATGTGCTTTCTGGAGCTGTTTTGTTATGGCCTGATGTCTGCAAGCCCTGCTGCAATGACAGCATTAGACAGTTTTTACAAGAGACTTGTAGAAAGGCATGAGGTGTAACATGCTGTCAAGTGCTGAAAAACTGCTTTGAATTCACTGGAGTTACAGTGGAGTTAAGTGCTGATAATGAAAATCTAGGCCACAAATCACTCCAAAAGCCAGTTCTGACTCTTAAAAGCAAAGTGGGATTGCCAGGACCTTTGATTTCTGACTTATAACAGGGTTCACAGTATTTGCAGAATAAAACAGTCACTCTTGAAAAGTCTTCATTAGAAAGTAGAGGACTAGGTGTCCTTATAAGAAGGACTATCAGATACAGTGATCTGAACTTCTGAGCCTTTCAGGAGTTGCCTATAAATAAATAATTGTGAGCAGGCTACCTAACTGCAGCTTGGAGTTTCATAAACATACAACAGGTATTGTTCTCCAAGATTGTTTCTAAGGTCAGGCAAAATCACATCATAGGTTTTGTAGGTTTCAATGCCCAGCTCCTCATTATTATACAGAGATTTAAATGTTGTCTTTCTGACTGTGCTGGTTACAGCTGTGTTGTTAGATTACAACTTACAGATTCAGTTTTAGACTATGAGCAAGCTACCTAGGGAGTGTTTTTATTAGTGTCTACAGTTTTGTGCCAAGCTTTGTCATCCGTATCATATTTCTACTGAAATTTCCTACTCCTCCACCATTCTCCTTCCCAAAGAAAAGTCAAAATGCTAGAGGTTACAAAACCAGAAAAATGATACTGAATATACTTTGGGCACATAGAAACACAGAAAGCAGGATTGTGAAGACCAAGGTAACTTGAACAACTTTGATTTTTACTTACACTTTTCCAAGAAAGCAGAGCTGATGTTTGTTTGTCCAAAATAGTTCAATGTTGAACCATTGAACTATTTATCACCAAATCAAGTGTGTGTTGAAGGCAAGCTGTTAGGCAAAGTGTAGATCTACACTTAGTACCTTTAAAATACATCTATAGATAAGGCTGGCATGGCCTTAGTGCTTCCTATTACATTTCTTGCTTTACTGACAGTTTCACCACATTTGAAATGCTGTGACTGGCTATACAACAGCCAGGACTGCACAAGGAGTCCAGGACTGCACAAGACTGCAGGAGTCAGGGTCCTTCTAGGCTGTCTTGGCTTTAGGATTCCTCATGAACTTTCTTAGTGATTATCCCTGCTCTTGCTGTTCCTTGACACCAAGCTAGTGTGGGAAGAAAAAAGTCCCCATATTTAAGAGACTAAATATCTATCACATGTTTGGCATTCACTGGGGTGCTTGGAAGTGTAGTACAATGGGTGGGTTCTCCGTATTTACCAACAAACTGCTGCTCCAGCAAAGATTGTTTTGAGGATTGAATCTTGAAGGGGTCAACCATGTAACAGACTACTAAAGGGCATCAACCTAGGTTGCTGGATATGGCTGTTGACAGTGAGCAGCTGACAGCTTGGCAAACCTGGCTATTCAGAATAGTAACAACCTTGGGAGGCTGACATAACTGCAAGATGGAGGCTGATGTCATGGTTAATAAAGGAAATAAGGAATTTCTCTTTTCCTGGTGAGAATGCTCTCTGCCTCCATAAGGGCAACTTTGAGAGAAAACAAGCAAGGATATAGAGATGTCCTGACTTGTTTAAACTTTTAGCTCTGAAAAAATTCTTCGGTACTCCTCTGTGTCTTTTCAAATATCGCATTAACATTTACAGAAGGAAGTCTATCCTGGTTGTCCAGCAACAGTGCTTGCTAGAGCTGCTAGTGACCATTTCAAGGGACTGAGAGAATGTCAGAGAATGTATCTGGTAGCACAGTCCTATCAAGCAGAAATAAACCAAACTAAACCTGCAGGATTATGTGGGAGCAGCTATAACTGTAGAGAGAGATTTGTCATCTCTGCAACTTACAAGTTTTTCATATCCACATGTGAATAGAAGTACAGAAGTTTGTTATTTTCTGTTCTGGCTTGTAGCTGCATGTATAAACACTTTACATTTGAAATCCTCTCAACTATGTGAAATGGCCAATGATGCAGGTTTGATATCCTAGCAGTTTGACTCAACATCTCCAGATGAGTGTTGACAAGGTATGCACACTCATCTGATACTTTCTGTATTTCCATTTTCTGGGGTGCCGATCCTGTGAAAGACATCACAATACTGGACCACAGCAAATACCATAACTGATGCTCTGCAGCCATTTTACCTTTACCATCTGGGACAAGAATGGATTGCATCAATTTTAAAAGTCAACTGCTGTGTTATTACCTTCTTTAAAAATTATTTTTTCATGGTGAAGGCTGTACTCCTTAGCCAAAATTGGTGCATGCCTTGCAGCACGTAGAGCACAGACAGAGTCAGGTGTGGAATTTTCTTTGGAGGCCACCAGTGAGTCTCAGCTGAGGCACCTTTTCAAAGTCTGGATGTAATACTCGTCTGCCAGCTGCACATATTTTGAGTTTTGAGGCCACACTTATGTTGAATATTTTAGAATCGGAATTATAGATAAATTTCAGTTCTTGGTTTCTGAAAATCCCAGAGTCCCAGGGAGCTGTAAATGATCTGCTCCTTTGAAAATGAGCTTATTGCTATTCAGTGACCAACTATGATTATAAGAGCTTACTGATAGCTTCACATTGGAAAAAAAATTGCCAGTAGGCAAAATGAAAAAAATCTGTACATACTGTATTGACATAACTCAGCTAATGCCTAGTGAGTGAACCTGGCAGGGTCTGAAAACCAGGTGACAAAAGGTATTTTTAATCCTTTTTTCTCCTGATGCCAACAAACAGCTCAGTATAATCCTAGTTGTTCTCCTCAGCCCTCGGCATGCTGTATTAGATTTTATCTGGTTTTATTAGTCAGTTTTTGTGCAAGTCTTTTCATATATGATGTTAAACAGAGAAAATAAAGGAAGTAAAAAGATCAAATGACCACGCTGTTAGATTTATTTTTTTTTACTGTTTACAGCAGAGAAAACAAAGCATATGTACCACCATCTTTTACGAAGGACGCTGATGTTCAAGCAGAAGAGATTTCCATATAATTTGTAACTTTAAATCCCATTTTTTTAGCTTATTTGGAAAATGCCAGCAGTTTAGAGAAAATGCATGTTCAGCCACTGTCCTTTTCCCCTAGACCTTATGTGCAAGCCATTACAGGGTTCCAAAGCCACAGGAACTTAGCAAGTTTCCTTTAAATCTTCCAGATGATTTACAAGTATTTCAGTAAGATTTATGAAGTTTCCTGATGCAAAATTAGATCCTTTTATTAAAGAAAAAATGTGAAGTTCAGTACCCAAAGGGTACTTTAAGCAGGATTTTCTTTTAAATGTAATAATAGATAGAATTTATTGCTGAAAGCTTATCAGACAAAGTATTTCAGATACATTCATCAAAAGATTTTGCAAACAAAGAGAATATTTTCAAAAGGTCAGGAAACTGTTTAGACCCCAGCTGCCATGAGGAGCAAATTCCCATTTTGAAAAATCTCCTGTAGGAGATTGTAACTGATGCACTAATTTTTTAAACAGATTTTCTGAAAGCAGATTCTACTTCAGATCAACCTCCTGGAGATCCTTTCAGGTGCTAAACTAATGTGAAACTTCAGGCAAGCCTGCACAATATCCAGTTTCAAAAGGTGTGGTGGAGGAGCAGTTGTGACTTCAGCATGTTCAGGTAGGTCAGGAGTTTGTGCACGTGTAGTTGTCACTGGTTGTGTTGTTACTGTTAGCTGGGACAGCTAAGAAGTGTTGCTCAGTGGCCCTGACCCAGCTGTGCCAGGCATCTTACAATCATGGAGCAAAACTATGGTCCCTACTCACTGTCAACACATAGAACAGGGAGGACACAGAAGGATGCAGACAGATGAGGGAACATGGGGAAATAGTGAGGCAACTACAAATCAGCAGGTAGATCAATCTTGATTCATAGTATGTGTCTGGTGAAGACAAAATTCTGGACCAGATCCTTGCATCTGCTCTGTGAATCAAGCATCCACAATTATGAACTTACTTTAACTGTGAAATTATTTGGGTCTTATTCTGCTTTGCATGAGTGGTACTTTAACGGCATGTGAAGACCATTAGAACCTGCAGTGGTGTCATGATTGCTTTTAAGGGTCAGAGGAAGAACCGTGATGGGATTTGAGTTCAGCTACAAAATGTTGAAGTAAATGCAGATTTGAGGGTGACAGATTGCCTCTTCATTTAAATGTTAAATAAAAAGTCTTCCTTTGATTTTATTTCTCCCCCGTGTAACTAAATAGTTTTTCTGGAAATATCATTAAAGTGGATTAAAAAGGAATATTATTCATAAAAGAAGTTTCATAATTACATTCTATTTTTTCCATGGAAAATAGTAGGGTTTTAATATAGTTGAATGTCAGAGCTCTGCAGATGCAATTGCTGTGCTTTTGAAAAGAAAAGGTTAATTAAATGGATGTGTCACTCCTGTGATTAGCTTTTCTGTCTTTTGGATAGCTGCTACTCCACCTCTGTGTGCAGAACTTGAGACTGAAAAAGTCACAAAAAAAAAAAAAGAACGAGACATGAAAGCAATTAAAAGCACCCTAAAATTGCTGGCTCCAGCTCCTGTTCAGAAAATACCATCTTCATAAATAGAAAGGATGACCATAGTATTCTGGAACTGCCGTGCTATGCAGAAGGTGATTCAGAAATGGAAGAAGTCCAGAAGAATGATGGGGGTGGTGAGGAAAGAAGGACAATTCCAAATTTAATAACATTAGAAAGTTGGAATCAAACCTGAACTTCATTAAAGTTTCCAAGTTTCTGTTCTGAAATTTGGAAATATCTGAACTGTGCAATTTCTCCAGTGGTTTAATGTTTGACTTTTTGCAGCTTGAGGAGAGATGATAAAGCAGCTCAATTCTGAGTAAGCTCCAGAGACCTCCTGCATCTTAGGCACATATGTTGCTGAACACTGAAATAAAGCCAGAAGTTTATGCCTCCAAGAGACTAATCACATTGCGAAGCTTTAGGAAGCAAAGTATTTTAGGACTGGGAAAACCTTTATCAGCCAACTATACTGGGAAATGTTTGGGTCTGAGTTAATGCTTGCATACAATGGTGTACAGCTAAAAAAGATAGGTTCTCATCTCAAACTAGCAGAATTTTTGATAAAGTTTGTGCTTTGATAATTTTGTTATTTTTCACACCCAGGAGGTCTATTGTGTTGCAAAAGATGTTGCAGAAGCCTAGCATTTGTTTGCAAGGGTTGAATTTTAAAACAACAGGAAAATAAGGAGGAAGTGAATGCAGATCAAAGGGTATGCTTTACCTGCCAAACTGAGTCACAAGTGCAAGACCCTCCTGATCTTCCAGTTTTGAGAATTCAAGATGGTTCAGAAAGCTGTTTTGGCCTGAGGTTTATTATTGACAGTGCATTGGCATAGAAGAAGAAGTATTAATAATGTTGATATAATTCTAGGGGATAACTGCAGAAATTTCTCAGGATTTCCTGTTTTTCAGTTTTGATGCTGAATGTGAATCTTCAAGCTAAGATATTCTTGAGAGATTTCTATTTTGAGAGTGTTTTACGATGAGTCCATTACATATCTTTGCATTGTGGTAATTCAGCACTTTATGGAAATGATTTCACTCTGTAAAAGTTGCAATTTGTAAAGTTAGGGAAAAGATCATAAAATTTTGCTGGAATTGTAGAAAAATTGAAAAGTCTAACTCACCAAGCAGAATCTTAGAAATTTCAGTAAGCTGAGGTTCAGATTTTATTCAAATATTCCAGATTCACTGAATTGTGATGGTTTTCCTTAAATGATCTTCCTGACCTCATTTAATAAAAATATTTTGATGAAAATAAAACTCAAGACTGATTTAGTCTTTGATATTTCGGAAACTTGGTGGAAGGAGAGGTTGGGGTTGTGATGTGTGGGGGGTATGTGTATATGTGTATTTGCACTTCTGTGAACCCTTTGGATAATATTGGAAAAGATACTATTTTCTTACAGCATTGCCTAGAAGAGTCCAGTTACGGTAGTGCTTATTTCTCTTGTTATGAATTAAACACCTGTTATGTAACAGACTGAGTTTTAAGACCTACATTACTTGAAATCTATATCTCCAAATAAATACCTAAATGTGCAGCTATTGTTCTCCTCTAATGGACTGATTTTCTTTGGACCAGAGATTTGAATTGAGGATTAAAGAAACATTTTCCCAAAAATGTTTTTTAAATTTCTGAGCTGTGGGTAAAAAACTGTGTTGCCAAAAGTCATACCTTATGGTAAAACAATCTTTTTTGTTGTTAAGATCTTCAAAGAAATCAAGATTTGCACCAAAGCCATAAAAGACTAGAAGAAATGGCCTTCAAATAAAAACCAAGCTTCAAATTGTGGTGAGAGGCAATATTGAGTTAGTTGCTTCAGAAAAAAGAGCTACTGAAACCCAAAACTTTAAGCCCAAAACCTCCCAAGGAGTAACAGCTGGTTCTGGCAAGGTATGTGTTTTCCAGTTCTTAAAATTCCAGTTTTGTGGCTCCAAACTCATAAAACAATGAAGAACATCTTCAATATTTGAAGTTTAATACATTCAAACAGTTGATGAACTGTATGTTAGAAATTGTTTTCAATTCTCTGCTTGTATAAACATCATATAACGTCATGATCTGACTCCTCAAGAACGTAAATGAGGTAGTGTTAAATTAAGACTTCTAACCCAAGTTAGTCCCTGCACAACAAAATGTTTCCATCCGTGCTAGTAGTCACGTGGATCACATTTCAGGACTAACGCTACGGATAAGCTAAGGCAATGAAGTTCCAAACTGGATTTTCTTGCACACATATTTTCTCACTGATTCCCACAATATGAATATACTTAGAGTGCACTGAAAATGGGTTTGGCACTATGCTCAACTGTCTGGTAAAATAGTCCTTCCCTTCAGCTGTCTATAGACTGAAAAACAGACTGAGAGAAGTTTAACTATTGAGAAGGCAAACAGCAAGAGAAACTAAAACACATTAGAAAAACTTAGCTGCAATTCTTGCGATGAAAGACAACTAATTTGTTTCTGGGGTCTTTATGTCTGTTGATTATAGTGATGACCCATTACTTATAACTGATAAACTGAATTTATAGACCAACAGGATTAATTATAGGATTTCTTTCTTCCTGAGCTCATATGAAGTATCATCACTTACCTTGAAAAACAGCATCTTTACCTCATAACATATCAGGTGACTGAGTCTATTCATTTTTTCAATGTTAATGAATGCCTAGGAATAAAACTTGTTTAACACATTAAGTGATCCCAGTGAGCCAAATAAAAGTCTTTGCCACTCAGTGAGAAGGGTGGTATGTTCCCCAGATGATAATGGATCAAATTGTCATGGTACAGAGATTCATCCAGAGATTCTGGGAACCTTTAATTCTCAGTCATGCCAAAGGGGCTTAGGAGTGCTCAGAAATTTGTAACTGGAGGCTTCTAGATGTTGTGCTGGCATAGCACTTGTTCAGACTGATGAGCTCTGCTCATAGTCTTCCTTTCAGGGAGGTGTGAGACCTGCCATCAGGCTCTTGAGCCTCACGAATCCTTACCTCCTGGGCAAGGTTCTGCCACTTACAATTCCAGACCAATGAAACATATAGTCTTATAGTAAATTAAAATATTTTAAAAATATTGGTATTTTCAGTTTGCTAAGTGGAAGTAATCTCAAGAGAAACTGCTGGCCTGGGATATGGAACCAGCAGGCATGACATTTGTCTCCATAACAGTCCTTAGTTAATTGCTAGAGATGCCCTGAAAATTTTTCAGAACTAAAAATTCACAAATTCTGTGTGGTGGGCTACAGCGTAGGTGACAACGTTTTGGCCTGCTTTCTTCACCTTCATAAAAATCTCATATAGTTCAAATTAGTAAAACTTTAACTAGAGAAGAGGGAGTCAGCCTCATCTTTCCCCATTTTACCTAGAGGGGTGATCTTTAGGAAGCACATACCTCTTTTGTACTCCCTTTCCTCATTGGCATTTTCCCCACCCAGATCTTTACCTACTCAACAACTTAACAGTTGCTCTCTGCTAGGCTTTTCCTTATCTCTTCCCTTCCAATATCAGGTCACTCTTCAGGTTGCCATGAGGACCGATGTGCAGATTTCCTTCTCCTCTCCCTCTGCCTAGGTTTTGTTGACTTCACTGTTGGGGTTTCTGCTTCCCTTGAGAGAGTTTAGGATCATCCAGAAATTACCTCTGCTAGGAAATTATTCTTTTCCTTAAAGGAATGTGTTCTTAAAAACAACACTAACCTTTCAGGGTAGACTCAAGGGATGACTAATAGTTTGGCGTAATCTCAGCAGTTCATATTCTCTCCTCTTTCTCTTTCCTTTCAGCTCCATTGTGCAGATTTTCTCTCTTTAGAACATAATTGGAAAGCATATATTTGTTTATCTCTTTCATTGCATTTTGTCTTTTTTCTCTCTGTAACTCCTTTTCCTGATCTGGGAATACAAAGTACTGTAAACAAATAACAATGGGTAAGCAGTGTTTTAATGACCATTGTCCTTAATTTCTCTAGGTTCTTTCAGATATGGTTTTCGTCTTCCTCATTTTTTGTCATCTATGGAGAAGACAATGTAAGCCTTAGGATTTTTCAGTAGACACGCGTAGTAATTCTCTCCTTTTATCTACAGAAATGGATCTCAGTCTATCCTTTTCAGACTTAAAGGGTTTGGAAAATATTGACAGGGTAAATCTCTGTTCCTTTCCTCTCATCCAGCTGAACTGGTGTGGGCTTTTTTCACTTTTTTGTTTTGTTTTGTTTTGTTTTGTTTAAGAAGACTGCCAGAATATTACTGGGATGTCACCAGCCTCTTCTGCAAAGTTGCATAGTTGCCAACTTGAATATGTTCCTTGATGCTTCTCTTTCCCAGCACAAGCTGTTCTACTGTTCACACCATTTATTCTAATACTTGCTATTTTTTTTAACAATCAGCCTGAAGAACCAATGAGATAAGTGCTAGTGAATTTTCAAGGAAGACATACTCAGAATGATTAACTTTTGAAGGAGGAAGGGGTGAAAGCCATTGCACCTGCTGGCTTCCAGATCTGTTAGAATCACAGAGGTCTCTTTAAGACCAGGTTTCCAGCAGTGTTTAGTCCCTGTAGCTTCCTCTGTCTTTGTCTTTGGTTGGGGTGGGAGAAGGTGATGGCCTGGTCTGTGTCTGCCTGGGGATTGGCACGAAGAGACTTGCACTAACGTGCAAGAGACTTGGTGACCGTGCTGAGACCAAGAGGATGCTGGGGGACACAGGTCTCTAAGAGGCTTTCCAGATCACTCACCTGAACCCAGCTGCAGTAGATAATTCCTTCTGGCAGCTGACTGGGCTCCTACAAGAACAGTCTGAATGCCCACTTTTTTTGCTACCCCCTCCTCCAGTTAGTCCCTGTCTTGGGAATATCATTTGCATATGCATTGTTCTGCTCATTACAATCTTTGTCACAACACTTATCCTATATCTGTCATACATGCTTATACACTGAACTGCAGAAATCAGCCAAAAGAGACAACTCCAAAAAGAGATGATCACCTATGGTATGTTTCAGTGGCTTTTATTAGTTTTTTTTAATGGTTCTTTAATGCTTATTTTTTCTAAACAATTGAACAACGTTGTCTGTCATGTTCACTTTTTTTCTTTTATTTCCATCCAGAAATTAGTCTCCTCCTAGGATGTCACTTTAGCCCATCTCATCAGCTCAATGCCATTGCAGGACGAATACAGTGTAACACTTTCTGTGGGACAGCTCCTCCTTGGGAGCACAAGAGCATGCCCCCTAGTGAAAGTTGCTCAGAGACAGACATGCTTGTCACATGCAGACCGCATCAACTGCACTTTAGAGATAGCAGTGAGGGAATAAATGAGCTCCAGAACAGTTCAGGTAGCTTGGAATGGCTCAATGATCCCACGTGAAATACCATTGCCCGATTTATTGCTATGCCATTGGAGATGTAAGCAGAGGACTCAGGTGGGATAGGAGACTCATGGAAATAAAAAGAAAAGGTATTTTCCATCAGTACCCTTTGTCAGTACCAGTCTGTAGTCCAAGATCAGCAAGGAGAGACCTTCAGGGCATACTGCAGTGTCTCCCATAACTGCCAGAGGGGATCTGTAGTGTGCTGTCCAGTTTGCTCCTTACCTGTTGCGCATGCCTTTCTGCTTGGCTCATTTTCCTTTTCCTCGATCTGATGTAATTTTTACAGATGAGGCATACATGGAAAGATTCCAGCAGAACTCTAGTAACTTTTTCCATTGAATAATGCTTTATGCTTTTAAAATTGTTTCAAGTAAGTATGATAATGAATAGAGATAGTAAAAAATTAGGAACATAAGGCATTTCTGAAAGATGAGCAAAGACCACCCAGCATATCACATATTTCCCTTACCCACATATCTTCCCAGCCCAGATCCAGCCAATTGCTGCACAAACAGCTCTAATATTACAATCCTAACTGTTTTATTGGTTGTGTCTAGATTTGCCACAGTCATAATTAAGAATTGTGTTGTACACTTCACCAAAGAATCACAGAGCATCCCAGAAATGATAGAAAACAGGGCTGCTAGGAACTTTATCTGATCATTATTTCCATTGCTTTCATGACCATTTGTCATGCCTGGAAGATGTTTGTCTAACTTGTTCTTAAAAGTTTTGTGTTAGCCATCATGCTGCTTTGGTCTCTCAGCTAAACCAGTGTTGCACTTCAATACTCACCCCTCAACCACTCCTGTTTCCTAACAGCAGGAATTCTGGCTCCCAAAGGTTTCCATCCTGTACCTCTAATGAAATCAGTTTTCAGATGATAGTTGGAACTATATGTTTTACTGCTCCAGGGTAAAACAATGTCACTCTAGAGTTTCATTCCATAAAGCCCATTGACTCAAATTAGAGCTGCAATTTCTCACCTATGCATTCAGGTGCAAGTTGTTTTTGTCAAACGCAGTAGCAGCAAGGATAGAAACCCATTTTTCAAAAGAATCTACTTCTCCTTTCTTCTCACATATATTTTTTTAACTCATTTAGCTGCTCATAAGAGAAAGCACTCCCAATGCCCTGACACCTTTGCCAGACTTTAAGTGTATTAAAATGATCACCTTGCAGTCCCTTGAGTGTATCCCCACAACATAGCAAAATCAGAAGGAAGGAAATGAGTTCACCCCTCTGCCATCTGCAGAGTTTTATGTCCCTCAACTTCCCACCCGTCTCCTTGCAGGCAAGGAATATGACTCTCGCTCGGAGACTAATAACTGCATATGGCTTTGGTGGGAGATAATTTCCAAGACATTGAGTCTTAATAGAGAATTTCCTGCTGTGCTCCTGCTGCTACAGCAGCAGGGCTCAGCAATAGCACATTACTAAGGCAAGTCTGACAAGCCACTATGAGAAAAAGAGAACATCTCTTGGGAAAGGCCTGGCTTCTCAAGAGTGGTTTTGAAAACCAGGTCTGGCACACAGCCTGTTGCCAGTGCAGGTCTGTGAAGAGACCACATTTGGTACCTTCATGAAGGGAAATGCCTTATCAGAAGTGAGAGGCTGAGCTGATTAGCTGCAGCCTCTGAACAGAGCAGACCCACTGCCCTGTGCAGAGCACAGCAACACCATCATATCTCCAGCTGACACGGGCTGTTCCCGTGTTCCAAAGTTCATATCCAAACAAAGAAATAAATACAAGAGCACAATTCTTTAGTCATCTGGTAAATGGAAAATTCAAACTTTGCCATAGGGGTTGCTAATCTCTGCCTGGCAGCTGGGATGCTGACCAGGCACCCTGATGCAAATCCAAGCAGCAGAAGGCAGGCACACACCTGTCAGCAAACAAGCAGAAAGTGCAGCTCTTCTAACTGCTCAGCACAAGTAGCCAATACCACCTTCCTGGAGACAAACCCCTAATGTCTCAAAATGTTACGTAATGCAGCTGACAGCTCCAGTTAGCGGAATCAGAGCTTTTAAATCAGGGTGTCACTGGTGTTTGGCCCTCACTGCATCCCACAGTTGTTCATGAATTCTGCAGGCTTTCTGAGTTGTGGATGGTACACATACTTGAGAATAATACTGGCAAGGCAACATCTCATTGCCTCTTTTGTGAGTGCCCTTTCCTTAGCAAGAGGACAGTGAGGTGGGAGTGGAATAGAGAAGGCAACTGTGTTTTCTTTGTGACACCTCTGTAGAGGGGTAGAGATGAGAAATATTTAGGCTCCTGTCTTCAGAGATCTGTGTTATGACTCATGAAGGAATGGGGGAAGATCCTAAAAACTCAAAATGCAGTACCAGAAGCAATATGGGAAGAGCAGAAAGTCCTTACCAGAAATCTCTGATGACATTGGTTGATTTCCCACTCAGACCTGGGTCTTTTTGAAACTCCTGCTAGCTCACCTCCTTCATTGTGTGGTAAGCTGAAGTCAGATTCTTTAAAACTCCATGCCATCGATAAGAATGCAATACTAAACTGTTTCCAGTCTATGGCAACAGCAAATCCAGGCTATTTCAAAGCACTCTGAGTGACATGCATGCCTTTAGAGCATGGCTGTCAGGTGGGAGTTCTGGGCTCTTCATAGTTTTCTTTTCAATGCAGGGTGCAGCTCAGGATGATAGCAGAGCTCTGAGAAGCCCAGAGACTGGGTCTGGGTGATCCTGTGGCTGCTGCCGCTGGCAAGTCAGGCAGGGCTGGAGCTGGCTGTCCCTGTTCTTGGCTAGGGCTCTGTCCTCTAGAACTACATCCTGTGGGAAGCCTGGCCCAGGCAAGAGCTATGCAGCAGACAGGACTCATCTGCTTAGCCTGGCTAATTAATCAGGAGGGGAACATTTTCTGTGAAGGGTAGTGTGTCCATAGATAAAAGGAAATGTCAGACTGAGTTGACAGAAGTAGGCAAACCCAGGACAGATGGAGATGTTTTTTATTATGAGTAGTTAAATGTATTGGAGGCAAAATAAAATTTGACAAATTCTGTTTATAGACTTTTACTTCAACAAAGTAAATTTGCTTTTCTTGCTTTTTACTTCTTCCATTGCTCTCTAAATGGGGATCTTATCTGTAGAATTTTAAAGTTATGGAGGTTACAGAAACAGTGCAAAAATTGACATTACATTCCCTTGATTTCCCATTCAATTCCCATGGGGATCTAGGAAGGAACAGCACCAGACACAGCATTTGGCAGGGTTTGGTCTTTATTTTTTTTTCTGAGCCCAGAAAGATCTGTTTCTGTTTGCTCCTGATGAGACTGGTGTTGAGGAATTTACCGCTAGTAAAAGGGTCACTGAGCTTTTGGGGAGGATGAGACCGCAAACATTCATTGTTACTCCTGCATGAGAAAGGCAAACAGCAGGCATGGTAGCCTTATTTAACCTGTGTGCTGCCCCTCTGACATCCTGACATCAGAACCTTCCATGAAGGCAGAAAAGCGCTGCTCCAAGTCTGCAAAAATAATTAGGATATTCTACTGCTGCAGGGACTGGGGCCAAGCACCAAAGGCAATCTGCCTTTGAATGCAATCAAACAAAAGTTTCTGCTCTGAAGGCTGGAGGGAAATGCCAGGAGGACAATTTGAATACTAGTGGGACATCTGGCCCTGAGCCCAGGCAGCATGCCAGCCTGCACTGACTCACTTGGCCACCACTGCCTGCCTCTGTCCAAGAAAATGCTGGGGCATTTTATGAAGATTTGTCAACCAAGACCTTTGGTCTTTCAATATTTAAAAGATAACCAAACTGCTACTGTAGCTACTATGGCTGAGGTTAAAAATCACAGCAAATTCTAATGATTATACTGGTTTACCTTAGATTATCAGGATCACTGTGTAAGGAGAAATCAGAAATGTTCCAGTATTATCACACTTGTTTGTAATTTAAAATACATTCAGCACAGATTCAGGGGTTTTTCAATCTGAAGAAAAGAAGGTTTACAAATACTGTGACTGGGTACCTGTTGGACCTGTTGCTGTTCTCTATTGAAGCTTGGATCCAACTGTTTTTCACTGTCAAGGTGAAATTCCCAGCTGCAGCAGTGCTGGACATTTGCTCCTCATGCATTTTCCCTGTAGTTCCAGAAATGAAATAACACTATAAAAATGCATCTAAACAAGCCTGGAAAAATATTTGCTGTAGGCCATAAACTAGAAGATAAGAAGACTTGTGGACCACAGCACTTTCTGTGCATATATATTCTAATCAAATCCAATTTGTTTGGAAATGTAGGTATTAATTCTTCCATACTCATTTTTCTGCCACAGTTGAGCTATCATGTCATTTGCTGTAATGTCTGTGCTTCATTCTGAGACAGGTGTTATTTGTACTCTCCTCTAGAACAGGGAACAATAATTCTTAAACATGATGTGATTTATTGTCTCAGCTGCTCTTGAACAACACAGGTTTATAGTCAAATTGTTCTACCAAATATAATTATTAGTTGAGTAAATCTGAGGAGTGAAAGAAACTCAGTAAAATTTCTCACCAATATTTCAAAGACTCCTAACTGAATAAAGCTCTTTTCCTCAGACTTTGTGAACAGCTGAGTCCATGTATGCTACAAACTCAGCATTAAATATATTATTTCTTTAAGCAGAGATCCCAGTGAAGTAAAGGCAATTGAATCTATATTGCTGGCATTTGCAGTGGGACAAGAGTAAAGCAGGTGGTAAGAACCATCCACAATTTTGTGCCTTAGGAAGCAGTGCAGCCTTCACTGTGGCTATGCCCAGGGCTTGCTGCCTGTGCCTCTGACACAGGGAATGTCAGACAGCTCTCAGTCCCACCAGCCCTTCTCCTATTTTATACCCAGGCACTCAGGTCTTCTGGTTCATGTTCTGTACTGTCAGAACCTGGGTTGTTGAGCCATCACCATACCATATTATTGAAGATGTTCTTTCCCCAGCACAGAGGGGGACTTGCTGCCTTTTTGAGGTGTTCAAGGATGACCATTTGTCGTGGTTTAGGAATGCTGCTCCCCAATTCAGTGCAGCCACCAAGACTCTCCAAACCTCTCTGTCTCACTCCCCTACCTTCCCCTCCACCACTTCATTGTGACCGGATGGAGAGAACTGGAGGCACAAAAAGCAAAGATCATGGGTTGAGATAACCACCACCAAGACCACAAGAGAGCCCTTCCTTGTGGAAAAAGACTCCCCACCCCAGCAATAACTTGAAGAGGTACAAAAAAATTTTCAAGTCCTGGCCATGCCTCCGCCTGGCTACTTCAAAAATTAACCCTACTCTGGTCAGACATGTTAGACCACCATTAGTCTGTTCCTCTGTTAGTCACAAAGATATCTCAGCAGCAGATCAAGCCAATGGCAGCCAGTTACAGCCTGCATTTTGGAGTTGGGTATGGAGACGAGGAAGACTTTCTTGCTGTCCCTCAGCAAATATCCTCCCAAAGCCAATCACAGACCTCCCAGCCCCTTACCTTCTGGCCTGCCGACTCTCTCCCTTTCCCTTGCTTTTTTCCTCTTGTGGTTTGATACAGCTAAATGCTCACTGGAAAACAAGAAACCCCAAACCATTTCTGTTCACAGATGTCAGGGAAGCTGAGTTCTGCCTCACTATTGTGTGTTGGGTTCCTATCTAGAGGCAGCTGTGGGGGTGGACCAGCCCTGTCATGGAAAGACTGTGGGAAAGCTCCGCAAAACCCCCCATGATGCCTTGGAAAAGGGCTTTGAGAGGAAAAGCCCTTTAGAAAGGAAAGGGATTAATCGCACCTGGGGTGGGTATGGCAGATCAGAAGTGCAGAAAAAAGGGAAAAGGTGGCTTTGATTATAAGGATTCATTAAGTCATCACTCAGAGAGAAACCTAGCACTTGGGGAAAGGCCACATTTCTTTGAGAGGGAGAGCAACAGAAGCTTTAATTTTCATGTGTTTTTCTTGGTTCACAGAGCAGAGATCACACAGTGAATGCTGTACCCCATCACTGCCTTGCCTCACACCAGCTCCAAAGACATGAACTTCATAGTCCTGCTCTGCACATAAACATCTCCTTGGGGGATAAATCCTCACCCTTTTCACAGGCACCCAAGCCATAAGTTGTGTTCTCAGTCCAAACTGAAAGCATATTAACAAAGATTGCTTCTGTGTGTAAGAAAAGGCAAACAACCAGTTGTACAACTGTGACTCCTCTCTGTGGAGTAGATGTCTCTGTTTCCCTGAACTCTAAGAGAAAGGAGGAGGATTTACATGGTAAAGCAGTGATGGATGTGTCACAGGACAAAGACTGGGGATGTAGAAGCTTGGAAAATTTCAATGTGAAACTGAAAAACTTAAAATTTAATTAACAAAAGTTCAGCTTATGTTTCAGCGAAAAATGGCAAATGATGAAAGAATTGTGGTTTCCTATGAAAAAGCAAGAGAAAAACTTCCAGGAAAGTTTTTTGTCTAGTCAAAAGTATGCTTTTCCATTAAAAAATAAATTAAAAAATATTAGATCAGATAATATCTCCATAGTCCTCGTTAGTCCCAGCGTTCCTGAGAGAACTGTACCCACTAGATGTCAGTCTACTGCCATGCAATAAAAACAAATGAGCCAGAAATGTCATCAGGAGTTTTTTGGGATGAGGATATTTCCACTGGGCTGTCTTCTGACAAAAATGTTGCCAATAACTCCTTGATTTCTATAAAATTCCTCAGCTTTGGATTTCCAGAGTTTTTCAAAGTCATTGCAACACATTCCATGGACTATGCCAGCCAGATATTTTTCCAATACCACATCTAACCCCCAAATGACCTTTGATTCCCCAGATCTTTCAAAACTTTCAAGCAATATCTGAACGGCATAAAAAACAGAGGGTAATCCCCCTTTAATCCTCCACCACTCACACCTCCCCATTCAGTTCATGGTATTATAGATTACTAGAGACAGAGAATGAAGTATTTTCTTTAGCTCAGTTTTAGTTACACAGCAAAAAAATTCTTTTGATGTTATTTTAAACAGCTGAAGCAAACACCTTGCTCCCTGATACCAACATCTGAAGAAAAATTGAGTGTATTCTGTGAAATATGGCATTTATAAAATTCTATGATTGTTTTGCTCTCAGAAATCATTCATTTTGGGGTTCAGGTGTTCCAAGCAGAGGTCAAAAAAGTAATTTGAGATAATGACTACTGAAAATGTATTCTTCCTACACATGTGACAAGTGCTATGACACTGTAAATTGCTCAACTTGACTTTAATCCTGAATTTACTTCTGTGCAATTTGTGATAGCTATACTTATAGAAAATGTGGCCAACAGGTTCTAAAAGTAGTGGTCTGGGTGATGGACTGCTTCAGTATATTCTGCTGCTTGTATCTTCATTGGTGTTGTTTGCACCACCTTCAATATTCATTCTGTTCCAAGAAAAATATATAGCATTTACCTCGGGCATGGAATGCAAATAGGAGAAATTATTTAGGCCCCAGATCAGAACGACTTTTTTTTTCCTAGCTGCAAAACTATAATTTTAGGAAGCTTGCTCACATACTTTCACTGTTGAATTAAAGTCTTCAGATCAAAGATCTCTTTCACATACACAAATATAGCAACAAGGGCAATTTATGTTTGGAATGTTTTGTATATGACAGACCAGCTTTTCTGAAAAGCACATAGAGATACCTGAGCAAAATTTTAGAGTACAAAATCTGCTAGAGCATCTGGGTGGAAGCCTTTTCTTGATGATCAGTTGTGATTACTCTTGTTCAGAATAAACGGAAGAAAAATTAATTTTTTTTTCTGAAAATATTTTCTTTTGGTAGACTTTATTTGGGCTTAGTACTTGCTGCTGGATTTCATGGATTTACATAGATCCTAAGCTTTTTAATACCAGATTATTGGGATACAGGTAGTTAAGAAAAAAAATCTGTGTTTACAAGACTAGACAAAACTTGAAGGAAAAGAAAAGCTCTCTCAGTCATAAAACTTCAAAGCCTCACTTTCCTTACAGAATACAGAAGTGAAAATTGAGAAATGTACCTCCTTATCTTATATACTCTCCTGTTCTGCCAGGTGCTGGGCATCAAACCATGCTTTATAGTTATGGTCATGGGAGAGACCCAGGGACAGTTTTGGGTGGCCACCAGTCTTATGCTGGTAATGAGAGGAACACATTTGATTAGAAATACTGAAACCTCATCTTCTTCCCAACAAGCTGCTGTGACGGAGCTGTACAGCTTATAATAGTGGCCAGCATAAGGAAAGTGTAAATAGGTAGTTAATAAGTTAGGTTTCTTGGTGTTTACTGGATGCTACTGCCAAAAAATTGTCAGTAATGAGGCCCATACACATACAACTCTCTAAAAAGGAGCCCAAAGAGATCAGCAGCAACAGTCTGGGAGAAAGCACAAGTTATATACATGTTCTGACTTGCAGGCACTATTTCCAGGCACATTTGGCTTTCATTGACAAGTCTTGCTTTGCACATGGGATCTGTCTCACAGGTGTAGTGTGTTCCAGACAGCAGAGATCAAACAAAATTGGATAAATCTGCCTCTTGAGACTTAACACAGATGTATACTGGAAGATATGATACAACACTTTTGGTCCTCTGTAGTTATTCATAAGTTGGAACATATATTTAAAGAGGTTCATTGGAAAACTGTTGTTTAATTTGTTCTAGCCTAACACCTTCGAATCATCAATGGGATTTTCTTTGTAACTGAAACTGTTTATATAAGCTGTGACATCTCATGTAGATCTTTGTTTTTCATCAGGTCCAGGATGATTAGACTGCCTGCTGGTGGCAGTTTTTTCTTTCAGGTCTTTGGGAATACACATTAATCAAGCAGTTGAAACAATAAGAGAGACAACCTGCTCTGTCCCTCTACAGTTTCACTGTTGTTTAAACACTTGCTTAGAAGGTCACCAGAAAGCTTTAACTCTCCTTATAATAGTCCAGGTCCATCTAGCAGATGGGAAATAGTAGTGCTTTTGTAATCAAAGTTTGTTCAACACAATGTAACAACAAGAGAAAATAATACATTGCTTTTTTGTTGTTGTTGTTGTTTTGTTTTTGTTTAGACCACTCACATGGCAAGAATCCCCTAGGGAATGTATTGCTAACAATCTTTCCATATGATAAATCCTATCTTTAGGATTTATGCTGACAACTCTTACCCTGAAAAATGTCCTTGAAGTAATGTGAAGGCTTATATGTTCCCACAGTCCTAGAAACTATGTGGTGTGGATTTTTGCTCATGCTAAGGCCACCACAGCTTAGAGAGTTGAAAGAATAAGGGTCAGATAAGGATCCTTTTTTGAAGGACCCAGTGATCCTTCAAACTGTGACTCAAAAAATGAGGCAACATTCTTAAAACCATCCTTGAAAATGACAATTAGGAAGTGTTACACACTGGCAGACAATGTGAATAACGAGACTAGATCAGCAGTTAACATGCTGATTTACAAAGCCCCGAGAATGGTATCTGCTCCATAGGAGAAGTTAGGGAGGAACTCCAATGCCCTTAGATGCTGCGTGTTGACTTGATGTGATAAACTGGTACTCTGGTTTAAAGGTAAACCCAGCAGGAGAAATGAACCTGACTCAATACACTGAAAATCAGAGTTAAAATTTACTAAAAATATTACAATAAATACAATAATACAGAGAAAAAAAATTGCTTTTAACCCACAAAAAACAGATGTACAACCCAACACCCTGGGACATGAACAGAATGGTGTTTGTTAGCCCCTGTACTGAGCACAATGTTGTTCCCCTGAGTACAAAGTAAAAGGAAAGGAAAACCTGTTGGTGAAGATGATGGTCACAGTCTGGTCAAGAATGGTAGTCACAGTCCTGTTGAGGTTCTGGTCCTCCTCTGGATCTGATGAGTGGTACCCCTAGTCCCAAAACCCAAGGATTATATATGCTTAGGTTCAGGTTGGAATGCTCAGTACCTCTCCCAGGGTGAGGAGTTTCACACTGGGTGATTTAACTCTGTGAGTCATGGATATTTTTGGAATCTTTGGTGGTCCATGAGCAGACATGCCCCCTCAGGCTGGGTGTGCAGGTGCTAATGCCTCCCTAGAGGGGAGTTATCATGGCTAAGTCACTGGTGTGAAGACAGAAACACTCCCCTAGCTCACAGGGTTCTCTAACACCCACTTTGTAGCCTGAGGAGTCAAATGTGCCTTGAGCGGCTACTGTAGATGATCCATTCTTAACAGTTCATGAAAAATGTCTTAGAGGGTGTAGAATCACAGAATCATAGAATCGATTGGGTTGGAAAAGACCTCAGAGATCATCGAGTCCAACCCTTGGTCCAACTCTAGTCCATTTACTAGATCATGGCACTCAGCGCCACGTCCAATCTGCGTTTAAAAATCTCTAGGGATGGTGAATCCACCACCTCTCTGGGCAGCCCATTCCAATACCTGATTACTCTCTCTGTAAAGAATTTTTTTCTGATATCCAGTTTAAATTTCCCCTGGCAGAGCTTAAGCCTGTGCCCCCTTGTCCTATTGCTGAGTGCCTGGGAGAAGAGACCAGCCCCCACCTGGCTATAACTTCCCTTCAGGTAGTTCTAGACAGTGATGAGGTCACCTCTGAGCCTCCTCTTCTCCAGGCTAAACAACCCCAGCTCCCTTAGCCTCTCCCCATAGGGCTTGGGCTCCAGTCCCTTCACCAGCCTTGTTGCTCTTCTCTGGACTCGCTCCAGCACCTCAATATCCTTTCTGAACTGAGGGGCCCAGAACTGAACACAGTACTCAAGGTGTGGCCTCACCAACGCAGAGTACAGGGGAAGGATCACTTCCCTGGTCCTGCTGGCCATGCTATTTTTGATACAGGACAGGATCCCATTGGACTTCTTGGCCACCTGGGCACACTGTTGACTCATGTTGAGCTTCCTGTCAATTAGTACTCCAAGGTCCCTTTCTGCCTGGCTGCTCTCCAGCCACTCTGTGCCCAGCCTGTAGTGCTGCAGGAGGTTGTTGTGGCCAAAGTGCAGGACCCGGCATTTGGCCTTATTGAACTTCATCCCATTGGAATCAGCCCATCTCTCAAGTCTATCCAGATCCCTCTGCAGAGCCCTCCTGCCTTCCAGCAGGTCGACACTCCCTCCCAGCTTGGTGTCATCAGCAAATTTGCTGATGATGGACTCAATCCCCTCATCTAAATCATCAATAAAGATGTTAAACAGGACTGGACCCAATACAGACCCCTGGGGAACACCACTGGTGACCGGCCGCCAGCTGGATGCAGCTCCGTTCACCAGCACTCTCTGGGCCCGACCCTCCAGCCAGCTCTTAATCCAGGAGAGGGTACACTTGTCCAGGCCATGGGCTACCAGCTTTTCCAGGAGTATATTATGGGAGACAGTGTCAAAGGCCTTGCTGAAGTCCAGATAGACCACATCCACAGCCTTCCCCTCATCCACCAGGTGGGTCACCTGATCGTAAAAAGAGATCAGGTTGGTCAGACAGAATTCACAGTTTTGGTTACACCCACATAGTGATAAGCTGGTCCTGCTTGCTGTAACTTAGGACAACTGGGTAACCAAGTGGAGGCTTCTAAGTGAAAAGCTGCTGGCCACTGGACATTCTTTTTGAGGCCAGGAAATTCTGAGTCAGAGTTTTTCCTAAAGCACACAAAGATGACTGAGTCTCACCTAAACTGGGACACATAATCTTCACTTTGCTGCATTATGTATTTTTGGGGAACCCGTAGGCTTGTTTGGGCAATCTTGAGGATCCTGTCACAGTGCCAGGACCCCATCACTGAAATGCCATAATGGATTGTCTGGGGGCAGTATAAAAGGGTCAGACCTTTAAGGACTGCTTGGATGTCATTATACTCCTGCAATAAATGCTGCTAGTCCCTCAGCTGGTCAAATCTGGAGCCTGAGAAAGCAAAGTAATGCGTAGGTGTGTGAGAGAGGAAAGGAGACATGACAAGCAGTAGTTTGTCAGATAAAGTCCGGAAAGAAAGCCACTAAGATGATTACATACAATAAAGGCCAGCAAAAAAAATGAGAGATGGGTGGAAACACAGTCACAATATTGCTGGACAGCTGGAGCAGCTGCTTAAAGGGATGGTAGTAAAAGACCTGATCAGCTTAGGTAGGTCCTCAGTGCCAGGCTTGCACTGCTTGGCCCATTCATGGGAACAGAGGGAGAGTGCACAATACAGGGAAGATGTGGGAGCATGATGGCAGAGCACTTTCCAGAGGTGGTGGACAGACTAATACTACAAACTGACACTGCCTGAGATTAGGGAAATGACAGGTACCTGCAGACCGACACTGTGGTACTGCAGACTGTGGAGACAGAAAGGAGAGGTGGGGGAGTGGAGTGGAACATTTTATGCAAAAGTAGTAATACGCTGCTAAGATACTAACTACAAAACTCCTTTGAATAAATTTACTGAGAAAAGGATGTAGAAACATCTGGATAGATGTTTAAGAGTAAAACAAGTTACTCTGCCAAGACAATCTGCCTTTAGACAGCTGGAAACAAACATGAAAGGGGCTGACTAGCAGCAACCTTCTGTTGAAGTCAGGCTGAGAAGGAAAGCTTTCGTGTCTGAACATCAGAGATGCGTAAAAGACATAAGACAAAGTGAAGAGACTTTTTCAAACATTGTTCTAGCCCTAAGCAACGCTTGGCAGCGTAAATATGATTATTCTTCAAGGTGAGAATTTAAGTTAATGTTAGGTCTGAGATATGGCCTGAAATGAGATGGTTAGAATCCATATTACTGATTATCCATATTAATTGTATCTTATAATTTGGTAAGAGTGGTCAGGGGTGAAAAAGAGCTGAGGGATAAGTTTTTCACTGCTGAGGCAATGTTTAGCAAGGTTATCTTTTACCAACAATAGTCCAGGAATCAACTGTTCCTTCTGAGATTTTTCAAAGTGGGAGATAGCCACACAATCTCCGAGAAGATCACAAAAAGAACTGAATGGGATTGTTTTGCCCATATAAAAATAACAGGGGATTGTCAGAATTCATCATTATTGGCAGCCTTAGGGCACATTGCTGCAAGTCAGTGTTGCTGGGACAGTGCAGGGAAGTTTGGACCATGTCTGCTTGCACTTTGCTGAGCTCTCATCATTGCTTATTAATTTTTTCACTTTTCAAAATAACAAAGCCAACATTTTTCATATTTGGATAGCCAAGTTCAGAGTTAATTAAGTCAGAGCTGAGGAGGACACCAAGTGATTCCATAAACCATGTCAGTTGTGCTTTTTGTGCAGGGGATTTTCTCAGTATGTTATTTGGAACATGGAAAAAAATTTAAAGTATTGTATTTCCCCCTGTTTCAGTGCACATGATGAGTAATGCCCTTCTGACTGTGCTGTCTTTGTCAGGAGAGCTGTGGCACTTCCTCACAAGCTGACTAGATAAGTAACAGCAGAGTAGCCTTAGGGTTCAGACAACCATCCAAATTGGTGAAGTTTTACAAGTTATTACGTGTCTGCTGAGCCACAGTAATTCTGTGAAGGTGCTTTAAGGGCAGGGCAAATATGGGTTACTGTTGTATAGCTTCAACCTTTTTTATTACAGGCTAAGAGATCTGCAGCATCCAAATTAAGAATTATCTTCTGTACTTACGTTGCTGGGAGAGTTACGATATGAAGACAATGCGGATTTTACATCAGGGCTATACATGTGAAATGGATGAGCAATAGTTATGAAATATGCACTCTACTTTTCAAGACTAAATAATAGGTGAAATTTTGCCATCAACATGCTTTGACCTTTATTTGCCCAGAGTGCTGAATAGCCCAGTTTTCACCTCTAAGCAGTCCTCTTTTCCATTTCCATATTCATGGCTACTTTCCTCTCACACCTGTGTATAACCTTGCTTACTCAGACTTTGTATTTGACTATGTGAGAACTGAGAGCAACTGGTAAATACCTGTGATAAAGGAGATGAGTTTATTGGCTTAATACTAGAATAGCAGGACTTGAACCCTACAAACTTAAATTTGCTCTACCTTTTTGTTTGTTTGCTTTTGTTAACAGCTTTTTCTTGTTAGGTCTCTATATTTTCAAAGTGACATTACTTAATGAATGTTACTATGTAAGAAATGAAAAACACATTAGACTTTTATCTGAAAAAATGAAATACACAACATGGCAAAACTGAAATTTGTTATTCTTGACATTAGAGATATAATGAAGTTATTTTATAGCTCTCTGATCTCATTTAGCTTTTGCATGTAGTACTCATCAACAGACATATAGTATGAGTAATTTCCATTAAGAGAAGCTATGTTAAAGTTTTAGTCTCTCACAGTATGACTGCAGGAGATTCCAATGAGGTCAAAACCGTAGACAGCTAACTGATTCCCCCAGGTTGCATTAACAGAGAGGAAACCATACTGCCTACATGCATGACAGATTTCCACTAATTTTCCATTAACTGTTCTGTCAGTTTACTGAAGTTTTCTTTGCTTGTTAAAAGAAGCCAAATAAATATTACAGAAAAGAAGAATTGGTTAGAGGTGAGAGAATAACACCCTGGGAGTTTCCTTCAGATTTGAGAAGTTTCTCTTTAATTTTTTTCCAGTTTCCAACCACCCATAAGATAAACTTATGCCCTCCTCAGCACTGTAGCAGGGTTGTAATGTCTTGCAGGACCAGAAAAAAAGCTTTTATGACATACTGAAAAACTCTTCTGATGTTCTATCTTCTTTTCTTAAATCTGTAAATTGTAAATATTGCTAGAGGAATGAGATCATTGTGGGATCAGTTTAGAGAATGGAAGATACTGGTGTAAATACCAAGCATCAAAATGAGAATGACAATGGGTGGAGATGTCTGAAAATACCCAAAGGGAAATATTTGAATATACACTGCAGTTATGTTTGAAATACACTTCTAATCTGTAGTCACTTGGTGATGCTCTTGAGTTGTATTTCAGCTTTGAAACAGATAACTGGCAGAAGACAACATATTACTTAATTGTTCTTCCATTTTCACTCTTTTTTCTCAGCTGAAACCTGAATTCAATAGGGTCCCATTTAACGCTTCTGAACTCTCTCCTGGGTCTCTCTGGCACGGACTCAGTATGCAAAGCTAGAGTCATTGTGAGTTCTGTGCCAGAAATGATCAGTCCAGGTGGTGGGATCTCACTGTTTCCAACCATCTACAAGTATCCAGAGAAAATTAGTAGTTCAGACTCTCCTCATTGTTACTAGAGAGACAGAGGCCCTTCCAGAGAGTACTTTATCTCAACTCACCATATGCCAGTTGTGTTTTGGCTGCAAAAGAAGTCTGCAAGAGTTTTATGTAGTAGATTCTCATTTTTTTGGGGTGTCCCTTCTTACAGCTCTTTGCTGTGATTTTTTGGCCTTATGGGCTCCATATTGCAGTCACAGTACAGCTTATCTGGGATCTATCTAAGATACAGCAGAGAGAATATCATGCTGTAGAAACCATCACAATGCATAGACCAAATGTTCAAAGATTCCTGCAGTACCTCAACTGTAACAGGAATCTAAGCACCTAAAGCGTATCTTGAAACAATGATAAAAATAGCTGTATCACCTCTGCCACGGTATTTCCAAGATTTCTTTTCATGGCAGCTTCCCATGGATGCACTGGTGAGCTGAGTCTTCTGAAACTGCAGTTGCTAAAGGCTAGTTAGGGATGTGGTGCAGTCACCTGTGGTGCAGGTGTTTAAAAGGCATCTGGATCTGGTGCTGGGTGATAATATTGTAGTGGTTTAGTGACTACAGTTCTAATGCTGGGTGGATGGTTGGTCTGTATGATCTTAAAGGTCTCTTCCAATCCTGATGATTCTAAGATTCTCTGGTCCTGGAACTGTTCTGGCATATTGCTGCTTATCTAAAACATTTTAAAAGGGGCTTTAGGCTGGCAAAATAATCTAGGCAATTCTGAGTTGGCTACAAGACCAGAGAACCCAGTCATATTTTATTTTTCATCATATATATCTTTCTGTAGCATCTATTCCCTCAAAAGGTTATGATCTTCAATATATTGACTCCTTGTATGAAAATGTTACTGTAAAGCATAAATTCTTAGACGTGCATTTTATGTTCTGTGTTTTAACAAAGGAAGCTACCTTTGTGATACCAGAAAATATGCCTTAAATAACTGGTGTTTATAAGAAAATAGCTGCAAGTTACACAGATGATGATTTTATATTCGTGGACACTCCATGAGAAATGGATGACTTTAAAACCAGACTTGAATATGGTTATCTTTTTATTGTCAATGTCCTGTCTTTGCCAAGAGTAACCTTGAAAGCAAGGAGTTAGTCATTATTTGTTTCTTTGACCTTCTGATTGGACTAATTCAGCTTAGAATTTGAAGATAATGTATCAGTACTGGTTTTCCTTAACTTCTGGGTATATTGGCCATTTTTCTAGGCAAGATTTTTCAAAGGTAGTTCTTGACTGACAGAACTTTGTACATGATACAACAGACCCGGTCTGGACTGACCATTGCATTTATGTGGCTGTGAGATCTCAAGTAAATGCTATTTGAAAGTTTTATTAACTGCTGTGAGCAATGGAAATAACAACAAAGTCAATTAATGCCAAACATTATTTTCACACTGTAACATCTTGAGGGTTGCTTAAACCTGGTCAGTTGTATGGAGATGTGAGGGAAACAGAGAACAGTGGTAAAGGTGAAAAGGCTGCTGAAGTGCTGACACTCTGTCACCTGTATCTGAGGAATTTTGTTTTTACAGAGACAAGGATGCTTTCAAGGCAGCTTGTAAGCAAAACTCAGCCTTCAGTTGGTGGCTGAGCCATCACATACCATCAAGCTCAGTGTGGATGACATGAACTTGGACTTTTAATTTTTTTCCCTAATCTGTTGGGCATTGATTGATGTTTCTGACAGAATTGGCAGAGCAGCATTTTCTGATCCCACTGCCCAGAGAATCCCCCATGCTCATGTAGAACCAATTGTCTTTTTGCTGCAACTAAAGCGGTAGAGCAGTTTTAACCCTCACCCTAGGAACAAAGAGCAGAAGGAGGATTCCAACTAGAAATGGTTTTAAGCTTTCAAAAACAAAATGCTGGGGGGGTTTTGGGTCAGAGTCCTCATCCCATGTGCTCCATCAACAGAAAAAAATAATTATCTTTTGAATCAGTGAATTAATCTCCGGCAGATTTCTCAAGCATTATGAAAGAGTCTGACACACTGAGTGAGACATCTGTGTTGAAAATTTGAAGAAATGCTTATTACTATTTTGTCTCAAACTGTTTTTTCTGTTTCTGTTTATTTTTCATGAAAAGAAAACCTTCATATTAGTCATCTGCCTGGTACGTGTAGAATATTCTGATTATTTCTGAATGACTGCAGGAAAAATTCTGAAGTTGTATATTTGCTGGAAATTATATGAGTTATATGAATTACTAGTCATACAACCCTGCCATTTTTATAAAACAAGGACGAACATATGTTTCTTATTTGAAATAAAATAGTCACCTTACAGAGAGACAGAAAACACTGAATTGCATACATCGTAAGAAACAGTAATCCTGAATAACTTTAAAGTAAATTGTCACAGCCTATGCTAGTTGCTGAAGATGTTTTCCACTGCTTCCTCCACGTATTTGTTTTCTTTTCATATAAAATCACACTTTGCAAAAAAGAGGGATTTTATATCAAGATTTTCTTGTTGATTGAATGCAAGTGGTGTTTTTCAAATAATATGTTTGAATACTCAGTATTTGCCATTTCTGGTAGAATGGGAGCCCTTAAAATTTAAATGGTTGCTCTTTCAGCAATTACTGATTTTATTCACAGGATTCTCCATTTCAAATATAGCTTATGGTGAAACCAATGACTTTAGTAACCTCAGAATATAAGATTATTTGTAGATCTTACATTGTTTCTAGGTTAAATGCTATACAAATGCAACTATTTGTTGCATTCTAAACTATATCTATGTGATGTTTCAATATAATCTAACCAATGTATCCAGGTAAGATAGAGCTGCTTGAAAGATGTTTGAGTGATACTTCTTAGGTGGGACTTTCTTAAACTTAAGTGGCTACCAGTGAATACCACTGAAAGTTCTGCAAATTTCTACTGCAGAAAAATTTTTGAATCAAATTTGGGATGGGTAAAATGGGAATGAATTGGTAAAATAATTTTTTACAACAACATTTTGGTTTGTCATTGTCTTCACCTGGAAATTCTTACACCACATTAAAGCATTGGTTGATGCTTAATGAAAATAATTCACTCTTTATTGGCAAGTATCACTTTACTGTACCTAGTATCATAGAATATCCTGAGCTGGAATGGATGCACAAGGATTGTTGAAGTCCAGCTCCTGCCCTTGCACAAGACAGTCCCAAGAAACACACCACGTGCCTGAGAGCATTGTCCAGACACTTCCTGAACTTAGCTTGGTGCTAATGAACTGAAGAATAATTGAATCCAACTTAAAGAGTTGTTTAGTGATTTGGGAATCAAACTGTGTGGATTCCATTCCTGACTTGCTTAGTGAGTCTAGGCATATTCCCTGTATATGAAAAGGAAGGATCACTGGGGCTTATGGCTAAACTGTGTTGCTCAGGGTACGTCATAGCTCCCAGCAGCAAGTAGACATCACTTGTGGTCCAACCCCATTTAGGACCAGATCTGCTTGAATGATAGTCCACTGTCACCTTGACCTTGTTTTCATTGGAGTTGGTGTCTTAGTAGGGAGTTATGGATGACTGGTGACCAGGATTGTAAGCCATTGAGGTATGCTGAATATATTAGTACTAGAGCTGAGACAACACAATTCTCTACTCGAATCACTGGGCCTGTCTGCAGTAATGTGGACTCAGAGACAGTTCTGTGAGACTGACCGAGTGTTTTGCAATTTCTGTATGGATTACTCTGAACCTGGATTTGCATAATTAGTGGGTCATTTTAACCTTCGCTTTCTTTTCTGTAGAACTGCTTCCTAGATGCACTTCTGTGCAGCTGATTCTGCTGAGTCAAGTGCATAACAGTATTCTTTCTGAGGTGCATTGTATTTTTTTTTATGTCAGTTCTTAATTTTGTGACGGTCAATCAGAATTTCCATTCTGCCCATCACAAACTTTACTTCAGCTCTTCCCCATTCCAGCATCACCTGCAGTTTCATTATTGAGATCACAAGGGCAACAACTGTAAATCAAGAGGAGGTTTCTCTGGAATTTCTTAAGATTTCCAGTTTGGCATTTAATCTCTTATAAGCAGTCTCTAGAAATATTTATATGTGACAATTAAGCATGCCAGGGAATGATCTTGGGATCAAGAATCTCCATAATTTGTGCTATTTATGAACTGTTGGAAGAGTCACATCCGTGATTTTGGTCAAAATCAGTTAATTTCTCAAATGATGTTTCAGCATTGGTAGGGTTGATGGACCAGAGATCACATAGGCTGAGTAACAGACACCTTAAATGTGACTACCATATTACGGAGGAGAAGGAAGTTGAACAATGTAGACATACATCCTGTTCTAGAAAATGGATCTAAGCATAGTTTAGTTCACTTGTAGATTTGTATTTTCTGGATCTCAGTTTTTGATATTAGATGCATTACTTATTTATGATTTGTTCATTTGTTATTTATTTCCAAGTTAGTTATGGAAATGTGCATGTACCCATGGCAAAACTCTGAGAAAATGTGTTGAGCATTTTGAGACAGTATTATGCAGACTTTCTTTTTTAGGGAGTGATATGAGTCAATAAATTGGTAATGGAGTTGGCAGAGACAATATTGGCTAAGTGCTTGGACCAAGAACTTTGAAGTAATAAAGCTGCACTTTCAAGGCCTTTTCTGCAGTGTTTTTGACAGTCCAGAGATGCAGCGATTACTGTTCCATTATAGCAGTCCCTGTGGGTATTGCTTGCTGATCTCCACAAAGCTGCTTAAGTGCATTAACTTCTGAGAACATATAATTTAACTAATACCAATTTTTTTTTGCCCATTCTGGATGAGATTTATTAATTAGGCTTGCATGGATTTAGAAATTCCATGTATTTCATGTTTGTTTCTGGTATGAATATGAGCGTTCCTTTTGGTTTTAATGGAAGTGAAAAATCCACTTTAATTTCTTCTGTATCAGTTTCATTTTGACTTAAACCTTTTGTTTTCACATGGCTTCTAGTAAAAATCATTCTGAATAGCAGAATTACTGATAGAATCACTACAGAATTTTATCTCTGTCAGAGGCACAGTCTGACCACTGAGATATGATGTATTCATCATCTGTTCTTGTGTGTAGAACATATTTAATAATAGTCTGACATTTCCTAAATTTTCTGACCTGATATCCTGGAATGCCATATTTTGGTTAGAATTAGAGCTGATACTATTATTACAAAATACTATTATTATTACTATTATTATTACAGGTTATTGTTACAATATTGTCACATTTTCTAGCAAAGTCCAGCAATTCCTCCCACACATTGAATACCTAAACATTATGATGATACTGATGCTTCCACTCTACCAGGATAATGTATAGCAAATTATCCACTTTAGTTGTTAATATATAGTAAAAAAGAGAAATATTTTATCAAAAGGTTGCTCAAAGATATTTAAGACACTGATCAATCTCTCACAGTATAATTTGTTTGAGACTGGGACACCTAAATTTAGATCCATACATATAAGTGCTTGGGAGTTTTTATGGAGTCAGAATACCCTACAGGATATTACACATATGGCACCAAGTTTTTAATTTCAGGCAAATGGAATTCACCATTAACATTTACTTTGGGACATGATGATCCACTCCTCAGGCTCCACTGACTGGGTTGACCGGAACGCTGCTGTCTGTGGGAAGCTTACACAGCTGGCTCACACAGGGATGCCTATCCTACATGTAAGACATCTGAATTTAGGTATTTGACTTGGGAGCCAAGTCTCACTGTGTTACACGAACAGAGAGCTTGCAATATGAAATCTTTGTAGGATCCTTGAGCTATTCTCCACTTATTTCTGTGTTTCTACTTGATTCTTGCAAACTGGCTGTATAAGTGGTATGTGTTTCTCTGTCATGGTATTTGGAGGGCTTTTTCACCAGACATTCCCCTGTCTATGTTACATTTTTATGTCCCTTTCAAGCTGTCATTACAACTCTATCAGTTGTATTTTCATGTACTTCTACCACAGAACCATAGATAACCTTGGAAAAGCTCCACTGCTGAGAGACTAGATTGTAGCACATGGTCATCGACCAATGAGACCTCCTGGAAACACAATGCAGTTATAGTATTCTGTAAAGTATTTACAAAATCTTGTTCAGGGCAACTGTTCTAACCTATCATGTCATATCAGTGAAAGTTGTCTCAAGTTGCTTTGATTTCTTCCTAAAAGGATCCTTTTCTCCACTGATAGATAAAATCCAATTCGACTGGATTAATGTACTTGGCCAAGGTCATGCCTTTATGAGACAAAGTCACTTTTCATGCTGACTACAAGTGTCAGTTTGCTTTGCCGATATTCTTAGTCAAACTGATATCCTTCCAGTAGCCTAGCAGTATCTTAGCAAGTTATTAACTGCTGAAGGGAAAAAGTTGATCAGTAGTAGTGTTTACAAATTCTAATTAAAGGTAGGATATTCAAGAATATTCAGTGCTGACCCAGTCATTTTGCCCTGTGAAGAATGTCAAAACTGCCAAGACTCCTGCTAGGAGGGTATTTAGCTTAGTTTGTAACATATAAAATAACTGTAGTATTTCTTTGATAAATTGGTGAATATATGGCAAGAAATAATAAAAGAATGAAGGCAAATTCTTTCATTATCACAAGGTAGAAAATATTGGTATCTAGATGTTATTTATGGAGCAATCAGCAGTTAAATAGTTATGCAGACAGATTGAATCAGAAGGAAGCTGGTGTCCCATCACTGGTGAATGCAAAATCCAAATTTAAACTCATGTTGCATTCCCACAGAAGATCTGTAAGGAACATGTTATAAAACCATTTAAAAATCATTTGATGAAACCATTGTTATATAAGTGTTAAAAGGTTGTTAAAGTTGTGTTTGAAAAACAGAGGGATGTAAACAGTTCTCACTGGATTTAATGGTGATTTCATTATCATTACAGTCCAGTAAGATTCATTATTGTACTTTAAAAACTGTTTGCGTCAGGCTGCTGTGTACACGTGTGAGTTCAAAATGTGTACACGTGATAGCTAGGGGACAATAAAAGCATGTCTGGGTTAGCTTGGGCACTGTTTCCATTCCACAGTTATAATCAAATGAAAGTACATAGAAGTTTAATTTAAAAAGCACCATTAAACTGTAAAACATTGCAATGCTAGAACACAAGCTGTGTAACAAACCACATGGGAAAGTGATGATTATAGTATTGCATTTTTCCTTGTGGGCTTTGTTGGGTTCACATGACATGTGCTACCAAAGTATGCCTGTTTTCCTTTCCCTTCCTTTCCCTTTCCCTTTCTCTTTCTCTCCACAGCAGAACAAAAGTCCTGTTGCTGCTTTCCTCTGCATTAGCCATGCTGTTTTATTTTGTTCTGTGGACATGCCATCAGTCCTGTCATTTACTTCTGTTTCAGCACAATGTTTAGGTTCATGGATGACTCCATCAAGACAAACAGGACTTCCCTTCATCCCCTGCTGTGTAGCATGCTGGCTGGGAAAGGGGACACAGCAGATCTCAATGGGTTCCTGACATGTAATAGCTAAAAACGTGTCCATACATGAGTTATTAACAGACAATAACTGGCAAAGGCTGGACTGTATAATAGGGTAATTACCTGGTCTCTTGTAAACAATATCCTATTTCTTAAAGAAAGGATTGAAGAATTACTGGTTGTAACTACATAAACTGTCACTATTTCAGAAGTTTTGGTCAATTCCTAAAGCTGACTGTTTCCAGGGGCTGTGCAAGCAGCACTTCTGTTTTTCAGTATTTACCCCAGCCTGCTAGAATTATAAAGAAAGGCTGTGAATGGTTTTACTATGAATCACTGAGCAGATGCAAGTAAAGATAGATCAATCTCTCCTCCACCCAAGATTCTAAGGGTTTGTTTGGGACCTGGTAATTCTGGCCCTTCATAGTCTCAGCAATGGTCAAACTGATCTGCCACTCCAGTAAAGTGCAGGAAAGTGGAGGGCCATCTAAACTGAAGAACTTCACCACCGAATTTGCTCGTTTGACAAACTAAATTAAGCTCTTTCAGGAGTTATAAGAAGTACTTACCAGAGAGACTCACAGAAGGGAGCTCCAGGGTTAGTTGAGGTCAAAATCATGAGTGACAGAGAAGGGAGCTGAAGACAAGGGAAGCCTTGGGGTGTTGGTGAGAGCTAGAGCATAAGGAACATGCCTCCTGCCAGACTGTGTTGAAAGGGTCACTAATGGCTGCACAGGAAAGAAGAGAGACCGTCACTTGTGTGGCAAAAGATAGGGCTCTGGCAGCTTTTTTAGAGGATAGTGGGACACACAAACACCTGCCTCAGCAGAGGAAGGTTTCTCTCGTTATCAAAAAAGCACCCTGGCTCTTTTGGGATACAGCCTCTAGTGCTCAACTTGCTCTTACACATGGGAATTGCAGCAGGCTTACTCCCTTCTGGGCACCACTTCAGCTCCCCTAAAGCCTGGCCCATGAATTGCTTTTTCGTGGAGCTTATAGAGCCATGGTATATCAAAAGGTATTTTCATGCCAGCACTGTCCCTGTTGCTAGACAAATTATTACTCATGGGAAAAAAAAAAAGTCAGTTTAGGCTGACAAACCCATGTTCTGCAATTTATAGCTCTAAATTATGTGATGCAGCCATCACATAGATCAGATGGTAGTAATCCTGTGTAGCTATTAGTTGCCTTTCACTAGGATGTGTTTTGGTGTGATAATGTGTACACAAAGAAACAGGTCTACATTTTCTAATTTACTAGTCCATTTCATCAGGAGTCTATAAATCAATATGTTAAACAGAAAAGGAACTTTCCAGTAGATGTTTTATTTTACAGCTTAATCAGAAAGTAAGTTGGGCAAGAGCACTAGACTTAAAAATTTGTCTGTAATTGAAGGAGTGCATTTCACCCTGTTAAATAGAGGTAAATTCAGAGTAGGAACAAATACAGGAACTTCATTTTCAGCATGTATAAATGTAGAGAGTAGAGATAATGTCTTTCTCTTGTAAATAAAAACATTATATGAATTTTAAAAAATTTCAGATTTCTCATAAATAAGACTTCTAACCACAGGAAAAAAAAATAGAACAAGACACATGTTTTTCTTTCACAGTTATAAAAAAGGAAACAGGGAAAATCACATGTGCATATGTTGCACAGTGAAAACAAACCTTCTACACCTTTTAGACAGAGCTGTAGATACTCATTTTTGTAGCTGTGCATATATCCATCCTACTTCTGGTTAATTCGTGAGATTAAAGCTGTTAAGTTTTAATACCTTTTCCCTCCAAAAAAGTAAAATCCCACAGCCCTCTACTGTTTGCTCTATTTAAACACCACAAGTGCAATACATAATAAGGTACAAAATTACTGTTGAAATAATGTCCCCATGTCTTAAGGAAAGAGATGTTTCACTTTATCACAAGCAAAAGTTAAAACCTTAGGGAAATCTCTGTTATATTTTGTTGAAAAAATGTGTTTACTTCTAGTGCTGAACAACCAGAAAATAAATCTCTCTAATATGTTTTGACTGTAGAAAAGTCACTTAAGCTGTGCTTTGCCTATGCTATGTCTCCTGATAACAGGTGGTCTTCCATCTAAACTAAATATCCCCAAATTCTTAAGCTGTGTTATCTTAAAATAGAAAAAAATTTTTTTTTTCAGATATTGTCAGGATTTTTTTCACTTGCTTGAATGAAATGCCCTAAGTTGCATTGTAAAGTGCCTAGAAGAAAATGTATTTTGGTATAGTTATTTTTAAATAGCAAGAAAAGTAAGAAAAAATACTTTTTTGTGTTTTCTGTAAGGGCTTTCCTAAAATAAGCTTAAACAGGTGTCTTTTTGTCACTCTATTTCATATTACATTCTCTCTTCTAGACAATAAAAATTAGTTTACATCTTGGAGACTATAGTTGAGTAATCATAAAATAAAATGTATGATGTCAAGATTAAAATAAACAAGCTGAAGGCAATCTGGCAATATGATAAAGGACTGGTTTAATTATGAGAAATGGCCAAAGAGATAAAAGGGAAAACTCAAGTATGGGTAAACACAGATGAAAGCCCTAGGAATGGAGTTTTTGTTAACTTTTTCACCAGACTAAGCCTTCATTATGACATAGATATTTTTTTGATGATGTTTTCCAGTAAACAAAATAGAAAATTATTTGCAAATCATTGGCTGATCAAATGACCACTGAAGAATTATAATTTCCTAATTACTCCATATAAATTGTAACAGAGTCCAGGTTAAGTGGTGTAATTAACTTTTTCTTATTACTTCTCCCTTTGGAAATCACTAAATTTCACAGAGTTCAGAGAAAAATACAAATAATAATATTTATGTATCCTAGCTTCTCCTTTGAGTAGTATTTACCCATTTCTAGATGGTTCTTGGGTAAATAGGGTTCCCCTCAACTTTTGTGAATGATAGACCTTTTGGATAATTCCATGTGAGTGAGGGTGCCCTGTAGTCTGAAGAAGCAGTTTGATATCATACCAGTCATCTTCTACTGCCGTGACTTGTCTGCAGTTTTGTATTTGTTAGCTGGAGACCAATAACCTCAATCAGACAGCCCTGTTCCTGGCGCTTCCATGTATCCCTCTACCTTCTCTTATGTTATGGTGAATACTCCACTGCTGAGCACTGACTTGTTGGACTCTTCTGGCAGAGGGCTTTTTTTTCAGTCAGATGGAAACACGAGACTCCAGAGAGGAAGGGAATTCTCCCTTTTTCTCTGAGATTGAGCATCTGCTGTTACAGGTAGCATATCATAGATGGACAGTCCTGGTAGAGCTTATATAATATGCATCCCCCACACTGCAAACCTCAAGACAGCTTCACAGTATCCTCCAGCATTGTCAGCATTGGATAACTGAAGCCAAAGGTGAGACAAATAACTCTAAACTGTTCTGTCTTTGAGTGCTGGGCCTACATGTGGCACCCAAGCTCACATCAGTGCATACTTCAAAGACTCCTGTTTTCCACAGAAAGGGAGCTTGTCTGTGTAGATGAAACTGTGGAAAGTTGTGACTGCTTGCACTGCTTAGAGGCTTGGAAGGTCTGGAGCCTAGAGCACAACCATGCTTATTATAAATGTTGGCTCTGCTACAGGCTTATATTGAATATCTTGATTTATCTAGTCAGTATGTTTTCTGTAATCCTTAAAAATGTCATCAGCCAAAAATCACAAGAAGAATTATTTCATTAGGGCTTCTGCTGAGATCAGGGATTATGGTAATAGCAGATCTGTAGTCTATTTAGGTTTTTGCTCTTACATCAGATAAATGACTGGTATTACTGCTCTGGTTGGTTTTTACTCAGTAAATTAATTTCATCCTAGCTCACTTTATTGTACTTCATAATTTACTTGCTCAATGTTGTTTATAGTGTGACTAAGCTGACCAAGGCTTTATCATGTTTGCATTGAAAGTGCTTTGAAGACAGCTGGACTGATTGATGTGAAACTGATGTATGTGGATGTTCCACTTTGAAAAGCCACTGAAAACTTGATGCATATACATAAGAAACATAACACTACTCAAAACTGATGACCTTGTAAACCTTCAGTTTCTAACCTACACTATTTACTTTCTCAAAATAAACCTTTTAACCACAGCTTCTATCTGTTTTTCAGAATTTTTTTGTCAGTGTCAGATGTGTTAGTGTATTCTTATGGCTGAGTATGCTCCCAGTCCAGGATGACTCCACCCTTCTTTAGTATAACTCTGCACCTGTCTGTGCCACTACCTTTGTGTCCTCCTAGGCACAGGTCTGGATGACACAAACCTTCTGGTAAATTCTATGCAGTGAGTGATGCAGGATTGAATTCTTTAGGATCTGCTCTTTTGCGAGTCAGTATCCACATGCAATGACTTTTCCAGCCTGATGCTGTTTGGGAGCAGAATCAGTCTGTACAAGTCAGGAAGGGAAGTCTGCATTCTTAAATCCAGTTACAGCAATAAGCAGTACCAAGTTTTGCTCCACTCATCTGGAAAATCAACTGCCTTCCACCCACCAAATAAGTCTTCATTGTCTGAAATGGCCACGCATTCTAGAATAAATGCTTAGAGTTGGCATTTTCAAGGTTCAAAACAAATTTTGTATTGGTGTTAGTATGACTGGGTTTTGGCCTAATTAAGGCCATAGATCCCTCTGTAAGGCTGGAGAATGTTTTTGAAGTAATATAGTTTGAGTCTGGAAGTGTCTGTGCTATTTGACTTTTCACTCACTGAACTCTCACTCTGCTGTAATGATAAACAGAGAGCAAATTGGAGCTGATTAGGGAACATGAACCACAGGAGAAAAACATACAATAAAATATAGCAATTACTGGAAAATGTGAAAGCATTTTATGTGGAGCCTTTTTGATGAATTTAGTGGCCATTTGGAGAGCTGAGCCAGTGTTGGAGCCAGAGCACAGGGGCATGTACGCATCCAGGATTAACCGTGAATCAAAACTCGTGAAGAAATAAAAATAGATGGGGTGTACATACTGTGGAGCTGAATCATTATGGGCCTTGCTAGTCTGGGCAACTTGTTTAGCTGTATATTATCCCATTGCCACCTCTGTGACTACTGCTGACCTTTTTCACAGAACTGTGTTTTTAATATTCTCTATGCTTCATTGTTATTTAATGCTATATTTGAGTTTGATATTAATTGTTTGGAGAAAAATGCACCTGTCAATGTGTTGAATATGTTTATTTAATGTGTTTTAATCTAATTAATTTAAAGAATGAGTGCTGTAGGAGCACATGGCAGGCAAAATTGATTTTTTAAAAACAGAACATGAATGTTAGAATCACTGTGCATTCACATTATTGATGAAATTTATTTTGCATGCAAAACTGAATGATAGAAACTGCATTTTACCTAAACAGTTTTTGCTCTATCTCATGGCACTCATTGGTATTGAGATACATAAACATCATTGTCCTAGTAACAGTGGCTGGGACCAACTTATCACTGTGTGGATATAACCAAAACTGTATATTCTACACCCTCTATGACATTTTTCATGAACTGTTAAGAATGGATCATTTGCAGCAGCTGCTGAGGGCACACTTGACTCCTCAAGCTACAAGCTCGGTGTTAAAGAAGTCTATGAGATAGGATGGTGTTCCTGTCTTCACACCAATGACTCAGTCATGATAACTTCCCCTCTAGGGAGGCATTAGCACCTTCACACCCAGCCTGGGGGGCATGTCTGCTCATGGGCCAACAAAGATTCCAAAAATATCCCATGACTCACAGAGTTAAATCACCCATTGTGGAACAACTTGCCCTGGGGGAGAAGTACTGGGCATTCCCACCTGAACCTAAGCATATATATAATCCTTGGGTTTTGGGACTAGGGGTATCACACGTCAGATCCAGAGGAGGACCAGAACCTCAACAGGACTGTGACTACCACTCTTGACCAGACAGTGACCATCATCTTCAGCATCAGGTTTTCCTTTTACTTTGTACCTGGGGAAACACGTGGGTCTTAGCATAGGGGCTAATGAGCACCATTCTGTTTGCGCCCCAGGGTGTTGGGTTATACATCTGGTTTTTGTGGGTTAAAACCATTTTTTTTCTCTATAGAATATTCATTGTAATATTTTTACTAAACTGTGATCTCTTTTTGAGTTGGGTTAATTTCCCCCCAGTTTAACTTTAAACCAGCAAAATCATAGTCTGAAAAAGGGTGCTATGAAGGACAGGCATGTTTGTCTTCACAGTACAATTAATTCACTGTGCTTGTCTTACTTATGGAATAAACCATAGAGAGATTTAGTTTGGAAAAGACCTTTAAGATCATCAAATACAACTCTAAACCTAACAGTACCAGGTTCACTGCTAATCTATGTTCCAAAGCACCACATCTACATGTCTTTTAAATATTTTCAGGTGCTGGTGGCTCAACAGCTCAGCCAGTTCCCTAGGCTTGTTCTACTGTTCCACTGCTTGAGAACTCTTCCAGTGAAGAATTTATTTCTAGTATCTAACCTAAACTCCCCTTGGCACAGCATGAGAACATTTCCTCTGGTCCTGTCATTTCTTACCTGGAAGAGACCAAGCCCCAGCTGGCTACAGCCTCCTTTCCTGTAGTTATAAAGAGCAATAAGGTCTCTCCTGAGCCTCCTTTTCTCCAGGCTAAACACCCCCAGCTTCCTCTGCTGCTCCTAATAAGACTTGTCCTCCAGACCCTTCACTAGGTCCGTTGCCCTTCTGTGGACACTCTCTAGCACCTCAATGTCTTTCTTGTCAGGAGTGGCCCAAAATGGAACACAGGTTTCAAGTTGCAGCCTCACCAGTGCTGAGTACAGGGTGACGTAAATTTTGTTTCTGCTGGGCACACAATTTTGATACAGACCAGGAAGCCATTGGCCTTCTTGCCCCCCCAGGCACACTGCTGGCTTATACAAAAACAATGTGTATGGCTGTCTGCAGCAAAAGACCATTATGCTGTAGTTCACTTTCCTTGCTGTTTTCATTACAGTATAAAATTATAAAAATTGAAAAATAATCCTGTGCATTTTAGATTATAGTTCACAAATCATCTTTCAATTGTTACCAAAACACTTCCTTACAAGGATATGTAATGCTTGGATTAACTCCTGTACTAGAATATTTTGGCTTGTATCAGAAATACAGAACAGTTACAACAGAAATTATATTTCAATTATTATTCCTAGTACAAAATGATGATCTTTGGAATATACATGTAAGACCTACTAACACAATCCATATACTGACTATGAACAGCTTGATTGCTCAGTACTAAGACTTTGTTTCTTTGAGAGGTCTCTGTTTTTCCTGCTAATGTATGTGGTTTTCCATAGTCCAGATAACTGGTAAAGATAGTGGATGTTTGCAAGAAGAAGCACCTGCTGTACAAGGGCCATCAGAGACTCAGGGGTTATTGATTACTATGGATAGACAGCACATTCTTAAAAAACACACGACAGCAGAGAAAGGCTCTGTGTCTGGCACCTTGGTGGAGATGCAAAGTGTCCTGGAGTTGCTGGCTCAAGTACTCACAAGATCAGTTTTATCTGTCATTCCCAGTTTAAACATTCGAACACAGACACACATGAAAGCAATCTAGCTCAAGCACCTGACACCTTGAGAAGGAGGATTCAGGCATATATGATCACGTATTGCCAGCCCAGGCTTTCATTCAGCTATTTGGATGCAGCAGGTGCAAGACAGGACTACTGCTACCGTTCAGTCTGTCAGAAGGCATTCTGTACATGACTCTTCCTATGCACTTAGTAGATGAATCTGATGCTGGAGTCAGGATACAGCTGGGCTTAAGGCATCCCAATGTTCAGAAGGCTGTCCTAATTCACTAGCTGGGACCAGTTTATCATTGTGTGGGTGTGACCCAAGCTGCGTATTCTCCACCCTTTATGTGATTTCTCATGAACTGTTAACAATGGGTAATTTACAGCAGCTGCCCACAGCACACCTGACCCCTCAGGATGTAAGCTAGGTGTTAAAGAAGACTGAGAGATAGAAACTGTGATAACTCCCCTTTGGGGGAAGTCGTTAACACTTTCACACCCTGCCTGAGGGGTCATGTCTGCTAATGAGCCATCAATGATACCAAAAATACCACATCACTCACAGAGTTAAATCACCCATTGTGGAACTCCTCACCCTTAGGGAGGTACTGGGTGTTCCCACCCGAACCAGAGGGTATATAATCTTGGGGTTTGGAGACCTCTGGTACCACTCGTCAGACCCAGAGGAGGACCAGAACCACAACAGGACTGCAACCATCGTCTACACCAATGGGTTTTTTTCCCCTTCCTTTTACTTTGGACCCATCATGGGGGAACCATGGTGGGTCTCAGCACAGGGGCTAATAAACACCATTCTGGGTTTTGTGGGTGAAAACCAATTCCTCTTTGTATCATTGCATTTATTGTAATATTTTCATTAAATTGTAATTCTAACATAATCTCTTTTGTGTTGGGTTCATTTCTCTTGCCTTTAAACCAGCACAAAGGTGTTGACCTTAACTTCACAAGACAGACGTGACCTGCGATGCTCAAATAAAACAAATTCTAAAATATTCTGTGTAGCATGGAAGGAAAAGAAATGCAGAACAAATCCAAGTAACTTTTGAGAAGCTCCTATTAATTGTAAATCCATTTATTATTTTTTCCTGTTCTGCATCAGTAAATTTGTATTTTGGACAGGAAAGATGAATAGAAATGTATTGAACTTTCCAAAATGCCTTAATGTCTGCGTGAAGTCAGCACACTAATTAATCACTACAGCAATTTCTGTTACAAATTACATGTATTCTGTGTTATAATTATGTTACCTTTAGTGCTGTACCCAGCCTTTTCCTGTGCTGCTGTAGGTGCTGAAGGGATGAATAAAAATATCAAGCAGATGCTAACATCCCCTAGAACTATCTGCTCTCCAGAAATATATGATTACTTCACTTGAGGCAGTTTCTTAATCCCTGACTAAAAGTTCTTATATGATCGTGTGTAATTGTTTTTAGAATTCTGACACTATATTGAAATTAATATAAGAGGTAAAGTAGATGTGTGAAGAAAATCTCCTCCTGTTCACTCAGAATTTGAGATGTGTTGACTGTCTCTGACAGCCCTCTGTCCCTATATGGTGGGAGAGTTCAGAGAGGTCAAGTACTGAAACAGAAAAATAACAAGAAAAAGACTTTTATAATGGTATACATCTCAAGAGCCCTTATGGAGCCTAAATAAAGGACTATTTACCGCCTTTGGCTATATGTGAGGATGCTCAAACCTGAAGTTTGTGAAGGCCCAGGTTTTGCATTTAGTACTCATTTCTAAGGAAAAAGTCTCCAAGGCACGTATGTGACACAGGAGCTGAGGCCACTCTGAGTGGTTCCTGTGAACTGTTTTGAGGAGAACAAGGGCAGAAAGCATAAATAGCCAGAGCAAACCTGTGTTGAAGACAGTTTTCCTCAAAGCATTTGAAATAGCAGACATATCTGGGGTTCATTTGCTTTTCCAAACAAACATCACAACCTGATGTGGCTCTTCAGATACTTTAAAATTCCATTTTCTTCAAAAATTCATCCAAAGCAATATATTAGAGAGAAGATCTTAAAAGTACTAAGACTAAAAGTGCTCTAGGGAAACAAGATGAACTGATTAGATTTTTCTGTGGTTTGATATTCTGCAGCACTTATTCTCATATTTTTGGTATATCTAAAAGTAAAATCATTACTCAGTGTGTTATTGTGTTGGTTTGCATTAAAAGATGTGCTCTATTCTAACTCTTACAGGGTATCCCTGTGTGTGTGTGTGTAGCTTTTGAGGAAGGGTCTTGTGACTGCCTCGATTTATTTTTATCCACATGAAGGAAGAGGTGAAAGAAGGATGTAGGGGGGACTGGCAGACCAAACTTAAATGAATAGTCCTTGTTTTATATCAAGCCTGGAATAAATCTATGGCGTGACAGCAAGGATGAAGAATGAAAGCTGTGAGGTCAATGAGCCTTTGAAAGACAACCATTGCTAAAAAAATATTGCTAAATACTATTTGCATCTTTAGTGTTCCATTGCCTTTGAGAAATCTGTGAAATGAAGTTCTGATTTAGTACCTCTGTAATTGATATTTTTGTAGCTGAGCCCTCAAAGCTGTAAGTAGGGATGGTATGTGGTCCACACAAATCAGAGATCTGCCAACTTTTACTCAGTCTTAGATCAGAGAGATGGATATATTTACTGATAAAAGTGTATTGCAATCATAATGTACTAGGCTAACACTGTAAGAAGGCATTGATTTGAACTCCAATACAAACAGTTTGAGAATGTTTCCCTTAGTTTTATCTTCTTCCTAAGACCGTTGTACAACTAGGAGCATCTGTGAGCTCCCATCTTGTAATCAGTTGCTGGAGTTTTTGGAGTTCACCACCAAATATTTTTGTGCTACTTAACTTGAGTAAGCCCATGGTGTTCTTTTCTCCCACCAGTAGGTGTTGAGTTCCCTCCTCTGCCATTTCTCCTCTATGCTCCTTTCCATGTCTGTGGAGTTGACCTTTTCCTTTCATAAGCTGACATGTGTAGTATAGAATGAAAAATTTTCTGCTTTGAAAAATCGATAGCAAAGGCGTGATCCAGTGTTTGAAGACGTTAATAGCAATCAAGGGATAACAGCTTCTCTAATGTACTTACAGGCAATGTGCAGCAATTGTTAAATGTTAACAACTAGCTTGCAGGCTACAAAGGTAATGCCTCCTCTGCATGATGAAATAAAAGCGTCCGACAAATTGTACTTGCTTTTGCCTTTGCAATCCTTATGTTTATTTTATTTTTCAGCAGAGAAATTATGTGAGGTCTGAATGTCCATTTGTCAATTTGCTTCACAACACTTCCGTTGAAAGGGAGATTTGGAATTCAAAATACTGAGCAGAAAATTCTCAAAAAATGGAATAAATTGCAAGCTTTTACTCAGATACTCTAGAAGAAAACAAAACTGAAGATTGGCAAATTATAGCTGCTTTATGTCTTCCTGTTTCCTATTCTAAATGTTGAATATATTGTTGTAAATAATAATAAAAGTAATAACAGTAGAACAACATAGGGTGTGGCCTTTGATAAATAGCCATGCTCATGCAGAATGGTGGCTGCCTGAATCCTTTCCCAGCAGAGTGAATCACAGAATCATGAAATGGCCTGGGCTGGAAGAGACAAAGATCTTGGCAGTGTTTTTCTGCTGGTTCCCCTCATAAAGCTTTGTGTTTCTTGCAGAGGTGATGGACTTAGAGTTGTTTGGAGACAAAAAAATGACACGAATTCCACTGGATTTCACAGATTTTTTCACTTGCCTCCAATGGACATGTGAGACATGAAAGTTTAATGCATGCAGCTGATGTTTGACTAAATAAGATGACTTTCCAGGACCTCTAAGCTTTTGGGCTCGAGAACATACTCATGAGCAGTGGAAGGTCACGGCTGACACTGAGCAGCTGGGGCTGTTTTGAAAGTTTGTGGTCTGGGAGCAGTAAGATAAACAGCAGCTCATCAAAGTCCTACTAAAAATAAATGGAGCATGTTATCCCCAACTTTTGAACAATTAGGAAAAAGTGCCATCATAGTGACCATGGACCTTGTTAGCTATAGTTTAAAAATAATACCCAGAAGGCCTTGATTTGTGGAAACCTGGTTTTGTTCTGGAGGAAGAGAATAATACCGTTCACAGCGGTTAGGTTATCTATCCCATGACTTTTGCAAAAACAGGGATTGGCTTTCACTTAAATCAGCTTCCTTTATGTACAGCTGATATCCCAAGTTCAGTTCATGGCAATGACTGTGTATTCTAGCTAATTATGCTTGAAGATTTGTTATGACTAAGTCCAAAGGTTAATTCTGCAATTTTCCTATTTCTGTTTATAGCTTCATATAAAAATAGCATCCACAGAATGCTGGTCTCAGAGCTGAATATAAAACTAAGGATCCTGAACCAGACTCACATAACTTGCCATGTATTTGGCTCTTCTTCTCTTTTTTTTAAAATAACAAATGATGATAACATCTATTGGTTTTCATTTTAATGCACTAGAATTAGCTGTAATGGAAGTTTTCTAAAGTGATGTAAGCAGAAGTATATAAAGTTATGCCAAAAGACTATGAATAATAGATCTGAAGAAAATCCTGGAAGTGCAAGGTTTCCACCATCAGACTGCATTAGGCAAAATTCATTTGGCAAATTTATTATGGCTTAGGGAATATTTATTTTTTTCTTTGTATGATTTTGCTTTGAGGAATGAGAAATCCACATGCTATATATATATCAACTATTTGATGGGAAATTTGTGATGTTTACCAAAGAAAATAGATCAGAAATACCAGATTTTTTTTAATAATAATCTCTCAGTTGCTTTGTTGAACATGAAAGAAATACCTGGAGAAGAGTGGAGAGTCCTATTTGTTTCTTCTGCACACACCCTGTGTTTATCTTCAGACTGTCTCCACAAACAGCTCCAGATCATCAAAGGACTTCAGAACTGTGTTATTCGCTTCAGGGGACCTATTAAAATCTAATTTTTCCTATATTCGATAGCTTCAGTTTTTGGCAAAAATAGGATTGAAGAGTTGAAAATTAAAAAAAAAATATAAATTGCATTCACTGCTCCTTCCCAAGCCAGGTCCGTGTTTGTTTTTCAGATTTAAGGTTTGTCTTGATAATGAAGACTCACTAATATTTATCTAAGGGATAAAATAAAATGTATTTGCTAGACTGGACTTAAATGCAGTATCTCTTAAGAGTATTACTGGAAGACCTAAGTACTTGCAGAGATCTTTTTCCACTTTCCTAAACTATAAGTCAGTGAGTACATTTTTATTTTTCATGTTATTTAGTACTCTCATGTGTTTATTTCAGTTCTTAAATGCAGCTCTAGCCTAGAGTTATAGAAATTTTTAAGTGGTATTGTTTTAAATATTAAATATTTAAATCATGATCTAAATGACCTAAACCAAACAATTTACAAACTGAAACTAAATACATCCTGAACTCATAAAGGATTCCAAGGTAGAGGTTTTCAATTAGCCAACTTTTATTACAGATTGCTTGAGGTATTTAAAAGTTTTGTATTTTTTTTCCCTCTTAAACTGCTGTAGTTTAGGCCTAGGCAAGTACAATAAATAGTTTATTGAGAAAGGAAGAGTATTTTTTCTGAGGTATAATGATCATAGAGAGGCAGTAGGAACATACAAATGTACAGACTGAGATGAAGGAAACATGTTTGCAATCAAGAAAAGTTAAGAATCATGGCAAGGTCTGACATAGTTTTGATTTATTACTGGTTCAGTGCTGTGACCAGATCTATGGTTTAATAGGTGATAAAATGATTTTTAGTGTTAGTTTGTAGCATTTTAATAGCTGAAAGGTGATAGGTAACTTTAGATTTTGTCAGCATCATAAGTAAAACATCACAGAATCCACTACCAAAAAGGTGAAAAACCAACACAAATGCTGTTCCTACCAAGCTGCTTTCCCCTGGTTGGCCCTCAACGTGTATTGGTGCATGGTGTGATTGCCCTCCAGGGAGAGGAATTTCCACCTCCCTTTGTGGAATATTATGAGGTTCCTGTCCACACATTTCTCCAGCTTGGTCAGGTCTCTCTGAATGGCAGGACACCCATCTGGTTTATCAACCACTCCTCACAGTTTTGTATAGAATGAGTATGTGCACATTTCCTCACACTTTCCTGCTGGCTCAGAGACCTGGGATTCCTGAAGTCCAGTCATATCAATAAGGCAAAAAAGAGTTGAGTACCCTGAACAGTTTTGCCGGTCTTCCTTTCACAGCTGATAGGCTTGTAGAAGTCCTTCTCATTACCTTTCATGTCCTTCACCAGATTCAAATCTAGATGGGCTTTGACTTTCTTAACCCTATCCCAACACATCATATATAGACTTTGCCCTTTGCTACAGTGGAGAATTTAGGAATAGTTTGATTATGGAAAATACATGAAGAAATGGGGAGGAAAACAGCTTGAATTGTTAGTGATGTTATTTCAAAAATGTTTGTTAAGTATTCAAACATCATACAAGATCCATACATGTGTATATGTATGTATACATTATTATATGTAATTTTGATTCTACATATTCTTGAAATAGGTCTATATTTTGCCATTTATTGTATTTGAATGTAATCTTAAGCCTAGAATTCTGACTGTTTTGTGCATTCTTCAATAAGATCCGGCTCATATTAATCAATCTGAATCAAGCAAAACCATGTCAAAGAAGGTATCATTTTCCACAAGTGAATTCAAATCGGATACTGGCAAGGTGTCTTTTTTCCTAAGTTTCCTAAGTTTTTCATATACTGAAACTGAATGAATCATAGATAAGAAGAAACAGTTATATTTGAGAAAATTAGACAACTGCAGGACAAATAACCAATGAAGTATTATTTGAAAATGTTTTCTTGACTTAGCTATGTTTATTGAACAGCAAATTCAAAATCCAGCTGATCCAATTGAAAGATAATGGATTTTACATGCTTATGCATTCAAAGGTACCTACTGTTGTTTCTTAATTGGAGTGTTTTATAAATATGCTTTTCTATGTATGTCACAGAAAAATGTTAGTCTATATTTTTTATCACAACAGACATCCAAAAGATGGCTGTAAACACTAAGGTACTTTGCCTTGTCTGAACTTTAATGACAGAGCTGATGCTTTTCCATAATTCATGTTTACAAGCTGCTTCAAGCAGAACATTCAGGCATAAAATACATATGTAGTAGCATTGCTCAAGTTGTTTCTGCGTGGTCATGGTCTTGCTAACCTTCCAACTGGACAATAGCAAGCTCATGAGAAACCCAGATAAACAGCAAGGCATCTCCTATGCTCTTTGCAGTTTCCTTATTCACTCTGAGGCTGGGGTTTAGTGATTAAACCGGCATGACTGCCAAAAAGTGACATTCAGGAGTGAACATCTGGGGTGAGTGAAGGAGGAGGGTGCACTGCCCCTTCCAGTGGCAGCAAGATTGTAGATGTTCATAAACCAACAGTGAAACCATCCCCTAGGGTACTACGGTGCACAGGAGAGGGTGTGCAGGGAACCTTAAAATGAATAGGGAGTCCAACCTTTAAAATTCCTACCACAGAACTGGTTGCTGGTAAGGCAGACACAACATCATCTTCAGACCAGAAAGGTTTTGTGTAGGTATTATAATTTCCATCTGCCCTCTTGCTTGTCAAAATTACTAGAGGTTATTATATTGACTTCAGATGACTGTGAGATAGAAGTGATTTACAGCTCTGTTCCACTGGCTGAAAAAGAGTTGCGTCAGTTTCAATCAAAGTCATAGTAATTTTTTTATTTGTACTTGTTAAGTGTCAGCTTGTTTTACTTTCAATATGTTGGACAATATATTTGCTCAATATATTATGAATTCGATTGACCAGATATTTCTGATATGAAATAGCTTCTGGAAGAAATATACTGGTTAGTTTCCATAATACATTTCATATTGCTGTTCTCTTAGTAGCTCTCAAAAGGGAAACCATCACTTAAGCCATTTGTCCAATCTGGCTATAAATCAGTGGATGCTACACTGCAGAAAATATTCCTTCATTGGCAGGCACTTCAATGGGGTGACCTCATCAGTTTTTCCATCTCTACTATAGAAGTGTCTAAGATTTATTACAATCTTAATATAAATTCAAGACTATGGATATGTTTTTATGACCTATTTTCATGACAATGACAAAAAAAGGCCAACATAAGTACAAGATAGCTTTATAGTGTCAGGATATTAAAATATGTCTATCCAAGTTTATGGTGAAATTTAAGTAGGAAGCATCTGAAAATGACTATTTTCTCATCCCTGTTCTTTTTGAGTATATAAAACTAATTAATTCTATTACATTGTTTTTTCCTATCCATTCAATACATGACATAAAAAGTGAAGTTCCAGAATTATTTTAAAATTATATCATTTGCTAATCTTTCTGAATCAGATGACAGATAACCACATCCCATATTATGGTGAAGGTTTGGAATAGAAGCCAGATCTAACAGAGTATAGGCCTGAATAAGACTTCTTGTCTACTTTGCAGAGAAGTGGTCTGACTACTTCTTACCTAATACTTACCCCAAGATTCTTAAATGTTGGTAAGAATGTGTTTTTCCTCCTGAGAACTCCCAACATTTAACATAAAGGCTAGGAGTCAACCCTTCAACTAACTGTTGCTGGTATCCAGAAAAAAGACAGGAGCAAATTTGGTATCTCAAATGACTTTTTTTTTTTGCTATTACTGGAGAAAGTAAACCCAAAAAGACTTTTAGAAATGCTGGTGCTAGGGTAACAGTAGTTATTACTGAAAGGTTACTGAGATGCTTAGAGAAAAGCTCAGGAGCAAGAGAGGAACTAAGTGTGAGGGGAACACCTCAGATAGGGAAAGGAGATCCAAAGGACAATCCTTAGGAGTGAGAATAAAGGCTGGGCAGCACCACAGAGTAAAGGGTTATACCAGATAATTGAGAAAAACAGCAGAGTCTGGAAGCCAACTGCACAAAATGGGATTTACAGTGCCATCTATATTCTTTAGATCCTGCTAAAGATGAGAAGGTGAAACTTAGAAATGCCATTTAAAGCCCAGGGTTTTTTTCAGGACTAATTTGTGGAAGAATGCATGAACTGTGGGCAAACAGGGGACTGCTGTGTCCTTAGCTCAACTTTGGTCTTACTGTATGTACAAGTTGTGCTGAATGGGAATCAGGACTGACTGATCTGGCCTTCCTGGTATTCAGACCTTTTCAGTGATCAGACCACTGAAACTATCCAGGCTACTGTCTACAGGATGTTGGACCAGTTCCTGAGGTCATAACTTCTGCCCCTTCCGACTTAATCACATTTTCTATTGGTTTTGCCATGCAACAAGGATATAGTTTTAACTGTCATTTTGCTATATCCTTTCTCAAAGGTGAGATTTTGGACTCATTCTTGTTTGCATTTGACAGCAGATGCAACAATTACATAGTGGCAGCAATGGCCATGGTGCTTGTTTGTGTTTGGATTCTGTGACTGTGGTCAACCCTTCCAAACCTGTGTTAACCATGATCATCAGATGGCTCCTTCAAGCTTCTTTTAGTGATACCCACTAGATGACCAAGATGCACTCTCCAGCTATGTCACAGAAGCTATTCCAGACTTCTGAAAACAGTGACAAATTGCATCAAACGTACCATACACCTAAAATTTTGTAGAATATGTGTTTCTTTGCCTTTGTTACTCCATGAGGGTGCTCTACAGGTTAAATATATATAGGGCATACAGATGGGAAAGCTCAAGATGAATGTGCAATGGGGCTTGCAGTTATGGTGTCTCCAGGGAAACACCAGTATCTAATGCTTCCATCTTTATTTTTTGGGAGGTAGGGTCTGATGGCATCAAGCTGGATGTTGATTCCCCAAGAGCTCTCCCACAAACAGTTTGAGAGCTGTGCATTGGTTAGAGGTCCTTGCCTCTGATGAGACTCTGAGGTTTGGTCATGTACATGGCAGACAACTGAGAATACTACCAGCGAATATCACATCAGTGGGATGAGTTGGCACAGTTGCAATGTCACTATTGTTGGCAAAAAAGAATTTGAGTCTGGGAGGAGACTGTTGCCACGAGTGATCTGGGAAGAAGGCAGGAATTGGACAGATGGGATCATTATCTACAATCAAAGGGGGAAAATGGGGCTTCTTGAATGTCTGATGATCCCAGTGGCCAAATACATATGCCAATGAAGTCAATAACAAAACTGTAAGTTAAATCAGTCCAAGGATGTTACTAACACATATAAATATATATACATATAATATGTATACAGCACTGCTCAAGAAAAATAAGAAGGGTTTTTGTTGTTATACAAATAGCCAAAAATAGATTAACTATAGAAAAACTATTTTCCTCACATTCATCCCTGTACTTTCCATCATCATTCAAATGCCTGCATCCCTTGAAGACTTCAGAGCTGGCTGCCCATTCATGAATGCCTCATTAGCTATTTATCACAGGCATAAGTGTTGGACAAATGTTTTTCTTGGACTATGCAGTTGTTGCTTCCATTACATTATTTCCTCACTGTTGGCTGCTGTTCTGTGACTTTTTGCTGGCGGTAATTTTTTTCAGGTCACAGTGTTCCATGGCTTAACTTCTCCAGAAGACTAGTTATTAGGAAGGTAAATAGATATGATCACTGGCATGGAAGATAGAAGAAATAATTTGTTATTTGCAGGAATGCAATTATAGATAAAAAAGTCTCAGAGATTCATAGCATATGAGCTCAGGAGAGACCAGTATGTCTAGTTTGTTTCACCAGAGAGCCTGCAGATTTTTGGAATGCCTTATAAAAAAGCAGAATCTTAAACTTAATCCCTCCTGTTTATAAGTACGTAATCTTTCAATGCTTATTTTGATAAGAAATGTCTTGGAAACATTTATGTAAGGACACACCTATAATATAACGTTTGCAACACCTCAAGACTAACAAATTAGTGAACAAATGAAAGAGCGGCTATTAGACAGAACTCTCTGCTTAGATGAGTTCTGACAGGTTTTTTTCTTGTTTACAAGAAGAAATGAATTGCTTGATTTGGTTATTTTCCAAAATCACTTTCTTGAGGTTTGATGTTGGAAGAGGATGAACATCAGCTCCACAAACTGAAAGTTCAGTTGTAGTTCACAGCTGATTGGTCCAATCACAAAATTGGTTTTGCAGGTGTGTAAATGTGCTGCAGTTATGTAGGATCTCCACTCTTAAGGCAATCATTGAAACACAAGCCTGTGCTCATACACTGAAGATTGAATCAGTCTTTTGATGTTTTGATGCTGCTGCCAGGTTTCTTTTGTTTTTGTGCGTCATTTTCTGCCAAGACTGTGAGAAGTGTTTGTCTCTGTGATAGAATCCATGGAGTATGGAGGGTGTTCAGCTCCAGAGCTGGAGGCACTCGCTTAGAGAGAGATCTGTTGCAGCTGCATTCTGAAATCCTGCCTCTTTTCTGTGAGGCTGAGGGGGAACTGGTTTGCTCTGACTGCTGTATTTAGCATCTCTCTGTCTGCACTTGCATATCAATCATGATATAGAGTCTGTGGAGTATCTCTGGATTGAAGACTTCCATATCTTCCCTTTCCTCCCCAGATCTCCAGGCTGAAAGTGGCACAGGTTGTTTCATTAGAGGAAAGGTCTAGGTTTCCTCTCTATGCTGCACTTTTAATACAGTTGACAGCAGTGCCAACTGATACACTGTAATTAAATTGCAAGTGTTTTTCACTGTGCTAATTATTCATTGCAGAATAGGTGTTTTCTTACAATATGTTCCTTGAACAAAGAATTTTTCAGTAATGTTATTGCCTATTCAAGGGCTTGGCCTTGATACCATGTCTCTGAATTCTACCTTCACAATACCTATTGGTAAAACAATCTTGGTTTTTAAGGATGCTTAGACTTAGGTCATGGGCTTTCATCCACTAGGAAGATGGCTTATGAATTGATAGCAGCAACTTTCAAAACTGCCAAATGACTACTCATCAAAATGCATTGCACTGTACTTTTAAAAAGCCTCTGCTGATAGTAGGATACCCATGCTTTTGAATATGGGTACTAAGCTATGTCATTTAGAAGAGTATTCTCTCTGAGTATAACGGGAGGGAGAAAGTACTTTTCTGACCTGATAATTTAACTTGATCTCCTGAGATACCTGCATGAAGTAAGTGAAAGTAATTTGCCAGTAACTGATTAGGTCTCGTGTTCTGATATGCTGGACACTCCCCATGCATGCTGGCAATTTTTAACTGAGATTAAATGATACTTGTGAACTCCAGAAATGTCCTGGACTAGGCTAAGGTGAATATATTAAAAAAAGAGGCTAAGTGAATTATGTGAGATTTATATCTGGTACTGCAGACTGGTGAAATGATAAAAGGCATTGAAGTTTGGATTCATATATGAAATGGTTTATATATTAATGGAATAAATGCATAACAAAGAATTACTGGAAGAGTCCTGTAACTCCAGAATTCTAAGTATGGCCTCCTTTTTTGACACCATATGGGCCCACCAGCTTCCACACTCTCTATGTAGAACCAATGGCGCTCCTGTGACATCTAATGAATTGAAAGCCCTAGTGTGGATATGCAGCTAATCTCCATCTATCTTGTAATCTGTGTATTTTATGGTCAGAGAACTGACATAAAACAGATGATGACCTGGAGCTCCTCAGGACCACAGTTTTTATGGACAACCTGGCTAAATGTTGTAAAGAGTGCACTAAAATACGACACTTGTAGAGTACCTGGGGAATGAGAGTTTTAATTTTGGTGGATAAAGAAGCATTTTATATTTCTATATGAGTTTTATAGGTGGGTTCTCAAGGATTACAGCCTTAACAAGCTTGTTAATGCAAAGAGCACTGCAACCATATACATCTGTATTTCATCAGTCTTTACCCTGTGTATCTGAGGGCTTGAAAGGGCAAATACAGTCATGAGAACCAGCAAATTGCTTTCTAACTTGCAAATATAAAATCTTTTAGGTTGGAAAGAGGAGGGATGAAGGAAAGCCTAGGCTGTTACCAGAGAAGACAGACAAGCTCACTGATATGGAGAAGGAGATAGGTTTTTTTTTGTTGGGTGGAAAGCAAACTGATTCTGAGCTGTTACATCCAAGTAGCCATTGACCTGGCTTGCAGTGATGCACAAGGAGCCCATGTGGAAATTAAATTTTCTAATAAACCATTGATTCAAATCAGCATATAAAAGTCATGCTGGAATTTTATAATTTTTAAGACAACAGATCAATAAGGTCAATGCATGTACCCTGAGCTTTAGCTTGCTATTATGCCAATGCCATTGCTGCTAGACAAATGGACAAATGGACTAACTTTTTTGGTTTAACTGAGAGCTAGCCTGCTAAAGTGGAGCTGCCCTAAGAAAGGCAGAGGCAGGGGTATTGACAAGAAGTGAATATGGTGGCTTCTGGTGAGGTTTTCTGGAGGAGGCTGATGAAATTTGTCTGTGCTTTTTTGAGAAGGGATTCCTATAAGGAAGAGAACTTTGTCCTAGTATGGAAGTTGTTCAGGTACCATTGTGAGGTCTCAACTCAGATGTGAATGAAGCTGAACTGATACATTGTTTTTATGTATAAGGTATAAGGAATTTTAAATCTGTTTCCAATAGTAAGTGATGTACATTTAATAAAATGCCAAAGCCAAGAGCTCATCTATTTCATTTTATACATTCCACTGTACCTTTAAAATGTCATAAATACCACCAATTGAAGTAAAGGAATAATTGCCTGGAATATAACAGGTAGAGAATTGCATTAGACAAATCTTGGTCTGTGGGACCTGAAAGTGCCCTCGTTTTGATCCATGTAATTTGTGCATGGGAAAGTTATGATACTAATTTAAATTGGACTAACTTTATTGATAATGGAAAGAGAGGCAGACAACTCTTAAAAGGTAAGTCATCCATTTTTAATACCCTAAAATACCTGTTTCTTTGCAACAGTATTTTTGCGGATTTCAAGACAGTTAGGGAGTCTTTCTTCAACTTTATTTTCTTTAAGCTAAATAGCTCAATGTCTTGAAAGCTTTCCTCATGGCATATCTTTTCTAAAGTCTGTCTTTTCTGGTCTATGGTCAGAAAGAAAAAAAAAGGCACAATATATCAGTTGGGAACCACGTTGAAACTGAGTAGAACTGAAGGTTAACTTCACATCTGTTACCATTGACTCCAGCTCACATATCCCATAATATTGTTTGCCCTTTTACAGCAGCATAATAACTTTATTTTTAGATTGTGCCTGTTTAGACTATTGTTAAACTAGTTGTCCCCAATGAGCTACTCATTGCTACAAAAAAATTGAAGCTTGCACTTGCTTTTATTAAATTGCATATTACTTTTTACTTTTTTCCCTGAAAGTTTCTCCAATGTGTTGAGAGAATTAAAAATTCTTTTCCTGTCATTCAGTGTTCTCTTAGATGTTGATGTCCTTATTTACAGTTTTCCCCATCATTAAGATGAAGATACTGACCAGGGCTGGAATGAAAATATAATTCCACTCAATATGTGCTACCATTTTGACACTGAATGCTTCAAATCTTCTGTCTGAATACCCTTTCCAAATAATATTTGCACTATCCCATAATTGTTTCATCCAAGCCACATTCCCTAATTTAAGTTCCAAGACTATTCCCCTATTTCACTTCAAAAAACAATGCCAAAACTGTTAAACTTAAATATATGTTACACATGCATTCTACTAGCCCCAGTGTCACTTAGAGAAAAGTCATACTGTCTGAAAGGCAGAAGAGCCATGGTATTCATATAAATAATAAATGAAGATAACCTGCTAAAATGACAGTGAATAATGCTACTTAAAGTGGTCTCTACATGACCTTTTTAAAATCATGTTAACATAGTAGTCATCAGATTATGCTTAAATATGGCTGTGAATTTTGTTTCTGGGAAACACTTTCCTGTGGCTACTATTTTTAGCTGGGCATTTTTATGAGCTCTTTTTACTGAACAGAAGTGCTCTCCCTGTATGGAGGAGACAGTTTCCTCACACCCACTCCCCTTTTCTTTTTTTTTTTTTATGACACTCCCAAATCCATCTTACTTAGGAGCTATATAAAAATTAATTTCTCTTTCTTTTCCTCCTGTCAAAAGGATAAAGGAAATCACTAAAAAATTAGGCCACCAGGTTAGCCCCTTCAAGCCCTTACTTTTAAAGGATTTATTTTTAAGTCAGTGAAAGGAGAAGATGTATGGTACTTGGCAAGTGCAGAGACAATGGAAAAACATTTCCATAAGAATAGGTTTCTTGTACTTCAGTACATTCTTCCTTTTCCTCAATTTGAAAGACAATGTGAACAATTTAGGAAAATAATGGAATAAATATTCCACAATGGTTGCCAAAATATTCCTGCAAATAAACTGGAGTTCATGCAAGTGAACATGAGAGTTGAACACTGATGTTCACACTGTATTTCATATTCAGGAATTATCCAGAGTTGGTTGCAAAAGTTTTGTTTCCACACAACCTTATTTTTGTTTGCAAAAGTGAAAAAAGGAATTTTTCATCTTCTTTTTCTATAGGTAAATGCTTAATTTGTTCTTTAAAGAAATGTCTTGCATGGAAAGCAACTAGGCATCAGGTATTAATTCTTAAAATACTTTTGGAATTGCAAAGAACTTACATATGCAAGTATTCTTCAAATCAATCTTTGAGAGTTGAGCAGAGCATGTAATTTTTTGAAAGAATGTGGACTTTTTTCTAAATGGAAACTATTAAACTTAAGCTAGACTATTAAACTATAAACCTGTGTAAAAATACTCCTTGACTTTAGAAAGTGATAGACATTGCCAGCCCTAAGGAAAGGGAGTTGAAAAATATGTACAACTCTGTTCTATGTATTTTGTGTCATCACAGTGACTAAGAAAGAGCCAGCAAATCATCTGGAGCTGAGGACAATTAGCAGTATATACAGTAGAGTTTAGCCTGTTCTCATAACTTCCATGCAAAATCAAGGTAGAATGATATTTCTTAAACATGGGCTTCTAAATTGGAAGCTAGGCTCAAGGTAATATTAGTTGTGTGCAATAAACAAAATCTGGTTTTATATTTGCACATTAGCTAATGCAGAGGTTTTTTATGTAGGTCAAATGCAGTTGCTTTTTGTGGTATTGTTATGCCTGTGAAGTTAAAAACTAGAATCCCAGTTTATTTCTAGATTTCTTTTTTAAAAGAATAGATGATGCTATTCTAAACTGTAAGAGAAATAGTATTGGGGTTTTTTTTTCAAAGACTTTAAAATTCAGTTTCTTCCTGTTGCAAAGAACATTTTCATCTCTGAGGGCAAAATTTTCTGTATTAATTTTCCTTGAAGGAAGAGGGAATGCTAGGAGCAAATATGCATTAATATTTCTTAATTTTAGTGTCAAATGTAAATTGAGTGTCTGCTTGCTATAAAAGCTTTTTCAATCTTATTTTAATGCTAATTGTACTTTTGTATTCTTTTCCAGTTACTGTTTTTCAGAATTGATGTTGTAGACCTGGAGTTTTGTTACATTTTTTTTGAAGATTAACAATTTTTATTTCATATAAAATCTAATCTACGTTTTAGTTGCTAACTAAAGCAAAGTCTTTCTTATTATTGCTGTCCAGCAATGACTTCTGACTGGGATAAGCTGCATGACTCCAAGGCAAGGCTTAAGCCTATTTTTCCCAGGACTTTGAGGAAAATGTTGTGAGGCAGAAATAATATAAGCCTCAAGCTATAGAAAGAGAGGAAAAGCAATGCTGCCTCACCCTTCAAGTCAGAGAGTTTCATGAGAGGAGGAGGAGAATTTGGAAGCCAAAAATGTGGGGAGTGAAAGTCATTTTAGTTCTTGAGAAACCTCTCCAAACCCCTGGAAAACAAATTAAGTTGAATTTGGGTGCCAACAGATTATTATGTCCTGGCTCCACTTTATAGTTCTACCTTTATCATCTATCTCTATGGTCTGCTATTGTGACTTTCAGATGTAGTATTTTTTTTAATAATTTTTTTTTAATCTTCAGGTGTTTTGTTTTCTCTTTTCCAGCTCAAATTTTAAATTGTCTATAGAAGCAGCATATGCAAACCTCGTGTTTTTTTGTTTGTGCAAGTAAAGACATAGCTGTGAGCATTCACCAGTTTATTCCCACAGTAAAATGCCTGCAGCTTTGCAAAATACTGTGTATTGGGCTATTAACAGACTAGAGTTTTGTGTTAATCCTCAAAAGACATAGAGATATGAGGGTAGCAAAATGTAATTTTCAATAAATAAATACTTGTCAAATCCACTTAATAAGCAATTTGATCAATAACACTGTGTCCTCAGGAGCTGAAAGATGCCCTTAGCACCATATCACATAAAAGACGTTCAAAGAAGAAAATTTAAGACTTGAACTTAATGTATAACGTTAACTGTAAAGAAATGTGCTTTTAGGTTTTTGGCACGTATCAAGTTCAAATGACACCTGAAAAATAGAATAAATTAATTCTTTGCTGTTGATTTGCAGCACTTCTTAAAAACTTCTTCAGACACTCTGGGTTATTGGAATCTAATTTTGAACCTAATGCTCTTCGTGTTGTGATCTAGTTTTAGTCACACATCTTCCTGTGTTCTCAGTTTAATTTTGTTAGTGATAATAGGCTATAAAAAGTGTATAATGAGAATAAAAGAAGGAATTGGCAAAGCCAGGTTTGAGAAAGTGAAAAAAGGAAAATTGTCACCTTCAGGATAGAAAGTAATAGTTTTGTTTCTAAAGCATATTTATCAAGAGATAAAATTACAATTGTTTGCAATCCCTGTAGATGCTTTAACCGACAAAGTGAAACACCAAAGGAACTGACTTTCTAACTCCTCCTGTAAAAGCTCATCATCACTCACACACATTTCAAAAAGTTGGCAAAGTGGGCAAAGTCAGTCCCCTTCTGAATACGCATAGATATTCAAATGTTGTAATTCAATAGCAAAATTAAATAAGAAGCTTAAGATTTCATTTTACTATAAAGTGTTCCATTTCATTCAATTGCAGTCCAAAAAGAGTTGTGAGAAACATACAATAAAAAGGGTTTACTTTCACATGAAATTAAACAAAGTATACAGACAAGACTTTGTTAAAGCTCCTACCGATGTGGTATGATAGTGCAAACAAAATGATAAAATACTGCACAGTTTATATGGTGCTTGTAAGAACTGTACAGTGTTTGCAAGCAGCAGGTCAGTCATTTATGGCTCCTATTCAAGGCTCAGAATAAAACTGTGTGACCAGCTGGAAAAGACCAAACCAAAAAGATTCAGTGAGGCAATAGAAGAGATATCCTTTGTCCAAATGAAAGAATACAAGAAAAAAATGAAGATCTAGAGGAGTAAATTAGGATGGCATAAAAGCAAATTATAACATGTTAGTGTAATTTTAAATACATTGGCAGCAAGATGCCTGTCAGAAGTCTGAGGTATAAAACAAGTATCAAGGTCATCCATGGTGGAAAAGTCGAACAAGTTCTAAACACTTGCAACATATATGTAAGAAACTTAAGTTTATTTTTTGTCATTGTATGAAATCCAAATTTCCTGTGTTATAAAAGGAGAAAAAAAGCTTTGACATTTATCAGGAAAAAATAAGTGTTATGAAGGTAGATGAAATTAACTATTGACTCCTACATGACAATTTACTCAATACCTCAAGGAGGTTTTTTCATAGTTCAGAATACCCTGAAGCTTTTTTTCTGGTAGGCTAAAAGTTTTTAAATGAGGAAGAACTGTCCTTGTCTTATACACATGCTGAATACTTTTCTTGTCTTTGCTTTGCCGCCTTTATTGTGGTGAATGGTTAAGACTGCTGTCTGACCATAGCAAACTGTGATTAATAATGACCTTTTGCTATCAAAGACCCATACACATACTTAAGAGCAACAATATGCAAGTTGAGGAGTGCTTGAATGAGTAATGCATATTTGGTGACTCTTGTGTTTCTCACAACCTGAGAATGCTTTAGTTGAATTCCCCCAAATTAAAACCTCCTTGTATGAAACTAGCCTGTGGGATTAAATGAAAACTTTTTTTGGGAAAAAAATCATCCCTGTTAGTGCCAATAATTATTGGATACAAGATAAAAAGCGCTAACAGTAACTTGAAATCTAAGTAATTAAATTTGTGATATTTGCTGAAAAATCTTTCTGAACTTTTCTTCAAAAATGTTAAAGTATTTTGCTCATCTGTTTTCCTGTTGTGCACAAATAACACCCTTACTGTTGCAGTGTAAGAGGGAGTCTTGAAATTGCCTGCTAAATGGTAGTGACCCATAATGTAATGTATGAAACCACAGATATCAGGGATCTGTCCCCAGTAAAAACCCTTTATTCTTTTAGTAACAATTTGTGAGAGGCAAGAGCCCTAAAGAAGGATGACATTCTCACTGTCTACTGCAGGGTGACTCCAGCCAGCATCAGCAAGAGAAAGCCTTCACTCTGTGCCTCCCATCAGCCTGTTGGTCATGTGTCCTTAGCATGCAGTCTCTCAATATTTTGTATGTCTGTGTTGAACAGCAATTTTGCACCTAAGTGAGTGTGAAAAAAGGAAAGTACATTAACCCATCAGGATAAGGTTACTGTGTTTTATACCAAGACTGCTTAACATTTACTGAAGGAAAGAAAGAAGAGTGTCTGCTATTTTTGTGGAACTGGGATGAGATACTTTAAAGCACAGCAGGAATGTATACTCAGTCAGAGAGCAGCCGTTGGTGATGGTGTCTGTGATGTGAAGAAGGTGAGCATTGACAACTCCAGACAATGGCTTGCTCTGATTGTGCTGATGCAGGCTGGGAACAGCTCTCCTGGAGGCTGTCCTGGAAAAAGGAAGTGGTCACATAGATAACTGACCTGCAGGACTGTGCAGCTGGGAGGGGGCATCTCAGAGAGAGGGCCAGGGACACTGGTCCTAATCTCACATATCACTGCATGGAGCAAGAGAGGGAAAAGAACAGAGGCAATGCCTGCCCTGGCATGGTAAAGGAGTCTGGGCATGGCTCAGCTGGGAATCCTGGAGATCCATATTCCAGTATATAGTGACTTCCGGATACCTTTGACTGTAGTTTTCCTGCAGTTTTTTAACATTACTGTAAGATTTGGCAAAAAAATGCTCATAGCATGAATCTGTACGACACTTGAGTAGTCCATGAAGACTGAGATGTCACCTAGATGGGAGAAACAAACAGATAAAAAATTATAAGAAATGGGGATAATCATCAACATATTTCAAAAATATTTTCCGAATTAGTAAAAAAGTCAGTGAAAGTAGTATGTTCAGCAATTAAATTTATTGGTGGAAATGATAGATTTTTTTAATTAATGTTTTTGCTGTCACAGAAGGGTAAAATTCTTGGAGATATTTGAAGGTGTCTTAGAAGTATTTATATATGCTATATTAAACACAGGTAAAGATTGTTCCAATAAATCATTCATAATTTACATTACAGTAAAGATTTTGGGAGGAAATGTTGCCACCTTGCAAGCCTATATACAATTTATTTACAGCTTCAGGTATAGTAAAGAAGTATGATCAACTTGTAAATATTGTGTGAGAAAGCTGTACAACAATAAATATAAGAAGTCTAACAAGATCAGATGGTGAAAGGTCTAGAGGAAATGTTACATGGGGAGCAACTGAGATCACTTGGCTTGTTCAGTCTGGAGAAGTGGAGACTGAGGGAAGACCTCATTGCAGTCTACAACTTCCTCATGAGTAGAAGGACAGGCACCAATCTTCTCTGTGGTGACCAGTGATAGGACCCAAGAGAATGGCATGAAGCTGTGTCAGAGGAGGCTTAGGTTAGATATTAGAAAAGGTTTTCCACCCAGATGGTGGCTGAGCACTGGAACAGGCTCCCCAGGAAAGTGGTCACAGCACCAAGCCTGACAGAGTTCAAGAAGCATTTGGACAGTGCTGTCAGGCACACGGTGTGACTTTTGGGAGTGTCCTGTGCAGGGCCAGAGTTGGACCTTGGTAATCCTTGTGGATCCCTTCCAACTCAGGATATTCTATGATTCTATGAGCCATTCCATTAAGTTCTTGAAGCTGTGAGTAGAAAATTCTTCAAGTGGCCATGTGACCAACTAATGACAAGATGATGCCCTAAGGTCCAGTGAGTTGTCTGCGCCTTATCTAAGTGGGCATTACACCGGTTGACAGCTTATAGATGCTGCCATATTTTGAAAAATAATATAGGTCCATCCTTGGTTTTGAAAAAAAGAAGGTTTAGATGACCATGATTAAAGGTCTATTCTTTTTCAGGGAGCTGATTACAACTGTTGCTTCTTGGAGTCTCTTTTGGAGGTTTTCAAGACCTTAAGAATCAAAATCCTAAGTAGCATTGTTAAAATTCAGTGTCAGCTCTAGTTTGAGGAGGACTTTGGACTTCATGATCTTATGAGACCTTCTGAGTTATGCAGGTGAGGACATTATACTGTGGATCCTGAAAGGTTTAGACAGCTTAGTCCTTAGTCTCCCTTAGTCTTAGGGAGATAAAGAATGCAAGATACACCCTGTTTATATAGTCTGGCTAGATCAGCTTGGTCTTAGCCTATGGCTGTTATGGGCCTCATTCTTTGCCGTCGAAGACTTATTTTCAATATAATAAATTGATATTATTTATGACTAGCTAAAACAGGCAACATAAAATTTTTCACTTGAGTAGAGGAAATCCCAGAATTGAGGGCTCATTAATTCAGTATGCATCATGGCTAATTATTGCTAGCATTTTTATTACTGCTTCATGGCAAGGATTATATCACTGAAACTTACTTTGGATGAATCACTCAGATGAGATGTGCCAACACGTATCTTTCTTTTTTGCTCATACCTTTTATTTAAGGAGTATTTTATCTACCTTATTTATCTTGAGATATGTATGAATAAGATTGCCTTGATATCTCACCATCATTTACATATTTTAGTTTTCCATCAAGAAAGGTGGTAACAGCCATCCTACTAAGGAGGACAAACAGAACAACATGGGTAGATTACATGGTCATAGTTTCATATGAAGACCAAATTGGAGATGTTATCTTAATCTCTGCAAATCCAGGGCTGACATGGTATGAGTGAGAACCAGTTCATAGTCCAACTAATATCCTGTTACTGATGATGAGTCATATCAGTTACTTCAAAAGAATATAAGGAAAACTGAAAAGAGATTTATAGGTATAGAAGGTTATACCAGAAAAGTTTCACCCTAATCTCTAGTAGTTACAGATTTGTTCAGCCTTCTGAAGTATTTTCTGGACATTGATAACCATGGTAACTCTTAATTTATATAAGTATCTTATCACTCTTTCATGTCTGAGAACAGGAACATGAAATATTAATGAGGGAATCTGAAGGTAAATGGAAGACCTTGACTCCCCACAGTCTTAAGGAAAATAACAGAGGCCTTCCTTTTAATTTACAGACATTTCCCAGTATACACGAATTTTAAGATGACTTATATACAATGCTCTGCAATTTAAAGAACTACAGCTATTTACAACTTTTTCTTTTTAGTTTATGCATTTCTCTCCCATATAAATAATCAGACTCGGGTGAGATCAGGTACACACACGTATACATGCACATCCACACCTTTCCCTAAAGACTACATTTGCTGATCTTCCTGTAGAAACTGAGAAACATCTGCTAAATATTTTCTGCTCAAAGAGAAATGAATGGTGGGTGTTTTAATCTTTGATTCTTTAGTCATCGAGTAATGTTCATTCTGCAAAGTGTTATAACATGAAATCATGCTCTTTCTTTTGTGTGATTTTTATATTCCCTTAATATCTGAAATAAGAAATACTATAACATTTAGTCACAATCCTTGAATTGCTTCATTGCATTGAGTTGTCGAGACAAAGATTAGAATAATCTAAGCATAGGGGAAAGTATTAAAAAAAAGTAAAATCAAAGAGATAGTCTCCTGAGAGATTTGAGAAACTGTTCAGATTTGAGAAACCTGACTAAGAATACCTTCAGTTTAATGATTATACCTTTTGCATCTGCCTTGTCTAAGGATATTGTGACAACTCTAGCTCTGGGCAACAGCTTCTGGGAAAGGTGAGGCCAACACAATTACACTTGTGACAGATGCTTGTTAATTCTCGACCATAAGTTACCAGCATTCATCTGCACTGGCATGCACAATGCCTTATTTTGTTCCCTAAGGGCTTACTCTTTTCCATCATGATGAGCAGTTCTGACAAGCGTGTACTGAGATAGCAGTACCTTGCAAGTGGTACTGAACTGGAAACTCCCTGAGAAGAATCAGTGTCAGAACTAGTCATAATAATGGCAGAATTTCACTTTTTCAGATTAGCAAAAAATAAAAAACTGTCTGCATGAGCCACATGCTTCGTTTTGCTTTTCTTTGATCTAGATCTCCTGAGCTGCTCTGGAGTCTGGAAAAACTGACAATCCAGCCCATGGTCCTGATTTACATGAAATGGGAGCAAACATAAGATTTTGAACCCTCTGCAGTCCCTTTGCTGCCTTACATATGGGCTATATGAACTCCTGTCTTTTGAACAACAGAGGATTGCTAGTTTAAACACACAGCCAAAGCTTGCACCTCAGGGATCTTTGACTTCCTGTGAAATCCAGATATTTAACTCTTTTTGGAGGCTGAAAGAAACTAAAATGTCTTGCAGAGATATTCCCATATGTACAGAGGGAAAGCAACTAAATCTTTCAATTTATGACTGTATATTGCACCAACACTAACATTTTGCTGTAGATAAGACAGGACTCTGTGCCAGGAACTGAGCAGTCAGTGATGTCTACCAAGAGGAGGATGACATTAGGAAGGTCTCTGATGAGCACTGACTTTATCATGAAATATTTTAGTGGTGCTGACCTTGAAATGAAAGTGGAAAATAACAGAGAACCAAGACCAGTAATGACTCTCTAGCCCAGGCATAGCATCCTTCACTGACAGAGAACCAAGTAAGTGGGAAGGACAAAGGGCATCAAACAGATTAAAATAGGAGTCTGGGGCAACTGAGGATGCAAAACATGTGTAAAAACAATGAAATATGTTTAAAAGAGAAGGAAAGGGAGGTGATAGCATATTATATAACACCCTAAACTGGGAGACATAGTGCATATAAGGCTACTTAGGAAGGATTTGGAAATGGTAGAAGTATTAAATCTTTAACAAAGGACTCTTACCTTCCAGCTGTCAAATTTCTTCCTGTTAAATATGTTTCAAAAAATTAACCAAAATGGTTTTAGGTGATTTAATTATGTTTTTCTGCTTTGCTAAGCACTTGGTCTTGAGAGACCCTCTGTTCTGTGTTTCTGTTAAGCTCACCTTTTTATGTCTGTCCAGCAATTGCATCTTCTCTCCCAGCTTAATGATGTGTGGTTTCATATATAAATTAGGTTTTAAGTGGAATATGAATCTTTCTGTCAAAGAAAGTCCAGGTATGGATAATATATGTTTTTGAAAAATAATTATTTAGTACATTCATATCTGATAGTCTAGGAAAATGGAAACTGATGGCTTTTAAAAGAAAACCCACAAGGTGAAGATGAATACAGCACTGCTTATAAAAAGGTGCCCTATTAAATTAATATTTGAGACATTAGAAAGAAATTAAAGGCTCAATCCTTTTAAGCCAATAGGTTAATTTATAGCATGTGCTATGATATTTTGCTGAACTGAGCTGCATATCTTGAGAGTCAGTACCCTGAAGTACTTGCCTAGGAAGCCAAGCAGTTGTTATTATTCAAAAAGTGAATTATTACAATTTCATTTTACCTTATTCAGAAAGAAGTTATATTTTAGGGATCTATTAACATTTGGTCTGATGCTTTCAATATTTTTTATGCTTTGTTTCAGCTTGTAACATGAATAGTAAGTAGTGAAACTGCAGGTAAAAGGGCCATTCTGAGCAGTTTCTCTTGAAGTACTGTAATCTATAGCACAGAATAGAGATAGCAGAATTTTTACTTTAGGGGGTAAATGCATTTTTCTTGGCTATTCTGCTAGATACACAGTAGGAAGTTCCCCTTTTCATGACACCAGCAGAGGTTCCTGGTGCTGTGTAGCACTCTGAGTAGCCCTCCTGACCTGGTCCCAGATGCCTTGTATACCAATCCCTATTGCTTTCTGAACTCACCATGGATATCCCAGAGACTCCCATTTGCCTACATTGCTCCTTCAGTATTAACTTGGATGATGGCTTTAGACCCCACCTATCACAAAGACATTGATTTTTTCCATAGTTCACCTTCTTACAATCGCCGACGCAAGGTTTGTTACCAATGTTTGTAGAATTTCATGCTGTCAAAATAAAGTGAATGCTTGAAGCCCCATCTTCTGTGAGCCATTCATGGTATTCAGACCTCTAAGATGCTTGGACCATCAAGTAGTACAGAATCACATAATCAATTAGGCTGGAAAAGACCTCTGAGATCGAGTCCAACCTATGACTAAGCAGCACCATGTCAACTAGACCATGGCACTTAATGCCACTTCCAGTCTTTCCTTAAACACTTCCAGGGATGGTGACTTCACCACCTCCCTGGGCAGCCCATTCCAATATCTAATCACTCCTTCTGTGAAGAATTTCTTTCTAATGTCCAACATAAACCTCCCCTGGTGCAGCTTAAGACTAGATCCTTTTGTTCTATTGCTGGTAGCATGGGAGAAGAGTCTGACCCCTACCTGGCTGCAACCTTCTTTCAGGTTGTTGTAGAGATTGACAAGGTCACCCCTGAGCTTCTCTTCTCCAGGCTCCCTCAGCTATTCCTCACAGGACATACGCTCCAGACTCTTCATCAGCCTTGTTGCCCTTCTCTGGACCCACTCCAGCATCTCAAAGTCCTTCCTAAACTGAAGGACCCAGAACTGGACACACCAGTTCTGAGTACAGGGGAAGAATAACTTCCTTAGTCCTGCTGGCTACTCTATTCCTCATACAGGTTAGGATGTCACTGGCCTTCTTGGCTACCTGGGCACACTGCAGGTACATGTTCAACTGGCTGTTGATCGGCATCCCCAGGTCCTTTTCTTCAGGGCCACTTTCCAGACACTTTAGTCCTAGATATTAAACAGGACTGGGCCCAACATTAACCCCTGGGAAGACACCACTAGTGACTGGATGCTAACTGGATGTTGCACCATTTACCACAACTCTTGGGGTCTGGCCATCCAGAAGTTTTTAACACAGTGAAGAGTGCACCTGTCCAAGCTGTGGGCTGTCAGCTTTTCCAGGAGAATGTCATGGGAGATGGTGTCAAAACCTTTGCTGATGTTCAGGCAGACTGCCGCCACAGGCTTCTCTCATCCACTAGGTGGTCACCTGGTCAGACAGGACGTGCCCTTCCTAAACCTGTGCTGGCTGGATCTGATCCTTCCTTGGTTGTCTTGTATATGCTGTGTGATCACACTCAAGAAGCTTCTCTCCATAACCTTGCCGGACACTGAGGTCAGGCTGATATACCTGTATTTCCCAGATCCTCCTTTGAGCCCTTCACTTTTGCCAACCTCCAGTCAACTGAGACCTTCCCAGTTATCCAGGACTGATGATAAACAATGCAGAGAGGCTTAGCAAGCTCTTACACCTCCTCCCTCATCACCCTGGGATGAATCCCATCCAGTCCCATAGACTTCTGAGCTCTATGTAGGTCAGCAGGTCCTAGCTGCTTCCTCCTGGATCACAGGGAGTCTATTCTTCTTCCTGTCCCTGCAGCTCAGGAGGCCAGCTGTCCTGAGGATAAACTGGTCTTACTGTTGAAGACTGAGGTAAGATAGGTGTTAATTACCTCAACCTTTTCATTGCCTTTGGTGACTATATTGCCCCCAACAAAGAATGGAGATTTTCCTTGCCCCTCCTTTTGCTATTAATGTATTTATAAAACGCACTTTTTTATTATCCCTTACACAACTGGCCAGATTAACTTCTAATTGAGGTTTTACCTCTCTAATTTTCTTTCTGCATGACCTAACAATATCCTTAAACCCTTCCTGAGTTGCCTGCCCCTTTTTCCAAAGATGATACACCTTCTTTTTTCTCTGAGTTCCTGCAAAAGCTCCCTGCTCAGCAAGGCTGGCCACCTTCCCAACTGTCTTATTTTTGGCACATAGGGACAGCCTGTTCCTGCACCTTCAAGATTTCTTTCTTAAAATATATCCAGCCTTCCATTGCCTATTTGTTTTTAAGGACTGCTTTGCAAAGGACTTTCCAAATCGCTGTCCTGAGCAGGCCAAAGTCAGTCCTCTGGAAGTTCAGGGTAGATGTCTTGTTGACATCCTTTGTTACTTCACCCAGTACAGAAAACACTAATATTTCGTGATCACTCTGCCCAAGATGGCCATCAACCAACATAATACCCACCCTTCTTTCTTTGTTCACAAACAACAGGTCTAGCAAGGCACCTCCTCTGGTAGGTTCATTTACCAGTTGTGCTAGGAAGTTGTCTTCCACACAATCCAGGTAACTCCCAGACTGCATCCTCTCTGCTGTGCTGTATATCCAGCAGACATCTGGGAAGTTGAAGTCACCCATGGGTACAAGGGCCAGTGACCAGGAGACTTCTGCCAGTCTGTATTCTGAGTGGGCACACAATTGAGTGGTCTATAACACACTCTCACTATGTCATCCACTCTGCTGACTTTCACTCTGATCTTTACCCATAGGCACTCTGTCATCTTCATCAACCTCACCTGGAATAGATTCAAAGTGCTCCCTAAAGTACTCACCCCTCATGCTTTGCCTGTCTCTTCTAGAGAGCTTAAAACTATCCATTGCAACAATTGAATTGTGAGAGTAATCCCACCACGTTTCCATGATAACAACTGCATCATAACTTTCCTGCTGAACAATGGCTTCCAGCTTCTCCTGCTTGCTGCCCATACTACGTGCATTGGTGTACATGCACTTCAGCTGAGCTAACAGTTTTGCCCTGTCACAGGCCTGTCACCCCTAGGCTCATCTCTAGTGAGCCTTACCTTATCCTTTTCCCACTATAAGCCTAATTTAAAAACCTCTCAATCAGCCCTGCTAATTCCCAGGTCATAATTCTTTTCCCTCCCTGACTTAGGTATACCCCATTTGACATGAGCAAGCCTGGTGACATGTAAACTGCCCCATGATCAAAAAATCCAAAATTCCACCTATGGCAGCAGCCTCTTAGCCATGTAGTCTATTGGTTATTTGGCTGATTCTGCCTAAGCAACTCCCCTAGATGGCTCTTCATCAGATCAGTTTCCTGGCCCTCAGTTTTTGGAACCTCATGCCTTTAATGGGCCTGATGTTTTGTCTGCCTGCACTCTCTGTCACTCTCAGTGTCCCCTGACACTTCTGAAAGCTAAAAGTTTTGGCAGAGCTAGTCCCCACCAAAGCAATGCATTCCTCCTGTCAAATTCATCTTCACAATGGTTGAGGTCCCTGCTGTATACCTAGGGGACGAAAAAATGGGGAGATTTGGGGCAAGTCACTTCACTTTTACTGCTGAGCTGCTGACCAGGGATATAACACTTTAAATGTACAACCCAAAGAGCCTCTTGCAATCAAGACCGTAATTTTTTTCAGCTTCCTTATGTCCACTTTCATGCAGTGATAAGTAAGTGAAGTCTGTGAAACGTATCAGCAAAACTTCAACTGTTTGTGATACTGATCAAGAGGAAGTCTTAAGCGATTGTAGATCACACCTTTAAAACAAAGAAGTGGTTTGTTAACTTGAAGACTGTTCCAATTTCTAAGCATGATGGATTTTGACAGGCCTCATGTAGACTAACCACTGTAATGAAAAACTGTCAACCATTATGGTGCTGTGAATTAAATCTTCTCCTGAACAACTGAAGGTTTGCCTTTTCAAAAGGTTATCATCTTGCATAGTCCACAGTTTCTCTTTCTGTTTTTTTTCCTGAAAATTACTTCAGTTGTGTAATTGTCAAAGATTTAATATATGAGCTCTACAATAAGGACATTTTCTAAATTAATTAGCCTAAAGCAGAAATAAAACGTCTTTGCTGTTACAACAATTCCCATTGCAGCCATATTTCAACATACCTCAAAGCTTGAACAGCATTCAAAGGGTTTTAATTACTTTTTTTTTTTGTGCTGAGCAAAAGTACAACTATCTTAAAGAACATCACATAAAACACATAGCATTATTTCTCCATCTCAGTGATCTAATTTTTACTGTTTTGTATTTAGGTGAACAAAACATACAGTCTGAACTGTTTGGGGAAGAAAAGAACTAGTATATGTGTGGTACACTGTAAAATTATTATTTATAATTGTAGTTATGTTTTACAAACACAGAAATGGACAGCATTATTAACATAGCAATTCAGTTTATTTATTCTTGTTTTAAGTGGTTATTTTAGGACTTGTCATACATAAGTAGTAGAAAGGGCTAAATTAATATAAATTCATCTGAATTGCCTTTATTTCTGAAATCGAATAATGCATATCATCACTCTTTCTGTCATTTTTTTGCAGTTGTTAAAGCAGATAAGCTGCACTGTGAAGTTTCAAGTTTCTGTCTTAAAAAAGCTCCAGTAGTAATATCGCATTTTAAAGCAGATGAAATTTTAATGTAGATTTTCAAAATGTTAAAATAGCTAGAAAATGAAAATCCTTTGCTTTTCCTTTGTTTTTGCTTTCTTCTTTCTATTGCACATATCTATGTACAGTGAGAGTTGTTCTAAAGAAGCGTTTCTGGAGAAATCAAAGCTACACAGCAATAGAAATGAAATCTGTACTGGTATCTGGGACAAATGAAATCTGTACTGGTATCTAGTTTATTTTCCATGTAACTCCAGAAGTGAAAAGACAGCCCTGTCAAGCTGCAGTGATCAGACATAGCAGCTCAGCAGTGTATCCGTAAGGGTACCTCAAATAGGCTTTTGCAGGTCTTAATAAATTTTGTATTTGTTTCTCAAAGCCCTCTTGTGGTCCATTGCAAAATAATATATGGCTAAAATACAAGGCAATTACAGCAATTCAAATTTTGGAAAACTGGGCTCACAGGGGGTAGAATCTGCTATTCTGGTGTTATAAATCCTTCTGACTCCACAGGCATCAATACTGATTTATACTCTACAAGGGTTTGATAATCTCAATGTGTAAGAAAAAAGTTCCCTAAAGATGTGATCCAAACATCAGTGAAGTCATTGGGAGGTTTTCCATTAATTTCAGTGACTTTTAAATCATTCTGCAAGCATTTAATGTGCATCTATTTAAAAAAAAATAAAATACAGGTAACCCTGGAAGCCAGTGCAAACACATATATATTTTTAAGAAGATATATCCAAGACATTAAACTTCAAATAAAACTTCAAACAAGAAGGAGATTTAGAATCTTTAACAACTGTAGGCAATGAATTCCACAGATTATCACCACTCTTACAGACTGTGCTTTGCAAACCCGCCATACGTTCCTTTAGCTTTTATCTTCATTGTGAAGTGCATGTAAAAACATGCACCAGTATGGCGTAGTAGGATTACAGTGCAGAGAGAACTGTTTATAGCAAAGACTTAGAGTTGGACAATTAATGAGATGAATTTTGATGGCGTGTCCAGCTGCATGTATTGTGCTCTGCCCGCTTTCATTTTTCCCCCCACTGTTTTATAGCTGACCACTGGAGGCCTGAAGGGACATGTTCCAACAGAATATGTATGTTTGTGAGATGTGTAATTGACTTCATATACAGTCTAATGCATTAACAACTACAAAATTGAGGAACCAGAGTGAATGTTTATTGGAGAACAGAGGGAGACAATTCCTTTTAGCAAAAGTACTGTACCTTTGTGCCACAACAGGCTGCTTGTGGACCTCTAGTATAAAATAAGATATAGATATAGACACTGACTTCATGAATAAAATCCAGGTTGTTGGGTCTTTGAGCATGTAGCTCTCTTGCTCAGAAATCTGTTTCTGCCATATTTGGATACTCTTATTTGTCTACTTTTTCTGGCCTGGTGAGGGTAACATTTCTAATTAAAGCATCTTGGCTATTAACAAAAAGCAATTCTTTGTATTTATAATAAAAATGCTCGTATGACCATTTCGAAAAGTTTGTATTACTATCACAAAATATCACAACACAGGAAAAAGCATTTTTCTCACACAGCCAATTGCATGTGAAGAGGGAAATAGTACTGCTATTACCCAGTTTATGAAGTCATAGAAGTCATGACTTCATTATAAAAAGAATAGTTAACTGAAGATGCTGGAGAAATTTTCTAGTTTTGTCCAGCATCAGAGGAGAACCAGTATGAATAAAACTATTATAATAAATGATTTTAGGAAAAAAAAATGAAACCTGGATTTTAAAGAGACAGTCTGGTTTTGAGTTATTAGAGATATAGGGACAATTTGAAACACCATGAAAGAAAATCAAACTTTGTCTGAGTTAATGGTTTTTAAGGAGGTAAGAAGAGTCCGTTCTCATCACACATTATTAGTTTTACTATTACTAAATAATATCTTCTGGTTTAGAAGAAAGAACAATATATTGTGATTATGGTTTACTATTACTAAATAATATCTTCTGGTTTAGAAGAAAGAACAATATATTGTGATTATTTTTTATTTGGTTCATTTATGCTTTTAATGCTTTCTGCCATTATTTTGAAATAAAGTTCTAAGGAGTTAGCATGGGAAAATAATACAGTTTAAGGTCCTATTAAAAAAATTGCTCTTACTGTATCAAATAGAGTTCAGCTACACTGAAGTCAATATGGTCTTTTGGCCACAATTACTTCTTGGGCTGTAAACAAATTTGCATTTTCGAAGGACTTTTACCCTTGCACGAGAGAGCAGTACAGCTGCTGGCACTTTTGCCCCTTTACATTCTTGTTTGGTTATATTCAGAAAAGGGGTTATGCTGCTGACTCAGAGAATGAAGTGGTAGCCATTCCTGACGTAAGGCACGTGAGAAATGACGGCACAAGACTCCACGGACATTGGTGTGGCAGTCCGGAGTAGTCTGTCACTTCCCTGCAGAAACTTCTAGCTCTTCTCTTTCCACTGATATCTTGAAGGTTGCCCATAGGCTTTTTCTCTGATTGTTTCCTATGTTATTCCTGGTTTCCCCTCTTCACCCTCAATACCCACCCTCTTTTACTGAAAACAGAAAAAGTTGCCACACCAGTAAACTTATTGAGATGTGGATCCAGAATCCAACATGTTCCATGAGAATTTTTCCATGGACATCACTGGCTTTGGAAGAGGTTCTTGACACAGCCAGAAGAACTAGCCTTCCAATCTTTGAGCTTTTCTGCTGTGGCATGAAAATATACCTTTTTCTGTTTCTCGAGCTCCCATGCCTATTGTCTTTGATGATGAATCTTTCTGTTATTAAATGGAAGAATTCCATAAAATTCAGATGTAACACGCAATTAGTGTTTTGAAGTGCATAATTGATGGAAATCTCTTCATTATTCTGAGGAAGTAGGTGAAATGGTACTAAGCAACAATGGGCATTTCCTGTCCTGTTCAGAAAATGAAAATCATCAGCACAGCCATAATGTTATTATGCTTATTTTGTCAGGTTTCAGATGGCTCTGAGTTATTGATAAGAATAGGTATAGGTTTAGGCAAAATAAGCTATATTTCCAATTGACTTCTGTTATCAAACTCTTTGTCTTGATTTAATAATCAAAATTGTCATAGTAAATTGCTGAAACCAAGTTAATTTTCTTTTGCTTCTTTACCAGCGTATGAGTGGCATTGATTCAGCTGTTAAGACCAACTTTTATGTAATTCTTACTGTCTATCAAAAGCATGGTCATAAAAATGTGACTTAGGGTCATGTCTTAATTGGATACTTACCACAGAAAAATCTGTCATGATCAAATGAATGCACAGATTTTATTATCAGGGAAGTATAATCTGAAATATTTGATTTTTCAGCTTACAATTTTTGAATATGTTTTCAAAAGGTCCAGTGCTCTGTGTAAAGGAAAAATGTGTATGGAAGTTTTAGTCACAAAAACATTTTTCCAAAAGTTGTAAAAATGAAGCTGAATTAGTAATAAATTATTCAAAACCATCTGGGGGCCTTAGTTATACTGTCTGTTTCTTGGCTTTAGGTGTCTATTCTTCCTGGAGTGTGTCATAGTTTCTGTTAGAAAGCACAAAAACCTTACCAGATGATGTCAGCACAGACAAGGTGGCTCCTGGCAGCAGATATTAAATAATGGCTGGCCTTAAACACTGTGAAAAGCATTTGGCTAGCTGGTAGCAGGCTGTACTGTGTGACCTCTCCTTCCCTTCTAGGTACTTTAGTCCCAGCCAGCAGAGTCCCTGGCACAGGGATGTTAGCACGAGCTTGGAAACATGTCCTTATCAGGCAGAGGTACAGAGGCAGCTCTTCACCCACTGCTGGCTCCTCTTTGATCTCCTTTGGCAGGAACCCTCCCTGAAGATTGCTTTCTTGAATTGCTGAACATCTTCCTCTGTAAAGAGCAAAATGTATTAAAATAGGAGTTCCCAAGGTTTTCTTTCTGGAGGGCTGTATGATAACTGGGAAGACCATCACAGAAGTCAACCACCCTCCAATACCTTAGGGCTTCCCCATTCCCTTTCTCCGCTGTTCCAGACCCCTCAAGGCTATGTATGAAGCCAAATGCCTGGTCTTTTCGTTCTTTATTCTCCCAGCTGCCGTGAGTGTGCTGGACTATTGCCCAGTCCTGGCAATGTCAATGGAGCAGACCTTGTTGAATTTTCTTGGGGTTAATAAAAAGGCATAAAATGACTGGGAGTTTGGGGCACTCACTGAAGCCTCAAGGATCTATCAGGTGAGTCAGTGCCAGTCTCTGACCACTCATTTAAATCCTGGCATGAGGCTTTCAGCGCTCTTTTGGGAATCTCTGCACTAGAGGGGATCTGCCTTATACCCTGAGCTGGGGCTGTCATGCTACCATTGCCTTATTTGTAAAAAAATGCATCTTCATGCTTATGCAACAAGTATGAAGCAAAACTCCCCCTGCCAATCAACAAACAAACCCAAGAATGCTTTTCCAACTATGTACCTGGATCTGTCTTCTGAATTTGTTGTTTGTAAGTCCTTTCAGGTATAGTCTGAACTCCTTGTTGAACATACTGCTTTGTAAGAACTTGCTCAGCTTCTCTGGCTGATGATGTGGGAATGTAAGTCTCTGTTTCCCCTTCCAAAGAGGAAACACAAATTTTGATCCACGTTTCAGGTTTTTGTATTTTCCTGTTTCCACTTGTCTTACCAGGAACCAGGCAGCATTGATATTTTAAGATATTTGACCTCTCTCTTTGGAATGACTCAAAACTCCTGTCTTTCATATGTCTGAAAAAGAATTGGTTAAAATGTTTTCTTTTCCTTGCCCTTGTTCTGTACCTCTCAGTGCCCTTGGCAGCCTGTGTGCAGCTCTCAACAGCTCCTCTACTACTGGTGTTGACTGACTACCCTGCAACACCTGTCTGTTCCCTCACACCAGCCTAGCCATGATACAGAGGTGAAAGAATCCTTATAACACAAGAAATGGTTTTCACCTTTTCCTCTGAAATGAACTTTTCTTGCAGCAGGCTACATCTCAAATAAGCTCAGAAACTGCTGATGAGTTCTACTTCCCAACACACATCCAAACACCTCTTGCTGCCCTTCCACCTTCATTCATTCCCTCCAGTGCCTTTTCTTTCCCCTTTCTCTGGTTAGTTTGGCCTGTGAAACACTGTGTGGTGTTATCCCCAGGAGGGATAAGAAGGAAGAAGAAGCTAAAGGAAGTGGCCAACCGAGAGACAGGAGTCTTCTGGCAGGGCCAGTATGTGGCAGAACTTCCTTCTAAGCCAGCCAGCAATCAGAAGATATAAATAATCTGAATGGCACCAGCTGGGAAGTTCAGTCAAAAGGTGCCTCATCCCTGGTGGGCAACAGACAGTACCTTATGGACCAGACCCAGCCTGCAAGCTGGCTGCATTACAGTCCTGCCTTAAGCTTAAATTGAAGCATATAATTTTCCTTCTAGAAGAATGAAAAAAATTGCACTTAATTTACTGAGCTACTTTGGAATATGAGATGTAATTGCTAGTTACTTGGATAAGTGTTGCTCCCTTATTTGAATTTTCCAGAGAATGATGTGCATTCCATCAGAAACTCATGCAGTTCTGATTCCCCCCTTCTCCTCGCCTCATTAACCCCCACAGCAGATCTTGATGTGTAGTTTGCTGTTCCTGCTACCTGGCCTGGAAATCCAGCCTCTGCCCTATTGATTCTTTCTCCACCACAAAGAACTTGCTTAAGCTGAAGGCTGCATTCTAGAAAATGGTAGTATGTTCCAGTTAAAACATATATATTTTCTTCCTCCATGAAGAATGCCTTTATACTTCCTCAGCAGGTAGATTCCAACTAGCGCTCCTATGTCACTTCCCCCTAGTCCTCTTGCTACTTTAGTGTTGTCAGTTGTACAGTAGTTAGCCATTTGGTATTGATATTGTTCAGTGATTTTGGCAGGGCACCATATCATACAGCCCCTCTCTACAACGGGGCTCAGGTCATATAAAAACATGTTTTCGAAAAACCACCCAAACCTCCGGCTACCTTCCTCAGTCTTAACTAACAGACAGGCACGATTTGATAGAGGAAGAGCATTCAAGGACTCCAGTGACAGAATTTCCCGGTATGTGGTTTGTAGTGCTATTCCTCCACTTGTCTTTACCACAGTACTAGGCAATCCCATTTAAAATGCCCAGTGCTTCTTCTTTTCACAGCAAATTAAATTCTCTGTGCTAGGTACAAACAAACTCATTCTCTGCTCTTTGTTACATTGCCTTGCATAGATTAATACTTTGTTTTGCTATTTCCGTTACAATCGTAAGCAATCCTGTCTGTGATCAATCCAGCTTCTGTACTTTCCTAGCCAGCAAAGCAGTGCATCTTTTTTGTCTGGTCTGATTGCTTTGCTTAATATTACAGATTTGCGATTCACTATTGTATTCCAATAACTTTTTGACCTGCATTACTAATGAGGTAGTTTTGTTCTAGGCTAGCCTGTACTGTCACGTCCCACACACAAATTTTTTTTTTTGGTGGCTGGATGCCTGAGATGATTTTTTTAATCTCTGCAAGCTTTTCCAAGTTCTCAATTCTATACATGTATTTTGGTACAAGAAAATAGGGCAGAGGGAAATCCTAGCTTCTCTTTTATTCCCTAACTGTCTTGTCTAGTAGGAAGTACTTAATGATCATTCTTTCTGAGTTACTTTATAAGTCAAGCACTTTCCCTGGATATCCTGATCAAAAGAAGGAAAAGAAATACCTCCTGGCAAAAGCCACAGACTTTTGGGACTACCTATGGATGTACTGCACACATACAAACAGGAAGCACAGTTATTATGCTACAGGATTTAAGCCACATCAGTATTTTGGTAGAACATGGGAGAAAGAGTTCAAGGAACCAGGCTGCAACTTCTCCATGAGAGTCAACCTTGAAGTACAAAAAGAACTTGTTGAATTGCTCGGGGACTTGATAAAATAATAGTAATGAATGCACTTGGACAGAAAGACAGTTGTTAACATGCTCATATTTTCTGGCAACAGGAGTGTGAGAGCTGAAGTCAATGTAATTTCACTCTATCTGTGTTCAGGAAAAGAACACAAAGAATCTGATTTTTTATTAAGCTGGCAGTACAGAGACTCACAGTTTCTGAGTTCTGGAAAGCCAGACATTCTTCTTAACTGAAGAATATTAAAACAAGACAGTTTGAACTCTACTTTAGGCCCAGGAGTGTAAAGCTGGAATAAGTTCACTGGTTTTGATGAGGATACTTTGGATTTACACCAGTAACTGAGAATAGAACTTGGCTCTGTGACTTATGGTGGTAGGGAAAAGTATGATCCAAGACGTGCAAGTGATCACAGGAGTATTCTCATACTGGTTCTATGCTTAACTTTTAGATGCAGGATTTCAGACTGTGGAACAAAATCCAGCTTATACAAGAGTACCTCTAAGCAACCTGGTAAAGAGGACCTATGAGTAGCAACCTAATGCTTGCATGACTCATATAGCTTTCCTGTATGGGTCTGTCTTGCCTCATGAGAGTAGATTCAGAAAATATGGTTGTGTTTTATTTTTTTATTTAAATCTATAGGTATAACACACAAAAGTAAGTTTATGCAGTAATTGTTTGGAAAAACGTTATGTGGTGTTGCAGAAACTGAAGAAGCCTAAATACTTTGTATTATAATGCCTTTACAGAAATGTTAGCTATGGAGTAGATCATTATAGATACTGGCAAATCAGCTTTTGAACTGCAGCATTATTCCTTCTAGCCTAAAATTATTTTATTGTAGGTAACTAGTTTACAGGTGAAATTATTACAAACGCAAAAAGGCTGCCTAAGCCTCATATGCTGTTTTCAATCCTTTGTGAGAACATGTATGGAAAGTCTTACAGACATAAAGCTAGAACCAGTTCAAGGCTTCAAAGATAGTATTTTTTTTGTATTTCTGATAATATTCCATATCCTGCTGTGACTTTCCAGTTGCTTAGTTGCTATAATGCAAAATCTTTCTGAGCCTCACTTCTTGGCATGATAAATCCACAAATACTCTGTTTTAATAAGATACACAGATGGGAAAGTTTCTAAGAAGTATTGAAGCCATTAAATTTGCATTGCGTTTTCTATAGTTTAGTAATCACTGAGAGGGAGTGGATCCCTCTGTGACCTGGCTAATTGCAGTGAAAATTACAGAGTATTAAAAACAAATGGAAAATGGAAAAGAAACTTGCAGTAGGATTTTGAGAGGAGTTTTCAATCTTATGGACAATCATTGTCATTTGAGTGCCCAGTTGCCTGAGGCTGCATTGGAAGTCCCACCATGGAAGCTGGAAAAAACAAAACCCTAGCTAATCCATGGCTCTAAACTTTAAAAAACAAGAAAGTATAGTCATAGACTAAATAGAGCATGATTTCAGACCATGCTATGATTCTGTCACTGGCTTTAATTTGACAAACATGTTCATGTGCTTTGGTTTTTCCTAGCGACAGAAGAAAATCAATAGAAGTGTCATCAAGCAGCATATTTTGCCCTTTATTCACTTTGATAATTCCTCCTTTAGCTGGAAACTGCTGCCAGTGTACTTAAAATGTAAAGTCTTAATCATACAATCCCTTAAACTTTGTGAGGTGATATTTAAATTTTAAAGGGATGATACAAGAAAATCCAAACACTTCTGGTGTTAAAAGCTCATGGAACACAGTGTCTCTAACTTTTCCCCCAGTTCTAAATACTGAACAGTTGAAACCATGTGGAGTTCCAGTCCAGTAATGCACTTACTGTTTGCATAATACCTGAGGGACTTGAGTGGATATGAAATCAATCAAATCACTTCTGAAGTTAAAATAACTAGATAATATTTTCAGACACATTCTAACCTAGTGTACTCCAAGAAAACAAATATGCTTTCGATTTTTTTTTTACTGTTTGGTACTTCTTTTAGCCTCCATTTTCCATTATTTTCTCATAAGAAACTAGTATAAATTAATAGACTGACTTCATTAGTGTTGGTTTCTTTTGAGGCAGAGAACTGTGCCTTGATGCTGTAAAAGAAGTGACTAAACACGTCTCTTTGGGCATAATGAACAGGACTTTTATTCATGTCATTAAAAATTATATATTTAGTTATATCTACTTTCTAGTGAAGAGTATGTTCAGTCACACAGAAGGCAGATCTGTTTTATATGACATTTCTTGAGAGTTATTTTTGTGAAAGTCCATTACTATTCTGTATTCTGTTTATATTTTGGGGGAATTTCCCAAACAGGATTGTTGCACATACTTAATGCCTACAGAAACACCAGCACTGCACAACTACAGTAAAATGTGTACAACTTCTTGGGTGATGGAAGTATAACATGGGTGAAACCATGAACACAAACGAATTCAATATGCCTGTCTGGTTTTTCTGGGATTTTAGTTTTGCTCTGTTCATAGAAAATATCCACAGGGTAGATCCAAGTACTATCCAGACATTCCTATTTCAGTTCATGTCCTCAATGGTTTTGGGAACAGAAGAATTTTTATAAGTGTTTTATGTTCTGCTCACAGTAAGGCAGAAATATTTCTAAGAGTTGACAAAGCTCTTATTTACCTTTCTTGATCCTTCTGTAATAATGACACAAGACCGAAAGGTTTTATCACTGCTATGATGATGGACTACTGTAGAGCTGCACATTAAGAAATCTGAGACTCCAGTCGTGAGAGAGTCTTAAGCCTACAAAGGAAAACTGTTTCTCCGTTACATTTAACCCAAATATTGATCTATGTGCTCAGACTGTAGCTCTATTGTTTTCTTGCTTATTGGATATGTGTTTATTCAATGATTTTTTCTATCAGTATAGCAATTAAGCACCACATTGGGTAGCAGTTCATAGGGGAATTAGTAGTATTTCTTGCAATACATGTTGCAGTATGTCTGTATTTAGTGAAAGACTAGTGGAATCAGAATCCATTCCCCAGTAGATATCATCATGATTGATAATTGATAATTTTCCATTTAGACAGAGGAACATATCATCAGAAAAAATGGACATATATTGTAGTTGCACTTAAAATACTACTCATTAATATATTGATAGGCCTTCTCCAAAATTATTCAGTTAGAACTTTGTCTCATTAGCCTGACAGTTCTCATTATAATAGTATACCAGCTTTTACTACATATTTGGAAAGCAAAAAACTAGGATGCAGTAAGGGCAGGGCAAATATCTTCTGTCCTTCTCAGAAGTTCCACTGCTACAAAATGTAGCTTATATTAAGGAGAAAATCACAAATCATACCAAATATTTTGTTCAGAAAGAGATGTCAAACAAGTTCAGATATGGTGAACCTGTTACCTCAGAAGACTGTCTAGCCAGACACTTTTAATTTTTAAAGAATTTGTAACAGTCTTAATATAAGGCATTTTGGAAATTCAGGAATGAAACAAGAGTAACTTTAAAAAGACTGAACAGCACAAGTAATTAGGCATACCTAATTAATTTTACTATTAATTTACCAAGATTTATAATGGTCTAGAGAGGCAGATAAACTTCTTGAAACTACAGTCAGGCAATTAATAAGCCTTAAAATGTAGATCTATTGGTATAGAAAAAATTATGTCACTTCTGAGCTGGTAAAATATTTATGGCATCTCAAGTACCAACTCCACAGGGTTATTTTTAATGTCTCAGTGCTGGAAAACATGCTTAATTTGAAAGTCCAAATTTGTTATCTTTCACACTGTACAGCTGACATCAGTCAGGGTGTTGAAATCCATCTTGACATGAGATGCTTTGAATGTCTTGGGAGCATGGAAAAAGTTGTGTGACTAAATCTTTGCCTTCTCTTAGATGAATCTTTCAGGCACAGTTCTGGCATTACATTAGACCGACACTCACAACCAGGCTAATAGAAGGCTTCTCCTTCTTTTTGTCTTTACTGCTGCATATGTAGCCTCATTGATTCATCCATCTCTTTTTCTGTCTCCCAAGCAATCAAGGCAAAACAAAGAAAAGAAACAAAATTTGTGCCACATGTAACTAAGAAGGCTTGTTGGACTTTTAACCTCATTTATTTGTATTCATTTCGTAAATCCTTCACAGCAGGAATTGTGTCCTTCCCAAGTTAGTACACGATGCAACCCCTGGAGGGGGCCTTCGGGAATTAATGCCATCAATCCTAAAATAACAAGTGCTGAGTTTGATCCAGAATAGTGTTTTTGCAGAACATATGCACTGAATAGTCTGTTTCCAAACTTACTGCACTTAACAGACTAAAAGGCAAAATCTTCCCATCTCTTCACTCTACAACTAAACAAAACCTTCTACAAGGCTTTCAGTAGAACTAGTAGGCAAATTTCATAGCTCTCAAGATATAATACAACAAAGCTGAACTATGCTACAGCTACAAATCTTCACCTGCATTTCTGTATAGATCTGCTTGATGGTCTGAACTAGTCCTGACATCTAACTTAAAGACGTACATAGGTTAGATAAGTATAGAAATACCATAACATGTTTTGCATTTTAAATTGAATATACCAATATGTAAAAGTTACTATATAACATAGACCAAAAGCTGTTGCACAACTTATAAATTTTTTCAGAATCTTTTCTGCAGTTTACATTTCTTCTGCTAATTATTTCCTTTCAAGGTTTCTGAATGCCTCATTGATTTTTTTTTACCTATTGTGCCCACTTGTGACAAGTTATTCCACTTTCAGACAGTGATAACTAGTAAAGAAAACTGCCCAATGTGTCACCCTGTACTTACCACAGTAAACAATATAATAGTGTGAGCCCTTCCAGGGATCAGGCTGTTACAACTTGGTAATAGCCATTGTGACACTTGCAGGGGTGGTTGCCTGGGACAAACTCTTACAGGTGTGTGAAACTCACATGTCTCAGTCATTTTCTGTGGTGCCACATGGGACCTTCTGGTCTGTATTCTCCAGCTCTGCCTCCTGCCATGTCTCATTTTTCCAGATCCCTTGCCTGCTGTTGCGCTCCCAGTTTCAGTTGCCATTCTGTTGATTTGGCTGCAGTCAGCAGAGTTTATGACTGTTTTATACAAGCCCTGAGAGGTAGCTTTGTTGGTGTGAATAATTCTCTCTCTATATCCCTTAATTGCTGCTAATATTTATTTTATTTTCGTAATAGCTCTAAGCCAGATTTTCCATGAGGAGGTTACCAATAATGCTGCATGCCCTGAGGAGTTCATGTGCATGCTCTCCTGCTGTGTCAACTTTTTACTCATTCTTGGTAAACAGATCTTGTCTGGGACAAGTGTGACCTGAAAGATGACATGTGGTGCACTGATGCTCATCTGGATTTTAGGAAAATGCATGACCAGTTGAAGTCAGTCCCATATCTATGACTGTTGGTGATATCAGGTTCCTTTCACACACTGTCTCCTCTGCTTGAGCAGCCAAAGCCAAACTGCTTCAAGGGACAGGCCGGATTACAGCAGTGCTATTTAATTTTTTACCCAGCATTTAGCTCCCCACATTTTCCTTGTGGATTGCTCCAAACTGCCAGTCCAACCACGTGATTCAATGTGCAGCCAGCTGGCCAGAGTACACTCAGAGCCTGGTCAATCTTTGGAAAGAACTACACATGCTGCCTGATTTCAGCTGAAATAATGGAATATCCATAAATACAACATGATTTTTGAAGAGGTTGAGCAGCTAGTCATTTGTCAGATTGGTTACCAATGATAGTCTATCCATCAAACAAATTAAAGGGTTTCTATAAAGGCAAATCAGAAAACAAGATTGTGGAAAACTGTCTCAAGTATTTTTCTGGTGATCCAAAACCCGAGCTTTGCCTCTCACAATTCAATTTCTCAACAGAAGCAAAAAAAGTTGGAGATAAAAGACATGAATAAGAACTGGTTACAGAATAGAATAGATTGCAGTGCACAGGATTGCAGTGCTTGCGTCTTAATACTACCTCACAATGTGAACCCAAGCATGGTAGAGGAAGATGACCCAAAGATCCATGAAGTAAATTCATGAGACCACAAACTCCTGCAGATATCCTGGAATGAAAAAATATACCTAGCCTAGATTATTACAGTATTGATTCTATGTACTTTTAGTTCTTATTTTTCTAGTTAATGAAATGCATAAAATTTTAAAGTTTGTCTACACTCTCAGATTCAGAACCACTTAGCTCTTTTACACCTTCATCGTCTGGCTTGCCTTCATCTTTATATACAAGAACTGGCAGAAAGATTAGAACAGTAAAAAGAAAAAGTGACTTCCAAACAGCATTGTGGGCTTCATAGGCCTCTGACCTAATTTGGATACCTCTTGGCCTGGTTCACAGAATCACAGAGCCAACTAGGTTGGAAAAGACCTCTGAGATCGAGTCTAACCCATGACCCAATACCACCTTGTGGCTTATGAACTAAAAACAGTAGTTAAGTGAGAGGCAGACATCAGGCCTGAGAACTGCTGAGCAGATGCTGTACAGCAGAACTACATAGCAGTTACTAACTTGTTTTCTTTTCATAGATATCTTGGGCTTTCCATGCCACAGTCACTTGTCTTGCCTTTTAACTAGTATTTAGACCATCCTTATTAATCAGCCTGCTTATAGGATAGGAAATTCATTAATCAGTTATTTGAGCAAGGGGATAAAATCCTGGCCCAACTCTCGTTGACCTCAATGCATGGATTTTACTCCTAACATCTTGAAAAAGACAGTGACTTAGGTATTGCTTGCTTCTCTAAATACAAACAGATTATGCTATTAAATTACCTCATCATTTTTATATTAATGTGGGATTTATTTGTAAGGCAGAATACAAACATGAATGCTGTAATAGCTGAGAAACATAGTGAAAATAAAAGCTGACTGATGTCTTTCAGGAAATACATTTACTTTAATTCATGACTCAGGTTCAATTCTTGTCATTATTTTGTTGTGATAAATTCTAAAGAAAATAAGATTATAATGATAAAACAATATCTCTTATCAATGAGTACCTAGAGCACACATGCAAACAATTAGATTGTCTGCCTACTCTGCCAGCTAAATACCACCTCTGCTTAACTTTTTACTATTATTTTCAAAACCGTCTTTGAAGTTTGATCTGGAACAGCTCATCCCCTGAACAATGTCTCAGACTTCTCTGCAAAAAAGAAATAATTAAATTACAAGAAAAATAAGCTATTTGATTTTTCCCATGATTAATACTATTTTTTGCCTGAAACCTACATTCAGGAGATTTCTCCTGTCATATGTCCTTTGTTGATATGCTTCTGAGTTGCTTGAAGTAAGAAATCTGTCAATTACAGCAATACAGAAGTATTAAAAATTAAAAGTGTTTGGTCATTTCATTTCATTGAAAGCTAATTTTTTCTTGGGAAGGAACAGTCAATTACTTTTTTGATCTAGAAATAAAAATAATTCTAAAATTTTTATTACATGAAATATTGGCTTTTTTAATTTAATTTCCCCTCCCCAGTCATTTATAAGTTTATGACATTTAATGGTATGTAAGAAGTTAGCACTAATAAGCAGTGCTAGGTAGTGTCAACTGCATACTTAAATCTGAAAAGACATCTCAAAGGAAGAATGAGGAACAATTAAAATCAAACTTTATATGTAGTAGCCTATTACATTGTCTTTTTTTATTGTCAGTCAAGATAAATTGACACTATCAAAGTGTGACAATTTTAAATGTCCACTTGATGAAATGATTTACATTTAAAAGCATCTGCAACTATACTGTTTTGACATAGAATCACTGTCTCAGGTGGCACCCAACAGGAAAAAGACTTAAGGTGCATGTATTGCCATGTTCCATCCCTTCAGCTTTCCACATCATTCCTATTTTTCTATGCTTTGTCTTAATATATAATTTTAAGACTTTCTAACTCTAGAAAACTAGGTCATTGAGAGTAAAACTCTCTCCCACTACTGTTTTTCAAGCTGCAGATGGTGATTTAGTCACTTGCATAATAAACCATCAACAGCAGGGAAAAGAATGAACAATTCCTGAATATTTTTCCATTTAGCTTTTATAAGGTTGGCATGCACAATTAAAGTCTTCTAATGTAGTTAAGGTAATATTATGAGAAAAGAGTCTAATTGGTTATCACAGGAGAATTAATGGAAAAAACCCCCACTAATCTGACAATTTTTTTAAAAGAAGTAGGAGCAGTAATATTTTTTAATTTTGTCTATTCATTTAATTCATATTTATTTTGCAGTACTAAACTGGATCTTGATGTTCTAGTAGACCTTTAGTGATCATCATGAAATATATTTATTCATAGAGAATAAAATAGAACAGAATATTTCAGCTTGAAGAGATCTACAACAGTCATCGAGTCCAACTGCCTAACTACTTCAGGCTGGGATGGCCAATAATTAAAGCATGTTGTTAATGGCAGCATCCAAATGCCTTTTAAGTACTGACAGGCTTGTCACATTGACCACCTTTCTAGAAAGCATGTTCAGTGCTTGGCCACCTTCCCTGTAAAGAAATGCTTCCTGGAGTCCAGTCTGTACCTCCCTGGGTGGTTCCTTGAATCATTCCCAAGTGTCCTATCACAGGATACCAGGAAGAAAAGATCAGCACCTCCCTCTCCACTTCCCCTCCTCAAGAAGTAGAGAGCACTGAAGGCAATTCCTCAGCCTCTTTTGCTCCCAACTAGACAATTGCATGAAAATGTAGAATTTAGGAGAAAAATCAGAAAAATGAAAGGAAAATAAAATTAAGCTATTTGCTTTGTCCTTACCTTTTCCCTTGAGGCATCAGATAATCATGAGATTATTCCAAAAGTGCAAACCCCTCTTCAAATATTATATATATATATATATATATATGAGAATCTGTGGGTCCTTGTGCGTGCCTGTTCTTAAATTCTTATTGATCCTTTTCTATTCTTGTGAAACTAGTTCTTCTCTCCAAAATTTCTTCTCTGGTTTCAGATCTTTTATATTGCTACTAACCAGTTTCCATTAGGATCAATAGCAAGAAAATTGTAGTAATATTTTCTGGGGGGATCTGAAAACTACAGATTTCCCAGGCCCATCCTGTGTAAGTTTTTAGCCATCTTATTAAGCAGTGAAGCCTAGAAGAAGGGGTTATAAGAAAGGACAGTTTTTCCAACATTTTTAAAATAAAAAATACATTTACAAGGTATGACTCAGTGATGTTGCAGCATACTGTATTTTCAGGGTTTTTTTACTATACCATGAAATCCCTGAATGTAAATGTAGTTACTGAAGATGGATCTATAACTTGTTGTAATTTCTGTTGAGATGCCATAAGAATAAGAGTACATAAGGTCTAATCTGGAATTAAAAGAAACCTGAATATTTAAGTGTCACACAGTAGAGTTAGATGCCTAATTTTCTTGACTACATAATGAAAATGGGATGTCAGCTTCAGTCATCCTGATATTGTTAAAAATTTTGCCCTAAATCTTGTAATATTTACTGCTTAGATATGATAGCAAATTCATAAATACAAATGTCAATAGCAGAATAGATCTAATTAGAAGATAAAGTGAGGATATAATTTTAAGGATTTATTTAGATATTGTCCAAAAAAGATATAGATTCATGCAAAGTCGGTATGCACATATACATATTTCCCACTATTTGATGACCTACAGAATCATTTAGATTGAAAAAGACATTTAAGTTCATCTAGTCCAATCATAAACACAGCACTACCAGGTCCACCTCTAAATCATGTCACTAAGTGCTACACCTACACAACTTTTAAATAACACTAGAGATGGTGACTTGACCTGGGCAGCCTATTCCAATGCTTGATAAACTTTCCGGTGAAGACTTTTTTTTAATATCCAGTATAAACTTCCCCTGACACAGCTAGAGGCCATTTCCTCTCGTCCCATCACTAGCTGTCTGGGAGAAGAGACTGATCCCCACCTCACTATGACCTCCTTTCAGGTAGTTGTAGACAGTGATAAAGTCTCCACTGAACCTCTTTTCCTCCAGGCTAAACATCCCCACCTTGCTCAGCTGCTCCTCGTAAAGCTTGCTCTCTAGACCCTTCACCAGCTTTGCTGCTCTTTTCTGACAGACTGTGGTGTGTCAATGTCTTTCTGGCATGAGGGACCCAAGAACACAGGATTCAAAAGAAGGCATCACCAGTGCTGAATACAGGGGAACAATCACTGCTGCAGTCCTGCTGACTACACTATTGCTGACATAGCCAGGATGTCTTTGGCCTTCTTGGCCATCTGGGCACACTGCTGGCTCACATTTAGCGGCTGTCAAGCAGAACCCCCAGGGCCTTTTCCACCAGGCAACTTTCCAGCCACTCTGTCCCCAGCCTGTAGCTTTGTCTGGGGTTGTTGTGACCCAAGTGCAGGACTCAGCACTTGGCCTTGCTGAACCTCATACAAGTGGCCTTGGCCCATCGATCCAGCCTGTCCAGATCCCAAGTTTCCCTGCCAACCAGCAAATCAACAGTCCTGCCCAGTCTGTGAACTGACTGACAGTGCACTCGATCTCCTTGTTCAGTTCATCAATAAAGACAATAAACAGGGCTGGCCTCAATACTGACTCGCAGGGAACCCCACTGCTGACTCACTGCCAGCTGGATATAACTCCATCCACCACCACTAGGACCAGCCTTTCAGACTGTTTTTAGCCAGCAAAAAGTGCACCTGCCCAAATCATGAGCAGCCAGTTTCTCCATGAGAATCCTGTGGGAAATGGTCTTAAAGTCCTTTCTGAAGTCCATATAGACTACATCCACAGCCTTTCCTTCATCTGCTAAGCACGTCATGGGTTCATAGAAGGTTAGCCAGGCAGGACCGGTCTTTCATAAACGCATGCTGGCTGTGCCTGATCCCTTGACTGTTGTGCTCATCTTGCATGATGGCATTCAGTGTGATCTCCTTCACGACCTTCCCTATTTCATGAGTTGCTAAGCCTACTATGGACCTAGTATAAAACTTGCTTGGTCTATGTTTCTTTATCAATTTATGTGTCCATGATAATTTGCATAGGACTATAGGTCAGTTAATTGCTATTCATCCATAGCAGTCAGAAATGGTAAGATGTAGAAAAACTGTATTACTGTCATGCTTTTTTTCAAAAATTTCATGTAATTTAGCAAAAAAGTCATGTGTAAAAATAACACTATTGTCTTGAAAAACTAGCAATCACAGTATAATTTTCAGTTTCTGAAAACACGCAGATTTCTCTGTGTATGTAAAATGTAAAACACATTTTGAAATTTCAGTATTCGGTGTTGTTGCATTGTTCTTTCTCTTTTGATTTATTGCACCAGTGCTGGTCTGTACTCTAACAGTATTGTCAGCTAGCCTGCTATGCTTTTTTTTTTAATTTTATGAACTTGTTAAGGATTTAATAATCTCTTATGTGTCTTAATATCAACATCAGTGTAAATTGAGAGCAGTGTCTTGACAGCCAGCATGTATTTTGGATGTGTATTACTAAATATACTAGTAGGCAAAAGAATTTCTTCCTAGATGAAATACCTGCTGAAAAAAGCTATGTGAAAACCCAGCTGGCTAGGAAAAGCAAAATGGTTAAATGGTGATGCCTTTTACACAAAACTCTGTGCTGCAAGTCTAAATATGAGAGATGTGCAGTTCCTGCAGTGTTACAGTCCATGATTTCATGCCAGTGACTTGGGATAGCATTTCCTCACATCTGTTCCTTCCTTATTTGTTTGCCAAGTATGCTAGAAGAAATTGTTTGAAACCATTTAAATACTTGCATTGTTGTTTATTTATTTTTTTTTAAATAAACTTTTTTCACATTAATAGTCTATTTAAACATGACATGGTCTGTCATAATTCAAACTTCAGTCTACTTTTCTTATGATTTTTGTTATACCACCGTGATTTTTTTCTTGGAACCATAGCTTGCAAACAAGTGATCTTCATGGGTGAAGGTGATTGTTTGTGATAGGAAAATCATGGAGAAAAACCATAATAGCTGTCTTTTTGAAAAAGGGGAAAAACAACACTTCCTCAGACCTGAACAGAAACTTTCAATTAAAATATTTGTCTCAACAAGAAGAATAGTCCAAACAAATAATCCTGATTATACAAGGAAAAAATTTAGACTCAAAAGATAAACAAATGATTTTAAATCACTTCAACAATTTGCACTTTCTGAACTACATTGGTGTCTTCTTGTTCTAATAGTTTCTGCTTACAGCTTCTTTACTACACTTCACTGGAAGAAAAAGATCTTCTACAGCCCTGTACATGGACTCTTTCATTGTCTTCTGTATGTCTGAGTTGACTCCCTTAACCCCTTTATTTCAGGCTACATAAAGATTTTTTTCCCCATTGACTAGTACACACTAAGGACCTTGGATTGTGGTTGTTTCTGCCAAAGTATATCTATTTTCAATTGTCTCATTTGTTTATTCAATGTATCAAATTCTGTAATTTAATTGTTTGTCAGCATTCAGAATTCTGATTTAAGCATAGTGAAGACAGAGTGTCAACCACTTTTATATGTGGACTGTGAAGTTTTAAATTAAAAGGTGTGGGTCTTAAGTGGATAGCTCTCTGTTTTTTAAAGACTGTGGGCACTTAGTGCACACATACATGTTACACCTCTGAGAGTGTTAAAGATGAAAGGGTTATAAATTCTTTCTTTTCCCTGACTGTACAGAAAGCACTGGCTGAATACAAGGTTACTAGACTATTCTTTTAACTCAGACAAAATAGCAGTGGCAATACTTAAGACAGGACCTGACAACAGGGGTCCTGAATATGGGTCATGCACCCTCTGCTATTACTTTTTCAAAAAAACCCTGAACAAAAGACTACACCTAAATCAGAGGAGTATAAAAGATTCTTCATTTGCAAAATTGCAATATTACTACTGTTTTCGTGTAAAGGTTGTATAACTTATAGCCTATCTCAATCTTTTTTTTTGGAACTGTGGGGTTTTTTTTGTAACAGTTGTATCCTAGCAAAGAGTGTAATTGGCTAGTAAGGTTTAAAATAAAAACCGAGGCAGGGAATAGAGCTTTTCCATCTTATCAACAATAAGAGTTCAGGCATGTAGAAATGAAACCAGCCTGCAAACTTCACTTGTAAAACCCCTGTGATATTGACTTAGCTGCTGTTTTAGCCCAGGTATGTTAAGTAGTGTGAACATACCTTGTGACTGAAGATCAGGAGGAACAGATGTTACACAGAAGAAGGGATGGAACTACAGATGCTGAGAGTTCAAATTTGTGTTGCCATGGATTGTGAAACTATGGAAATAGGGTTTCCTATTAGATTTTTAAAATTGCATATGTCACAAAGTAAGGTCTTTTGTGAAGATTTTTTCCCCCTTTTCAGTGGTGTTAACCTAAAATAAATAAAAATAAAGAAGATACTGCTTTCAGTAAAATGAAAGTATCATAAGACAGAGAGATGATTGAGAGAAGAGACTGCAAAATGAAAGGTTAAAATAAGAGAAGTTCACAGGACACATAGGGCTGAACTGCTAAGTATATTTCATTCCAAGGTTAGAAATATGGTTCCCTAGAATCTTTCTATAGTTAGTAAAACCTCCCAACTTATTTTCAGTGAGGGATTCAAACCAACAGGGAACAAGTGTTCACCAGTTGTTCAAGGCCAGGCTGGAGGGAGCTGTGAGCAACTTGGCCTAGTGGAAGGTGTCCCTGCCCATGGCAGGAGGTTTGGAATTAGATGATCTTTAACATCCCTTCCAACCTAAACCATTCTACGATTCTATGATTCTAAGTAAAGACTCAACTGAATGACATCTCAATACAATAACTCTATATATGTGAAAATATCAGCAACACTGAAAGTCAGGAATGTTGTTGGTTTAATTGTTTTGATAGTTCAGTGAGAAAAAGGAGAATATGGCTTCACTGTCTGTCATTGGTTTGGGAACTGTAAACATGTTTGAACATAATTTAGAAAATGACTAACATCTATGCCTGACAGAAGGCTCTAACCACTAGAAAAATACTAGATAATGGTCAGTGCAATTGACTGAGGGAGGTTATAGCCTGTGGTCTTTGGCATTCAAATAGTAGATGACTGAACTCTACTACATTGCAGTTTTAGCAGAAATACGCCCATATCTTATGACTACTTTCAAAGCTGTCTAAGTACAGGCACTGGCAAGTAGAATTACTTTCACCAAGTAGCAGAAGTCCACTATTCTAAATATCCTGTGTAGTAACTTTTTCATTACGTCCTCTTGCTAATTTCAGTACAGCAGTCTTGTTTTCCTGCTAATCAGACCATATGCAAGTGGACAATGTAGGACAACCCTGTCTCTGATGGATGTGTTAGAGACATTCTCAGAGAGAAGGTGAGGTTGGAAGCAGGTCCAATAATTTTAGGGGACAACAATGGAAGCATTAGATCATCTCAAATTGCCATTAAAAATATTTTCTTAACTTACTTTTCCAGCTGGCTTATATTTCTTGTTTTAACTCAGATTCATCTTGACCTTGAATGCATTGATGAGTTTCTGGTCCATTTATTATTACAAATGGTTATTTTTAAGAGGAAAAACAGTGGCTAGGAGAAACATTACAGAAATATTTTCTTAACTCTGGTACACCTTGGGAAAGCCAGGTTTGGGTGAAACTTTAACCTTTTTTTTTCAGTGCAAGGTGGGAGCATTTCAAATCTACTGACTTCTGCTATTATCACATTTCTTTAAAAATCCCCTCTGTGGGATATGATAAATTTTGTGTGTCTCCAGATAGAGTTATGTGGATTACGTGTGCTGTTTTTCCTAGTATTTCATCAGGCTTATTATTAACATTGTACATATCAAAGCAGTAGCCAAAACAAAGTGAACTGCAACAGCTGTAGAGATGCACATTTATGTATACTGACTGACTAATTTGTGAATTATACTTTTTAAGTAACCTTGTTAAAACATGTCCTTTGGAAAAAACCAACCACATATGCCTGGTTTTTTCAAAGCTTTTAAGTTTTTTCTCCCTTACATTCCTGAAGTGTTGAAAACCTGGTGTGAAATATCACAGGCCAAGAGATTACAATAGAATCTTGAAAAGCAGAAGAAATGTGCTTGAGATATTTAAAAAGTTGAAAATTGCACCTACAGTGGTTTCCACAGCACATGGGAATTTCTGGCAAGCTGAAACAAACTCAAAGGGCCACCTAAATATTTGGAGTGTTGGAAAACATGGCATGAAATGAGAAGCAGTTTGGTCATCCTGTAGCAGAGAAGATCAATGGGCCAGAAATCCTTCACTGCCTTAAAGAGGCTGTAGAGAAGGCAAGGCCAGACTCTCCTTGGAGCTGTGCCATGAAGAGGCAAGAGACAGAGGTCACAAACTGTAGCAAGGGAAATTCCTTTGAGATAAAGACAAAAAATAACAAAAAAGTTGATGGTTTGCAAGGCACACGATCCCATCCCTTGCTCACATTATTATCCTAAAGTTACAGCAGGTTTCTGTGTCTGGTCCTGTTTTGAAAATCTCTAAGCAGGGCACCATGGCAGATTATTAAATATTTATGTGAGTAATCTAACTTTAGAATTATTCTAGAAAACATAAGTAAAGAGCACAGTGAATAAAATTGGTACAAAAAGTGACCTTTTAAAATTTAGCTGTTGGTATAAAAATTAATATTTTTACAGTCAAAACTTCTCTGAATCACAAAGATATTCAAGTTATCTTTGGATTTGCTATGGTTTCTAATTACTTAATCTTGAAGTAATAACTTTGAAAATTGGGTAGGAGTATTTTCCCAAAGGCATGGTATGTCACAGCATATTTGACAAAGGCAGAATACGTTTTCTTATTAGGCAATAAAGATTCAATACTTAGGCCTTACCAGGAAAAAGAGTCAACTAACAAAACAACTGAAAATGCATCGGGTAGAAAGAAATTCTTTAAGCTGTGCAAATAGGGACACTTTAAATGACTCTTGCAATAAGCAGACATACTAATTTTCCTTAAAAATCAGTGCGTCAAAACCACAAGTAAATTACATAAGAGCAGCTAGAAATGTACTTTCGAAAACTATTGAATTTCAATTTTCATGCCAGTGGACCCTGACATTTCATGACAGTTATTTTAAACTGTTCTGTGAATATTTCCCATGATGCTCATTTGGGTCAGAATTCTGTATTATAGGGAACTCTGAGGAGAAGGACAGTAAAACTCTTTGTAGTTGTTGGATTAACAGGTAAACCAAGATAACTGATCTGATCAAATGCTTCATTCTTTTGAATCCTTTGCTAAGCTCTCACATCATACTGTGTGTGAGTAATGTTTCACATCATCTCCACTGGCCCAATGACCAGGCCTCTACTGTTGACACCTACATAATCTCTTGGCTAGAGTACAGTTGTATTATAAACCTAAACATGATGCCTACAGCACTTAGGAAACTCCAGCTAGTAGGGAAGGATGGAACATACCTCCACAGCCATGCTGGCTACCTTGAGTCCACCAAACCGCAGAGATTTCCCATGGAATTTCAGCTCAGGTTCCGATTTCTTCTATACTGTCTGTGAAGAAGTTTGTGATAATCCTAAGGAAGACCTGAAGAAAGATGGACATAGACTTTTTACAAGGCCTTGTAGTGATAGGACATGAGGGAATGGCTCTAAACTAAAGAGGATATATTTAGATTAGTTATTAGGAAGAAATTCTATACTATGAGGGTGATGAGGCACAGAAACAGGTTTCCTAGAGAAGTCATGGATGCCTGATCCCTGGAAGTGTTCAAGGCAAAGTTAAGTGGGGCTCTTAGAAACCCGATCTAGTGGAAATTGTGTCAGGCCACGACAGGGGATTGTAACAAGATGGTTTTTAAGGTACCTTCCAACCCCAACCATTCTATGACAGCTGCTCTTTTTCTATAGACAGTGCATTGTAAATAGGATAAAGCTCATCTCTCAGAGCTTTCTTGCAGTTCAAACTGTGTTTAAGAACTCCTGTAGGATCAAAACAATGTCACTAGTTCCTATTTCTCAGTTCCAAGCTCTTCTTCCACTCAGCCCTTTCTAGTGTAAATGCATAACAGCTTTCCTAATCCTAAAGCTTAAACCCTGCCAGAACACTTCTCCTTCTGGAGATGATGAGAAATAGAAATCATGCAAGAGACATACAGTTCTGTTGCTTACTGCAAAGTAGGAATTCTGGGAGTGAGTGAGGACTGTGGCCTGGTGGACCTCTGTGGTGGACCAGATCGACCACATACAGCTAATAGCATGTTGAGTCAAAACTGTGGCTTTCTTTTAAACAGAGGTGGTTAAAAGGCTTAAAAGCTAAATTTAGGGGTGGAAAATAATTTCCAAGTTCTCTGAAAGGTTCAACTTGTTTGCTACCACTAGAAACAGTTGACAGAAATGGAGAATATTTAAAGATTTGAAGCCATCAGAGCATTTATCCAGACATCTAAGTTCATTCCTGTTTAGTAAGAATGTGAGTATTTTAGTGTTTTGTGTCTATTACTTCTCTGTTCAGACTCACCCTGTGAGAAGTAGGACTAGATGTTAAAACAAGAAGAAAGCAAATTTCAGAATTTTCTGTTGTGAAAGCAGGACATTTGACAAGTTAATGCAAATATGACATTGTACAGACTAAGAATCCTTTGCTAGTCCCTCTGAATTAAGCAACCAGTCCTGTGAGCACAACTAAAGAAGCCTACCATTTTGGATTTATAATAAGAGATTATGTTTGTATGGCTGATACAGACGTACAATTCCTACATCCACTTCTGGCAGAATAATAATACAAAAAAGTTGCCAGGTAGAACTTCCAATACCCTTCCTCCTAAATATAGTCTCTCAAAAGAAAGCCACAAAGGGCTTCCTAAATATTTTGGTGGAATCTCCCTGAATAACTATGGTTTGTCCTAGGGAACTCTGTACATATCTTCAAAGTTTTCCTTATTTCACTCTTCTGTACATGATCCAATGAAAGCAATTCCTCCTGTGTACCACATCTGACCTACTGTACTACTTCAGTTTGATAGAAAAACAATAAAATCAGCTAAAGAATGTGCTGATGAGAATAGTTATTGAGGGAAGCATCATGAGGTTTATAGCACCTTTTTAGTTTTCTGGTGCCTAAGACCAGCTGAGCTTGCAAAACAGAGAACTGCAGCTGGGAATCAAAACCGCCTTTCAAATGCAAGTGTTACTGATATTATAGAGGAATACATCCAAAGAGAAAAGCAGAATATGCCTTGACAGCACCAAAAATCTGTTCATTAAGTTATTTTGCCTAGACCTAAGCTTTCTGTGCTCCAACTGGGAAGGAATTTAAGGGATTACAGCAGCTAAAAATTCAGTTATATCAGTCTATATAAAGGTATATTTCAGGTTCAGAATAATATTTTTAAAAACGCTATATTGAAATCAGTGTGAAATGGCTGAACTATTCTGATTCCAGGAAATTAAAAGGAATCTTGCAAGGAATTTGTGGCTCTGCACTGGATTTGTGGCTCTGCACTGGAGTTGCATGCGCTTCATTTGTCAACATTCGAATAAGGTCTTACAGCTCACTAAAATAAATGATTCATCCACCCACATGGTTTTTTACATATAACTTTCTAGTCAGTGTGCCAACAAAGGGCTCCAGCCATGATTAACAATGGTGATGAACCAGTTATCTGACAAAGCAATTATATTTTATTGTTTCACATAGGTCAAAAGAACATAGTTCAGCCGTAAACTTCATCTTCTCACATGTCAGTGGTAAAATCACATTATCAGTAAAATTAAAGCACCTGCAAAAGCTTTGGAGATTGCTATCTGTAAGCCTATGCATTGGTATAAAGTAAATACATTATGCAAAGACGACTGGGCATTACTCAGGGCACACATTTAAATTATACAAATAATAGGTATAGCAAAAGAGAAGAGTAATAAGGAAATTATCACTATAATCACAAATAATTGCTGGGAACTTTCAAAGAACTGCTAGGAACTTTTCCAGTTATACCATGGCATGTTTGAGGTATATTATTGAAACTATTTTAGTAATGCAAAGAAAAAAAAACCAAATAAAAAATATTATGTTCACTTCAGCCACATATGTAACAGATCATGTAGACAACTATCCTTCCCTTCTTCATCTGATGCAGACCATTTGTCGGTCTTTCAATACTTCGTGGAGGTCAACAGTTATTTGATCAGTGTCTTTGTTGTGTTATATTGTGTTGTTATATAGGAAGTGTATTATATTCCTCTTCTATGCAGAAAAGTGCTGTGGGTATGATTGGCAGTGATGAATGAAAAGATATACATAGCTGCATTTTTAAAAGGAGATTGTTAATACAAATGCACACTGAGGGAAATGCAAAGAGGTCCACAATATTTTCATTGGCATAGTGTTCTTCACAGCCTTTGCACAGAATGTGTTCATTGCTTTCTTATACAATCTATTTGTCACTCAGTAACAAGATCCCTGTGGTCAGGCTATTATTTCTTTCTTCATTGTTCTTTATTTATAACTTGATACATAAACTGCACAGAAATCTTCAGAACATAAAGACGAGTTATTGCTTCCTGGCCTTGGGAATCTAAAGTAGCAAAGACATTTGGATATGCTCTCACTATACCAAATCCCACATGACAGCATTAGCTCATGTCTGTTGTGAATGCCTTTGTTTGTGTTCCTAAGTATAAATGATGTGAAGTACTATGCCTACAAATAGTAACATGATGATGCACTAGTTCACTGACAAAAATAATTGTGGGATTGCCTTACTAAGGTTACATCTCTACTTTTTCTCTTGGAAACCCTTCATTTACTGAAGGGCAAATCCTGTATTTATCTGTTCTGACTGCCCTCAGCACAATACCCAATGGCTGCAGGAGCTGCCCTCCAATCAAGTGGATAACCTCAGTTTTGAGCAGATTTGTTGATGTAATTCCTTTCACACTTTAACAAAACATTTACGTGAGAGATGTTAAAAATGCTCTTAAAAGGAGATAGAAACCTTTTCTAAAACAGGAGAAACCTGCTCAGATAAAGGACTACAAGGAAGTTTTCTGTAAATTGGTTATTTTGCTATGTCCTTTTTCAGTCACTCAGTGACAGAGAGCCTGTGGAAGGATATGATGCTAAAGGTAGGACTTAAGAAGCAAAAGGCAAATGTTTCTTCACAGGAGTTTGTATCACTCCACTGGCCAGTGTGAGCTGTCATCACCTCCAGACACTGTTGCAGACATTACTTGATTAAAAGAATCATGGAATTACTCAGGTTGAAAAAGACTTTTACGATCATCAAATCCAACCATCACTAAGTCCACCCTAAGCACCACATCTACTTGACATTAGAACACTTTTGAAGAGCTTGTTCGGACTCCCAGTCTTATACATACTACACACCCATATGGAGTATTGTAGCCTTTGCATTAAACTATGTATTGCATGCATTTCTGCATAGAAAGACAAAACTATATTGCTGAACCACATCCACCCGTGTCTTCAAGATACAGTTGCACCATAACCAGTACCTATGTCCAAAGAAACTCCTGGCCTTTCTAGAGCTGTTATGCCTTTGAATTGTTGCTGTACCTTTCAATTCTCAGCTACTAAGAAGATAAGAAAGAGAGAAGGAAAAAAGCAAAGAAAGTGAGCATGATGGAGAAGAGAGAGAGAAAGAAATAACAATAGTACTTGGAGTGTGAGAGGGTGCTCATTAAGAGAAAGAAGGGGAAAACCATAAGACAGAAACCTGCACTAACAATCAAGTGAAAAAGGAACATAAAATGGAAAAAACAGCAGAGAAAATACAGTTGGGGGAATAACTTTTGACTGAATTGAGGGACAGAATATTTGAAGGACAACAGTAGCCAAAAAGCCAAAAATATATTATTTTTCTTATGTAGTTCTGTGTGTCCATGGCAACATTCACCACCAGACTTTCTCATGACATGAAAAATATAATTTTGAACACATACTTTTTGTAGTAAACTGTTTTGGCATTGTAAGTCCCAATGAATTTACAAATTTTATCAGGGCAAAAAATGTTAACTAACAACAGAAATGAGTCTCTTCTGAGGATTGAGCAGTGTCCCTCTTACAGTAAGCAAAAGATAATAAAGACCTTAAAGGTTTACAAGGTTTTTTTAAACACTAATTTTCTAAAAAATTTTATGCTAAAAACATGAAAATGCTGTAGTCTATAACGGGGGAAAGAGTAAAGGACAATTCCCCCCCCCCCCCTCTGCTCCCAATAACTCCTGAGTTAGAAATAGACTGTTAATTTGAAATTTAAAGTGTGCCAGGGATAAACATTGTGCCTAACTCCACCTGGAGCTCCATTTCACGCTACATTCATCTTTTTTTGAAATGTCTGATGTAGTGTGTTAATTAGGTGAATTTAAACACACTGAGAAACAATATTCTGTGTAAACAGTATCCAGATTTATAAATATTGGTCATCCAAGGAGTTCTCTGAGATTCCAACAGGAGAATAAGCTGTTACAGTTACATAGCCCTGGTTATCATCAAATATTTTTGACTTTTTTTTCCACTGATTGTAACTATTGTAATTTTCTCCTGGGCAGATAGTGCCATGTGTGTGTATGTGTAGAGTTTGAGGCAGGATGGAGGGAATTACAATACAAAAAATAAAGACCACTTGATGCTTTTCCCTCCCCCCTCCTGCCCCCCCCCCCCCATCCATCCCTGCTGAAGCTTAGTAACTTAAGTAAACTTTAAGTATGTTCTCTTTAATTTTGCTGAATGGTCTTATTGATGCCATTGGGAATTCCAAATATAGAATGAAAACAGAATACAGCTTATTTTCATTTTGGAACATAACAAAATGTAAAGCAGCCACTTATAAAATATTTTTAGTTGCAGTCATTGCAGATAACACCAATCTTGATATGTTTTCATAAAGATAGGGGTCACCCAAATTGATAATTTAACACAAAATAATATAAATTTGTATTTTTAAGATTTTCAGGTGCATGTTTCCGCTGTTAATGATGTCACTAGTGTGCTTTTTTATGGACATGTATTAATAATTTTATTTATAAGATGAATTTCCAGAAAAAATAAAAAAGAGATTAAGTTGCCTGAATAAAAGCAATCCAAGAAGGTAAAACAAATGGACACAGCAGATATTAAGCAGGTATTTAAAAATACATTATCAGTCATTAATCAGTTTAGGTAGTTTTATCTGATTGCTTGGCCAGTTAATAAGTCTATGCCTGGAACACTTACAGCACAAAAAAATTCTGTGGGAGAGTAAATCATTTATAGATGTCCATTTCCAGCCAAAATTAATCAAAAAACCAGAAAGAAGTCAGATTTTGATCTTCCCGTGACCCTGACTGCACATGAACATAAGCTGATTTCTTGGAAGTTCTTTTCAATTGTCTTTTTGCCATGAAGCAGAGGTGTTGGCTGAAAAAAATAGAAAATACTGAACTGCAATTTTTCATTCTTTTCTTTTACAGCAGCTATGTTTTACTGTTCAGTGGCACAATGCCTCTTGCAGAAATTTTGTAACCTCATAGTAATTTTTCTCTGAAGACCTGGCAAATGTAGCCATGTCCAGTCTTGCAGGTGGGTTGGCCATACAGTCAAATTAAATGGCTCTAGGACATGGGATTTCATGGATAACAGTAATGAATATTGGAATATTGAACAAGAAAGGTCTTTGTAGATCAAATTCATTGCATTGCAGCTGCAATCAGCTATGATGTTTAGCCTAGAAGATCCTGGCACAGATTTGTCTGCCCTTCCTTTCAGACAGCAAAACTGAATGTGCTTCCAAAATACCAGAAAACACAAGATGGACAACATTTTTTGCTAAGTCTTTAGCAGCTTTCAAGCAGCACTACCACAGTACTTCAAGAGGAGAGGCTTTGGCGGTCCTCCCCTGAATCTGGTGAAGAATGGATTCTGTTTAATCTAAAAGAAAAGGTAAAAATATAAATATAAAAATACCTTGGTTTTGGCCACAGGAGTCTTGAGTGTTGATCTGATGTTGGGTACATCATAAGCAAGATACATTGATCTGACACTTGAGAGATTTCTAACCATCAAGAGATGATGTAAGTCTTGACCAGGCAAAACTCGGTGAAACTATTGATAATTTTTACTAAATTTAAACTTCTTCAGGTGACAGTGGGCCTGAGTATGGACAGATTTGTTTTTCCTATAACTGTTTTCCAGTTCTATTCTCTATGCACTACATGCTGTAGCGGGATTAGGATTGCTGATCTCTGCATCTACTCAACATCTAGGCTATGATGATCTTGATTACTGAGTGAAGAAGGTACATGCGAATCAATGTTTTCAAAGCATTTGCAATAAAACAATCTGCTCACAAGTATTGGCCCCAAATAATTCAGTTTCTTTTGTCTGTGTGGTATATCCTATGCTCCCAGACACCTGGAATCTGTGGGGAGTTTTTAAAAAAACATTATTACCTTTTTTTGATGATTATCCCTGACTGGACAGTGTCCCGAGCAACCTGCTGTATTTGACCTTGCTTTGAGCCAGGCTTTGACTAGATGAGCTCTAGAGGTCCATTCAAACCTCAACACTTCTCTGATCCTGTGATTCTGTTATTATGATTGTTATGCTATAATAATGTATGTTGATAATTATTATTAAGGAGGAATATGCAAACATTTAGTACTCATGGGTATACAGATCAGTGTGTCTCCAGGTATAGATTTGTTATGCCTAGAGCCCCAAAGACATCCTAGTCCCCTTCATCTCCTGTGCTACTGTGGCACTGGAATCCCTGAAATGCTAACAGCGATATTGCCATAAGAGGGTGATTTACCAAAAGGGCTAAGGTGGCCAGTGAGCCATACTTGGAGGTGGGAAATTAAGGCTATGTGAAGCTGTGGTTTATGACATTGTGGGAGACTAAGTGCCCTGATGCTGAGACAGTCACTCTAGTGTGAGGTGGTAGGCCAGCTTCCTAGTCCCTGATAGACATGATCCCCTCCTTCCTCATCAATGTGTGATGGTGATGAAAACAATAAGATTATACAGAAATCCCAGAATTTTTGTTCAAACCTAAATAAAATTTAACTGAATCTAACTGCCTTCTGGCTGTGTCTCATTAAAAATAGATTGTACTGAATATTGAAAATGCGTGACGATCTCAAAATTTAATTACTAGTAAGTGGGAATGAAACTATGCATGTAAATGCAGTTTACAGGGAAAGTCAGCCTTTGAATGGTGTGCTGAGGACTGGGCAATCTTTGGCATTCCCTCTGTGGAAAGGGAAATGCATTGTGGAATGGAAAATGGAGCCTGTGCTAAGTATGTGCAAAGGTACACCATTAATTAAAAAGATACACTTGAAGTGATAATTATACTGAACTCATGTTTCTAGCCACAAGAGTGAACTTCTGCCAAAACACTGCAATGTCTGCAAGATCCCTAAGCCTCAGCATTCCTCTGTTGTTTAGTACATCACTGTGAAGTCAATTGCCTAATGTGTTCATACTTTCTAGTGCTTTGTCCTCATGGGAAATAACTGTTTCACCATTCTAACTGAGTTCATAGAGTATCTGCAACATGAAACAGAAGAAACTATAAAATATTAGCCGTTTGAAAACTTTTCAATCAACATACAAGGATTCTCTCTGTGTCTAAACCAAAATGTCAAAAATGAACAGGCACGAAAGAGTTTTGATATGATGCATTTTAACAACTTATTTTGCATCCTAGATCCCTAGTTAGCTTCCAAATGTTCACTCCTCATTTTTCCTGAAATGACTTTTGCCTTCAAAGTATCCACTTTTGAAGAAAGAGTTCATGGCTCAGGACCACTTGGGGAGTCCTGCAGCTGGATTCAGATAAGTCACTTTACCAGTTCCCTTCTTAATCTGCCAGATAATAAAGTAACATTCTGTTTCACTTTTAATATGAGAAAGCAATCCTGCTGATAGATTTACTTTAGGGGAGTATATGCCTCAAAGAAAACAGTCAGAATTAGTCACTGATATAAGGACCTAAATTTAAGTGAAGGTGAAATAGATGCTATCTGGAAGAACTTGAGATGAAAAAGGGCATGTGCTTTGCATCTGCATTTCAAGAAAAGCATATGATTTAAAAACCTAGAAGTTCTCTAATCTAAGAATCCTCTGATGAGGACTTCAAATTAATCTGAGGAAATAATTGATGATATTTAATCTAAGAAATCCTCTAGTCTGGAACCCTTTAGTATTTTCAGTCATTAATTAGAGCAAACTCAAGCTCTAGAATTAATGCCTGTTAACTTGCATTTCCAGAATTCTTTTGCTTTTTTCACTTTTCTGTAGTTCCTGGGCAATTAGGAACTGAAATATTATTTTCAAATATAGTTCACTATATGTCAGATTCTTTTATACTACCTGCTCACACAGGGACAATGAAGCAGTTGTGATCATACAATCTACATTCAGATCTCATCTTTGAGAACCAGACACCCAGGAGAAAAATCAGTGCTACTATAATTTCTTTAGTGGTTTGTTCTGTTCCGCTTCTCCTGATGCTTAAAATTAGATGGTCACGTGATATCATTTCCTTGGAGGATATTAAAACAATAATAGAATACAGTGCAGGTCCATATGATTATTCAGAAAAGATTTTGAATTGTCCTTATATAATATTCAGTGATTGATTCAGGATGGTATTTTACTCCTGCAGCTTGTATGCAAAAAATTGAAAATGCATATGGACTGAAGTTAGTAGACAATTGTTTTCAGCTCAAGGACTTAAAGACTTAATAACTCCATGTAAAGTCTTCTGTTTGCTGTTGAGTAGTGTGAACTCATTAACTAGGCTGGTTAATGGTTCAGGCCAACATGCTTTATAGATTTCATTATGCTTCATTATGCTTCATTATAAAAGTTCTTCATTATGAAAGTGCTTTTCGGAAATGTTACCCATATTCAGTGCACTGTATGCACTATATTGCGTGTAGTGGCCTTTGCTTTAAATGTTCTATTTTATTTGAGCATTTCTATGTAAAAAACACACGCAGACATTACTGAACCACTTCCACCCATGTCTACAGAATACACTCACAAAGCAATCAATGCCAATGCCCAAAGAGACTCCTGGGCTTTCCAAAGCTGCTGTGCTATTTAGTTCTCAGCTACAAAGAAGACAGGCTGGGATTTTTGTCTTGACCAAACAATGCAATGCAACACTATGTTTATTTACTGCAGAAGATAGAATGAAATCTACCTTAAACAGCAATTGACTTAATAGATTCAGAGTTACTATGTATTTCCAATATGGGGTTTACATGACTTTCTCATTTTGATTTTATTTGATAAAAATAATTGTTAGAGGCCAGGAGCTTAACGAATTGATTTGAAAGATGTGGTTAATAATCACACAATATATATTCATGGTGAGCAGCATAACACTTTATTTTATAATAACTAGCTAAAGTATCTTAAATTATTTTGGGGTTTTTTTTCCTGTATAAATAACACCTCTCAGGTTTTCCTTAGCTCCCTGAACCTACTTTTCTAGAATCTTAGCCAGCTCATAGTAACATAAACACAGTTTATCCTGTTCTGCCTTAAAGTGGGCACTGTACGGTGCTCTTCTAAATGTTCTAAACTTATCCAACCAAAAACAGTTTGAAACCAAAAAGAAATCCTTTACAGAGACACAGAAATTAAAGGAAATTAGCTTCTTAAACCATGATCCAAATTACCCTAACAATTATGCAGACTTCCATTGTGTCTCTGAGATTTGCATCCAGTCTTTGAGATGGCAAACAGCAAACAAGAAAATCTTTACCTCTTAATAGTTTCATTTACTTCCCCTTTATTCTTAAAATTAAAATTACTAAACATTGTAGTGCTTACTATTTTGTTAAATCAGAATGTCAAACCATGAGAGATGTGTGTTAAGAAAAATGGTATTTTATCAGTACTTTGAAATTATATGATGCTTTCAGGCATTTAGTAAATCTTTAAAAAATTAATAATAATGGAACATTGTAGAGCAAAACATATCACTTGGAAAACTTGATTTAAAATTGCATGACAAAATAAACCATTATATCTCTCATAGGCTTGATTTAACCAATTTTATTCTTCATTTTTTGTTTTTTTTTAAATAAGCTGTAAGAGTGACATCTCTGTTTTTGAGAATTATGTACATGCAGATTACTGAAAAAGTAAGTAGTAGGAGCCTTTCAAGAAATGTAAAAAAATAAAAGAATTCTGGCCTAGTAAGTTTAGAATGTATCCAATTTCCCACCTCTTTTATAAGGTGTCTAAGCTAGGAGAATATGGAACATTAAGCTTTCTTGCAAGTGCCCTTGAGTCAGCTCAGAATCTGAAAAAAGGAAAAACAGAAGTAAAAAAAAGGTGTGCCTAAGGATGCCTTAATTGTTTTTCAAAAAGGATGGAAGAGGGAGAGACAGGAAAAAAACCGAGGCAACCATATGCTGTTTTAGACTGGTAACACAGAAGTTTTGCTTTTCAGACTTGACTTCAAAATGTCTTCCTAGTAGCAATGAATAAATTCTCTGCAGCTTTTTTTCTCCCTGTTGTAGCTCCTATTTCTCTTGTTGGCATTCATGGACTCTGGGGTTTTTTAAGTGCTTTGAATTGGACAAGATCTTACTGAGCAGCTAAACATAAAATTGCAATACTTAGCCTAATGTGTGTATTACTTACAAACAACTAATTAATTTTAAAATATTAACACAAAACAGAATGTTAAAGAGACTGTAAGAAATCATGCCTTACAAGGATTTGAAAAGGTTTTCACTGTAAGAGGAATAGGCGCTGGTTAGAAGTAAGTTATTTAGTTGTGCAATGAATTTAAAGTAAGAATTGCCTAATTTGTCTGAAGCAGAAAACTCCTTGAATAATATATTCAATAGAAAATAAGAAATCCAATAATGATTTGGAGGCATGGTTTTACATAAACCTTTGTGAGATGACAAGAAAGAAATATTTTACTAATTTAAAAGTGAGATTTTAACTTGCTTAAGAATGATATGGAGCTCTAAAATTTCCTAAAATATCTTTCACAGGTCCAGGATCTGCTGTATTAAAAAAAATATTTTTATTAGCTCTCATCGAACAAAATATACCTTATCCTCTCAGGAAATTAAACCAAATTAAATGATAGACCTTTTTATTTTCACACTGGTACAAGTTCTGCACAAAGTCTGATTCATTTTCAGCATAGCAACTCGCAGACATATGACACTTTCACTGGAGCAGGCACAAGGATGTTTTTAGAGGCTTAATATTCCAAAAGCAAGGAGAATATTCTTTGGAGTAGTGGAAAGTTCAGCATTGCTACTTTAAACTCTGTCAAGAAAGATGATATTCTTGCTAAAGCAGTACCAATGCTTTTATAAGCACCACCCCAGAAATCACTGATTAAGATAAATGTTGTGTTGTTTATTTGTGTCCTGGTGGACTACCCAGTTCAATTCAGAAATAAACCACATTCACCCTCATGTGGATAGAAGGAGTCTAATTCTACCAACTCTGCTCTGTTGAAGCTTTGCTCCATTTTTAGGCTGTAGAATCGGTTTGTGCCTTTCTTTGACCCTCTCTGTTAATCCAGCCAGCTCCCTAGTCCTTAAATCCTTATAAAACATTTACTTATGTCCTAGAAATGCATAGTATGACAGAAACTTGCAGCAAAGCCCCTGCAATCCTCTGCCAAGATTCTGCAAGACATTAAGAGCTGACTGTGAGGGCTTGCCTGCTTCCAGAGCGAGAGGCAAAATCTTTGCCACAGGAAACAGAAAAATGTATCAACATCTTAATTTACCTTCCAGTAGAAGTGCCTTGCCATGCAGAGGTACATTGAATGCCAGATGGTGTCACACCGAAATCTGAAGCAATTTCATTACTGGTCTTTCAAATAAGGAATAATCATATATTCAATCTTTCGTTCAGAGATCTACTTGAGGAGTACCTCTCAAGGACTTATAGAAAATATGGAACCTACATTGTTAGCTGATTGCAACCACGTGTATCAAGGGCAAAAAGGGAGAATGAAACCAGGGAAACAGTCTGTAAGGGCCCTGAGAGTATCAGAATGCCTCTCCTGGGGCTGCCCAAAATCCCTGGCCATGGTACAGGATCCTGTTTGAGTTCAGCTCAGAGCTGCCAGCCCTGGTCCCAGTGACATCACAGCAATACGAGCCACCAGCTCCATCTCCATCTCTGTAGGTGGAGGACCTCCTGGATGGACGTACTCCCCCACAGTGTATGCTGCCAGCCTCTAGCCCTGCTTCTGAACCCAGCTCCTTTTGGTGCTGGGTGGACTCTGATCCTGGTTTATTGCTTGGTATGCCAGGCATGGCTATTGGCCAAAGATTAAGCCAAGTCTGCAAGAAAGAGTCATCCTTCCTCAAAATTGTTGTTCCGTTGGGTATATTTCAGGACACATTTTGTGCTTATACGTTAAGTGGAAGCTTGGACAACATTATCTGAAAATATAAGGTGATAAAAACTTGTCCACAAAAGCTGATTGATAGTTGAATTAATTTGACTGTTTAGATGGTCTTTTGACTCAAATCAACAGATTTAATAGCCAAACTGACAAGTATGTGTTTTAGATTGTTTGTATGCATATTATAGACAGAAACTGAAAAATTGGAGTACAGAGGGAGGTAAATGCTAGTGGCAACTGAAAAAAGATTGACCTGGAATTGAGAGTGGGGGCAGTTTGCACAAGCTTTATTAAAAGTTTTTCTAAATTACTTCATAGCAGGAAAAATCTATATAACACTGAATGAATTGATGATATTAAGATAATAGAAACTGTAATTGTTGTACCACATTAAAAAAAAAAAAAGAACAGACCAAGGAAGAGAAGTGGGGGTAATAGGCTAATAGATAGATTTAGTGCTGCAGATTAAAAACTCAGTTGAAGGAATCTAATTAAGAATGTAGCTTGAGGGAGCTGAGTGGGATAGAAATGACAATCTAAATAATTAACAAATTTGATGCTCAAGAAAATGCAGCAAAAAAGTACTAAAAAAGTAACAAGTAGGTAGAAAGATTAGTAATAAATGTGGCAAGACAACAGCTTGGTTATTATGTGTGCCACAACTCAGGCTTTGACTGAAACAGAGAATGTAGGTGTTGATTAAAAATCCAGTAAAGTCAATCGAAATTGCTGGTGAGTAATAAAGAGCTTTGGGACAGTATCCCAGCTATTAGAATGTGTACAGATGTCAAAGAATTGTCATATTAGGAAAAAAAGGTTCAAGAACTAAAGCAAATGGAAGACAACTGCAACCTTCTCTAATTACAGATTATGGACACTTGAGCAGTGCCACAACTATTTGATATTCTAGTGGCAAATTCTGTGCATCTGTGTATAATTGTATGTATAGAGAAGCAGGTTTTCAGAGATTAGGTTTTTTGCTTTCAATCCAAATTGTTATTCTACAATTCTCCATTATAGTTCACATGGACATTTGAACTTTGTTATAGTCTCCATTTTTCTACTCTTATTGGCTGATGAGGCAGGATGTTCCTCTCTTGGAATGTGACCAAGACAATGCCCTATTTGCAAATGTATCAGTTGTAGGCTGAGAGGGGCACCAGGCTGGGTCAGGAGATGTTGAAACCAGTCAATGTCAAACCCTGAATTAACATCCTGATGGTGAGGCAACCACTAGAGTCAAATGACTGTCAGTCCATCTATGCTACAAAAGTCCAGTACCCCTTTGTACAGTCAGGTTCTTCTGGCATAACCCTTCTTGGAGGATATGTGTAAAGGTTCCTCCCTTAAGCTGGGGTCATCCTGCAAGGATGCTCCTCAAGGTTGAGAGAAAAAGGTCTCCCCAAAAGCATAATGAGTGAGTTACATCAAATGTCTACTTAATAATTTCTTTTTTTGATAGCTTTAATATAGTTGCTTCAATTATTGTTTTAATATAGTGCACTATCCTATAATATCCTGCTAGTAGTATTAGCATTTATGTTGTGTAGTAAATAATTCTGATTAAGGTGTTTTGTCTGATCTTTTTTCATAATAAATGATTTATTTTATATAAATATTCTCAGTTTGCCATCATTAAAACCTGCGGGACAAAAGTGGTTCAATCACACCTTTATAATTCCTTAAATTTAAATTGTTGACAGAATTTAAGACAAAGATTGGATACTTTCTGCACCTCATGACTCAGTGACAGGGTTTCTTTAATAAATTTTGTCCAAGCCTTTCATTCCCACCTGCAACAATGCCTATTAGTATTTTTGATTCACATTTCTTTTTCCAAATGTGAATATTATTCCTAAGTTCTCTTACTTTTCCCAGTTTAAAGGATTGGAATACTATATGTTGGTTAAAAAGAAAGCATGCCAATAAACAAATAAATTAATTTTTTAATTCTCTTATTGTTCTTATGGCTGATTTTAATGTTCTGGGTTATAATTAAATAGCCCCTAGTAAATATGTCGATGCCAGTAGTTTATTCATATGCCATTTCAAGTGGTCAGTGTTCTAGCACGCCTTGAAGTATTTGTCATTCTTATAAGTCTCTACTGCTGAGAGAAGTCACTATAAGGAAAAACTTAGTTTCTCTTCCCAAAATGTTTTTATGTCTCCTGAATGTGTAACATATTTTGAGCTCGTGAAGTGACATCTTCTTCCCTCAGAAACAAGTTAGCAAGTCAAATAGTCCTCCAGTTTCTTTTTTTTTTTTTAAAGTCTGAGCTCACATTTTAACACATTTGGTGACATGGTATGATTCCAGTTTTCCTGACTGAATGACCTCAATTCTGCAGACAAAAAAATCGCTAGTGAATATACTTTATTAACTATGATTTCCTGAATTCTTCTTCCAAGGAAGATAATCAAAGCATAGTGAAACAAAGGTTATCCTGAGTTTACTTACTGTTGTAACCACCTACCTTTGTGGAAATTGTACACATACAAATCTTTTGGAGAGTACAAACCTAAAAAGTGGAAATTATTGTCTTTTATTAGCAGTATATTATTAGAAATAAGTAGGCAACTTTACTAGACTTTCATTTTGCATAGTTTTTATCTCTTGATGCTTTTGTCTCCAAAATCTAATTTCTGCCAGGATCTCTAGGGGCGCTTTTTCTAGCTCCTTATGATCAATAGATGATGGGTGTTGCCAGTTTTCCTTTACTCTGATGCCATGTGGAATGATTCATGTAGAATTTTTTCTTAAAGTCTTATAAGTTGGTTGCTTCTAAGGGAGAAGAGCTGACGTGAGAGGTTTATCCTTACATTTTTTACTGTTTGTGAACTTATGTTCTCGTAAGTTTTATCACATTCCCTGCCCTGATAGCACTTGCAACAACAATCCTGCTGGGAACACAGGTAATTCACTGTCTCCTCTACTACAAAACTAACTGGGCTTCTTATTACTTCTTTCTTTTTCTCTTGTCCACTAACTATGCTTTCAAAATGAAAGCTGCAGCTAGTAATATGCCAGTAGTATGCAAGGAAACATGATGAGGACAATTCTCTTTTCAGTTTTCTTGCAGGCCAGTAGAACTGTTCACAGACTTTTGACAAGTTCAAGGTTTCACAGACACTCCCAGTAACTTAAATCATAGAAGGCAGCAACATGTTGCTCTTCAGTATTGATGCAGCTATTCATTCCTTCAGAATGGTCACAAAGGAGAATTAGACTATTTTCATCCTTTATATCTGACAACACTTGAAGAAATGTATGTTGAAACCTGCTCATGGGAAACACTTTGAAATGTAAACCATCCAGGAACACAGACTCAGAGGAAAACGTAAAAATCCAGTAAGCAGTGTTTCCTATTTTAGAGTGATAATTATATATATTCTATTTACTACGGAACTTTATCCAGAGTCTTGCCTTTTGAAGAGCACTTTAGCAATACAAATTGCAAAGACTATTTGTTAGCGCATTCCTTACTTAGAACAAGTTCTTCAAAGCAGCTGTTAAGGAATTCATCACTGGAGAGACAGGCAGATATTCTGAACTCAGATGCCATAGCAATCAGTCCCCATTCTCTAGTTTATGGGATGTCTGCTCATCTTCTGTGTTGCTCATGCTTTAAAACTTCTGTATCAGTGGGCTTGTTTGTTAGATTATACTTGTTCTACCAATGAGCCTTTATCAGGCAAATGTTTGTTTCCTATACAGTTGCAGCACAAACCATGACAAACTAACCTTCCCAGAGGTCAGAGGGTTGGAAAGACATGAAAAGCTGTCTGACCAGTGAAACAAGAAAATTTTCAGGGCTTCCTATAAGGGAGAAGAAACTGTGTCATGGACCAAAATGAAAGAAACACATGGAGGTAGATTTTAGTGGTGTATGAGCATGAAGAGTAGCAATGAGAGATGAATAATGAGAAAGTCCGAAAGTGATTAGGGAGTAGCGTATCAGACTGGATTATGGGCAGGAATGTAGGGAGGGACTTGTGAGAACTGCATATAGCACAACTGATGAAGAATAGACTGCTGGAATATAAAGTGATAAAAATGAGTACCCTCATGTTCTCAGCCCAAAACATGCTTGATCTGAACATTTGGCTGAACTGAGCTGTGCTGGACACCAAGGAAAAGGGTGCAGATGGCCTCAGATGGCAGGAGGGAGGGCAAGTTCAGTGCAGTTTGCAGGCTCTGCTACCAAGGTGAATCTGCATCCCTACAGTGGCAGAGGCTGTGGTATATTAGCAGATGGCCACCTTCAGTCCTTCACATCTTACGCTTCCACTGAGAATCTAAATGTTAAGATGCAGCCTTTTGTCACACACATTCAGCTCACAGTATCCCTTTTCTGACTTCCATACTTAACTCACAGCTGTTCTAATTCATTCTGCATATCACCAATTTGTCAGGCCAACAACCCTGCCCACACTCTTCTTCCCTTTGGTGAATCTCCATTCTGACTCTTCCTCCCATGCTCACCCCATCAGTTCTACTTCACCCTGTACAGGATGGATAAGATGGGAGTACCAGTCTTTTAATATCTGGTACACTCAGAGTTTCTGAGTGTATAATTCTTAGGAATGAATAGTGGACTTAGAGTGAGGTTGTGACTGGGTTCTACCAGTGTTCATTGAACACCACAAAATATCAGCTATACAGAAGACACTGACTGCAACCCTGTAAATCAGATTCAATTTTATCTCCAGAATTTGCATGAATTGTTAATATTTGGAAGAAATATAAAATAGAGAGGAGGAAACTTCTCCAGAACAAGCTTAGACCAGTAATAGATACATTTTCTGTGCATTACTTATATGTTGCCAGAAAATGGCTTGTGGGTCAACCCTTCTTAAAAAAGGAGTAGCCACATTTTGTCATCTTCCCTAGAGAGAGGTGTATAACATCATTCATTCTATGATTAGTTAAATTTCAGATTTACATTTTAGTTTGCTCATCCATTTTCCAGTCTTTCAGATTATTGGCTGTGACTCTTCATTTCAACATAGCTCTGTGGAGATTGAAAAATGGATTGCTAGACATTGCCTGAGATATAGTTGTTACCCTTTTCAGAGCAACTGGCCCAGTGTCTGTGCATCCTCTACTTTCGAGTTAAACACAGGTTACTGGACTCAGTGTTCAGCTGCTATGAGCTATCTTCAGAATAGTTGTGTTGAAATAAACCAGTTGGTGATTTACCTTATCATGTGGAAAGGGGAGACAGAGACCAAATAGTTTCATGATTACTTTGTATCAGTAAATACCAGTTTGTATAACTTGGTCATGTTAAAACGCAAAAGGTATAAAGATTACAACAAATCTTTGTTGCTTTACTGTGAATATCTGGTAGAACTCACTGGGGCATAAAATGTGGAATAAAGGATCCTGAAAACTTATATGAAGATTGCTTTAAGACATTAACATTAAAAAAAAAAAAAAGAACACTGGCTCTAATATATTCACACCTTATGAATGAGTTTATTAGAAAAATTGAGAATTAGTTGGCTCAAGCATTTTGAATAAGTACTGTTAACTTCTGGCTGAGGTAATGTATACTATTTTCCTGGATAATTGCCACATGGTCTCAAAGTTTAAATTTTTTTTTAATGTGGTATTTCTTTAAATGTCAAATTGGGTTGTACTACATTATGAGTGTTTATAGATTTTTTAGGATTTAACTTCATATAACACAGTTAATAAACAAAGTTGAAATGCAATATTAACAAAAAAGCAAATAGAGCAAATTTCAGTCTATTAATGACAAAAGGTGACATGGACAAAACTTAGTAAAAACTACGCATAGATAATCAGACAAAATGAAGCTTAGAACTCTTCCCTGCAGAAAACAAATTTACTGGACTATATTCTCTAAGTGTTACCAAAATACCAGTGGTCAGCTGGAGAGGACAGCTTAAAAGTAATCATGAGATCCTAAGGTAGCTCAAGTGTGGTCAAGATTTCATCCACAGCCTATATAGGCAGGTGATCATTTCAAGAAACCCCTCAAACAAGGAATAGCAAAACACACAGCTGCATTGGATGCTGATATTTCAGTTACTTGACTTGGGCAAAACCATTGCTGTGTTTAGCTCAGTCAGATTTAACTACACAATATATGATTCCAGTATGGAGTAGAGCTAATGTAGCCTAAATTTGTTTCAGCACATATCTAGGGAAAAGTTTTACACTTTTTATAGTTGATGTAGAAGTGTTCCTGAGAGCTAGAACTAGGTATAACCACTGAAGCCAACTTTTTTCCTTCTTTTTATTTTTTATATGTCTGTATTTCACAGAATCAGAAGCATTAATGCTTGCATCAGGGATCAAATAAAACTAAAGGAAAAGATTTATCAGTTTTCCAAATCTCAGTGAATTGAGACTATAGTGTTTCCCCCTTTTTCAAAAGAAAAATAAGTATTTATGATCCTACATTTTTTATCTATATATAGTTCTCCTGGCTCATTCTCTGACACAGTATTTGGCATTTCCACATGCAACATGGAGGTACATTTATTTTTACAGTATTTAATGCCGGTAGAATATGATAGAGGGTTTGAAAGAGCAACAAAATTGAATGGAACTCTTTTCTTCTGGAAGATACTTTTCAAATTAAGGCATTTCATAATGTGAATGTGAAGAACACTGAGGTCTTATATCAGTCAGAAAATTATATCCTTATGCTGTGATAGGTGACAAAATACCAGACTCTGCAGGGAAATGTTTTGGGAGAAAGCATAGTTTAAATGGTTTTAAAATAGATGCTGGCAGCACTAGGATACTGACCTTAGAAAATGTGAATTCAAAGGCAAATTTTATGGATATAGATAAAGCTGACCTTTAGGCATTTAGAAAGTTGACTTATTCCAGTGTCAGACTCCTTGAAATGTTAAATCTGTTCCAGTAGGAGGAGAAAAAAAAGAGCAAACCATGCAGAAATTATATTTCTGTGTGGAATAAAGAACACTATGTACCCTTACTTATATTTGTTATTTCACACCATTTTAAAAAAAGAAACTGGGCTAATTAATGCAATGTTATAAGGAGATTAATAACATAATAACTTTCTAGACTACTAAATTGAGACAAAACACAATTAAATGTCTTATCACAGTCTGATAGAAAAGACTTGCATACTGATTTAAAACATGGAATCTCCATCTACACTTTTTATCAAAGTATGAACAGGTAAAAGATTGAATAATGCATAATTTAGTGCAATTAAATTTATCTTAATTATCCATGCAGGTGAATCTTTAAATGTAACTTTGTGCTCCCAATATTTGAGCTTCAATCTTTTTTCAACAAATATCAGAAAGAGAAAAAATTATTGATCATAGAAATCAGCTGTCTTCAATCAAATTACATCAGAAATTAATTTGTTTAGAAATTCCTGAACTCTGTTTTGCTTCTGGAAAGTTGCTATAAATTAATAAAAGTTATCTCACACCCACAGGGCTCACTTTTTGCTAATTCTGAGATTTGTTGTATATAACTCTGAGATTCAATTCAAGGTAGCCTTCTTAAAAGCTCTCCAAGTTGGAAAGATGGTACCTGTAGCTCATGTTAATCTTTGTGAGCAATTTTAAAATAGGTTTTAACTAAAAAATGTAATGCCATTTTTTCTGCTCTCTGAACTAGCAAAAGCAAATGTGTTCTAACAGATCAGTTTTATAACTTGTTTTTCTTTGCATTTCTCCCTGAAATGGGACCAAGTTACATCTTTGAGTTTCAGATGTGGATAAATTGCCATTTAGCTACTTCCTTTACACTTGAAAGTTTTTCCAAATATCTAGCCTGAAACATTCCTTTTCAATGTTAAGCACATTAGATTCCTGTTGTGCCCATGACTTACATAAGGCAACATAGTGCCCCGGCTTTGGGAGAAACTTTGCATGGCACTCCTTTTATTCTCTGCCTTTTAATGTTAATCCTTTGATTTTTTTCGTCATCCTGAATAAGCCATATTTACTGTGACTCTGTGTATTCGTGCTGCTCTTGTCTATATTGTTGTTTCTTGATTGGAATTCAGTGCTCGGAGACTTGATTTCATGTTTTCTCAGAGGTCCTCAGGCAGGGCATTGCAGATGTTGGGTATGACAGTCATCTTCCACATGTTCTGAAGGCTCCATGAATTCTTTTCAGATATTGTCCTAGTTCAGCAGGAGGGACCAGCTAACCCTGTGTGGGGGTGATCAAAGCTGTGTATTCTACCCCCTCTATCATTCCCCAAGGTCAATGGGCCATTAGCAGCAGCTGCCCAGGGAGCCATTATCACTTCACACCCAGCCTGAGGGGGGAGGAGCTGCCAATGGGCCATCAACAGCTCAACACCCCCTGGCTCCCAGAGTTAATCACCCGTTGTGTGAGTCCCCGCCCAGGAGGAGGGACTGAGAGCTCCCTGAGGGTACATAAGGGGTGGGTAAGAAGACCTCGGAAACTTCTCGTCGGATCCAGAGCAGCAGCAGGACCTCGACAGCAGGAGATCACCGCTCTTGCCCAGACCACAGCCCTCGCCTGCACCAACAGGTTTTTCTTTTCCTTTTGCTCTGGACTTGGGGGAACCACAGGGGTCTCAGCACAAGGGCAAACAAACCCCCTTGGGTTTGTGCCCCAGGGCACTGGGTTATACTGCTGGGGTATTGTAAGTTGAAAGCAATTTCCCTTGTGGGTCAGTGTTGTTATTGTAATATTATTATTAAATTTTAGCTCTGACTTATAATCTCTCTCGTGGTGAGTTCATTTCCCCTGCTGGTTCACCTTCAAACCAGCACAGATATAGATAATGATGAATGTTTTTCTCCAAGACAGATTGGCATTGTGAGTCATTATCCAGTTTGCAAGCTGTAATAGTCCCTCTGACCTCTCTTGGCCAGGTGGGATGTGTGTAGGCTTGTCACTTGCTTTGATACTAGCTTAAGGCATTTCTTAAAACTCAGCAAGCCATTTTGCAGCATTTTTAGACTTGTTGCTGAAGAAGTAGAACTGTGGCAATGTGGAAGGAAACCTTCAGTTGGATAACAGTACAATCAGCATTGTGAGCAACCAGAATTGTGCAAGGTTGTAGGTGTTCTCTTGAGTTGTCAAAATTCAGTAGTGATTCAAACCTATCTAGATAAATGGATTGTGCTTTGGATTTTATTAGCTTACCAGTTTTCTGCTCAAATACCTGTTAGATGCTATTTAAACTATTAAAGAACAGCCCTTGAATGTTTTGTAGTGTGTTAATCTCACTGGGATTGTCTGTTTATCACTGCTTAAAGAAATAGAAAATTTAAAGATAAAATATGGAACTTCAGAATGTAATAAAGTCCAAACTTAGAGAAAGCCTAGTAGCTATTACAAGAGAAATTCTTCGACTGTTTCTTTTTAACCATTACAGGGTAGTGTGGGCTGAGTTCTGAGAGTTTTAGAATCTTTCATACAGTTTTCAAGAAAAAGTTAGATGTTTTTGCCATTAAAGAAATCCTCTTAAGTTCTTTATATTAAATTTCTGCCCTATTACTCTTGAAAGGCCCTCCTTGCTGCTAGGACACCAGGGTGTCAAACACTATTGCTTCAAACAGAAATATTTTTCATTCTATAAAGATTAATTGGGGCTCCTCAAAGCCTTAGCTGTTTGGGAGGAAAAGGAAACAATTCTTCATCAATACTCATGATGTCTCCCAGGCACATGGAAAAATGTGGTACTGAGCAAATCTTAAACAGAAATTGCTGAGCTTAAGTGGTGTGTGGGCTGGAAAAAGAAAGAAGATGGGTGCAGTGTCATGCACATATTTTTTCTGTATGTTTGTTCTGCAGCAGCCAGTCCCAGCAGTGCAATACAGCAACACACAGGGAAGCTGACTATAAACTAAAACTTCTGTAGCGTGTGGTCATACCTAATTCAGCTTAAAGACCTTTCTACTGAGAGAACAGTCTGAGAAGTTTATACTTCAACTCCCCAAATAATTCCCTGTTGCAGAATGGCTATCCCTCATCTCTCCTGGCCAGCTGTGCTCTGCAAAAGGGTCCATTGAGATTTTTAGCCATTTTAAATTATTTTGCTTACAGAAAAATGTGTTTACTTGCAAGAAAGCAAATTTATAGGAAAAAGTTCCAGATGTGCAAGCTAACATATGCTCTTGTTTCCAAGCAAAACATAGAGTGGTGGGACATTTATTCATTGTAGAACATAACATATAATTGAACTTGTCTAATGTAAGGGAAAGATATTTTTTCCATAGGAAACAATGACTATAGGAAGCATTTAGTTATATAATTAAAAGTAGGATCATTTTTTCTGAGATGCAGATCCCACAGCAAAAAAAATATTTTCCAGACAGTGATATGAAGATCCAATGCAGTCATCTTCAACTACGTTTTTTTTCCATGGGAACCCCTTCTGATTTCTCATTATTTGCCAAATTTCTATCATTTGTATTTCTCTGTTGCCAAGAACACAATAATAGATAACTTTATAAATCCATAAAAGACAATACCTCCCTCTTTGATCAGTATTCCTTAGTTAAAAGAAGGATGGAATTTTCAAGTGAAGGAAGTGTTTGGTTTGCAACATTTTTTGTTTGAAACATAATCATTAGAGATATGTGTGCGTGTTTCTCTGCCACACAACCACAGACTTATTTCTATGAAATTCAATAGTAGTGTTACTTTTGACATCTGTCTTAGCAGGTCTGTTCTACCACAGGCAAAGCTGTTAGCATTGCCAAGTACTTGTCCCTTAATTCCTTTATTAGATCCTGCAATATTTTTTCCTGTTATCCTTGAAAACCTGAACTGAAAGAGATTGAAATTGTCCTGTCTTAAATATTACAGAAAAATAAAAGAAAAAAGAGGCTGTGGGAGATTAAGCCAACTTGTCAAAGAGGCTGAGACTGTGATGCAGAAGGAGAGACAGGGACAGAGACTGAGGGATGAAACAGGGAAACATTGGGTTTGGTGGCTGGCAGAAGATTAAACAATTTGGGAAAATAAGGAGGACCTGAAGAGCAATACTGGAAACATGTAATTCAACTGGCATGTGGGAGGAGACACCGACTACAGGGTTGTGGACACTGAAAGAAAATGGGCATCAAAAACCGTGAAACAAGATGGAAAAGATCTGAAGAGGTGCTGTGAGAATGGCAGAGAAATTAGATGTGGTTTGGGATATAAAATGAAGTCAAGGAGACACGGTATGGAAAGAGTGAGAGAGGGAAGGTGGAAATGAGAGGGAGTGAGTAGGAAAGGGGTGTAAATGGGACTAAAATTGAAATAAGGTAAGGTGCTGTGGAGGAGGTAATGGATTTAATGAGTGAAGAGCTGTAAATTATTAGCTGATTCTTTTTCCAAACTCTGCTTTCACACTCGTTTCTGTTCTTCTAAAAGAGACTTTTTCAATATTATCATTTTGTTCTATGACCTTGGGTATCCATTGATCACAGCAAACTCCAGTTGTGGTGTTTCCATTTTTTTTCTGTTTCTTCATGCTCCAGATGTATTGCTCCATTTAGTTACTGTTGGGCCATTCTGTATTATCCAGGCATCTATGGAAACCCACCATTACACTTTGTGCTGCTGTTGGGATGAATTTGAAGTCTGATCCTGTGGTCTCTTAGCAGTAACTGTTCTCTGTCGGAGTAGACCAGGAATTTATACAGTGGCAGAAATATAAAAGATGGATAGACGAGGAGGCCAAAGTCCAAGACCCTGGCACCCTGAATATGGAAGCCCTGCGACAGATTTATAAGGACTCTAGCAGTTTTCAACCTTATATTGATGTTTCCCCGGTTTAATGTTATATATTCACCATGTCTACCCTATGTATCTTTCCCTTAGTCATCCTGTCCAGGTTTCTTCTTCCCACAAACCCCTAGGGCATTTTCCTGCCAAACCTTCCCTGACTGGCCCCAGCTTCGTGCAATGCACCATTTCCCGTATATGGTTATATTCAGATCCCTGTTCCCCATTGGTCCTTTCCTTGTTCCACCCCTCTGCTCATGCTCGGACCAATGGAATGCTTTGCCCCTCCCTTTGTCCTCCCCTTTGTCCTCCTATTGTTCTGAAACAGTCCACCATTCCCTATATAAGCCAGGCACACCCAATAAATTTTGCTTCTCTTTGTGTGTGGTTATCTTCTGCGACCTCGGCGCCGGGATGGGAGCAGGAGGAGCCTTCCTGTGCTTCAAGAGGCTATCTAAAAGAGCTGTTCTCACTATGAGTCTGTCATTCCTAAGCCTCTCAGAGCTGAAGAACCCCATCACCGTATCAGTGGCCAATTAATCCGCCGATAGTCCACTCCTTCTCCTCCTGGTCACTTTTCTCCACTCCTCCTGCCAGCTTAATTCTAACATATATTTTTGTTGTGCAGCACCACAAACAACTGTACCTGCACAAAGTAGCAGTGGCGAGTAAGGAGGACTTGGTGGCAGATGACAGTGACAGGTGCAAATGCTCCAGTTAGCATTGCTGTTTATACTGTCTCACCCCAGTAGAAGTCCCATGGTATGCCAGTGTACAGACACCAAGGCAGGTAAAATGTTCCTAAAAATGCTACGGAACACATTCCCATTGATTTCAGTGGGAGTGAACAGAATGCTTTTCCTCACAGGGAACGTCAACTTTCAGATCAAGTATTCTGGAGGTTTCACTGTGCCCCAGTACAAATAAATGGGTTTAAAAGCATTGTCAAAATGCTTTATCCCATCTAATATCCTGATGCAGAGAATGATAGTCTATTAGTGTTGGTTTTGATTCTGTTAATACAGGAGGCAAATGTGTCTAATGAGTTCACTCATCTTCAATGCTAACATTGCAGGTGCTGATACAGTGCCAGGGGATGGATCTTTACATATAAAACTACACACACACACTAAGCTCCTATACACAAAAGTTTTTTTATGAAGATGGTAGACAAATTGCCCGTGTTTTTCCACTACTGAGAAACAGCTGATTACTCCAGTTCTTTTAATTTAATCTGAAATTATGAAGGCTGGCATTATTTTCCATGAACCAATGGGATAACCAATAAATTCCTTTAGCTGAGGACAATTATATTTCATTTAGACACACTACTCAGTTACAAGAAAGATGAACTGAGCTGAACTCTTGCTCTTTTAAGTTTGACAACTTGCTATTGAAAGGAAATTTTATCTTTATGTGGCAGTATATTTACTTGAGTAGATTTTTCAAGTAGATCATAATAGAATTTAAAATCTAAATTTGCAGTCCTATATCCTGTAAGCATATGGTACTACTGAAAAAAAACCCCAAACAACAAACAACCCTAAAACTGACAGTCTTTAAAAAAAAAAAAGGAAAAAGCATTGCCTGAGAATGAAAAGAAATATTTTCCTCTATTTAGCACTTCTAAGGATGCACTTGGAGCACTGTTTTCATTTTGAGGCTTCCCAGTTAGAAACTGGTAAAAATGGTTAAAAGTCTGTAGTACATAATGTATGCGAAATAGGACTTGCTTTGACTGACCAGCCTGCCAGAAAGTCTGTGGGGTTTCCATCCTTGAAGGCTTTCAGATCTTGACTGAACACTGTCTCGTTCAACCTGATGTACTGCTTTGAAGAGGGCATTGACTGGGGGATCTCTTCCAAATTTGGGTATTCTATCATTATATAATGAAACTATGCTATTAAGCAAAATTACATCAGCAGTAGTATCCTATAAATCAGCCTATCTCACATTTATTGCATACAAAAGAACTTTTATTTACCTTTCATTTTTTAACAGAGATGACATTGCCACTTACAAGAATTGAGATGCATACAGTATATGTCCTACACTGAAGAGTTAATATTGCTTCCTGAAGCCTTCTCTCTGTAGTCTCAGCTTTAGAGATACAGGAGATTTAAAGACAGACTATCTTATTATAACATCTTACTTCTACACTCTTCTACCTACTTATTTCATGTATTATTCTACATACTGAAGGTATGAGCTTTGATAAAACATATTTTAAAAAGTATTCAGTTTTCAAATTAAGTTTTCAAGAGATAGAAAATCCATCTGCCCTATCTTTTGGGTGTCGTGTTATCATGATTAGTCAGCTTTACTGCTAAGAATGTGAATATAATTTTTAGTTGGAAGTTATTGGCTTGTACTGTACAAATGACAGGGTTTCCATGGCGGAGGGCTACAAGGTGCTTCAAATGGGAAGGGATGTGAGCTGCCCTCATCCAGCCACAGCAAGGACTGAAACCCATGCAGGTGCTCCATCATACCCCTAGACTGCAAATAGGTGGAAGGAGTGTACTGAACCATGGCTAAGGAACATTTAAGGTAACACATGAAGAAAAGATATTTGGAGATATGTGGCAAGATGCTCTTGGGAGGAGATGCTTGGGAGATCCACAGAAAGACAAGTTGGCATGGAGAGACATGTAGCAGGATGCGTGCATGTTGCAGAAGGCACTGGTGTTTATTTACGTTTGTTTAGCTGTTTCTGTTTTCTTTTTCCTCAATACACATATCAATGATTACAAGTTTGTGTTAACCATCAACAAAAGAAGTAAAAATTCCCCAAGTTGAGACTCTTTTGTCCATTAGCTCTTGCTATGTCTTTCTTCACAAAACAAAAAATTCTTAGTCTAATTTCTTTCCAGAAAAGTATGCCTAAATTGCATTCAAACTTACTACAGGTCTTTTTGGTGAATCTATAGATATATTTAACTAATATCTGTCAATATGTCAGTCGTTGAAATGATTAACTAGCAGCTCTCTACATCCTTTTCAGTCTCCAGTCTCCTTTTAAAACGGTGGACAGAGTATTGCAATACTTGTCCATGCTGCTATGCAAGAAGATAAAATTAACTTTCCTCATACTGACTCTTTCCATGTTTATGTAACTCACCTTTAATAAATTTAGTGGGTATATCTAACTGACACCTTATGTTGAGCTCCTAATACACTACAGTTCCTTCTTCAACTTTTACAGGTGGAACTCCTGTCAGTCTCTGTCCTCCATAGGTAGATGGGCTGTGCATTCAATTTCCTGAAATTTTTGTCTTGTCTGCACTTTTTTAAATCATCACATCTTCCAAAGTGTTCCAAACCACTCCATATGGCTGTCCCATTCTTATTTACAAGTGAAGAAAATTTTCCCTTCATTACTACTGCTCAACTTGCTGCCTTCTTTCCTTGGCTACCAGTTTCCTTGTAACTATCAGCAGCCATAAAGAATCAATGATGGCAATGCAAGAGAATGCCAAATGTAGTTTGCAAAAAAAAAAGAAGCACTAAAGAATTACATATTTGTTAATATAATTTGGCCTCAAAAACAATGAATAAAGAAACTATAAAACTATCTCCACAAAAGATAAAGCATTCAGAATGTAAATAACTAGAAGACAAGGCAAAAACTAGCTGGTATACATTTGTCAAAGACAGGTCATATCAAATAAATTTAAGTTTCTGTTATGACTATATCTAATTTTTTCCTTTGACAGGGTTAGTGGCTACAGAAATAATGGGAAGGTACATGTACAATGTGATATATTCTGAGCTTAATAAGACATTCATGCTTTTCAGAATGACATTCTCTTAATGCAAGGAAATATGATGCAGTTATAATGACTATAAAGTGAGTATAGGTTTGGTAGAAAAATTTCTCTCAGAAAGCATTTATCATTGTCAATCTAAAAGATGAGTTCATGTTTACAGAATAATTAGATTGAAGAGAAAAATAAATTCCAAAGTTTATAATGAAATATAACAACTCTTTAACAATGCTATTGAATATTTTTTTCTTTATGAGGAGAATAGGAATATGGCCTAGGAAAAGCAATGCTTAAGATCAGATGCCACTTCAATTTTCTCTTATTCATTAGATTTAATCAAGGTATTTGCTGGAGTTGCCTCTAACATAGGGGAATACCTGCAAATGAAAGAAAGGAAGTCTCAAGGTAGGAAACTACACACAAAATATCAGTGAAAAAATGTATGTGGAAGATGCATGCTTGAGGCTTTTGCTCTTTAGTGTGAATTAAATCAAATCATGAAGCTCAAGAAAATGATTCTTATGTTGTAATCATTAGTCATTATACTCATAAGAATTTTCTTTATGCACTAAACTCAGCATTTCTTGATTCTTGTGGGGATTCTGGTACACTTGTTACAAGAAAGGAAGAAAACATTATTGTTCTTCCCTAGAAATAGAAGGGAGACATACTCAGGCAAAAGTTAGCAAAAGCATTCAGTCCTGATGGGAGGAGTAGACATCTGCTCTTCATTAGAGGAGAAAACCCTTATAAGAAGTGTTTACGTTGTGGAAGAGAACATTCTTTCTAAATAAATATTGCAACAAGATCTGTTCATACCCTGACCCTTTGCTGCTGGGGCCACAAATGAAGGTCTACAAAGAGCCCATTTTGCAGTCACAGTGCTGCTTTCTTATATTTCCTTATGAGTTGAAGGATCATGAATATGGGTCCCAGGAGAGGATCTGAAATGAAATACTTTTGCTGCCTATGGCTAAATAGTATTCACAATATCATGCCCTTAAAATTTGAAGCCAACAAGGCAAAAACTTCCCTGACCCTCCCCCCCAAAAAAAGTAAGAAAAAAAAGGCAACCCCAAATGATAGCAAATTGGTGTTTTTTCATAAAATTATAAGTAGCATGTCTGATAATATTTAAAAGCATTTTTTACAGATGATATCTTTACATACGTTTATTCTCATTGAAATTGAGGTGTTTAACAGTTAAACCTTCCAAAGGAGTTAGTGGTCTAGGATCATGCTGTGTCCATAGCATTTTGAGTGCTGACCAGGTCATATTCCTGCTCTGCATGGGAGCTGTATTGAGTTTTATCTGAATTGGAGACATCTACTGAAAATCCCAGAGGTTGAATATGTAGAGGGAGAAGGCTATTGAGCAAAGGCTGTCTAAAATGAAGAGTGGCAACTCTGAACCAACACATACTTTCTTGAGATATAGTTTTGATTTTCTTCAACTCTCTTGTTGATCCTTGCAATCTTGTTTCATTGTTTTGCAGTGTTGTGCTGGCAAAATAAGGAATGCTCTGTGATAGCTCATCTGTTTCTACTTCATGGCCAGCCACAACTGTTTGAGTGGCTAAGCATTTACAGTTTGATTAGAATTTTCTTGGTTTTGCTCTACTGACTCCACTTTTGGGTTTAGATTTTTTTTTAATCTTCAGAGAATGGGAATTTAATTTATTCATTTATCAACTGACAGCTGATTGCATGATAGTTGGATGTTTCCCCTTCCTTCCAATCCACAGCCAGTGATAATTTCCTGAAATCTAGATTATGAAATACAGATATGACCACAAACATTTGTTTTTACAGAACAGGACATATTTCGTTGCATATATCTATATTTATTTATATGGTATAGCAACACACACAAATACAATATTTAGTCTCAATAAAGTAGCTGCCTCAACACAGGAAATGATGCTATAGATGTTTATAAATGTTAATACAGTGAAGAAGCTGGGAAAGTGTCTCAAGGTCAGTGGAGTAAATTAATTCCATTTCCTAGGCTCCTTTCCCTCATCTGCTTATGTCCACTGCTGGAGAGCAATCATGAAAAAACCAGCATGGATACTCGTACATTTCTCTACAGTTATAAGATCTTTTTGAGCTGACCTGTACAACACAGAGAGACAGACAGACAGACAGATAGACAGACACAGACACACACACACACAATTTGCCACAACATGCTAACATTTAGGGAGAAACACTTCTACATCTTTAAACATTTTATTTCATCTATATTCTTAATAGAGAAGTCAGGCTGCTCTGGAATGATCATTATTTCTGTCACATGTCTCCTGTTTCAGCCCTGTTACAAGAGCCTCTTAGTTTTCATCTACCACTGACTATACATTTGAATCTCTGGTGTTGAAGGTTATCTGATTACTAATGGACAGAACAGAACACAATAGAACAGAACAGAACAGAACAGAACAGAACATTCCAATTGGAAGGTACCTACAACCCTCATCTAGTCTAATTCAGGGCTCAGCCAAAGTTATACCATGTTCTTACAGAGTCACAGCATCATAGAATTGTTAATATTGGAGTAGACTTTTAAGATCATCAAGTCCAACCAAAATTATGGGCATTTTCCAAATGCCTTTTAAACTCTAACAGGCATAGGGCAATGACCATCTCTTAGAAAGCCTGTTTCAGTGTTTGATAACCTCCATGTAAAGAAAGGCTTTCTTACATCAAGTCTGAACCTCCTCTGATGCAGCTTTGAACCATTCCCACACATCCTATGACTGAATACTAGGGAGAGGAGGTCAACACCTCCTATCCACTTCCCCTCTTCAGAAAGCTGTATAGAACAATAACGTCACCCCTCAGCCTCTCTTCCTCTCTCTATGGATTCTCCTTCAGATTTTAATATTTTCATCTATTTACATCTTTGTCCCACTTCTGTGTCAGAGTCCCAGAAAATTTTTTATCTCAACATATGATATTTAATTTGCTGGTTTCAATGGATAAACTGTGATAAATCAGTCTGTTTGGTGGCAATTATCCTGCTTCTCACAGTGTTTAGCTAGCACTTGTCTTTTACAGTGTGATGCTTCTGGGATTATGGGGTGAAGCTCCTCTGTGCCAGTCCTGCATTTCTTATGAACTAATTATACTTCCGCAATGAACAGCAAAGTATAAAACTTTTAACTTTCCTGCAGCCCCTTAAATGACCTGTTTCAAAATGCTAGTTGTACGTCACCAATATAGTTGTATGCAATCTTCAGAGGGAAATAATTGTAAAGAACTGACTCATTTTATTACTACAATCTTTCACAGACATTAACTGTATCGTGTTTAGATAGACTAACTATGTCCATGAACACACAGAGACTGCAGCAAGAATTCTCAGTCACAATTCAGCTCAATGAAGTTCCATTCCTGGAAAACAAAACTGTGGAAAGAAAAATAATAATCCAGAAACTGCAAATTTAGACTATAGATAGAGGTCTACAAATGTATATAACTCTATCTATCTATCTATCTATCTATCTATCTATCTATCTATCTATCATCTATCTCTGTAAATGTATATAGAGCAATATAAATAGTGCTGAACTCAGGGGAGTGAGACTTAAAATGCTCTTATGGTCTCTTATAGTTTTTCAACCTGACTACATTACGGAGCTCCCACTAGTGCCTGCAGAAATCCTGTTCTCATGAGTCTGTGATGTGCTGTCTGTATTAATGAGCTTTCTCTTCTAGTGAAATTTAGACAGTCACATTTTTCTCCCCTGTGGTTTTTTTAAGAACATCAAAGTGGGGTATTTTGTGTGATTTTTTGGGAAAGTTGTTGAAGAAAAAACAATTAGCATCCAAAAAACCAGGATGAAACAAACATATAAGTAAAATTACAGAGCACTTTTTAAGATTTTGGTAGCAGAGAGTTAGCAGGCAATTCTCCCTATGAACCAGCATGGGGCAGTGTTACCCATGCAAATTCAGACTGCCTTTACTGGCAGATAAATCAGCACCAGTGTCTGTAAGTTTCAGACATAAACATCGGAACAGACTTGGAACCTCTTGTAAGTAAGTGGTTTGTACAAATAAATCTACATAGAAAAGACAAAAATCATCTTCAGCCACAGAATTAAATGTGTTGCCTTGTGTTATACATTGTAAAAAGCAGAGTATATGATAACAGCTAGGCACAGGTGTCCCCAGCTGTAAGGATGATGACAAAGATGATAACATTGTGTGCAGTAGCTGAGCATCAGAAACTGTAAAGCTAATCCTGTTCAAACTCATACTAAGAACATCATGTAGAGAGGTGTAGGTGAAGGAAGGCACCAGGTTTTACTGGGTTAGTCTGTATGTATCTTTATAAATGAGAGCTTTGTGGAAAAATTAGGGGATTTTTTAAAGGTAGTAGAAGTGTGTAAGTACAACTTTGAAAAGCTGTGCTTATCAGGACACTCAACTTTTGATTCTAATTGGTGTTAGGGATCAGGCAGGCTAAATATAACTAAGTTCCATTCCTGAATTCAGAAAACTCTATCATTATTAAGAGTTAGTGGTTAAGGTCTGGATTTCACCCACTACTGATGCCATATTTGTAAACCACTTTCCACAAAAGCATTATTTTGAAAGGCAGCCAAATAAATCTGGCTTTAGAGTTCTATGGACATTTAGGACTTAGAAGCACAAGATACAGTGGAACAGAAAACAAATTCTGTTGCTGCAAAATTTGTTGGGACTTATCATGTCTTAGTATTTCAGCAATTGATCTGAAGTTCATTAAGTCATTTGTGTGGAAACACACTGAACAAATCAGTTGTTCTGGACATAAAGGGTGCTTGATTACCTAGTTTTGCCAAGGATCTGAAGTTTTGGCAGTTTCACGGAATCACAGAAAATGCTGAGTTGGAAGGGACCCAGAAGGACCATCATGTGCAACTCCTGGCCCTGCACAGGACCATCCTCAAGAGTCATACCATGTGCCTGAGAGTATCATCCAAACCCTTGAACTCTGTCAGGCTTGGTGCTGTGACCACTTCCTTGGGGAGACTGATCCAGCAGCCAGCCAAGCTCTGAGTGAAGAATTTTTTTCTAATATTCAACCTAAACCTTCCCTGACACAACTTCGGGCCATTTCCTCGAATACTGTCACTGGTCACCACAGAGAAGAGATCAGTGCCTGCCCCTTCTCTTCCCCTCTCGAGGAAGTTGTAAATGCAATGAGGTCTCCCCTCAGTCTCCTCTTCTCCAGACTGAACAACCAAGTGTCCTCAGCCATTCCTCATATGGCTTTCCCTCAAGGCCCTTCACCATCTTCATTGCGCTTCTTTGAACACTCTCTAAAGGCTTTATAGCTTCCTTATATTGTGGCACCCAAACTGCACACAGTATTCAAGGTGAGGCTTCCCCAGTGCAGAGCAGAGCAAGACAATCCTCTCCCTCAGCCGGTTGGTGATGCTTTGCCTGATGCCCCTCAGGACAAAGCTGGCCCCTCCTGGCTGCCAGCGCACTGCTGACTCATGTTCCACTTGCCATCAAGCAGGACACCCAGGTGTCTTTACACGAAACTGCTTTCCAGCATCTCATTCTACAGTCTGTCCATACATCCAGGGTTGCCCCATCCCAGGTGCAGAATCTGGGACCTTCCCTTGTTGAACTTCATTTGGTTGGTGATTTCCCACTCCTGTGATCTTGGAAGCTAAGCAGGGTTGGGCTCGGTTAGTACTTGAATGGGACCCTTCCTGGGAATACTGGGTACTGTAGTTTCTAGTCCTGAGGACTTCACTGTCACCATCCAAGCTTGCTCAGCTGTGACAGATGAACCTTAGGAGTTAAAGGGTGGGGCCAGTTCTGCGCACACTGTGCCTCACCTAAAAAATCCACTATGCAGGCTGGAAGGGCACACCCATGTAGAGCCCTTCCCAAATCTCCGTTTGTGAATCCTAGCCATGATGATGAAGTTTTGTCAAGGTCTCTCTACAGGGTCTCCCTGCCTTCCAGGCAGTCAATAGCTCCTCACAGTTTTGTGTCATCTGGAAACTTGTTCAGTATCTCTTTCAGTTGTGCATCCAAGTCATTTATGAAGATGTTGAAGAGCACAGAGCCCAAGACGGAGCCCTGTGGAACCCCACTAGTGACAGGCCACCAGTCTGATATCACCCCATTCGCTATTACCCTCTGCTCAACCCGTGAGCCAATTTCTCACTCACCACATGTTGTGTTTATCCAGCTGGCTCCTGTGAGAGACAGTATTGAAAGCTTTACTGAAATCCAAAAAAGATTACATTAATTGTCTTCCCTTGATCAGCTACGTGGGATACCTTGTCTTAGAAGGAAATCACGTATGATAAATGGGACTTTCCTCTCATGAAGCTGTGCTGGCTGTGACCGATGATCTTTTAGGTGTTTTTCAATACTTTCCAGAAAAATCATCCCCATAACTTTACCAGGCACAGAAATGAGACTGACAGGCCTGTAGTTTCTGGAGTCCTCCTTCTTGCCCTTGAAAATCAGGACAATGTTTGTCAGTTTCCAGGCAGCTGGGAACTCTCTGGATTCCCAAGACTGCTTTGTTTACTACACTGCCCTAAGTTTTCTTTATACCCTCTTAGAAACTACTGAGGGTGCATTTACATTTGTCCTGAGGTGTTTGTCTTGGCAGGATGTCCAGAGGTTTGTTATCAAGTACCGTTTCAATGATGAAGTGAATAATGGAGCCTGAACATCCTGCTCAGAAGCTGCAGACACAGACTTCTATTCTGATTTTACCTCCTCTCCACCTGTGACAGAATTTCTGCTCTTGCATGTTACTTTTCTTCCTTCAACAGTAATCAGTTTCGAAGTATACGCAACATATATGCTTTGATGGTACTGACTAATTTTTTGGCTCAAAAAACTCAAGTGTAATATCCCTTATGTACAGATTTCTGATACATTCAATTATTAACCATTGTAATAGTTTCATTTGAATACTCTTTTTAGAGTGAAATGTGCCACTTGTTAAGACATGCTCTTAAAATTAGAACTAGATATATTCAAGGATCTTTAGCTTGGGCAAAGATGGTTTCCTCATCAAAAAGAAATGTGTTAAAATATTTGCTGCAGAAGAGATTAAATATTTTTCGAATCCCCCTCCCATCAAATAAATGTCTCTGAATTCTTCTGGTGTCTCTGTGTGGAACTAAATGTCACAGATGCAGAACTGTCTGATTCTGAAGTAGCAGCATCTAGAAGTGCCTAGAGAGTGTTTCCCAGTGTTTGTACAGCCTACTGTAAAAGATTGAAAATCATGAAGATTATAAAAATTTTAAAAGCAACATGAGGTGGGTCAAATTAGGGACAACTATTGTGTTCTGAGTAAAATCACAAGTGTGAAAGAATCTTTGTTCATTAGTTGCATGTATTAATATTAAAATTTATGATACAATCCTGTGTTATTTTCTTAGTTTAATACTAATAATAAAAATGAGCTTAAAATTAAGAGAAAATATAAACAGATTTTTCTCTCACAAGAAGAAGCAAATTAGATGGTGTTGAGGACTCCTCTTTTGTTCATTTTTGATATTTTTGTTCCCTTTTATGACTGGATTTCACTGGTGCTGACAACTTCATTTAATCTGTTACGTGTTTTCTTCCTTGCTCCTAAAAGCTCCAGAGAAAATGAGGTCAGGTATGTCATCATATTTAATTTATCACACATGAAGAAGGCAGTGTTTGCTCAGATGATCTGGTAGAAGATTTAGGACACTGCTAATCTGTGGACTGCTGACTAATTTACAAGTTGGCAAAACATCATTTAAAAAAAAAAGAAGAGAAGAAAGAAGCTAAGCCAGCTTTTCTTCAAATAATGTGTGGATAGTACTGCTGGGTCTGTTTTATATTCTTAAAAATTAAACAGGAGTGAAAAGTCAGGAAAAGAGAATTATTAAAATTGATACCAAAATATGTTTAGCCACCATCTCCTATATAAAAATAAGAAGGTGGCTCTATGATTCAACTTATAATTTTAGAAGACAGTTACAAATAGAACTGAAAACCAAATACTTTTTAATTATAGTAAGATTTCTCTGATATCATAATTCTCACATGAAGTTAGGTGACTGTGAGAGCAAGTACACTGTGGGGAAACACAATTTAATTTAAATATTTTGAAAGTATTTAAGAAATGAGATTTGAGAATAGGAAAAAAAGACTTCAACATTAACAGTACATTTTCTGTAATGTGATACAGAACACAAAAAACAGACACTTTCTGTCTTCTTTTATCCCAAAATGAAATGGTAACATTAATTTTTTTTTTCAAACTACAAAGTTGTGAAAAGGCATCTATAGTTTTTGAGATACTTAGGTTCTGGACACACTCAACAAATTACTTTTTTAAGAACATTAGTCCTCTTTGTGAACCTTTTTTTTTTTCTCTGGAACTGATATTGTGGTGCTCTGAAAACAAGAAATTATTAAATGTCTATATTAAAAGTATTTACAAATGCTGTAACACAAAAAGTAAATGGAGGTAAACTTCTAAAAATAAAGTTCCTGTCTTAGAAGCAAGAACATGTCAGAGGAACATAGGTCAGAGCAACAAAGGAGTACAGAAAAACCCATTCTGTCCTGATGCACCCGAGGAACCAGCCCCTGGCAAATTCACAGTTGTGGTTTGAACACAGCAGAGGTTATGGAATGCAAAAAAGTACAGTACTGCCAGCTTCCAGCAGAAAGTCCAAACTCATCAGGCCAGACAGTGAAAAAAGAAAAAGAAAAAAAAAAAAGAGAGACTTCATATTGTCAGGGAGGATAATTTGTAGCTCAGTCTCCCAGGTTGGATTGCTTGTTCCATGTCTGTGGTACATATTTTCAGCTCAGCCTGAATTACTTTTGCAGAATTGCCCTGGACAATCCATTTGTTTAAAAGTACAAAGTCTTAAGTGTTCTTTAGAAGAATGAACAGACAGTGCTGTTTGAAGGAATGTTATTTAAAAATGTTTTTGGCTGGGCCTGATGCCTCAGTCTTTAGTCACAGCAAGTTGTATCTGATTGTTGCACTGGAACTACACTAAAATCATTCTGGTGAAGAGGCAGTCGCCCTGCTTAGGGAGAAACCCTGGGTAGAACTGGACTTACTTGTCCTTTGGTCTTGCCCTTGAAGAAGAATGCTTTGTCACAGCTCTTCACCAAACCCTGAGGTGACCTCAGACTTCACCAATCTCCTACTGCCTTCCACCACCACCTCATCCTGTGTCCCAGGCAGGAACTAAGTGTTTTGCCATCCTTTTCCTTAGGCAAAAGAGTCCATGTCTCATAAGAACTATCTCAAGTTATTACAGGGTACTGGAAGGGCCCAACACAGGGGCTACATTAGCCACCATCTATTGTTAACTTAATAGAGCAGGAATCAGGAGCATACATAGCCCCATGCTTGCTTATAATCATCTATTCTGTGAAAAATGGCAAAATGCTTTGAAATTTTTCAAGTAGAGCATATTAGAGGTGATATATCAACAGTGAATTACATAAACAGTGAACAAAAATTAAAAGGCTGCAAGTATATGCCATACGTATAGCTCAAACCCCAATGAAATTCATTTTATGAAGTCCTTTTTTTTAATTGCTTTTCCACATGTCAAAATCACAACATGAGAGCAGGGAGTGCTATTCACAGAACTGATGGCACCACTAGTTCAAAGTGAGTGGTATCAAAAGCAAATAATCACTTAGCAAAATTATCAGAACAGCCATACCCTCAGAAAACCCCCCAAACCAACCCAACCCAAATACACCAAATCTGGTTTTATAAGCTTTATCAAACCAATGAGTACTAGCGAATCTATAATTGCTAAACTTAAATTTGACTTCTGAACAATTTTTTGACACATAAACTATGTTTTATTCTGACTAAAAGCATAACAAATTTTGAATGGTTTAGCTATTTTAAGCTATTTTTGCAAGATGAAAAGTGTGTGGGAGATTACACAAGAGCCTGGGAAGAGATATACAAGAGTTAAGGTTTTGCAACTTCAGGATTTTGCTGAAAAGGAGTCTGCTTTAAAACATTCTAAAGTAATGCTTTTCATCTTTGAAACATATGAAATACAGCGTAAAATCCTCTTGGAACATCTGGATGGACAAAACTTCTGGATAAAACTCTCCTAATGGATGATGGTTTCATAAGTATCACTAGAAAAATCCTCAAATTATGAACATAGAACTTTTATAAAATACAGAAAAAGCATTAGGAGAAAGGACAGAAATTAGAGGGAAAATAACCAACTTTCTTAATTGCAGCAAAACTTTCCCAGTCTCCATGGGTCTGTAGGGCTGGTGTCTCCCTGCAGTGTTTCTGAAGCCTGGCTGTGTATCATTTCCCTTTTCAGGCTCTGCTTGTGTTTGATGGTTTGTTCCCCTTGTTGGGTCTTCCCCCTGCCAGCCCCACCCTGCCACCTGGAGGAGCATTTCAGCATTTCATGATGTAATACTGATTGTTTTGTGATCAGTCAATTGGGTGGGACAGATCATTACCTTTCTCTCCATTTTTCTTCATTGCATTAAGCAATCTCATTTAATTCAGTTTCTTTTTGAACATTCCATTTTCTAGGTACTGATCATTGATCATTTCTACAGTCTGTTCCCTGGACTTGCCACAGTGAGTCCAAATTCTTCTTAGAGCAAAGAGCCTTAAGCACTTAAGATCAAGAGCTGAATTGTTCTCTGGGGTTTCCTGTGGGGCAATTTCCCTGTCAGGTGCATCTGTCAACATACATTGCTGACCCTTTTCTTAGTATAATGAAGCAGCTGCATCTTAGAAGCTTCAGAAAGAAATGGGATATAGGATGGGTGAACTGTAACTTGCAAAATATATGGCACTATTTTGGCTGCACCATTTTTTACATCAGACTAATGCTTTTACATCTTGTCTCAAGTTCTTTTTCTTAACTTGAAAGTTTAATTGTAAATTTTTTTAATTGTAAAATTTTATTATCAGCATTAATGGTTTTCACAGGAAGTTCACACTTCCCATACTTGAGCACAATGGAAAATACATTTCTGTGATCATTGTAGTACTATGTCCTAAAATTCCCTTTCCCAAGAAAAGTCCTTGTCTTTAAGAGACAGGAAATTTTACTCCAAGTTTAGAGCAGTGCTAATGCTGTGCCACACCTTCCAAAGGATGCTGGATGATTTAATAGGCAGTGTGAACAGAAGGACATTACATTTTCTTCTAAAACCTGTATGGATGAACTGTGTGGAGTATTGAAATACACCCAAACACCAAAATATTTACGAGCAATAATTCTTTTGTAACCTGTCTCTGTGGAAGCAATTGTTAGGACTACTAGGTGCCACATGGCTCTGGCTGTTGTGACCCACAGAGGGTTTGACTTTGAGGTCTTGGGTGTACATGCCTCAGCATGAAAGCTACAATACAGCCACAGCCTTGCCAACTCTGTACTTTAAAAATGGTGAGTCATGATCTCAAGGCATGAAAGAGCCTTATGTGATGGGATCCCCAGTCAAGCTGGTGCCTTGTGTTGGAACTGCTCCACCACTAAAACAGAGCAGTTCCCTAAACCTAACCATGCCAAGAGACACTGAAGGCTTCCAATATCTAGAGGTATATTTTAGTAAAATCCAAAAATAGTAAAATGGAACATGGGAATTATTTCCAGATAGAAAAGTCAGGATTGCTGGGTGAAATTGGCTAAAAATGAATTGTGAAAACAAATATTGCTTTTCCCACTTGCCTCCTGGCAGAACAGAACATTTTTTGTGTTTCCTTTCAGTCCAGTACCTTTGGTAGTTTCCAGAGTTGCAGAAAACATACACTGACCCTCTGAGGTCTCCAGGAAAGACTTCTGTAGGAGTCCTGTGGTGCTTCTTGACTCTTTGGTTACTCTGTGCATGGCTATCCATTGGTCTACTCTTGCAGTTGGACACATCTGGCTGCAGATGTTAATTTTTCTGTTGAAAGAGGAGGAATTTCTCCTACCTCTTGAGAAGTTATGGTGATCCAGGGGGCAGCAGCCAGAAAGCAGCATGTGGTCATCCCTCTCACAGACTTTTTAGCAGAATGTGCAGTATGTGGTGACCTGAAAACAAAGCAATTAAACTGCCATACCCATCTGTCATCACTTGAAATGATGAGATTTAAGGCAAATTTATTCTGAGCAGTGAAATCAATGATGTCTGATTTCCTAGAGATTTATTCCCCTCTTTCCTGTCCCACACATTTCAGTAAACCTGTTTTTCCTCTAGTGGCCCCAGGGTGAGCATTATGCCTGTTTGGATCTGTGTGTCTGCTGATCTCTCTGGCCAGCAATCACAGGCTATTCAGCCAACAGGAAGCTGCAAAAATTCAGTGTATGAAAATGAAGTTTTGCTTTCCTTTCCTCCATGCATCAGGAAGTTTTCTCTAAACCAATGTGATTTTCATAAGAGTTTATGAAATTATCTGTTGAGACTTCAATTTATTTTTTTCATCTATGCAAAATTGGCTAATAGGTTCCAAAATTACTAGAAAGAGAAGGGCAGACATATGGTTGGACAGAAATATATACAGAGAGATAACTCGATGTCATATACATATTAAATCAATTTTAGATCACAGTAAGTTAAAATGCTGTAATACTTACAGTGGTTTTTTGTGTGTCTTCCTTAATAACCCTTTACTGTTCATTTTTGCTGCCACTTAACAATTTCAATGTATTTTCTTTCAGTGAAAGCTGAGCTTAATAATTGAATTTAAAGGATGCACGGCAGTTTGGAACTTAAAAAAAAACAAATGTAAAATTTGTGACAAGATAATGAGATCTGGCAGGACTTTGCTCTGCAGCTCTGCTAACAAGGAATACAGCCTATCAAAGAAGCCTATCTTGTTTGATCCTTGCTGTTCTCTCCTTTCCACTAGAAGAGGCACCTTACTGTAGTACCAAGAGCTCAGGCAGTTGTAATGATTTATTGAGTATGGATAACATGTGTTACATTTGCTGTTTTTTAAATTCAATTCACAGACCTTCTTTGTAAACAAAGTTCACAAGTTCCTAGGATTACATTTTCTGTAGCATTAGCATTCTCACACAGTGGTTTCCCAATCATTAGAGAATGAAAAATTACTTAAATATATGTTTTTGTACTTACTTTTCTGTTAGAGTTCTGGCACTCTTGCAAATTAAAAGACTATATCACTATTATACTCTAAATGAAAAAAATTTGAATGAGTATATTTTATATAGTGCATGAATATAATGTCCATCTAGACAAAGTCTCAACAAATAAGGGGAATTAAATAACAGAAAGAAGGAAGAAGGACATAAAAAAGGGTTTTAAAAAACTCCAGAAAATATCAGTGTAATATGTTCTATTACATTCTTATATTTCTCTTCTTGCAGTACTTCTGCTAATTTGTTTCTTGACTGTTATATTATTTAGTAGCCTGTTTTTGTACTTAAAATTTGCATAATAATGTAAAGTAAGGCAAAATGCAAATACTGGATCTAAGACTAGTGTAAATTCAAGCATCAAGTATTATTTTTAGACTAAGAGGAAGCTAACTGCCTGAAAAAAAATTAACCTGAGATGTATTCTCTCACCTTCAGTGCCTGTATACATGTATATATACATGCATACATTTGTATTATGTGGACTTTTAAAAAAGGTGGGAAACACAATATAAGAAGAAAAATTCTTTATTATTCTGAATAACCTTGACAATACAAAGAAATAGTTCCCATCAGTGCCAGCAGAGTCTTAAGTGAAGCAAGTTTGATTAAAATAAATACATTCTTCCTATGAAGATCATATATTTTATTGAAAGGTGCTCTTTTGAAGACTGTCTTTTTAAAGATGATCATCTTTTTAAAGATGATATTTTTTAGTTTACCTTTTCCATAGGAGATAAATTGAACAGGAAAATATTACATGCTATGTATTTTGGGTGAAGCAATAAAGCTTGGGCCATCCAAGATCATCCTTTGACAGATATGATTTGTGAGTTTGTCTGGAAACTTAAGAAGAGACAGAAAAACTTCACAGTATCCGCACATTTTTATGAATAGCTGATCTTCATTGCATTTTCTACTGGTTTCTTCTTTTTCCTTAGCTCCCAACCTTTTCCTAGTGCAATGAGTATATTCAAGGACAGTTCTTGATGGCCTCAAAGATTCCCACAGGTTATTAGCAGAAATCATGAAAGACACATGTATTGGCCAGAATTTTTGCTTTCTAAGGGTGAATAGGACCATTAATTTTCCTTCCACACTGGGTGAACAGACTAAAAAAATAACTCTATTTGAGGCATGGCATCCATGAGGGTGTTAACTAGATCAAACAACATCATCTTATAATTTTAAGGGCCATTAATACAGGTTATATATTGACAGGAAGGCTACGAAAAGCTAACGAAACAAACATCTGCTCTGCTTTTAAATGCATTCCAGGTTTTTCCTCGTATTTTCAATTTATCTTTGAGCTGATTTTGAATGTTGCCTGATAACATGCATGTTCTTGCTTTCTTTCATGCCAGAAAGAAACCACAAAATCAAACAGAAAGTCCAAATTCTAGTCTGAACTTCAATAAAGAAAGGGGAAAACCTATGCTCGTAAGAACTGTTCATCAACGAGTAAAATAAAGACACTAGTAAGTACTGAAAGGGTTAAAAATCTGAACGTGCAGAAAATAACTGCTATTTTTCTTGTGATTTGACGTAATCAAACTGAGTCATGAGTATAAGGCTTCTGCTTGACAAGAGAGCTTTTGTGAAATGAGATGGAAAGGCTCCACAGATATCTTTGAGGAACCAGGATAAATCAGAATGTGAAAATAATCTGAATACTTGCTGATAAGTCAGTGATGAACAGGGTAAAATTTGCACAGCTACTTTAAAAAAATGTATGAATTTTTAATTCTATCCTGAAACTAGGAATCTGAGTACATGGCAACTGCATAATGCTAGTAATTCCTGCTTATATAGCTATAGGATTATAGATATCCACTTTCTTTTTATGCTTTAATCAGTTTGTACATTCTCACCTTGAAACTTTGCTATTCCATTTTAAAGAATAGTGGAAAGTGTACTTTATGCTAAATTGCTATGAAATGCAACATAGAGTTACTCTAAGTGGTTAAATTATTGTCTCTAAATGCAAGAAAAGAAATAAAGTGTACATTAAACAGTAATATTGTCATGCCAAACCAATAAGCATCACAACTTTCTTGTGTAAAACCTCGTGATTGAAAAATACTTGAAGGAAAATTTATCTTGAAGGTGGATAGACCACAGAAACATCCTACTTGTTATAGGAAATCATGTTAGTATGTATTTCTCTTACTTTATATTTCTTTATAATATACAGTAAAGAAGCAGATTTTCAGGATATATGATTTGTTTATGAGTACATGAATATTGTTTCAAGATGAAGATAAAACAGGGAAAGATGAGATGTTTGTGTTTCACATTAGCCTTCATTATTATGTGTTCGTTATACTATTTGCATATGCTGTTTCTAAGTATATTTCACCTAAGCCTCTAGAATGTTTAGAAAGATGCCTTTGGTCATTATTCTGTTAATCTAAAGAATGAAAGTGACAAAAAATCATTTTTATTTAGGAGATTTAGAAAATAACTTTGGAAATATAGCGCCTTTTTCAGGTTTTGGGTAAGAAATAGTTGAAATAAGAAGCCTTAGTAATTTGCTTTCTGTGCAAGTTCTTACAAAAACGAGATATAGTATAAATTGAGCCAAAATATTCATGGGTCAGAAACTGTCTTATTTAGAGATTTTAGAAGATGAAAAAGTAGTTCTCACCTCAGAGGGCCTGAAGTGATTTGAAGGAGAGGCCTGTATGGTGGAAACATAATGAACTCCATGAGGCTAGAGACTGGGGTAAGAGCAGAGCAAAAGCTTCTGTCCTGCAACCCTGACTCATGGCAGTAGAGGAGTGCAGTTTTGGAGGCAATCTGTCCTTTTACATCAAGCACTGGTTTCTGCAGCAACCACATGTGCTGGGAAACCAGTGTGAACTTCACTCAATTCCAACCACAATTCAGGTCACTAGTCTTTCATGAAAGCTTAGTCTTCTTCTTTGGTGTGGTGAGATGTTACTGCCACATGAATGCACTGATAGTGATGCAGCAGGGGCTTGGTTTCTACTGGCCATTGCAGGGGATGGGATACATGGTTAGCTAAACCTCTAGTGTGAGCCAATATAGCTCAAATTTCCATAATTATGTTACTAAGTACAACTCTTTATCCATAACCAATAGAAAATGTAAGGAGTGTATTAATTAATTAATTAAGGCATGTATACAAATCTTCAAGATGTATAAACTTGTCCACCTCCACCCACTCTGCGAATTGACATATGATGATCTGCTCAGAGTATTCTCTCTTGAAAACAGTGCAACACGGACGCACAGTTCTATGAAACATGAATATGAAAATTTTCTGAGGTATCTGGTTTTACACTTTACCATTCTTAAACACAAAATATTTAATTGATGTAATCAGATTTCGTGACAGCAGAGAATGAAATATTTAGGCAGAATTCAAGCATAAAGTGATGAATTCAAAATAACAAATTAAGCTTCCATTACAAATCGTAAGAAAACCCATGTGAAGTGTTTTCAATGAAATGTGGATGTAGATGAAGTTCAGATGTAATAATATTTTGTTACAAACATAAGACTTGGCCCATATTTGCTAAGGCTTGCAAACAGGATTACAGGAGAGTCAACAAAAACAGTCAGTGGCTAAAATGAGAAAAGAGGTGTAAATTAACCTTGAAAATTTTTGTCCAGATTTGCATTACCCAGAATTAAGGTTCTGAGAGATAAGTTTGTGTAAACCAGAAATAAGGAAAACATGGACTAGAAATTCGTCTAACCTGACAATTTGCATCCAAACTCCTTCCTACATGACAGTGACTGATACGTGCAGATGTCAAAATTCACATTTAAAATAATACACACTTGTCTTTTGATTTGAGGCAAAGTTACATGTGGAAAGAAACCCTCTGGAAATTTAAATATAATCAGTTTCATGCATGGATTCATGGCATTAAAAGAAAAAAATGTTTCTTAAGAGAACAGCTCATTTTATGACAATTCTACATATTTGGGTTTAAAACTTTCAGAGTATATAAGACTTCAGCATTTTTAAAGATCCAAACCAAGTGCCTTTCTGAAATGACTGTTGTCCATCACGTAGTAAACAAATCAGAACTATTCCAAGAAATGATGGTGGTGTTCTTGGAAGAAAGGAATTATGACCAAATGTTAATGTGGTAAGAAGTTACTGGAGGAAAGCCAGAGGAGAAAGGGACGTGAGACAGAGTCTTCTGTAGGGAGTGGGCTACTCAAGCTGGAATAAATGTCAAGGAGGCAAAAAAGGTTAGGCTTTTCTGGAGGTACTACTCAAAGTTCTAAACTTGCATGTCTCTTCCTTTCAATTTTTTTTTTTAGAACTTTATTATTCTGATACCCACAAATACCTTTCCTAAATATTGTTGGTAGACCTTTAATTCTTTTAGAGATGAAAATGTTTTATCTGCGTAATATTGATTTTCTGTCAGATAAATTAGCCGGTATATTGCCTTAATTTAATTGTTTGGATATAAGTAATAAGTTTGGAATGGACAGATGTTGAGTTTGTCCAGAGGGTGCACACCATTTCAGATGGAAGGGAGTAGTAGTTAACAAGCACAGACAAACTCTTTTCCTTCAATTCTATTTATGTAAAACCCTAACATTTTATCTTTCAAATTTAGCCAATATTAAAAGGAAAAAATATCAAGGTACAGGCATTAAAGTAGACTTGTGCTTCATTCAAAGCCAGTTTAAAACAGTACGAACAGTGTACTTTAATAATTTTATAAAACTTGATTTCCAATACTGTAAAACCTTGTTCTATGTGATATTTATCTAAAACAGATGGCAGCAGAAATAGATGTTGTTGGCTTATTTTCTCTCTGCATGGAAGGCATGGGATTTCTCCGGAGTAAAAGACATAGAAATAAAGAGGAAACATATTTTCTTGGTGCACACATTTTCTATACTTGACCTACAAAACTGAGATATTGTGATCACCAGATGTTCCTTCTTTGAAACAGTAGATATGGAATAAAATGCCCATAGTGGGAAAATGCTTAAAGGTGACATCAAATATAACCTGATTTATATACCTTTGAAATTCCACAAATAAAATTGAATCATGCAGGTGTTTCTATTATTTTGATATATAAATAGGCTCTGTTTTAAAGGTATCCATTTATAAATGTGCAAATGAGTACTCAATTAAAAAAAATGTACAGCTCTGTGTAAACAAAAATGAAAACATAAGAGAATAAAGATAAAGAAACAAGTTAATTGGGAAAATAATGCTTCACAAGTATTTTAATTTCTATTCAAGATCAATAATAATGAATAAAAGGACCTAGTGAAATAAAGCTTACAAAGCAGAGCAAAGAAATGCAGTAACATATTTGTGTTTCTTTAAGACTACGTACTTCATAGTTGCATAGCATTCCCTTTGACTCTACTTAAACTTATTTGTCAGCTATAAGCAAATAAAAACCCAAAAGAACTGGATAGGTTGTGACCATAAGGCGAATATTATGAGCAGAAGAGAGTTCATTCCACTTGGAAATACGCAAATAAGGTAATTGGTGAAACTAATTTGAATTATCGAACATGGGTAGCCAGTGACTTGCAACAAAGAGATGCCAAAATGAAAGGGCAACACGAATGGCAAACTCTAAGGGTTAACTGCCAATGGCACATGTCAGCAAAAAACTCCAACAATATTTTTGATTTAAGGCATCAAAAAGACCCCCCAAAAATGTGTTGTAGTGCATGGTGTTTGAAACTGCAAGTAGGTCATATCTGGACTGCTCCATGACTCATGGCATTTCACCTCTGGGAACACATTAAAAACCTGGATGCATCTCAAAGAAAGGCCACAAAAATAATATTGGATTCATGAGAAAAGTTCAAAATAGGTAGATAAAACATAACTTTGCTAAAACACAGAAAATTGAGACAGACATGGCAACTGAAAAGTTTTTAAGGATGTTTTCTTCAATTATGTGTGGTTATGAACAACAATAGGGAAGAAAAAATTAGGCTGTTTGAAGAAAAATTATTTCAAGAGTAAGATATAATTGGTATATGAAAACCATACGGGAAGAGTCTAGTACACTTAAAACAATGAAAATAATTACTTAATGTAGAAAACAAATCCATAATTACAGATGGATTCAGTGGACATAACAAGACTTTTTTTGTACTTCCAACCATATGACACATACTCATCTCTGAAAAGGACATTTTATCATTTTTTTGGAAAGTAAAATGTTTCAGTTATTGTTCCTTTTGTTTTAACCTAGGGCTAGCTACTTAGAACTGTTATTAGCTGTTCAGAAAGAGAGATCAGTTGTTCTTTTCTATGTCTATATTCATGCTCATCTGGATAAAGGGTATGTTATAAACACAGAGTGGAGACTAGAAGAAAAAAAATCAGTGTTCATAAAAACTGAGCTTGGCTGATGTCCTCAGTAAATGTGCAGCAACCATATAAGGACAACATGAAAGCAAAATTATAACAGTGCTAGAAACAAGCAAATGTTTTCTTCAATGTTTATATGACAAAAGATCTGTACCTTTAAGTCTATAATCTCTAGGACACATCATATGTCTTTTCCTTTAGGGAATTTTGCGGGTCTTGAGGTGTCCAATATTATCCAGAATTATCCTTCAGGTAGGTCAATGACTTCTGGACTATGGTCCATGGTAACACTTCTTTGGACTGTTCTTTTAAAGAAGGCTCTTCAGTTGATAGTCATACTGTGACATCCGTTGTCACACCTGATCAAGCTCCCCATGCAGCTGCCTATGGCCTACACCTCGGTTAATATGTCACGGCAGAGTGGATGTGACAGACAGGCAGAACAGGATGCAGAACCTGGGAAACCATCCTGGACCCTACAGTTTAAACAGGGCAACAAGGTGCGAAGGTTATTTTGAAGGAAAGAGTACAGACTGTCCTTTGGGCCCCTTTTTAATTGTGATAAATGCCTTGATTGAGAGGAGTGGTGAAGGTATGGTTTGGCTGATACTTACACTGCTTATTTGCAAGTCCCACAGCAATATCTCTGCCATATTCAGGCTCATGTACAGCAAATCTATAAGGGGAGCCCCTTATACCGAGCTGGGCTGCAGACTGACGGTCAGAAGAGCTCAGGCCCAGCAGTCATCAGAAGGCTTGATCAGAAGGCTCATAACTTTGAGAGTTTATTCAAGATAGATTAACAGACAGTTCTCATAGCTCATAGTAGAAGATAGTTCCTAGAAGTTCCTATTACATCAGTAGATCTAGATCTAACTAACTGTCCTGAGTTGAGCTGGCAAAACGCCAGCTGTCCAGGACAGAGTGAAAAGGGTTCTTCCTCCCCCCAACCAGCTAAGGGAAAAAGAAGAAGGGGAGGGAAAAAAACCCCTTAAAGCAGGTCTATGCTGAGACTAACTACATGTATTTATACAGAAAAGAGAAAATTAAGAGGATACTACAATGTAACACACACTTACACAAGTTACATATATATAACAAGGAATAACTCCCCACTCCCCAATTAATACAAAGCCCATTACTCTAAATTCATAAGCACTCCAAAAGACACTCAGCAAGAAAGAGAAAGTATAACAACAAAATATTTCTACTTCCCTGAACGCAAACAAAATGTAAGCACAGGCAACTGGAGCAGGGCCCAGCATAGTAGAGGAGCTGCTAGATGTCTTCCTCTTAGTGCAGCCATGATGGAACTAACTAAGCCACTCCCACACACTGGATTTTACACCCTTTGAGATGATGCAATATGGTGTGGAATACAATATTATTGGCTAGAAGAAGTCAGCTGTTAGCTAGCTCAGCCCAGCTCAAGTCAGCTGACAATTTCAGGCCTAATCTGAACTTTAAAACCTAAATTTAGGCCCACCTGGCTAAACCCATAACACTAACTCTTATGCAATAATAACCACACTTTTATGCACTCTCACATCCAACATGGTATCACATAATTGGTTAACCAATTCACCTTGCATACACCACAGCCTCTCATTGGTCACAAGCCACCACACATACTCCAGGTAGTTCTGTTCTCTTTAAGGTAGAACTCCAAACAGCTTTCCTTAAGGGATGCACTCACACTCACCTCTACACAAATCAACTCAATTATCCAGTTCAAAGTGCCTTTGAATTTGAAAGGACAGAGTTAGAAGCCTTTTTTTTTCCTCCTGTGATTTATTTATGCACTTCTTTTTAAAATAAAAATTAACTTTTCTTCAAATGAAATCCTGATACTGTAACTAATTTAAAATCTTGTATTAAATTGAAAGTAAACTCTATAACATCTCTTTCTGCATATTGACCTTGATCTACTTATATTTGTCATGCACAAATATCTGAAAATAACTATTAATATTTTATGAAACAGAATGTTCATATTTTAGAACAGTAAATCTGTTCACTCAAAAGCCTTAAATAATGTTAGCATGAAATGATCCCTTATTTCTATAGTCTGAAGAGAAACTGTGAATTTCTACTCCCACAGAAAGAGGTAGAATAGGTCTACATTTTTTTATAACCCTCAAATTTATGTCAGAAAATACAGGAAGGATCTGTAACTGTAAATCAAAAAGATTAGGACTCACATATGAATGAACTTTGATTTAGGTATGGGTTGCAAGGTCAAGTGGGATAACATTGTTTGTACTAATGCATTTTATCTTTTGTTGAATACCAAGGAGTTATGAAGCAATATTTATAGAAAGTATTTTTGGTATGTCTTAGGAGTGCAGTATATTTCCTCCTAAATTCCCAGGCCAAAACATTTTTCTAATCTCATACAGAAAAAAGGAAGACATATAATATTTGTAGCTCTGCAGCATAATTAGCAAAAGTTTGCCTTCTTCAGTTTTTAATTTATAATTTTCTGATTTAAAGCTATCTGTGGAAATTCTCTGGCACTAATTGTACTTCCACAGCCAGATAAAATAGGTGAGAGTAGTCCAAAGAGGAGATGTCACTTTTCAAAGCATTATAATCATTCAACTGAAATGTTCTTCCAAGATTCCACACTTCAAAGTATTGCCAATAAACATTTAGTTACAGGATTCATAATGTATCAGTAAAATAAAATAAAGGTATAACTTACATACTTTCTAGCACAATTACTTTCTGAGATAAAATTAATCAATGACAGACTGTTACTAGAAGACAATGCTAATGATACCTCAGTGCCTGGAGCCTTTTCTGTGTTATTTTGCTGCAGGAGCCGTCATTTGCTCTCAGCAATAATCACTAATCTGTGACCTTTCTGGTCTGATGAATTCATCAAAATTGCAGTGAGAAAGCCTGCTCTTTTAACTTCACCCTTTCAGATTGTCCTTTGTTATTTGCTTAATTTTCATATTACAAAATCACAGTTATGATTAATTTATAAGGCATTTAATCTGATAGCTTTAAATTATTTTATTTCCTGTAGACAAAATCTATCCAAGTTGTAGCAATTTTTCTGAAATATCTGCGAGCAACTTATTGAAAGAAAAAAACAAAAGCAAACAACAAACAACAACACAAACCAAGCCTAGAAAACCCTAGTAAAATATATTAGCTTCCCTAATGTTATCTGGTGTCTTTGCATTTATGCTAAATAGGAATGGCCCCTCATAGAAAGCTTTGGGTACCTGTGATTTGTTGGCCTAATTGAGAAAGCAACTAAATGTCACTTGAATAGCAGAAAAAGTCATTACTGAAGGCTTGAGAGAGGTCAGCATTTCTGAGGAGGAACATTTCAAAATCAGATCCAAAATGAATTTTTGAATTCCAGCATCTAACAATTAAATTCTGTCCTGTGTAATGTCTTGGTTAGTGCTCAAATTCATGAGAATCTGCATGCAATTGGCTACTATTAATTTTATAGACAAGACTGAATGTCACTGCTGTAGAATTAATTTTAAGCTAAATAAATCAGTAAAAAAGATTGCATAACCTTAAAAAGAATGAAGGTGAAGAAATGTGTTTTAAAGTATATGAACATAAATTGATTTGTCATTTATTCATATAGTCTCTGAATTAGTCAGTGTCATCTTTGCCCTGAAAACTACCTTGAAGTAAAGCTGAAAGAAAGTAATTTTATGGCATTGCTTTCATTTAGGAACATTATTGCTTCAATAAAAAGGAAGTTCTAGTGAATATAATGCATGTTCTATGTAGGGGACAAAAATCACTGTGATATGTTCCCTTCTGTTGTAGTTTAAAATAAACACAATGTTTGCAGTTTATCTTCCAGACTTATCATATCTCAGAAAAATTATTTTGGTGCTAGAAAAGTTCACTTTATATATAAGATAAATGTCACAATGAAAAATACCAATTTACTGCTAATAATAGTACATTTTCCAAAGAAGGCAAGCTAAATCTGGCTGCAGTCAGTACTGCAGTTATTCCACACTTCTGATCAGGGTACTATTATTTATAAGGTAAGTAGTTAATTGGTTGCTCATGTCAGGTACCCAAATCAGAAAATACTGCTCTGAGTCTGAGGTTTGCCTTCAGTGACTAGCAGGTTTCTTTCAAAAATGAGACATACTGTATTGATAATAATATTTTTCTTCCCCCAGCATGGCAATGAACAGTTCTAATGAAAGTGGTTGATTAAAAAGGCATTCGATGCAGTTTTTGTCAAAATTAGCTAAATGTGCCATGGAGCAGATGTGAATACATGCTTAATAAAGAAGCTGGATCTATCCTCCAGTTCAGTGCTTGGACTTGCTTAGTCTGCTTTCTCTGTACAACTACACTGAGAGACAAAAAAAAGAGGCAAACCAGGCCTAGGAGGTGTATTTTAGCTACTTATTCTGGGATGTAGCAAATCATATTCTGAGTGTGACCACAACTCCCTATTGATATATGGAGAACATTTGGGGTTAATGCCATCATTCTCTGGAATCACAAACAATTAAAGACTGTCATAAATTTTCAAAGAAAGTGTACATCCATTAAAAACCTGAAATTTTTGTTCAAATCCATAATGTCAAATGTATTTTTTTAAAGCTTAAAATTCCTCTTTCAAGATAATCTGTACTAAAAGAACACTTTAAATCAAAAGATATCTAACAAATCAAGCTATTTCTTTGTTCACTAAATAAGAAACACATAACAAAAATTATCTAAATAAAATTTTATTTTTAGTATTTTCCTAGTTAATTTTAGGTTCATCTACATCTTTTTACTTTTGAATTGGTTTTGAATTGAGGACTGTGAGCTATGCGAAGCTGTGATTTGGCTTTACTACAGAAGTAAATATACAATAGGCATGTATAGTCTCAAAAGAGAAACTCACAAAGCAAATTTGGAGTTAAGGTTAAAACCAAAAGTGTTGTCAACACTGAAAGTCAAAGAATTCTTAGCTGGTTTTAGGATACACTATTATTTAGGTTCTCTTTCTTACAATTCCACTCCTTATTGATATGCTACTAATAACTGCTTCAACAGTCTTTATTCTTGTTGGATGTGTCCCAACAATACATCACAAGTTGAATGTATTTTGATGAGAGAATATGAAGGGTTTTTCTGGTGCACATCAGGTCCTTGTGGAGCACAGTGCCTTGTTCAAAGTGAATTGCAATAAGAGAGTCCAAGTGGAAGATCCACATTGCCAGTTTGTAAATGCATCACAGCATCTTTCTTTAGTTGGAAGAATTGGGACACTTTACACGGGAACTGATCTGGCTGTCAGTTTCATAATGAGACAGTAGAAGGGCTGGGCACTTGCTCCCTGATCTTCTCAGATACCCCATTACTGGCCCATTTCCGTTCTTTACAGTGTACTATTCACTGTCTGTCTTATCTGACTTTAAGTGCAATCCCTTTCTGACTTCCTCGTGGTGGGACCAAGCTCAGCTTTGCCCTCCTGGAGACCTCAAGCCTGTTCACAGCAGCAATAAATGCCAATGAATAGCAGTTAGATACAAGGTAAGCACTGAAGTCTCCATTAACCCATATATTATGCGCTGTAAGTTATAGCTGCATTTGAATGTTCTGTTTTTGTTGTTGAGGAACTTCCTCATGACAACCAAAGTACCAATTCATCCCCCGACTCTGTAGCGCAATATATCTACTCATTCTTTACATGTTCTTTGGAGATACTAACTCATGAAGTATTCCAGTAACCAGTAGTAATGGCTGTTCTTTTTGCTGCTACAGTTTGTAGGAATTTAGGATGAAAGGAAGACAGGGTTATACGTGTCAGGACCAAGTGGAGATGCCCTCTCACTGCCTGTATGCTGGCAAAAGGTTGCGCAGTCTCCAGTAGAAGTTCCTAACAGGCGGTACAGATGCAATGGCAAGAAATGGTTCCAGTTGTTTTGAGAACCACAAATCAGACTTGTGGCTTCCCAGGGCCCTGCAATTCCCGATGCTGCCAAAGCAAGTCATCTGGCTGAAACAGCAACTATACCACGAAGCTTCACAAGAAATAACCTGTGGTTTTCTGTGGCTGCAGGTTTTGCTGCTAGGCACAACTGGCCCTGTAATGCACATATTTGTCTGATTAAAATCTGGTTTGCATTGTAGCTGGCCTGTCTGCTTGAGGAGGTTTCTCCTTCAGCAGATGGTAATAATTTTTGACCAAACATTGCAGAGTTAGACATTTACTGAAAGACACATGCTCACTGCATGGTAACCATGTGCATCTTTTCGTTGTATAGCACTGCCAAAACCTTCCCCTACCTTAGTCCACATTTGCCTAAAACCCTTAACTTTGGGTCCAGAATGCAACAGAAAAGGACTTGCACAGATTTTTGCAAGTGCATCCCAGTAAACTTCATATTGCACAGATTTAAAAACCTGAATGCTCAAGTTGTTTAGCAGCAAATACTGTAAAGCCCTTTTCTCAGATCTGCTCACTAACCAAAGACAGAGAAAATTACTAATTCTTCATTTGGGAGATGTCATTGCACTCAAGAAAGTGCAAAAAGTCCAGTGAATCTCTTTCTGGAATTTCAAACCTTATACTTTGTGTTGCAGAATTTTTGAATCCTTTCCAAATCCTGATGTCAAGTGCAATGTCAAAGTCACACATGCACACAGAAACACGCTAAATGCATTCTGCATAGCACATATACAAGCCTGCACATCACAAAATTAGCCCTAGAATTCGAGCCACAGCCAAACAGAAATAACAAGGAAAAAATTGCATGGGCTTTAAGGAGCTAACATTTGCAAAGATAAACCCTGATGTAGAAAACGTCTTATATCAGAAAAAAAATGGTACTAAATAAGAGTCTGTTTTGAATTCTGAAACACTGATAGCAAAATATAAGAATAAACAAGGCTCAGGACTTTGAATTTCTTCAGTTGCTTACTTCTCTAAATAATTTTGTTACATAACAAAAAAATGACAAAAATTTAAAAAATAGGGAAGAAAGCTGACAGATGAAGAAAACAACAAGAAACATCACTTCAGTAGAAGGGTTCATATATTCAGGTGAACCTTTTTTTAACTTATACCTAGAAATGCATGCTTCTTTACCAGAAATGTCTATACAGTACTTAGGCCAAAATTAAATGATAACAATTGTGTTCTGTATGCTTTGAACTTCTTTTGTAGAAAAAATATTAGTACTATTTGTCATCACTACAGTGATGGATGAGGCTGAATCTTAAAGTTAAAAATAATAAGCTGGAGATGAAAAGCATTATATAAAAACTGATGACCATGTAAATAATTATATAAGAAAGGCATAGGTATTTGTACAGAACTTTGGAAGCTGATAATAAAAGAAATGGGCAGCCTAACCCTAACCATAAACCTAACCCTAACCCTAACCCTAACCCTAATCCTAACCATAAATCTAACAGTAAGTCTAACGCAGGAGTCGGGAGTGAAGAGAGGAGGGAGTCTGGCCGAAATGAGGGAAATAGGCCAGACCTTTCCAATTCGATTCCTTTTGGAAGAAGAATCTTCCTCCATCTTCAATTCTTGGCTGAAAAATGGCAATTTCCCAGACCCACTGGTGCCAAGGAAGGCCTGAGCTTTGTGCCAAGAGAAAAGGTGGCAGCCTTGGGCTCTGAGGTGCTAATGATGCTGCGCCATTAACATTAAAAAAACACCCAAACCCTAATCCTAACACAAAAGAGAAGCCTCACCCTAACCCTAGCCCTAATCCTAGCCCTAACCCTAACCCTAATCCTAACCGTAACTCAAACAGAAAGCCTAATGAACGAGTCAGAAGTGGAGAGAGGAGGAGTTCTGGCTGAAATGAGAGAAATAGGCCAGCCCTTTGTGGGCTGGCACTTTCCGTCTTTGATTCCTTTTGGAAGACGAATCTTCATCCGTCTTGAATTCTTGGTTGAAAAATGGCAATTTACCAGACCCACTGGTGTCAAGGAAGGCCTGAGCTTTGTGCCAAGAGAAAAGGTGGCAGCCTTGGGCTCTGAGGTGCTAATGATGCTACACCATTATCATTAAAAAAACACCCAAACCCTAATTCCAGCGATACGCCTCACCCTAACCCTAGCCCTAACCCTAACCCTAACCCTAACCCTAACCCTAACCCTAACCCTAACCCTAACCCTAACCCTAACCCTATCCGTATCACTAACAGTAAGCCTAACGGAGGAGTAGGGAGTGAAGAGAGGAGGAGGTCGGGCTGAAATGAGAGAAATAGGCCAGCCCTCTGTGGGCTGGCACCTTTCCCCTTCGGTTACTTTTGGAAGAGGAATCTTTGTCCGTCTTCAATTCTTGGCTGAAAAATGGCAATTTCCTAGACCCACTGGTGCCAAGGAAGGCCTGAGCTTTGTGCCAAGAGAAAAGGTGGCAGCCTTGGGCTCTCAGATGCTAATGATGCTGCACCATTAACATTAAAAAAACACCCAAACCCTAATCCTAACACAAAAGAGAAGCCTCACCCTAACCCTAACCCTAATTCTAATCCTAACCGTAACTCTAACAGTAGGCCTAACACAGGAGTCGGGAGTGGAGAGAGGAGGGGTTCTGGCCGCATAGAGGGAAATAGGCCAGCCATTTTTGGGCAGGCACTTTTCATCTTCTATTCCTTTTGAAAGAGGAATCTTCATCCGTCTTCAATTCTTGGCTGAAAAATGGCAATTTTCCAGACCCACTGGAGCCAATTAAGACCTGAGCTTTGTGCCAAGAGAAAAGGTGGCAGCCTTGGGCTCTGAGGTGCTAATGATGCTGCGCCATTAACATTGAAAAAACACCCAAACCCTAATCCTAACACAAAAGAGAAGGCTAAACCTACGCCTAACCCTAACCCTAATCCTAACCCTAACTCTAATCCTAACCTTAACTCTAACAGTAACCCTAATGCAGGAGTTGGGATTGGAGAGAGGAGGGGTTTTGGCTGAATAGAGAGAAATAGACCAGCGCTTTGTGGGCTGGCACCTTTCCACTTCGATTCCTTTTGGAAGAGGAATCTTCATCCGTCTTCAATTCTTGGCTGAAAAATGGCAATTTCCCAGACCCACTGGTGCCAAGGAAGGCCTGAGCTTTGTGGCAAGAAAAAAGGTGGCAGCCTTGGGCTCTGAGGTGCTAATGATGCTGCGCCATTAACATTAAGAAAACACCCAAACCCTAATCCTAACACAAAAGAGAAGCCTGACCCTAACCCTAGCCCTAACCCTAACCCTAATCCTTATCCTAACTGTAACTCTAATAGTAACCTTAACGCAGGATTTGGGAGTGGATAGAGGAGAGGGTCTTGCCAAAGTGAGAGAAATAGGGCAGCCCTTTGTGGGCTGGAACATTTCCTCTTCGATTCCTTTTCGAATCCTAACCCTCACCCCACTGTTTTGAGTGAGGAACCAGCTTGGAATAATTCCTTGATCAACCTTTATATCACTATTTTTTTCCTCACTATTTTAAAAATAGGAGATATTATATTTGGAAAGGAAGCTATTTTTAGTGCCTAACTTTAGAAAATGAAGTTTGGCAGTTTTAGGTTTTATTTCATTAAACCAGTAAGTTAAAGAAATAAAAATTCTATATTTTAAATATGGGATTAAATATACAGCATGTAATTCTTCATTCTTGCAGGTATTTCTCTTACACTCACTTGACCTTTGTGTGGGATTGCAGAATTTAGGAACTTAACACCTTGCTCATCATTTTGTGATAACCCTTCAATGAGCAGAAAGAGCTGACTCTTTTTTTCTTTATTAGAAGCAAAGAACAAAAAAAGTAAAAGGCATACATAAGCATATAGAAATAGATATTTAATGAGGACATCCTTTTTTCTACCTAGATCTATCACCTCTCTCGATCAAATGTGTTTCTTCATTACATTCTGCATAGTCTCATTCACAAGTCTAGAGCACGGTGTTCATGGAAGAATATCATTCCAGCATAGGAACAACTATTTTGAAGCTACTTGGGGAAAACAAAGAAATGAAAACAAAGATATTTCAGGTCTTTGTAGAGGTCTTAGCACAGTGGTATATGAGGTTTAACTGCAGTCCTTGACACTGCAATGCTAAAAAAGTGATGACTGATTAACCCTGTTGTACGGTGAAATGCCTAATTAAAGAGGCACATCTTGCAATGTCCTTGTGTCTCACACAGCAGCTAACTAAAACAATTTGGACTCAGCCTGTTCTGTGGTTGATTGACACCCTGAACTCAATGACCCTTCAGTGCCTGTGCTGTCCTAATTAAAAAAAGATTTTCAAACCACTTCTACCACCGCATCCAAAGACTATACTGGCCACACAGTAAGTAGAAATGCTTCTCTCAGCCGTCTTCAATCTTTTTCCTCATAGGAAACAGAAGAGTTTTCGTACAGATTTAAAGGCAAAATTTCAGAAAGCAGGGCATTTACAAAGCACCTTATTTTAGAGATTGTAACAAATAGAATATCAGGCTGTAACAACTTAAATGTGTCTTCAGGAACCTGTAAGAATTACAAGGTTGATTACCTTTTAAAGATGCTCTGTAACCTCAGTTGACTATTTAACTGGACATGTGGGTCATATAAAGTCAGCTGGGTTTATTTTAATCCTGAGTTTACAATCTTTGTATTCCTAGACAGGCACTAAAACCGTGGTAGTGCTGATAAGGAATTTCTAGTAATACAGTGTTAATTATGATTTTCAGTGGGGAACATCTGGACTTCCTCTTTTGGTGGATCAGTGTGTGGAAGGAGAGCTGCCTGTTTGTTTACAGAAATTTATTCACCTTGTCTTCTAGTCATGATTGGGGGAAAACTTACTATGGCTATATGAGCATAAAGACTCAATCCAGCAATTCTTATCCTGGCAACTTCTGTAGTATAAGCAAAAGTAGCTACATCCCGTCAATACAACAGTACAAAGAAACTGCAAGCAGTAAGAGTTACGGTAGAATGTCTCAGTTATGTTGTTTCCTTCCGTGGTATTATAAAGTTGGTTTTGCACCCACTCACAGTCCCTGTGCCAGTGCACCCCACTGGATAATGGGGGTTATCCTTAGATTCCCACTATCAAAGAAAAAAGAGCTTTTAGAGCATTGCTATTTTGAACATTCAAATTATGATGGATAGTTTCCTTAATATTCTTAAGTGATTGTGCATATTGACAGAGAAATTACTCATCTGAATTGTAAGTATGTGAGACAGGCAATATACCTGTGGAGGGAGTTCTGTGCTAAAAAGCACTAGAAGCAGCATTTATCTGCATCTGAAAATCAAGATATGAGGCAAAGGAAAGCGGTAAGAAAATCTCCTTCACAAAAGCCAGTAGAATGTGGCAGGCACCAACAACGAGAAAGACAAAGAGGACATACATCTGAGAAGAGGAAGAAGGCCTTAATTCCTACTGCTTACCTATGCTCTGCCTGAAAACTCCACTGCAACATTTTGGAAAGACTTTTGTATGCTCTTTTTTAATATTAATTTTTTAAAAATTTTGTACAGTTGGGATCTGTTGCTTTCACAGTAAGAGGAATGTGGATCCAGGCCACAGGGTCTCCCTTTGCCTTGAAGAAAGAGCTTGAATCATCTGGCTAATGCGTGTGGTTTATTCCTTGGGACAGCAGGAAGCTGTATGCTGCTCACTTGCTGCTGGGCAAAGGTGTATGGTGTACTTCTGAACTTATCACTCTTCTTTTTGACTTTGCAGTATACCAGAAGGAATATTAATGTTGGAGATGTATTTTTCACCATTTGATTGTTGAAAAAAAGGTAAATACTTCTGACTATTGTCTAAAACCAGAGTGAAAGGGTGATGTTTAATAACTGGTTGAAGTGGAACTTCAGTCTTCAAAGGCTTCACAGCATTTGTCCCTTCAGGAGGCATTCTCTTACCCGTTAAAGACAGGCTAGCAGTGAACTTTGAAAGCCTGTGCCGGTGGACTTAAAAATACACAGGTGTTTAAGTGATTTAAAATGAGAACTGTAATACTATATTTGTATGGTAAGAGCTTAAAAGACACCAAAAGACCTAATTGTCAATAATTTCTCAGGACCTGGAAATTAAACCAGACCTTCTGTCATGAAAAAGCATACTGAGCCTTTTGTCTTCTTCTGGCTTCATAAAGGTCTTGAACTCCAAGCCCCATAGGTATAGATAATTTTGATTTCACTGAACCCATGCTACCTAACTGTGATGTGCATTTGAAGTTTCTAAGACCATACTCAGAGGAAAATTATAGACAGTTCATTAGAAAAAACTTATTTTTGTCCTGGAGCTACCCATCACTATTTTAACCTTGCTACAACTGTCTAATGGTGTGTTTAAAGATCATTATTTATTAAATACTATTTGTCTTTTATTCCACTAGAGCCTTTATTCCATGTTTGACTCCTATGGCATTTTGCTTCAAAGAGTGTCTTGTCTGTAGTTAGTCCAATAATAAGGCAGGAGGCAGTAAATGTACAAGTGAAAAAAATATCTTGGAAGTAAAAAGAAATATTACTTATTGGAGATTTGCTGGAGAGCTCTAGTATGACCAGGAAAAGCACTTCTGGAAAAAATTCAGGAAAAGAGAAATAGGGCTGATGCCAGGTACTGTAAGTGCAAAGACTTGGGATAGATGTGCAGCCAGTGAAGTGTCAGTGCCATTGGTGTGGAAAGCAGCCACTTAAAGCTGTGATGTGGCAGGGGATCAGAGACTACTGCTGCTGCAGCTTCATGCAGGGAAGAAGCTACATCACATAAGAGTTGGACCTGTCACACAGGCTTGAAGACTTGCCTGGGTTGTCAATCAACCTTGTTAAAAAAGAGCTCTGCTGCTAGATGGCTGTATATTTCTCTCTAAAATCTGGAGACATTTTTGAGAGAGAACTCTATCTTCTTTCTTACCAACCTGCCACCTCTCCTGTACCCCCTTACCTCCCCTGAAAAAAATGGAAAAGAAGAATGAAATGTCCATTATATTTTTCAAAAAAAATTGATTTTCTTTGGAAAGGATAATCAAAGAAGAGATGTTGTTTATGTCTGTTTTATAATGTGCATAGTTTTATGTGGATTAGTGGAACCCAAATGATGAAAAGGTCTATTTGCATAGGCTTCCAAATGGCAGCATGTTTGTCCAGATTTGTTTATGGTAATCATTTCTGCTGACCTGTGGATTTTATATGGTTGAGATTTTGTTTTAAAAGCCAAGGGCAGAAGCTGATTTTGTTGTCTTGGACAGCTGACTGAAACTATGAATTTTGTTTTCATAGTCAAACATCATCTCCAATGCTTCTCTCATTCTCATTTGGGACTGAATTTTTTCCTTTCATTAAATGCCATGGAAAGGGCCAGCAGGAGTGGAGGAATTACTATACACAGCATTTTATTGCTTTGCTTATGAAATTATTCCAGACTGATTCAGATTGTTAAGGTTTTAAGGGCTTGAACATGCAAGATCATCATTGCTTATTTTCCCATGACATCTATAGAGTTTACGGAAGCTGCCAGATTTTCGCTTGCACCCTAAGCAAAGATGACTATACAATTTCAAACTTACTCATCAGTATATGACAAGAGTAAAGAAGTATGTCAAACATATTCTTTAGTGATATTGTTAAGAAATAAACATTTCAGTGTATAGATAAGAGTGACCACAAGACTTGGGGACAAATTCAGAGGGATATTGGGAAGCAATATGAGTTTTGTGCATCTCTGGATATAATCAAGAAATCCACTGAAATGTTTCAATCTTTTTTGTCAAAAAGTTGGTTAAAATTGACAAGATTTAGAAAAGACTTGCAAGTTTTTGAAAGCCTGACTGAGAAAGTGACTGACTAGAAGAATTCAACTTTATTTAGTTTATGCAGGACAAGGCTGAAAAGTTCAGCAGGAATCTCTTGCAAAAAATAGTACAAATGAAAAATGAAAATGAGGCTGTACTGAGATTATTGTGTACACAAATCCTAGTAAATGCCCTAAAAACCTCTTGTTAGCACAGAGTTAAACTAACTCTCAGAATCAAAAAAGGTTACTAGCACTTTCAAAATTTAGCATTCACTATATAACTAGTATTGGTTAAAAGCTGAAACTCCATACCATTTAGACATGACAGAAGATAGTAATATTTTCATAGTTAGGAAAATAATGTAGACTTCATCTATATATGTATGTCAATACAAAGTTTTATACCTAAAATTATATGTATGCACCTAACCTTTTATTGATAATGCTGTAAACTTTTGGTGTTTAAGTGAAATTGTCTCTGGAAAAACTTATAGATCTACATTGTTCTTAGCACTCAACATAAGCAGTAGAGGTAAACATAAAGTTGAGGTACTATTATGCTTAGGACAAATAACAGGCAAAAGTTAGAGTACAAACTAGTATAACATAGCATCGCAGATGCTGTTTACTTAGAAAGCTAGCTGAAAAGTTATCACTATTTAATCATTTTTTTGTATATACTTTCCACTATAAGATCAAAAACTGTCAGCAGAAGAAAATGCTTGATACCATTTTTTTAGCTCAGTTATTGTTAAACATCTTCCTTTATCCCATATTCATCAAGTTTCCAACCAGGAAAGGGTCACCTAGTACATATGGCAGAAATCTGTTGTTTTTCAGTTCAATATAACTCTGAGGAGGCTTTACAGAAGGAAAATATTGATTTCTGAAGGTTTTGCCTATAATTTCAGTGCCAGATTATTGTAAGGGGATTCCACACAGTTTTCTCTGTATTTGGACATTCAAGTTCAGAGCTGTTACATACTTGAACATCAAGAGCCAAAAAAACCAACTAAATCTGGAATACATTAAGACTAAAAAGGCACAGAAACTAGAAAAACTACAGCCATTGTGCACAACTATGATCTGCTGTAACTTCAGGTTTGGTTGTAAAGTATTATGTTTGTCATTGTCCTAGTTCAGCAGGGCATTGCCCTAGTTCAGGTGGGACCAGTTTATCACTGTGTGGGGATGATCAAAACTGTGTATTCTACACCCTCTATTCATTTCCCATGAACTGTTTAACAATTGATCATTTGCAGCAGCTGCCCAGGGCACGCCCAACCCCTCAGGCTCTGAGCTGGGTGTGAAAGATACCTGTGAGATAAGAGCTGTGATAACTCCCATTCAGGAAGTTGTTAGCACCTTCACACCCAGCCTGAGGTGTCATGTCTGCTAATGGGCCATCAATGATTCTAAATACCCCATGACTCACAGAGTCAGACCACTCATTGTGTAATCTCTCACCCTGGGAGAGGTACTGGGTAGTCCCACCTGGAGCTGAGGGTATATATTCTTGGGGGGTTTGGGACTTGGGGAACCATTTGTCAGGTCCAAAGGAGGACCAGAACCTTGACAGCACTGTGACCATCACCCTTGACCAGACTGCAACCATCATCTGCACCAACAGGTTTCTCACTTAATTTTACTTTGGACTCAGGGGAACCATGTGGGGCTCAGCACAGGGGCTAATGAACACCATTGTGTTTGTGCCCCAGGGGGCTGGGTTATACTTCTGGGGTTTGTGGGTTAAACTCAATTTTCTGTGTATAATTTCATTTATTGTAATATTTTTTTTTATTAAATTGTAACTCTGACATATATCTGTTGGGTTCATTTCTCCTGCTGGTTTGCTTTTAAACCAGCACAATCATGAAGAGTGTCATGTTATTCACTATAATCTTGATAATTTATCAAATTAATTGAGAAGTTATTGATTACCTATCCTAGAGGGAAGGGCCTTTGTAATGTTTTTTTCATTAGGTATGAAGTAGTTGAGTAAATATTGCAATATTGATATAGTTTCCGTCACATGGCACATTGCTTTACACTTCAGAAGATCTACTTTTTCTGTTCTATATTCCGTATAATTTCAGAAAAAAGTCTTAATTCCTTTAACATCTAACATTGACAGGTGAGTGTCAAGAAGAATTTTTCTTTAAGGTGTTACTTGCTTTTACTACAATAATGAACATGGTTTAAGAGTTTTTTTAAGTATCTCTTTTACTTCTTAGGATATATAAGTATGCATTTGTCATGTTGTACACGTGATGAGATCCTTTAAAAACATCTTCCTGATTGTTTTAATAAATCTGCCAAGTAGTTCAGCCTGGGTAGCATTAAAAAAACAACCAAACAAACTCAACCAACCAAATGCCAAAGCAACAACAACTCATAAAAACAAAGGAAAGAAAAAAAAATCACAAAGAAACTCCCCAAACAAACCAACAACCCTCCAAAAATCCCAATCTTCCCTGTCCAAAAGAATCACCCCTAGTTTAGTCATGTCCCTAACAGAAATTCTGCCTGCACAGCATTGGGAACGCAAAACAAAATCTATAGAAAACTGCCTTGGCAGCAAAGAGTTTTCTTGGCAGCAAAGAGTTTCTGAGCCCTGCAGCTGAAGAACATGTCATGAAGAGGACAGTAAATGCAAGAGCAGCTTCAGAGAGATTAACTCATTGTACTTGGAATAAAAAAAAAATAATCAGGTTACAGCACAGCGGTTAGTGTACCATGTAACTGTAATCATTGATCTTCCCAAATGCCTTCAGAAATCTGTGCAGTCATCCCACCAAGCCTTTTGGTCAATTCCATACGGAAGCTCTTCCTGTCTTGTTCTTGAAGATGTAAGAATCTGGTACAACTCCAGGAAATTTGGAGTCTAGTTTTAGACCTTTGTCAAATTTTTGGCTATTTAAACAATGCTCTTGCAGGTTTGGCTATGCTGATCTGGTTGTACGGTACACATTGGACAATTAGCTGCACAAAGCCATTTTAAACAGATAATTAAAATACATCAAGTAGCTGGGAATCAGGACAGACAAACAAAGAAGAGTACAAACAGGCAGTGTTGTATAGCATCCTGTTATTTTTAAAGGGGTTATTATAGCTAGAATGTTGCTGTAACAAGTAACATGTACTCTGAGTCTACCATTCAAAAAAAAATCAACAGTGTACTAAAAACTACAGTTGTATCCATGCTAAGGTGTTAAGAAAGCTGGGCAATTTTTTAATATTATTAGTTAGTTATTCTGGATTGAAAAAGCTGAACTGCATGCATCTTTGGGCACCTATTAGCAGAATAAAAAGGAATGGAAGGTCTCTGCTAGAGCTCATATGATCAAGGGGCTGTGGCAACACAAAACTGGAGAACTCCATCTATTTGAAAAGCAGGAAGCAACAGACCAATGATGACCACAGTGTATGTGCTCAAAGAAGAAAAACTTGATTACAAAACCTCTCATCTATGTCTTTAGTGATTTTCCTTGGCAGAATCCTTATAGAGATTTGTGAAAAGACCATGCCTTCCCAACACTTAATCCTCACAGTGAAATGAAAAACCCCTGAACCCTATTAAATCAACACCCCATTGAACACTGAACCTCTCCTTTTGTGCAGCAGAATTTCATCATTTGGGAGCACTGGAAACAGCTTCCATTAATTTGATGCTTTGCGTGTCTTTAAGTGAGTGATGAATTATTTTAATGTCAGACAAATTTTCAGAAGGAATTTGTTTTTTAATTAGAACATGTCTTTTTTAGAAATTAAAATTTATATCCATCAGCTTGCTGTAAATTACCACTGTATTTTTAGAAGTGTAGTTATAAATGTTTACCAGTATGTATATGATTATGTCACTACCCTTCCTGGATTTGACACCTGTTTATATCACAGAGTGTATTTTGTAGTCTTGTTATACTGGATGCAAATGATATTTAATGTTACTTTATTTCAGCTGTTCTAATGCCAGGTTTTCTTCGTATAAGTACCCTGAAGTCCCTTTAGTCTAGTTCCAGCTGATTAATCTGTAAGAAAGAAGACAAGTTAGTTTTATATTGACTCAAGGATGTTTGAATAAATAAGTAATCTATTGTGATTTACATTTAGTATCAGGAACATACAAATATAATAGATAAATTTTTTCACTTGTGAATACCATGTTAGAGAATTTTTCTACACTGAGACCAAAATCCAGAAAGATATTTTGGCATTTAATTCCTATTTCACAACCACAGGGTTTCCCCTATCAAGCGCTTCAAAAATTATGGCTGCTCTTCACTCTTAGTTACACATGACTCTGGTACCTTGTCTAGGTTTGAGGGGAAAAAACCAACATGTTTACTCACAAGCAGGGGAGGGGGCCTTCTCCACAATAATCATGCCACTCTTTATCAAATTTAAGAAAAAAACAATTTAATACAAGAAGGATAACTGTTCTTAACTGCTATATTTAAACAGAGTAGTGCAAACTGCTTCCCCAACACCACAAGAGAAAGAAAAAAAACAACAACAAAACCCAGCAGGTTTTCCTCCGGGAGGAAAGTTATACTTAGGCAGTGTCAAATGTCACAGTCTGGCTGGCTGCAGAGTGAGTTCCCAGTGGTTCCCAGTCCCTTTCCAGCGAGACAGACGAGTGGTGAGCTCTCAGATGAACTCTGTGTCTCTTGTCCCAGATGAAGGAAAAAGAAAGCTGAAAGTGGGGAACCGTCCTGGAAAAGCAGCTGCAAACCTCTCTCTCCCGGCTCACTGCCCCAGCCGGGGCGGGCAGGTTGTAACGGTGCAGGCGGTGGTGAGGTTGGAGCAGAGGCCGGAACCCCAGATGCAGGAACCAGGAGAAACAGTCGTGGCGAGAAGAAAAACAGCGTCTCAGCAAGAAACCCCAGCAGTAGCCAGCAGAGCGGCTTCCCTCCTAGGCAGCCACCACTCCCACGTTCAGCCCAGCTAAGAATGGAAAAAATGTCCCCAAAAACAAAAGAGACAAACCTGCCTCCACCCAAGTGATCAGCAGTTAGCTACTTCTTTTTGTTAACTGCTGGCATGGGCAGTTAGTGGCAGGGGAGAGAATTTACATAATAATCCCAAACTACAACATACCTGTTTAGCATTCCAACTTTTCCTAAAAGAATCACACAGTACTCATTCACATGTAACATGCTCACTGTTAGATCTCTTTCTAAGTGTCCCATTTTCCTATATAACTCCTCTCAACTGAATACTTTATTCTTGGTTTGTTTCCCCAGCTAGAGAAGTGTTTCTTTTCTCTGTAACTTCTAGTTTGGGTCCTAGTCTTGACTCACAGAGAAAGAAAATATTAAATTATAAATAACAATAATCAATACACATTACTGGGAATGGGCAAAGAAATTAATGTTTTTAATGTTTTACTCATTTCAAGAAAGGAGATTTTTATCTTCCGCTGTCCGTTGTGTGTAAAATCACAAAGACACTCTGCCTTTTCTATCTGGGTAATTGGATAGCTTCCTGTACAAAAATTTGTAAAGTACTATCAATGTTTAAAGAATATTTTAGAAATACAAGTATATATAAAAGTGCTTTTTAGAAATATCTTTAAAGAAAATATTGCATAGTTACTAAATGCAGCAATTGCAATAAGCATTTCTAAGTCTAGTTCTCACTCAAAACTGTTCACTCAAGTCCAATTGAATTTTTCACCATGTGATTTAGACCAAAATAATCCTAGGTTCTAGGTTTTACAGGAAAACATAAACACAGTTTTGCATGACTAAAACCTACTACATAATGAACCATCTAATTAATTGCATATCTAATGGAAAACCAATTTTATGTAGATCAGTGTAATACCTATTCAAACACCATTGTTTCTATACCATTTAAAGTTAACACTTTTTGTGGGTGAATATGGAATTTCATCTTTCAATCCAATTAGCACCACATGCCTGTGATCCTTCCTCCTTCTTTGTTTACTGCTGTACAGTTAATCTGAAGGATCCTGAGAGTGCAAGCTTAATGATGATTTCATGACAAATATCAGTACTTCTAAAGCAGTATGGAGTACCTGTGGTATGTGTGTGGTTTATTGTCCTAGTCAACCCGTGAAGTCCTAAAAGTTACAATCTTCATTATAGCTCTACCAAGGTTCGAAAAGGAATTAAGGCACTCTATAGACATATGTATTTTTGGTTTTGCATATTCTATTGTGAAAATGATGTCTGACTGTGCCTGGCATTTGGGGAATCTGACTGATGACCAGGAACCATGATTTTGGTCTCTGCTTCAGATGTGGGACATGTTTCCAGATCCTGAGCTGAGATAGCGCCATCTGTGCAAAACATGCAACTGGTATTTACTACTTAGGTGAGAGTCTTGAAAGAAATGACCACTTGAAGACAATGTCATTGATGTTGAACTTACTTTCTATTAGCTGCAAGCCCAAACCTTAACTCAGTGTTAGTATTATTTCCTCAGGAATTGTAGCAGGGCAGGACATCAGCCAAACACCTGTGATTTCCTGGTTTACTGTTCTGAGACACTTTTAGATAACAGAGCACAATCAAAGAAATGCCCACACTTAAGGCTCTAAAGGCCTAAAGGTGTTTAAAACATGATCTATAATTTGCATTGTGTCAACATTTTTGTCTGAACAGCGTAGTCCATATTTTTTTTTTTTTCTGAAAAGAAGTACATGCCGTCTCAGTCTTGGAGAAGTAAACATAGACCCTTCAGTGTACTGAGTATACTTCCTCTTGAAATGTTTGCTGGATGACAGTAGAGAATGTTAGGGAGGATCCAGGAAAGTTTTTGGTATTCTCTTGAGAATACAGAAGTTTTCCTCCTGGTATACATATAAAGGAAAAAGAATTAACTCTGGTACAATACAGCTTGAACAAATGAACTTCACAGGAGAGTCAGATGAAAGTTATACACCCACACTGGATATCTCAGTCTTCAAATATTTTGCAGTTTTGCTCTCTAGTAGAGCATTATTTGTTCATAATGCTTTTCTGAGTTCTACACCAGTTGTGGTAAAACAATAGTCTGGAAACCCCCAAAAGCCTTTCTCTATTTGTGTCTTTCCTGTAGGGATATTGTCAAAAGGCAAACAGACATACAAACATGTCACAGACTACTTTTGAAACAGTAATTTGGAAACTATTGTATATATTTCTTTCTGAACATCAATTAATCATCTTTCTAATGAATCAAAGGTCTCTCAAGCAGTGGCTCTCACTACATAGAAATTTTAAAATATGTCATTGTGATTTGCTGTTCAGAATGAAGTAGAGATAATTCTCGTTAATGAGCAGAAACATATGCCAGACCATGGGACTTGCTTTGGCAAGCCTGATCCACTGAAGGCTGATGGGGTCCATCTGACTAAGATGAGAAGAAGTATCTTTGATTAGGGACTTGCCAGACTAGTGAAAGGGGCTTTAGAATAGATTTGTCAAGCAAGGGGGTCACCTATCCATCTCAATCCTGCCAATCATATGCCAACACCTATAATGAATGCCCAGAACAGTGCAAAGGCATTCCAGATACTTCAGCCAGTGAGTCAGCTTTATCCAGGGCCCAGCTCAGATGCAGATATACACAAATGCATACAGTGTAGGAACTGAAATAAGATGTGAACATGCCTGTGTGGAATATGATATCATTGACATCACAGAGACATGGTGAGATGGTACCTGTGACTGGAGCATTGGAATGGAAAGTTGTAGGCCTTTTTAGCAAAGATAGGCCAGGGAGACAAGGACAAGGTGTGTCCATCTGTGTCAATGACTTGCTGGCATGTATGGAACTCTGCCTAAGAAAGGATGAGATGCCAACCAAGAGTTTGTAGATCAAGATTTAAGGGAGGGCAGAGAGAGGGCAATGTTATAGTGGGGATCTGCTACGGGCCACCTGATCAGGAGGCTGGTGTGGATGAAGCCCCCTATAGGCAGATAGAAGCAGCCTCGTGCCCACAAGCCCTGGTCCTTATGGGGATTTCAACCATCCTGATATTAGTTGGAGGGACACCATGGCAGGGCAAAAGCAATCCCTGATGTTCCTTCAATGTGTCAATGACCACTTCCTTATATAAGTGATTGAGGAGTCAAGAGGAGAGGTGTCATGCTGGACTGTGTGGCCACCACCAGAGAGGAGCTGGTGGGGCAGTCCTCCAAGTGAGCATGAGATAGTGGAGTTTGAGATCCTCAGGGCAGTGAGGAGGGCATCCAGAAAGCTCACTGTCCTGGATTTCGCAAGAGCAGACTCTGTCCTCCTCAAGGACCTCCTCTGTAGAGTCCCATGGGATTGAGCCCTGGAGGGCAGAGGTGCCCAAGAATGTTGGCTGATATTCAAGGATCACCTCCTCCAAACTTTAGAGCAATGCATCCTGACAAGGAGAAAATCAGGCAAAAATGCCAGGAGGAATGGATGGATAGAGGCTGCTGAGCAAACTCAGAACAAACAAAGGAGCTATCAGAAGATGGAAACAAAGACAGGTGGCCTGAGAGGAATAGAGGGAAATGGTATGGGACACTTAGGATAAGGTTAGAGAAGCGAAGGCCCAGTTAGAATTGAGTCAGGCCATGGATATCAAGGATAAGAGGAAAGGCTTCTATGGAGATATTGCAAGCAAAAGAAAGGCCAGGGATAATGTGGGCCCTCTCCAGAAGGAAACAGAAGATCTGGTCCCCCTGGACAAAAAAGAAGGCTGAGGTTCTCACTGACTTCCATGCCTGAGTTTTCAAATGCCAAGTGCTCCAACTAAGCTGCCGAAGACGAAAAAGGCAAATGCAGGGACTTGGACATGCTTGAGAGTTGGGCTGATGCAAACCACATGAAGTTCAAAAAAACCCTCAAAGTGCAAGTTCCTACAGCTGGGTTGTGGCAATTCCAAGCACACCCACAGGCTGGGCAGAGCATGAACTGAGACCAGCCCTGAAGAGAAGCACTTGGCGGGGATGGTTGATGAAAAGCTCAACATGAGCTGGTAATGTGCACTTGCAGCCTAGAAAGTCAAATGTATCCAGGGCTGAATCAAAAGCAGTGGGGCCAGCAGGTTGAAGGAAGTGATACTTTTCCTCCACTCTGTTCTTGTGAGTACTTTGCAACTGGAGCACTGCATGCAGTTCTGGTTCTCCAAATATAAAAAGGATATGGAACTGCTGGAAGCAAGCCCAGAGGAGAGCCTTGAAAGTTGTGTGGAGACCTCATAGCAACCTTGCAATATCTAAAGGAAGTCTACAGGGAAGCTGGAAAGGGACTCTTCACCAGAAATTGTAGTGGTAGGACAAGGAATAAGAGGTATAATTTGAAAGAGGGGAAATTTAGGCTAGATATTAGGAAACAATTATCTACTGTGAGGGGGGTGAGATATTAGAACAGATTGCCCAGAGAGGTTGTGAATGCCCCAACCCTGGCAGTGTTTGAGGCCAGGCATTGAACTACCTGGTCTAGTGGGAGGTGTCCTGCCCATGGCAGGGAGGGTTAAGACTAAACAATCTTTAAGGTTTCTTCCAACATTTAACATTCTGTGATTCATTCTATGATTGTGGCACTGCAGTTGTGTAATACTTAGTAAATACTTGGGAACATCATAAGCATTAACTTGTTATCATTCATCTAAACCTAGGATTATTGTGATCCAAAACAGATGAATGAGGAAAACAGCTACTGTTTTAAATAGCTCAATTGTACATTTTCCAGGCAGAAGACAAACTAGCTGTAAATCACAGTTGGTCAGTTTAACGCGGCCTTCAGGGTCCCATCAGTGTAAAAACAAACTCTGGAACCACTAGAACATAATAACGTTTTCCATGGGCGTGGTGTTAACCTAGCCACAGGAATGGAGAAGCACACACTATATGCAGCTTTAAGTATAATTTCATATAATTCATATGTTTATTAGTGTGGGAAATATGTGATTAGTTTAAAAGGTGATGATTGCTTCATATTGAAAAGGACTTAATAGAATAGGATACCCTCACTTCATTAAGCATTATATTGTAACATGTACTATATGACTGTTATGAAAAGGTGATTGTATTCAGGCAGTTGATACCAGAAAACTATTGAAATTCATTCTATTCTCACTGTTGTTAGTTTAATATTATCATTGCTATTCCACATTACCATGAGATGGAGATCTTTTCCACACAAAAGCCACTCACCTTTATTTATTAATAATTCACCATGTAGTGATTTCTTGAGCCCATGATTTTATACTATTATCTGCTGTGTTTCTGAGGAAATCTTTCTCAAGTTGAGTTAAGCTTCAGGGAAGGTAAATAGCAGATTTTTCCTTGTCTGCCCAAACAAAACAACACAAGAAGCCACTGTTATTGCTATAATGTCTATGGTAGACTCAGGAATCTCCTTACTGGGAAACACAAAAGAGTTGTATTTCCAGAAAGACTCAGCATTTGTATTTGGTAACAGATTTTCAGTTACCACAGTATACCTTTCTTGGCCATTAAATCATCTTACCTGAAGTTCTGTGTGACATAGTGTTTCATCCTATCCTATGCTTTTCAATACAGAAATATTTTTATAATTTAGATGATTTTAATTACTGATCATATGATTTCTTAACTTTGTTTTGTAAACTGAAATAAACTCACTGAGCAGTTTTTCCAGAACTCAGTGATGTCTCTTTCTGATTATTTTCCCATTCCATCTGTTCAAGGACATACTATCAAGAAAATCCCTGGACTGCCACTTACTAAATCTATAGATCAATTTATAATAATTCTTAAGTTGTCCAGGTCTCCAACTTTGGTACTCCTAGCAAGTAAGAAACATGTTTTCATTGTGATTCTATGACAGTTTTGAAAATATGGACATGGAAATTTCAACTTTAAGTATCTGGCCTTCTGCTGGGTAGCTTGAGGGCTAAGTAAATATTTTGGAGTGAAGATTCTCTTAACTGCCAAGAGCGACATATTTACTTGCTTCACATCAGAATTCAGTTACGCCATAAGTTCTTTCAACAAATAGGATGTTCAATCTTAAATTCCCCTGATTTGTGGTTTTATTACGCTGGAATATATCCATGGTACACACTTTGAAGCAATATTAAGAGAGTGTTCACAAACAATGTTGTTTCCACTCTCAGAAATGTTGTCACTCTCAGGAGTGACAACTTTGTCTCATTGAGGATCTGGTATGTGTACCCATTTCAACTTTTCTGTGATTACCCAGAACTTCAAGGCAAACTTCTTCCCACAAGCATTCAGAGTTTATGTGCAGCTTTCTTCCATTATCTCATGGCAAAACTAGATGAACAGTCTGAGACTGTCAGTGTTTGTGAGTGAATCCCCACATTCCAGCTGCAGATGCTCTAAAGAAGTCCTTGGTTAAATAAAATCATGCTGTGGCCTGAAAAGGAACACTATTAAAGCGTGTATTAAAGTGGATTTGGGATCTTATTAAATTCTTGACTTTGAAGGTGACTTTTGCTAAAGTCATCTTGAAATGCTAAATCATTTATGTCTCTTCAAGTATTTATTTTAATGATTTGCAAATGTATTTTCTCGGTTTATTGGTGATTGCTTCCTTGTTTTTGAAAATTAATATTTGATTCATCTTATTTTATGGTTCTGCCCCCTTATATTTTCCTTAAGATCAAAAAGAGCAATTTATTACTAGATTAATGGATCTTTTTTAATACCCACAAGTGAAACACTTCCATTTTTTTTTTTTTTTACATCTATCTGAGATTAGGAATAAAAAGTGAATTCAGAAAGCTATCATTATCAATTTATACAAAGTCATGGTATTTTCAGCATTATCCTCCACCACACCCTTAATGTTTTAATTGGCATTGGAGAGGTTTAGACCAGATCTCCAGTGATTTTCTAAGAGTATCAAAATTCTGTTTTTCCTTAACAATATCACCTTTTCCCCTCTTCCCATATTTCATAAAGTTTACTGATCTGCGCATAGGAAATAGCACATAAATCCTCATACCACTGGGAAAAGCAGAAAAAAAGAATGGAAGAGTGACCTGTTTTAGCCGTTAACTTATTTTGTAGGTTGTTGGGGGGTTTTTTAAGTAAAAATTTTGCAAAATAATTACTAAAAAGGTGTATTTTCCAGTTTGAATACCCTTGAAGCTGTTTTTTCTGCATCTGCTTCTTCCCCAAGCTAAGTTTATGACCTGAATCCTGAATGCATGTTGCCTGTCTGTGCCCCATGGTAAAGCTTTGTTTCTTTTTTTTTTTCCCCCTCCTTTGCTCATCTGTGCTGTCATTTTCCTCAGAACACTTTCTATCCAGAATGAGCTTAGCCATTGTCATCAACATTAGCCAAGGAAAAGCCAAAAATGGGAAGAAATAATTTCTTGGTCTCAGTTGTGTTGTAGTAACACTCATAATTGTTCTAAGATGTGGTTTTTCCTCATAAACCTGCAGAGCATGAAGAAAGCAGGGATATCACATCGCCAAAAAAATAATCCAATATAAATACATGTACTCCATCAACCAAATTTACTTTTACATTCACACTAGGAACACTAATGTAAAAAACATTGCTGGAAAGCACAATTCTCTTGGAGGTTCCTTGTTAAGTCCTGTAGCTACCACTGAAGGCTTTGTGTCAGGATGTGTTTCTGTCAGGAAACTGACATCATCAGAAAATTTTCCCAGACTTTCTAAGAGGTAATATGCTTTGCTTTGCTCCATAGCTAACCAGAAAAAGGTGCCTAACTGCACTGTCATCATTCATAAATTATTTTTGGGAATGTATCTTTTGCTCATAGAATCTCATTTTACTACTCTGGAGAAAATTGTAGGTGCAGTAAACTCAGTAAGAGTTTGCCACTGACTTTTATGGAGCCAAGATTCCACTCCCTGCATCAGACTTTTGCCTGTCAGGAAGGTCCTTGCAAATTTCTCTTTTATTGTAAAGGAGCTAAAAGTTGAAGACTGAGACATTTCCACATGATCAGAGTTGTCAAGGGGTTCTAACTTACACGACAATTAGAATCAAAAAACAGTGGAAATGTTGATAAAAAATTCAAGTCTTGATCCTCAGCTGCAATAATTCCTTATAGGTGTGTGTATTTAACCTCATGAAAACCCACTCACATCAGCTAAGTATCCAGACAACATATATTTTGGTAGTATTATTTTCTTAAGATTTACTTGTTTTTTAAAGCAGATGCCTGAGTGAGAAGGTATGGATAATATTATTTATTTTAATTTTGAAAAATTAATACCAAATCTCTCTAAATACATTAATATAAGTCAGAGAGTAGATTCATAGATAAAACTGGCTTTATCAGCTTCATAAAATCTATACCAAAATGAAGATGAGGGATTTTGAGTAAAAAAATTTTGTTTTGTTTGGTTTGGGGGTCTTTGTGTTTGTTTGTTTTTAAATTCTCTGTGGTATGGTTAAATTCCACACCATTCTCACACATTAAATAAATTACATTTATTCACCAAGTGAAGCAAGAAGTCTTCCACTTACTTTTGTCTACTATAGCTAGTTCCTGTTACAGTTTGAATGTGTAGCTCATTAAGTACCTGCATCCCTCTGGAGAGCCATGGCATTTACTGGCAACATTTGCATTACCTGTTAGTACAGGAATCAAGTGTTTGTTTGTAGATTGAAGTATCTGGTGCCCAAGACCAATGTCCTCACTGTACATGTTTCAGAAAGTTTTACTTCAGAATAGTTCCAGTTCAGTCTAGTGGACAACATGTCCATCAGTGGTGGGAAATTATTTTATGCTTTCTTGGAGTGCATTTCTCATCTGAGTTTCAGGAAAAAGGAATCCAGTTTGCATGTTCTCAGTTCACAATGACTTGAGGGAGATTTTCTTTAAAGGTGTTGCCCTGATCATTATCATAGAGTCATAGAATGGCCTCGGTTGGAAGGGATCTTAAAGTTCATCAACTTCCAACCTCACTGCTGTGGGCAGGCATGCCACCCACTAGATCAGGATACTCAGAGATTCAGTCTGGCCTTGAACAGTTTTAGGGATGGGGCATCCGCAACTTCTCTGGGCAACCTGTTTCTGTGCCTCACCACCCTCACAGTAAAGAATTTCTTCCTAAGGTCTAATGTAGACCTACCCTCCTTTAGTTTAAAGCCATTACCGCTTATCTTATCACTACATAGCCTTGCAAAAAGCCTCTCTCTATCTTTCTTGTAGGCTCCCTTCAGGTACTCGAAGGTCACAATCAGGTCACCCTGAAACCTTTTCCAAGCTGAACAATCCCAATTCTCTCAGCCTTTCCTCAGATGAGGTGTTCCATCCCTCTGATCAAATTGGTGGCCCTGTAATCTATTAATTGTAGTTCACTGAAATGTTAATATGGACATGTCATAGTAAACCAAATGATGCATTAACAGTGTTAAACATGAATATGCTTCTAGCTACAGGAGCCAGACAGAAAAGCTTTCACATACCACATGTTTCTGGATGTATTTCTGAGAAGGCTGTAGATGCAGTTGAGTAACTAGTTACATAGCAATCAATTTTGTCTAAAAATTCAAAGGGTATATAGAATACTCTGGTTTACAGATAATGTGAACCAGAGACTATAGCTGAACTTTTATCTCTGCAAACTGAAAACACATATTTTGTCCTCTGATAGATGCAAACAAAATGTCAGTTAGATGAGAGATGTATCATGCAGGATTGGATTGTATTTATATCGCATCTATGATACTGTTAGACACTTTGTATTTCCTCAACAATATTTTATATCATTTGGGTGATTCTTGAGATATTGCTGTGTATATATATAATGCTAGGATAATTGTAAGATAATTACTTAATTTATAAACTGAATGAACTTTGCTCTTTGGATTATTATTAAAAACATTCCCTGATGAATTTCTTTCTAATTTCTTTCTTTCTGAGCTACACATCTAGTATTTGGTGGCTTAATATGTTAATATAATACACTTTAATCCTCTGAGAAATAGAAATATATGCAGTAGAATGCTATATACTTGTCCATAGTACGGTTAGGACATAAATGCTCAAGTGATGTGTTCCTTCTCCTGTATTAACACAGCTCTAAAAATGGTACAAGCTGCAAAATGAGTATGAATGTGCTAGGTTTTAGTATCCAGAGAACTGATGTTTTGTAAAAGAGGTACCAAAACTGTTTGCTAGAAGAAATATTTCTATACAAAATTTTGATATTTAGTCAGTCACGTAATTTCGAGTTCAGTCATGTCCTTACACTCTTTTCAAAGAATGTTCTCCATACTGCAGTTGAGGACTCTTCTGATTGTTTTTATGCTAGAAAATACTACCTGTTTTTTTCGCTCAGGAGCATGGTATGGACAAAACTCTCTCCTTTACCAATACCAAATAGCCTTGATGATACTGCCCATTTAGAGGAACCACTACCTCATCCTGGAACCAGAACTGTTCACATAAACCGTCTGACACATTAGAACTGAGCTAGAGAAATTTATAGAAAAGAAAATCTATAGAATGTATAGAAAAAAGTATGGATGACTCCACTGGAGCATAGGTCCTATGGGGAGAGTCTGAAGGAGATGGGGTTGTTTAGCCTGGAGAAGAGGAGGCTCAGAGGTGACCTTATCACTGTCTATAACTACCTGAAGGGAAGTTCTAGCCAGGTGGGGGTTGATCTCTTCTCCCAGGCACTCAGCAATAGGACAAGGGGGCACGGGCTTGAACTCTGCCAGAGGAAATTTAAGTTGGATATCAGAGAAAGTTCTTTACAGAGAGAGTAATCAGGTATTGGAATGGGCTGCCCAGAGAGGTGGTGGATTCACCATCCCTGGAGATTTTTAAATGCAGATTGGACGTGGCACTGAGTGCCATGATCTAGTAAATGGACTGGAGTTGGACCAAGGGTTGGACTTGAGGGTCTCAGAGGTCTTTTCCAACCCAATCGATTCTATGATTATATGATTCTACATCAGTGCTTGAAGCTGCGCCACAGCTTTTTTCGAAGTTACTATTAAAGGTGTAGTCTCTGTGCCCTGACTGTGCAGAAATACCAAAAGATATTGCTTTGCTTAGGATTACTAAGGAGGAAACAATGATCCATTTACTTGTTGTTTATTTATTTATCATAAAGGAAAAGATATTTCAGGTTTTTTTTCTCTTACCACTAATTTGTCTTTTCTCTCAGAAAGGTTAGTCTCCAGTACAGCCATTTTTAATTGTGCAAGAGTAATATTTTTTCTTATTATAGCACTTTCTATGTGTGCTAAGCCTGATCCCATTCTCCACTTTCTCATAAGAATTTTTCTCTCCTTGCCCTCCTTAAAGGTTAGGTAGTCAATTCACAACCTCATGCATATGCCAGAGCGAGCTGGTATGTCTTCAGCTCCTAGCAGAAGACAGAAGGTGTTACAGCAACTCTTAGGGGTCACAGCTCAGTATGAGTCACTTGTTTGGGATTTATTTTAAAGTATTCACAGATTTATTTAAAAAGTGTTGAGTACATTTTTCCTTTCTGTTAGTCCAAAGAAGCCCAGATGTCACTGAGACCATATGTATTGCATATATATTCTGTGATTTCCACCCCCCACCCAAACATACAGTTTTGCCTGTACAGGACACTTTCCTTTTACCAAAATTATTTATACAGCACAACAACTTGGGTTTGGAAATACTTATTGCTGACTGAAGAAGAGTGATTGATGAACTTCTAATGATTTTACACAAAACCACAGCTTCCCAGAAATAGAGTCCTGTGTTTTTTATTACATTTCCCACTGAGAACAATTCACACTTCCATTTCCAGTCATATTCCATCAGATTTTTCCCCAAATGAACAGTTATTTCCACTGGTGAGATGTGTTAATTCTCTTAAGTGGTATTTTCAGATTATCCCTTTGTATGTAATGCACTAATTAACAGACAGTTCTAGTTATTAAGGGTCTATTGGAGGGTTTTGTTCATTCTTTTTTTTTTAGTCTTTTTGTTAGTAACATGACACCTTACTGATATATTTATATAAAGGCAAGTTAGGCTAAAGACTACTTCTTAATCTTCCTCAGAAAATATAAGATAGTGTAGAATCAGAGTTCTATAATCACAGGCAACATCTACAATTAACCATGTTTGAGTTCTGATCTGAGGTCATCAAATGTGGCTCCCTACATAAGGTCTTAGTTTGTCTGTGACTCTTATTGCATCCACTCTCATTCTTTCATACCATTCCCTCTAGCGCTGTGACCTCACTTTACTCATATGCATCCCATGCACCTGTGATTTTCCGGTATGTTTTCCATAAGGATGCTTACCCACACCTGCCTCTCAAAGTCCATGCTCAATTTTTTACAAAACCATGTTGTTGTTGGAAAAGAGAATAACAGTCATCACCAGGAGCAGAAGTCACAGACACCTTTGCAGGGTCTGTAATAGGTCCTTAATCACCAAAACTGTCAGACTGGACAGATTTCTAGCCAGTGAGGATTATTACTCAAGAGTGGACTGCTGTTATCCTTGGCTGTGGACATGAATTCCTGTACCATGAATCCTTATTGTTATGGGTTCACCTAGGTGGGCCTAGATTTGGGCTCTGGAGTTTGGACTAGGCCGAAGCTGTCAGCTGACTTGAGCTGGGCTGAGCTAACAGCTGACCTCTTCTAGCCAGTAACTTTGTATTCCATACCACATTATGACATCATCTCCAGGGAAGTAGGAACCAGTGTGGGAGTGGTTAAGGCAGTCGTTTCTCAGCCTTCCTCTTGGGAGGACAAACGATGCTGCCCCAGGGGGGATGGAGAGGACCAGGCCCACCACTGGCTCGCAGGGTATCTCAGGAAAGTAAAATGTGTTGTTCTGGGTCTCTCCTTTCTGCTTGAATTTGTCTCCCTGGGGAATAAGTATTTTCTTAAGTAATGTGTAGTTAAGACAGTAGAATTTGTGTGTTTGTTAAGAAGCTGAGATGGGGAACTTGTTGTTGCAGACTTGTGTGAGTGTATATTTGTACTCTCTTCTAATTGTCTCTTCCTTTCTGTGAAAAATATATGTAGTTTTAGTATAAATGCAGTTTGAAGTGTTTTTTTTTCTTTCCCCTCTCTTTTCCTCCCTTTCCCTGGTGTTAGAAGGGAGGCTTTTCTCTCTGTGCTTGGGAGGGTTGGCAGTTGCTTATCTCAAACCAAGACACTTATCCTTCATGCCCCTTACCTGGATTTGACAGGAGGCTTGGTATGCACTCCATATGACCGATATTATCAAATATTCTTTTCCAAAATCATCCTAGCGCTAATCCTAACTCTGCTCTCTCCCTGATGAGCAATGACCACCACTGACATCATCTATCTCCCTAACTGCAGTGATACAGTGTGAAGTTGGTGCAGCTGCACAGCAGTTAAGGATCTTTGCTACTTGCCTGGTAGATCAGATAGTTGAGGAAATATATTCAGTCAACTTATTCTTTGATTCCTAGGGAGGGTGGAAATTAACTCCCTGCAGTGAGGATGAATTCAAACTTGTCATGGCACTTCAATGCATAAAATGGCACAGTAGTTGTAGGATACAACTAAGTAATCTCCTGCAAACAAACACGGCTATGGTTAAGTGACATTTCAGTAGATCTTTCACTCTATCATAGTCTGGGTTCCTCTGCTGTTGTGTAGCTTATTTCAAGGCCAGGTTAACTTTTCCTAAGCTTTCTACTTTTAAACTTAATACTGCAAATGGCTTTCAGGGCCTTCTCACTATATGAGTAACAGTGCCTCCCATCGGTTCCGTAAAATACATTTGTAGTTTAAGGTGTGCTTCAAAATAATTTCAGGAATCTGTTTAGACCACTTTCAGACAAAACCACTTCAAATCCTAATCTATTCAGAAGTTTAACTCAAATATGTCCAGCTGACCTTTCTCTCCAATGTAAGACAATACAATTTATTTCCAAAAAATAAGCCTCATCCTAAATTTGGGCTGGTATTGACTGTGGTCAGGAATTTGTCTTCTTGCAGGAAGAATGAGCAGAATACATTCAGTGGCAATTATTAGAGTTAGGATTAGATTTGGATTATATTTTGGTCATACCAAAGCTTGAAGAAGCCAATTATCTTCTGCCCACGAGACTTTGGAATAGAGCTTTCATCAATACTTTTTTTTTTAACTTTGTGTATAGATCTTATCATAATTACTGTTATGCTGGGATTTGCAAATCCAAAACTTGAGTCTAGCTTTGTCTTTGAGACTGAGCAGCCTTCAGAGAGAAGACTGAAGAGATGTCTGGAGTCAATTGTGATCAACAGCTTATGTTCCCTTCACTAGATGGGTGGTTCCTTTGGCTAGAATTATTTTTCAGGGTAAAGTTATTTGGGGAAATGCAATAACTGAAGAATCCATTTCAACATCTGGTGCCTTGCCCTCAAAAAAAAGGAAAAATAGTTGTTTTAGGACAATACTGCTTGCTGTTATTTTCTTATAATTTGTTCTGTGACCTTGGTTAAGTTCAGCACTTATGTTTGGACTAGAATTTGGGAATCTACAGACTGGAGAAAGCAGCATGACTCAAGATTAAGAAGAGTGATGTTAAGGACAACTGTTGCTTTGTGTCTGTCCTGTTTGCTGGAGAGTCGGAATTCCTGACCATTGCTGGGTTTAGAGTTAGGGCTGGACTTGGGATTTGAGAGTTGCAAAGTGAAGAGCTCCTCTGAGTGCTTGAAGCTGCACACTCTTCAGCATTATGAAAGGAAATTGCATTGCCTGTGTATTGTGACTTTTTAAAATATTATTTTTTAGTCTTATTTCTATGTTTTCTTGCTGAGTTTCATTCCGGGGCAACAACTGTTAAGTTGAATTCAGGAAAGGGTAGCTTGAAGTGAATATTCATTTTATGGCTTGGATTTGTCTCAGATTGAGGTTCATGTGGTTTGAGAAAATAAGTGTTTTATATCTCATTTTGTTTCTGAAGGATTTTAGAAATTAGGGATTAGAAAGTGACTTGTTTGCTTAGGATTTATATGCTTTGTTCACTTGTTTTCAGTGAATGCTGACAGCCAGGGCTAGACTAGCTTTAGACTGGGTAACCTAAAGACTGAAGATATTGCTCGGATGGTGTGGTCATAATAGCAGGAAGTATTGGGATAGAATTATGTTTAGGGAAGACAGCATAAATTATGAAGAGCCATACTGCTCATGATATAACATAGGAACTTCAGAGACTGGTGTCTAAAATTAGCAAAATATTATTTCCTTTGAGGTAGTTAGATATGGTTTAGTTTAGAGTTGGGCATTAAAATTGAATAGAGCTCTGGTAAATTCCCTGTCTCAGGACATGGAGCTAAATAGAACGCGTAAGTCCATGTATTTTTTCCTCTCTCACCTGTAGAGAGATTAGTTCCTTAAGTTATTTAAAGGTAGTTGTTTGGTACTGGTTTATTTATATTTATATTATATAAATAAAGGGATGTTTTGTCAAACAGTTTCCATTGTACCATGAACATACATTAATTCTTTTCTGTGATCCTTTTGAGAGGTTAGCTACCTTGTCTCTGAAGAGTTCAGTTCAAAATATACATATCGCTACAATTTGCTCGTTTTCTGTACAGTTTTTTAAAGATGGGTAGATTTGTGTGAGATTTATCTTCTTTCATTCTACACACCCCTCAGATTTCCTCATGAATGCTTCAGTTCTTGAAACACAAATTCTCATTGTTCTAGAAAAACAATGCTTTTGTCATCACACTGGAGGGCTTACTTTATTTCCTTCTTTTCTTCCCATGCAGTTTTCCTTCTCCCTGGTTCCTGTGCACAGGGATAGATAGCCAGAGACATGTCTAGCACTGGAGAGGTCATTAAAAAATTCCTTCCAAGAAATATAATAGAATCATAGAATGTTAAGGGATTGGAATAACCTTAAAGATCACCTAGACCTAAACTCTCCTGCCATGGGCAGGGTTAGGGCCACAAGGGCTCTGCTTTATTTTGTTTCAGATTAGATAACTTCTCCAAATTAATAATGAAGAATGTTACTGCCTTGTTGGAATGATTTTAAGCATGAAAACCAAAGCAAAGCTTGGATCCAAAAATCTGTGAGAAGCTGATCAGAAAACTGAAGTCCATTTCTTTCACTACACTTTGATAAAACACGTGGTGAGGAGTCTTTATTTGACAATAGAAACAGTTTACCTAAAGCACTGCAAATGCAGACTTTCAAATTGTCAGGAGCCGAATGTATCCTTTGGAAAGATTAGTGTAGCATATATAGTGTAACAGTGAAGTTTATTTCGCCACTGCATGTCTTTGATCTTGCGAGGGCTTTCACAACCCCATTTTTCCTTTGGTTTCTTTCAGTCATGAGGCCATAAACCCAGATTTATGATGGTATTTGTTTTTTGCCACAGAATGATTGGTATGTCCCAGATTCAGCCTTGTGGGCTAAACTTGAACATTTAAGAAAAAAATATCTGAAAGGGATGTAATCCTTTTTAGAAGAAAAATATTTAAAATAATAATTAAATGGGAAAAATTCAAATCAAACAAGGTAAACATTAATTGTGGAATGTCTGAAAATATTATTTCTAGAAAATGTTTAATTTTGTGTTTGATAAGGATTTTTCTCCAAGATTATTAATTTTTCATGGTTATTTCTGAAAGATGCTATTGAGAATATAGAAAACTCTTTATTGTATGGAGACATTTATAAAAGCAGACAGAAGTGAAGCCTCACTCATATTAGCTACACTGAAATCCATGTACTTTCATGTTTAGTGATCACATTGTTTGCACACCCCTTAATTTGAATTGGGGGGGGTGGGGGGGTGGGCAGGGAAATAGAGGAAGGAAATATAATAGTTGAAAATTTGTGTTTCCATATAACATGTAATATTTTCAATGGAAAAGTTCCATAAAGCTTTTCAGGTAAATCGGGATAGAAAGCCAAATCTCTAGAATAATGTATAGGAATTATACTGGGTTATTGCATGGGAAGCCCTTCTTTGAGTGGAGATGACAACTTATATACAAAAGATTTATCAGTTAATCCATCTGAATAAACACCCATCCTTCTCATGAGCGACAGTGGCAGTGACAGAATGTTATATTCTTATTAAAACCAATAAATTAATTGATGAAAAGGGTCATTGTCAGGGAAATACAATTTTTTAAAATATGAAATGTTTGACTAAAATGCTAAGGATGAAACAAATTCATGCAATTTTGTTCTTCCAGCTTAACTGGCAGGTTGCTGGGGATCCTGCACTCTTACTGTGTCTGACTTCATAGTGATATTTTCATCAAGGTTGTGGTCTGCTTGGCAGTGACTTTCAGGTTCAGAGCTTCTCTGGCCCTTCTATTTCAGACTAACTCCAAGTTACGAAGCCCACAGAGGTTAAGCCAGCATCTTCAAGCTCCTCCCTGAGAAAGAATTTTCAGGGTCGTTGAGGTTTCCTTTCCAAAACTGAGAAATTGTTGGACTAAAGCAAGCTATGAATGTCTGCTCCGTGGTAGTACCTTGGGTACCCCTGCATGAAACCCACTAAGCAGTACAGAAGCGGCATAACATCCTTTCATAATGTTTGCTTAAGACAGGATGGGAAACAAGTTCAGGGAAGAACCTGCCCTGCAACTTAAGTGGCTCCTGATTGTGCAGCCTGCCATAATACTGTGAATGAAAACAGCATTGTATTTTGATGGGCTTGCCTTACTAGTCATCTGTACTGCCCCATAGACAACATTCACCTAGAGGTCTGTTGTAGTTTGGAATTATTATGTAAATTCTTTCTCCTGCCACTAACTACCCATGCCATTAGTTAACAAAGGAAGTAGTTAACTGCTACCAATCTTCTTCTTGATCGCTCGGGTGGGGGCAGGTTGTCTCTTTTGTTTTTGGGGACATTTTCCATTTTTTTTAGCTCAGCTGAACGAGGAGCGGGTTGTGTGCTGCTGAGGAGGGAAGCCGTTTTCTCCTGCTCTTTGTTGCTGCTGGCTGCTGCCGCTGCTTCTTGGTGAGCCGCTTCTTTTCTCCTTGCCACGGCTGTTCTTCTGGTTTCTGCATTTGGCGTCCCAGTCTCTGCTCCAGTCTCACTGCCACTTGCAGCGTCATTGTCTGCCTGCCCCGGCTGGGGCAGCAACCCGGGAGGAAGAAGTTTTGCAGCTGCTTTCCAGGACACGCGGCGGTTCACCACTTCCAGTTTTCCTTCTTTGTTTGGGACAAGAGACACAGAAGGAGAGACCGAATTCATCTGGGAGCTCACCCTGCAGCCAGCCGGGCTGTGACACTGATACTGCCCATAAGTATAACTTTTCTCCAGGAGGAAACCTGCTGGATTGGGGGGGGGGTGTTTTTTTTTCTCTTGTGCTGTTGGGGAAAGAGTTTGCTCTGGTCTGTTTATAGTTAGAGCTACACCTATATATATATATATATATATATATATATATATATATATATATATCTCAGTTAAGAACAGTTATCCTTATTGTACTCATTTTCTGATTAAAGTTCCTTTTCTTAAATTTGATAAAGAGTGGCATGATTATTGTGGAGGAAACCCCCTCTTCCACTTGTGGGTAAACATTTTGGGTTTTTTCCCCTCAAACCAAGACAAGGTCTCCTGCACATCCCAACTGCCCTTGTGGCAAACATAGCAGCAGGTCTGTAAGGTGGGATCTTAACACATAAAATGCCCATTCAGATGAAGCCTCCAAGTCGAATTTTCCAGCTTTTTCCTTAAAGTCAAAATGTCAGGACTCTTGAAATTTTTATTTGTGAAGTTCCCTTTTGCTAGAAAACAAATTTACCTGAAACAAGATAAGTTAAATAAAACTCATATATTTGCTGATGGGTGCCTACTGAACAAAAATAATTCTGCTGCTTCCCACGTGGTCTTTAGATGATGAACTGCTTCTTCCATATTACTTTTCTGTCCAACAGCTTTCTTTCTTCCTGCTATTTACCTCACTAATTGCTCTGTAGAATCTGCTTCTAGTTACAGAAGCTGGGGGTGGAGGTCTGGATTTATACACTTCAGCTGGCTATATGGGACTCTTGCCTACAAAACTTCCTTCTTTCAGAGTTGGACTCTAAGTTTGAGGAGTCCTCCAGAAGCCTCATGTGTCCAGCTTTCCAGAACTGACCTTGTTTGTCCTTCAGACGTGAGAAAGACTGCTAATAATAGTAATCTTAATTTAAAATATATTTCTTTAAAATATGTTTTAAACATGTATTTAAAATATATTGAATGAATAAAAATATCAAAATATCAGTATTTTATCACTAATAATAAATTAATTTATTATTTAATAATACAAAATAACAGCTAATAATAAGGATTCTTGCAGTGAACTTAACCTTACATTTATATTTACACAAATTTATAAATATAGAAATATTTATTTATGTTTAAAATGTTGTGATTCTTATTTTGTAATGGCTTTTTTTTCCCTGGGTTGTCTGCAAAATGTGTGACTTGCACTCTGGTTTAAAACAGCATTTCTTTTTAAATACTTTTGAATTTGTCGCGGAAGAGAAATTCAAAATTTAACCAATACTGTAATAATGTTTTGTCCTTCTCTAAGATATCCTTTACTCTTGGCTTAACTGTATCCAGTGTTATTGAAACCAAAGAGAATTGTGAATGATTGATGTTTCAGATTCTTTGTCTTGAATTCTCAGCAGTTACTTATACACATACCAAAAGACTGAAGATGGCTGTGAAATCAGGAACAAGATTTATAAATCTTCAAAAGTCATTTGCCAAAGAGAACACTCAATGCCTTTTAAGAAAAAATAAATGGATTTCATGCACTCTTTGCACTTCCTGTGCGAAGTGAAAACATTGAATGTAACCACTTGTCTAAGTACTGATGAATTCACTACTGGTAGTCAGTCAGATCAGCTCTGCTCTTGGTCACTTACTGTCCTACAGCTGAACAGTAGCACACATCTGCACTCTCTTCAAGACCTTATCACCTGATGTCTGCTGCAAAGATGGGTCAGAAAAGAAGCTGTTCAGACTTCATAATGTCCATCCATGAGAAAACTCTAAGATTAACCAGGAGTTCTGATTTAATAAAAAAAACATAAAGCCACCTAAATATTTATTTTATCCAGCATTAAACTCATATATGGGAAATACTTGCTTGCAGTAGAACAGCATTTTCACCATGTTCTTTCTCTTTTCCTAAATGATATGCTGTTTTCCTTGCAATATATTTTTAACAGGCTAGCATTTTCCTATGGAAAAATATTTAATCAGTTCCACTAATAAGAAGCAGTTTCTGAGAAATGCAAGTCTCACAACATTTTTTGATTGATATTAACACTTTTAATGGCAGCCAAAGTAAAATAAATTAAAGATAACCCCAAAATCACAATGCAATAATCTGCAGGTGAGGGTGAGTGCTGGATGAAAAAAGTGTGTAACTTCCAGGGGATATCAAGGATAAAGGTTTTAAGACACACTTTGATAGGTGAGATGTGTATTATGCCAACTAATTGTATGAGATTTTAAACCCAAACTAAAAACTTGGCAAATATGGAGAATAACAAACAATCCCAATAACCAACTGAGATCATCTGTCCTGACTAAAAGCATCCCAACCGTGGTAAAGAAGAGTGGAAAACTAAAGAGCAGAATTTGTAAAGACACTAGAAATACCAGATAATGCTACCCTTGATTCTGGATTTAGGGTAACTTAACCTTAAATTAACTTCAAGTTCTCTTCAAGAAAAGGCACACGTTAACATGCACACCAACAATACACTCACTCTTAAAAGAATTAGCAGATGTAATTGCATAGAGAAACAAGAGCATTACACAGACAATTTAGTTAACTAATAATCCAAAAGATGCTTGCAAACTACAAAGATTTTAAGTTAAAATGGGCCTCACAGATAGTGCTTATGTTGGAGGTTTTAAGTCAGACTAATATTTCAGTTAAGTAAAGCAAACTAAAATATGTTCCTAGCCATATGGTCCTATGACAAATCAAGGAGCAGCAATAGATGTGCACAAATGCAAAGCAGCATGGTTTGGTTCTTGACAAAAATAAGTCTTTGCAGGGACATTGAAATTCTGTGTAAGTAGCTAAACTGAAACAAAATTGGATTTCAACATCTGAAGACAATCTGGTTCCATTCAGATGGATTCATTTTTTAAAATATTGTACAATATAAAATATATATGGTCAATTGCACAGGGGGAAAGTACCCTCACAAAAGAAAATGAAAGATAATAAAGAAACTTCAGCTAATGTGTCAAACTAGCAGATTTCTCCTGATACCCTTTTAATTAGAATTCACTTCTGAAATGAAAATTTTTAAAAATGTGGTTTTCTATTTAAATTTTTTGTAGACCCAAGCACTCATATATGCTTATATCTACTTAGGACGTCAGGAATTTCTCAGCAAATAGAATGTATTTAACAAATGATTTCATCTAAATTAAACATTTGAAACACCTCAAGTTCACAAAAACCTATTCCATTGAAATGTTCACTTTAGAGCCAGCAATGCTTGACTAGAGCCTAGGCATTTCCTCTTTCATTAACATTTTCCTTTCTGTTGCATTCAGTGTAGAATTTCTGACTACTGTTCCTTTTATTTTCTTTGCCTGCTTCTTGTATTTCATTTTCATTTGCTGCTAAATCATTCAGCTTTTTACTACTGCTGTGTAAATATGTTGCTCAACCTTTCTGCTTTCAGTTGGTGGAAATGCATATTACTGTAATACTATCCTTCCAAACACATCATGTCTTCCCCACATGTGCCCTTGCATCCTGCTAGTTTTAGACCTCTGCAAGGCTGAAATTTTGTTCAAAGTATGGATTTGGATCTGGCTTTATTCTTAGGTAAAATAATAATTCAGGCGAACACTCCAGTTGATTTGACATATCTGCTAGTGTCTTCTGTGAATCCTTGTGTCAGATGCAATGCTGTCCCTGCCTGAAGAACATCAGGAGTATATTTCCAAAAGATTAGTAAATGTTAGTCATTTAATATAAATTAGTCAAATAATTTAAAGTGGCTTTCTGTGACAACATGTGATTTTTCTAACTTGTCTAATGGCTTATTCTTGCTTGCCAGCAGAGCACTAGTGTTTGCCCATATGGGAAGGATTTTTCCCTGAAGCCTGTCACCTATTAGTGCTCAAACTGAGCCTAGAATATTGGTGGAAAGGACAAATGACCTTCTGTGAAGTGTAAATTTGTTTCATGTCTCGAACACTTAAAGGAATTGTGTATGTATAATAACTTCTTTGAACATGTTATTTCTGGAGAAAGAGCATGCCCTTTTCTTGTAAAACTCGGCAGTTTTGCTTTTAACAGACAAAATTAATGAAGAGTTAAGAAGCAAAGACTTAGCTTTTTATTACAGAATTGGGGAAAAACTTACAGAAAAAAACAGGAACAAGATCATTAACACAATGGGTTGGAATATACTTGTAACATTTCACCTGTCTCTCACTTGGAATTTTTCCTAGGAATGTCTTAGTCATCACAGAGCAAGAACCACTCTGTTCTAGAGATATATTTTTCAGCATCAAGTGCCCTAACCCTGAACTTCTGTCTTTTTCTTACATCTAATAGTTTTTTGCATTACTCTTGAATACACAGGGTTTCAGTCTACCGCAGGAGCTGCGTTTCCCCATATATTATGAATTAGAAAAATGTATCATCAAGTAACTTTGATTATTAATTTTTGTTTATAAGAAGACACATAAAGCTTCTTTTTAGTTTGATTAGTTGACATGCTATGATAGGCAAAAAGCTTTTTGGAACATTAATTACTCATCTGTTTTACATTCTTGCTTAGAAATTCAATTGAATTAGAGCATTAGCTGACTCCTCCCTTCCCAAACAATGTGATGTCCACTGTGGAAACTTTTCCCCTTGGCTTTGTAAGACCTTGAAAAATGTGCATGAGGAAAAATATTATATGTTCAACTGCTCAATTACACCATAGACTGTGCAACATCTTTCATTTCTCATAGTAATCCTTTAAAATAGACAAATAATACAGTTCAACTATTTTTTACATGAATTACTTTTACAAACTACTCCCTCTTGTCTGCCTTTTTACTGGCTATGTTAATCCCCAAATTGCATCCTGTTAGTTCTTGAAAAGGTTAGGCAAAGCATGCAAAATTTTTTCCTTGGTGTAAGCATGAGGACTAAGCAAGATTCAGTAATAGTCATAATCTTATATAACAACAAGTAGAACATTTCCTATGCTTCCAACCTCAAAGGGTTAAAAATCGAAAATCACACAAAAAGTAGTAAGGAAAAAGATAGGTACCTTGGACATTATGAATATATTTTAAAATACTGGACATTAGAGTCTTCTGTTTTCATTTTCCTACTTACAGAAAAACCTACAAAGAGCTAATAAGGTGCAAAAAGTACATCCATATATGAGTGTCTCTCCTTAGGATTTTTGAAAAAGCTCTTTTTCATTTGATAAATGTCAAAAAATAAAAGTGGAGATATTTCAAGGTAAGTAAGCTGTGAGTTAGCCCATGAAGAAATACAGACAAACATGGTAGGAAGAGTGAGAACACTGTAAGAGGAATCCTCAAAGAAAAAAAAATTGAGAAGGTAGGTCATGAAGTGAGATGTGAGAAGTGCATCAATAGAAATATTAAATCAGATGGTGAATTAGCAAAGGCCCTCATGAAAAATAGGGCTATAGAGGGAATATTCAGGGTCTGTAGGATACCGGGTGAAAGCTATTTTCCTTGAAAGGAGAGGAGGATGAAAAAATTTGCCCAGTCCCAAAATGTAGCTGTTCATGGCAAGCACCACGAGAAGATGCCTTGGAATGGGATCATATGGAGAGGTTGTTTGTATAGGACCACTCTTTTCCTTGCTGTACTCATTTAAGTGAATATTTGTTAATGATTATTTATATAAAGAAGAGAGATATTTATGTAATTTTTCTACACCTGTGTCAGAAATCTGTGACCTCCAATTTTCCCAAAAGTCCCTAATAGCTGCCCCAGTCAGCAGCTCTTATATGCATCCATTTCCTGATGCATTGGTTGTACTGCAGGTTTGTACTTGAAAATTAGTAAAATTCTTCACAAAGCTGTGGAACGAGAGATCAAGGTAAGTCCCGCATTTTTGCCTGATGAAGTTCATTCAGTCTGACAACTCCTTAGTAACACCTAGTCATTGAGCTAGAAGTACCAGCTGCAACTTTTACAGGAAATAGTAGGTGAAAACTTTGGGAAAAAGCAGCAGTAAAAAGGGATGTTTTAGTACCAAAAGAAGATGCCTTCTGAGTAGTTTGTAGCCTGCAAGAGGAAGGAGGAAAACATGTAATAGCTTCTGAATACAGATATTGTTTACTAGCTGTTATTAAAAAGTTGTGTTAATGTTGCCTAATGGAAATCTTTGAGAGATTATTTGTAGGCAAAAAATTTTTATGGAAAGTTATAGACAGTAAATACAAGGTGATAGATCTATTAACATAGTTCCTTGACTAAGAAACACTGACCATTTTTTTAAATCAGAAAGATGAAGATGTTGAAAGCAAGTTTTGTTACATTAAACCAATGATATCTAGAAATCATGAACACTTTACTCAGAGAAGTTCAGGATTTTAAGTGAAATGCTGAGAATTATCCAATTTTCTGTAAGTGTCACCAGACATGTGCACCAAAACATTACAGTTCCTTTAAGACATGATTCAGTGTAGGTTCTGTTCTGTGATGTAAAGAAAATTTTTATATTTCTAAATTCAGCTTTAATGTCTTGGGTTGTATTGATTCAATATTTTGTGTCACACAGAATTTCTCAGTCCACCATAGAAGATCATACTGTAGCTATGGGCAGTACTAAATGTGGACTGTGTGCCTTTTGCCTTGATTTACAAGCACACCATGCTGATCTCACCCTTCAGGTGGATGGCAGTGCCAACCTTTACTCCAGGGCAGTCCTCAGCAGTCATACACTCTGCTGCTTCAGATTTTTCCCACCATTCCCAGACAGTTTCTGACCCAGGTTCCCCTCACTGATCCTGACCTCCACCTCTAGGCTAATGTCCTGGCCAAGCCTTGACTTGTTCTCATCCCCAGGGAGCTTACTGATGCCTGGGGCTGGGGCTGCCCCTGTGGCCCTGCACCTGGCTGGGGCAATGGGACAGACCCTGCCCTGATGACCCTGGGGAATCCCCATCACCACCGGCACCCACCCCACAGGGAGCTCAAGGCTTCCGGATGAGCAAAACAGACATGTAACAAATGTTATCTTCCATTTCATTTTTTTCTGCACATTCAGTGTAGATTCTTGTGGGATATGTTCCTTGTGTGCTGCTTTAGAATTTGACATCTGGACAAAAAATGTCCCAATATATTGTAAATACAGTGAATTTTACAGGAAATAGGAGGAGTAACTAATCCTAAAGTGCAAAGCTCTCTATGAATACAACATGATTTGTTCAAAATAATTGTTTAAATCTAAACAGCACTAAAAAAATCTGTGTCAAATCATAGCCAAGAAAGTTTTAACTCTCTTACTTATAAGAAATTGGTTATCTTGATGAAAACTAATGAACATACGAATTGTGAATTCAGTTTAATCCTTCTATCCTCTTCCAGTAAAGAAATTTATTTGCCCTTTCCAGGACAACCATGCTGTTTATTGCGCTGGTCTCGAACTTGGGTTGGTCCATGTATGAGCTGCCATTGCACTTCTTGGGTTTAGCTCGTTTGTGACTTGGATCTCTCCATAACTTGTGATACAGTTTTCATGTACATTTCCAATACAGCATTATGGTAGCAGCCACCTTATTTATGAATAGAAGAATTTTATGGATTGTGCATGGTCATATTGTGCTGTACTGTTCTAAGGCCAGATAATGGGCCATGGCACTGTTTACTATGGAGTGTTATCTCAGTTTGGTTTAGGAAATTCTCTGACCCACCTATGTTAAATATCCAAGGAATCCAGAGGAATTTCAAACTGAAAAGATCTGAGTGAGACTTCCAGCAGACATGTTTCAGACCAATGTCTTCCATGACATACTGCTTCTGGCCCCAAATCTTGGCTAGTTTCATAGGGAGTGATACATAAATTCTTCAGATATTTATTAACACAATATTTAGTTAGAAATGTTCACTTCTTTATTTCTGGATAAGAAGAATTTTACTCAGTATAGTATGTAGGGTGGGAACTTACATTCAAACCATAGGAAAAGAAGACTGGTTTTGACTATTTTAATACCTTCAGAAAAGAACTTACTAAGTAGTTATTTTCAGTGTCAGAAAGTAAAGAAATAGGCTAAAATATCATGGAGTACTTCTGTTAAAATCTATATTTTTCCTAAATGATTGCTTGAAATCTGTTCCTAGATAATTGATATGAAACACAGCTAATGTTTATTTGTATCTAGTGTCAAAGCCATTACTAGTGCAGTATCAATGTTATGTACACTAGAAACATGTAGCACAAACTATAGAAACAATCTGGTGTCTTATCTTTGGTTTATGCATTTAGAGTCTTCTTGCTTGTTGTGAAGTAATGATAGGTACAAGCTGTATTCCTCAAACTTATTTTTGTGGGTATCTTGTTTGTTTGTTTGCTTTAATAAAGAAGAGTAATAGAAGTCTTCAGATAATCACAAAATCTCTAAATTATTATCAATTTTCACTATTTGTCTTTTATTTTTTAAAATATAATTTCCATTCAGGCCACTCTCCTTACAGGTTGTCTTGCTACATGCTTTGTATCTCTGCAATGGGGAGAGGCAAACACAAAAAATACCACTTTAGATCCATTATGTTGAGAGACTTATCCTGTAAATTGTTATTCATAAAAATATGAATAATTGCTTCAATTTTTCCCTTGTACATTGCTAAGTATGATAGAAGGGTAAGGGGTTGAAATGTTGTGAAAATATCTAGAAAAATATTTAGGACTTAAATACTGCTAGAGAATAACCTGCCTTTAATTATTACCTGTCAAAGTCACTGACCCTGAGATGACCAGAAACACACCCAGAAAGAATGGATGCTGTGACAGCATCTCATCCCCAGCAGAAAGTTCATATTTCTGGTATACCTTTGCAAGATGGAGAGCTGGACTGAAATAGAAAATTTTACTTGAGAACACTGTTGAGGCCTTAAATTTTGTTTTTCTTCTAAATTGAAACAAACCCCAAACCTTTAAAATATTTTCAGGAAAGGAAATTGTGGTGAAACATCTGTTTTCTGATCAAAAAGGTCACCTTTTGAATTCATGCCTCTTGCCACTGGAAGCAATCCAAGAATCTGCCCTGAATGCTTGAAATTTCCCACTGTAAATGTTGTCAAAATCAATGTTTCTCTGAAAGACATCCTGGCTTTGATGCAGCTGCTTGACCAAAAGTGAAGAAACAAGTTGTCAGACTTGTGGACTAGTTGGAAACAAACTAGATGAAAAAGATGTGAAGGGGAGCAGAACCTGGATATTAGCAGTGTGGCTTAACTATGCCACACAAGAAATTGTGTATGTGTTGAGCCAGGGCCGTAGACAGCAGTGACCAAGTCTGGGGTCAAATTCCATAATCACTGCAGATGACTTCCTACTGCATGTGAATCTTTCCGCTGCTTCTAATGAATCATAATTCCCTTTTTTGAGCTTTATAAAATACACATACTGACCCTTCGTAATTCTTGCTTATTGTAATTCGGTCATACAAACAACAGAGACTTTCGTAAATTTAAAGTTATTACCAGAATGTGCCAAGCCCCAAGACAAATGGCTAGAGCTGAGTAATTTTTTTTGTCTAATATACAACTGCATAGAATAAATGGACCATGAAATTTTACTGAAAAAATGTAAAACGAGATTTTATAGAAAGCTCAGTGGGGCAAAACATTCTTGGATTTTATTGAAGCCTAACATTGTCCTCAGCTTCTGAGACATAGTAGGTTTCTGTTACCACTGTATTATCCCAAATAACTGTTATGAACAGATTCTGGTGGAGACTTATATAACATTTATACTTCTCATCAAACCACTGTTCCCCAAAGAATTTCTCAGTTTCTCCACATTTAAAATTCTTTCGTGCTTCAATAAATGTTGATTCAGCTTTACTTAGGCTAAGGAGTTTTATAAGAAAGCGTATCCATTGAACTAGCAAAACCTCAGCACTTGATTACAGGCAGAGATCAAGTTTATGCTTCAATTTATTCTGCTAAATGTTAAATCTATATCTTGTAGCCTTTACTAGTTCCTCATATTAGCCTATATTTCCCTCATTTTAAAGTACTGTAAATTATACCATCTCACTTGAATCAGGAATACCTGACTTTTTTGCAATATCAAACATTGTGCTTTGTACCTGGCCATTCTAAGTATGGCTGATCTCTTACAGGGCTGTTTCTTAGTAAGCGTCCCTGCTGATGTATCCAATAGGGCTGAACAGGTTGAGAGGACACTGTGTTTCAGCTGACCTTGGAAAATGAGATACAGCTGTTCCCAAGTTTTATGAGTTTCTGAGTTATGCAAGCAATTTGTCATGACATACATAACTTCATGGTTTGCTTTTTGTGTGACCTCTCTGAAGCCGAAATAAAGTTTTCATGAAGTTAGATGATTTTGGCTGCCGTTGGATGACAGAAGGAGTGATTCTTGAGATAAAATGGCAGCTATCGTCATATCATAAACAAATGCCAGGCAAAACAAATGAACTGATCCACAGATAAAGGTCTGCTTAAAAGCATGTGCAGAGCCAAATTTTTCCCCTAGCATCCTCCTGTTTTGTCCAAGAGTTCTTCCTATGATCAGTGAGGAGACAAAGCAGAGAGGAGATGAAGATGGTGTTAAATCCTAACATGATGGATATCTGTTTCTTGTGTCTTGCATTACATAAATTTCCTTGAGAAACAAATCTCAGAGCCCTTATACAAGCTGAAGTTTTACCATAATTCGAATATGTAGGAATAGAGATCTGTGACACTACATTGTTCTGTGTGTCTCTGTCTTTATAGCTGGTGCTAGGAGAAACTGTGCTTGTGGTGTCCTGTAGGGTATTACTACATTTTCTTTATGCTTTGGAAATCTGCCACAATGATGTGCTGGCATTGTGTTAATGCTTTTCAAACCTTCACGGTGCTTCCTTCTCCAGGCATTCTTCTAGAACAGTGCCTGTGGTATAAAGGGTAAAAAGTAGACTCAGACTTGCTCTTTCTGAGAGAAAGAAACTGCAGTTTTGCTTTGACTTTTCCCTTTTTATTCCACTCATATTTTCAGAGAACACAACTTCTTGCTCTGAGGCAATTTAAATTCAAGTTAAAGGAGTTTCTCTTAGCTCAGCTAGACCTAAGAGATGCATGTTACTCTTCTTTTATATTATTTGTTATTTTCCAATTGCCCCTCTGTGCAGAAACACCAGGGGGACCTTCTGGATGTAAGGTTGCAGGTGGTGGTGATGAGGAAAATGAGGCAGAGGCAAGGGGGGAGAGGTAGTCACTTGACTTTGTGGGACAGGGGTGATTTTGATCCAGCAGCTTGTGGAAATTCTTAGCTTGTGAGCCAGTCTCTGAGACAGCCTCTTGTGCTTTTCCTTCGCCTTACACATGGCTTGCCAAGGACATGCAACTTTACTTTCAAGAGGCATTTTCTTTCAGCTTATGTTAAATGTTACCAATAAAAAGGGAAGCAAATAGACTGTTTGTATTAACTCCATAAGGAGAAAATTACATTTGAAAATAACGCAAATGGATTTTAATTTTTTTTGTTTTTATAAGAAAACCTTCATTAATTTATTTTTAACACATCTCTAAAGCAACCAAACAGTAGTTTATCTTTGGAAAGACCTGATAAACACTTAAGGAAAACTTTCATTGTGAAATTGTTTGACTAATGCTGAGATTAAGTGGGATGAAGATGCTGTGCTTCTGACACTCAGTTTTGTTAGCACAGTGGACTTCTGTGTTGCCGTGCAGTGTTGAGTTAATGGGGACTTTATGACCCAAACAGGGAGACGCTTAAAAGAAAATAGAAATTTTTGCAGAAAAGCACTTTTCTATGATGTAATATGACTGTCAACCTCAATTCTTTCTCATAAGAAAATACCACTGAACAATTAAGGTCAGAGATGAAATCACAGATATGTATTTGTGGTTCATTCTAGGCAGATATGAGTTGGTTCAGAACAGTAGCGAGACATCATGTGGGAACATCAGCTGAGCCCAAGTCCAAGGTATTACACCCTTCTTGACAGCAGTGGCCTTACTGGACCTTCAGAATTACCAGTCTACAGCAGCTCCACCTGCAGATGACTTGCTATACTGGCAAAGTGACCTTGCAGAATAACAGATAGGTGTACTCTTACTCCAGGAAATTGTAAGTGGTACTAACTGAGAATTTGAACCTAAGGCCCATATCCTGTCATCAGATGGACACTTAGAAGTTTCTTTGAGATCTAGCAGACTGCTGAACTCTCTATGTCTGCATGATGTATGCTTGGATAAAATAGTAGGCTTCACTGGACTGTCAAAAGAGAGGTCCCTCTCCTCCTTATCTACCCGTTGAAGCATTTTCCTACTCCCTGATGAGCTTCTATGAAAGTTTCTGCCTAAAATTTTGGCTGTTTCAAATTCACAAAATTTCACTTTTGGAAAATAGATCCTTTGTAGCCTAAGTTGTGCTTTCAGTCTCTTACTGTTTTTCTCTATGTGTCTTAATACTCTATGTCAGGCTGCAGAAGACAGGAAAGTATCTTACTCTGCAGGTATGTAGAACTTACTGTGTATATCTGATCATAGCTAGGATTCCTACCTACACTATCTTAAAAAAAAATTACCAGATACTCCTACAGGGTTTTCCTGAAAATGTATTCCTTCAGCTACCCCTCAACTATCTTATTTAATACAGAATTTACCAACACATAAAAACTGTTGATTGGAAACAATTTGTATTCTTGTATTTGCCCTAAATTCAAACGCCCTTTATTCATGCACTAGCAAAAATATGTTCCTAGTCCTGTGCTATATTTTCAGGACAGAAACCCTTTCAGAATTATTGCTCTGGGCTTTCATTGGTTTCCATAGTTCTAATTAGGTTGTTTTGTTTTTTCTTACCAACTGATAAAAGCCATTAAGTCTGCCAATTCTACTTGCAAATGGAATTTGGTCTCTTTGTGACACTATCCTCTTTTTGGCTTGAACAGTGAGGCCAAGAAATAGTTTAAGCCCCAGGCAACATCATTATTATCTTCATAGTACTTCACTTTGAAATATCTCATTCTCCACTGTTCACTGTTTGTTTCCATGCCAGCTGTGTACATTACTGACAGGAACCTGCATCTCTTTGAAAACAGAATATTTTATTTAACAACTCTGCAGTTTCCTCTATTTCTCATTGTCCTTTATGTAATACCATTTGTTTTTAACTGGCATATTCTAAATCCTATTCAAATGACCTTTTCCTCTCTCATCAGCTTGGAAATTGAAATATGCCACCATTGTTCCATGCAACTGGGCTCAGATCTGTTTGAAAAACACCATGTGTTTGTCAGTATCTTCATGTGGGTAGTGAGTTGAACCCTCACAAAACAGCCTGTATGGCTGCTGCCAGTGTCTCAGGAAGGAAACAAAATTGTTTCAAAAAAGAACACAATAATCTCTTTAATAGCAAAATATAAATACTTCTACTGACATGGTAGGGCAGGACTTTAGCTAACCCAGGATGCGGACCCCCACCTCTCCCTCCAAGCTGATTGCTGCTGCCACTGTCACGAGCCAGACAGAAGCAAGGGACAACTCTGGTCTCTCAGGCTTGACCACCTGTACCTTGGGAGCAGAACCTTGACATGGCAAGTATCTCTCTCCCAACCAGTCCCCTGCTTTGGGACAGTGTTAGACTGTTTCCAACAGGCACTTTGGGCACTGTCTCAGTGTTTTGGAGTCTAAGAGTCTGACCATGTATATATGGCCAACTCATGCCCTGTGGCCAAGGGAGGGACTCTGAAACTATTTAGGCCATATGGTTGCTTTCCTCTTCTTTTTGTTGTATTATTTTTCTAATCTGCCTTTCAGCTTTGAAGTGAAAAAGGAAATGCAAATCACCTTTCTGTTAATTTTCGGTCCTGCTTCTTTATCACCAAGGATCTTTGTCTTTTGCTTAAAGGCAATGATGCATGTGGCTTTCATATATGTTGCATAGATATGCAATTTTAATGTATAATTTGTAGTTGATTTGCCTTTGAGTATTCATGCAAATATGCTGGGCTATTAGAAAGTAATGGTTTTTGCAGCTGGAATATTTATTTATCACATAACAAGCACTGAAGTGTAGCTGTGACATCAGTACTTGGAACAAATGAGCCATTAATCAAGAAAGCAGCCTGATCTTCCCTATTTGCCTGGTACTGTTGTCCCCAAGACTTCTGTATTTCCATTTGCAAGTCCCAGTTACTGACATTGTAGATGGACTACCAAAAAAAAGCACTTAATCCAACATAATTCTTTTTCATAATAGCTGTACTTAAGAAGTTGATGGTTGAATGGCATTTCTACTGGACATGCAATCATAGTAAATGACAGCTAAAATGTAGAAAACTGTGAAGTGAATTAGTTGTAGGTGCTTCACAACAGGACAAAGATATTTATCATGTTAGATGGTAATCCACAGAAAAAAAATGGTGAGCAATATGTCATCCCTATGTGATAGCTGCTTCCCAAACAGAGAAATGAGCAAATTTCTGCCAGTGCAGCCAGAACACAAGAAACCTGAAAACAAAATGAGAGACCAAGAGAAAGGGGAATTTTACTGCAGCCTTCTGTTGGACAAGGCCTGTTCATATGCAACTATTACTTTACTTACTTATATTCCTTTTCTCTGCCTCTGCTCATTTTTTGTAGAACAAGTAGCCATTTGGATCAAAAATTTTAACTACCAGTAAGACAAGAGGAGTTTCTGCATCATGAGGACCTTGGAAAAAGTGGTCATTTACATATTATTTGGTGGTGAAGACTACAGCTTGGTCAACCCCCATGAACTCAGAGAATATAAATGTTGATTTGTATATTCTTTGAGGATGAAGAAAAAGAAAACTAAAGAAATAAGGAAACACAAAAAGACTGAAAGTTACAAAAATATAATGCCATATAGTATATCACATATCCTTTCAGCAATAGAATGTCCTCACAGCTGTTCTTCCTTCTGAAACTGAAGTGGAATCTGACAAAGACTTGCTGTGAGACAGAGTTGCATAGCCAAATCTGTAGCCTGTCCTTGGTAGAAATAAATCTTTTTCTTTGTCTCTTCCTCTCCTGCCCTCCCCTCCCCTGCCCTCCCCTCCTCTCCCCTCCCCTCCCCTCCCTTCCCCTCCCTTCCCCTCCCCTCCCCTCCCCTCCCCTCCCCTCCCCTCCCCTCCCCTCCCCTCCCCTCCCCTCCACTCCCCTCCCCTCCCCTCCCCTCCCCCCTTAGCTCCTTCATTCCTAGGTCAGAAAAGAAGCATGGTTTTTCTAAATGCCGTTTTAAAGGAAAGGAAACTTATAATTTACTTAATGGAAAAATTGTATCCTCTATAAGCTAAAGAGAAACTTGGAACCTTTTACCTTCCATTACTCTGTCAGCCATCATAACTCTTCCACTACTGTAATTGCTTTGCTAGCTCTCGTTTTGCCCCAGAGAGTGTATGAAATACAACTGCAGCTCAAGGGGGAAAGTACTGGTTTTCAGTTTATTATGAGAATGCGAGTGCTCAGTCAAGGCTGCCTCACCACTTAACCTGAGGAGAAGAAATGCATCTCCTCTCTCCAATTTTTTCTTCCTGTCCCCAAAATACATTTACTGAGTTGTCATTTTTACTCTTCTTTAGAGAAGTAAACTCAAATATAGCACATAATCTCTGCTATTAATTTCTGTGTTGCATCCTTATCTGAGGTAAATTGATGAGTCTGATGCTATCAGTAAAGCTAAATGAGGCTTTACTTGATAAAAATCCATTTTATTGTTTTGGTTTTTTTCAATAAATAGGTTTTTTTAATAAAGGTTTAGAAACATAAAAAATAGAGAGGTTTTTTTTTTATGTTTATAATACTGCTGTCTACTTTGTACCTAATGTGGACAAAAGCAATTATGTTTTGAGACGTATAAAATATGCTCTTTTAACAGATTTTTATACCTATACATCTTTCTCAGTAGAACAGTATAAAAGCATTGTTGTTTGTGAAATCTGCACCAGAGAACCAGTACACCTGGGAAGAAGAAAAAAGGAGGAAGGGCTTCCTAAAGGTTTTTTCCAATTGCAGTGGTTTCATACAATATAATGAATAACATACCACCACTCTCCCCTTCATTTATAAAAAAGATACAGCATAAGATACATAACAGTCTGTGTGCCTTTGGTATAAAAAAGACATGTCATGAAAAAGACATTTATTGGTAGATGCAGTTGGATTCTATTGAGATAATGCATAAATTTAAAAACTAGTCCATTAAACTGGGTGAAATACATAAACCAATGCAGAATGAAAATTCAAAATTTTCAGAAACTATTAATGTGCTTTTGCAAAATGGCAGTTCATCAAATAATTTCAGTAGTTTGACATTTTCTATAGTAACCAGTGGAAAATAACTGCATGTACAGGTAAAGAAGAAAGTATCATATTAGATGTGGAGGATTACCCTGACAAAATGTATGGTACACTGTACTTTGAAATACCATAATAATTTTTTGTCCCTTCATAAGTCTGTCTTGTTGTTCCCATTATTTATGTGTTGCTACTTCTCTTTCTTTGCTTCTTATATATGAATTAAACCTGGCCACACTGTCTCCCTTTTTTACCCATATTATTCTGAGTAACTTGTACAGTGGTGGGGAACAGGACAAGAGAAGTAACCTCTGACAATCATTTCACCATGATTCAGAAAAATCATACATCATCTTCTTGGTTGCTTTGGCTTCTCTTCTCTATTTGCTTGCTAAATCTGTAAATAGACACTCAGGACAAATTGTTATCTTCTCATTGAAGATTTCAATTGAAAAAAAGGTCTTTTTGTTTTATATTTGATTATCGTGTTCCCTACTCAAAGACATATCTCTCCAGGGAGTTTAAAGAATTGCTCCTAAAATACATGAAGTGAATACTGGCAAGTGTGGCCAATTTAGAGCAGAGCAGGAGGGTGAAAATGTTTCTACGACTGGTGGTGAACATCCCTGCTTTGTGACAATGACTGGAGAGCATCTGTGTTTCTATCTGATACAGAAAAGCAATCTAAGACCTTCTGGCATGGTGCTCCTCACATAGGACATAACCTCTGACTGTCTTTACTATCAACTATCACTATCAACAGCGTTGATATCAACTATTCACTATCAACAGCGTCCCTCTGGAGCATACCAGTCTGATTATAGCACAAATGAATGCTGCAACTGCTCTCCTATTTTCAGCACGTGAAAAGCATTGTAGAAAAAAAAATATTATTTAATTTGCATTTATTTCAATAAAGTAAATTTACCTTGTAGGCTTCATAGAAAATAACTGCAACAACTGCTTGGCCTCAACAAGGAAAACTAAAAATGAATTAATCCTGTTTCATTAATGCTTCATTAATGTTTCATTAATTAATGCTGTTTCATTAAGTTAATTTCTTCTGGAAACATCACCTGGTAATAAATTGTAGGTTTTGTTTGTTTGGGGGGGGGTGTGTGTTTTTTTGGTTGGTTGGTTTTTGTTTGTTTTTGGGTTTGATTTTGTTTTTGTTGTTGCTGTTGGTTTTTTTTTTTTTCCTTTAAATTCTTTCCAGTTTCTGTTACTCTGATCTGGTCCCATTTGAAGCCTTATTACTTTGCTTTCTGAGAATGCTCAAAGTTAGAGCATGCTCTTTGGGGGAACATCAGTGTCTGTAGTAGTACAAAATACCCTACCCCTATTCTGAGTTCCATTTCCAAGTCAGGTTTATCCTCAAACCAAAATCCCATGTGTGTTCGAGCATCTGTCCTGGATTCTTGATCTTTGTTGTGAAAACTTCAAGAAATTATGTTTAGAAAAAAATGAATCCAGTGGATCTTTGATATTATGGAATAGTACAGTTGGCCAGGAGTTCAAAATGGTGACCAACTATCCATATTCCAGCCAGAACTGAAAATGGTTCATGAGTCATAGATGGAGAATATGGAGACACTTGTGAAAAAAATCACCTGATTGTGGTCATCAGCAAAGGATTCCAGAACCAATGGCGGGTCAAAAAGGGGAAAAATACTAACAGCAACATTAGATTACTTCTTCTCAATAATACTTCTAATAAGATAAACTGTAAATAAGTGGATTACTTAAACGCCTATAAATCTATGGATATATTAAAAGCAGCCAGGATGCATTGTCAAATATGGTATATTAACTTTTTAACGGTATATCAACTTTATAGTTTGCATGTGTTAAAACTGTTTCTTTAATACTGCAAATAACACTTGAAATGTCCTCCTTTGACAGTAACGAGGGATGATTTTCAACTGAGAGAATACTGGGCCAAGTAAAGAAGTTCTGAAATGTGTTTTATATTTCACAAACCTGAAGAGAAAGTGATAAAATTGTCCAAAGACAGGACACTCATGAAGTTGTATGCTGTTTAGTTAATGTGTTTGCTTTACAATAGTTCACTATTTTCAACATATACATTGTTTCAGTCTGGAAGGAGCAAACTTGATAGGTTTAAAACCTAAGATGAAAGGAAGGCTTGTTTTCTCTTTACACCACAGACTCAATATTACTTGTTTACTTGTGTGGAAAGATAAATTTTTGGCATCTTCTAGTGAATGAAAATATATGCATAAAATTATAGAGATATTCAGAATCTGAATGCTAAAGAATGGGGTTTTATATAATATTGTAAGCAAAGGTTTCTGCTTAATTCAATTAGGTATTTTTCAGTTAATGATAAATCTGTTATACAGCTTTCCATTCTTTAAGGGTGCATGTTTAGAATTTAAGTTTCAATATCTTAGTTTCTTAAGAGAAAATTTAAATTAGTCCTTGTGATTTACACAACAATCCAAAAGGGCAATGAATTAGCTTTTTGATTTAACTTTTCCTAGTATATAAAAATAAGAGTTTTAGACAGAGAAATTAAAAAGGAGAAGCTGTGTACAAATTCTTGGAGGAAGAGTATTTAAAAAACTGAATTTGGCTTTGGAGAAGATGGCTTAAGAGATATCCAAAGACACACTTTGGAGAGGTGTGTGTCATAGTTCTTTATTGTGAGTGTGGCAAAAAAAGAAAAAGACCACTGAGAACTGTCTGTGTCTTCCTTCATGAAAATGTAACTAGTGATATAAAAGATAGCTGAAGTAAGAAAAATGCACAAATTTCAAGATAAGTGATTTCTGAAAGGAAAAATTTTTCAGAGACTTCCATTATGTATTAATGAGTCTTGAAGATGGTTTTTCCCTGTGATCTTGTTGCTGGTCATAATATATTTATACTTGATAATGTGTGAATTAACTTGTTTAGGTCCCATTGAAGAATTGTAGAGAAGGTAAGAATTTCTGTAATATCCTAGGAGAACAGAGTTGAAATCCAGAAAAAAACGTGTTAAATCAAGAATGACTTTGTACATGGACTACTTCAGGAAGAGGCAGCATAGGGGTCTTTAAAACAGTACTATTGTATTTTAAGGCATCAGTGATTGTAAGATAATTACAGATATTTAAGGAATGTTTCTGGGTTATTTCTTAGTCTATCAGTGAACTCTTTGGGATTTTCAACTATTATTCCTTCCTCTGCATTTATAGATTTTTCAAAACATCTTGAAGTTCATGAAGAAAATAATCACATATTGTTGCTGTAAACCTACGGACAGTGCGTTGTTGTCAAGCTCAAGACAGGTTAAATCAATTCTGGCTTTGAGAGTTTTGACAGGTATTTGTTAGGTGTCTGATGTTCTGCAGGTCTTAGGAAATGAAGAAACATGTCAGTTCAGAAATACTTATATGAACTAGGATACAAGAGAAAATTGAAATTGAAACTGTGGACATCAGTATTTCCAACTTTGACATCTGCACAGTCAACTGACTGGGAGCCAACCAAGTTCCAGGGCAGGATTTATTTTCTGTTGCATCAGAGTCTTGGGATGTTTAGTTTAGTATTTTTATTTGAGATTGAATTCAATAGGTTTTCATCATTACAGAAAGTCTATTTTATAAACATATAGCAGAATATGGGGTATTAACTCTCATGACTGAAAGATTCTTATTCCCTTGCCTCTCTGCAAGTTAAAACACTGCGGAAATGTATATTAAAACATAAGTCATCTCATCATAAACTGTTACCAGGTTAGTGAGGCTTGATTCATCCTAGGTAATTTCATGTTCATCTTCCAAACCATTGTTGGGAAAATGTGCATTTGAAAATGGCTTCCCAGAGGACTCAGTCCGCAGTCTTCATGGAGTTAGGCTGAGTAAGTCTGTATCTTCCTTATTCACCTTAGGCATCCTTGTTCTTCTTGAAGATGAATATATTTGCCTTCTTTCTCATTGGCAGGAAACTGCTGTTGTTATCACCTTTGAAATAATATTTGCTGTGGCTTTGTGATGATATCTGCAGGAACCTACAGGGATGCATCTTGTCTTATCCTGTGAATTTGTTCATTCATGTTCCAATGACTTAAGTGTCCCCTAATTGTTATCTTTCTTAACTGTGACTGATACTGTATTCCCACAGATTCTGCAGTGCTACCACATCTCAGCATTTCCAGTGATGTAATCTGACTCTGCGTGGACTCTTAATTCCTCCCACTTATTTCTCATGTTCTTGTATTTGCGTACAAACACTTCAGATAGGCTTTAGCTATACCACAGTCTGAATTAGAGTGAGAAAGATGGCCGTGTCCTTTGAATGTTTCCTCTCCATTTTCTCCATTTTCCCCTCATCCCTTTTTCTTTGGGTACCCTTCTTGATACACCTAGTTGAGAATCATAGAATGGTTTGGTTTAGAATGGACCTTAAAGATTATCTAGATCAAAGCCCCCAGCCATGGGCAAGAATACCACTATCTAACCAAGTTTGCTCAGGCCCCATCTAGTCTGGCCTTGAACATTTCCAGGGATGGAACAACCAGAACTTCTCTGGACAATTTGTTCCAGTGCCTCACTACCCTCTGAGTAAAGAATTTCTTCTTGATATTTAATTTACACCTTCCCTCTTTCAGCTTAAAACCATTACCCTTTGTCCTCTCGCTATCTGCCTGTGTGAAAAGTCCCTCTTCCTCCATTTTATAAACCTGCTTAAAACACTGGAATGCTGCAGTGAGGTCTTCTTGAAACCTTCTCTTCTCCATGCTGAACGGCTCCAGCTTTCTCAGTCTGTCTAAAATCCTGTTTTAAACCCTTCTAGCTTGGTTTGGTTGTCAAATATGCTCATATCCTACTTTGTTAAATGGATTTAATATCTCTCAGCAATTCTCATTCCCTGATTATAAAAATCAAGGTTTTGCCTTCAATGTCAGCTACGCAGACAGGTGTTGGTTTGAAGGTTTCGTTTACTCCTGTGTCCCTCCTATTAGCTGCTAGAGCTGCTTGGTCCATTCAAAGTTTTCCTTGGTGACGTCACTGTTACCTCTAGAGTAAGTTGCTAGAAGTGTGAGGGTGATAGGATCTTTCCACAGTTCATGTATCTTTCCACAAAGCATGCTTCATTCCACCTCCTTCTCCCATAGTGCTCTGTAATGACAGACTCCCATCCCACCTGGTGTTCCACAGAGTTATGCTTCCCTCCTACAAGTTGGTTCTCCAGGTGCCACATCAGAGGTAGCAGTGGAGTCAGGTCAGCCATCTGAGAGCCTCCCAGCAAAACATCTATATTGTTCTTGCATCAGTGATGTGCAGTATGGTTGAGAGATGACAGTGTTCTTCTTCCTTACAGACCATCTACTTCTACCATTTCAGCAAGAGGAAACAGTTTCAGTTCAGTGAACTGTATGTCCTCTGCTAGCTTTCCTAACAGCAGGTAGACTTCAGCCTTTCCTCTTTTGTGCACAGTAAGCAAGGAATCTTGCAAACCTCTTTGATTTTGTTAGGTTTTTGGGGTTTTTCTAAAATCTGTGTGAAGAAAAAGGACAAATATTTTCTAATTAGAGGTTGTTTAAAGCTCTTTATGGCACCTTAACAAACTAGAGAGCCAAAATTCTGTCATATACAGAATTATGGGGGAAAAAAAGAAAAAAAAGTCCATTTCAAGATTCATGTATTTTGCAAACAAAAGAAAACTACAAAAATGAGCCAAACAAGAAAACAGCTTGCAGATGCTAGGCTTATGGTGTTCAACATACAAATATTTTCCTTCTGAGGGCACTTCTATTACAGAAGAAAGTTTAGAAAATAAGTGGTGGCAAGATTCTGGGTTGCTAAGAATTCCTAAAGACTGAGGTAGAGATTTTAGTTTAGTCCACATAGCAACTATTTGGAGGGGACCTCACTTTTCTTGCAATTATCTTAATTAGAAATTTACTTCACTAAAGGTAAAAAGTCCAATGTAAGAAATATAAAATGTATTCCTACTAAGACTGATCTCAAAAATTATTTATGTTTTTGTTTATTTATAAAGCCTTTTTTAATAGGGAGGTTTTCATGTGCAGTCCCAGGTTTCTACAAATTTGTCAAAGTCTCTCTAGGGGGCAATTTAGCTACAAATTAGCTTCCTCATGGTAATTGGTGTAATTGGTGGCAATTACCTGGGACTCTGCCATGCTGTAGTGATTTCTGGAAGAGTAAAAAAGAGTGACATACGAGCAGCAAATATTCATCTAATTTGTGTATTTTTCCTCCTTTAACATAATTCTGTAAGGAAAAAAACCCTGAATGATCCATAGTCATTTAGAATCATCTCAGTAAATAATAGTTCAGAAGTCCAGATAAATATAGAGCTGCAAAACCTATAAAGTGTAGTAGTCCGTTCCAGCACTTACCATCTGTTCACCTGTATATACATGGAGCCTTTTGGACAATTGACAATCTGTATGAATTCAGGAACATGAGAGCATGGCCAAAAGAAAGAGGTGGAACGGCTCTATGGCATTTGTAATAAAGATCCTTGAAAGCTGTTTGGGAAATGCATTTCCGTGTGTGCAGCTAAACACTGACGGCAAAACATACATATGCCAGCTATTTACATCCTTTCAAATAGTGTGGGGAAAAGGTCAGTGATAAAATCCTAGAACAAACAGTATTGTGTTTTGGCTGTGGAGGAACAGTTACAGGCATGAAAAATGTCTACTCTGACACCACTGATGTGAGAATGAATCCAGGAACATGTTAGCTGGAGGATTTTCCACAAGGCTGAAACATCCCACAGCTGCAGCATTTATTTTAACAGACACTTGTTTTCTGAGTGCAATTAATTAGTCAGTAAAAATGCTGCACAAACAACAAAGGCAAGTAAGTTTATATCAGAGATTTGTAGCCAGGGTTCTTTACATAGCTGAGCATCCACAGCTGTGACAGCAGTCAAATACACAAGGTTTTCTTTTCCTTAGTTAATTGTAGTGATTAAATTGTTTCTAAAATTTGGAGAAGTCAGTAGAAAACAACTGGGAGTAAGGAAAATCATCACAGACTCCTGGCAATCAATAAAACAGAGCTGAAATATAAACAGCACAGTGTAGGTAGAATATTTTCTTGCTAATCTTTGTGTTATTTTTTTAATAAAATCACCTTTTCCCAGAGTAATGTTCTGAGGTAATGAGTTTAGAAATGTATTTCCCAGATGTAATGTATCAGACCAGAGACACATGGGGGCTTGTAGTGTAACTGGTGAAGGAGGCAATTGATGCACTAGTGATGGCTGTGCTGGATGATGGCTGAAACACTGGTGCGTTAGCTCCCCACAGAACAGGTATGAGAAAGAGTGTGAAGAGTCCTGAAATCTACTCTGTTCTATTGATAAATGTCTTTTCTTGGCCTGAATGCTAGTATCAATCTGATAGCTCATGAGCAGAGAATGAAAGAAGGACTGGGGAATGTGTCAGTGAAATAACCAAAAGAGTCATAGTGAATTATAAAAATATTAGTTTTGAAGTAATTCTCTTTCCTTTTTTGCTCTCCTTAGTGTTTCTCTAAGTTTTCACCTTTTTCTTTCTGCTTCAGTATTTGAATGTTAGTCCTACTGTAAACACAATAAAATGCAATGCATAACAGGGTATTGTCTGCTCCAAGATGGCAGAAGCAATGACAGAAATCAACAAATCTCCTCAAACATCCATTGCTTTGTCAAGTATATATTCCAGCAGGAATATTCTGTTTTCCCATACCTCTGTTGTACCAGAGCAAACCCTTCACACACACACCACCATATGGCTTCTCTCAGACAGCAAGGACTGCAGACAAGCACGGACCTGCCCAACTTCCTTTCCTGTCTCCCGCTTTGATCTGCAGCCTGAGACCCAAGTCAATCTCTTACCCACTGCCATGTTTCTAGGAGCTTGGGTAATCTAACTCTTAGTACAGATTAAGACCCCTTAATTTTGGGTTAGCTTTGCCAATTAATTTCTTTAATTCTTTCAATTGTTCTTACTCTTTAAAGACTGTTTCACGTATGCACCTATAACTATTATTACTAGTTTTTATATGATCACAGCTTATTTCCTCATAACTTTCTGATTCTGTATCTCTTGCATAGTTTCTTCTTTTTTCTTTGCTACTAACATTTTCTGAGAGTAATTTGTTATTTATGTGGGGTCTATTAACTGTTGGGTTTTTTTTTCTTTTTTTGCTAACTATTCCCTAGAAATGCATTCTGTTAGAAAATATTTTTTTTTCCAATAAATGGTGTGGATATGACAAAATGTTTTTTGTTGATTCAATACTGGGTGGATAGACATCTGAAACCAGATACAGTAGACAGATTTCTGATAAATGTTACAATCCTGTGAAGAACTTCTGCTGGGATTAGCAAACAGCCATTCTACACAAATCTCTAGCAATGGCTACCTTCCTTCCAGTATTCAAAGAATGGATTTTAATTTCATCCAAAAAAGTTAGAAGAACTTTGGGAAACTTGGTTTTAATAACTCACAGAAGACACGTTTAATTTAGTTATCATTATTTGATTATTAATATTATTGTTTTTGTCCTTGTAAATCTGTTATATGGAGAACTTCATACTTTTCCATGGAATTGAGGAAATGTTCTGTAGACTTATTTCTTCTCTTGCATTTGTGCAAATAAAGAACAATGAAAGAAGAATTGCCAGTCAAAAATATTGTCAGAATTGAAGGGGAAATCTTGAAAGGAATTTTTTTTTCAGAAATGGCTCCTTCTCTTATAACCCCAAGGAAAACTGAGATCAAGACAACTTGGGCATGTTGCACATTTTAAAAATCTGTCCTAATTTCACTTTGCTCTTCCTTTCTAAGTCTGATGAAGTTGGTAGCACAACTGTTAGCCATCTGCCAGATAAAGAGTTCACAAATGTTAAAATTAACCTAGGAATGCTACTTCTCTTTCTTCTCTGAATGACAATTTATGGCAAAGCCATATATTAATATTTCTGAACTTTTTCTTTCTCCACTCACTGCTGAGGGAAGTTAGACTTTTAACTTCTGACTATTCCTTCATGCTATCCTCTCTTTTAGACATGCAACAGATTATTAAATTTCCCTCAGCTACTGTTACGTCTGAGAAAAATAACATTTATTTTATGAGAAAAAAGTCATTAAGAAACACATTCTGTCTTGATTTGGAGAAGATAAAAGATAGGAAATTCATCACACATCTCACAGTCTATTCGAAGTAACCAGTGAGTTTCAATGTTAAAATGTTTGGTCTTTTTACCTAAAGTAGCTGTGTTTGGGGCCCTCCCACGACCCTTCTTTACCTTCTTCTGTTAGATTATAGAGCACTGTAGTGTTTGGTTATTTCTCTTAAAGCAAATAATGATTCCACCTTTCACATGAACTAAGCAGGAAACCCATTAATCCTTCCTGGCACAGTATCAGATTAGGAGCTGTGAATTAATCTTGTTCAAGGCTGCCATCTTTTCTGGAGTTACTGATTTCTTCATTCTATGTGTTTGCCCTGTTTTCCTGGTTTCTTGATTTAGAACTCTGTACTTAAGAGTTTCTTGGCGGGGGGGGGGGGGGTGGGGTGGTACTTTACAAAATCTGTCCTTGCTGCTTAATAAATGTGTACCCAAGTTTGCAGGCAAATCACTATGTCTGATGTGTCACCTTCTCTGTTTTCCTTTCCACCATTCTTAATGTTATTGTCAAAATTTATCAGCAATGATTTAATATGATAATTCTCTGTAGTTGTGGAAATGCTGTCTATCATTTTCTTTATAAAATGCTCTAGAGTCTCAGGTTTACCGGTCCCTACAATGCTACAGTAGAATTTCACTGATTCACTTGAAATTTATGTATGATTACTTATTCTTTCAATTTTTATTAATAATAATGACTATATTTGGTAGAGTTTTCTTCTGAGCAAAATAATTTTCCTTAACTGAGGTTCATGAATTTCAATAAGGTGAGAGACATAAAAAGGCACTTGGGAGCCTCTGTCTGTAAATTTTCAGTGATGTGAAACCAACTTGTTTTTGCATCGTTAAAGAAGAAAGATGAAGTGTTGATTTCCGAGCTCAACTGCACTGCCCTTGTCCCCTTACTCCAGTATCATTGAATAACCTTCAAGTAATCCAAAGGAGGGAAGAGACTGAGGTCTTTCCAAGTGTAAAGGAATTCCGAACTAGAGGAAAGTCTTCTTTCTGCCAGTGATCCTTCACTACTATTGCAGAAGGTGTTTTGAGCAAGGCAAAATTTAGAGCACCTTGCTTTCCTCCAACCTTTAGCTAAAGAGCAATGCGTGTGTGATATTCCAAACAGAACATTTTTTAAAAACCTTTTGAATCAAAAGTGATCAAAACTGGGGCCAACTGTCTCCTCTCGCACTGGTTTTGCATCTTGTCTCTATCCAGGGAAGAATTTGATCATTATGCATGTTTTTGAAGAGGCCAAGTTCAGTACTAGTTATTAGCATTCATGGTATACTAGTGCTACTAATAAAATTGTGTAATGGACTGGACATTCTTCTAGTTAATTGTCTTTGAGATATTTTAATTATTTTCTCTTTATTTTTACCTAACAAGCTTCATACTGCACTTTCTTGATTTTTGCATCAGAAATCCGTCCTATCTATTCTAGAAAAAAAAGAACATAGATATTAAGCTCCATGAAAATAAGAAATTCATCTAAGTAAATATGATAGAACTAGGGAAAATTCTGCCTCTAGGCAGTCTGCTTCAGTAAAATATGTAATGACAATTTACCTTACATATGCTAACTCTTCCTAGTGTTCAAACCTGGCACAGCATTTATTGCTGCATCTGGCTTCTATATTATTGTAAGTAAATATAGGCTCTGTTATGTTGTAGAATAAAGAACAAAACCTACTACCATTTCATATACCATTTCACTGCAATATAGACTTCAAATGTTCAGAAATATATACATTTATATAAAGTGAGTGTTTTCCAAATGTCTTCAATTTTACTGGTGTCACTTGTAAAGCCTGCTTCCCTCCCATAACAGACCTCTGGCATGTGATCAGTGTTCGAGATCTGTCATAAAAGGGTAAGGATTGTGCAAAAAATTAGGTACAGGCATAGTTCTCCTCTACATCTGAGCACTTCAAACTGTTTATTGTTACAGTTAAATTTATTTTTAATTAATTTTAATGTCTAAGCAGCCAGTTTATTGCTCACAGGAGTCAGCAAAAACTACTCTGAAACAGTACAAAAACACTGAAAAGAGAAGCTCCTTACACAGAGCTCTTATTTCTTTTCAATGTTGCACTACTGTCTTACTAAAACTTGGCAGCAAGGTAAAAAGAGAATATTAATAGTTTAAATCTATCATGAAGCAAAACCCAAAACCCTGAATAAACATAAGTGGATTTAGGCAAATCCAGTTTTAAACTGTTTGACTCTGCCCTCAGATTCTTTTCAGAGACATTTCCTCTCAAGGCTGCAAACAATTTTGCAATTAAATTGCCTTTATTGTGAAATGAAATCACTCTGAATGAACTCAGCTCAGCATCAGAACAGTGGTTTTGGATGATGTTTCGTTGTTGTTGGAGAGAGGTAGGCTCTACCACCTCTTCTCCCTTGGAAGTTCTTCTTGTCTCAAGACCTGCAAGCAAGTTGGTCCTTCCTTAGCCCAGGCTTATTAAAACAAATATTTTAGGGAGCTTATGCTAGTCTCTAAAATACTCTCTGTAGAGCCGCTCTGTTATGAGTTTGGCCAAAAGAACAAATGGCTTACTTATGAAGGAAAGTTTTGCTAGGAAAAAAACCCTTAGAAATTCTTCCATGAACTCTGCTAGTAATTTTTTTTTTTTTTGGACAGAGTCTTTCTAGTGAAAAATCTCTTTAAAATAATGGGCAGAATCTACAGCAAATAGGTCGCCACATCTTTTCCTACAGATATAGAAAATGCAGTTGTATTAGGCCTTATAGAAAACAAATATGAAAATCCAAATGCACATCCAGTAATTTTTATATTCTTTGTTCCATAGCTACTCATAACTTTGTTCCTACCAAGGCCATCTAGGAAGACAAATGATTGTATCAAGAAGGGTTTCTACAGAAAAGGGATATTGAAATGAAGAATTTCTGTTAATACAATTTATGGAGAGATAGTTTTTGCAGGTGTTCCATGTTATACATTCAGATTTCCAAATCTTCACCTAATATTTTTTCTTTCCATAGTGACTATGGTAGATTAATCTTTATCCAAATATCCTTAAAAAGAACATTATGATTTACTTTGCCAAAATGCTATATGAATTTTGAAACAGAGAAAATGTTCATGTTTGCTGTAAGAGTTGGCACATGTTCTGGATCACTCCAGGAATGGTTCCTGCACTACTAGGCTGAGAAAAGGATGAAGCTTAGTTTTAAAGCAAAATCCATTTATAAAAAGGTGATATTTATTTATTTATTTAGTGCATATTAAGCAGAAGCATCTCTGTCCTTCTATTTTGAAATTAATTTTTTCATTCACACTTGTCTTCTAGTGCCAAAAATAATATTGATTTTGGCACTCCATATCATTTCTCTGTGACTTGTGGAGGAGAGCATAAGCCAAATTCAGACACAGTATGTATATGATATAAGCAGCTCCGTGAAATCCAGTGTAATTGCCTGAGTGTAACATGATGGACTGTACATGCAAAGGCTACAGAAGATCAGGCTGATGGCAAGAAAGAAACAGTCAATAAAAGGTTTCTATTAATTTTATAGTAAGTCCTTCTGGCTTACAAGTAACAAATAGTCTTGACTCTTCAGTAGTGTTTAGCTGTATACTGGCTCACATTGCTCAGGATGGGGTCAGCTTGGTCCTGTGGCAGCAAGAGTTCAAATCTCCAGGAATGATGGTGAGTTTGGGAGTGATGGGGACCATGCCTCCAGTCAGTAGAGTGCTGTACCATCCAGAACTGGCATGATAGACTGTGGGTTTGTCTCATGGTGAAAAGAAATGGGTTTGATGTCAGTCATGGACTGTCTGAGAGATGTATTTTTATGGCAGATGTGCTGTATATTGCTTCATTTTGGCAGTGGGGTTAATGGGACCAAATATAGCATTTCTAATGTGATTTACATAGCAAAAGCACACCAATGTTGTGCGATTAAGCCTAAGAGGCTGTGTAGCAGATACTTGGCTTCCTTTCAGAGCAATGTTTTCTAATCTCTCTTTCTTGCTTCACTATTAAGGAAATAAAACTGTTTTAAAAGTGTCACAATCTTCCCCATAATTAGCATGTATATAGACCTTTCAGAGAGTGACAGATAACTTAGATTGACTGAATATTTTTGATAACTGAAACAATAAAAATAGACACAGAAAGGGAACCTGAAAGATTTTGCTTTAAACAGAGCACTAGGAAATTACTACCTGTATCTTCCAATTTCCCTTCCATGTCATTCAATTCCTGATAAAATTTCTGGAGTTGCATACTAACCCTAAGGGTTGCACTCAGGGTTCCCTTCTGAGGAAAGAACTTGCCCGTGTAAGGGAGGAAAAGCACAGCAAAAGTCACTTTCTACTCCTTGAGAGTGCACAGAACGAAAGATTTAAAGTAATGACAAACTTAAAGTGTTGCTAAATTAAATAATTTCATTGAGATGTAAACTGGGACATGACATATTTCTTGTCATTTTGATTCAGACCAGAATTAGGTTTTAGGAAAGCTGGGGGAGAATTTATTAATTCTAGGATTATTTCCAGAGGTAGATTAATTCACAGTCACATAAAATTTTAACAATATAATTATTTATACAATAATTAGGGTAAATGTACTGACAAAAACTGACATTTTCCAAAGAAAATTCTTAGCGTCACTCACTGTAATTGGAAAAATCTTGCTTAGTTATTATTATTATACCCTATTACTATAGTATCTCCCAAGGAAAAAAGAAAATAGAACTGAAAAATGAGTATTCCTGTTTTTAATAATCATGTGAAATAACCAAGGACTTACTAGCAAAAATATACATTCCTAAAATGAGAACTCTGGGAAATTAAGATGTCATTATAGAAGCTTCCTGTTTACTCTTTCACATTCATTATTCTGACTTTGACTGAAAATTGATGACAGGTTTTGGATGTTTACCATACTTGACATCGTTCATAATAATACTGGTATTGTGCACTTCACTCCATTCCATTGTTCCACCAGATCCTGGTATTTTTTGTTTTCCTATCAGCCTTTTTCACTTGGGGAAAATGTATAACAATATGTTTTCTTGTATAAGCCTATTATTTGGGCCATTATATTATATGCACTTGTGAGTATATCATGGGAAAGAATGACTTCTCCCTCTCAGTGGACTTATTCCTGAAACAGAACAGTTTACTAAAGAATGCAATGATGTTTGGGAAAGTGATGCAAACTGAAAATAATTTTATGTAATTGAAGCCGAAGTGCCTAATTAAATTTATATAATATTTTAATTTAGGGCTAAGTATAAACTACTAATAATAGTATGAATGTATGGCCAAACTTCACAAGTGAAGATTTGGGAAGGGCTCTCCCCACGTGGGTGTGCCCTTCCAGCCTGCACAGTGGATTTTTTAGGTGAGGCACAGCGTGCACAGAACTGGCCCCACCCTTTAAGTATCAGCGGATTAAAAATATCCCACCGATACGGTGGAGAGGTTTCCGCTTCCAGGAGCCAGGCTAGGAAAGCGACAAGCAGGGCTCCCTAGGATCAGGCCCCTTAGAAGCGAGGGACGGCTCCTCCCGCCCCCGGCCCGGCGACCGTCCCGAACGGAACAAGCCCGCACTTGCCAGGAGTCCACGAGGAAAAGCCAAGTTTATTGCCGCGCGCTGGCTTTTGAGGAGAGCATGGGAATTCCCCGGATGTAGGCGGGGAAGGGGGGCGGAGACGGGGAGGAGTAACACAGTTCATTGGGTACATGCAAACGAAGGGAAGGAGGGAGGGGAGGAGCGGTAAAAGGACCAATGGGAGAATGAGATGGGCGGCGAAAGTCTACCGTAGGGCTTCCGGTACTTCGAGGCAAGCACAGCCCCCACCCGGGCTCCAGCGGCGCCCCGTGGGCGGCCCCGCCGGCAACCGCCTCCATGGCCGGGTCGGGCCGGGACAGGGGACTGCGACCCGGAGGGTTTTGTGGGAAGAGGGAACCCGGACAAGGAACTACCAAGGGAAAAACAACCAGGGTAGACACATTGGGGTGTATAACATTAAAGCTGGGGAAGCATCAATATAGGGTGTGAACATTAGAGTCCTTATGAATCTCTCGCAGAGCTTCCATATTCGGGGAGCCGGGTTCCTGGACTTCGGTGTACTCGTCTATCCATCTCTTGTAGTATTTTTGCCACTGAATAAACCCTGGGTCTCCTCCGACATTTAAGTCCTAAGGTCCATTTGCCACGGCTGAGCGAGCTTGGACAGTGACAGTGAAGTCCTCGGGACTGTCACAGCACCCAGTACTTACTGGGGCTGACCCTGCTCAGCTTCCAAGATCTGATGGGATGGGATGGCAGGGAGGCATTGAGCTGCCAGGGGACGGTTCCCATTGAGGCTTAAACTCAGGTTCTTGGGATTCGGAGTCCGGAGTGCTCTCCATTACACCACGGGACCACCCATAAGAGTATCCTTCTAACTTTAGTTTGAAAGACTATTAAATAGTGGAAATATTTAAAAATCTTCATTTAGGTTTGTAAAATCCTGAGATTATAACTTTCCTCATATGCTTTCACCAGTTAGGATATCTTTAGTAAAATCACAAACACAGCCTACTCTGAGTACTCTGCGTTCATATTCCTTCATCCAGGATACACTGTATGAGTCATTGGCTACTTGGGTTAAATGCACCATGTCCATTTTAGATTAGACATTTCTCAACCCCATCTTAACTGTCAAAATTGTTTGGAAGGCCATTTACCAGTAATGGTGTGTTTGGCAGCTAACAACAATTGCATAATCAGCTTTCGTTTTCCATTGTCCAGTGTTCTAACAGAAAAAGCATTAGATACCATAGACTCTTTGATTTTATTCCTTGTAACTCTTTCAAATTGTTATTTAGAACCCTAGAGCAAATGTATCAATTCTCAGGTACTTGTTTGAATGCAGTTAGTAAAAACACATGTTTATATGCTGTTTCCCGACTTATGTCAGACTCCTAATTTTTTACAAGTCACAGATGACCAAGCAATACTGCAGACAGGGGATAAATAGTTCTGCTATGGAATAAGAGGACTTCTCTGGCAGCTTTTGTGTGTTTTGTCAGACTAGAGGTATGAGTGGTTCCCCAAGACTGTTCCTAGGGTTCATAAACAGAACCAATATAAACATGCTAGATGGGAATATTCAAGAACAGGGAAATCTAACTGATATTCACAGAAAAAACACCTGTCAGAGTCTACAGATGGATAAAGATATGAAAGTAAATTCTCCCTCCATACCTTCTTTTTCAGATGCTCTATTCTAGAGGCTTGCTTTTGTCCTTCAAGTCTAAGGCAATTATCCCATAATCCTATCAAATGCTTTAAAATCTGAGGCATCAGAACTACCTCTCCAGTCAACTACAGTAATTTTTTTTCTCTGCCCCACCTTGTTTCCAATTAGTTAATGTGCACATACCAGGAATGCCCTGCATAGTTGAAGCCCACTTTCTGTTCTGGATTGAGACAGTAAGTCTTTTTAGATTGAAACCATGCCACATGATTGCATTTTGTCCTAAATTCTGATTATGTCTGATATATACCTAGAATTTATTTATATTGCACTAGTCATCCTGTAGTATAAGGAATAAGTGAAGCAAAACATAAGGAGATCTCTTCTTGACTCAGAATTAAGAAATTAAATTATTTTTGAATGCACTAAGATAAATCACTCAGAAATTACATTTGAGTTATCAGTCTGGGAAAGAAGATAGGACATAATGTCCACTGAATTAAACTTCTGTTTTCAGTCAGGTCATAGCCAGCTTAGGTCTAGAGTGGAATACTAATTTGGAGGTAAGTGAGAGGTGGAACACAAAGAATATATTGTTCAAAGGGGGCTTCAGTCATATATATATTCAGTAGATAAATAAATAAATATTTTTCTAACCCAAACCCAATGAAAAATAAACAAGCATACAGTTTGAACAAAGAGGGTATTCTAAAACTCTGTATTTCTGAAGCAGTGAGAGGATTTCATTTTAAGTAAGGCAGTACTTGAACTGCAATATCTCTGGTCATTCAGACTTCCTAAATTGGATCCTGCCATCTAACTGGTCTGTTAGACAACTTTCTTTGAACAATAATGTTTAAAGTGGTTGTTTATTATTAAAAATTCAGTGAGAGTGCTTGCCTGTTTTTGCATTTTGAAGTATTATGTATATATACAGTCCTGTGTAATTTATTGTCACTCAGGTTAGTCCCCCTGTTAATTAGCTGAAGTGTCCCAGGGCTCATCTGGCCCTGAGACCAATTGGCACAGTATGAGCACACCATTAAACATCCTTGATTTCATAATCCCCTCTGGGAGTAGCCTGTGCCCATTCTGACTTTTGATCTCTGTTAGGTAATTGTTATTAGATGTCACAAGTGAAACAAATAAAGAAAGTCCAACAGATTATTACATTTTTAAGAGTGTAGTCAGGTGAGTTCCACTGTCTGGTTCTCTGCCATAGCAAATAAACTTGACTGAAGAGTACTAGAAAAGGAATCACAGTCCCACTTACATTGAGCAAACAGGATTTTGGAAAAGAAGAGAAAAAATTTTACTTCTGAATCAAATAGAAGCTGTGCTGGCCTATGTACTTCAATAGAAAACTTGGATGGAAATAACAGCAGAGCTATCTATCCCTGCTGGATTTATTTGTGCATTGAGTATAAAATATATAAAATATACTGAGTTTAGAACTCTTTCATTCCTTTCCATTTATATTTACTACACTGTCCCTAACCATTGTATTGCGATATTTCTGTACAATTATATGCACTGGAACCTGGTGATTATTTTGGTAGTACAGCATGAACTATAAATGAAGAGCAAGCACAAAAATTAATCTAACATCTTTATTGCTTTCAGTATTCACCTGTAGATATCATCAGTCTTTATATAAAACCTTCAACTTAATTTAGCTCTTCATTGCTCTTAAAGATCATTTAATTCTTTATGGAAGCAGATCCATTCTGCTCTGTGCTTTATTGCAGCAAACTCCATTTTGTTAACCCTTTCCTTTCCCTACATTTCCAGTAGATCATGCAGTTTAATGATTCTACAATAGCCTATGCTCACCTTGTTGCTGTAGGCTATGTTTTCATCTGTTGCAACATTCTTGAAGATATTAAATGTAAGTTTTACTGCTGCTTTTAACCTACTTCTGATACAAATATGACCATAGTATGTTCAGTCTTGGAATTAAAAAATATTTTAGGACACAGAACCCTGAAACTATAAGGCTTTTTAAATTAGATATATTTTGAATTATATTAAAAATTGTTTGGATACTGAGCCTTTCAGGAAGCACATGCACATAACTTGCCGATTGTCTTTGAAATCATACGCTTAGAGGTGGAATGACCTCTTTGTGACATTAAAGACCCATTTGCAAACACTACACTCAAGAGTCTTTAGTGATTGTAAGTGCCATGAAAGTCATGATTCAATTGTTAGTGCTTATGAAGCTGTAGCTGCTTGTAATAAAACAAACAATAACTAATTGCAATAAGTTAGTTACTTTTTAGTGTACACAAAACTCTTGTCACTGTACGGGAATAGTGAATGAAGAAAGAGCTAAGCTGAGCTACGGCAGGGTGTTAGGGGTCCCAGAGCTTTGGGGAGCCACCCAAGTGGTAAAAATGACAAATTCAAGAAGAGGCACTGCAGCGTGTGCTGTGTTACAGAGCTGGCATGAATAAATGATTGTAAGGAAGGAGATACTGATAAAGGATCAAAAGGAGAGAGAAAGCAATTTCCAAAAGGTTACTTAATTGAGAAAATATTTCCATTATTTATAAACTGAAGGTTGATATTTATCTAAACTAAAATAAATGGTGGAACTTTCTGCCTCCAGGCAATCACAAGCTCAAATCACTTTCTTTGTCATCATAGATGGCTCCATCTCAGTGAAGTGTGATGTTGCAAACAAACTGATGGCTTCAGGTGGGAATAAGCAGGATTCATATTTTTAAGGCAACAATCTTTAATGATAACTGATGTGGGCAAGCCTGGATTTAGAACCACAGCCTCTCAATACATTTTTTCTCAAAAGTAATTTTTCAAATTTTGTGGGAGGCATCTTTCAATGGATGTTATGTACAATGCTTTCTTGTTCTACAAGGTGGTGACTAAAAATAGGTCTCCATGTGCCTGCCTTTTCCTGAGTTTATAACAGACTTTTAATTATGTATTTTCTGCCATAGCTCATTCCACGTAAGGAATAGCTGAAAACCTAACATTCAAAACTTTATTTTTATAAGAAGGAAAATAAAAGAATTATCTTTTCATGCTTGTGTTATTGGGCACTTCTTTTTGCTATTGAGAGACAGATGAAATAATGCCTGAGCCTCTACCACTGGGGAAGTATTGTAGCTAATTTTTTAATGACAAAAAATCTTTTTCCCCCCAAATTATTGTGTGGGATTTTCAGTTTCATGTTCCTTATGATTCCTTTATTTTCTTTTATACTCTGTTTCTTTTTGCGAGGACAGAAGTCTTTCTTCTGATCTCGTGACTCTTCACTAATATTCACTAATATGCCTGTTTTCCCGGGCCTGATAGATGCAGCATTAAGACTGATGGATTTGGAAATGTTGAAGGTCATGGAAGAGAACTGACTGCAGTTCTGGAGTATTCATTGTTTGGATGAGGAGGTGAGCACTCAAGTGCTTCACTCCAGCTCCCACTGCACATAGGTCGCTTCTTAGGGTGTCCTAAGGATGCTTGGTTCCTAGGAAGAGCTATATACAGTGAGGGTGCCAAGTCATGCCTGGGACAGTGAAGTGACACCCAAAATCAAAGTCTTTGAGTAAAGAGTATGAAAGACCAGCCAAATGGTGGAAGTTCTGACAGTGCAACAATCTGAAAAATTCTTGCACAAACAAAGCTTTTGTTCATCTCCACTTGCTGCCCAGAAAAGTCTTTGGATGGATATTTTGAGGCACATGACTACAATGGCATATACTGTCATCTATTGAACTGCAGCACAGTTTCTGCTACTTTTCTTTTTCCTACCTTTTTTTTATATATACATATTTTTTATTTAAACATTTCCTTCTACTGCTCCAACACACTACTCCCTTTTCTGGTTTCTGTGTCCTGCACAAACAAATCTATCTATTATGCATAATGTAGTGCTTGATTCAAGAATATATACTTATATCTGAACCTTTTGCTTTGCATTGTTCTGTGTGTGTACTAGGCAAGAACGTTGAATTGCACAATATGTTTAGCAATAAGCAATGATATGTGTATGGTTTTTTATTTTTTTTCAGTGAAAGCAGCAAAAGATACACTGTAGGAGAACAGTAAGTCTCTGACAGTCCTGAGCCCTGACTCTGCAGAGAACAGCAGTAGCCATGAGGAACTGGAGAAACTGGAGCTGAATATAAATATATTAAATGGCCCTGACACTTTCATAATAAATATGTCCTTTTTATTTTCGAATTGCAGCAGAAGGAAGGCTGTATATATGAGAGTTATTTTCATTTGAGGGTAAAAGAAACACTTTTCTTGGTTAAAGGAACATAAAACTCACGAGATAGTATAAAAATAAGAATAAAAAAGAGATCATTATCTTGTCTGAATCTCCCTTAGAACATATTGCTTATTTCTCCAAAATTTAACTACAATTTCTATAAAAATAGTTAATATTCTACACTAAACTTCATATAAGGCTTAAGATTACATTTTTATTAGCATTATTCCACAATAAAAGCCCCAATGTTGGAGCTACTTGTTTTGGGCCACACCTCATGGAAGGGGCCTACCTACCTTCTAAATTTGTAGTATATGCAGCTTTGGTGACATGGGTTTGGAATCCTGGTAGAGATGACTCAACTGGCTAACAAAGACAAAACCAAAGTTTTTGATTCCACATTTTCAAATCCTACATCCACAAATTGGTTCTTCTTCCAGAAATGACAACTGAGGAGCCAGTGCAAGAAAAGTACCAAAAAATTTTGGAGGCACTCATGTTCATAACAAGAAGTTCTATACTGTATTTTGCCTGTATTTTCCTTTTGTTTACAGAAGCCACTAGAAATAGATATGGAATCTCTTTCTCAGAGATTCAAGTGCAGAAGATCATTGTCTACATATATAATCTTGATTAAGATAAGTTTTCTTATCTGCTTAGTTATTTTTCTTCATCTTCAAATCCAGGCAAGTTTTTGCTTCACTTACTGTTCATTCCATAATTAAGAGTGATAGTAATATAGTTTGAGACAATGAGTATTGGCCCAGAGTCAGGATTTTCAATTGATGCTGATATTTGGCCACAAAGCATATTTAGCACATTACAGCTGTGACAGAGATAAAGCATCAGCTAATCAGGACAAACCATAAAGAAAGATGTTCTCATGAAGTTTCTAAAAATTGGGGAAAATGCATAAACCACTTAACCAGTCAAACATTTCTTGAAACTGAAATCCAGGAACAATAGTAGAAATAATCCAGACTGTAACTTTGAAAACTTGAACCCGAAGTTTTGTTTAATTTGTTTTATTTTCCCAGGTTTTCATTTCCTTTTGTTGTTTGCTTTTGCTTTCCCTTCTCCATCAACTCTTTTTCCTTTCTCATTTCAGAAGAGACTTATTTTTGTTAAGACAAATCTTCTTTTAATAGAGACCATTTTCTGATAAATCTCTTACAGTGTCAAACCACAAATCTGTGATTTATGTATATAGGTTTGAAAAGCTCTGTGTACTGTGTTTAGGAACTCATTTGGTGTTTATTTAAGTATATAAGGAATTAAAGAATAAATGTCTGCAAATATAAGGCAGAAGAAAAATAGAACAGAGCATAGAGCATAGGCTTTTTTACCTCTTTCATGTCTGTACTTTTACAACTTAGAAATAATAAAAATTACCAAACAAATTTCACTGAGAGCACAGTTTTATGAAACTTATTTTGGAACCACTGAAATTCCCTAACTATTTTGCCTCACAGTGAGAGCAGAATCTACAGATTGCCTACAACAAACATTAAGAACTAGGTCTGCAATCCATTGTATTCACTATCCATGGGTCAGTAAGCTGTTCTGAGTGATTTACAGCAGCAGTAGAACTTAGACCAGTTTGTTGGGTTTTTTTCCTACTCCAGTACTGGAGTTTACAAACCAAGCCTTCATTTTTTGTACTGCATCTTTTTGTTAGGCTGGCAATGCATATCTGACCCAGCATATCCAACTCTTCTCTACACCACTTTCTATGCTTTTGTTTTTGGTTGTGTTTGGGGGTTTTTTTGTTTTTTTTTGTTTTTTGTTTTGTTTTGGTGTTTGGTTGTTTTTTTTTTTGTGATTTGGTTTGGTTTGTTGGATTTTTTTTTAATGCACTGACAAAAGTCTAGACTAACTGTAGAAACAGTAGTGGAGTTTCTCATACTGTACTGTGCAACTATGTGGACTGGGAACTGAAGTCTAAGCAAGAACTGTTGCCCCCCAGAGAATTGAAAACGGTCTTCCTACAGGTGCTGAGGGAAATGGTGAAGAACTGAGAATGCAGGAGGTGGCTAAAATGGGGAAATACACAGGCAGAAATGAGTCCAACTTTTAGGTGAGAAGGAACAAGGGCCAATACCCAAACCCCCTCCCCAAGTTGTAGTCCTGTTTGCTCTACCTTTATCACTAAGCATGTTCTGTTCTCTTTACCAGGACTAGGTCATCGAGTTTGTTGTACCATAGCCTAGAGCCAATTAACCAGGTAGTGGTAGACATGTGAATAGAGCAAAATGGTAGCTAGCCAAGATTTTTTCTACTAGTTTTGGCTGGGTCACCTATGAAAAGAAGCAAGCTGGGTCACAGAGAGGAAGACCTACTGAGACCCTTCTTTTGGGGATGAAGAACAGAAGGACCCCTCCCCAAAATTGATGCCAGAAGAAAACACCGCCCCAGCTCCACCCAGACCCGGCCTGTAATCAATATGTAATGAGATGTTGTAATCACTTATGTTCAAATGTATAAATTAGCCTGCTTTGGTACCTGTTGGGTAAGCAAGATTTTGTGGCATTTTCACTGCTTTGCTTCCTGTGCAGAAATAAATACCTACTGCTAACAGAATACAAAACCCTTCTCTCAGCAGTTCTTTTGCGGCATTTTTACTTATCATAGATCACAAGTAGAAATTACGTCAATGATCTCCTCACAGTCTCAAGTGGGTATTCATCTATATGAGAAACAATTTCAGTTTGACATGATTTGAAAATTATGTGAAGATCACAACTGAGGCTGGAACAACAAGCATTTACCAAATGTGATATTATTTTGATTAAAATTTATGAGGGAAGGATATTATATAAAATACAGTTCTTCTAAAGAAAGACAGAACTTTTAAAATAAAATAAACTCACTGCTTCTACTTTTCACATATAAAGATCTTTAATTTAAATTCAGGTGATTCATGCCCTCTTCTGGGTTAAATTAGTGAAGGTCATTGGCTTTAGATCCATTTACCTTCATTGACATCAGCAGAGCTCCACTGACAGTCCACTAGCAGACTGGATGGGCATATATATGAATCTCTCATTCAAAAATTGAAATCTTTGTAGTAAAATAGGAAAAATACATTAACATTGGTACCATTCCTTGTTAGAGACCCAGTCCTGTGCAATCTGAGTCTGTGGGACTACTGCCAGTATTTCCAGTGGATTCAACATTAAATCCTCTGAGGCAGGTGATCAGTCAATTCTCTGGCTGAAATCCCTGTGTGTGGCAGTGAGGTGTGGAGTAGATGAAACTTGTGCTTCTACAGGGGATCCTGCTGGGCAAAAGCCTGCCTAAGACATGGCTTCACAGTTTGTGCTTCTGTACTCAGTCTTTACTCTGTCCCAGCATACTCTATGCATCAGAGATGCAGGCCCTGGAAGAAAATCCCAAGACTTAGTTTGTAATGGTATAATAAAACAGTTTAATATAAAACTGTAGTCTTGGGTGTCTCCTCCAGATTGTGTCCAAGCCAAATTCAAATCTTGTTGGGGGTACAGAATATTTATAATGTTGTAGAATTTGTGGAAGCATGTGTATATTCACTCCCCTACTTACTGTGGGCATCACTTTAACCCTGTAGGTATTTTCCTGTCCAGACCAACAGAGAAAGTCATGACAAGAATTGGATGGCTGTCAAAGCACATATTATTCTGAAATATATGTCTTATGAAGTGCTATCAGCTGTGGATGCCTCCATTGATCACACTAGATTCAGCACTACAATTGAAAAAGCAGTTTCCAAATAATTCGTGTTTGAGTTTTGGTTTGTTATTTTTTGTTTTGCTTTGTTGTTTTTTTTTTTTTAATGTGGAACGGTTTCCTTCTTAACATTACATAACACCATAACAATATTCCAAACCAGGAAGACAACATTTGTATATTGCAGAAAATAGGGAAAGAGCAGGGAGAAGACATAGTTGCATAGACATAAGAATAGAGAGTTTTGGTTTGGATATTATTCTGTAATCTCAGTTTGTATTTAAATTAAATTCTAGTTTGTGCCAATTATAGGATGCAATAGTGTTAGTTACTCTGTGAGGAGAGGCATGAAAGTAGTGCTGAAGAGAGTTAGCTTCCATATTTTGGGTAAAAATATTAAAAAGATGAGGTATACCATAGAATCATAGAATCAACTGGGTTGGAAAAGACGTCTGAGGTCATCAAGTCCAACTCTTGATCCAATACCCTTATGATTACTAGATCATGACACTAAGTGCCGCATCCAGTTTCATCTTGAAAACTTCCAGGGACGAAGAATCCACTGCCTCTCTGGGCAGGCCATTCCAGTGCCTGATTATTCTCTCTGTAAAGAATTTCTTTCTAATAGCCAACCTAAACCTCCCATGCCAGAGCCCATGCCCTCTTGTTCTACTCCTGGTGACTTGGGAGAAGAGACCAACCCCCACCTGGCTAGAACTTCCCTTCAGGTAGTTCTAGACAGTGACGAGGTCACCCCTGAGCCTCTTCTCCAGACTAAACAACCCCAGCTCCCTCAGCCTTTCCTCATAGGACTTGTGCTCAAGTCCCTTCGCCAACCTCGTTGCTCTTCTCTGGACCCACTCCAGCCCCTCAATATCTCTCCTGAACTGTGGGGCCCAGAACTGAACAGAATACTTGAGGTGTGGACTCACCAGTGCTAAGTACAGGGGAAGGATCACTTCCCTTGTCCTGCTGGTCATACTACTCTTGATAAAGTCCAGGATGCCATTAGCCTCCTTGGCCACCTGTGTACACTGCTGGCTCATATTCAGCCCCTTGTCAATCCAAACCCCCAGGTCCCTTTCTGCCTGGCTGCTCTCCAGCCACTTGTCCCCATCCCGTAGTGCTGCATGGGGTTGTTGTGGCCAAAGTGCAGGACCTGGAACTTGGCTTTACTCAACTTCATCCCATTGGAGTCACTCCATCTCTCCAGCCTATCCAGGTCCCTCTGCAGAGTCCCCCTGCCTTCCAGCAGGTTGACACTCCCTCTCAACTTGGTGTCATCAGCAAATTTGCCACTCTCCTCATCTAAATCATCAGTACAGATGTTAAACAAAACTGCAACCAACACTGATCCCTGGGGAACACCACTAGTAACCAGATACTAACTGGATGCAGCCCCATTCACCAGCCCTCTCTGGGTCTGGCCATTCAGCCAGCTCTTAATCCAGCAGAGTGCCCCGTCCAAGCAATTTTTCCAGCAGTGTGCTATGGAAGACAGTGTCAAAGGCTTTGCTGAAGTCTAGCTAGATCATATCCACAGCATTCCCCTCATCCACCAGGTGGATTACCTGATCATAAAAAGAGATCAGGTTGGTCAGACAGGACCTGCCCCTCCTAAACCCATGCTGGCTGGGTCTAATCCCTTGTCCATCCTGTAGGTGCTGTGTGATTCCACTCAGGATGATCTCCATAACCTTGCCAAGCACCAAGGTCAGGATGACAGGCCTGTAGTTGCCCCGGTCCTCCTTGCAGCCCTTTTTGTGGATTGGCATGACATTTGCCAACTTTCAACCATCTGGGACTTCCCCAGAGAGACAGGACTGTTGGTAAATGATGGAGAGTAGCTTGGCAATCTCTTCTGCCAGCTCCCTCATCGCCCTAAGATGGATCCCATCTGGCCCCATAGAGGATCCAGGTGGCTCAGTAAGTCACTAATAATTTCCTCCTGGAACACAGAGGGGCTGTTCGGCTCCCTGTCTACGACTACCAGCTCAGGAAGCCAGTTGTCCAGAGGGCCACCTGTCTTACTGGAGAAAACTGAGGCAGAGTAGGTGTTAGGTACATCAGCCTTCTCATCTCTGTTAACTATGTTCCCCCCAAAGTCCAACAAAGAATGGAGGTTTTCCTTGCCCCTTCTTTTGTTATGAATGCATTTATAGAAGCGCTTTTTGTTATCCCTAACAGAATTAGCCAAGTTGACTTCAAATTGCACCTTTACCTCTCTAATTCTCTTTCTACATAACCTAACTATATTTCTAAACTCTTCATCAGTTGGAAATATATATGCATTAGATAGCCTGGAGAGAAATATTTCTGAGACTCTAGTTAGAATACTAACTCTTCAAAAGAAGACATTTCAAATATTCAGCACTTGACTTTATTAAACTGTTGAGATGCTGACTGTGCTAACAGATTATCAATATTTATTTGCCAGAATATTTGTGATATTTTTAAGAATGTGAAGTTTATTTCTTCTTTGTTTTTCAGTTCAAGTATATGCTATTTCATAAAGTAACATTTATCACATTTATATGACTATTTAGAAAGGTGGTCCTTATTAAATCAGAAGTTCTTAAGTGGTTATCTTTATTTAACCATCTTAAGGAAAACTAAATTCAGACCTATGTTAAACGTACTGTTAATCACTGAGTCTTCGAACACATGCAACTCAACTTGAATGTGATTTGGTAACCAACAGAGGGCTGCAGGTAGGGATGGAAGATGACCATGATATATTTGCAGGTATGATATACCAAAGACCTTCTCCCTGGCTTGAGTTTTCAAATATTGGATGTCTCATGCCCAAATATAGGCCAGTCTAGAAGAAATAAGGCCTGTTTTACTGAGATAGATGGGCAAGGAAGGCTACTCAAAAAAGGCTGAGAAATATTTCTCAAATGTCTCTGGTCTGTAAGGGAGGAGCATCTATTGGCAACTGTTAGTACTAAATTTACTGTCTGTGTATGCTTGACAAAAGAAAACTATCAGGTGGTTCCAAATTATTTGAAATTTCCAATAACAAAATATCTTTTGTTTTTTTTTTAAATTCAAATTCAACAAACAGTTCTTCTGCAAACTAAACCCTGAATTGTCTTGTTATGATTGCTGATACATTTGTTTGTACCAAAGGATGCTTTTGTTATGGCTGTACAGGATGTTCCTTTTCTGTTTCAAACAGCAAATTGTTACTGCACTCCCTTCCATATGGAGCTGAATTCCAGTACTAGTGAAATAATCACAGTGCAACTACTAAGTGCAGCATTCACAACCCTCCTTTCTCTATTCCCATTAAGTCTACTTCTGCAGCATCCAGCACCTCAAAAGTGCCTGGGGGACAGGGAAATTGCAAAAAAGGAATATATGTCATCATCTTTTTGAGGACATATTTCTAAACTGGTGTGAGAGAATGTAGATTCAATTTTTATTTTTTTCATACTGAGCACAGAAGGAATTTAAGCATGATTTAAAAAAGGCAGAGGTTTATTTATACTTTCAAAAGTCAGAAGATTGGCTAGCTTAAATACTGCAGAATGAAACCAATTATTAAAAATAGATGAATTGAGAAGATGGATTGATCTTGTGTGCTTTTATAGCAGCTCACAAACACATGAAGCATTTCTTTTCACTCATATTATAAGTATGCAATTTGGTAATCATTACATGCAGTCCTCAGAGGCTGATTATCACATTTCCATAGAACTTAATGTCTTCTGCAGAAGGCAAACTGTTAAAGTCAATTACTCAGCGTCTGCAGAAACTGTATTTTCTTTACAAGATCTAGAGGTAAAGTTTGACACTTCTTAGCAATAAACTGATCTGAGCTTGAGAGAAACCAGAACTTTTGCTATGCTGCATCTTTTTACATGTCGAAAACAACTGCAACTGCAATACTTGTCTCTAAATAACACAGCTGGTCAAATGATCCATCTGAAAACAGACATGGCATGCGAGGCTGAAGGGACAAGTATGGTTTCCTTGGTCATCTAATGCAGTAAAAGGACATAATTTTGAGAAAACAAACAAACAAACAAAAGCACTACAAAAAACCCCATACCAAATGAAAACCCTTGCCCCAAATCTTGTCTGAGTGTAGGTTTATGCAAGTTCCCACCCACTGTTCAATCAGCTAATGAATGATGTGAATCCTTTTACCTTGTTTTGTTCTGTTAGGAAAAGAAAAAAATACCAGACCTGCAATATTTTCACCAAATGAAACTCAAGTTTTCTGAATACTTCTGGTGCTCCCCTGAATAATTTAATAATATTATAGGTTTACATGGAGATCAGAAAAACAGAGAGCTGGTGGCTGGAAGAGTCATGATTTACTCACTGCCTATGACAGCATCAATTTTTTCTTCGCTATTCCTGACAGGTGTTGGAAATGTTCCTAAACATTCCTGATACTGAAGAGCACACAGCAGGCCCAGTTTTTTTACTACAATTTTAACTCTCTTTTTCCTCTTGCAACTGAAGACCATTATTTCTTAACCTATCTGTTGGCAGCCAACAAGCATGTTAAGAGAACTTAGGTTGTTTCTTTCACATTAATATTCCTGTCATACAAAAGTAGCCCATTAAATTTTCTCTGCCAATTAAATTCTGGTTTGGCCTATGCGTTAGGACTTTCTACTTTTGAAGCTTACTCCCTGTGCCTCTTGCATTGGAATAAAGGCATTTCTGATTAGCAGCTGATGCACCACCACAGTTTCTCTTTTGATTGTGTTGTATAAAACCTTGTCATGCTACCTTTAAGCTTCTTTCCTGTTCATCCTTACCTGAAGGAATTTTCTCCCTCTTCCCTCAATCCCAATTTAAAATATTACTCATTGTATTTGTAAATGTGCAAAAATATGCTTCCTCGTATTTTTTTCAGGGAAGCCCATCCTCCCTCAGTACCTCACAGAATATCATCCTGTGATGAAGGAAAGCAAAGCTGACATTGTTGGCATGGGCATATTCACCCTCAGGCTATGCTTGTCCCTGTGTGAACCCTGGCTGGTTATTTTTTTTCCTGTGAGGTTTGATCAGAGTAACCCTTGAAAATGCTAGAGCACTGTAGTCACTTATGGTTTGCTTAGGTTCATTCTGCCTTATGCATTTATGTGTGCATGGAGGGGGTTGTGTACCAGGAGCCCAGAGGTAACCCTTTGAGCTGTCAATAGCATTTTGGATAGCTGTAATCAGAGTTGGGAGACAGATGGGTCTCTCCACTGCCAGCAGGGGGAAGTCACCAACTACTTTTATGTTCTGGCATTTGGCCTGGGAGTTAGGGTAGTGAATCTCCCAGTATTTCATGTTTCTGCCTTCTCTTCCTTTGCCGTCGGCATTGCATCTTCCTGTGCTATCCAAGCTGCATATTTATTTCAGGAAGAATTAGAAAAGAATAGCAGACCTCATCTGAAGAGACAAAGCAGTCAATAGTAGGTGGTGCCACAGTAGTTTTGCCCAAAATTCTAGTTTTGTGGCTGATCTTTAGGCTGTATTCTACCTTGAAATTGTGACTTAAAAGGTCTGCAGTATCTCTTTGCAAATGGACCTGACCTTTGTTTTTGGCTTCTGCTCTGGGCAAAGCAAGAATCAAGTACTTGATTCTTATTCTGTATTCACAGACCAGGTACTACTTCCATGTTATAGACTGTTCTGCTGGGAAAATACAAACAATTCTTGATGTTCATACTTAATTTAAAATATAATTAATGAAACATTTTCACTTCAAATTTTAAATAACAAAGTCAGGATGCATAAGTTCTAGCTTGTGTAGATTTTTTATTATCTTTTTCTTACTGTTTTGCATGTTTAATATAACTTGATGGCATTCTTAGACACTGAAACAATATTGATTTATTGCAATAGTTCCCAGGGGATCAAGCTAGCTAAACGGCACTGACAGTGAAATGGAAATATTTATGTTAATATACATGAAAAATTTGCTGCTTATTTACAATAATTTGTTGATCATGAATGTTCATGTAATTAGGAGATTATTCATAAGAATATGATTTTTTCACACATAATACAAATTGTCTGAAACTAAGCATTCAAAATATATGACAATACTGATCACCAGCAAGAAAGGATATGCTGATTCAAAAAAGCAGAGCTGATTTCTTTTTGCCTGATGTGGTCATTACTAGTAATAATTATATTTCCTCATTTGCCATGTTGCATTTTTGTTGTTGAGAAGAGATTTGATATTAGTACTTCTAATCTCTTTCAATTTTTCTTCTTTAGAATGTTTTTCAGTATAAGAATGTTTTGCAAGATAAACTTCCAGTAAAAAAAAAAAAAAGTGTGACTATATATTTCAAATCTTAATTGAACAAAAAGAGTTGAAGGGAGAAATTAGTTTTTTCCTATGGTCCTGAGAATGTTACTTGAGAGCTAGCATGATATTGGCAAATCTACTTGATTACTGTGGCAGCATTTTCACACTGATAGAGTATAGTTTTGTTTATTAAAATAACATTATTTTCAGAAAAGTACAGAAAGGGTAAAAGGAAATTCACAAAGTATTTTCTTTGATTATATTTTAAGTTCTCTGTTGTCTTGAAAATCCAGTCTCATATCAAAAGTGCATGCAAAAGTATGTGGGGGTTCACCCTTTTCAGCTCTTTGCCTTGTGTGGAAAAAAAAAAAAGGGTTGCAATGCCATGCAGTAAAACTTCTCTTGGTCATTAGACTAAAGGATGGCATGCAAAATATTAAAGCTTTGGAGGAAATCAGTTAAGATTCAGGACCTCTTACAGTGCCTATACAGCTTAATATTTCTAAATCCATTTCTTTGGAGCAAGCTTTTAGGGGAATATTTAGCTGCACCTACACAAAAAAGTTCATTCAAGGCTATGAAGCTAATATATGTGCTTAAATATAAATACCTTTTTAAGTGTTTTCCTGTTACAGAATAGTGGGTTATTTAGTTCAAGAATTAAAAATCAAGGCTTTTGGAATGATGAGCTCCCTATGCTCAAGGCAAGCTCCTGAGACCTGTTGCAGCCAGGCTGATCAGGGAGGCAAGCCACGTCACAACCTGGCATCCCAGGCTCACACAACATAAAAAGTAGAGATGGACATTGTCCTGTCTGCGCTGATCAGAAGGGTCTGCTTGGAAAACAGACAAGCACACATTTAGCAGGGCTAGTGTGGAAAGTTCACTCACTTGGCATTGCCTTTATTTTGCTGCTTGATATTGTCATAGTCAGTGGAGTTGTCTGGGAATGGATTTTGCAATACACTGTAGAGGTAAGTACCTTCTCACTGTTGAAAAACTTTACAGTACTTAAATATAGTATTTTGTTTCAGAATAACCCCATCTTCTGCTTCAGAAAAAACAAACAAAGAACAACCAGGTATTTAATCTCTTATATGACTGACATTCCAGGACAAATGGTGGTGTGAGGCAGAAGGATCGATATCTGTCTTCCATCAGTTTCACTTCGTTTTCATCTCTGGTTGAGCACTGCCAAAATAAATGGCCAGTACAGCCAATCACAAATGGGAGTTTAAATGAGTCACTCATATTGTTTGCATACCAGGTCAGCTAATTGTTATTCAGTTTATCAGCCTCTTGTCTTATTTCTTTGAAGAAGCAGTGACTATAAATAATTTTAAGGCAATGCAAGTACTCTTGCTTTGCTTCCTGCCAGTGACTAAATCCATGTGTTTCAGATGGACTGCTATTTGCAATGATTTTGACAACTGGGAATAAATACCAGGAGCAAATATTTTTGGCATTGTACAGCTGTGATTTAAACAAATATTGTCATGATTTTCTTACATTCTTGTGGTTTTCATCCTTTGAGTTCAACATGATCTGGACTTTCCCTGCCAAAAAAAAAGTAAAAAAAAAAAAAAAAGAGAGAGAGAGAGAAAGAGAACAAACACAAACAAACAGAAAAAAAGAAGGAAAGGGCAGGGCAGGACAGGGAAGTGCTTAATTTTGTAAGCCTAAAATTTAGAGATGAAATATAAGATAAAATGCATTCTACCATTCCACCAGAAAACATTTTATACATTTTATAGTTCTTTAAAAGGGATCTGAGAGTCCCTGAAACCCTGGAGGAAAGGTCATTACAACTCCTCATGCTACCAAGAATGCAGGAGTGATGCTGTGGCCTGCCTTGTGGCTCACAGGGGCTTAGCAGAAAGCTACTGAACTTGCTAATTACTGCAGGCCTCTGCATATTTCCCAAAAGGCCATCTGGGTGTCTGAGCTACAGATTTGGCATTTTCAACTAAACTTACATTGTGGGAGATACTGGCTCTCCCACAATGGGAACATGATAGTCTGGGTACTGATGAGGCATGTGGTGGTGGAATGCTGAGCCTGAGGAAGATTTTCAGGAAGATTCTAGGAAAACTTCAATTACATGTTGGCAGCTAAGCAAGGAACATCCAGGCAGAGGACAGAAAACACCTGATGTGGTTCATGTGAGAGCAAGGATGAACTAGACTCCCTCAGTGTCATTGCTGGCACCTGGAGCAGCAGATGGAAAGCATTTCATCACTAAGATTTTCATCTCTGTATAAGCAGGTCAGACAGTCTGATGATGATAAGATCTACCTCCTCTGCTGTTCATTTCCCATCTCTCCTTAAAGGCTTGTAAAATTTGTGCTGAAAAAATAATGCTGCATAAACTCAATCATTACTTGGCTGAGGTACAGCACCGGAAAGAAACAGGTCTTTTCCCATAATTGAGGGTCATGACCTTAAATTTCTGCTTTATTATCTATGAGTGCAATAAAACATATTGTTCCATACTCTTTTTTGGGGGGTTTGGGGTTTTTATTTTTTTTTTCCCTGAATAGAAATAGCTAGACCACTTCTAAATTCTGGTTACTAAATTTGACAGTATTACTGCCTTTCATAATATTCAGGGCATGACCTGTCCTTTAGAGCAAAAGGCTTGTGTATTCTGTAAGTACTGTATGAAAAACAGAGGGAAATTTATGCTGTGCCCAACACACAAGCCCCATTGTCCTGGACCTGAAAGAACAAAATAAGATGGAGGGATGTGGTTTGTTTTGATCACACATTTATTAATTGAACTTGGCTGGGAATTATGTAGCAGTAACCTTCACACTGGGGGTAATATTTCCTGACAGAGCTGTTTGTACTTGATAAATAGCTGCCTCTAACACCTTTCCTCACACAGGCACAGTGGGGGATCCTAGCTTGTTCTGGGGGATTCATTCCTCTTAATCTCCTTCCATATCAATTTTACAAGGAGGTTGAGCCCCTTCTGAAAGCTAAACCTATATGATATCCTGAGGACCCACTGCATGTCAGGAACTGTCATATGCCTCTTTATCTCTCCTGCTTTGTCCTTGGTGTTACAAGGTTGAGAGAAACCACATACTGTAGAAGCATCTCAGTAACAAGGGGAAATAATTCTTTCTGGTTTTCCCAGAAAGATGGTTAAACCAGTATCTGCAACAGATCTCAAAATCATGTCTGTATGTTAAACTGAGGGCTGAGTAGCAAACTTGGATTTGACAGGGTTTTAGGATGGTAAAGACCACTTATCAAAGACCAGCAGAAACCACAGAATCATAGAATGTCTTGAGTTGGAGGGACCCACAAGAATCATTAAAGTCTGACTCCTGTGAAATTTATTTTCTGTGATGAAATTCTACTGCTAAAATACCTTACACAAAATTTGCCTCACTTCAGTGTGCTGGGAGTTTGCAAAAGGTGGTTATTGATTTTGAATATATTCTTATTCAGATTTTCTGTAGCAGAACATTGTAACAACTGGATTTTTTCTTTGAGAGAAACATAGCCTTTGCTGTTAGATTGCTATTCCTTGAGGAAAACATAGCCTTTGCTATTCTCCTTGCAATCAGATTTTATGCACAGATATTATGAGTAAAAAGCTAAAGACCGGCCTCAAAAGATTTGAATTGGCATAAGGCATTTTAAACACGTTGTACTAATATCTACTGTTTGTTGTTTACTGTAAGTGTGAAGAAGTCTGCACGTGTATAAGTTAAATACAGGAGGAAAAGGACCTGTGTGCTACCCCTGTAAAGCTGTTCTTCCAAGATGCAATTTAAATAAAACAATGACATTTACTTTGGGAATGAAATGCTCATCTTTTTAAATACTGTACTGTAAGCTGGTCAGTGACGAATGACTCTCATCTGGAATGTTGACGAGGCCTCTACTGTCAGACATCTTTCCTAATAAGGTAAATCACATAGTGTTTGGTCAATCAGCTAAATCCAGGGAATGAAATCCAGCTTAAACTCCTTTTGCCAAAAGACTCTAACAACCACAGGTTAAAGTTCATGTCCACCAATAATATGTTGCCAATCCAACCAGAATGCAATCAGTATGTATTTGCTACCACTGACAAAAACTATATTATTATTTTTAAAGGCCAGTTTTTCTTTAGAGTAGTAATCTTTCTGTCATCTGAGAATGCTGATCTGAAACAGTTGGGAAATAGACTCACTGTTCTTTTTATTTCTTAGATATAAGAGTAAGCAGTCTGCTTTTAGCTTGTTATAAGCAAGAAAGAAATTACATGAATTCTGCATATGGTCTGTCCTTGTAAGTCTGTCCCATTGATTCTTTGGTATTTCTGTAAATTGGTCCAAAGCATTATGCCAAATAGTTGTATTGTATGCTTTCTTCGAAATTTTATGAGTGCTTATACTTAAATGAGAGTATGATTAGGTGATAAATATTATTCTCTATGAGAATGTACCAATGTACAATGCATGGCATTATGTAGAAATAAATAATCCCAACTTTGGTCATGTATAGTATATACATGGGTCAATAGAGGTAGGAATATGTGGGCATAACTGCAGGTGCATAAAAGGATGTGAGCCAGGTTTTCTCTGTTCTCTTCAGGTTAATAACTATGGGTTTATAGCACCATGAGGATCATACTTCTCATGAATATTCTATATATTATCAATGTCAATTTAAAGCTGGTTACTGAGCTGTTGAAAATATCTAGGCCTTCTTTTGAAGAGTAAAATCTTCTTATTGTCTGGTTTTGAATTTTCATAAAACTTGATTTTCACTTGTAAGAATTTATAAGAAAAGGGTCTTTAGCATAACAGGCATAATTTCTGTGTTTTTTAAGCTTTTTCAAAGAGTGAGGTTTCTGGCACCATACTGACCTGTGAAGGTCCCTTGTCTTCCCCAGAAGCTGGTGGCAGCTGTTCAACTCAGACTGCTCCATCCCTAGCTTCATCATGGCTTCTGACCAGAATCATTTCAAAGCAAAATGGTACTAAAGGTGCTTATATAGAAAATATATATGTGAAATACCTTCAAATATTTTGATTCATAGATTAAATATGTGCCAGAGTGTCATGCAGAGCCAGTAAGTGGATATAGGACTCCTAGGCCAGAAATGTGCTGTGTCCTTAAGAAAGCTGACAGAGACACAAGATATACAGTACAACGTGGCCTTAATGCCCTTAGATATTGATAATTGAATTAAAGCTATGAAGACTATTACTAATATGCCATTAATACCATACTTAGATTTATTAATGTAAAATTCATGCAAGTACATTTATGACTATGCTAGAGTCACTATGTTTATGATGAATAAACCAAAACAATTCCTTTGCATGCCTGATAGAAAAGAAATCTAATATATTAGTGCTACTTGTCACCCCGTTCTAATGAAAGGGGAAATTCTATTGTGAGGCTCCAAACAATTTGATAAAGAGGCCTTAACATAATCTGAGAATATCAAACCAAATGAGAAATGGAACACTCTGAAGATACAGCAGTTCAAAAAATGAATTCTTAAGCAGGACAAAGTAATACTTCTACATGTGTAGTGTTGAGATTTGGTGCATTATGTTTCATACTGTGGTTATCTTTGGAAGTCTGAAGAATTAGAGTGACTTTATTAATTTAAGCCAGAAATAGCTGCATGAGTTCTCTGTTGAATAAATCATACATGATAAAAATATTTGTGGTGTTTCCATTACAATTTTCATTCTATAAGATACTGACTGTCTTGAAATTGGTATATTCAAGAAAAACCTTCTTCAGGAATATGAATAACTTCACAAAAAGTCAGAAGACACGTGAATATGTAAATTAAGCATTTGTAGTAACTCTTTCTGGGTCACAGTACTAAGATATCTATGGGATCCAAAACAAGACAAAGACTTAAATAACTTGATCTTTTTATCATCAGCCAGTAGGACCAATCTTACAGTGTGGTTCAGCTGCAGTTGCATAGCTATGAAGCAGCAGGGATAACGTAAAAGGGAAAGGAGGCAGCACTCAGTACTTCATCAGCCAAAACACCAGCTTTCTCTCTGCTGCTCTGGGATGCACCTTTAAGGAAGGGCCTGTTCTTGTGAATGAATCTGTTCATGTGGTTCATTGTGTGAATTTATGTCCATGTAGTTAAACAAACAGAAACAAATCTGCAACTTTCCTTTTAAACAGAACTTTAGTTTCATAGGTCAGCTGCACTGTGTATTTTTTAACTGAGAGAGTGGATACTGCTCATTGATAACAGCGATCTGAGCTTCAGGCCTTTCAAAATGCATGTGAGTGTCTCTTGACTTTTTGGATGATGATATAAACAGAGAAATAAGGGAAAAAAAGATGAAGTAGAAGAAGATCTGAGCATAGTGTAGCTTATGATTTCCTCTGAAATTATATAGCACATTTGCCAGCTGTGTAAATATAAATTTGGCTCTTAATGTTCATTTCTTCATGCTGCATCAAGCAAACATGCCAAAACTATCACAAATTTAACACTTGTAACATCTTAATGCCACTATCGTTAAAGTTCTGCAGAAGGCAAAATGTTCAATACAAGGAGGAAGTAAGCATGGATCTTTCAAAAAATCTATAGGAATTTGGCAAATACGTGACAATATGTTTTTCCTATTATCAAACGCTAACAATGTGTCACTAAAAATGTTTCTGCAAATCCTACATCTGTACTATTTTAATCTATTATTGATAAGAATACTTTTGTTTTGACAATTGCTAAATACAGAGTTGGAAATTTCTTTACTACAGTATCCTTCTCTTTGCGTAGCTTGTGGTTTCCTGTCATAGGTGGAAAGTCTGTTCAGCCTGGCAGGACCCTTCTAGTGTATATAAATTGGACTGTCATTGAGTTGCACTGGCCAATGATGAGACAGGTACAGGAAGACTTTTTGTACTGTAGTGTAGCGTTGTGTTAACTAAATACTTGTGATGATGATATGCAATCATCTGCAGGTCAGTGAACAATTTAGGTTTTACTGTGAGTAGCAATCACAGAGGCAAAATTAAATCCAGTGTAGAAAATACCCAAAATTTTGTAAATTCAAATCCCATGTGGTTCCTATATCATGGGCTTACCTATTGGACTGATACAATTTTACTTTTTTTTTACATTTGAAAAAGAAGACAGTGTAAATGTAGTGTCCTGCATTTTGAGTGAGTTTGCTAACCAGAGAACTCTTACTGACGCAACTGTACCTCCTGCCAAAGACTCAGCTCTGAGTCTCCACAGCATAGCAGGGGCAGTGGACACAGCCCACATCTACAGGATGACTTTGCCACTGCTCTGCTCATGCTACTGAACTTAGGAAGATCATAACATTCACCTTGTTTGGTCCTAGGGGGCTAATGCTCTCTTTGCTAGGTGTAGGGGACCAAAGGGGCTACATGTTATAGTGCTCAGGCACAACTCCTTGGTGCAGAGGAAAAGTCAGGTGAAACAATAGGCTGTGGAAGGGCTGGTTGGTGGCTGCCACTGCTGCTGAAAGGGGTGGGTGAGGGCACAGAGGAGAAACTATGGCCAATAGTGAAGGGAAAACCTTTCCCAGGAAAACTCTTCCCATGACGATTTCCTTCCTATTTTCCAAGGAGCAGTGAGCCCAAATCACCTCTCTAACTCCAATCGTAACTTTCTCCACTATTTCCCTGCTTGAGCTGAATATTTGCCCCTCCATCTTGAACTGATAAAGTTTGATTTTGTTTATGCTGTTGGAAGGGTTTGAATTGAATGTGAAAAGTCCAATACCTTTTCTCCCAACAGAAGCACAATGTCAGTGAAGTGGAATTACTTGGCTTTTCTCTTAATCTAAAAGTCTAGATGTCATAAAACTCAAGTGTCTTTGGAAAAATTTCCTACAAACATTTTTTTAAAAAAAATTTTCTGTTGCTATTGCACTTTTTTTTTCTTTTTTAAAGAAATAAGAACTCCTCTTTGGCATGTCTCAAGCTTTTCAATCGTCTTTACAGATCACAGTCCATCCAACACTGTGTTACATAAACTGCAGACCATGGAGGGAAGAGGTACAAAAGGGGAATACAAATTTCTCTGCAATAGTTTTTAGCACATGTTTGCAGTTGTCAGTCTTACCTTCTTTTTATCCTTACTTCCCTGGAAAACCTTTTTAAAAGATCAAACATTTGTCAAAGAACAAAAAAGGCAATACAATACCCAGTCACTTCAATATATCATAGCCAGTCAGACCAGATTGCATGTAAATGAAGTGGTTACACAGTGAAGCAATAATTTTTGCAAATGACTGATCATAACAGTTGCAAATACTTGGAACAGCCCTACTGTCTGAAGAGAAGAAAATCAAACCGAAAAACAAGACAACCAACAAGGCAAACAGTGTCCAGTTAATTACAGTTCTCTCCTCATGAAAATACTTCCATTAATGCAAATGGATGTATAATTTAATATTGAAAACTTCCAGAAGAGTAAAAAGAAAATAAAGGACAAATTGTACCAGGAAAATATGACTGGCTGATTTCTCAGCATTACAGAAATACTCAGATTAAGAGAACATTCCTTTCAAGGGACCATTACTCAGTGATCTGATTCATACTTTGTTTTTGTTTTGTTTTTGTTTCATAACAATTAGGTGAAAAAGGATCACTGGAAAATCCAGCGCATCCTCTTATTTGCAAAGAGACTTCATGTTTCACCCAAAAGTTTATATGTAAAATCCCTTGCTTTTTTCTTTACTTGTTGTTACAATTCCCTGTGTAGGACTGACAAATATTCAGAATTACATTCATTCTTGAGCTGAATAACCTCAGGAGAGTTGTTCCATTATCCCCCTTGAGAATTCGTCTTAATGCTGTGTAATTTTCTCTCAAAAATAGCTACACCAATTTTTTGACTCGAACTTACACTGACGACATAGTTAGATTTTTCTAAAGCATTTATGACTGGGATAATTTTTAAGAGAGTCAGGATTAGTGTTACTGATAAGCTGAGATTTTAAGGTTTGTTAAGAAAGACTTGTTTCTGCCTTTGGAGCAATTTATTTCTTTCCAAATGAATCTTGTCAAATGTTGTACCACATCTCCTTTTATTTTCACATGTTGTTCTGAATCTTAAACTCAGGTTACATTTCATCAAGGCTCACAAGCCATTGGCAAAGTGTAAGTCCAATGCCATACCTTTGCTCTACACTCTTGTTGGCTAAGAATTTATGAAAAAGGGTGGGATGCTACACCCAGTTGGACAAGGAGTCTTCTGGCACCTGAGAGATGGGTTATACTTTATTCAGTTGAGAGACTGGACACTGGACATCTTGTAGTTCACACTTGCCTGCTATAATGATTGGCTTTCATAAACCAACTGCCTTGTTTCTGTCTTTTGGAGCTGTTTCAGTTTCCAAACATTATTTTAAGTAAGCCCTGATGTCAAGACTTGATCCTAGCTCTCCCACATGGCAGAGGTGCACTAGCTGAAGTGCACCACCTGTCAGCACCTTGTTACTCCTTTTACATAGTAAAAATAGTCTTGAAGTACAGATATTTCATCACATGCAATTAAATTATTTCACCTTAGTGAGATATCCTCTTGCCAGAATGTGGTGTTGTAGCCTCCTAGTTGTTAGTGAAAATGCAGTAGTTTAAATGACATTGGAGATGAAATAGGCTCATAAATTTCATCTCACACATAAGATAAGCAAAAAAGACAGCCCTGAAATGACCTTGCAGTGAACTAGGATGAGGTAACCTCTCAAATTGTTGGAACAGCAGCAGTTTTGGTCACATGTCTATGCACCGGATTTCAATCCTACTATAGAAAATGAAATTTTATGGAAGTTGAAATGTTTTATAGGACAGTGAATTTGCTGTTGCTTTGTCTTACCATACAAATTTTTCTCTACTTAATTACATTTTCCTCAAAGTTCCTTTATTCATGCAAAATGTCTGGTAAAGAGAATATATAAAGATGATTTATAGTATAATTTTAAAACTTTTGTACTTGATTTCTTACTTTTTAATGAAGGCATAGCCTTGAAATTAATTTGGTCTGAACTGTGAACTGCAGGCACCTGGTTCAAATTTAGATTGAAAAAGAGTTAATCAGTAGTTGATTAATTCTTTGTAGCAGCAAGTATTTCTTGTATTCATTGGTTATTGACAGAACTGCCAGATGCTATGCTAAACAATGAGCAATATATTCTCTCTAACGATTGCTACCCCAAGTACAGTCTGCACCCAAATGTTGACTCCAGATACTTCCTCACTGCTTCAGAAAGGGGGCAGGGGGGAAAAAGGTAATTTTGGATTCAATCATTATTGCCAAAGCAAATCCCACAAGCAGTTCAATGTTCTTACTAAGAGATGTTCTAGCTCACATCAAAGTTTCCATGTGCTCACACATTGTGACAGACAGTATAAAGGTTTCACTCATGCTCAGTTTGCTGTATGCACACCATATGTTCTGGTGTGCTAAAGACATATTGAATAAGGTAGAAGGTGGCTTTGTCCCATCACTCGTGTTCTGGGTCAGGCAGAAACATGTGGCAGGAGGTGAGAAACACCTGCACCTTCCTGGAGGTCAGTCCAGCATTTGCAGGTTGAAAGAAGACCTAGGCTTAGCAAACAGGGAGTTGGCAACATATATCAGGGCTGGGAGGACCCTGGGTCACAGGCAGAACATGGGCCAACAGCCAGGCTTTGGATGTGCTTGGGAAAAATCACCTCCAGGCTCAGGTGAACACTAATACTCAACATGAATACTGACACAGCTCAGGAAGGTGCTGAAAGTGTGGGGTGAAGAGCCAGCCCTGAATGATGGAGCACATACACAGATTAGTTTTCTAACCTTATTGCTTGTCCAGAAGAGCTGAGGTTTCCCTGATTCAAGTTATGAGTTAGAGGGTTGTAGGGCTTTAAAGTAATTTGGGGGGTATTGGTTATTATGAAAAAAATTGTGAGGAGTCTGCCTCAAAGTTCTGTTAGGCACGTACATAGTCTGTACTTCATGTTGCTTACAGAATGTTAAAATAATTTTTTAAAAGTAATTTCCTCAGGTAATCCTCACTGAATATAACCTGAAGTAGGAGCGAGCAGTATCAGTGAAAACTTTGAGACAAAGTTCCCATTGTATTTCAACATGCATAACTAGTTCTAATACTTAATAACTTCCTTTTTCTGTTTTTTTCTTTCACAAATAATCGCAGAGTAGAAGGTCTGAATAAATAACTCAGGAAAAATCCACCACTTATGTTACAGATATGGTCAGACCAGGTGATGACAGTGGTCCTATTTCAGCACTGAGTCTGATATCATGGAGCTTAGCAGCTATATAAGGTGTGAACTTTCTGAAACCTTCAATTAAAACAAGCAGAACATAAAAAAGGAAATGTCCAGGAAATATTTTCTTGCTCTCTGCTTTTTCTACAATTCCTTTCCTACTTGTCTCTAATAACAGAAGATATTAAGGAACTGTATAACTTGTTTTAACTTTGCAGTTGGCCTTTTACTGAACAGAGCTAGAGACCTGCATAGTTCCTCTGCAACCTAAATTATTTTCTGATTCTATAACTCATATTGTTGTCTCACCCAGCGAATTTCCTATTTCTTACCTAGATTTCATAGAATAATAAAGAAAAAAATCAAAACATAATGTGTAGTTTACCCAAAGTAAGAATGTATTCTTTCAAGGCCGTACAGTGCTGTGTCACTTCAAGCCATTGTAAAAATACTTTTTCATTATTAAAATTCCAGTTAATATATTTTTCCTAAAGGAATCAGAGATAAAAGAAACCTTAAAAGTCTTTAGATTGATAATATATTTATTTTGATGCTTAGATCTTTTATTGGTATAAATTCACCACACAATGAGGATGCACATTCTCATGTTGTCATTGCTTGGAATCCAGCTACACACCTGTGCCTTTGTGTTTTAATTACAGAAGGAGAAGCTCATAAGATTACTTGATCTATACTGTTTCAATCAATCAGCTAGAGGCTTTTATGTTATTCTGTTATTATATTATTATATTTTTTTATATAATTATTATAATATTTCCAACATTTGGGAATTAAGATGCATGATTTGTGTTATCTTTCTCTTATCCCAAAAAAGTTTCCTCTGCTGCTTCACTTTTGCTAGCTAGGTTGCCAAGTCTCTCAACTTAGTTAACTGACCAATCTCTAGATTTTAATACGTACCGATAAAAAATATTCTATATAAAATGCTGAAGAAAAAACTCTTATTTTCCATATGTGCCAGTTTTTCACTTTATATATAAAAAATACATTATAACATGTGAAGGGTTACACTATTTGCTTCACCTATGACACATGCCAGACTCTTTTTTCACCTTTTTTTTTTTTGCATTCACTCAATTTTTGCCATAAACAGTTTGTAAGACTTGATATTCTAGGGGTTTTTTTCAGTTTTGTTGTTGTTGTTTGTTTGGTTTTTTTTCTTCATTTCATCTCCTTTGTAAAAGTTTTTTTCTGCAGAGATTATCTCTAAGCTCTCTTTAAATCTATTGTCTGCATCTGTATTTATTCTCCTCATTTTAAATTATAACAACATGCATGCTAAGGTTACAATCAGCAGCAACAGTAGTGTAATCCCTGTTCAAGATGATATCCCTAAGGTTTCCATTCCAAACTGAATTTTGGGCTTCTCTACCATTTAATAAGGGCTCTTTGAGCAACAGGTGCTTTCTTCTGATACATGATCAGGAGAAAATAGCCATTGATTTCTTTGAAAAACAGATCCAAGTTACTTTTAACAAGCTGATTTAAAAAGGTAACATTAATTATAGCTGCTGGAATCAAGTTTTTCCCCTACATCCTACCTGCAAAACAGCTAGCTAGTTACACTTCAAATGAAGCCTGTCTGAAAGATCACAGCAAGGTAGAATGTGTATGGTTAAATGGATAACATTGAAGTGAATATTAGAAGCAAATTTATGAATGGTTGAAAAGCACCAGTTTCATAAAGGTCATTGAGGTTCCAATAATGAGATTTACAAAGCTGCTGAAATTAATAAAATTTGCCAGACCTCCAGCTAGACTCCTGCCTTCCAAACTACCTACAAAACACCCACATATTACTGGAGAGCAACACTTTGGAATAATTCCACATGTGTCTCTGGGTAGCAGCTTGGACCTCATAAATTGCCCTTGTTCCAGCTGTTTCAGCACTGCTGCTGAAGACCTTAGCTGATGCAGTGGAACATGCAAATTTGTTAACCTAAGCATATGACATTTTCAGCAGTGTAGTGATTCCAGATTTGTCTCTCTAAAGTAAACTGTATCTCCAGTTATGGCAGGCCTGACCTGGACAGTCCTGTTTCATAGCATTATATCTGGAAGAACAGCAGAAGCAAAACATGAGTCTTGCTCCTAGCGTACTGCAGGCTACACTCTGCTCTGGCTCAGCACACGGGACTCCCTATCTCATCTGTACCACATAGGGATTCCTGTGTTGGTCCATTTCAGTGAACCATTTCTATCTTTTAGCATATAAATAATCATAGAATCATAGAAGGATTTGGGTTGGAAGGGACCTGTAAAGGCCATCTACTCCCTATTATGGTAAGAGACATCTGCAACTACACCAGGTTGCTCAGACCCCTGTTTTTCCTAACCTGTCAAAATGTTCGTCCATTTACAAACTGATGGTATTCCAACAAAATAGCAGATCAAACTATTTTAAATGCTCACAAATTCATTATTCTCTTTAATGTTTCTGATATGTTTATCATAATCTACAATCACCTCTTCTGATTTGATACACCTTTATGAAGACCTTGAAATGGAAATTAATGTTTGGTAATTTGACAGATTTTGTAGAAGTCAGTGTTGTCTTGCAACCCTTTTTCCAAATTTATAGACATATGTGAGGTAGAAAAAAATTACCTATTTTGTGTTGTTTGTTTCTGTTTACTTCTTGTTATTAAGAGAGTAAGATTTGGCAGCAGAATGAGGAGCTCTTGCTTCTTTTTGTATGGTGTAATGAGAGAAATAAAACCCTGGTGAAAGGGTAAGATGTTTTAAAGCTTTTGAAACTAAGAATACTGCACTCATGCCAGCATTTCCTGAGCTCAAAAGATTCATACAAGTTTGGATAATAAAACCATAAGAAAATAGCTCAAAATGGATTGAATTAGTATCCAACTCATCTAAAACAAACTGACTGATTTTAGTGATTTTTACCAAATAATAGACAAAAGGAGCCTTGGGCGAGTCCTTCAGACAGATAGGACAAGTGTTAGTATTAGAGTCCCACAGTAGCTTGTAAAAACTTCCTATGTCAGATGTGTGTGCCCAAGGAAGAAGGGGCTACAACTTGGGAAATCTGTTTGTTTTTCTATTTAAGTAGAATACTTTCTCAGAATTGTAAATTCAGGACATGGCTCAGAAACTTCACGCTTGCTTGAATTTCTCTGGAAACACTTATGCCACGCTTCTGAAAAAACCCCACGTACTTGGCCTATCGGTAGGCTTGGGATAAGGCTGGAAGCACCCATGGGGTTGATTTGTGGGCTACACAGTGGAGTCACTGCCCTCTCTTGCATTTCCTTGTGATGCTCCAATAAGTCCATCTCTCTCTCAATGTCTGATGCTGCTTGGAAGCCACAGAATGGTGGTATTATAGAAGGTACTTGAGTAAGCAGAATTTTTAAAACAAGTTTTTACAATTTAGGACATTTCAAGGGTAAAAGAAATAGAGAGCTCTTCAGAAACATTCCCCACGACCTGAAGAGTTATTCTGGGGAAAAAAGGCCCCAAACCCAACAATCTGTCTTCTATTAGCTGACATTATATTTTTAATTATTTTAGGAGATACAGCAGTAATATCCATCTGTAATGTCAGAAACTGAAAAATTATCCTCTTCTTTCTGTAACTGGTGTATTAGAATTCTAAAGGTTCCCACAAGAATTTGCCACCTAATTAAGTTGATGGAACAGTATTTCACAATTGCTATTTGTACTGGCAGTACAAAGATGTTTTGGAGGGTGGTTGAAGATTTCCATTGCAGTAGTCAGAATAAGTCTGATTTGTAACATGAAACTGTTAGTTGGTTGTCTCAGAGCATTATAATGACAGTAATAAAAATGATCTCACACAGAATGATCAGTGTGGCTGTCCATTATGCAGCGCTTGTTCCATAAATGTGGCTTTAAGGATGTGCTTGTTATGCTCACTTAGACAAGATTTAGAGTTTCTTAATAGGGTGGTGTTGCCATTATAGACAACTTCTTTATGTTGCTAAAGATTCACTATTCTTCATCAGTTTTACCAATTTTAGGAGAAAAAGATAATGAGGATGTATAATGAGCTTAAATAATGAACATAATTCAAATGTTATGAAGACAAATGTCAATGTTACACTGGAGGAAAGTAATAGAATTGAAATATGTATCTAATTTTTACTCCTCATTCTAGCACGTCACCCTTCTATATGAATCACAAATTTCAATACTATTTACAGATACTCTCAGAATCCAAAGTGAAAAGAGAAGGGAAATAAAAATTGCATGTCAACAACAGGTAACAGGTATAACTGTTAGACACAAAATGCCTGAGCTTTCTAAAAAAGCCATACTTGCACACTCTTAGAATCATAGAATCCATTAGGTTGGAAAAGACCTCCGAGATCATCAAGTCCAACCCTTGGTCCAACTCCAGTCCATTTACTAGATCATGGTACTCACTGCCACATCCAGTCTCAGTTTAAAAACCTCTTGAACCTGTTACTTCCATAGAAAAATGAGATTGCCTTTCATTTTCAATGTCCCTGAAGCTTTGCCCATGCTTTATTCTGGAGTTCTGAGCTGCTGCTGCTGATAGTGGTATTCTCTATTCAGCATTAAGACAATAGCTGAATGAGTAGGTTAAGTGTCAATAACTAAACACACACCATTTATATAAGAGAGGTTTATATTTATTATTCTAAATCTTGCCTTATTTAAATCTCTAGCCGCACTGAAATTTCAGCAACAAAAGGTGCACTCACCTTCTAGGCAAGAGAAAAGAGATAATTTCCAAACAGTGACATTTTAGAGCATCATTTAAATAAAGTTACTTATGTTACATCCTTATCCCAGTAGTATTAAGAAGTTTTTCAGAGTTTGATAGGTAAGCTGGAAACAAATAACTCTTTAATAAAAGTTATATGTATATGTACTTAGTCCAATATAAACTAAACACTGTATTATTTTTCTTTTTTTTTTCCCTGACATCTTGACGTTAACAGTAATTCCCCTTATCCTTGTGGAAGCTAGGGCTACTAGTTTGCTGCTTAGAACAGGACTTGGCATTTCTGAGTATTTCTGTACTATTTCTGATGCTTGATTTTGCCACCCTGACCCTCCAAGCCGTGCTGTGGGAATGGTCCTCTGATGTGCCCATCCCACCAGTTGTCTCCCATACCCATTGTAGTCTTATAATTGTCAGTCCCTATAACTTGCCTACCTGTCTATACATATCATCTGTCTCAAATCTCTTCTTCAGTCCCTGAAGAAGATATTGGAATTTTGTATCTGAGAGGAGGTTGCAGGTGTAAACATTCGTCCAACCTTTTTTTTGCACATGAGAGGAGCACCAACTTTAGTCATATTCCACTAAGGATCCTTCTGGCAGGAAATCATCCACCAGCAGGGCTTATATACAGCTAGAGAAAGTGTACACTTTGAGAACATATATCAAAGAAGAATGGTTACAAGTAAGTAAATTTCTTTCTTCCAAAGAAAAAGAAATATTTGCAGGGGTTTTTTGTTCTTCTTTTTTTCTTCAGAAAATTGCAACCATCTGTAATCCAGATGAGATTCTATCTTATGCAGTTGCCTCAGGAATAGAAATTTTAAAACCTCCTGTTCATCAGGTATGAGTCCATGTGTAAGCACCTATGATGAAACTATATGAGTCAGTGAGGGTAACTTCTCTACAGGCTCTCTGTTTTATGTGTGCATTTAATATAAAAGCTTCACCACTTCACAATAAATGAGGTATATGAAGCAGATTCAAGTAGGAAGAAAAAGTATCCTACTGAGATATCTTTTTTTTCTAACAAAATGAAAACCTGGTACTTGTGTGTCTCTCCTGGGATTCATGAGAAAAGATATTTTAGCCTTTTTCAATCCAGAAGTGAGGAAATAATTTCAGTGAAATTTATTTTTATTTTTTAATAATTTGTAGACAGTGCCATCCTGTAGAAAATTTGCATCTTTTTGGAGCTGATGGCTTTGCTAAAATTATTAATTGAACAGAACAACCTAAAATCTACTTGTTTTGCCACTGTTTGTTGAAGAAAACCTGAATTGCAACAGGATACTTTTCATGTTTATCTACATAATGTCCAGAATGTCTTTAGAGCATTAATATGTCATAGCCAAGCCCCAAAATCAAAAAGAAAACTGATTTCTTAGAACGTGTTTATGGATGCACTAAACATCCACTTAGGAATAGCCATGAAAATTTGAAAACTAGTGTCTCTTTTTTTTTTAACTGAAGTAGTGAGAACTGATGTTTTAATTGATGAGAAGAAATTAGTTTGCCCAGGAGTAATTTGTAGGACAGATTGTTTGACTTTACTTGAAAAGTACATAACTGCATTACAGGTGACTGGCCATACAACATGAAAAAATGCAGGCAGTTTGTAATATGTACAGTATGTGTAATAGTATAAGGATACTGTTGTTAACTATTCTAGATCATTTAGAAGGCATGAAAAATGAGAAGAAAAGCCTGAATTTTTTGTGTTGTTGTTTTCAGTGATAAGGACAAAGCACTTCCAATCATATGGAGAGATAATCAAAGGCAGACTTTTAGAAAATGGATATAAAAATATGTACAAGATGGAAACAATGTTATGCATAAGCTATAAATTTTTTCTTCAGTGAATAAGACTTCAAAATAAAAATTGGCCAGCTTCTTTCTTTTCACCCATGCATTGATGTTTATCTGGGTACACCAGTTATCTTTGGGTGCATTTGGGATTTAAGAACAGCTCACTTGCACTGACAATCTCTTAGGCACTGTGTATGAAGTGCTGTTTAAATCCCTACAGATTAATATCAAGTGCTTTCTATGTTTCATGATTAGAATAAATGCTTGTTTGCAAACACAATTTTTGTCACTGGTATTATCAGGGGTATGCCTAGAAACATCTTATCTCCATGCATTTGTACGGCATGAAAAAATGTACTTTTTTATGCTACTGAAAAGCAGTGACATAGATGCAAGCACAGTCAGCACAGAGGATTGTCTCTAGGTTGACTGTCAGTTTAAGTGTATTTTTATTTAAAGCTATCAAAACAGTGTAAAGCTTTTTAGATTTAAAGCCTTCAATACTTGCAACCTGTTATTTAGCCTCTATAGCATGTCTAATTTGATAAATGTGGACCTAACAGCTCCAGACAATGACATCAGCACTGTGCCTTTCTCTGTTGTTCCTGGCTGGACTTCAGCGGGAACAGCAGTAGTAAGCTTTTTATTCTATACACGTCTTAGTGATGATCACTGAAGTTTCAGCCTGTCAGGCCAAAAAGGCTTTTGCTCTGATCAGTCACACAAACTAAGTCCAGATCTAGGTACTTAGAGAACAAACACAGTTTTTTGAAACACTGTGTTTTCATGGTAATTGTAGTTTATCTTGGTGAAAATTCAGTTGTAGCCTGTTGTACTGTTCATTAGAGATTATACATTCATGCTTAGGCACCCATTAAAATATTTTTCTCATTACGCAACAACTGGATTCACACTTTCTTTGTTTATAAGTGCTTGAAAACAACTGTCAACAGCTTCGGAAGTCCCTTCATGACTCTAATGGAATTAACTTGTTTTGTTTTCCCCAGGCCAAGTGCCTGTTGGCTGAGTGCACTCTCATATAGTCTCTCAGTATTATCCTGAATTGCACGCTGCCTTCTTTTGCTTTCTGTATGCAACTCACACATGCTAAGGAATAGGAATTTTTGTCTGGATACAGTATTTGATCCTTTTAATGCCATCATATTGAGACTGAAAAAACTTCCACAACTTTCAACAGGGGCGGTGTGTGCTTCAAAGGCATTTTTAAGAGTAATTTGGTGTGAATTTATATTCTGCAAAGTGGGTGCTCTGGGAAGGCCCCATTTCCCTCTAGCTTAGCCTACCCCGATGACGTTCCCTTCTATGGTCTCCTCTTGGTCACTCTCAGGAGGGAAACAAGCCTTTTCTTTGTAAGTTCACTAGGGAGCCTATCACCCCACTTGGCAGCTTCAGAAAGTGTGTAACTCAAGCTCTGATTCTCCCAAAGCTGCTGAAGGATGGTGAAAATACCTAATGCACACAGACTCTCCAAAAACCTCTCCACAAATGAGAATTAAAACCTGACTGCATTATAACTCTAGTCATTTTACCTTTTCAACTGCTCTCAGGACATTGTGGCTCCCTATCCCCTAAAGCTACTAGTACCCTTAACACTCTGGGGAAAACAAGTAGACCAAGGGTATGGGAGTCCCTGAAAAGGGAAAATATGGTCTTACAAAACGTTTAGGAGGGAGCAAGAACATAGAAGAGGGAGTCCAAACCACAGCCTAGCTAGCTTAGCCACATACCAAAAATGAGCATTAATAGAAAGGGATGAATTCATCACAGTTGTTGCAGTGTCTTTGCAAGATGGTAAAATATCAAACTCACTTTGATTTGTGAAGGTTTGCTGTTTGCAGCAGGCCCTCCCCCCCACACACCCCGTTGTGCTAATAACATGAACGTTTCAGAGGCATCATAAATTCTCACACTGAAGTACAATGCAAAGCCCACAGCTCACACTCATATCAGTCAACTACTGCTGTTGTAGTTATTTTCAACCTCTAAAAGGCAAATATTCTGCCAAAAGTGATGGCAAGAACAAAAAGTACCATTATTATAAGCACTCATGAAAGGGCACAGCATGCTGTTGCCCACAACATCCCTTGCAGACAGATCTGTTTGGACAAGAGCTTTGAAAAATATCACTTTTCCATAGCATAAGTACAACTTTTCACTTAGGATTATGGAACAGTAGGGGAGGGTTGAGTTTTGCAGCCAGCATTGTAAATAGGCCATAACCAACATTAGTTAAACTCTGCCTTCAATTCATCTGACATATTATTTTATTCACCACCAATTTTTGCTGTAGACTGCTGGAGCTGAAATAGAAGGGGGGCAAAGTGTGAGAAATGCTCTTTTAAGTCTTCATAAAAAAAGTTATCACAGATGAGCTAGTAATTCGGCATACCATTCACCCTCTGCAATTTGTTTCTAGATTATTTTTAGAAGCAGAACTCATCAGGGCAATTTAAATGGAAGGGCCAAATCCTGATCTCAGCTGCATGAAAAAATAACTATAGAGGCATCTGACCATATTGTAGACCTGATGATTTTACTACCAAACAGCCAACTGCTGAAATCATTACAGATTGCTGATTTACTCTTAGATGAACAAAATTCACATTCACAGGATATTTCTTATAGTAAGGATATTGGCACTGCCTATTTCCTTGCTACCATTTATCATCGTAATATCAGTATGTATTAAAACAAAGAACTGAGTTTTGAAGCATAAGGAAGGAAAGAAAATGAATGACATGCCATTTGTATCATAAGGTGTCTGTGGCAGATTTGGGAAATTGTCCTATGTTTATCGCATACCAGTCCACATCATTAATGACAAAACCACCTCTTTCTTTCAAAACCTAGTCCAGTGCACAGGCCAATTAATGATGCACAGAAGCTAAAAAAACTTGTTAAGTAATCAGCTTCTTGACAAAGTCAGTGTGCTTATTTAGGGACTAAGCTATAATATCTCTTCCCTTTGGGATTTTGAGATTACTGTTTACAGGCCCTGCATTTTAATTAAATTTTTCCATTTAAGCTCAGTTTCTTTAAAGGGCCTGAGCCAATCCCTACATATAAACTTGGTGGTTCTGCAGACCACCACTTTCTGCTAGCTGTGGGGAGCAGCAAGAGCCAGGCACTAAAGTAGATTCATACTGAATCCAGCAGTCGGAGAAAGCCCAGTCACCCTCAGAATGAATGAGAACAACGGAACTGGTCCTGGAGTGTCCAGGATTCAGAAAGCCATTATGTTTCCTCAGGACTGGGTGGGCAATAGGAAAGAATATTTCATGTTGAATTTTCTGGTTCAGATAGAAAGCACACATAGTCTGCTGGATCCTCACATTCCTAAATAATTCACACATTTCTGATATTTCTGCCATGCACACTATCTGAAGAATGAAAGATGTTGGCTTCCTCAGAATTGATTCAGAATTCCTATAGAAAGGAACATTGAGTCAAATATAAATCAACCCTTCAGCTGGCTAAGAAGAAAAGTGTCCTAAAATGTACTAGTACGTGTTTTGATTAGGAATGAAGGAACATTCTATTACTAAGCATGTACAGACAATTCAAAGCATATGCTCTGTACACAGTGTTTTGGGGCAAAGTTTCATCAGTAAGACAAAATTAATCTACATTTAGTGATTTACTGAGGTGATTGACCCAAGGAAGACCATATCATTTTCCTGTTGTGTCTAAGGAATAACTGAATGTAGAAACCTTTCTTTTGCTGGAAAATAGGGATAATTGGTTGGTTGACTTACAGCATTAGGTTACTAATATAAAAGTGCTCACTTGTGGATTAGACATGATTTTTAAGTACCTATTTTTTGAGATTCCATGGATCCACTGAGAACTCATGTAAGTTGGAAGGGACCATGCTTCATAATATCATTGGTCATTCATATGATATAAAACCGAAAATATTTCTGTTCATAGAAATCAGTCTGAAGTACCAGACTAACTTTGGTTTTGAAGAGTCTCTATCTGGATATCCCACCTGAGAAACACAGAGTTTGAAAACCCTGACTAGAAACTGAGGATTATATTTAGGTTTTCAGTCTGGTTCATTTACTCTCAATACAGAAGAAAGAAGGAAAATGCTCTTTCTAAGTAAGTAAGGATTGTTAAGAAGTCCTTTAAAGTTCATGTTTATGTTCTTAAAGTGCTAAAAGGCAATTTCATGGAATAATTTTTACAGCTTAAACCAGTTTATATCTAGGAGAACTTGGCAAAGCAGAGAAGTCTAAAGGTCTGATAGTCTCTGTTACATTTGTAATAATTAGGCATAGAATGCAAGTGAGTGATATCCTGAAGACAAAGTTTATTAATTCACTTCTTCAGCTTCAGAGTAGGTTGTATGACTCCAAATGGCTTAAATGAGAAATCAGAATTTTTATGTTATTAATATTGCGCCCATTTCCACTGAAATCATGGAGCAAGAAGTCTGGGGGAAGACATAACTAGCTTTGTGGCTGTCTGAAATTCTCATGTAGGAAGTTGGGTTTGCTTCTTTATTCACTTTGTTGCTAATTGTCATTAGTCCAGGAATAATGTTAAAGTGAAAAGAGCAAGGTATGTTCCTGACCTCATTTCAGAGACTGACAGCAGTCTACTCCCTAAAATCATGCTACTTTTCACCTAGCTACCAATTATTATCAATTGTGTTTAAATCATCACCATGACTCAATCCTTATCACAGTGACTTTCACGGTAAATAATGACCTTGAGCAAAACCTTTTCTTTTCTACTGTCTTTTTTAAACAATGTTTCAAACAATTTTCTCATCTTCTGAGGAAATAAGGAGGGTGGTTCAGATGTCCGACTGATATAAAGGCCAAATCAGACTTTACACACCTGAATCTTTTAGAATAAAACATTGGACACAATATTGGTAAATATTGATAAGCCTGAAGCAACAGCAATAGTTAAAAGTATTTGGCTTGGAAACAATAATAGAGAACTTGGATGGATGATAAGAATTTTTTATATGCTATGCTACTTGCTTTAAAGAAGACAAAAGGGAATGCTTTCTCTTATATGATATTGTTGCTGATACTTAATTACATTATCATATTGTACTAGTGTTGCTATCTAAATAGTAAAAAAAAATAAAGTCATATTTTTATAGATTTCATGGACTTGGGGAAATGTTACAATTGTGCTCTCTTACATCATTTTTGTTGTAATAAAGAGATCTTGCAAATTCATTCCGAGTCTCACCCTTGCAATAAAATTTTTATTTGATGGTAGTTAGTAGTTACTTTTTTGTTGCTGGTGGTGTTGTTTTATTGGAGAAGGTTAATTTTTATTTACGCTTCACATCAGCCTTATTTTGATTAGTTGTTTTCGAGGATAAATGCAAGGATTTTGGTAGATGAGAAAGCTTTACATTATACATATGTCTGTAGACATTCTCATTGCATCCGCTGCATTAGATTAAAATACAGTCATTAACACTTTGAGAACATCATTCTGGAACATGCTGATTAGCTGTCACACTCTTGCAGAACCTATTGATAACCCAGTGTAGGCACGGACTGCACATCACAAATTAATGTCAACCCAATTATTTCTTTAGTTTTTGCTCTAAATAAGTCAGGGAAGTGTCTCTTTAATATTGAACAGAACCTGTGGATGTTATTAGTCTTGCTATTTAACATAAACATTGGACCATATGAGATACACAAGACACTTGGAAACAAGTCAGTCAGTCAGGCCATTGTAAATGTTTCCTAGCTCTCAAAATCTGATTTTCTACCATATGCTGTAACACATAAACTGGAGAAAGAAGAGCTCAGCTATCACTGTCTCTCTCACACCCACTACTGAGTAGAATTTTCTCACCAGGTAGCAAAATATATGTCTTTAAAAATGAAAGAAATGGGTAACTGTCCTAGTTCAGCAAGCTGGGACCAGTTTATCACTGTATGAATGTGACCAAAGCTGTGTATTCTAAACCCTCTATGTAATTTCTCATAAAGTGTTAACAATGTACCATTTACAGCAGCTGCCCAGGGCACACCCAACCACTCAGGGTGTAAGATGGGTGTGAAAGAAGCCTGTGAGATAGGAGCTGGGATAACTTCCCTCCGGAGAGTCATTGGTACCTCCACACACAGCCTGAGGTGTCATGTCTGCTAATGGGCCGTCAACAATTCCAAACATACCCCATGACTTACAGAGTTAGATCACCCATTTTGGAACTCCCCACCCTGGGGGAGCTACTGGGCATTCTCACGTGAACCAGAGGGTATATAATCTTGGGGTTTGGGGAATTCTAGGACTATTCATCGGATCCAGAGGAGGACCAGAACCTCAACAGAACTGTGACCACTCTTGACCAGACTGCAACCATCATCTGCACCCTTTCTTTCCCTTCTTTTTACTTTGTACTCAGGGGAACCACATGGGGCTCAGCACAGGGGCTAACAAACACCATTGTGTTTGTGCCCCAGGGGGCTGGATTATACTTCTGGGTTTTGTGGGTTAAAACCAATTTTAACTCTGACTTATAATCTCTTTTGTGTTGGGTTCGTTTCTCCTGTCGGTTTACCTCTAAACCAGCACAGTAACAGGAAAATTGACAAAGAGGTGCCATCAGGCAGGCATAGTAGATTATGCTGTATCATAGAGTACAGCTGCAGGTTTTACTACACTACAAGCTGTGTAATCATGTCATAACAAATACTGCTCAAATGTAATTTTCTAATATGAATGCATTACAGGAATAGTTTGTTGGCTCTGCCAACTTCTGTTTTGCCCTTCAATGACTCTAAGAGAGGAAGGGGTGGTATGCTTGGAGTGCACTGAGGGTAAGTCATCCAACCCAAATTAGCCAATGGAAGGTGCACACCTATGCTGGACTTGAACAGAATATATGATTCATAAACTACTTATGACATTCCATATGGAAACTGGCCACCACAAAGGATTAAAACCTTCTCCAGTGGGCCTTTTTCTGTTCTGATCTCAGAAAGGGCATTACTTTCTGAATGTCCTGAAAGGAAACCATCTCTCTGTTACTACAATTCATAGCTTTATTTGTGTGCCTGGTTTTGCTCAGCTTTTCACTAATAAGGTCTGCTTTCAGACCTTCCAATTTCATGAGCCTAATAGCAGTACCTGTGGGAGTGAAGCATTACTCACAGTAGAGTAGATCAAGTCTTAGAACATTATGTAAAGCTTGAGATATATATAAGGTTAAGCAGAAGGATGTCATTCCCATTGAAATATATATACTGAGAGTGGGATAATATCTTTTATCTTATACTTAGTTTCTCTATGGACTGTGGAGAAAAATAAGCATCTCGGTAAAGTGAAACATTTCTTAAAATAGGTCATGTAAATATGTTTTTGTACTTTTATTTTATCTTAGATTGCTTGAAGTGTTTAGGTGATGCTAAAGCTTCCTCACACAAGCACACAATGGCAAATCAAACAACTGAATACATAAAGAAGTGGCCAGCTTTCCAACACCCTACGAGCTGAGCTTCTCCATTCAAGCTGAACATTCTAATCTTTCTGTTGGCATTTCACAAATCAAGTGAGGAGGAAATGTGGTCCAGGAACCAAGGCTATCCAGGAAATCTGGCAATTTCTGATGTCTTATGAGGTCATGGGGTCCATGCTAGAAGCCCAAGTGCACCTAATATGTTTGTCACAGCGGGACAAAATGATCTCTCTATATCTCGGTTTCTACAGAGATACAAATATGCAAATATTTGGGGTCTGGTCGAAGACAAGGGATGTAGATGGGTCAGAAAGACATTGAAGTAAGCTCCTGCAGTTGTACAAGCCAAAACTGTAACAGAGGGAGATAAGCAAATGTTTCAAATGACCTTTCCTTCACTGTTTTCCCCATCTTAGCCTGCAAAACTTACCCTGTATGACATTATTTTCATGGTTCTGAATATATAACAACAATATTAAGAAGGAGAGGTTCACAAAAAGTGGTTTGAAAGGACATGTTTGAACACTAATCTCTTATTTGATCAGCTAGCATGGTCAAGCTACTGTCTTCAGGGTTACTGTCTTGTAATCATTTCTGAAATAGAAACAGGAGCCGTAGCAACCAAATAGAACTCAAAAGCAATGCTCACAGTTTAATTTGTTGTGTATCACATCACGTCTGTATGAAAACATTACTAAAATATTTCCAGTAAAAGCGATGCAAGTGAAGGGGTGGAGAAGAGAGAATTGTTATTTGTCAGGGAGAAGAGAGATGCATCTTGTTTGCAATTTATGGAACACAGCAGTAGGTGGAGGGGAAAGGTGGTTCTATCAAAGTTTATGTGTTTTGCTACTCAATAGCCTTAAGAATTTTATTCCACACATTTTATTTGCCCCATATTTAATTCCCTCACATCTGTGCACACACAGCCCAGAAAGGCCACTCTATCCTGGGATGCATAAAAACCAGTGTGGCCAGCAGACCAAAGGAGGTGATTCTACCCCTTTGTTCTGCCCTGCCCTGGTAAAACACCAGAGGAAATACAGCAACTGGTTCTGGAGCCTCCAACATAAGAAGGATGTGGACCTATTGGAGTGGATCCAGAAGAGGGTCATGAAGATGATCTAAGGGATGCAATACCTCCTCTATGAAAACATGCAGAGATAGTGGGGACTGTTCAGCTTGAAGAGGAGCAATTTTTGGGGAGATCTTATTGTGGCCTTCCATTATTTACAAGGAGCTTAAAAGAAAGATGGCGACTAACTTTTTAATAGGGGCCATAGCAACATGACAAGGAGAAAATGCTTTTAAACTAAAAGTAGGCAACCTTTGACTAGATAGAATGAAGAAATTTTTTATTATTAGCATTGTGAAACTCTAGAACAGCTTTCCCAGAGAGGTGGTAGGTGTCCCATCCCTGGAAATAGTCAAGGCCAGGTTGGATGGGGGTTTGACCCACTTGTATTGGAAAGTGCCCTGCTCATTGCAGGGGGATTGGACTTAATTCTATGACTCTACATTTCTTTCTTTTAGAAGGTATTTTCTACTCCCCTTTAAGGGCCAGAGGTGAGAGATTTAAGGTGGAGTACTGGAAATGGTTCCCTTGCTGGTAGGTGAATTGCTTTGTCTTTTGTGACTTTCTGAAAGAGCATTCTGCTGTATCATGATTATTTGCTTTCACTTTCATCATTACTGCAAGGATTTTTCAGTGCATAATAACACAGTGCAATTATAAGATCCAGAGATAATTTTGTGGGTTTTCTAAGTGCTTAGCATAAGCTACATTGCATGTATTAGCTATTTACCTTTTTCATTACATTATTTTGAGTTTTGTAATCAGCTCAGCATGTCAATAAGTCACAAAAATCAGAATGTGAGATTTAGTAGTAGATCTAAAACCCAAATTGCAAGTAATAGCTGAAAAGCTGTAACGGAAATATTTCTAGGCTAATATTTTACTATCTTGCTAACACGGCAACACTTGCTGTAAAAAAAATGATCAAGAAACAGTACTTTGTTTTAGTGGGTTAAAATATTTCAAAACATTTCTTAAGGCCCTGCATGGATCGTCCTTAGATAGTCCAACTTAGCATTTAAAATGTGTTAAACAATCTTTTAATATTTTATACCTTTTAAAATGTCTTCACTTTTTAAGTTATTTATTCCACCGACATTCAAAGTACATTGTTTTCAATGGCTTTTCAGAGTTGCAATATTGGAGAAAGAATTTGCAATCAGAGAAAGAATTCAGGCAAAACTGATCCATTTCAAACTTTGTAACTGAATCACAAATCTTTTACTAAAAATCCCTATGAGCAATATAAGCCTGTCTGCATGTCCTTTTCATGCAGAAAATAGTGGCAAACACATCCAGGTTACCAAGGATTAGTGTCAAGGACTGATGAAAAAATTAAAAATATCTACATTAGGCATTTCTCAAGACAGTGCATAGTTTTAACCAAAATCAGAAGGTCTTAAGGTCACTATACAGCTTACACATTCTAAGTGAAAAGCACAAATCAGATGGAAAATATTTTTCTTAGGAAGGGTTGTGTTTCATTCCAGTTTTAAGGAAGACGAGTGATCTGAAATTTCCAGTGGATGAATTGCTGACATTGATAGAACTGCTTATGCAAACATTAATTTTACACCAGAGTTCTGAGAACATTTGTGACCTATTATTTTGGAGGCTTTTATACATTTATGATGATATCAAATGGTGCTGAGAACATAGGCCTGCTCCTTTTTTGGCTATTTTTTTGAAAGCATATATTCAAATTAATTTTGGAATTTCCATTTATTTCAGTGGTACAGATGAGGCATGTAGGCTGAAGAAAATCAAGTGCAATTAAAAAAAAAGTCAATAAAGTAAGAAAAGAATCATGTGCAAATGGTCTATCACAGCAAGATTCCTCTATGGAAGTCTGTCTAAAATAGTAAAGTGCATACATCTGAAAAATAAAGAGATAATCTACTTGTAAATAACAGGGACTGAGCTAGAAGACAGAGCCCAGAACTGAATGATGCATAAATATCCCACCTCTTCTTTAATCCTGAGAAACACTGCTGCACAGGGATGAGAAGGTCAAGGAAATGACCAGCTAAGCCTTGTTTACCAAGTTATTAAATGCTTGGTCCCTACAAATAGACTGATGTGGACAAGAAGGGTAAGGTAAATCTTTCACTCCTCAGTGTCCAGAAACCTCAGGTATTTGCCATATCTGGCCAGTTCAGAAAGTGCAAGAGCTGAGGGTAACTCCTTTCCACTGCCTCTGTCTGCCAATTGTTTGCTATTGCTTCCTTGCTGGAAGCTATCACTCCACAGCAGGGTCAGTGGAAGGAATTGTCTCATTTGCTTAGCCAGATAGAGAGTCAACTACTTTATTTTACAGTACTCAGAATCAAATTCAACTTCGGAAATTAATTTTTCCCTGACATGGCTGGGAATTGCTCATAACTTCATCTTTGGCTTCATCTATGAAGGGGCTTGTTTACAGCAGAAATGTGATTAAAATAAACTGCTTAAGGTTCAGAACATGGGCATAAAATAAACTAATGTGGATTTTTCTGCAGTGACATTTGACAGTGATCTTACTAGCAGCATCTGACTCAACAGACATACACTGTGAAATCCAGTGCAAAATGGCAATTAAAAAAAATTTAACAATCAGAGACTTCTCTTTGTGACATTTCTAGCTAGCACCCTTTGAAAATAATATTTCTTTTGGATTTATGCCATTAGGCACTGAAGTAACAAGGATAATTAATCTTTCAGAATATGTGAACCAAAAAGGGCACATAATGTGGTAAAAACACTTCTTGCCCTGATTAATATCAGGCATCAAATAGTGCAGGGCTTTCATTATTTCTTAATTTCTTTATTTCTTCTGTGATTAATTGTTTCTAGGTACATACTAGAGCAATTATTAATTGCAACCTGTTATTTATGATTTATGAACCATTATAAGTGTTCATGATATTGTGCTACTGATGTTCCTCTTAATAAATATATATAGCATAATAAATTCCTGACCTTTAAAATGATCATTCAAAAGAAACTAATATCAAGATTATTAGTATTTGCATAAGGAGTAATTTGATTTTGTACCTACAAAGTCAGGACAGGAGAGAAACAAAAAAAAATTAGGTAAATTAGCTGCTAGCAAAAACCCATTGTGTGTAGGAATCCCAGAGGTGATGGGGCTCACAGTTCCTCACTTCAATGTTTCCATGCTTTGGCAGGCCATTTGTTTATGCCTTTTTGAGTAGATTTGGCCAACAGGTCAAATTGTTGCAACTGTTTTGCAGTAAAAACATTCTCCCTCTGCAGGAATTTTTATTTTTGTTTCTCAATTCTATTTTTAGAAGTCAAATAAATATTCCATTTTGCTGATCTGTAAAATAAGTATTAAAATTTATAAATTCCAGACATGTCTTAACATCATTTAAAGTATGCAGCATGTTGAAAACAGGAACATTTTCTAGGTTTTATTTCCAGAAAATCCCAGAATAAAGAAAACCCAGTGACAAGGAACTGCTGCTAAAAGGGCATAAAAGCAGCTACTTGAAACATGGTATATTTATAGGGGTAGGAGCAGAATTTTGGCATGCAACCGCTAACAGAGATGTATATTTTTACAGGTGTTCCTTCAGTAATGCAGGAATAGAGCAGTTTTAATCCATCTAGTAATCTGCATGGGATCTGTACTAACAAATGCTGTAATTGTATTTTCAAACCTCATGACAACATCTCTATTAAACAGGAAGATTTTCTCCTTAAGCAAAAGACTGGAACACTGCAAAACCACTGAACAGTAGTTTTGTAATGTTGTAGTATGCATGTATGAAATAGCATCATATATGTATAGTAAGTATAGTATGTGTAATGTGGAATAGTTTCTCCAAAATTTATAAATGTAGCAACAAAAATATATTATGTAATAGGAAGTACGAAACCCTATATTTCAGTGCCCTCTTAAGTTTTGCTATCTTTAAATGTTCACATCAGTAGAAAATGTGAATGACTAAGTGGAATTAGTATCAGAGGAAGCCTAATTCATAATTACTTACTTTGTGCAGAGCAACAATTTACAAGCCTCTTTTCACTGGCGGTTTGAGAAGAACTTTCAGATGGGATATTTGGTAAATTTCAACTAGACTAGAATTGCCTTGGAGGGCCAGTTACATAACATGGTATTTACACAGACATCAAAGATTTAGACAAGGAACGGTAAGGCTATCTGACTATTCAGAGTACTTAGGAAAAATTCTGTTTATTTCAACATAGACTTTTGCCATAAATAGATGTCCCAGTTACAAAATACATTACCCATTCTGATAATCCAAACTTCTACATTGGCTGTGTCCAAAAACTACAGTCTTAGGAGCTTTTATCTCTCTCATATTTTTCTTTTTAATGTACACTACAGTATAGAGAGAATAATACTGAAGAAAAATCCTGCACTGTCATTTTTGCTGTAGTTTTCAAAAACAGATATTCCTACACTGTAGTTCAGAACAAGTTTCCAACAACCTTGGAAAATAAATAAACTTTGACTTTTTTCTGAACTGTTTCATAGAGATCTGAATAGTCCATTTTCTAAATCACATGGATTGGTTGCATTTGAATTTCAGAAGTGGCAGCAGACTGATGTGGTTTAGCACTAAATAAACAGCCAAATTAATAAGCTGCTAAATCAATGAATTTTGGGAAAAAAAAAACAAAAAAGCAAAAGAAAGAAAGCTAAGTAGAAAGTTAGTCAGCCTCTAATCTGCTAAATGCTAGTACACAAAAATTGCATTAAAAATAGAACACTTCCATTGCAAAGTTTTCTGGCACAAAACCATGTTTTGCCTTTATTGCAGGTCAGATGCTTTCATCATCAGCTTACCCGAGTAAAGTGAAAGATGGATCATTACTACTCGTATAGTGGCAGTCTGATCCTAAATCCTTGAAAATCTAGGGAAATATAATTTGAACATTGCAGCTAAGGTTTAAGATCAGGATAAAAATATCAGTCTTCCAGCTAGTCCTGGATAGGTATACCATACACAACTGAAGAAAATAAGGACATTTTTATAGGTGAAGTGGATAAATTACATATACCTGACATCAATGTGTATCCAAGCATAGGAAAGAACAAAATTGGACCATAAATTTATCTCCCTTTTTTTTTATGGTATTATTAAGGCAAGAGTGAAAAGAGATCTCTTGAGGGACATGATTAATATCCCGCAGAGAGGTAAAAGCAGATACATACTACTACTGTAGAAACTGCCTGGAACAGACCTTTTCTCTTGTAAAGCAATTCGAAATCCAGACCAAATTTAACTAAGGAAAGTGTGAGAGATATCTAAAGCAGTAGACAAATTTGACATGACTAGTAAAGCACCCTTTTTAAGTGTATAGATTATTTAGGTGAAAGACTTGATGTGATAAAAGTATGTGGGAAACTCTTTTATTCTTTTGCATGCCAGACTGCTGAATAACGTGCTTCCTCTAATTGTGGATTAACAATTTTTTTTCACAGGTGGCTAGAAATAATAGAGATGAAATCATATGTTGATGTTGCCTTTTTACTAGGCTTCTTTTACAATATTTATGGCTAATACCCAGAGATGCCACACATTACACTTTCTGTTCTTTAACAAACAAGAAATCAGTACTTTCACTAGCAAAAAGTCTTTCATACTTGGAAGTCAATTCCACACATTTTCTAGTTAGTTGCATTTTTGTATTTTAAGTGCTATTATTTTTGTCCATTGCACCCACAGAGCAATGCTAGTGCAGTAGACCTCTTTACGATGAGCATAATTCTTTGTTAAATTGCAAACTTCCTGGAGAAATGTGTGTTTTAAAGTCCTAATGCAGTAGAAGTAGCAGACTCACTCTTTCATTTGAAGTGTTGCATTAGTTTGATATATGGTTGATATGACATGTAACCTGTAATATAAGCTCCAATGCATAAAAAAACCGTCAGTAAAGATAGCACATGTATGCATATGCAAGTGTCATGATATCAGCTGTATTTAATATGCAACACTTTTAAAACCACTCACAAAATTACAGTAGGATAAGACACTATTTAGTAGTAACTGGGAGAATAACAATAGCTGGAAAACTTGGCTTTGTTGTTAAAAAAATAAAAAGAACAATTTCCTTGTTCAATAGTTTGTCATCCCCAACACAAGAAAGAGAAAATTCAATGGACATGATAGATCTAGAGACATTTCTGGGAAGTCATTTCACCATTCTGCACTGTGGTTTCCTCAACAATTCAATGAAAAAAAGGACTTTGCCTTTGAAGAACTCTGTGGTCAATGCAATTGGCAAACGAATTCTTCAGAAAGACTTAATATCAATTACAAATAAAAAAATTTGAGATAACATTACAACTATCTTTTTTGCATTAATATTCATAACTGCTGGTATTTGAAATCAAAAGGCAAATTTGATAGTAGTAACTCCTACTGAGAAGCAGCGAATCATATGAGGTGGCCCAGACCAACTCAGCATTCTTTCTACTCGTCAGTTTCTCACCTCTCTTATAGAGGAATGAAGGAAGTAGATTTTAGAATCATAGAATAATTAAGGCTGGAAAAGACCTCCAAGATCATTAAGTCCCACCTTTGACCAAATATCACCATGTCAATTAAATCACAGCACTAAGTACCATGTCCAGTTCTTTCTTGAACTACTCCAGTCATGGTGACTCCACCACTCCCATGGTCTGTTCATTAGAATACTTGACAACCCTTTCAGTGAAGAAATTTTTCCTGATGTCAAACCTGAAAATTCCCTAGAGCAGCTTGAGGCCATTTCCTCTGGTCCTGTCACCAGTTGCCTGGGAGAAGAGGCTGGCCACCACCTGGCTACAACCTCCTTTGTAGAGAGTGATAAAGTCCCCTCAGCCTTCTTTTCTCCAGGCTAAGGCACCCCAGCTCCTTCAGTCCCTCCTCATAGGACTTACCCTGTAGTCCTTTACCCAGCTTTGCTACCCATCTCTGAACATGTTCCAGCACCTCAATATCTGTCTTGAATTGAGGGGCCCAAAACCAGGCACAGTATTCCTGGCCACACTGTTTCTGATACAGATCAGGATGCCCCTGGCATTCTTGGCCACCTGGACACACTGCTGGTTCATGTTCAGTCAACTGTTGGCCAAGACCCCCAGGGCCTTTTCTACTGGGCATCTTTCCAGCTACTCTTTCCCAGCCTGTAGCACTGCCTGGGGTAGTTGTGACCAAAGTACAGGACCCAGCACTTGGCCTTGTCTATCCTCATACCACTGGCCTTAGCTGATTGATTCAGCCTGTCCAGTTCCCTCTGCAAAGCCTTGCTGCCCTCCAGATCAACACTCCCACAGAATTTGGTGTTTGCAAGCTTACTGAGGGTGCATTCAATCTTTTAGTTTAGATCATGGATAAAAATATAAAACAGGAGTGATCTTAATACTGCGCCCTGGGGAACACCACTAGTGACTGATCAACAACTGGATGTAACACCATTCACCACCATAAATTTTGTACTCATTCTTCTAAACCTACTGTAGGATCCCTAAGATAAAGAAGATGGCCTCTTATAGATTCATACATTTTCAAGTCAGTAAAACAGATGAAAGACTTCTTCCCAGTGTTTCTATATTAAGAGCATAAATTCTTTTTGAACTTAAACTGCAGCTTGCAGCTATAGTTGGTCTTTTAACTCTGTCTTTATTTAAACAGCTTATATAATGAAGGAATCTTTATATCCCTAAATGAATCTCATAAATTAGAGTCCCAGTGTAACAAGGACTCAGTAAAAAGTAGGAAAGTTAAGAAACTTAAGAAACAAAAATATGGGTAAGATCTAATAGCAAAAGTATTACAGTAGTGAAGCTATAAAATTCTGTCTTTTGAGACAGCAGCAGAGTTGAATTCATCTCTGTCGCAGGTTTGGCCTAGCTGTTGCCAACCCTGGACTGGCCCCCCTTCTCCCCCCAGAACCTTCCCAGCAAAGGAAAGAAAAAAAAACTGAAAAGAAACGCACTCTAAAGAAACTGAACTGAATAAAAAGAATAAATTATATTTACCAACATTTACAAACCACACTGTATACACAATACACAGGATCCCACCTCCCAGGGGAGAGGGGAAGGGAGAAAAGGGGATTGATTAGCTGGGAAATAGAGAAGACACCAACCCAACCTAAAGAAACCGAATGAATCAAAACAAACACAATTAAAAACCTCAAGGAAGGGGAACAAGAATGAAACAATCTCACCCAGGACAGGAGAACCACCAGGGACCGAAGGGACCAGACCTCCACCACCTCCCTCCAGCTCCTCAGCCAAGGAAGGGAAGGAAAGAACAACCACTCCCCCACTGCTACGTGGAAGACACGTGTGGAATACTTGTAACTTCCTTAGATACAATGGTTACTGAGGAAGCCATGGGTCAAACCATTACATTCTCCACCCCTTATTCCACACTGGTCTTTCCACGCAATCTTTGTATTATTGCATTTGCTTATATCCCACACACACATATATATATATATATAGTCCATATGCGGTCCTTCAAGGCAGATGTCTTGTCATCAAGGATCAACACCAGCATCAGTTCAGCTTTGATCCATTGCCTTTTGGTTAGAGTCACAGTTCCAAGTTGAGGCCTAGTCCACAGTTTAGGGCTGCCTTATCGTTGGACATCATGGGATACCAGTACCAGCTTTGTTTGGGTTTTTCTCATCTCGTGTCTGGTTTCCTGCAAAACACAACTCAAAGCACATCATTAGTTCTTCCCCAAGGCTAGATTGCCTTGGGGCACACACTGGATCTCCCCATCTTTCCTCATTACCCACCAGGTGTTTCCGGACCCTTGGGCAAAAACAATCCCACGAATGGGTTTGTCTTGGCCCGAGGGAGGGGTAATCCAGACAGATTTCCCTAACATGCCTCTCAAGTGAATCGCTGGAACTTTGTCTCCATCTACCGTGTGGAGGGATTCTGCTTGGGCAGGACCAGCTCGATTGACAGAGCCTCTGGTGTTAACCAACCAGGTGGCCTTGGCTAAATGCTTATCCCAGTTCTTGAAGGTTCCTCCACCTAGTGCCTTCAGAGTTGTTTTTAATAGTCCATTGCACCTTTCAACCTTTCCAGCAGCAGGTGCATGATATGGAATGTGATATACCCATTCAATACCATGCTCCCGTGCCCAAGTGGCCACTAGATTGTTCTTGAAATGAGTCCCATTATCTGACTCAATGCGATCTGGAGTGCCATGCCTCCACAAGACCTGTTTCTCAAGGCCCAAGATAGTATTCCTGGCTGTTGCATGTGGTACCGAATATGTCTCTAACCATCCGGTGGTCGCTTCCACCATGGTAAGCACATAGCGCTTACCTTGGCTAGTCTGTGGCAATGTGATGTAGTCAACCTGCCAGGCCTCTCCGTATTTATACTTGTCCCAGCGTCCACCATACCAAAGGGGCTTCAATCTTTTTGCCTGCTTAATGGCAGCACAGGTTTCACAATCGCGGATAACCTGGGAGATAGTGTCCATAGTTAAATCCACCCCTCGGTCTCGTGCCCATTTATAGGTTGCGTCCCGGCCTTGATGGCCTGAAGCATCATGGGCCCATTGAGCTAGGAACAATTCTCCCTTTTGCTGCCAATCGAGGTCTACTTGTGACACCTCAATCTGTGCAGCTCGGTCTGCCTGTCTGTTATTATCATGTTCCTCATTAGCTCGACCTTTGGGCACATGGGCATCTACATGGCGGACTCTCACGTTCAGCTTCTTTACTCTGGCAGCAATGTCTTGCCACAGATCTGCAGCCCAGATGGGCTTCCCTCTACGCCTCCAATTCATCTTCTCCCACCGATCTAGCCATCCCCAGAGAGCATTTGTTATCATCCATGAGTCGGTATACAAGTAAAGCCTTGGCCATCCTTCTCTTTCTGCAATGTCTAGGGCCAATTGGACAGCTTTGAGTTCTGCGAACTGACTCGATTCGCCTTTCCCCTCAGTGGCTTCTGCCACCCACTGGGTGGGATTCCACACAGCTGCTCTCCACTTCCGGCTCCTCCCTACGATACGGCAAGAACCATCAGTGAAAAGGGCGTAGCGCGTCTCTTCATCTGGCAGCTGATTATATGGTGGAGCTTCTTCAGCTCGACTCACTGACTCTTCCTCTTCTTCATCTGCCAGGCTGAAGTCCCCACCTTCAGGCCAATTGGTTATAATTTCTAGAATTCCAGGGCGATTCGAGCTCCCAATTCGAACACGTTGTGTAATCAAAGCAATCCACTTGCTCCACGTGGCATCGGTGGCATGGTGTGTAGGGGGCACTTTTCCCTTAAACATCCAGCTTAACACTGGTAGTCGAGGTGCCAGGAAAAGCTGGGCTTCGGTACCGATGACTTCTGAGGCTGCTCGTATGCCTTCATATGCCGCTAGGATTTCCTTCTCCATAGGGGTGTAATTGGCCTCAGAGCCTCTGTAGCTTCGGCTCCAGAAACCAAGTGGTCGCCCTCGTGTCTCACCAGGCACCTTTTGCCAGAGGCTCCAGGAGGGACCTTTATCTCCAGCTGTGGAATAAAGTACATTCTTCACATCTGGTCCCGTCCTGACTGGTCCAAGAGCCACGGCATGTGCGATTTCTTGTTTGATCTGCTTGAAAGCCTGTTGTTGTTCAGGACCCCATTGGAAAATGTTCTTTTTACGGGTCACAAAATAGAGAGGGCTCACGATCTGGCTGTACTCTGGGATGTGCATTCGCCAGAAGCCTATGGCTCCCAGAAACGCTTGGGTCTCTTTCTTGTTGGTCGGTGGAGCCATTGCTACAATCTTATTGATGACATCGGTTGGAATCTGGCGACGTCCATCTTGCCATTTCACCCCAAGGAACTGAATCTCTCTGGCAGGTCCCTTGACCTTGCTCTTTTTGATGGCAAAACCGGCTTTGAGGAGAATCTGAATAATCTTTCGTCCTTTTCCGAAAACTTCTTCTGCTGTGTCTCCCCATACAATGACATCATCAATATACTGGATGTGTTCTGGGGCCTCACCCTTCTCCAATGTGGCCTGGATCAGCCCATGACAAATGGTTGGACTGTGTTTCCACCCCTGGGGCAATCGGTTCCAGGTGTACTGCACGCCCCTCCAGGTGAAAGCAAACTGTGGCCTGCACTCTGGTGCCAGAGGAATGGAGAAGAATGCATTAGCAATGTCAATAGTGGCATACCACTTTGCTGCTTTGGACTCCAACTCATACTGGAGCTCCAACATATCTGGCACGGCAGCACTCAGCAGTGGCGTAACTTCATTCAGGCCACGATAGTCCACAGTCAGTCTCCATTCTCCATCTGATTTACGTACAGGCCAGATAGGGCTGTTGAAGGGTGAGTGTGTTCTGCTGACCACCCCTTGGCTCTCCAGCTTCCTGATCATTTTATGGATGGGAATCACAGCATCTCGGTTTGTACGATACTGTCGCCTATGTACAGTTGCAGTGGCCATCGGTACTTCTTGATCTTTGACTTGGAGTAATCCCACAACAGAAGGGTCTTCTGAGAGACCAGGAAGAGCAGACAACTGTTTGGACTCTCCTTCAATCACTGTGGCTACACCAAAAGCCCACCGGTACCCCTTCGGGTCCTTAAAATGTCCTCTTTTTAAATAGTCCATACCAAGAATGCTAGGGGCTTCTGGTCCTGTCACAATGGAATGCTTTTCCCATTGGTCTCCTGTTAGGCTCATGTCAGCCTTTACCACCGACAGGTCCTGAGACCCTCCGGTAACTCCAGAAATAGACACAGTCTCTGTACTCTCATGTTCTGATGGCATTAATGTACATTGGGCACCAGTATCTACCAAAGCTCGATATTTCTGAGGATCCGATGTGCCAGGCCATCGAACCCACACAGCCCAGTAAACCCGATTATCATCCTCGTCCCTCTCCTCCTCCTGGCAGGAGGCAGGGCCCCTCTATTGTTGTTCCTGGTCGGAGCATTCTCCATCAGACGTGTGTGATGCTCTGTCAGAGGCTCCTTCATCAGCATGGGGGGAGTTGTTTCTTTTGCGTCTCGGAGATCGACGTTTCTTTTCCGGGGTCTTTGCTTCAACTATGTGGACAGCTTTCTTGCCAGCTACTTTCCGTTTTAATTCTTGCACTCGGGCTTTAAGTTTAGAGGTGGGTTCACCATGCCATTTTTTCATGTTTTCCCCTAGTTCGCGCAGAAGGGCCCACAAGAAACCACGCTCACTCTGTGTCTTACTCCTGGGGCTTCCAGTTTTCTCTCGTGCTGCATGAGATGACCGAGAACGGGAGCGGGAATGAGAACGAGAACTGGAACGAGAATAAGAACGAGACCTTTCTTTGCGATCTCTAGAACGTCTGTGTCTAGGTTCTTCTTCATACACAGAGCGTCTAGTATTCCTCTGGTGGCCTCTAGTTCTCCCTCGTGCTGCATGAGGTGACCAAGAACGGGAGCGGGACCGAGAACGGGAACAGGAACTTGAATGAGAATGAGAACGAGACCTTTCTTTGTGACCTCTGGGACCTTTGCCTCTAGGTTCTTCTTCATACACAGAGCGTCTAGGATTCCTCCCTACCCTTTCCCCACTGTAGAGGGACGAATGCTGGTAGTTAGAGGGGACTCTCATGGTTTCTGATATTCTCCGTATCCAGTGGCACATTCTGTCAACGTGTATCTCATTCTCGTCCATACTTAGAGGGTATGCAGATATCAGACATGGCATATAAGACTTAGGGGCCCCATTCATCACCTTATCCCACATCGGCTGTGTGCATGGCATCTTCTCTGGGACCAAGATGTCATAGTAATTTGGATCAGAGTATATAATTTCCAGCATGGCCAGTTCCCGCAGATACTGGATGCCTTCTTCTGCAGTATTCCACTCTCTCGGAGCACTCACCAAATACTCTTTAAATGGGTATCTTGCCCTCACGGCACGGAGGATTCGGGTCCAGAGACTGGATGCCATCTCCCCCTGTCCCATTTCCTGTTCTATTTCACGGTCTCGGGCAAGAGATCCCAATTGTTGTGCTTCATGACCTTCCAGCACATGACTACTGGCCCCCTGGTCCCAACATCGCACCAGCCAGGTGAGGATGCGTTCATCGGGCCACCGACTGTAATCCCTTCGTATATCTCGAATCTCCTTTGGGGTCAATGATCGTATAATTTCACTTTCCCTCATTATTTCCTGTCCATCTCTTCCACGTACTATTCTCTCTACCTGTGTTTTTACTCTTCCACTCCTTCGTGGAACCTCTCTCACTTCCTTTCTGACCCTCTCACGCGAAGATGGGGATTGTTCAGGCCGTGAAGATGAGCTTCTATGGTGTTCACTCCGGGAGGATGGGCTCCTACGTCGCCCACGCTGTGGAGAGAGACTTCTACTTCGTTCGAGCCGTGGGGAAAGACTCCTAGCTCGTGCACCCCGTGAAAGGGAGCTCCTGCATTGTTCATCAGGTCTGATGAATGGAGGTAGCACATAGTCCTTGGAAGGCCGGGGTGAGGGCCTTCCCCGGTCATCTATTCCCTCAAATGTAGGTCTAGTATGGGGAGGTGGAATCATACTTCCAAGAGAGGGTTGCCTTAGGAGAGGCTGAAACGGTCCTTCCTCAGGCTGACGGAAGCGCGTTGACCTCCTCTCTTCCTCCACTGGGTACTTGTGTATGTAGTCAGAGCACCAATCGTCGAATGTTCTTCTATCCCAGGATGCTCGCACCGTCCCTTTCCTTTCTCCAGGCATGCCTCTGGTCTCTTTTGGGCGTGCCCCCAGTCCCATTAGGTGTGCCCCATCCCTTGTGACCACTCCTCCCTCTCTGGCGGCTGCTCCCTCTTCTACTGTGACTATTCTTTCCTCTTGTGCCGTCGCTCCTTCCATCGTCACAGTAGTTTCTTCCTCTCTCGCAGCTGCTTCTTCGTCTACTTCTTCTTCTTCTTCTTTTTCTTCTTCTTCTTGTTCCTCTTCTTCTTCTTCTTGTTCCAATTGCGGAGGTGGCTCTATGGGTTTTGTAGTCTCCTTTGTCCTCGTTGTTTTCTTCTTTATGGGGGCAATGATAATCTTCCGGTCCGTAACTTCAGTTTGAGTTCCCACAGAGCGAATAGGAACTGTATCCGCGTCGGCTTGAGTTTGAGCTTCAACTGTGGTCTTGGTGGGTTTAGTAGGAATGGCCGCTTCCAGATCTACAGCTTCAGTCTGAGTTTCCACAGAGCGAATAGAAACTGTATCGACGTCGGCCTGAGTCTGAGCTTCAACTGTGGTCTTAGCAGGCTTAATAGAGATGGCAACCTCCAGATCTACGGCTTGAGTCTGAATTTCTACGGAACAACTGGAAGCTGTATTAGCTTCAGCTTGCGTCTGGGTTTCAGCCGTGGTTGTAGCGGGGACAGCAGAAATAGCCTTGTCCAGATTTGCAGCCTGAGTTTGGGTTTCTGTCGAGCAAACAGAGACTGTATTTGCTTCAGCCTGCGTCTGAGTTTCAGCTGTGGTTGTAGAAGGGACAGCAGAAATGGCCTTGTCCAGATTTGAAACCTGAGTTTGGGTTTCTACTGAGCAAACAGAGGCTGAAACTTGAGTTTGGGTCCCTACAGAGTGAATGGGGGCTTTGTTGGCCTCTGTTTGAGTCTGAGTTTCAACTGTAGTTTTAGCAGGGACAGCGGAGGTAGCCATGTCCGGGTCTGCAGCTTGAGTTTGGGTTTCTACAGATGGGACGGAGGCTGTATTAGTTTCAGCTGCTTGAGTTTGGGTCTCTACAGAAACAGCCTTCACCTCATGCTGTGTTTGGACTCCGCTTTCGGTAGTCTGAACAGGGACTGCACGGGTCTCGGATGGCATATCTCCATATTCTATCCTGTCCTCAAGCCATTGACAGTAGTCTATGGCACATCGATAAGCACTAGCCAGGCCCCAACACAAAGCAGAGACGCGCGTATACGGGTCCTCATAGGAAAAACACTCTTCTGATAAACAGCGGGCCACCTCAGCAGAGTCACACACTTGTTCTGACGTGAACTTCCAAAAAACGGAGGGTGAGATACGCCCTAGCACTTTACCGAGATCCGTCCAAGGCCCATCCCACCCTGGGACTGGCCTGTCCGAAGCCCCTTCCAAAGTTCCAGCGAGTCCCCCAGAGGCATAGCCTTTCTTAGGTCTAAAACAAGGGAAGCAACAAAGTGCCAGCATTCTTCCAATCTTATACAACAGTTCCATTACCCTCATAAACACTAGTGCTGTCACAATACAATTTAGGTAATAACTGGGACCAATTGTAACAGTAGGGATCTCTCTCAATAGTCCATTAATGTCATAATTTAACAGACCTTTAATGTCAAGATTCAGGAGGGCCTTACATGGATGACAATTATCAGGCAGACCTAGGTATGTCCCTAGGAGACCTCTCAGAGTGGGAGTAAGCATTAGCACCATCAGTATGTAAAGGAATAGAAAGACACTTAACAGGAGGCCTTTCACTACAAGAGACTGCCGGGCCATGCCAGCAGGGTTGGACTGACCTCCTCTGGTACCTCTCAGGTATTTGCTAAAAAGGGTGAAAACCATTCTTTCTATTGTTTACCTTATGCCTGAGTCCTCTGTTCCCAAACAAAAACCTTGTTTATAACAAAAAGATACTCTTTTGATAATACCACTTCAGTTGGCAGTTCTCCCGGCCACTGTTCTCTAAACAGAGAATTGTTTACAAAACAACTCAAGGTCAGTATCTCGGTGGAACCTCCAATAATGTCGCAGGTTTGGCCTAGCTGTTGCCAACCCTGGACTGGCCCCCCTTCTCCCCCCAGAACCTTCCCAGCAAAGGAAAGAAAAAAAAACTGAAAAGAAACGCACTCTAAAGAAACTGAACTGAATAAAAAGAATAAATTATATTTACCAACATTTACAAACCACACTGTATACACAATACACAGGATCCCACCTCCCAGGGGAGAGGGGAAGGGAGAAAAGGGGATTGATTAGCTGGGAAATAGAGAAGACACCAACCCAACCTAAAGAAACCGAATGAATCAAAACAAACACAATTAAAAACCTCAAGGAAGGGGAACAAGAATGAAACAATCTCACCCAGGACAGGAGAACCACCAGGGACCGAAGGGACCAGACCTCCACCACCTCCCTCCAGCTCCTCAGCCAAGGAAGGGAAGGAAAGAACAACCACTCCCCCACTGCTACGTGGAAGACACGTGTGGAATACTTGTAACTTCCTTAGATACAATGGTTACTGAGGAAGCCATGGGTCAAACCATTACAATCTCTTAATATTAACTGACCTAAGAAAAGAATTCTTCATGTCAGAAATCAACAAGGATCTACACAATTTCATTATCTCACCCACTCCTGGTCAAACTATGTGTAACCTTTCTGATTTTCCTATCGTGCATCTTGGAAACTTTTTAGAACTTGAGATAAATAGATAAAAATTGGAGAAATTAATGCAAGGTCACTGAGAAAAAATAGGATGAAATGTCAACTTTCAGTAGAATTCAATTCCACTGAAATTGTGCTGATATTTTTAAAGGTGTCATTATTCTGCTGTGTCATTTTCATTTGGTTTTTGCCTTTTCTGGGCTGTGGCCAAGTCCTGAAGCAGAACAAGCTTTTGTGGAACATAACTTTATGTTTATGACATATTTATAAGGTGTAGTGTAGTGCATTATAATTATATGATTTGACAAGTTAACACTTTCAAAACATGTTACTATTGATTGCTACTTTGAGTCCTGCAATTTAGACCATATGTGACCTAGTAACAAGGATTTGAGGATAAATATCCACTTACTGTAGCCTATTTCTAGTTATTTTTGAGATATGTTGAAATGTTAAAGGACATCACTATGCCCTCCAGAGACATTAATAAAACAGGAGGCATTATTTGCAAAGGAAAACATCCAATTTGCCAAAAAAATAAAAAAGTGATTCCACCTCAACCAACAACATCTCTCTATTTAATACGGAGAAGAATTTTCCAAATGAGGATTTACTAAGTACAAAGGTAGGTCCTTTGTAGAGACAAATGTATACCCATGTCTATAGGAATGGCATTTAAAAGCTAAAGAAAAGAATCCTCTAAAAATACTTTGGAGCAACAGTGCACTAAGAGCTCCAGGAAATTATTTTTAGGTCCATGGGTTTGCATAGATAGAGACCTACTAAACGGACCAATACTCTGACAACAGATGAATATGTGCTCTGAAAGAGGGACTTATATTCTACTGCTGGGATGGACAGCTCTATCTTAAGCAGATTTCTAGGATATACTTCAGGTGTTTGGTTTTTTTTCAGCAGAATTTGGTTAAAAAAACTAGTTCTTGTGTTGTCTTGAGCATCTTCCTAGGCTGTAGTAATGTCATGCTCCCTGGAAATCTTGTGTAATTCTGCACATCTATAGACATTTCAATCTTTAAATTTGTTTTTTTTTGTTGCAGTTGGGTTTTGTTTGTTTGTGGGTCTTAGGAGTTTTTTTTATCGATTGTGATGAATAAGCTTCCTTTTAAAATCTGAAGAATTAAAGCAAAATGGAAGTGTCATAGTTTTCCAATAAATTATTTATGGGTTTTGCAGTTAGAGGGAGATGGCAATTCAATACATGAAGTTATACCTCTCAGATGTCTCTGCTGACCTAAGTCTATAGTGATGCAATAGGTTTGTTTGCTATTTGATTTTCTCAGAACTTCTGAAAACTTAGGGGTTTTTCAGGCAAGCCAACTTTGTTGTCATACTTCCATCCAGAAGACAAGATGAAAATGGCTTCTTCAAGATTGTTACAAGCCTTCAAGGGAAACCAAACCAAGAATACCATATTCCTGCATATGCAGCTTAATTCCTACGATATTGTGGAAGAAACAGAATCTAACTGAAAATATGATTAGCATTAATTATAAAATGTGAGTCAGGATGAATTAGGTAAATTCACCAAATATAATTAGGAGCTCTGAGTACCATAAATTCCAAAGTGTAAGACTGAATGAGATGCATAGGCTGTGCCGAGTGGAATTCCAGATATACCTCTATGCTTGGCATTACTTACTGGTTAGCTCTAGGTAGCTTGTAGCTCACAGTGAATCTGTCTTTTTGAGGAAGGTTTGTGGGATAGAGATGTCCAGTTTAGGGACCTCTCATCATGTTCTTTGCTCTGAATTTCTGAAGCGAACTTGTGAAAAGAAGTTTTGAAGTTACTCAAAAGGTCACAGCTCTTAGTGATATAGGTTATGTCATTAGTGTTACTTCATCTCTCTCTTGAGATGTTATCCAGAATTTTTAAAACTAATTTGCAGCATAAGCAGGTCAAAATACGAAGGGAGAATATTTGCATTTAGTTTGTCTGAAACAATGGATTCAAGCAGGTGTTCTTAGTTGGAGATATCTGTATCTCTTTTATGTGATCATGTATCTTATAAATATTTTGTCAAGTACAGGTTCTGTAAAAGCAGTAGGAACTGCACAAGAAGCAGCACCTTTGCTCATAGATCCAGACCTTTTCAAATACAATTCAACACTTTGCTCAGAATATTTCTCATTGAGTTTTTTATATGACTAAATTTCCAGTATTCATTTCAGTAGTTCTTTGTATTTGCTACACTTTTTCTTTATTCCTACCTTTCTGAAAACCACATGGAACAGGAGAGGTGCAATTATATACTACTGCAGTAATTAGGTAGCATTCATCTGTAAACCATGCTACAGCATTCATAAAATATTTGCTTTCTTAGCATTATTAAAATACATTTTATGTTGCTAACCCAACAATCAAACCCAGTTGTGTGATTTAAGGTCGATGAGAATGACCATACAAGAATGCACTTCAAGGGGTCCTATGTAACATCTTATGACTGTATTGGCTTTTTTCTTGCTATAGCTCTTGGATTCCTGTCATTTGCCCCTGCATAGCTGGCAGTAAATGTGTTGGAATTACAGTACAACACAAAATTAGTAGAAAAGTGTGAAGCAAGTTTTTCAAGTTAAAAAAATCTATTTAAATTGTTAGATTGTTAAATTGAAAAATTTAAATTTTGTATCTCAATTTTTCAGTTGTCTTTTCTCAGGTAAAAATAATTACATTGCATGACATGGTATAAAGAAGAGTTAATGTAGTAAACCATGCAGCAAAGTAAGAGTTTCCAAAAATTCTTAGCAAGGTCTTTTATTGGGCTATGGGTAGTAATAACTTTACTGTGGAAACAGCTGACTTAGCAGTTGCAAAATACATTCACACGTTCTTTTGCTTGAAACAAGCTAGGTGGCCAGAATACTTTTTGTGTGTTTCTCTTGTGCTTTCCCAAAATCTGGTCTCAGCCTCATAAAACAGACAAAAACAATAGTGAAATAGGAATGAAACATTGGGTAATTGAATTAACAGATGTAGAGTGTCAGAACTTTCTCTATGTACCATGAAGTAGGGAAATAAAAAGTTAAATGCAAAATGGAAAATAAAGAAGACTGGAAAAAATTCTGCCCATTTAATGAAGGAATGAAGATTTTCCTTCAATTATTTCACAAGACTTTTGAGCAGATGACTTGCTTTTTCTCTCTGGAGACTACTCTGAAATGGAATCTCATGAAATTTTGTTTGGATGCATTACTTTCTAAAAATGCAAAGCATTTTTTTTCTATTTCCAAATATTAAACAAAACTATCATCACAGCCTGTACAACAATGGACCTCTACTTTAAAAATGCTATATAAAATATTGAAGTGATACTGTGGCTATTGTTTGTAACTGTTTAGGTCACTGAAGACTTTTGTAATAGAATTGTAATAGTTATATCTGTTCAGTTAAATAAAGAGTGCCAGGAAACATTCCCAGTTACAGAAACTGGACTGTCTATATAGTTATGTTGCAAGAAAGACTCATGGCGCATTTTTGGTCCACAACTGCTAGTTCATTTTCTGACAGCTCCTGGTGAGGCTCAGGAACTAGACAGACCAAGGATCATTCCAAACAGGTTGTTTGTGTCCAGCTACATAATTTCTCATAGGCAGTTTTGGACATGGTTTATTGAATGCCAGCTGGCTTCATTGCCAAAGGAACAATCCCAAGCATCTTTAGTTTACTTCTATTGACATAGTAATTCTGTCTATCCAATACTTTTGACTATGTGACATGTCCAAGCCCAGATGTTACCACAGGGATGGTGGAAAGTGTCAATTTCACAGATTGTCTTCTGCCTCCATCCAAGTCCCTCTAAGAAGTGGAGTTTTCCACCCCTATTCATGCCAATCTGGGATTTCACAGCTTTCCCACTTCAGGACTGAAGTTTGATTAAAAACTGTTTAATATTGTCCATATTATGCAATGCTACTACAATTTCCTTCTTGGAGAATGTGGTGTTACTGCACCAGCAATCTCTTTAAAATAAAAAGGTCAGTTAACAAATGGGCAATATATTCAAACATAATATACCCTTACAAAACCAAGTCTGCACATTTGTAGTCAATCGGCCAGTTTTGTGTGTTCAGACACAAACTTAATGAAAACCTCATCATCTCTGGAGCTGCAGTAGCAGCAGAGGTGCTGGATGTTTTCTTTTAGCTAGCCCAGGAGTATTGAGACCCATTTTTGTCTCTGGTTTATCCTCCATGGAATGCTTCCTCCAGTCTGCACTTCCTTGCTTAACAAAAACCACCTTTTACATAAGACTCAGGCTTCTGAGTTCCCCTTACCATGAACTTTCTACAAGCAGGGGTAGGTGTTCAGCATCCTTTCACCAGTTAAGTAGTCAAGAAAAAATTACTTATTTGGGCAGCCTTTGAGGGTTGTCATGAGCTTCTTATCTTATGGGAGAATGCTCTGAGACCTTCTCTTCCTGCTTCCAACTAACCATGAAGAAAACACATTTTGCCATATGGACAAGTGCTTATCATGTGATATTCCTCTATATTTCATAGCACAAAGATGTGTGCTGTATTCAGCTCAGATATCCGTGTAAGCAGAACTTTTCAAAAGAAAAAATATTCCTAGACATACTCACATAATATAAATGTTTCACAGAGGCAGAGAGAGGAAAATTTTATTCTATGTTTAGCACTCAGCTGCCCAGAGGAAGTGGTGAAAACTCTAATGTTCAGCATTTTCAAACCGAAATTGATAAACTACTAAGAGACTTAGTACAGAGAACAGTTTAACTTTGAGAGGAGGATGAAGTACATGAGCTTTTCCATTCCAAATATCTACAATTTTTCAAGTAAATATCATCACCACTAAGTCTTTCATAGAACATTAAAGTATGATTTTAAAAGATTTATTATGACTTAGAGACTCCTGAAAATATAGGGAATCAGTTAGGAATTTTGAAAAGCATCTGCAAAATTGAATTTTGTTTGGAACAAAAAAAAGTTAATATACCTTACAGAAAGTTTAAAGTTGTCTTTGGTGCCCTTAAAGGTATTCATGTCCACTAAGAACTGTATTTCTTTCAAAAATGTTTTGAGCGTATATGATGAGAAAGATGAGAGAAGGATGATTGCTCAGATGTTTTGTTGCTTATAAATCATTCTAGGCCAAAATAATTTATTTTTGTGGTTTACATACATGTTTTGTTTTGAAGAAAAAGAAACTTGTACCTACTTATATATTTAAAAGAAATCCAGACTGTGACAGAAAGCCCAGCTTGTGGTAGAAAAAAGTTAATTTACACTTCAAGATAGCATCTATGGCTTGGAAAAAAATAAAGATTGGAAACTAAACAGAAATGCTGAAATATCTGTAGCTATCAACAAGTAATACATTAAAAACCCCAAACATCTCACCAAGAAATAATTCTAGAAGGGCTATAATGGAGTTAATTAATGAATATTATACTTAAATACTTTAGGACTCCCAGTAATGTAGGATATCTGGTAAATGATGAAGTCAGTGAAAGGAAGGTTATATTATTACTTTAACAAAACCTTGCAATAAAGACTGTCTGGTTAGACTACAGGTTTTCAAACAGCACCTAAGTACATCACAGTTACTAATTCAGACACTGAAGCCACTTTCATCTGTAAACAGAGTAATGAAGGTAAAGTCCAGTAGGAAAAATAATGATGCCATCTGTCAAGTAGGTCCCTGAAATGCCTTGGCTTTTGTTATGGTGTTAACTCTGAAAGTCAAAGATTATTCTAGCTAAGGTTCTAGCTACTGTTTCAATATCATATTTGTCTGTGTGAGTATGCCCAGCTATTTCCTTGACAGAACACTTGCACAGTTGAGGCAAATGAGTGAGCCAGCTCAAGGGAGCAACATGTTAACAACTCTCCTCCATATCATGATCCTCTCTGAGCCACTCATTTTAATTTTCTTAGTATATAAACTGAGATTTGGAGAAGAGAGAGGAAGAAGAACCTCTTATAAATCAGCACCTTAGATGATCACAGAGGTAGGATATGGTTAGGGCACGTCCTGAACCCAGGCTTCCTGAATGGGAAGCATTCTTGGGAGTACAGATTGCAGGTGTGTTATAATACAAACAAAACAACAGAATCTGATCTTAGTCTGGATTACCCTTAGTCATCTGGCCGGTCTGGTCCAGAAAAGAGTACACTGCAAATACACATAATCGTTAGAGGATTAAACCTAACAACAGCAACTATTTTTACATGCAAAATTGACTTTTTTTTCCTAGAATTCATGGTTAGTTTAAAGGGAAAGTCATAATGAAACTAATTGCTTTTAGTATAGAATATACCTGCAGCTTCAGACTAAAAAGTGATTCTTTTAAATCTTCAGAAAAAGACTCTAACATTATGAATGTATGTGCTCCCAGGGAAGAGAGAATAAAATTCTGGTAGCATGAACCTCTGCTTACATAACTTAGAAGACTGTCTTGTTTAGTATGTTTGGCTTTCTGCTTGTTTCAACAAATTAATAACAGGGCTGACTTCACAACTGTGTTTCTTTTAATTTGGCCACTGGGAATGTGCTGAAGTTCTGATGCAAACTACATAGGAAAGACTACCAGCTTGTTAAATTTGGCCACGTAATCCCATAGGTCAGACCGCAAATAAAGTAATCACCGAGTCTGTGCCTTGTTAAGCATGCCTACTACTGTTGAGGTGGGAAGCAAGGCCAGCAATAAGTTCACAGGTCCCCTTCTTGCTGCTTGGACTTTTCTGGACTGAAAGACTTTTTATTAGACTGTTTTTGCAATAAGAAGTAAGGAACTGATCCAACAAAATATTTAAGTATAGTTTTTATTTCTGACACCTGGCCGTTGGTCCTTAGAAGTGATACTTACACTCCTAAAGGTAAGCATGTGCTGAAGGGTTTTTTCTCCAGACTCTCTACCCATGCTCTCAATGATGAGTTTTAACTTAGCACTGGGATTACTTTACTCTACAAAAGAGGTAAATCTACCATACACATGTTTAATAGGAATATTCCAGATGAAACCTCAGATAACTTTCCTCCTAAACTTCTCCTATCACCTAGACAATTTCTGGGGTGGTTTTTTGCTTTTTTTAGGGATGTGTTGTTGTTGTTTTGTTTGTTACTTTGTTTTTTAAATGTTCCCCCCAAAATATGGCCTCATACACTTTAACTAAATTAGATTTTGAATATGTGCCTGATGTGAGGCCTTGATACCTACTGTTCTGAATTGCACCACACTTTTTAAGGTGAGGCTCTCCCTACCTGTTAGTAAGTAATTATCTCTTCTTTGCTGCAGGCTGAAACTAAGCTTGCATGCCTCCAGCTGGCCAGACTTTTCCCTTTAAAATTCTTTCTGACTTTAGAAATTTTTGTACATTTGGGCCTCTAGGACATACAACCAGGTACACACTATCAGCAGTTGCCAGGGACCACAGCAGCCTGTGTGCTGCTCCTGCCATCACCACCCCTCCTCAGGAGCTGATGCGGGCTCCCAGTACCTTGTATTTTGATCCTGTCTTCCTCTCGAGGGGAATGTTGCCCACCACTAACACCTGTAATATGTATACCATGGTTATAGAAGATCAACACCCCTTATTGACACCAATATTTTTGTCATTCTTACTGCTGGACAGGACTTTTGGGATGACTGAGGGGCAGAAATCAGGAACTTTCCTGTCCACAAGTTCATCAAGAACTGAGATCCTCCAAAGTGCCTTATCTTTCAGTGATAGGTATGAGGAAATCACCCACTGAATTAAAGAAAATTTGGTGCAAAACATCAGTTCATCCTCAGGTGAATCCAAAGGCATGAAGGGTTTACACAGCAATTGGGCTCTACTGATTGGCATTGCAGTAAAATTATTAATAGATTATAGAACTGTCTGGACCCAGACATTATGAGAGTTAATGGTATCATAATCTGCCAGAAAAAAACTTTAAACATATCTGCAAACAAGTTTTCATTATGTGTTATATCTTCCATCTTTCCTTTCTCAGGTTGACTTGTGCCTATTTGAGTTGGTGATACATTTGGGTAAATGTCATTACATGGACTGAATTACTCCATCACTCAAGCTCAAACTGTTGATATATCCAAACAGAAAACTTCTGGCAGCCAATATCAAAATGTGTTCCCTTTTCCAAGGCAGAAACACACAGAATTCTCATTACCTGAGATCTTTCTTCATCCAGGTAATTCTTCCCTGTAAGTGTTGCAAATGTTCTTGCAGTACACGTCACAGCAGAGTGCTTGCAGGTGCCTTTCAGACAATTTCTCCATCAGAGCATGTCCCAGCCTCTCCACTGAAGCAGCATCTTCTGTGACAAATGAGTTGGGAGCCTGGGCTGAGCTTTTATGTCAATCTGACCCCTGCAAATCCACAAACAAAATGTTTGAGGTCTTCAATGTCTGCCAGGCCTGTTTACACATTGAAGTGCACTGCTCATCTATCAGTTGCATCATGCAGCTGTGGAGCCTTTGGGGTATGCCCAAATAAAATCACTGCTGGAGTGAGACTGGAGTACTCTTGGCACCCATGACAACATAGTCATGTCAAAAATTAAGAAGAACAGCTTGAAGTCTTTCCTTATTTTTCTTTTGGCTTTTAATTGCATATATGTTGGCTACCCCTCCTTTCCTTTTTTATCTGTCTACTGTTTCTCATAGAGTTATGACAAGGAGCAGGAGAAGGCATGACTCCCACAAACAGAGGACAGCCAGGAGTCTGGAGGATAGGCAGGGATGTGGGAATGGAGGCCTGGACATGTCAACAACTCTAATGTGGCAAGGTGTTTTGCTGGGTACAGCAGTGCCCTGTCACGGTGTTTAAACAGTACACAGCATTTACATCCAGTCTTGGCCTTTACTCTTGCATGAACAAATTTGATGAGGAAACTTACCTCAAAAGTGGAATCCCCTAGAAGTTTGAAAAGACTCAGACCTGGGTTTTGAAAAAAAGCAAAAATGGAAGTTTAAAATCCAACTTTGATATCCTGAATGCCCACACTTTGGGAAGTACTTGGATGCGGCAATATATTTTTCAGTTCAAATAAAATATTTTATAATTGTGGAAGCTCCAGTCTCAGGTACATTTGGGTTAGAACTTCTTAATGTAAACAAAGAACCTTCCTTCCTCTATTTCAATATTGAAGATGAAACAAGAGTATTTATTGTCCTCTCAATTACACATTGTATTCAATGATAGCAATAAGAATACATATGCATTTTAGAGAAAGTCCTTCAGGAAGGAATTTTTTGGATCATGGCTAAATGATGTGAGAACTTTTTATGGATGCCAAGATGCCCTTTCCTGTTTTATTCACATGAATGCTCAGTAGTAGAGACATCCAGTCCCAGTCTAGATGTTCTTTCAGTAAACTAAGAAAATAACACTAGTAAGGGACCTAGAGTCTTGCAGACACCAGAAATCTACAAAAATGCACACAGAAAAATCTTTCCTTTAATTTTTAAAACCACACCCTTTGGCTGGGAAATATACACAAGCATTTGTGTGTGTAAAACATCTGAAAGAACAGAGCAGATGTGACTGTTAATTCCCTATTTTTGAAAATGTTTTTCTGAACACTAAAGTGTGAGGCCATTTTCGTAGAAGTTCGTTTCTGCTTGAAAAAGACATCACAAGGTGGAACCTTCTGAAGACAGTATCTAGGCTAGCATCTGTATTAAAAAATAAATTATCATCTAATAAAGGCCTGTTACAGAGGAACAGGGGATAAGACTGAAAAGTGCAACAAGGCCTAAACAGTAAGATGGGGAAGCATAATGTAATCACTGACATTTATAAATATGTAATCCATGACTGGAAACATTTATATATTTTCATTTGTGTCAAGCATAATAGGATAAAAGCATATATACCTGAATGATTAATGAAGGCAGGGAAAAACAGAGAAATAGATAAAGGCAGGAGTCACTACCTTGCGAAACAAAATGTGGAAAAAAGTAACTCCTGTAATCTGAGTTTCCTATCAGTCACATTGACCCATAACAAACTTCTAAATTATGTCAGCCTTTAGAAATGCATTGCTTCACTCTCTAGGTAAATCAGTGATGTGTGAGTTCACTGAACACAATGCCTTTATAATAGCCATTAATTTTCTTGGAAAAATTACTCTATGTGCTCTGGAATGCACTGCATTCATTCTCCTCTAAAACTCCGTCTTTGTTCCGAGTAATTACCATCTGTTCCTCTTTTCTGAGATTCTGTGTCAGTGGCAAAGACTATTCTAGCTTCTGTACACAATATGAGCTAAGATAGTTAATATATATTTTCTATAAGCAATAAATAAATTTTATGCTGTAAAGTAGATATAATGTATTTCTGCTCATGCCAGTTGAAACAAAAGTAAGAACTGGAGACTATTTACAGGTCTTGCTGTGAGCAGCCCATACCTTCCACTTACAAGTATGTCAGGATTACAAAAAGTCCTTACAAAGTCAAGCTTTGCCATAAGAACAAAAGAAAAAAACCCTGTATCAACACATTTTTCTAACATAGGCAATTCATTAATGTAAATAGCATTCTTGTGTAAAAGAGTCAAGTTATATTTCACTCCTTCGCAAAAAGATTGCACACTTATTGAGAAAACTCCAAGATTGTACTTTAGTCTTTGAAACAACTCTTGGAATCTCTATTTTAACATAAATCAGATGGCTAAAGGGTCACACTGTAACAGTTTTGGGATAGAATGTTTTTTCTTCCCTGGCTTTCATTTAAACTCTTGCGAAACTTGCAAATTTGCAGAGTATTTAAAGGGATGAAAAAGCTTGACCAGCAGGTGGCTTCTGTCACAGGGTTCGTTGCTTAAAGGTTTACTTAGCTTGTTTTAACCCCAAATGGTACAGAAACAATGTGTCCTTATAACCCACATGCCATCAATTTAAAAGTAATCACTTCTCTACTGACTGACATATTTAGCCGAGCTTTGAGGAAAACATAACTCCCCTCAATGAGCCTCTTGCATCTCTGCTGATTCTAGAAGAGATTCTAACAGTTAAATAAAACATTTCAAGAATATCAACATATGCATTTTGAGGGAGTAGGCGGAAAGATTTCTCCCTTGAAGACAGCTGGCCAGTACTTTAAAAAAACCTCACCGGTTCCTCTATTGAATGAGCCAAGAACTTGTGTCAGTCTGGCATGTCAGGTAATTTTGGGGCCTGATTCAAAATGCACTGAAATAAATGGAAACAATCCAATAGAGAATTTCCCAGTTGGCTCAGTTAAGCCAGCCTAATCCTGTTACCTCACATCTACAATCTGTACTACACACACACACACACACACACACACACACACACACACACACACGAGAAAAGACAAGAAGGCAAAAACAAAAGACAGGGAACTGTCATACCTTTCAGTTGAAAAGATTTTATTTGTTCTTATAGGCATACTCATTTTATGCATACACAGGCCTAGAATTCCACATCTGCCCCATTTTGATGTATTGATGGACCCTGAATGCAATTCTGTCCCACATGAAGAAAAATGTTCCAGGGCCTTCTTCAGGATCTTCCCTGGCAACACTTACAAGTGTTTAGGAGAACTAAAATACTGCTCTTTGGATGAGGGCAACAATGAGTAGGATGGATAATATGCATGGGTTGGGAGATAATAGGTATTTGCCAGTGCACATAATTTCATTTATTTGTCCCAGCTTGACAATGAGAATATTTTCTTAACCTGATGCCAAACTATCAGCTTATCTTGGCTTTCCTTAGAATTGGGATCCGTATAATATATCTTTGGAGAAATACAACTGTAGATAAAAGAGTTTCTTGTTTTGTCCTTTTAATTACTATGAATGCATCAAGAGATTAAATATTGTGGAAAGAGAAAGGATATCCGTTAAAGAACAATGTTGGCACAGGAACTATCATCCATAAACCAGCCAGGAGCTTGGTCTGAAAGACATAATTCAAATAACCAAAGCAATGCTGTTCTGTAACTACTTTCCTGGGGCTGCATTATGGACTAGAAATCTAACCAATTTTAGGATACATTTATGAACAGCATTAGATGAAGTGGTTTAGGTAGCAGGGAACTTGAATCAATGACACAAGAAGTACTTTCCAATGCTGGATCATAAGATCATAAATTAAACTACCACTGCTCTATCGCTATTCTTCAAGTAGCAGTCCGAAGCAAGAAATTTTCATCTCTGTAGTCACTTCTCTCTTATCCAATATGTTATGAGATTGAGTTATCCTGGATTATGGTAGTGGAACATGCCAGCCAGGTCAGATTGAGGCTGAGTCTGGCAGAAACTTCTGTGTTGAGCTTTCTGCATTCATATTCCAAGCAAACAAATTCTGACAGACCAGAGCTGAGCCCTGGAGCTCCTGGCTGCTGGTGTTGGTTGTGTTCCTGAATATTCCAGGTTGCAGGGAAACTTAATGTGGGCAAAGCACTAAACAGTGTGAAATCGCTACCCCATATGATGCACTGTCATGATCAAAACACTGGGGAGTTTGCTGCAGAGACCTAGGCAGCTCTGATGGGCTGGGCTTATTAACTTTGGCTTAATGACAGCCATGCCAGACCTTGCTAACTTGATAAACAACAATCCACTTGTGACTATTTTTCCCTTTTCCACCTCTGAATTGCAGGATCTGCTTTTAGCCTGAAGCAGAGCTGGACCTGACCTGACTGTGTGCAGCTACTGGGCTGTAATAAACACTCTCAAAACACAGTCTGTTGCAAAAAGTTAGCACAGCCCCCAGCCTGGTCTGTCAAGCAGTAGAAAATCCTAAGGTCCTTTGCAGACTTTCCTGGCATCCAGTGAATCATGCTGGGAATAGATTATTTAACAGCCTACAGATAATGTGATTATTACATTGTGATATATTGATGATGCACGTTACATATATACTGCACAAAAAAAATTTAAAGCTGATTTTAAAGACATTCAGCTTCTAAGACACAACTTAAATTTGCCTTTTGGTGCTCCTGACCAGTGACAGAGTCTGTGTTTCTCTGCTCCACGTTGTTATTTTGACTTCTTCCATTTAGTATACAAGATAGATTGGTACATATTAGAGTGAGATATAATCAGTATACATGAACATCCAATATTTTTTTCATTCTCTCTCCCAGGGAAACGAAAATTAGAATTCTTTTAAAGCACTTTTTCCCCTCGATTTTTTTTATTAGTGATCAGTAAATCAGTATTTTCTTTATCTGTTTTGAGCAACAGCTGAACAATTTTGTCTCATATTTTATAAAAGTATTCAACCAAAAGAAAGATATACGTCACAGAAAATTTCACATATATGGTTTACATTTGCATCATTACAAATGTCTAACTATTAGAACATGGAATGCTCCAGAAAATCTGACACTCCTCCCATACCCTTTATCCCCTAGCTGCTCTCTCACTTTATTTCCAGTTAGTGTCGACAAAAACTTCAAGATAATGTCCTTGTCTCGGGAAACCCTTTTACTGTTTTTAAAAGTCTTTTCTATAAAGCAGTAAGAAAACTTAATTTTAAAAGTATTTTCCTGGAAAAAACTTTTTCTTTCCCATAGCCAGTTCCTCCTCATAGTGCCTGGAAACATTGAGAGCCCTGGCCCTAGGACCAGAAGACAGATACTGGAAGCCCACAAACTCCCAGCCCTTCCATATGGCAGAATTGCTTGTGAAATCTGAATCCTGGAAATTCAGAGTTCCTGAACATGATCTGACAAAAGAAATAGTTTTACTGGCAGAAATCCTTGCTGGCCTTATTTTTACTGGCAATTCAAGGCACTGGTCTGAATTGTCCAGGACAGCAGGTGACTGGATATTATCTCTCCAGTCAAGACACGTAAAGCTGGCTGTTCATGAGATTTGAACTGAAGAGTAGGTCCATATTTCTCTCCTTGGGAAAGCAGGTGCTTAAAGATATTTGACTGGAAATACTGGGCAAAGACAGTAGATGGACACACTCCTCCCTGAGGCTGGGCATCCTCTTCTGAATATATGAGTGCTACCTTCAGCAAACATTCTCAGTCCTAGATCACAGACCTAATTTCTCTCAGAATCTCAAGGGTTTCAGCCTCAGAGCTCCTGCTTCCCAGAGGAGTACCTCTAGGCTGTACTCAGGAATGTAGAGCAAGGGCAGACTCCAGTGACTGATATGAAAGAAATAAACTGTGAGGTGAGAAAGGAATGGGGTTCTTCTGCACAATGAATAAAAGGAGAATGGTGGCTGTAACTACCTGGTACTACTGTCCCAGGTGGGTCTTGTGCCACCCCATCATTTGACGCAATTGCTTTCAGCCGGGGCAGGTCTGAAAGCCCTGAATGTATCTCCAAGATTGATTAATGGTAGGTGCTATTCTCACGGAGGTAAGCTTTACAGAATCAGATTCAATTAGGATGGAAAAGAGCTCTGATATCATCAAGTCCAATCTGTAACTTAACACCATATGTCAACTAGACCATGGCACTGATGTCATGTCCAGTCTTTCCTTAAACATCTCCAGAGACGGTGACTCCACCACCTCCCAGGGCAGTCCATTCCAATGTCTATTCAGCCTTTCCGTGAAGAAATCCCTCCTAATGTTTAACCTAAATCTTTCCTGTCACAGCTTGGGGCTGTGTCCTCTTGTCCTGTGACTGGTTGTCTGGGAGAAGAGGCCAACCTCCAACTGGATGCAACTTCCTTTCAGGTAGTTGTAGAGATTGACAAGATCACCCCTGAGCTTCCTCTTCTCCAGACTAAACAATCCCAGCTGCCTCATAAGGTTTGTGTTCCACACCTTTCATCAGCTTCATTGTCTTTCTCTGGACCTGCTCCAGCACTTCAAATTCCTTCCTGAACTGAGGAGCCCAGAACTGGATACAGTACTTAAAGTATGGCCTCACCAGTGCCAAGTACTGGGGGACAATCGCTGCTCTAGTCCTCCTGGCCACACTATTTCTGATACAGGTCAGGATGTCATTGGCCACCTTGGCCATCTGGGCACACTGTTGGCTCACGTTCAGCCACTGCTGACCAACAACACCCTCATGTCTTTATCCACTGGGGTGCTTTCCATACACTCTGCCTCCAGCCTGTAGCACTACATGGGGTTATTGTGGCCAAAGCATAGGACCTGGCACTTGGTGAACCTTTAGCTAAACTGAGTCCCAAAAGCAAACTTCAGGGCTACATTAGGACAAGATTTGCAAAAGATGCCTCCATGTTTTCATCTGGCTAGAGTCCTCCATTAGGTAAATAATAGGTTAGGGAAGCTAAAAGTCTCTAAACAAACCTGACAGGTTTTTATACGTTTCCACAAGGAGGAATTTTAACATGTGTGTCTAACTGGCTTCATCTTTGGTAACTCACGAAAAATGATAGGTAGATGGTTAACAGTCCATGCCAGAATCAACATTCTTTGTTTTCCTAGAAGCAGAAGATTTAAAGATTTTCCCATCAGATGGATTTATGCAAGGATTTATGTATCCTGAAAAAGTTGGCTTAACCTGTATTATTCCTTTGTCTTCTGCACATTTTATTTTTAACTAACTGTGCGCAGTTTTTTCTATGAAAATGGTAAACCCTTCTCCATGATATCCATGAAACCACAATGTAAGTCTGCTAATTATATTTTCCTTTTATTTAATATTATTTGCAGACTTGTTATAATACTTATCACTGAAAAGCTGATAATTGACATAAACTGCATACAGTAGTAATAATATTACTATTGCGTACAGTAGTAATAATGTTTTGGTCAGTAATGAAACTCAGTTGCACAAAATCCACACATTTCAGAGCTCTAGAAATTGTTATTCAAACTAGTTTCCTTTCTCTGGCAGCTGTTTCAGTTTTCCTTCACCTGAATAACAATGACCCGGAGAGCATGGCTCTTGGCATATTTTGGTATAAATGACATGCAAATTATGGCTCAACCTATTTCTTTGTAACAGAATTAGTTTTCTCATCCCTTCTGAAACATTTGAAAAGGAGATAAAACCTTTAAAAACCTTACAAATGGTGGCAATAAGAAAATGTAAGTCCATGAGGGCATTGCTTTGTCATGCAAAGATTGACTGGTCAGAAGTTTATCACAATATCAATAATAAAAGAGAGGAGTTGCAGATAGAATAGGAAAAAAATCTTATTTTGATGAATAAGCATCCAACTGGGATGTTGTCAGATCAGCTGACCCTCCTGTAATTCAGCTGATGACACTTAGAAAACTGATGGAAATAATTTCCAAGCTACTAGAAATTTGTCTTTGAGAGTGCACAAATAGTGAAGTTCTAAGAGGCTGGAAAATGGCAGATATAGAGCCTATCTTCAGAAATTGGAAAAAGAAAGAGTCAGGGACTTGCAGAGAAATCATCTTAACTTCAGTTCCTGGAAACATACTGGAACAATAACATACTGGAACAGCTAAACTATTTTTAAGCACTTGGAAGATAACAGGGAGGTAAGTAACAGCCAACATGGATTTGTTGAGTGTAAACCTCTCCCAACTAACTTTGTTTCTACTTATGATGGAGTAGGAGGGCTTGTGGACAAAAGAAAGTCAAGAGATGCCAGATATCTCTTGACTTTAGTCAGAATTCTGACAGTTTCTAGCATAACATTTTCATAAGCAATGCTACGAAACATGGTCTTAGCAAAATATAGTCAGCTGAATGCAAGACCAATAAGATAAGTTGGGTTTGTATTTGTCTATGTGTGAAGATTGGGATAGAGAGTGATATTATTCTTTTTATGGCTAGCACCAAGTTGGGATGATCCTCAAGCACACTAGAAGGAATAGTACAACCATCACAAACTGGAAACATGGCCCAAAAAATAGGATGCAAGTCATTAAACATACTCAGGCATGAAGAATAGTCTTTTTTAAATAAACTGATCAACAGATTGAGTGGCAATTCTTCGTGAACAGCTCAGAAGATTGTAATATGTCACAAACTGTGCAAGATACAATGTTTTCATGTAGCTGGGAAAAGAGGCACATATTCTGAGGTGTATAAACAGAAGTTTCATCTATAAGGCGTGTCTACTCAATATGATAATGCCACATCAGGACCACAATGGTATATTTTCAAGGTCTTTTTTCAAGGGATGTGTAGAATATTTGGAAAAAGTACAAAGTGCAAGAATGCTCAGAATTCTAGAAATTATTATTTATCAAAAAAATATGCCAAAGGAATTTGGAGTGTTTAGACTGAAGAAGGAGTGGCTGGAGTGGGTGATAACACTCTTCAAATATGTAAAAGGTAATCAATAGAACAAACTCTTCCACCTTTAACAGGCTGGGATTGTAGACACTGCACCTCCATCCCAAGTGGCAAAACACTGTCAGCGAACAGAATGGGGACTGGAACAGGCTGTCTGATGTCACTGTGGACTCTGACACTGGATATTTGGGAGACCAGCATTAGATAATCATCTGTCAAGAATGGTTTGGATATAGCCAGTCTTCTTGTGGAGAAAGATTTGGTGACTTTGTGATTTGGTTCCTTTCTCTCTGTTTCCTATGGGCTATGATAAACATAAGCTAACAATAAAACTGTGGGTTTGGCCCTTTAAATTCAGTATGTGGAAAGTTCTTCTGAAACTGGAGATTTTCGCAGTATCATATTGCTAAAGAGACCACATCTCAGGCAAAGGAAATGGGGCAGTTGAAAACATCCAAAATGTCTTCAGTGCCTGCTGTGTTAAAATGAGAAAGAAAACAAAATGTTCTCAAAATATAGAGTATAGCACATAGCTTGGTTAGTTCATTTGGGTGTGGCTTTCAACAACCATATACTTAGTGGAAGTTTCTTATAAACTTCAGGGAGTTTATTAGCCATCATTGATGATTGGACTGTGTTATTGAGGTAACATCCTGCAGTAAAGAGTCACCCTACCAAAATCATAACCCAGCACAAATAATGAGAAGCAATACCAATAGTCCACCTCCAGCTCAAATTTTTCACTCAATTTTTAAAATATATTTTTACAATTTCCTAATTACAGAACAGAGTTTTTAGTAATTATTACATCTTTTATTGCCTTTTTAAGGTTTTACTGAAGTTTATAATGCAGCACAACACATCAGTGCAATTACTGCATTTAGTCTTCAGAAGGAGATCAGTGCCCTGTTAGCAAAGGATGTTCTGGGACCCGTGTCTGTGAAATCACCAAACCCATGGCACATGTGCCCTGTAACAGCACTGGGAGGCCGTAGTGGGAGACTCTCTGCTGTGGAACAGAGCTCCCTGTCTGCCCATCTGACCTGCTGCCTATGGAGTTTCGCTGCATACCAGAAACTTGGATCAGGAATGTTTTGCAGAGGCTGATGAGCATTGTCAAATCCCTGGGACTGCTCTTCCATGCTGCTTTTCCACAGGTGCAACAATGATATTGTCAGAGGCAACCTGGGGCATATCAAGTGTGATTACATGGCTCCAGATGTAATGGTCAGGGTTAAGGGGGGCCAGGTGCTGTCTTGCCAACCTTGCAGATTCTCGAGGACGACTGGATGGATCCTGTAAGTAACAACTGGTTTTGCTGCTGGTGTTAACAACAAGGATTCATGTAACCACAGGACCTCCCTTGAGGACATTGCTTGTTTGGTGTCTATCTGACTTAGTGAAGCAACAGGCTCTAACTTTGGTGAAGAAAGCTTTAAATTAAGAGTGACAGGGAAGAAGATTGACAAGCCATTGACCAGAGGAAATAAAGACCCAGCATATACTCCACACCAGATGAACAAAGGCACAAAAGTGAATCTTTTTTGAGGAACAACACGTATATCTATAGGGTGCTGAAGGTAAGGTTCTCAAACTTGGAAGTGTTTGGGTAAGGGTAGGGGCGGGGTGAACTGGATAGCCAATGGGGAACAACTCATTAAATGACAGGTAAACTAACCAAATAGGAAACCAGGGATTTGGGCAGAGGCTGAAAAGGATAGGAAGGGAAGAAGCAACCTGGACTCGCCAGGGCAATCCCCTAGTGGGTCCTGGATGCTCCTGTGTGGCAGTGGCACCAGTGGTGGCTGCATCGTTAGCCCGAGGCAGTGACAGTTCTCAGGTGGGGCCATCCCATCCTGGGAAACGGCCCCCGCACCTCAGTGACATGGTGACTAACGGGGGACAAAGCTATAAGGAGAATAAGTGTGAGGGGATAACAACCACACAAGGGGATACAGAACACTATCCGAACCAAAACCCGTACAGTAAAATGCATAACTTTTAAGCTTTAACAACAAAAGTCTCTCATATATGTAACTGGCCTGGTCCGAGCTGCTCCCCAGTGCTGTCCTCCTCGGAGATCCATTTTCTGAACTGCTCTTTCCATTCCTCATATGTTAATTGTTCTCCCACAGTAGAGGATGGTCAACAACAAAGCAAGGAAGCGGTTGATTGTTAGGCAAGCAAAGGATATGGTGTGATATGAAGATGACAGGGCACAAGCATTCCAGGATGTTTCTGGAGTGCATTGACGACAGCTTCCTGCCTCATGTGATCAAGGAACCAACATAAGTACATGGTCTGCTGTACTTGGAAACAAAGAACTGCTTGAGAATGTGGAAACTGGGGTCAATCTCAACTGCAGTGAGCATAAAGTGGTGCAGTTCAGGTTACAAACAGAACAGGACAAAAAACAGGGTCACAGTCCTGAACTTCAGGAGAACAAACTTTGACCTGTTCAGGTACCTGCTTGGAAGAATCCTCTTCTTTGATGAGAAGAGGGGTCACGGTGAGCTGATTCATATTCAAGAATTACCTTCTTCAAGATCAAGAAACATCCATCGCCATGTACTGGCAATTAAGCAAAGACAGCAGGTGGCCTGCGTGGCTGAGCCAGATGGCCTTTGTAAAACTCAAATACCAAAAGGGAGATGTGAAGCAGGGCAGAAAAGCATACAGAGTCACTGTTCAAACGTACAAGGAGAGAGCTCAAAAAAGTCAAAATCCACCTGAAGTAGTAAACTTAGAGCTCTTTTAAAGGTAAGTTGTCGATTAGGCACAACCTTTCAGCTCTGAAAAGACTTACTTCTAATCTCAAGGATTATGTCAACTAATTTGTGACATGTAAAAATTTCAAAATCTATGAAGTATCACTTCACAACAGGATGATACTAAGTTTTAACTTTGTGTGTGTGAGTACATTTCTTTTGGATGTCTCCATGGAAATTAGTTACCATGTAAACACCTTTCTTTTAGTATATGTGGTAGTTTTGACTTTACTTTTAGCTAGGCCTTAGCAGGCCCAAAGGATGTGACATAGATCAGAAGGGACAAGCATCGCCTGACTTAAGCAACCAAAGAGGTATTTCATATCATCTGACATAATCAAGAAATGTCAAGGAGTATAAAAAGAGAGAGAGGTGGAGCTTCTGCCTCTTTTAGTCTTTGCCTTAGTCCCAGAAGGACACACCATGCTGTCTCAGGAGGGATGGGAGGACCAGGACCAGAGCATCGGCTTACCACCATGTTATCTTAGGGAAGTAAAATGTTTGTTCTTAGCCCTTCTCTCTGCTTGGGTCTGTCTCTGGGGAATTGAGTTCTCCAGAGTGATTTGTAGTTAGTATAGTGAGATTTGTGTTTGATGAGTGGGGAGTTATTTTTTGTTATATCTAAATTTTTAAGTGTGTGTTATATTGTAGTTTTCTTTTCATTTTCTCTTTTCTATATAAATATATATAATTAGTTTGGGTTTAAACCTGTTCTGAGTTTTGAAGTTTCTTTTTCCTTTCTCCCTTTTCTCAGAGGGAGGGGAGAAGGCTTTGACTCTGTTTTGGGCAGTTGACATTTTGCCAGCTCAAATCAAGACAGTACATAAGTACAATTCGTGCTCCATAACTCAGCTAGTCCATAGTACTCAATGTTCAGTAGGAAATGCCATGCAGGATCTGTAACTTATTTATCATGGAGCCCTGTAGTGTTTCTATACAATAGCAGCAGTGGATTGTATTATGTCATCAGTAAATCATTGTTCTACTATTTATTGTCTTCAGTTTGCTAAATATGACTCACTGAGTCATCAGTGAAAACTCAGGATTTACAAACTGCTTATTATGAGATCAGACAATATTTTCTGGGTCATCACAGAAGCATTATTTTAAATTTATGGGTGGTTGTAAATAGCTTTGTTTAAGTCTTCCTCATCATTTGCAAGGCAGATTTTCTGAGGACTTTCAATTTTGACTTCTAATAAGAGTATATGAGTATTACTTTAAAATTTTTTGTTTCCTTTCTTGAATTCAAAGTCATTCTTCCACGAGCAGTCAACAAAGCACTTTCCACTGATCTTTCTTATGTGACATCAGCAAATGATTTAACAAACCTGTTTGGAGCTGGATTATAGAACATGTATTCTGTGAGTTTCCACAGAATATTCTGAGCTGGAAAGGATCATAAGTCCAACTCTTAAAGGGATCAACCCCACAACCTTGCTGTTATTAGCACCATGCTTTAATCAACTGAGCTAATTCTGTAAATTTTATGCACAACAGATGTTTTGTGCATGCCTTTCTTTGGTGTTAGAGCATGTCACTTCTTTTAGTCATCTTCAGGATTCCTGGAATGACTCTTTAGACAGTACAGTTACTGAAGATATGTGTGATTGGAATATGGAAAAGCATGTAAATTTTTCCAGGAATCTCTCTGAGTACTGGTATTCGAAGTACTGTTATTCACGTTAGTCTCTACTTTGTCAATTACTCAGTTGCAGACATTCTTTGGTTAATTTGCACTGTGCTATTCACCAAGTATGTAAGTTCCAGTCTTGCTAGAACAATATTTTCCTTCTTTATTCTGTTGTTGTAGTTTGAGGGCTGTTTAGTGTGCTCCTCCTGCTATTCAGAGCCATAGCCTAAGTTGTGGCATCATTTCCATCTGCTAGCATGTCTGCCATTTTCCTGTGGAACACTTCTGGTTCATCTGAGATAGCACAAGAAATGCAGGTTTTATTCAATAATATCCAGCTTTCCTTAGTTCAGTAGTTAGTTAGTTTCCATGCTGGTAACACCAAGGTTGTGGGTTTGATCCCATATGGGCCATTTACTTAAGAGTTTGACTCGATGGTCCCTTCCAGCTAAGAATATTTTGGGACTCTGTGAATATATTACACAGTAGTGATGTTAAAATATATAAATATATGAATTTGAAATGCAGTGTTTCCAAAAGAATAAGGATCAGATTTTGACAGAAGCTGAACAGAAGATAATGAACTGAGGCACATAAGCAGAACATTCTCCCTAGTGGGTGGAAAACATTTATAAGCTAAATGAGTCCCCGACTAATAAACTCAAGTACTAGTCTGTTCCTTAGAAGGGTTGTGAAGGGATATGTGGCAAAGACAGGCCATAACTTCTGCACAAACACAGATGTCTCTTGGCAAGGGCTGAAAGAGTCTCACAAGAACTGTGACTCATGTTTAAATAGGAGACCAGTCAGCAAGTCCAGAGGATCCAGTAGATATCATCATCATCATGGCTCGGCTTCGCGAACGAAGATTTGAGAAGGGCACTACCCACGCTTGCTGCAAGCGTGCTGGTGGCTAAAAAGGCCGATACAGGATAGGCAGATCCGGTCACAAAAGGCACAGCGGAATGCCTCCCTAGGTGACATTGGCAAGGAATGGTTCTTTCTGTGTTGTCTTTTCTCCTCAAGACTGACTCTCCGTGCATTCTCAAAGGAAGCAGCAGCGTCGTGAATGGTGTGTCTCCATGAATCCCGACTGGAGGCCAGAGTGGACCATTGGTGGGTGGCAGTCAATATGGCCAAGGCTGAGGTGTTGTTTCAGGGAGTCCGTGTATCTCTTCTTCGGGGCTCCTCTCTTGCGGCAGCCGGTGGCGAGTTCACCATAGAGCACAATCTTCGGAAGGTGGCGATCCTCCATCCTGGAGACGTGCCCTGCCCAGCGCAGCTGCGTTCTCATCAGTATGGCCTCAATACTGCTGACCCCTGCCTGTTCAAGAACAGACACATTGGTCACATAATCAGACCAGTGGATGTTTAGGATTGAATGGAGGCAGCACTGATGGAAGCGTTCGAGAAGCCGCAGGTGGTGGCAGTAGATGACCCAGGATTCAGACCCATATAAAAGAGTAGACAGTACAATTGCTCTGTAGAAACTGATCTTTGTACTTTTCTTCAGGTTTTTATTGGACCAGACTCTTTTATGGAGTTTTCTGAAGGCTTTGTATGCCTTTGCTAGCCTGTTGTCTATCTCTTTGTCAATCTTACCATCTGAGGAAATGATACTTCCCAGATAGGTGAACTGCTGGACTGACTCAAGCTCTGAATTGCCTATGGTGATGTGAGGATGATGGAAGACTTCCTGAGGTGCAGGTTGGTAGAGAACTTCCGTCTTCTTCAGGCTGACTTCCAGCCCAAAAAGCTCAGCAGCCTCTGCAAAGCAGGATGTTAAGCGCTGCAGAGCTGCTTCTGTGTGAGCAACGAGGGCGGCATCATCAGCAAAAAGCAGCTCATGGACAAGGTGATTTAGGGTCTTGGTGTGGGCCTTCAGTCGCCTTAGGTTGAATAGGCTTCCATCGGTACGATATTGGATGTAGATGCCGTTTTCTTCATTGAGGTCTGCTGTGGCTCTTTGGAGCATCATGCTGGAGAAGATTGTGAATAGAGTTGGTGCAAGAACGCAACCTTTTTTCACACCATTGGTTATTGGAAAGGGCTCAGAGAGTGCATCACCATATTTGACTTGTCCACACTGATCCTCATGTAGCAGGATGATAATTTTGAGGAACTTGGGGGGACATCCTAAACGTTCCAAGATCTGCCACAGGCCTTTTCTGCTCACAGTGTCGAAAGCTTTGGTGAGGTCAACGAAGGTTACATAGAGACCTTTGTTCTGTTCCCTACACTTCTCTTGCAGTTGTCTGACAACAAACACCATGTCTGTGGTGCTCCTATTGGCTCTGAAACCACACTGGCTTTCAGGTAGAAGATCTTCTGCAATAGTGGGTACTAATCTGTTCAGAAGTATTCTTGCAAGGATTTTACCAGCAATGGAGAGCAAAGTAATACCTCGGTAATTTGAGCAGTCTGATTTTTCTTCTTTCTTCTTGTACAGGGTGATGATGACTGCATCACAGAGATCTGGTGGTAGTTCCCCTTGTTCCCAGCAATGCACAACAAGCTCGTGGAATTTGGCATGGAGTGCTTGACCTCCATGGTTCCAGATTTCAGGTGGAATTCCATCAACCCCAGCTGCCTTGCCAGTTTTCACCTGTTGTATGGCCTTGAGTATCTCTCCCATAGTAGGGGCTGCATCCAATTAATGTTTCACCGGTTGTTGTGTAATGTGCTGAATTGCTGAGCCTTGAACTACACGGTTGGCACTGAAGAGAGTCTGAAAGTGCTCAGACTATCGGTTCAGGATGGAGGTTTTATCTGTTAGAAACAGTTGACCATCTGCACTGAGTAGGGGGCTTTGAACCTGGTGTGTGGGTCCGTACACTGCTTTCAGGGCCTCATAGAATCCTCTTTGGTCACCCAAATCTGTGCATAGTTGTGTCTTTTCTGCTAAGTCGAGCCACCATTTGTTCTGGATGTCTCGAAGTTTCTGTTGGAGCTTACTGCATGCAAGACGAAAGGCGGCTTTTTTTATATGGCAAGATGGCTGAGCAAGGTGTGCTTGGTGAGCAGTTCTCTTCCTCTTCAGCAATTCCTGGATCTCTTGATTGTTCTCATCAAACCAGTCTTTGTTTTTCTTGGAGGAGAATCCCAGGGACTCTTCAGAGGACTGCAGGATGCAACTTTTAATATGTTGCCAAAGCACTTCAGGAGAGGGATCTATGGGATTATCTTTAAGTCTAGTTTGAAGGTTTCCCTGAAAGCTGTCTCTCACTGTGGTTGTTTGAAGATTGCTGACTTGGAGCCTCCTCCTTGGAATACCGCCCCTCTTAGGTTTGGGCTTGAAGTGGAGGTTAAGTTTGCAGCGCACAAGGCGGTGGTCTGTTTGACATTCTGCACTTGGTATCACTCGAGTATGATGGACATCACTGACATTTGTCTGTTGTACTAAGATATAGTCAATGAGGTGCCAGTGCTTGGATCGAGGATGCATCCAGGTTGTCTTCAGGCTGTCTTTCTGTTGAAAGATAGTGTTGGTGATGGTGAGCTTCCGTTCTGCACAAAACTCTAGCAGGAGGCGTCCGTTGTTGTTGCAGTTTCCAACGCCATGCTTGCCCAGGACTCCTTTCCAGGCTTCAGAATTCTTACCTACTCTGGCATTGAAGTCACCAAGGATTATGATCTTATAATCTGCAAAACATTTTGGTAGATATAATCGCAGAATAAAATGTGAAAACAATTAGTAAGGAAACTGCTTGAGATGCAAAGTAATAAGACAATATGTGATGGACACCAGGAGACTTGCTGTGTAGTCAGGATATTTAAGAATTAGACCACTTAACCTTGATAACACATACAGACTCTAAATCTTGACCTGTATGGTTCAAAATCTTGTCCCTGTGCTGCAACAGCTATATGAATATTATTTGTTTTCTTGGAGTTTCTACTGTGTTCAATATTAAACCCAGACCCTCATCCACTGAAGCAGCTTTAATCACCACAGCCTCATTAAATTACAAGTGAGAATCCAGCCAATAACACTTAAGCAGAATAAAGCAGTTATCATGTTTGTCACACACAGATGCCTGAAAGAACATAACATGCCTTTCCTTTCTTTAAAAAAATGTTCTAAGATATAAATAGTATTGAAACATCTATTACAGTTCTTCCTCTTAATTAGCTATCAGTATTGGTCATTGCGTGTCGCTGAAGTTATAGTGTGACTGGTGAGCATGCCAGTGACCAATATCATCTTTAATTTTAATGCACTAGACAGCCATACTTGCCCTCACCAGTACTGTTATCATGCAGGTATACTGGTAGGATTTCTGGGGACATTTCCTATATTGATGTGCTTAACCACTCCATTGCTTTCCCAGCAGACAGTGGGGGAGTTGCTGTGTTGAAATGCTAGGATGTAGCATTTGCTTGTTTAATGCATCCACATTAAAACAAGAAAGTATTATTACCAGTCTTTCCAAAATAACAGAAATAGACTTGTCCATTTAGCCTGATTTAAATTATCATTTCAGTGAGAAATTTGTTTATATAGCAAAAGCAAGGCTGAGGAGTAAAACTAGAGCAAGAGCGCAGACTATTCCTGCCATGAAGACATAACCAAGACAATAGAAACCTGTAAAATGATTGCAGATAACAATAATTTTCTTTTATTTTTATATCCAAACTCTAGACTAACTTCATTCCAGCCCAGAAAGCACAGAATGCCATTGTTTAAGCTGTCTTGGATCTCTTTGGGCTACAATAGCCACATATATTTACAAGTAGTATAGCCATGAGTCTACTTTCTACCTTTGCCTACCATTGGGATGTCACTTTGAAAATAAGTTGTCAGTCAGGCTGAGCTTTTGAAGATGGTTTTGTTTCTTTAGTCTTTGAATATGAACTACTGATATATAGTTGGCTAGATGCACACACATGATACAAGCCAAAAAACCCCAACAAAACAAAAAAACCCAACAAAACAAAACAGCATTTTCAGCAGTCTGAAATAACTATACAGTTATATATAGGGAATGACTTTAATTCGTTACCCACTGTATAGGCTAGTGCATGCACAGCCACTGTCGCTTCTTTTCTTTGTCTCCTAAACACAGATTTCCAGACATCCACAAAACAGTGAAACGCTTAGGAATGTGTCCATTTGCATTACTCCTGGCTGCCTAAGCCTGAAAGGGCAATCTTGTACCTAGTCCATGAGGATCAGAGCAAAAAGGTTAGCAAAGGAAATGCTTGGCAGTTATTTCAAACTGTCAGCATTTGGAGAAATAGTATGTCTGGATAAATAGGGTATTTTCAGGGAAGAATCCACATATGTCGACTTTTCTGTTGACCTGCTGGGTAGTTTTCAGGACGTTCTTTCAGTTCTCTGTGATATATTTGCTCCATCTGTATATTGGGATTAAAATGTCTCTCCAGAGTGCTTTAAGATTGATGAGAGCTATAAAGATGATTTTCACAGTGCTTACCCATGAAAGATACATTGTAGGCAAAGAAAGATGCCTGAAGCTTCCAGTGATGCCATGCTAATCAAGGGTCTGTTCCATGACACAGTTTGTTTCATGGGTTCTTAACAAAATTCAATCTACCTGACAGCTGAATGTGTTGACCCTATGAAAACAGGTTTTTCTTTTTTCCACTTATGGTGTCATTGCTTGAGTTTTCTTTAATAACATGAAGTTATGGAAGTATAAAAAATATATCCTAGCAATTAATCTCAACAAGACCTCCAGATAGTGCTAAGATCAGTTTGTAGCAGTCTCTTAATTTCAAATTATGACAAGACCATGCTATTGATATGTTATCAAAAGACAGATGCACATAACTTAGAAGGTGAGTATGTTTTAATAAAATCTGGTACATACCATGAGTTTTCAAAAATTACTTGTCAGAAACTTGGTGGGTATCAACACGAAATACAACAGTTCGCAATCAAGAGGTACCTTGGTGCTCTTTAATAGTGTTCCTTTAGCAGAAAGAAACTTTATTTAAGAGTCAAACAAAAAGTATTTTTTAATACCACAAGGATGGCCCAAAACCAATAAGGTGCTTAAATGTGGTACGAAGGGCCAGACACAGATTTATGCTAAGCACTAAGAGAAACTCTCATCCATTAATGTCAGCCAGTGCTCGCACAGACTGGATCACTGGACAGGAGAACAGCTACAGAGTTTTCCTGTTTATGCACAGCTGCATCCAGCCTTTCTGGATAACCACTCTGATTTATAAAGTGTAGCTCTTCCCTATTAATTTAATGCTACATCATGTTATTCCAGCCAGTTTGCTTTTTCAGTTCTACTGGTGTACTAGTGCAGAAGTGAAACAACGCACCTCAAATGCTGGTAGTAATGGGGTAACTGAACAGGTTTACTTTAGACTAACAAAAACATGAAGCATTTAAGATATCCCTGGGTAAGTGAATACAGGATATTATTATAAAGTGGCCATTCATTAGAAGAGAAAACTAAATTCAATTACCTAGCCACCCATATCCTGTTCAAGGTTACTCTGAGACAAGAATCAAGGCCAAAAATTTTACCAAATAGGTAAAATAAATATATCTCTTAAAAGAGTTCTCAAAATTCTCAAAATGTGTCTCAAACAAAGCATTTCACATACCCTTGTTCCATCATTCATTCCAAACAAAATGAATATGTATAACATTTAAGCCCTGACAATTACTGCTTAGGCATGGAACCCTGGCTTATTAGTCTGTGATTTCAGTTGGGGTAAGGTTTAACCCCATATTCTTTTCAATCCAAGATATACCACAGAGCTTTCATAAAAACAACAACAACCCAAACCAACCAACCAACCAAAAACCCAGAGACTTTACTGCACTATAGGCATTAAAAGTGCCTTTCAATATTTAAATTTTCCCATGTTAAGTAGAATATTTCTGCCCACATTTGCTGAAGTACACATAAAATTGATTAATAGAAAGAGTGGTTATTTTTAAAAATCTAGCTCTAACTGGAAGATACCACTTCATATTATTTGACTGAAATTTCAGCAGCAAATGATGAGGCTTCTGTAATGGAGTAGTATCAAATGTATGCTTTGTAGATCTGTCAACAAAATATGGTTTTAATAATTAAATAATGAGCAGACAATTATACTATATTTGGGCATAATGCTCCCAAGTGTTCAGTTTCTTAGTCTCTCACATAGGATCTCCAGACCTTCAGAACGCCATGCAAAACTTGAGAGAAGTTAAAATTAGAAGAAGAAAACTCAATGTATTTTCTAGGAATACAAGGCCATATGTGGGATGCTGGTGTGGAGCGATGATCTTAACAGAAAGAGGTTATAGATCTAAATGCCCTAATGCAAGTAGTGTGCAGAGGCACCAAAGTGGGTGTTAGATGGCACCAAGCAAAAACTGATCTGCCTGAGCAGACTGAGCACAGCACCCTACGAGCTCAGCCTGACTGAATTGTCCTGGAGTTGACAAATTGCTGCTAGTTTACAGACTGCAGGACTGCAGTTTGAGACTGGATGGAGACTCCACAACCTCTCTGGGAACCCTGTTCCAGTGCTTAGTCAGCTTCACATTAAAAAGAAAAAAACCTTTTCTACACTTAAATGGAATTTCCTGTATTTCAGTTAGATCCCAAAGCCTCTTTTCCTGTCACTGGAAGTCCCAGAGAAGATTCTGGCTTCATTTTCTTTACCGCTCTCTAACATCACATTCACAAGACCCACCTGAGCCTTCTCTTCTCCAGGCAGAACAACCACAGCTCTCTCCACCTCTCCTGTATGACATATCTCTGCATAGCACTGCCTTGTACTCCATACCATAGCTGTGCCCTGAAGGAGATTTTTTTAAATTGCATCTTACAAGAATCTTAATTTTGCAGCCATATATGTCCTGATTGCTAGGATCCAAGTACAATAGTATCATAAATCCATTTTCTTAAAATATCAGGAGAACATTATGTGAACAGGAAGTACAAGTTCAGGGCTCTTGTATCTCACAGACCAACATCAGGGGCTGCACTGGAAGTAAGTAATTTCCTGAGAAATGTATGCCTGAAGCTGAGGATCAGGTTTCATCCTGTGCACATCTGTAGACTCCTTAGTCCCATATGTAAGCAAGACCTTTTTTTTTCCCTTAACTGATGTCCTGAAAACTCCTTTTCTCTCCACCTTCTTCTTTCATTCTCTGGATTATGGGCTCTTTCTTCAAGCCATGTCTGGCTATGTCTTCTGGATTGAGTTCAGAGACTGGGAAATGAACCAGCTATGCTGGTTGGTTAAATCTTTATTGTTCTCTCTTTTGGTTTCAAGTCCATGTTATAGAGGCCTTGAAATGCATTATAAGCATATGTACTGCATGTGAATGAATGAGGTTGGACAGGCACTTATCCAACAATGACTGTGCCTAAATGCAATTCTGACCCTAACCACTTCACTACAATGCTGTAACAGAGCAGCATCCTGTTGGCACAGCGCCATAACTTAAAAAAAAGCATTGAGTGTGGTTTCAGCTCCTGAGGATTTAGTTTCTACCAGCCTTTAGTCACTAGATGTCAGGGCTTTCTCTAGCAGTATCCATCCTAATCAGAATCTTGGGCTTCTGTAGTTCAATAAACTGCAAGCATTTCTTGTCAGCTCCAAATAAATGCACAGGGTATGCTGATAAATATTACCAATGTAAAGCTAAAGTAATGATTTTTGAGTATGTGAGTATGTGACAAAAAGTTGGATTCTTCACAAAAAACAAATCACTTTCAAGCACAGTGCTTAATGAACTGACTAAAGAAAATAATTGAAAATATTGATCTCTGCAGTGGCATGCCTCAGTAATTGTAGTGGCTCCACAATTTACCACTGTGCTGCCCGAGCCAAGCACCCATAATTTGTCTACCTCTTTAAGATTATGAGACCTTCACTCTGTAGCCCTGAGTTTCCTCAGAATTTAGAAAGATAACAGCTAGGTCCTCACTGTCTTGTGTGGAGTGTACTCTGGTATGTTCAGATGAGTAAAGCTAGCAAAAAACAGAGCAAGGACCATTCTCCAGCCATAAGGCCAGTAGCCCAACCTGTCACCTGTCCCTAAATCAACACCTTTTTCCTCTCCCAAACCAGGGAGTCTGCATCTAAAACACCCTGGGAATAGAGCCTGGCAGGGGATATACAACCATTCTGGGAGAGGGCCAATGGCACCGAGAGGGCATCATGCAGGGTATTACGCTGTAGGGTCAACCATGTTCTGGGATGTAAGTCTGTGCCTTGAGTTTACCCAATTAGCTACTAACACGTGCCATGACATGTCTGGTGGAACAGCCTGGCCATGACAGTCTGGAGACTGATGTGAGGGATGTGTCATGCTGACCTCGCACATTTCAGAGTACCCTTTGGAGACAAGTGTACCCATTGAGGGGCTAACTCATAGCCCACCTGGTGAATGCATTTTAAGTTGTCAGTCATGGTGCTGGGTGTCTTCCTGGTCTCTGCACAGATAGCCTGTGTTTATGTCTCCATCCTGGCTCAAGGGTGCACAAAGTGTGTTCCATGGTACTTCAGGCAGGGCGCTATCCCTCAGTAATCCTGTTTTCTTCAGTGTCTGCTGTCACTGAGTAGGGTTGAGCTGTTCTTTGAAATATACATAATTCATCTGTTAAGGTCAGTGAGCTCTGTCTGTATGTCAGTAACTTCTAATCCTACTTTGGAATGTTGACCCTTCTGTCCCTTGATTGCTCCTATCTTTTTATTACCATGTGCAGTTGGATTTATGTTTTAATCATAGACACAACCTACACAGATGTATTTCCCATTAATATATTTTAATTGCTCCAATCATTATTAAATTTTATAGCCATAGTATCGTTTGAGTTTCACACCTATTCAAGCTTACAATTCCTTTCACAAAACACATTATTAAGCTCCAGTTATTCTAGAATGAATTGTACATTTGTTGAGAAGAGATTGGAATATAACCCCAAATTAATTTCATGCAGGCTAATAAACAAGTGACACAATTCTGCATTAATCATGACTGAAGCAAAGCCCTTGACTGAGTTGTAGAAGCTTCCAAAGGCTGGTGCAATTCCCAAAAGTAATTCAGAGTCTAAAAACTTGTAGGCTTCATATTCTTGTGTATTTTTTTACATACACACACATATGCACGTATTCCTACCTATGTATATACAAGCTGTATACATCTTCAACATTAATATATATTACTTTCTCTTGTGTTAAATCATTTGAAGACTAACTCTTTTCTTGACATAATAAGACATAAATGCAAATGGTAGAATAGGAGATGAATGCTACTATAGAAAGGAGTATTATGGATTTTAAAAACACAAACCAGAAATTTTATAATTGACAGGTACGTTTTAAAAAGTCTCTGAAATGTGGGACTGGAAATGCAGCCATCAGGCCTTATGGGACTGTCATCACTAGGCTTCCCTTCCCTCTCTAGCACATGTGGTCCTAATTGCTGTGTTGGCTAGACCGTGAAGCTGGATTCTTCAGGAACTGGCTGTAACATTGGCAGACATTTACTCATCCACTGCTAACAGTTTTTAATGGAAAATCTGTATCCATTCATGCTAGAAAAATGCTTATGTTAAAACAGAGGAAAATTAAATAGAGAAAACCAGATACCAGTAGCTTTTCCAGCTGCCAATAGTAGATATTCTACTACTTCATTAGCATTTATTGTATTAAATTTGAGGAAAAAACAGTCAATGTGATCAAACATTAAAAAATATTTTGCAGAATTGTACATATTTTTAACCATATTTTTGATTCTGCATGTGCTGCAAATTTGGGATTATACAGCATGTGATAGTAAATTCAAAAGTTGTTTATACCTGACTCAAATCTATGAGCAAGATACCCAGGAAGTAACTTTATCCTGGCAAAATTGCAGCTGCCACATAGGATGACTAAGGCACATCTCCTTAGAGAGATAAAAGCACTTCACTCATGATTGTTGCACATAACGTAAAGCTACGTGACCAGTGGAATAATAATTCCCAGAAGCCCCACTTTCCTCTTCCCTTACTATGATTTTTCCCACACTTTACAGCTCCAAACACTCTCCTGGTATTAAAAAATTCTTACATTGATTCTGCTTAGAAGGATACTTCTGCAACCGCAAGAAAATGGGGACCATGAAGGGAAGTCAGAAATCTTCCAGGTCTTGACTCACAGTGGTGTGAGAGGTAACACTCAAATGTCTGATATATAAAGATGCAGCAGAAGCTCAAGTCCTATAGGAGCAGAGGTTGAATCTATGGTCAAACATAACAGTAAGACTGGTACATAGTAAGTAAGAGTAATTAAACTGGTGCAGAAAACTCTGTGTGGGTGAAGGGAAACACAAGTAGCATATATTAAAAATGGTCACTGGGCTGAAACAGGTTTATAGCTGGAACTCCTCAAGAATCAGTCTCCAGGGCAATATTATTTCACATTTTCAATAATGAACTTGGCACGAGTAGTAAAAATCATCTAGCAAAATTTTTTGATGACACAAGTATCCTAAAATACAGGTAGATATTTATGTGATTTTCTGTATTAGGAGAGATCCTAAAGTCCATACAGTAAGGAATTACTGGAGAAGTATGCTATTTGATGAAAAAAAATCAGTTGAGAAAGTGTACAGAGAAGGACAATGAAGCTGATGAAGAATCTAGAACACAAGTCGTGGCTAAGGGAACTGGGGCTGTTAAGTCTGCAGAAAAGGAGGCTCAGTAGAGATGTTCTCACTCTCTACAACTACCTGAAAAGAGCCTGTAGCCAGGTGAGAGTTGGCCTCTTCTCCCAGGTGAACAGCAACAGGACAAGAGGAAATGGCCTCAAGTTGCCCCAGGGGAGGTTTAAGTTGTATATTATGAAAAAATTCTTCACTGAAATGGTGATCAGGCATTGGAATGAGCTGCCCAGGGAAGCAGTACAATCACCATGCCTGGAAATATTCAAAAGGCATGTGGATGTGACGCTTGGGGATATGGTTTATTGGTGAACATAGTGATGGGTTAACAGTTGGACTCAATGAACTGAGAGGTCTTTTCCACACTGAACAGTTCTATGATTTTATGAGTGGACAAGGGCTATTGGATTTTGCAACAGAGAGAAACTGTATTTACAACGGGATAGTAAAAGATATTTTTTGTACAACAGAAAAAAAAAAGTTTAGAATGGCCATGATTACTAGTGTACATTGGTACACAAATTCCAGGGAAGAAAGAAGACATTTAACTCAAAGGACATTATTGCAAATAAATGTAAGATGGTAAATTAGTGCTTTTTGATTAATGGAGAAAAAATATGTTTGGCAATCAAAGAAATGAGGTTCTGGAACTGTTCCCAGGCACATAGTCTCTTGGATAAAATAGCATTAAAATGTAGTTTGACTGATCTATGAAACAGATTAGAGACAGAGTTTGCAGCTATGTCAAAGTGCTCAATTCAATGAGCTAAAGTCTGCAGAGTCTTGGGAGCAGAGTGTGAACTTGAAACTTGATTGCCCACATCTTTTCAACATCCTTTGCCACCAGTACTCAATCACAGTCTATTTGACCCCAACAATACTAAATGTCAAGCTGTTATCTTATCCATAATGATTTGTAGTTGGTGTTTCTGTATCTTGTTCTGACATATGCTCTGGCCTGTTTATATGATTGGACTATTTAGTCAAACTGGAAAAAATGTGCATACATAGTGGGCTTAGACATTCAATTCCTTCCATTAATCTGGACCAAAGCAACTTGTCCAAGATAACATGGTAAGTCTGTCTCAGAGTAGGAAATCAAGTCTAAACCAAATGGCCATCTTTCTATGGGAACTCATGAGGGACTCAGAAGAATTAAGTTCAAATCCATTTGCAAGGACAGTCTTACATCTTGAATGAGAAATGTTACTTTACAGCTGAAAATTCTTCTAACAACATTGTGATAAATAGATTTGTTTCCCATTTTAACAATCAGCTATTTTCCAACAAAATACAATTTATTGAAAATCTTCCAAACAGATTTTACTCCAACATCCTAACCACTGGGGAACAGACTGTTTTGGAGAACAAGCAAGACTGTCTCTTGTATTTTAAATTAATTATTTCAAGAGATGTTAATTTTATTCTATTTTAAAATGAAACCAAATGTTCAAACTTCACCATTTTTTAAAAATAGTATTCTTATTATCCAAGCAGTAACATTCCAGCTTGCCTCTAATTTGCTAGGCCATACTTCTTATTACTAAATAAAATCAAGTAAATTACAAAATTCTCAGAAAATCTACTATCAGTTTTTCTACAGCATCTTTATGAGCAAGGCTCATCAGTAGCTTCTTAAATTAATCAGTCACTTGAGGTAAATGGAATGCAGTATTTGGTACTGACATTTCTTTTTAGATTCTATTATTCCTTTTAGACACAATAACTTTCCAAGGGTAAAATCTAAATGTAAAAATACAAAATAATAATAAAAACTAATAGAAATACACACTTTCTGACTTTTCTATCTCTATCACCTTACAAATTTATCATTAATCATTAGCTCTTCTTTAATCAAAAGGTGAGATGAAAGCATATTTAGTAATCAAACAAGTAGAACAATGCTTAAGTAGAAAGTAGCAGCTTTCTTCTTGTAAAAATTGAACAACAATGTCTGCTGAGCTGCCAGCAGGTAAAACTCCACTAGGACAAATGAAAAGAAGAAAAACGTATTCTGCTTTTGCATTAACAGTTTTTGCATTGAATCCTGGGATACTGGATGCTTACTTTGAGGACTAGTTGCTTGAATCATGAGGATTTAATCCTTCATTTCTAATGACAGATCTAACCTTCATATGAAATAGGTAATTCTTACTGCTCTGCCCTTTCCTAGATCTTAAATTAAACTTAAGAATTATTTACTTTTAGTTAAATATTTGTGTACTGGACTGACCCTGGCTGGACACTGGGTTCCCACCAAAGCCAGTCTTACTCCCCTCCTCAGCTGGACAGGGAGAGAAAATATAACAAAAAGCTCATGGGTTTAAGGGAGATCACTCACTACTTACTGTCAATTTGAAAAAAATAATTCCATTTGTTACCAATCAAGTCAGAGTAGGGTAATGAGATATAAAACAAACTCCTAAAACATATTCCTCCACCCCTCTTTTCTTGCCTGGACTCAGCTTCACTCTCCATTTCTCTACCTCCTCCTCCCAAGTGGCTCAGGGGAACAGGGAAGGAGGGTTGTGGTCAGTTTATCACACATTGTCTCTGTTGCTCCTTTCTCCTCTGGGGTAGGACTCCTCACACTCTTCCCCTGTTCCTGTGTCGGCTCCTCTAGAGACTGTAGGTGGAACTCTTCTCCACACTGGACTTCATGGGCTCCAGGGGGACAGTGCCTCACCATGGTCTTCCTCACAGTCTGCAGGGGAACCTCTGTTCTGGCACCTGGAACACCTCCTCCCACTCTTTCTGCACTGACCTTGGTAGTTCCTCACACATATTCTCACTCCTCTCTTCTCTGGCTGCAATTTGCTCCTGTGCAGTAAATTTGAGGCACTGCCACTGTCACTGACAGACTTGGCCCTGGTCAGTGGCAGGCCCATTTTTGTGCTGGCTGACATTTGCTCCATTGGACACAGAGAAAGCTTTCAGCAACTTCTCACAGAAGACACTCTTGTAGGCATCTTGCTCCAAAAGCCTTTCCATGCAAACCTAATACAATGTGATATATGTTTCCACTTTCAGCTCTTCTTTTTGAGCAGTTGGCTGTGACATGGCACAGCAGAGCTAGACAAAAGGTAATATCCTCTCTAGCAAGGGATGTTGTACTAATGAAGTGCTCTCTATGATCACTTTCAGTCCAGGAGATGTCTGCCATCTTCTGCCTGCTGCAGTCATTCCTTTCAGGGGGCCTTGGTGAATATAGTGAGTCATAGGTATGTGTTCTCTCTCTCTGTTTTGGAAGCTTAATATCTCCAGGGAATCAGCAAGAAGCAGTTCTTGGCTGAGTTGGAAAAGCTTGAAAGACTGTCACTCTTGTGTCTCACTAAACTGAAAATATAGCTCAGAGAAAGGAAAGGCTTCCCCCAAAAAGGCAACTTCAGTCATGAAATCTTTGATAAAAACTTTGCAAGCCATCTTCTTTTCATCTTTGTTGACATCACCATGAATATCAAACTTACTAAAGGAATTTCCAAAATATGGTGTAGCTGTAAAATGTAATCAGCTACACTGCAAAAAAATGGGGAAAATTGTGGTTAAAAGAGAATAGTCAACACTCGTCAGCATCATGTGGGAGCTAGCACTCATACCTTCTAGGCTCTTGACTTGGCCTTGGAAGTCACTGAATATCTTTGTCAATGCAATAGGGTGGTGCTGAGTAAATTAAATGCTGAATTGGTAGCACTGGTTAGTATTAAGACTGCAAATATTTCCTGTTACAGGACCTAGTTGCTTATACTTTTGCCAAACTAACTGTTTAGGTTGAAATTTTCCATGCGTGGCATTTGCCTTATGAAAAAAATCTTTTGGAAAATTTCAGCCAAAATGTTTCTGCTATGAAGAAAGCGAAAAACATGCTATTTTTTGCTGTTAAGAAAACAATCCCGTAACATTTACTTTGGCGACTTGTGCCCTTCTCATATGTTGGAGCTGAATCTTGACATCTGGCATAAGGGTGGTCTGTGTGTCACTGATGTGCTTTTTGCTATCCATATGAGAAACCACTTAAAATGTAAATCTTGGGAAAGTCCAATTTGTATGAATTCACTAGCAGTTTGCTCAAACTTGACCACAAACATCCCAGAAGCTGCTGTTCTTCCTGAGCATACTGACATTTCAGTCCTGTTTAATATTTTTGTCACTGATCTGGACGAGGGAATAGAGGGCACCCTCACTAAGTTAACAGATGACATCAAGTTGGGTGGGAGTGTTGATCTGCTCAAGGGAGGAAACCTCTTCAGGGGGATCTGGACAGGTTGGATTGATAGGCCAAGGTCAACAGTATGGGGTTCACTAATGTAAAATGCTGAGTCCTGCACTTGGGTCACAACATCCCCATAAAGCACTACAGGCCAGGGGAAGAGTGTATGGAAAGCAGGCTGTCAGAAAAGGACCTGGGGGTGCTGGTTGACAGTCATTGAACATGAACCAGAAGTGTGCCCAGATGGTGAAGGAGGGAAATGGTTTGTATCAGGGATAGTGGCCAGAAGGACTAAGTGATTGTCCCCCTGTACCCAGCACTGGTGAGGCTTCACCTCAGGTACTGTGTCCAGTTCTGGGCCCCTCAATTCAGGAAGGATGTTGAGGTGCAATGAGAGAAAGGCAATGAAGCTGGTGATGGGTTTAGAGAGTAAATCCTATGAGTAGTGGTTGAGGGATCTGGGATTGCTTATCCTGGAGAAAAAGAAAGCTCAAGGGTGACCTCATCACTTTCTACAACTACCTGAAAGAAGGTTGTAGCCAGGTGGAGGTTGAACCCTTCTCCCAGGCAACTAGCAACAGGATAAGAGGAAACAGCCTTGTGTTGTGCCAGGGGAAGTTCAGGTTGGACATCAGGAAGAATTTCTTCACTGAAAGGGTGGTTAAGCATTGGAATGGGTTGCACAGGGAAGCTACTCCCATCATCAGATTTGTTTGCTGTGATACCTTAAAGTAATATCAATACATCAGTAAATCAATAAATAAAGTTTTCTGTGAACCTCTCTTTTCCTCTTTCCTATGAACTTCTCTTTTCCTGAGAATTTTATATGATGATCTGTAACCATCACCTTGCTTTCCATTGCTTGCAAGAGACATTAAATTCTTTTACTTTCCAGAATCAAACCTTGTATTATTTTTTCTGGTCTGTATGACAGTGAGTCATGCCACAAACCTAGTTCTTCTGTGGCAGTTTCTGGGCTGTGATTGAATTTGTCAGTAAGTGGACAAAGAAACACAATCCTAGTACAAGTTGTGAGATTTTCTCACATGGATATGGAGACTGAGAATCTGCATCTTGGAGCTGGCAGGGCTAATATGCACAAAAGCTGGCACAATAACAAGTCTATAACATCTTTTAAACATCCTCAAGATGTTCAGAAACTGATTTTAAACCTAGAGTAGGTTAAAAAGCCTTCAGACATATAGATGCTCAAAACCTGAGAAGGCCTATGACAAATATGTAATATCTTTCCTAATACCAACTCACACAGAGATGGACTCTTTGAATACAGTTTCCTCTGTTTATTCATAGTACTTTGATGGAGTATTCCTGAAGCTAATAGACAAATGTTAATGATGGAACTCAAGAGAAATTTAAATTAAGAATAAACCATAGGCAGAGAAGGAAAAAACATTGCTCTTGGGTGCCACATGCTGTGCCAGTGCCCCATACAGGCTACTTGAGAGGTGGAGATATTTCCAGCCTGGACAAGAAGAGAAGGCAATACTCCAGAACTCACACTTGCACCCCACAGCTCAAGTAAAAATACAGATGGCCCCCTAATTTATAATAAGAAGCACAAAGTGGCTGAAAGGGTGGGACACTGATTCATATGAGATAATTAACACACTGAAGTAGCTATAGGAGAATGCCTGATTTTTAAGTCCAGGTGCGAGTTTATGTCATGCTCTTCCTTCAGAACTGACTGCTGTGCTGGTTTCAAGGTAAACCGGTAGGAGAAATGAACCCAACTCACAAGAAATTATGAGTCAGAGCTAAAATTTACTTAAAAACATGACAATAAATACAATGATAAAGAGAAAAAAATTGGTTTTAACCCAAAATCCCAGATATATAAGCCAGCACCCTAGGGCATGAACAGAATGGTGTTCATTAGCCCCTATGCTGAGCACCACGTGGTCTCCCTGAATACAAACTAAAGGGAAAGGAAAACATGGTGGTGAGGATGATGGTCGCAGTATGGTTGAGAGTGGCAGTTGCATTCCTCCTGAGGTTCTGGTCCTCCTCTGTGATCTCATGAATGGTACCAGAATTTCCAAAACCCAAAAATTATATATGGTCAGGTTCAGGTGGGAATGCCCATTACCTCCCTCCCAGAGTGGTGAGTTTCACAATGGATGATTTAACTCTGTGAATGATGGGATATTTTTGAAATCTTTGATGGCCCATTAGCAGACATGACCCCTCAGCCTAGGTGTGAAGGTGCTAATGCCTCCCTAAAGGGGAGTGATCACACCTGAGTCATTGGCGTGAAGAAAGGAACACTGTCCTATCTCACAGGGTTCCTTAACACCCAGCTTGTAGCCTGAGGGGTCAGGTGTGCCCTGGGCAGCTGCTGCAAATGATCTGTTATTAACAGTTCATGAAAAATTATACAGAGGGTGTAGAATACACAGTTTTGGTTACACCCATACAGTGATAAAGTGGTGCCTCCTGCTGTAACTAGGACATCTGCAAATAATTTTTAATGATAACCTTGCTAAAACCAGTGTTATTACATCTGTATGTTCTACTCTAGTCTAGCAGTAAAGGGACTCCTGTATGGTCTCACAGTGACAGGGCATGTGTTGAGTGGAGAACAGTGAATGAATCAGAGAAAGAAAACACAAAACTTCAGTGTGTTTTTTGACGTGAGGATCTGAAGCCAATCTCATTGAAGTAAGAATTATACGGAAAAGATGTAGGCTGACATAGGAAGCATGGACATTCATTTACACCACTGCATCATGCTGCCTCATTGGGTGTGTGATAATCAGGACCTGTTTATCAAGAAAAAAGAAATATAGAAATGGCTTCTGCCACAAGGAATAAAGGCTTTCATAAATTCATCAGTCTCTGCTTGGTTTCACTGGCTCCCACTGGGATTAATTTCGCAGCCAAATGTTGTTGAGAGAGTACTATGAAAAATGTTACACAATTTGATCACCTGTGAAAGCAGATAACTTAGTCCAATCACAGCAAGTCTTCTGTACTGTTTTTCTTATGCTACCCAGCTACCCATCCCCTTCTCATCTCTCATATTCCCTCTCCAGGTGTAACTCCTGTATGCGTAGTAAATCAGCTTTAATTATACTGTGGTTAGCAGACTTGAAGGGAAGAATCTTGCCTACATTCAATGATACACAGCCACCACCTGGCTCTTAGTGGGGAATAGAGATGACTGTGCACTGGAAACCATTCATACACAATAGCACAGGCCTTTCCTCTTGAGAGGAAGCATGTATCATTGCAATCACATGCCAACATATCAGAACAGCTTCTGGACCAACGTTGGCTTGGATCCACCAGTCCAGACTCTGGAAGAGATGGTCTATGTTTCTCTGCACCTAAATATAGATGCACCTTAACTCCAGCTTCAGCAGAAATGGATTTTGTATAACTGAAAAAATAATAATATCTTTTCCAGTAAATTTTCTATTATTCTTTGCTGCTGAATCAAGAAGGCTCATTTGCTGTTCCAGGCATCCATCTCAGTAATCACCAGTAATCATATGCAGAATATGTACCTCTGAGTCAATAGAAAAAGGTGTTTTAGTTTTCAACAAGCGGCCATAACAGTAATTGAAGTTCAAACCCTTAATGAAGGTTTACGCTAAGAGTAATCCTACACATGTTCTTCATAACAGCTTTGGGGTTTTATTTTGCTTAGCCACTTGACTTTTTAGATTAAATGTATTCATATATGGCATTTAATGGCAAAGCCATGCAGAGGCTCTTTGGGTTCATATGTGACTGAGGATCAAAACAATCCCCACTCTAAGGAAATGAAGGGCTGCATTCTAGCTTAGCTAGAGAAAAGGCTAGTCTGAATGCCCGGGTTGTGGCTGGTATTAGCCAGGATGGCATAATAACTCAGGTACTCTCTTACCCAATTTGATTTCTAAAAGATTTGTGCCCAGGAATGGGCACATTTGGTGCTCAAGGACATCATTAGACGTGCCAGCAAATCAGGCATAGGATCATACACTGGACTAGAGGATGAATGCTCAAAAAAGGAACATTACCCCTTCTCTAGTCTGCTAAATGGGAAAAGGATTACAATGAAAAACTAGCATGTGATCACAGTATCAAAGAAGCATTCAAAAGCAAACTTAATCCTACTTTTTATAACTTCTAACTTCTTGGCTTTGCAATAATATTCTTTTGAAGTTTGAGTACGTGAGTAGTGCACATGTGGGATATGCATATTTACCATGAGTCATACCAAATGCGTATAATTTAAACCATTAGAATAATAATGAGAAAATACATATTATGTTGTTAATGCTTAGTGTAGATACCAATGAGTACATGTGGTTTTACAATATTTACAAAGTAGATGCCTTTGGTGTTACCTAAACAAGAAACAGTTTGCATCTGTAATGTCACTTGTATACATTTAATGCAACCTGCGGCTTAGTGGGGTTGTCTTTGAAAGCAACCCTGTATTAAATTAATCTTTTTACATTCTGGATAGAATTAAAATTATTTAAACAGAAGAGTGAAGTTAAATTGCTCTGTGGCTTATGAGAAACAGATATTGCCAGCTGAAACACTTGGCAATGCAGCTAATGTTGGAATACCAATACCAGCCACAGGCATGCATTTCATCTTCCTCAAGACGCTTTGCTGAGAGGAAAGACTGGGGAGTTCTCCTGTGACTAACTTTATAACGTCTTTCTTTTAAAAAAGAAATCAATATCAAACTATGCTGCTGCAAGAACCTGAAAGATTTATGAATGATTAAGCAGTTTGGGACCATCATGGTCTTCACTATTGGTTGTGTCCATGTCAAACTGTAGGAGCAAAATCATTAAATACTGTGGGGATTTTGTTTAATGTAAAGAGTGGTGGCTGGCATTAAGATCTTTTCGCTGTTTCTCAGTAGAAGGATTCAAATTTTAAGAACATCATAGCAATGCTGCCTAGATGTTTTTGAGGGGGCTGAGTTTTTTGGTTTTTATCTGTTTGTTGGGGGGGTTTTGTGGTTTTTGTTGTTGTTGTTTTGGGCTTTTTTTGTTTTTTGTAGAAAAGCTGTTTGTTCTTCCAGGCATAGGTGTTATAATTTCCTATAAATATAAACAAAATTTTAAACACACTAATGATAATAAAAATTGCTACAGTGTGATCTTTCAGACAAGGAATTAGCTGCCTGGATCTGTTACTACTTTAGTAATACTTAGCTCACAAGGAAAACTCCCTTTATCTGCTATTTCCCCTGAGGAGAGGAAGGTGAAATGCAACCTGACTAAAACATGAATGGATTGGATGCAACATCATTTTCTCACGTGTAGAATGAAACAGTTAAGCACACCTGAGGGAAAGCACTATAGACTTCATATTATTTAATCTAATATGCACTCTTCTGTCAGAACAGGATTAGGGACTCATTTCTTATGCTGTTACACTGACAGATTTGGTGTGGCATCTGTAATGGGGAGTTGTGATCAGCAACAAAGAGCACCATCAAAAGACAATTAAATTCCAGCCCCCATGTAGCAAAAAAAGAGCACATCTGAGTGACATCTTATACCAATCACGACAATCCCATACTCTTTTCTCACTATTCTCCTTTACAGTGTGACTCATAGATGGCTCGCAAACATAGGGTACTTAATTTGATGGTTTACTTACTGCCAAAATTGCATTGTTTGTTGTTCAAATAAATATACTGTTTCAATTTTATACTGATTACCTTAAGCAAAGATAATTCAATTTGCTCCTAATTTCTAACACTTGAAGTAGATGATGGTTAATCATTCTTTCAACCCCACAGAATATTAATATATTTAATATCTTTTACTGAGCTGTGATTCTTTGCAATCCTCCTACATACCTAGAAGAGAAAATGAAAAATTTCCTTAAAAGTTGGTATATTATTCTGTAGAGACAAATTACTTTTGGTGAGGGAGGGTCTTATGGCAAAAAGCTGACAGCACTTTTCCATTATATTTGTGTTCCATCAGGAAATGTAGCATGCCAGGGCAGACTTTTGATCTTTCAAATGAAGAATGTGGCACTAAATATTTAACAATTAAAAGGATCATCTAGTGTACATGTGTGTATTGATTTTTTCCCATTACACTCTGAAATGAAAAGTCAGTTAAAATTTCTATGTTTTTCAAAGAAAAAGATAACATAGTACAAGTGTATAATCAAAACTGTCAGAAGAGGCATAAAAACATAGTTTTTATCTTTAGGTTTTGCTGAACTGTTCAGTGAAAATATGTTAAATTTCATTTTAGTGAGTATTCTGACAGTAAACTCTTCTGTGTGGATATCTATGAGAAAAAAATATCATGGTTTTATACTTCTTAATACCTCCAAAAGCAGTTGTAAAAGATAAAGTAAAGGTGTTTATGAAGTGGCACAAAGCAAAAAAGTTCAATCTACAACAAATATGGGAAATAATTATTTTCTTTATTTTCCTAATTGTGTTGGAAGGGCAAAAAAATATATAAAGGATTGATACCCCTGTGCTATATGTTCTGTACACCACTGAGTAGCAGAGGAGCCTTGCTCTGAGCAGATTATGCCTTGAATTGACTTGACAGACACAACAGTAGAGAAGGGAAGTGGCATATATCTAAGCCATGCTGTGTGAAGTTGGAAAATGACTCATTAGTATCAAGATGTTGCACAGGTCAGTTTTAACAGGAATGAGTCTGGGTAAGAAGAAGATAAAGCACATTATGAGAGGAAATCCTGTAAGATGAAGAAAGAAAAAGGTACTTGTGACAAAGCACATTAACCAATCTTCATCTGAGCCTTGAAGTCTGTCTAACCTAGCTAAATGGGCTGGAAGCCTCTTGTCTTCAGTGACATTCACAATTGCTTCTCACCCTTCAGACCATCCACGGGATAGTGGTGTTAGTTCAGGTGACAGCAGAGATCTGGCCTGAAACCAGAGTACACTTCCAGTCCATGTTATTACCTGCAAAAATGATTATAACCATTCTATTACTGTATTCTATAAGTGGCTGGCTGACAGTTCATGATCGATAACCTATGCACTTGTTGGAAACTTTAACAGATGTCTGCTGGAAATTCAACACAGTGGAGAAGAGGCAGTCTAGGAGATTCCTGGACCATGTGGAAGATAACTTCCTGACATAGCTAGCAAGAGAGCCTAGCAGAAGCAGTGGTCCACTAGATCTGCTGTTTCAAAACAGATCTGGTGGAAGATGTGGTGGTTGGAGGTCACCTTGGGCATAGAGAGGCTTAGTGTTGGGACCAGTTGTGTTTAACATCTTTATTGATGATCTGGACTAGGGAATCAAGTGCACCCTTAGTAAGTTTGCAGCAACTTTATGTTAAGAAGTAGTGTTGATCTGCTGGACAGCAGGAAGGTAGGGACCTGCGTAGGCAGAATCAATGGGCCAAAGCCAGTGGTAGAGGTTCACTAAGGCAAAGAATCAGGTCCTGCACTCGGGTCACAACAACCCCCATGAAGCACTACAGGCTTGGTGAGGAGTGGCTGGAAAGCTGCCCAGTGGAAAAGGACCTGAGAGTGCTGGACAACAGCCAGCTGGACATGAGCCAGCAGTGTGCCCAGGTGGTCAATAAACCAATGGCATCCTGGCCTGTATCAAAAGTAGTGTGGCCAGCAGTACTAGGGAAGTGATTGTCCCTCTGTACTTAGCACTGGTGAGGCTGCACCTCAAATGCTGTGTCCAGTTCTGGGCCCCTGAGTTCTAGACAGACATGGAGGTGCTGGAGCATGTCCAAAGAAAAGCAATGAAGCTGGTGAAGGGTCTAGAGGGTAAGTACTATGAAGGGATCTGGCATTGTTTATCCTGGAGAAAAGGAGGCTCGGGAGAGACCTTATCACTCTCTATAATTACCTGAAAGGAGACTGTAGCAAGTTGGAGGTCGGCCTTTTATCACAGGCCACCACCAGCAGGTAAGAGGAAATGACCTGAAGCTGCTCTAGGGAAGGTGCAAGTTGAATATCAGAATGAATTTCTTCACTGAAAGGGTGAGTAAGCACTGGAAGTGGTTGCCCAGGGAAATGATGGAGTCACCATCCTTGGAAGTGTTCAAGAAATGACTAGATGTTTCATGAGGAACTTAGTGCTGTGGTTTAGCTGACATGGTGGTCAAAAGTTGGACTCAGTCATCTTGGGAGTCCTTTCCAACCTTAATGATTCCATGATAATGCAATGTATACATGCTCTTCCCTTTCTTTAGGCTATCTAGAGTTATTACATAGATAGAGAGCAAAGATGAGAATTGGAAAGTAGTAAAAACAGAATGATGTCTTAGGCCTCTTCTCACGAGGCAAACCAAAATCTTAGGTACCTATTTAAGCATGCACGCTTGAAGCAGGCGTGCGTAGTGCCCTTCCCAAATCCTTGTTCACGAAGCCTAGCCTTGATATAAGCATGGTTTCCTCTACTTTTTGTCATATTATTTTTTAACGGTGCTCTTTGGAAAATGCAACCATAGAATGTTCAGAAATGAAACTAGTGCTATTCAAGTTAAATTAAAAACACATGAATGAGTCACACCCTTGGTAGGGAGTTAATCAGTAAAAATATGTTTAAAATATTTTAGTGAATAGTAGCTCAGTTCCTTCTTTGCATACCCTTATTTTAAATTGAAATACTGGCAAAACTTAATCTTTTAGTCTTTGTGATTTATGGAGTTGTTGCTGTCCAAAATGCAAACTCTGACAGTGGAAGTGTTCATTAGGAAAGGCTTGTTGTCCTCAAGGCTTTGTAAACCCTGGGCTTGGTTAATGTACTGATGGAAGTAAACCCTTCCAAGAAAAAATGGAGACCTTCAGCATAAGTAAAACAAGTACAATTTTACTCTTGGTAGCAAATCCACAAGATAGACATGCATGAATTCCAAGTAATATACTAGGTTATTAAACATCAAGTAAGAGTGCTTTAAAAGTCTGATAATGGCTCTCAGGAGTTACCCTATGTTTTAGACCACCACAAATTAGTTCTTCAAAGAGAGGTTAAAAGGAGAGCATGTTTCTATTTATAAACCTGTTACAATATCAATTGTTAGTTTTCTCAAAACATTTTTGTTAAATTGGGCAATATTTCAGAGTCAATTTTTCATTCTATATTTCAGCCAGGACCACTTTGTGCTTTTCATGAGAGAATTATATCTTTATAAGCAATAGCATCCTCAAAGGACTTTTTCAGATGTTGTCTGGTTTAGTTTTAACACTCTGCTCTGCTTGACCTGCCTATGGATATGAACTTATCTCCTCTCCTATGGAGTTCAAGACTCTTGAAAACTTGCCCTTGCTTTCTTTACCTCAAAATGAATGTTTTATTATTTATATAAAGTGAAACTATTTCTACAATGTGGATAGGATGACAAAGAACCTGTAATTTGATAAACAAATTTGGAAGAAAAGCATAAGTTCAGACCCCTGTTGCAAAATACATACAACAGGGATCTTAGCCTGCTCCTCACATTTGAAGTCCCTAGTCATTACACTGCTTTTTATTCACGATTTTGCCAAAAATAGATACATTGAAATATTGCAATGTCTTTAACAGAGATGTCAAGATAGTCTTGGTATTAGAGCACATGAAATGAAAGGAGAGCTGCAGGGAGCTGATTTTTTTCATTCTGGAGAGGAGGCTTTGGAGAAAATTTTATTGTTGTCTACAAGTATTTGATAAGATGATGCAAAGAGGATAAACCCAGATTCTTCTTAGGAGTACATAGACAGGATGAGAGGAAAAATGAAGATGGAAATTTTGTGTTGAATATAAGGGGGGGAAATCTTGAGAATTTTCAGACCCTGGACCAGTGGGCCTAGAGATAATTTTCTTCCTTGGAGATACCAAAAATGCAAATGGACATGCCCTTTACAAGCTTGGTCTGGTTGAGCCTGCCTTGGGCATGTTATTAGACAAAATGGTTTCCATAAGTCACTTCCAACACAGGTGGTTTTACGATTCTGTGGAAAAAAAATTACAATAGATTCCATGAAATAATGTTTACTGAAGTATCCCTGCTCCTCTTACTAAGGTATTAAGGAATATGGAAGAGAGAGTTGTGTTTTACAAGTTGAGTAAACCCTTCATAATATTTGAAAAGCAGTAATGATCTTCTATCAAATGACATCTCTTTATGTAGGTATAGTGTAATATATAAGTTGATTTCATGTCCAGTAAAAAAATCATGATGCCTCCATTCATTTTAATGGTTTGAACTCAGTATGCTGTGAAGGTAAGTGGGGAAATGCACAAAATTTGTCTACCTCTGTCTCCTCATGTGTTTTTCCACACTATTAAGATCAACCATGCAGCAGTGAGCTTGACACTGGCTATTGCAGGCACCCACTTGAGCTTGATTAATCTAAGGCCATGATTTCAGGATGCTGTTTAAATGGCAAAACCTGAAGACCCACTCTGTGGAGAATACGCTGAGGACAAAGCTTCCACCTAGTTTAGCCATACTGGAAATTATTCACACTTTTGCCTTTGAAACACAAACCTTTAATTATAAGGCATGGAGGCAAAAAGGAGTGAGAAGGTTACTACATGGTTTAAGAACTTCATATATAAGATTTCATATACAGTAAGCAAGAAGCTGCCAACCCCCTCTAGATACTGTTTCTCTCTTTTCTCATTCTTGCTTTCCTTCCTGCTCAAGTGGGACTTTTTATTGCACTGAAGAATGGTGAAGAAAAAGAAGAGGTAGAAAAGAAAGTTCCAAAATAGTCACACATGATCCCTTCTTTCCCTTCATTTTCTCACCCTTGTTTCTGCCACACCAAATGTCTCTGCCAATGAGATAGGAGAAAGGAACTGCAGAGGATGTTTTCTTTTTCAGTCAAATAAAATAGCTCTTTTCCCTCGCAAAAAGACAATTAACTAAATGAATGTTATCTAAATGTAAGACAATAATTCCTTGCAATAACCTGAACATACAACACAGGGTAGAATACAGCTTTTCAAATGGACTGGTTGTAAGCTCTTTCAGACTGCACAGTTAGGCAGGGTAAGATACTGCAATAGTCTATGTGAAGGGACTATCAAGTGTTCTGGCTCTGTGGTGGCTCATGGTAAAGCTATATTCTAAAATGCTCGTGTAGAAGGACTAGTGCTCCTATTACAATAAACAGCATCAATCGTTTAGCTGTTGAGTCAACAGACAGTCTTAAGGAAAATCTTATTTTAAATATGTTTAAATTTATTGAAAGGTTGTGTTGGTTTTTTAAATTTAAATAAAGGGAACTAATTTTTCCGGGGAATATTATCTTATTTGCTTTTTAAGATGAATATGAAATACAGCAATGAAATATGCAGCCCTTAATAGAGAATTCTTGATTAATTGCACATTAATGTGGCATTTCGGATCAGGTTTATGCCTTAACATTTAATGCCTCTTATGTTTACACACTTGGTATGTCCTAGAACCGTGTCATACCATGATATATACTTTATGTCTGCAACTTTTTATTGGTTCAGGGTGTAATGTCTTTTTTTTCCATATCAAACACAATATAATGAAACATAGAAAAAAATGAAAATTAAATACCTATGCCAAAGCTTTCATCAAGTGTCAGCAATTTATGGAGACCAGGTTGAAAGTGAACATAGACAGAATTATGAAAAAGTAGCATTTTTATTGGAGCATTTAAAATTATTGAAGCCAACATTCTTTCAGTTTGGTGGAGGTGGATTCATTCCCAATGCTTATTTTAGTAACAGATTTTTCATCCAGCAATATTAAAATAACTCCACACCTCACAAATCCTCTGCAGCAGAATTCTCGCTTTCCTCCTCTTTCCTGGCATCAGTAGTGTACTCTTTTCTCAACTGAGACTGTGATCTACTTAGAGAAAAGCAAAGGGAGACTTCATTCACCCCCTGAATTTTCATTTGAGTGATCCCAAATTCTTATTCAAGGACTGATTTATACAAAATCCAGTGGGGGAAAGAGATGCAATAATTTATAGAATTAGATAAAGCCTTTAAAATATATGCACAGCATATGAAATCAGCATTGGGCTACACAGCAGACCTCCCCATGTTGCCAGGTAATTGATGCAGGGGGCATTTATATTCTTACTGTGATTATGGATGTGACCATCAACTACAGTAGAGCTATCTAGTCTAGCTGTAAATATTGTGGGCTGCTGAACGAATTAGGGGTGACAGAAAGCAAATAGGGGGCAAGAGATTAGTTCATTATTTGTGAGAGCTACTGAGTGCACCTCAGGTTAATTGTGCTTAGAGTTAAAGCAAATTTTCAAGTGTTGGATGTCTTTAAATCTAAATATGCTTTCAGTCATTCTTGCAAAACTGATGAATTTAATGTGAATTACTGATTAGTTAATCAATTTGTTTTGTATGTCTACAGCTACATAAGTGGGGGGAGGGGAAGTGTTAGTTTTTGTACTAGTACATACAGATTTTCTTTTCTTCTTCAACTAGCAGATTTCAAATGTATCTTTGAAATGTCTGAATTTACATTTTTAACACTGTTAGTGGAAAAAGAGGATTGCTGCACCAGCTTTCATTCTGCTAAGGGCTATGTGAGAATGGAGTAGAAAAGGTCTGTCGTGATGACTAGAGACTTCACCTTTAGCGTTTATCCAAGTTGCTACATAGGCCATCCTACAGCCAGGATCCTCAAGCTCTGGTCTACTCTAATCATTTAACTCAGTCTCTTCACCCTCTCCCTTGAGTGCCATTGAGCTGTAAGATTCTGTAGGGTGTTAGGATACTCCTGTTTTAGCTGCTTTGCATGAACTATTTAAAGAGTAACATAGTAACAGTTACTTAAGTACATAAGAATAGGAATTGCACAATTGGAATTGATGTTCATCTGGCAGGTGGGACTCCAAGGATTCACCTCACTTTAAACATCCATTGTGTAACACTTCTGCCTTTTGTAAGGACTCATTCTACATTCAGGAAAAAGAAATAGAGATTATAAATTTAAATCACCTCGACTGTTGTTACAATAGACCTATGAAGAAGATAGTGGCTATAGAGGCTTTAACCCTGTGGTTATTTCAAAGTGGAATAGGCCATATTTTCTCACTTTTGTCTCTCAAAATCACCTGTACTTTTCTATATTAGATGTTATGAATTAATGACTGCATTTGCATTTATTTTTCCCCTGGCTTAAATCTCACTGAAAAGTAGCAAAGCATTCTTCAGACAAGAGATATAAACTGGACATCCTGGACACCTGAAAAATATCCCTAATCTGCCCAGCTCAGCATCCACTGGTTTTGCACAGTAACAAAGTGTCTGTATGATCTGTGCACATCATGAGAGTTGGTAATTGTAGAGCACAGTGCAGAGAAGTGTTGTTTGTGACATTAAAAGTTGTCTAGCATACAATAAAAGAGCTTGGTGGCATAAGGAGGGGATGCACATCTGCAGCTTGAAGGTCAAAGAAAAATGTTATGCTTATTTTAGATCTTAAGGTAATCAAATTCTCAAAGAGCTTACTTGCTGTTATTTAAAGAAGTTGGTGATACCTAGATCACAGAATACGCTGAGTTGGAAGGGACCCACAAGTATCATTGTGCTGGTTTAAAGGTGAACCGGCAGGAGAAATGGACCCACCACAAGAGAGATTATAAATCAGAGTTACAATTTAATGAAAGATGTTACCATAAATACACTGACACAAAGAGAAATTGCTTTCAACTCACACAACCCAGCAGTATAACCCAGTGTCCTGGGGCACAAAACCAAAGGGGTTTGTTAGCCCTTGTGCTGAGACCCGCGTGGTTCCCCCCAACTCCAAAGCAAAAAGAAGTAAGAAACCTGTTGGTGCAGGTGATGGCTGTAGTCTGGTCGAGAGTGGCGGTCGTAGTCTGATCAAGAGCAGTGGTGGTCTCCTCCTGTCGAGGTCCTGCTGCTCCTCTGGATCCAACAAACTGTTCCTGAGGTCTTACCCACCACTTATGTACCCTCAGGGAGCACCCAATCCCTCCCCCTGGGCGGGGACTCACACAATGGGTGATTAATTCTGGGAGCCAGGGGGTGTTGAGCTGTTGATGGCCCATTAGCAGCCATGCCCCCTCAGACTGGGTGTGAAGGTGCTAATGACTCACTGGGCAGCTGCTGCTAATGGTCCATTGTCCTTGGGGAATGAATAGAGGGGGTAGAATACACAGCTTTGATCACCCCCACACAGGGTTAGCTGGTTCCACCTGCTGAACTAGGACATCATCCACTCCAAACTTTAGCCCCACACAGGACCATCCACAAGAATCACAACATGTACCTGAAAGTATTATCCAAATGCTTCTTGAACTCTGTCAGGTTTGGTGCTGTGACCACTTCCCTGAGTAGCCTGTTCTAGCACCCAACCACTCTCTTAGTGAAGAATCTTTTTCTAATATCCAACCTAAATCTTCCCTGACACAACTTCAGGCCATTCCCCTGGGTTGTGTCACTGGTCACCACAGGAAAAAGATCAGTGTCTGCCCCTCCTCTTCCTGTCACGAAGAAATTGTAGACTATGATGAGGTCTCCCCTCAGTCTCTTCTTGTCCAGTCTGATGTAGACATCTGAATTTGATCAGAGAATTCTATGCAATGATGAATGCTATTTACAGTGTGTGTAAAAACATCACAGGAAATGAGATTAATTTTTCTCTTAGAATGGCATAAAGTTGTTAAGGTATTGTCTTGAAATGAGTTCAAAAATGCAGTATCTCGACCTGTTTTTCCAAGTATGAGTGAAGTCTGACCTTGAACTAGTGAATAAAAGGGAGAAGAAGAGAACAGCAGTAGTTCAAGGAATTTTTATTTTGGGAATCCTCTTTTTTTTTTTTTTTTTGTTTTACTTAGAATATATGAAGTGTTTCATCTCAGGCCAATGGATTGTATTGTATTAAACTATTTTTACTACATTTTCATTTCAGCAAGGATGAGAAACAAAAAATATTCATAGTTTGATCCAAACTTTTTTTTGGCTTCGCTCATAAACAGAGAAAGCATCTATTCAAATAAGTATAAAGTCCTGATATTGATCTCATACCAGACTAAATCAGGAATCACTCAAATAAAGTTATTTGTGTATATGTATGGCCAGGCTTTGTGAACGCAGATTTGGGCAGGGCTCTCCCCACATGGGTGTGCCCTTCCAGCCTGCACAGTGGATTTTTTAGGTGAGGCACAGCGTGTGCAGAACTGGCCTCATCCTTTAACTCCTAAGGTTCATTTGCCATGGCTGAGCGAGCTTGGATGGTGACAGTGAAGTCCTCAGGACTAGAACCTACAGCCCCCAGTATTCCCAGGTGCTCTCCCATCCAAGTACTAACCAGGGCTGACCCTGCTTAGCTTCCAAGACCTGATGGGATCGGATGTCAGGGAGGCATTTAACTGCCTAGTTATTTGTGTATATAAGTATAAAATAGTCTCTATAAATGAAATCAGAATCAGGCCTTGATAGCAACCCCTGTGTAGAAGAAACATGCTGAAACCTCATCTAGCTGGAATGAAATGAGCAGCAAAGCCTGTACCAAGAAGGTATTCCAATAGAATTTAACTGTTCCAGATAAGTTCACGTGTGAAAACATACTTTCACATAAAAAAAAAGGCTTTATTTCAGACTAAAGCCAAATTGGTCTGGGTTAAGGTCTTTTTTCAAAGTGTCACAGAATCATGAAATCCCAGACTGGTTTGGGGTCATGGGCAGGGACACCTTGTACTAGAGCATGTAGCGCAAAGTCCCATCCCACCTGACATTGAACACTTCCAGTGATAGTGCGTCCACAGCTACGGGCAATGTGTTTCAGTGCCTCACCACCCTCACAGCTAAGAACTGCTTCCTAATATCTAATATCTAATTTTCCTTCTTTCAACTTGAAGTTATTACCTCTTCTCCTATCACTACACACCCTCATAACAGTCTCTCTTTGGCTTGCTTTAGGCCCTCTTTAGGTACTGGAACACCGTTATAAGGTCTCCCTGGAGTCCTCTCTGCTCCAGTCTGAACAACTCCAGTTCTCTCAGCCTGTCTTCATAGAAGAGGTGTTCCTACCCTCTGATCATCTTCATGGACCTACTCTGGACGTGTTTCGACAGGTCCATGTCTTTCTTGTGTTGGGGGTCCCAGAGCTGGACACACTCTTGGTGGGGTCTCATGAGAGCATAGTAGACAAGGTGCTGGCCATACTACTTTTGATGCAGCCTAGGATACATTTGGCTGTCTGGGCTGCAAAAGCACATTCCTGGGTCATGTTGAGTTTCTCATCCACTAACAGCACCAAGTCCTTCTCTTCAGGACTGCTCTCAATCCACTCATTGTCCACCCTGTATTTGTGCTTGGGATTTCCCCAATGTACATGCAGGACTTTGCGCTTGACCTTTTTGAACTTCATGAGTTACACACAGGCCCACCTCTCAACCCTGCCAAGGTCTGTCTGGTTGGAATCCCTTTCCTCCAGCATATTGACTGCACCACACAACTTGGTGTCATCATTTGATGATGACAGAGCACTGGAACAGGATTTGCAGAGAGGTTGTGGAGTCTCCTTATCTGAAGATAGTAAAAACCTGACCTTCAATCCCACTGTTCATGTTGCCAACAAAGATGTTAAAGAGTGCCAGTCCCAACATCAAATCCTGATGAATGCCACTTTTCACTGCTTTACTTTTGGACATGGAGACTTTAATCACAAGTCTCAGAGTGTGACCAGATAGCCCATTGTTTACCCATCAAGCACTTAAGTGGAAAAATTCTTGTCTTTCTAGATGACATGCAGGATAGTGTCAAATGCTTTGCACAAGTCCAGGTAGATGACATCAGTCGCTCTTCCCTTATCCATCAGTGCTGTAACCCCACCATAGACGGCCACCAAATTTGTCAGGAACAATTTGTCCTTAGTGAAGCGATGCTGGCTGTCACCAATCATCTCCTTATTGTCCATATGTCTTAAAATAGTTTTCAGGAGGAGCTGTTCCATGATCTTGATGGGCACTGAGATCAGACCAACTGACCTTTAGATTCTTTATTTCCTTTTTAAAAATGGAGGTTATGATACCCCATTTTCAGACAGTAAGAAGTTTGCCACTCTGCCATGACTTCTCAAATATTTGGATAATGGCTTAATCACTTCATCAGCCATTTCCCTTAGGACCCACAGTTGCATCTCGTCAGGCTCCATGGACTTGTGCGCTTTTATGTTCCTTAGGTGGTCTCAAACTTGATCATTTCCTGCAGTGGGTAGTTCTTCATTCTCCTAGTTCTCAGCTTTGCCTTCTGGGCAGTGTGTCTGGAGTACTTGTTGGTGAAGACTCAAGCAGAAAAGGTCATTTGGTACCTCAGCCTTCTCCACATCCTGGGTAATCAGGTCTCCTGTTTCCTTATAGAGAGGGTCCACATTTTCCCTAGTCTTCCTTTTATCACTGACATACCTATAGAAGCTTTTCTTGTTGCCCTTGACATCCTTGGTGAGATCTCATTCTATCTAGGCTTTAGTTTCCTTGACCTGATCTCTGGCTGCTTGGGCAGTTTCTCTGCATTCCTCCCAGGGTACCTGTCCCTGCTTCCACCCTCTGTATGTTTCCCCTTTGGGTTGCATTTGTCTAGGATCTTGTTGTTCACCCACATGTCAGGCCTCCTGGCATTTTTGCCTGACTACCTCTTCATTGGAATTCATTGTTCTGAGCTTGGAGGAGGTGATTTCTGAACATTAACCAGCTTACTTGAACACCTCCTCTCCCCAGGACTTTATCCCATTATAATCTACAAAGCAGATTTTTCTGAAGAGGCCAAAGTCTGCTCTTCTGAAGCCCAGGTGCTGTGCACCTTCCTGACTGCCCTAAGGATCTCAAACTCCACCATTTCATGTCCTCACAGGAGCCATTAAGTAATGGTGATTGTGAAGTAGTTATTTCAGACAGCTACCAGTCAAGGCAACCCTTACCCAGTGCACATTCCTTCCCTTTTTCAATGGGTGACTATCTCAGTTCTTCTGTGTTCTCTTTTCTCCTTTATAGCAATTTTTCCCCTCCCTTATTTGCTTTAGGTTACTTTTGCTGCATCAGCTTTCTTATAAGACTCTAATTATAGAAAGAAGTCTACAAGATTTTTATTTCACATTCAAGGCAACTTGCACATCTGAAAGAAACCAAATCTGTGAGAACAGACAAATAGACAAAGATATTGCTCACATAATGTAATAATCTCTGATGTCAGTGTCAAAAATATGAAAAGCAGTGACACAGCTGATAAAGCAATGATCCATTTTGGAGATTTGCACTGACACACGATCCTTTAGAAAAAAATAAAAAGGATTTAAACACAGATGAGTGCATAAACCACAATACATTGCTTCCGTCTATTTTAGGCAATTAATCTCATAGCTACATCTTCCCCAGAATAGGGAAAACATAGCAAATTACCATGATCATGTATTCCTCATTGGTGAAGCCTTCAAACCCATTTTGGAAGGAGTCGTGGGAACACAGAACTATAAGTCTGAAAAACAAGGCATAGATGAATGACTAGCAATTTAATAGAAACATGAGAAAAGTTACTGAATTCAGATTAAAGTTCTGTTTTGCTTAATATGCTGTCTCTATCAGTGGTCTTAAACATCCCTATCTAGTAATCACAGTAAATCTGTATTCCAAGTACTTGTTCAATTTCTTAAAGCCATGGAAACCTGTTGCATGGGCTTTCTGTCCAAGGATGTCTCAGTTCATACTCCACACCACTTCTTTTTTTTTTTTTTTTTGATCCTGACCCTTGATGATTTCATCTACAGACCCTTAGTTCTTGTTTTGGAAGAGCTAGGAGTCAGACAATATGCCCTCGCAATGACATTCATGATCATGCAGACCTTTTTCACGTCACCAGTGACTTGTAACTGCAAACTGGCAGTCAGTGTTGCAAAACCAATCACTAGCAAGACCCCCTTATACCTACAAAGTTAATGTTTCCTTCTTTATGTTTAAGTTGGCTTCAGACATTACCTTAGGGGCAGAGAGAAAGCTGCTGTCACAGTGGGAAGTTAGACAATGAAGAAGAAATCACTCTCTAGAACTGAAAGTTTTCTGACTTGGTTAGTATTTCTTGCACCTGGAGTGTTTCACACCATCACTTCTTTTGTCTGTCATGTGGTCTTGTACCATGTTATACATCTTTCCTAGTTAATAATGACCACTAGAAGACATTTCTTTCTCGCACCCCTTTTGTTACTGACTCTGAAACAATACATGTGAGGCAGAGAATACTCCTTGTTACTTTTTATATGATTTGGGACACGTCACCCAGTGCTTTCTGATCACTGCCCTAAAGGACAAAGCCAATACAACAAAAAATATTCATTTACCCTGTTTAAAACAGTTGCATAGTCACAAGGTTTAGAGGAAGAAGTGAAGAGAAGCAAAAGAAAGTGATGTATCTCTTTATTTAGCCTTGCTCTGCATAGTCAGGCACCCAAAATGAAAGATGTGTCTCTGAATTTCCTGCTATGAGGGGAGTTATATAAGGTGATTGTCCTCATATTGTTATGTTTCTTCACATTCTTATGAAATAGACTTTGGAAACTACATTTCCTCTCCTAGTCTTCTATTTGTGGATAGATCAAATTCAATCTTTGAATCATCTACTTATGATTCACTGACTTGTTTGTGATCTGGGATTTTCTCCTATCAGCCCATCACCTGCTGTCTCCCAGTTTGGAAATGTTCCTGATCTTTGGGAAGGACGTCATATGTTTCTTACCTGCCAAGAAAAAGAATAGAAATAGCTAAAAAATTGTCCCACTTTGTCAAATGCTGAAAAGTTGTATATAAGTTGTGTAAAATTACATGTATTATAGAAACTAAGAAAGCATAACGGGTATGCTTCATTTGCAGCATAAATGAAGGGGGGATAGAGGGAATAATTCAGAAGAATTCATCAAAGATATCAAAAGATTATATCTGCTTCAAGTTAAGACAAAATAATAAAGCAACAGTGAAGAAAATTGCAGAAGGAATACTGTCTTCTTATGTAATAAGCACACCTTACATAACAAAATAGCAAATGAAAAATAGGAAAAGAGAACAACATTGGGGGGCTCTGTCACAAAAAAAAAAGTTTGAGATCAAAAATACAACACGATGAGGAAAAAGCTTATTCAACTGTAATGGTGAACAATTAGAATGCTCTATATATTAACCCTTTTTATCTTCCTTAAGTTTGTAAGAAACAGATTTTTTCTTACACAGTGATGGTGTAAGAACAGTTCAGTGTGTGAACATTCAACCTCGACACAAGTTTATCAGTTTCTAAAGAGCAGTTACTGTAACAACCACTTTCTAAAAAGTTATCATACTTTCACTAATAGATAAAAAAATAATTAATTTTGAAAAGGTTGGGACATCAATACAGCTTTTTTTTTCTTTCCAGAAATACAGAAAATCAGAAATCTTTTCAGGCACTTCAATTAAATTTCTTAGTAATGAGTCACAGAGAGGAAAATCTCAGAAAAACTCTTGTACACATAACTTATGTCAAAATGTTAACCTAAAAACAAACAGAAATATTCTTACAAGTTTGTATTTTTTTTTTAATTTCACAGAGGTATCAGGTGATATCAGATGATCAGATGCTATCATATATTCTTTGAGTATGCTAAAATCACACTAATTTACACCAGCTGACAGGATGATGCAGTGTTCTGGAAATCTCATTCAACTTTTTCATGCACAGCACAGATTTTTCCAGAAAAATACATTTTATTGACATTTCCTAGGCCTTTAATATGCCTAAAAATAGAAGCAAAATCACATAGTCTGGCTTTAAGATAATATCTGTTCTTCTAATTTTAAGAAAAATAAGTGCATATTAATTGTTCCTTTCAGTTGCCAACTTGAGATCTCATGAACAAATTACAATATAAATATACCTGATTTAGCACCTCATTCTTTCCCTTGTACAAAGATTTATGGATGTCATCACAGCTGGAATTGTTGTGGTTACATTGTTCTGAAATTGACCTTATACACCAACTTCACATTTTGGAATTCTCCCATATTAGCTGAGACTCAAAACTTTAAGGCACAGAATAAGCAGTGGAAAAGAAGTTAAATATGTATTTTGGCTTTCCCCAGCTTGTATGAATTTGGTACTTTTAAAGTCTTTTGTTTTTCAGCAAGAAATGCTTTCCCAGCAGTCTATACAGGAAAAGAAAGAAAACATCTACAATCCAAATGCATTGGCATTGTCATCTGTCTTCAACTAATTAAATAGGGTATGTTACTTAAAAATTCTGTTAAATGGATAAAAATGATACAGACCAGTGCCTTAATAAACATCATCAGTTTTTGCTTCAGGCAGTTAGTAGATATTTAAGTAAAAGTTATCTTATGCTTGGGGTAATGGTGTTTCATGGGGGCAAATGGCAGGGTCAGCTTTTGGTTTCTTCATGGAACAGAGAAGTAAATAGCAAAAGTTTTTTAAGGGGTACATATGTAACTTCAGTGCTCAGCAGCCCCTGTCATCATTGACAGCAGTTTCTTGTTCAATTTATGCTCCATCACAGTGCCTTAAAGTTCTTTTTAAAAACCTACAGACATTTTAGTATATGTCTGGACACAGCAAAATTAGTGTCAGTAGTTCTTTAAAAGTGGAAATTAATTGAATTCTTATATGAATGGATGCAGAGTTTTTCAGTGAAAGGAAACAACCTACTTTCCTTATTTCTAATGAATGCAAATAATTCTCTTTGTGTTGTACAATTTCTATTATGTTGAGTGCTTGTTAATGATCAGCGTGGTTTTTATTGAGTCATGAATTGGAAGAGTGCATTTTCTTTACTTTAAAGTTTTGTTTTTCCAGAGTCAATCACAGACTAATTTCTGTTTGAACTTTCTCTGGAGTTTTCCAGATGTTCTGCTTGGATTATATGTTGCTGAATTGTGCTCACTGGAGTTCACATATGGGCTTTTCATTGGGCTAATGAAAACTTAGTGAAATCATATATGTATTTAGCATTTGAGAATACAGTATAATATAGTGCTTTCAGTTGCTTTTTGTCACTCATACTTAAATTGGCAAGATGAACACAAGCCTATAAGAGTGAGTTTGCAAGCAGCCAGATTTTGCTTCTTTTCTTTCCTACTATGTGTATATGTGCCCCTTGCTATCTTGTGGTAGGAGATAACTGCATTTTGGTTCTGGTTCAGCTAGTAAAATAGGAAAACTGAAGGTCAGATAAGAGGTGTGTTCCAAATCATGTGTCAACAGAGGTGGTTAAACTGGAGGTTTGCCAGTTTCAGGAACAGAATTCAGTAAGGAACTGAAAAAAAAAATTAGAATACCCACAACATTTTAATCAGTTTCTGATAAACAGCAGTAATGGACAGATAACCCCAAATACTACACTTCCTTCAGTCTGCTGTGTGAGTACTTGACAGGCCCAGAGGGTTTTGCAATATGAAGTCTAACTAGAAGCCAGTTCCAAATGGTGTTCCCCAAAGGTTGATACTGCTCAGTGCCTGCAAGGATGGAATACACCCTCTGTAAGTTTGTGGGCTACATTGTGGGGAGCAACCAGAGCAAAGGAGCTGAAGACATACAGAACTAGACAGGCTGGAGAAACAAGCGGACAAGAACTTCATGTAGTTAAAAATAAATAATACAAAGTCCTGCACCTGGGATAGAATAACCCCATTCAGCAGTGGTCTGGGGGTGGCTGAGGTCTGTCAGGGGAAAAAAGCAGTTTTGTAGAGAATGACCTTGGTTCCCAGCAGTCAGCAAGTCAAGCACTAATCAGCAGTATGCCTTTGCTAATGCCATACTGAGCTGTGTTAGCAAGAGTGTAGCTATCAGGTAGGGAAAAAGATAATTTGCTTATTTTCCTTTATTCAACCCTTGTAAGCTACTTCTAGATGTGTCCAGATTTGGACTCCTCAGTATAAGAAAGAGATTGACAAATTGGAGGGTCCAGGGCAAGGTAACTGTGCAAATTAGAAGGCATGACACCTACAAAGTTATTGAAATAGCCGGGTTTGTTCCTTGAAGAAGATAAGGTTAAAGGAAGAATCTTAACACTGAGCTCATGTGTCCAAAATGAGGTTATAGAGAAGATAAAGCCAGATTCTTCTTCAAAGTGTATAGTAAAATAATAGGAAAGATGGTCACAAAGTTCAAATTCCAGTTAGATATTGGTAAATAATTTTTCACAATGTAGTCAAGAAATGAAATGGATCACCCATGGAGGCTATAGAACCTCCATCCTTAAGGACAATTGCAATGCAATTGGAGGTTATTGAGCAACCTAGTCCAATTAGATGAATCCAGCTTCAAATCTGGCCCTGCTTCAGAAGTCCTTTCTGGGTCCTATCTTAATGATTCTGTGGTTCAAATTGGGTCTTTTTAATGCTTTGCAGTGACACTCTTCTATTTACAAGAAAATATTTATATTGAGAAAGTAATGATTAAAGTCATATTGCTTTCCTCTATCTCCAAAGGTACTTTGAATGCCCCCTGAGGAAGAAGACACTTTTGGAAGGAGACTTTAAGTTTGAAAAGGAAGATTCTTTCAATTTGGAAGTCTCTGGACAATTCTGGAACAGACTAGTCACAAACTATCCAAGCAATGAAAATGGTGGTTCCGGCAATCATACTGAACAGAATTCATCACATCATTTCTAGAATACTCACATATCAATTGTGTTATGTTTTTGCTAACAGTAGTAGAAAGATTTCTGCATGTATTCCTGGGATTGTGATCCAGTAACATAGAGCTGTAGCTATGCTTTGCTTTACTCTATTGCTTAAGATGGTACTCCAGACAGAAAACAACCCAACTATATCCCTTTCTTGCCTCTGCATGAAAAAATGGAATATTTTTCCTATAGGGAAGTATACTTGAGCAAATTTTGTAACAGTTTTCTCACAGGGAAATGGGGATTTATGACCACTTGGTTTCCTAGCTTCTTGGCAGGTCATGTGACAGAGACTGATAGTAGGACTCCTTGCAGTTCCCTGATCTCATGACATCCTCGGGCTGACGCAGGCAACCACAGTCCAGGGCCCTTCCCCAGGTCCCAGGCTCCAGTGCTCCTCAGCAGGTTGTCATAGAGTGATGATGTGTGGAGAACACAATGCATTTCAGAAACAAGGACATGTTCCTGAAGTGAAAGCTGAGAGTTTTTCTTTTTATCCTCTAAAAATCTTTTCAAAGCTTGAAATCTTTTGCAAAAATTAAGTTAAGCTTTCCAAGTAGGTGAGTGTCTGTGCTGAACATACATCCAGTCTTGACTAAGCTTTTCACTCTGGTCACTGAGAATGTAGCAGTGGCTGCATAGCCCAGGAGTGTTCATCTGAGGCAGAGCTGTCTTCAGATTTTCCTAAGAAATGGGCAGTGAGCATCCCAAAGACTGCACAGGTGTCAGAAATCTGCTTTATCCTATTTTTTTAAAGAAACTGATGATTTCATAATGGGTTCACCCCACATTGATAAATGGAAAGACTGAATGAACTGAGAAATATCATGAAAGTAAATTAATATTACAGTCGTGTTGCATTCCCTGGAAGGAACACATGTTCTTAGTGTTCTCTGCTCATGGAATTTTGGGGGGAAAGTGATCACATTTTTGTTTGAACACATTTGTTTGAAGAAAGTGAGCACATCTGACTACATATACCATTCTGCACTCATTTTTTAAAAAGTTTATTACTTTTCCTTATACTAAGAGTAGTTTATGGAAATTATGAGACAGTATGATATATAGTGCAGATGATTCTAAATATGATTAGCATTTAAATCATTACAGTCTGACAAGAATTACCATAATGAAGAGATAAAGATGTGCAATACATAAATCAAGTTCAAGCATCAATAGTTTTAGATCTCAGTCGGGTCTAAAGAGAAGCATACACATGTGTTAGTCATACTTCTTTGAATCAGAGACATATGTTTGCACACCTCTGAGAAAACAGATGACATTCCCATATCCAGTTGAGTAATGGTATATATTTTTGTCTTTGAGCAGGGCTTTATGTCATTTTACCTGTAGCATTACTCCTCTTTCTTTGCATTTGTTTTCCATGTTCAGTATGTAAATTACTACCGTGAAGCCAGGAAAAGGACCCAGATAAGTACTAGAAAAATGGAGATAAGAGGTTCTGTCCTGAAAACCTAATTCTCTTAAAAGATGAAAGAAACAAACCCCCCCCACCTTTTAGGATAAAGATATGTGCTCCCCTGCTGCCAGAAACAGAGTGGTTCCTTTATGTGCCACTGTTTGTCCCTGTCAGGCTCTTGTCAGGTTCCTGAGAATGTACAGAGGTGTACCATATCTACTCCAGAAACCCCTGCAAATTTGGAATAATACTATATCAAAGGAACTGATGGTTGAGGTCTCATCTATGTCTTGTGGCACTGTGGGTACAGGAATGCCTGCTGCCTGCCCTTAGCCCACCATTGTCTCAGTGTCAAAGTTCAGTATCAACAGCTCCATGGCTTTATGCTTGTTTCTTTATCCAGGTGTGCTGAGTAATCTACAACAGCCTGAGTCCTAGCTTTGACATGGCAGTGAACTGCCCAATTAGGAAAGAGTTATTTTAACCATATCTTTTTGTGGTGCTGCTTCAGAGAGCAGAAGCAGGTGATACCTTGTGGGAAGATGCACATTCCTTTACACTTCATGCTGACATTATTCCTGGAGAAGTCCATTGCAATGGGTCCTCAGCCTGAACAGGACCGTGTCAATCCCTTAATCTCCTGGCTGGCATTAGTGCCAGCTTCACTTTCCCTTTACCATGCCACCTGTGGGCCTGAAGGACCAGAAAAAGAAAATCCTCTATTACTGTATTTGTTTTCGTCTCAGAAAAGGAATAAATCTTACATTGTTTGTCCAGCAAAAGCATGTCAGAGTACTCCATAATTCATTAAGTTACAGAGAAAGTGTGGCCAGTTTGAAGTTATTTCTTCACTTAAACTGCAAAGATTTTTCTGTACATATAATTTGTTCACAGCAATTGCATGAACATCAAAACAGAGGCAATCAACATTTAATATGATTTAAAATTTCACCATTTATTCCCTCCTATTGCTGATCATTTAAAAGCATTTGGACTACCTTCTTCTTTTGGATTTTTTTTTATTTCCTTCAGAAAATCAACTGTGATATTTTCCACATAAAGCAGCAGCAGAGTGGAAGTGCTGCCTGTGGTTAATCTTCTATTCCTGGTCATCATGTTTGCTGGCCTCCAGCTCACTTGGAGCCCGTTTACTGCTGGGCTAATGGGATTTCCAGATATGTCTCCTCTCCTTATGGTGACTGTTCCTCACACATCCTCAGATCTCGCAGAAAGCAAGCCAGAGAAGAGGTTGCCCTTCATAAAAGCTTGTCAGAAAAGGATTTTAAGGAGGAAGATGAATCTGTAATTCCCTGATTTTTAAAGCAAGGCAGTGGCCTGTCTGCAGTGACCTTTGTGTTTCTCAGGTCAAGCGCAAATCAGTGATTTCAGTTTTAGGACTGAAACTGTCATTTGAGAGTGGTTTGGGCAGGGCAATCAAATAAACCTTAGAACATATTTTCCTGTGCCAGATTTGGATTTCGAAAATATGCATATTTAAAAATTGGGCTGACCACATGCCAATTCACCATTATATGGAGACATATCTAGAAACTCAAAATTATGAGTCTGTGAGGATTTGTAAGAGTATGAGAAACAGGCAGAAGCAAAGAATGTACTGATATTCTAGATTCCATCAAAAATTTTCACAAAGAGATTCAAAAGAAGTTTTAAATTCTTAAATTACTCTAATGTACTTTTACCAGACTAAATAATCTGTTCATGGAATTTAAAGACAGACATTAAATTATAATCAAAATAAACTTCAATATCTGAAGCACCTGTACTTACACCAAGTTCAAAGGACACTTCACATTTCTACCAGTGGCACAAATACATGTCTTGAGTTTTATTCCTTTATCTCTCCCAAAGATTTTATGTGGATTTACTAGACTGCTACCTTCACGTACCACACAGCCTTATAAAAGGTTGACATGATAATGTCTGGGGATTTACTTCTTCAACAACCATAGATTCTTAAATCCCAGCTGAATGTGACCTAGTTGTACTGACACACCAACACAAAGTAAACAAATAAACCCTGCAAGGCTGAGACTCAAATTCTTGAATTATCTTGTCAATGACAGACCTAATACAAGAACATAATACTTTGATAGATACATAACAAAACAGAGATAACAAAAAAATGTACTTTTACTGTGCAAAGTGCCTTGGTAATTTGTTGAAGAACACTTCAATATTCTTCATGTTAACAGCACCAAAAATTAGACCTGACACTTTTGCTGCAGCTTGTGCTGGCTTTTCCTATGTGCACAAAAGAGTAACAAAATATTGTAAAGACACACATTTTCTTTCTAATAGATTGTGCTCAACTGCAGCTTCCCAATAAATTGTTAGCTCTGCAGGGTTTCTTTTTTTCTAATTTTCCAGTGACAAATTCAGACAAAGAATTCTGCCCCAATTGTCCTCATGATCTGTTTAATTTACTAGAACTAATATACTGACATATTTAAAAAACATATCTGTGAGAAAAATTGATAACAAAATATCTATTAATGAAATAAAAGGAAGCACTTGCATGAGGCATCACATGTAATTAAAACATACTCTCCTCTTTAGTACTTTTTTGCTTTTTAAGGTTTATTTTTTGGGGGGAAAACTAGGGAAAATCTTTCACAAAGGTTTTCTAGAAGATCTTAGAATATTTTGAGTGTCTGTCATTCAGGAGAGCTTGTTTTCAATGGCTGCTCCACGCTTTTATATATATGCTTGTACATAAATTTCCAAATGTCTAACAAAACTATTTTTTGAATCTTTTCTGCACTCTTTTCACATATTTTCATCTATTCTGAAGTCTTAGACTCTGAGAATTATTTTTCCAACCAATGGCATACCAACTCTGAGGACAGCAAAATATTAAAGTCTCTGTCTCATATATGATAGTCTTACATATGTGCCCTGTTTTTGAGGTAAGATCCCATTTTTGATGTGTTGAATCTCAATATATGTATGTATGTATACATACATATATATAGGTTGATGTCAAATTACATTTATGAACCTCATGTTAGACAGGAAAGGAAAATTTCCTTCCTTGTGTGGTGCTGATGGCAGCATTGTTACATAGTGCAGCAAGGGCTGCACTTTGTAGAGTAGGATAATCTTGTTAGTCTGGTCATTTTTATCTCCAGACTCAGTGGGCAGGCAAGTAAGTGGATCTGAGAATAAATGACATTTCCTTCAACAGATTCTTTCCAGAATGAACTTACCAGGATTGAACTGGCCATGTTTGACACCATGCCTGAGAATGAGCCTGGAAGTGATAAACGCTGACCATTCTCCATTTCTTTATTTCTCTCTTGTGGTGATTTGGCCACAGAGGATCTATAATTCAGATTTGTCACTTCTCACTCTTTTCATATTAAGAATGTGCCTTTTATAATGTATCTGGGGCCACATGACCTCACTGATACACTAAGGAAGGTGAAGTTTAGGAAGAAAAACTGACTTGCAAAGATAGGAACATAAGCCTCTACAAATCAGTCAACGTACATTAAATATTACAAACATGAGGGTAGGATTGAATCAAACAGGCTTCATTTAGTTTTGTAGGTGTAGTTGATTTCATCTGAGAATCTCCCTGTGACTTCAAAAAGGATGTCAAGATTTGTATTGTATTGTATGGCCCAAACTTCGCGAACGAAGATTTGGGAAGGGCTCTCCCTAGGTGAGGGGGGGGGGGTGCCCTTCACGCCTGCGCAGTGGATTTTTTAGGTGAGGCTCAGCGTGCGTAGAACTGGCCCCACCGTTTTAAGTCCCAAGGTCCATCTGCCACGGCCGAGTGAGTTTGGACAGTGACAGTGAAGTCCTCAGGACTGTCTACAGCACCCGGTTTACCACCTGACCTACTTTTATTTTGGCCTTCTACAAATATAATGAAAATCAATCTAGCTAGTATATTTACAATATATGTGTAGAGAACATGAGGTTCTGTTGAATCTTTTCAGTACAGAGAAGCTGGACCACTTGAGACACATGTAAGCTGAGAATCAAGGGAAATGACCTTGAGTATAATCAAAGTTCTCAGGGTAAGATGTAGGCTTCTATGTTCCCATAGAATCAATGGAAAGCAATAAGCACCTCCACATAATTTTATGGGTCTTTGGTTAAATGTCTACCATAATTATCATTAAGAGCATGAACACCTCTTCTAAAAACAATTCAGATGCCCCCTTCTGAAAAGAATACAAATGTATAGTCCCTGACAAAACCCATACTGAAAGGATTTTGGAAGATAAACTGAGCTAACAGAACCATTTCAGTGTTCGATAGATGGTTTCTTTGCAGCTACCAGAAGGATTCACTATTCCATTAAAAGAACCAATTTGGAAAAACTGTATTTGTACCCTTGCATTAAATTTCCCACGTCCTGCTGTGAATTCCATTCCTTTGAGAAAGGGACCATCAAGCCTGTATCATTGGAATCAAACATTCAAGAAATGTGATGGGGGGAAGTAGAGGCGTCAGCGGACGACAGCTTGCTTAACCCAACCGCTAGATGAAAAGCAAATATATTAAGAGCTCTGACGTCAAATGACAGGACTCTTTCCAAGAGAAATTCTGTCAGAACTTCATATAAATCAAAAGACAGATTATGAAGCTTTTTATTGGCAATTGCACTTGTTCATGAAGTAAGATAAATTAATAGGGAGCAAAAAGGTAAGCCAAAAGGCATCTTCATTTGCAGACCTTGCCTTGCAGCTCTGGAATTTCCTGAACTGACAGTTGTTAAGAAAATCCAGAGATGGTGTTTTCACATCCACAATTAGTTGCAAAGTGAAATAAATTGTAATCACGAAAAAGGCTTCCTAGCTGGATATTTAGATAGAATTCAAGACAAAGGAAAGCAATGGAGAAAGGTGCATTTTAGCCAGCTTTGTTCTTCTAACAATGGTCACAACCAGGACTTAAATGCCAAGGAAATTAAAGCTGTTCTAAACTACTTATGCCTTTGTATATCTTTCTCTGAGTTTTATGGTAGCACATACTTCAGCCAGGAATGCAAATTATGATCTTGGGTTCAAAAACCCTCTGGGGACTTTTCCAGACTGTCACTGGTATGACAACTGGAAAGCAGACAAGTGTTTTAGTAACAGTAATGCAAGGGACAGTCTGTCTTCAAAATCACTGCTTCCAGTCCAACTTTATTTACCCAAGCCTAGACTGTTCTACAAGAGAGAGCTGACAGAACTCGCAGACTGGAGATAAACACTACAGCCAATACATCAACAATCAACTTGAAGAAGGCAAAATTTATTGCTTTTGGAATATTTAGTCAAGTGTGACAGTTTTAAAGTACTTGAAAAAAATGTCGTTGCATAGTATGCTGTAGGATATCTCACAGAGATATCCTCCAAAGCTCCCTATTTCTCTCCTTTGACTGCAGAAATCTATGGATGAAACCTGAATTTGGGCAACAAACTTCAGGCCCAACTTACATCTTTAGACTATGCTAGAAGGTGTTGGTAGAAAAAGATCATACCACTGCCTTCATGCTTACATGTCTTGGTTATACCTGGGTTTTTAAAGGTGTGTTACATTAAAGTCGGCAGTGTTGTTGTTGCATCTGTCAGGTTCTGTGAAAGAACTTAAATAGCTTTCTTCATCTATTCTAAACAAATAGAAGCAACTGCATAAAGTTTTTACTTTTTACCTAGTTTTCCCAGTTATTTTGTTTTCATCCTAAATAGTTTATTTTGTTTTACAAAAATTAAGCCTCACATTTGGAAAAAATGCATAATGATTGTGATTAACAATTGTTACCTTTAGGTCCTTGGTCTTGAGGGAAACCTCAAACTCACCAACAAAACCCTGAGTATGGAGACATAAATCAGGACCCGTTATCCAAATAATGAATGTTTATGAAAAAAAATCACAAAAGTAAAGAAAAACTTAATATAATCATTCAATAAATATTTTTAGAACTAGAAAATAGACTTTATTATTATTATCATTATTATTGTTATTTAGTGTTATTATCTTACTCTTATTTATGAATGATAAACCTGTCAGAGTTAAAAACTTCCCAATGAAGTTGCATCAGTTCAGAATCTGTTATGATTAATTTAATATAATTTTAAATAATAAAATTGCTGGATGGACTCAGCAGAAATTTCTGGTGGTTTAAAACACAGCATTAAAAAGAGAAAATAATATTTGCAAAGATTTCAGGATATGCATCTTCCTCACTGTAACGGAACATGACATAGGTGCATCCTAATATTGATTGCACACCTTCAACAGAAGATCAACTATATGTTAGGGGCTCAAGGATGCCATGAGAAAAAAAAAAGACATTTTGTTCAACTACACAAGAACTGAAACTACACAAGAACTGTCCATGTCATGTTGGTGTGAGTCAATCTGAAGACCTTGAGGTGGGCATGTAAACTTCCTAGGTCCTACCAACCTCTTCAACAACATAAGGAATGGGAATAAATGACACTGACTTAGCTGGTCCAACAATACAAGACTTGACTTACTCAGTGGTGAAGAAAAGATAGAAAAGAAAAGAAAAGAAAAGAAAAGAAAAGAAAAGAAAAGAAAAGAAAAGAAAAGAAAAGAAAAGAAAAGAAAAGAAAAGAAAAGGAAAGAAAAGAAAAGAAAAGAAAAGAAAAAAGAAAAGAAAAGAAAAGAAAAGAAAAGAAAAGAAAAGAAAAGAAAAGAAAAGAAAAGAAAAATAAGAAAAGAAAAAAGAAAAGAAAAGAAAAGAAAAGAAAAGAAAAGAAAAGAAAAGAAAAGAAAAGAAAAGAAAAGAAAAGAAAAGAAAAGAAAAGAAAAGAAAAGAAAAGAAACCAAAACAAAAAACCTAAACAAAATAAGAGAGGGGGCGTATCAAGAAAAAAACAGTAGTGTTTTCTCCAGAATGGAGAATGTGTTCCTACTCACTACTAACATCAGTGTTATGACAGTTAATGATTAGTGAATGCTGCTCTTCCTTAGGGTTTATATGTATATTTCTCTTATTTTAAGTTTCTCTTCATCTTTCCAAGCCTCTATTAAAACATGTTGCAAAACATACTTCTCTCCTGGACAGTCAATAGTGTTGCCAAGCTCTTAGTGAACAGAATGCCATAGGATAGTTACATGTTTGCACACTTACACATGTGAATCATACTCAAAGGTGTTTAAGTTGTCATGGTACTGCAGACTCAGTCTCTTGGCTATTCAAATTCAGAAGATGCTGAAATTCCCTTCCAAGGCTCAGTTTGAGGCAAGCATGCAAGCAAGGCATACAAAGTCCAAGAGCCACAGCCCAGAAAAAGCATGGACTAATTTTCCCTGAACCTAGAAATCAGTTTCTAGATTTGAACTGTTTTCCAGACCTCAAGGCATCAAGTGCAGTAGCGCTGACACACCTCTTTTCTTTTGAGGCTGCAGCCTTCAATAGCCTACACTCTCCCAAGATTCACAAAAAGTACAATTAGGGTTCCAATTTCACAGATAAGGAAGAGAGGAACAAAAATAAAGCAGTTCTCTAAATTCTTCATGTATTATCTGTCCACTGTCATGCATAATTAAAATGACATATTTTTACATCCTAAACACTGTTTTATCATGTTCTCTTTTTCTCTTTTTTTTTTTCTTTTTTTTTTTTTTTCTCAGGCATGACAGATTGCTTTTAGCTCTTTTGGAGCCACTGACTGTTAATTAGGTTTATGAATGCAAAGCAGCTGAAACCCTGTGTCTGATTGCCCTCAAAACTTACAGAAAATTCTGCTCTGAGCTGAGCACCTAGAGCTGATATGGAGCTTTACGCATTGATTAGTGAAATACATTTTGAAATTGGTTGTGTAATTAGTTCAATGTGACAGAGCATAGTTTGCCATTTCTTACAAAATTAGATTCTTCATACTTACCACCTCAATGCAACCTAAATGCTACAAATACAAAAATGCTCCAGCATTTTGATCATATTTATCTATTGTACATAGTCCATTCTAATGGCATTTTCCTATTACTTGGAATCTAATTTTTTTTTTCCCAGAAAAGGAGCAAGAGATGCTGGAATATAAAATTATTAGAAAAAATTATTTCAAACCAAGAAAAACATGAGAAAACTAAATAAATTGGCCTTTGTTTCATAATGCAAACCCATCTTATTGAGAGAAATTAAAGAGATAAGAGGGTCAAGAAGACTGTAATGTTCTTAACTTGGAAGTACTGACAGCTGCATAACCACCCAAGAGAAAATTTATGCAGTTAAGATCAATCAGTGTGCGCAGCACCTGAGTGGAACAAACTGTGGACTAGATCACAGACCTTACAAGGTCCTGTCCTGTCTGAATTATACTACAACCCTTTCACCCCAATAACTGAGCTAAAAAGTGTAGCATAAAGGAAATGTGGTCATCTGACAGTTATGCTGGTATGACTCACACCATGAATGCACACAGTGATAAGGCCTGTTTCCACTGACGTCAGTAGGAATCCTGCTTTTACGTTGAATTCCAATAGTCTCTTACTCAGCGTGAAAATGAAGAAATGCAAAATTTTGATTCCTGAAAAAAAGTAGAAATGGCAAAAATATATGACACAGCAGATTAAGTAAGTTAAATTATGTTCATTCAGAAGCATCTCTATGGTCTTCTAAAAAACATTTTACATTATTACAAAATGCTAAATTATTTCTCAATTTAAGGAACATACTTAAACATTTATATCAATTATCAACAGCTTTGTCTTTTTTGAGTGTTGTCCTGTCTTTTTGAGATGTATCTCTGAAGAATCAGACATTCTACCTTTGGAAGAAACATTAAAATCCTGTAACAGAAATGGTGGGGCAGCATCAACTGTTCTGTCTGTATATTCCTGCTAGATTATTTTACTGCAAATGAAATTAAATCACCCATTTTATTTTTTTCCTATTGTGAATAGTTTTGAGTTTAGAGTGACTTTTACGAGCAATTCAGCTGTAGTAATTCCAAGTTGTTCTTATATATGTTGCAATCTCTTCAAAGTTATTTGTTCTCTTATTTGCGGTCTGAATGTTGAAATCTTAAGATGAGCTTTGAAATGTGGATGTCAACATTTACATACCAATACCCAAAGCCTTCCTTTTCCATATATGGTTCATTACAGCTTGAACTGCATCGAGGCTTTAAGAAATCAGATATTTTTCTCACGCATGTATTCAGTATGGTCCATAAGCTCTTCACTCTGTATGCAGAGAGAGACGGAAGTGGCAACAGTGCCAAATGTTACTTTGAAATTATGCAGGATGCTCCATCCCAGAGTATCATCCATTTTGAAAGAGAAAATGGGGGTTTTATGCCTATTGCATGTAATTTCCAAAGCCACCCTTCACCATTGTAGGAATAGGAATGCCAGAATAGGGACAGTCCAACATTTTTGGTCCTTAACGCCTGTTCATCTGCAAGTTTCTCTTGGTATGTCCTAGAAAGTCTGCACTCTCAACACCTGTAAGAAGTCAAATACAGCATCAGTGTATAAAAGGATTACTTTTCAATAATGTGTCATATTATTTATGATGCAAAATTGAATTTAAGTATGCCCAAAGATTTATGAATAGTTGTTAAAGCAAGAATGGTGCTGAGGTGTTTTTAAGACTTTTACACTCACTGTTCACATATTAAAGAAGATAACTACAATAAACAGATACAATGAAGAATTTATTTCTCAAGGTGCAGGCAGGAGTTCATTGTGGTTTCCATTTCTACCCCCAGAAATACTTGAAGCTAACAAATGTTCCTGGCATTTGGGAAGACAATTTGCTTCAGAAAAGGTCGGCACTGTTTTTCAGCTTGCCTTGTGCTCTGGCCAAAAGAATACACTTTCCTACCGCAAGGATTTCCAGTTTTAAGAATACAAGGAATGTGTGTGTTTCTGACAGAATTACTATGTTTGCAACAATGGATCTGTCTTAGAGAGATTAACTGCATATGTGCTCTGTTGTGTGAGATTCACAGAGTTTTGTGATAATATGCAGCATCAAGTGATGCCTTTCAAATTCTCTGGTAAAAGATTCTTGACTTGTTTCACAGGAAGATAATTCTGATTATATCAAGATTCCTGCAGAAATCACATGTAAGCTCCATTTAGGACAAACTGCATCATCTTTCTGAAACACTGATGTTGGAAGCTGAATACCCTCTGCATTTGACAAGCCAGTCAGTGTTTGAAAGTTATTTTAACAGGTCTTATTTCAGAGGAATACTTTAAGTATGAAATTGCGCATCGGGACAAAGTCAGAACACCCAGAAGATACTCCTAAAAAGCTGAAGTAAATTTGAAGTTTTTTGACAGAAAGAGTCCAGATGAAATCTGAAATATGACTTATTTCATCTATGTCAACTAAAATGTAAAGTTCACCTTAGCATAGCCATGATGACCAAGATGAACTACTTCCCTGCTCCAATTCTTCTTTCTAGAAACATTCTTTTCTTTCTGGAGACCTTTTTGTTCAATTCTTTTCCCTTTACCTGTCATCCTTCTTAGTGTTCAGTTGTCCTACTTTCCTAAAGGACAGAAGCAGCCACCGTCACTCCCCTACAAAAGCCACTCCTTAAGCTTTTCCTCTTCAGAACCTTTGCAGCCATCTTGAGCCTACTGGGGTAAACTAACTTAAGAAATGATCTTTGGCTAAGAAACAATAGCAAAGATAAAGTAGATCTCTTTTTATGAAATGATGCTATAAAAAGACTGTAAAATAAAGCAGCAGTATCTCAACAGCTTTTCTTTTGCTGTTTGACTTTTCTATTGCTGAATACAAACAGCAGTGTTGGATGCCCAACTATTTTCCATAAAGAACATATGCATTTTTAAGTACCTTTGAAAGAAACAGTATATGCTGGCTCAAAATAAGCACGATACTGCCAGCATTCTTTTTGCTCTGTGAGGCAAGTCATGTTCCTGGAAGCACAGAAGTGCCAGTTTAGCAAAGGTCAACATGATGCATATTTTTGATGTACCCAGGGATATTCGTGCTCATCATCAGTTAAGACACTAGTGCTTGTCATCATAAAAAGCTAAAAGATGACTCTTAGCACAATGTAACAAACTTAAGAAGGACCTTAAATTGAAAAAGATTTCTGCTTTTTCACTTTGTCCAAAGAATCTGAATGTGCAAAACCTATCAAAATTAAATACATTTTAACCAAATATTTGTTTTCGGCTTAAATTTCATTTCTCATATTTATTACACTATGCATTACAATTTCTTTTGAACATTCCCATCTAGTAATGTATTTAATACCCGCCATCATTCTGTAACTAATTATTCTTTTTCCTGGCAATTTTCCATTTTTCATTTGTTTCATCTTCCCTGATGCACGTAAAGCCAAAATATTCAAACCAGTTTTCTAAAGTCTGCTAAGCATTCAGGGAGACATGAGTATCTGGGTAATTTATTGTGCTCTTTCAAATTGTCAGTGTTTACTTCCTTTGGAAACTTACATGGGAAGGTCATAGGCATGAATTCCACACTAGCCAGAATATATAAAACAAAACAAAACAAAAAAACCAAACTAGCCTTATGGAATCTAGAATGAGCTCTTCCAATCCATGCCTCAACTGCAGCCAGAAGCATTTAAACTTTATTAATTCTAATTTCAGTTTGTTTGAATTACTCTTTAGGAGCACCATAGCTGCAGGCATTGCCCTGTTTCTCAAGTCCTCTGAAGTGTACTTTTACTCCTTATGGCAAGAAAATATCCTGGTATTTAAACTGATTTTCCCCATTACATTGTAGCTCATCTACTGTAGACCTGGGCGTACTTATACCTACATACTTATACCTACATACTTATACCTACAAATAAGTCTTTCAGAAAGACTTGTCTTTATGAAATTTTACACATTTTAAAAATGTTATTAAATACTTCTACCTTTTCATGTTTCACCCTTTGCATGCTAAGTTTTCTAGATTTTTTTTCCCCCTTGTTTTTCTCTACATTGTTTCTAGTTGGTCTACACTAAGGTACACTGAAAGACCTGCTAAAAACTAGATATAGCTGAGGCCTTACTACTGTTAATAAAACAGAAATTTATTTCATGCCTCTTGAAAGCTACACTACAAAATACCCGAGAACATTCTTATGTGACATAGTTCATTGATGTTCAGACTGGGATCTATTCCAGCTGCCAAAGTTGCTGAAGAGCATCTACTTAAGTAATTGTTCCCCTGTCACATTAGTACTTTTTTCCCCAAGTCATTAGATAGCACTTTTCATAGAGAATTTCATCCCCAATAAATTTCTGTTCTGTTCTTTTAGACTTCTCATTTTGCTTTTAAAAATCATATATGATTGTAAAGCAAGTATGATTCTGAGTAATTAATGAAAGAGTGACTTCTATGACTGGCTGAGAAGACCTCAAGGAATGAAATATTTATTACAAGTCTTGCACTTTGAGATATTAGTTTGATTTTAGCTTAATAAAAAGTGACAGAATAATAAACAGCCCTATTTTTTCTTTTTTCTCTATAGTTAAGAAGCAGTGCTCTACTCTTTCAAAGTTGAATGTTGCCCTTCTGCCCCTTGCCATTGATTACTTTATAATAAAACACTTTCACGAGCTCTCTGAATGGTTAATACTTAAGTTCTGTTTATAAGATAAATCTAGGATAAACTTTTGTTAAGTAGAGTCTCTCATCTTGGGCCTTGCACCAGGACCTCTGATTTCCACTGTTTTTTTTGGCTTCTAACTGAAAGAATTATGATAGGTGTGGAAAATTCCTAGAAATTGACATAAATAAAAAAGGTTGTTTTGTTTTTTCCCGAAAATACTCTATTTCATGTACTTTTTAATGTTTAACCAAACAAGTGAGGAGACACCTTTCTTTTAATAATTTGAATAATCAAATGTTTTGATACTTCACTCATTCAGTCCCAATTTCTCCAAGATTCTTCAATTGTTTTGCTATGGCAAGTACCCAAATAAAAGACTGTCTTGTAAAAGAGAAGCCTCTTTTCAGATTATCTTCTACAGAATCCAGTTTAAATTCACTTTCTCCTCACTTGGTTTCTTTAGACAAAACCTTTACACCAGTCTGAATGCTATAGCCCTTTTGTGGACAAGAGCATTCGCATTTAGGAACTTGTCATGTGAAAAGAAGGGGCAGAAATGCAAATATTCCCTATCCCACCTGTATTAATATAAAGTTATTAGCTATAAGCACCCTCAGAATATTCAAAGCTTTATGAGCCTATCAACCAATGGACAGAACACAGGCTGGAAAGATTTTTGACCTTCCTGTGAGGACCACACTTTAGCCAGGGAGAACTTATAAGTGTCTCCAGACAATAGAAATCTTATGAGCCCAATACTGCCTGTCAAACAATGGACAGCACACAGATTGGAAGGGTCTTCTACCTCTGCTGTGAGACCACACTTAACAGACAGGGACAACTTTCTCTGTGAACATATTAGCTATAAGTGTCCTAGAACATCGAGGTCTTATGAGCCCAGTACTGCCTGTCAGACAATGGACAGCACACAGATTGAAAGGGTCTTTGACACTCTGCTGTGAGGACCACACTTAATGGCAAGAAAAGAACTTTCTCCACAGCAGCTCCCAAAATAACTTTTATTAATACAAGTATGTGACAGTTACCGTGGGTTTTGTGTTGCCATTGATAATGTTTAGCTGCATGATTGTATTTGATGACCAAAAACCCCAAGAGAAATCAGCACAAACCACATTCTACAGAGACAAGCACCCCAAACTTAACTTTCAATACACCAGTGTACCCCCCATGACAGACTTAGCTAACAACAGAAAGTACTAACCAGAAACACAACAACCTAAAACGCAATCTAGAAACCCCCTGGGTAACACAGAGCAACAAAATGACTTGCACACCATCTTCTCTATAACAGAAAGCAAAGAGAAAGAATATAGCTGTTTCTCATTAATACCCATGTTAAAAAAGAACTACACACTGTAAAGGAACACAACAACTAATATAAAGTAAGATATATACCCAGTAAGTTGTGAAGTGTAGCAGAACAGTTAGTAAATAATAAATATGGTGCCTACAGAGTAAAGATATAGCCAAGTGAAATTAGTATCAATGTAGCTGTGAGGTAGAAGCCAAAGCATATTATAAAGGCATAAGGTACTTTATAAGGTATAATATAACAGGCATAGTATAAAATATAACATAGAATGTATAAAGTAATAGGTATTGTAAAAGAGTAAACTATAAGATGTGGAATATAAAGTATAGAGAGTACATGGTTTTCTCACACCTACATTGTCTGAAGAGATGGGAGGAGATAGGGCAGCTGCTCTCAGCTACCTCTGCAGAGATGATGGCATTTATCCCCAGTTTTTTCTCATGGCCAATTGCTTTCATAACTTTTTTTTCCTCTTAGGTGGTTTGGATCGCTTCAGTCACTAAATGGTTTTGAGGTGATAGACAGATGACCATGACAGAATCTCAATTTTGGGGAAAGAGGTAGGAAGAAGGGACTTCCTATTTTCCCTTCTCTTGTTCTAGTCTGTGGCAAACTATCAGCTGCTAAGCACTGAATTGCTGAAAATATGTATACAGGTTGTGAAAGAAGCTGGGAGTGTCCTGAAGAGGTTTTCAATACATGTGCATGGTGTTGACTCCATCACAGGAACAAACTTGTCAAAGTGGAACCATATCAAAGGAAAAACTACAAGTACAGCTGATGGTCCCTGAACCTAGTGAAGAGACAAGATGAAATTTCAGACAGTTTGTTTACCTCTGCCTAACAGGAGTTGCAAGCCTCTGACATTTCAACAGATATTTTCCACCATGTCAGGGATGTTAGTGGGCATTCCATGTGCATGTGGTTTTTCAGTATGACTCTCTCTCTTTCCCCCTCTCTCTCTCTTTCCTTCTCTCTCTCTTTCCTCCTCTCTCCCTCTCTCTCTCTTTCCCCCTCTCTCGCAGCTATTCCAGTGTAACCTTTTCTTTATGTACAGAGGACAGTCTACCAGGTACTGGTTAAATGGGAATTGTTCATAAGCACACAGGAAGGGGAACTAAAACAGAGAACAAAGTATAAAATTATGATTTTCAGTCCAAGCACATGTCAAAGTTGGATCAGATACTGGGAGTCTTAATAAACTGGAGTGAGATGAAATTCCTGTAAACAGTGTATGTACTTCCTTTATGTTTCAGGGCCTGTGAAGGAAACATTTTAATGCAAGTCTTTCCATTCACTACAAGACCTTTTGAGAGTTCCTCTTTCTATATGGCCAATTTACTATAATTGTACATATTAAAAGGTTGGAAATTTCTATGGCTTGCCAGACAAAACTTCTGGAGAAGGGACTGGAAATTAGTTTGGAAGGTATTTTGTGGCCTGGAAATAACTACAGATGTTAATTGCCAGGTATATATACACTTTAAAAGTCAAATAGGAAGAAAAGACCCAACTTGCATAACTATACAGGATTCATTAATAAAAGAACAGTTGTCTGAGGCAGTTATTTACATGTTTCTTTAGCCATCTAACACAAGCCTAGATTATGTTAGGAGGTGGGGCTCCCTCTATGGTCAACATAATGTAATATACCTCTTCAAAGATGGCTGCTAAAATCTGTTTGTTATAACCAAACTTTGCTGCTCTGATTTGTCCTCTTCAGGCACCATTCTTTCTCCATAGACAATAGAGACAGACAATTTTGAATATCTAGCAGTTTCTTCCCCGTCTGTGTTGGACTGTAGCAAAGAACAGTGTTGTCATGAACCAGATATCCATTACGCAATTGCGATAATATACCTTAAAGTCATATCTCCATCAAGCATAAATAGACCACCTTATATTTTCACACCTTTGTTTCTTGTCCTCTAAGACAGTGCCCTTCACCATAGATAAAGACCTTTTAGAGAAACCAGAGAAGAATCAAACATGCCCCATACTTTTTTTCTTCTCCAAAAATCTGAGTATTTGAAAATCAATTCTGCTTGATGGTGTTTCTAGATAATTTCTGATTCATATTATTACCACTTTTTTTTTCAATTTAATAATATTACCTAGAGAAATTGCAGAAAACCAATATCTAAAAATCCAACCGTATGTTAAACAGCCTGATGAACAGCAATTTTGAAGTAAAGAATGTAAAGGAAGTAAAGAATTATTTCCAATTTGAAGGAGTGGGAAAAAAGTATCACCAAGAAGTTCCAGTAAGATCCATTGCCATTGATGGTGGACAGTGGTGCACTACACAACCCCTGGCTACTTGAGTAAAGGTCCTATATCAGCTTAGAAATGTAGCTCTAAAGCTCATTATAGACCACTGAAATTATCATACAGTTATCTGTAATATTGCTGTGACACAGACCTAAAAAGCAGATTTTCTAATCTGCTAGAAGTATGATCTGAAAATTATATCACACTTTCAGGAAAGGACATAGACACCACTTTTATGTGCTCTATTTTTTTAAGTGAATCATAAACCATCTTGACACATTGTGCTGATGGTATGCTGGTACCTAGGTTCGTTGTGGAAATTACAGTTTAAACCACTAAGGTGAAAATGGAGGTTACATTTTTTGAAACATTTATCTGTAATTTCAAAAATAGGAGCAAACTGCATTTCAGCTTGATCCCACAGATCTTTCTATCTCTGTTCATCTTTCTGGCCCGTATACTGACCTGTGTAAGCCTCAGCCTAATATCTCAATGAATTCTAAAAAGGACTTCCTAGAATAAGGGAGCATTTAAAGCAATAAAGTAATAAAAACAATAAAGATGACAAAATTTGCTTGAGTAGTTTGCAAAACTGTTCTGCCATAGAAACAACTGTTTTTCCTAGTAAAATGCAAGGGTATCAAGCAATTGCTACAGATTCTCTTTTTCACCATATTTTCTCATCACAGATGATTTAATCATCTGGACAACTGAAATTCTAAGCACTAAATATGAATTCAAGGTTATTAACTACAACTTACTAAATTGGGAGGATTTAGTGTATGAATATAGCATTTCTTTTACATTTGTCTATTCCTGTTGAGTAAAGGAAAATAAAAAGCTCAGATGAAACATTGCAAGATGATATTTATCTGGAACCAAAATGGATTACATAGCAGAGAAAAAATGTGTTCCGACACCAGAGGTCAGTGAAACCTATCTTGTCAGCAGGGACTGAGTCGAAGAGTAGGATAAAGGTGCAACTTCAACCGGCATCTGAAATTAATTAGATTTCCAAATGTAAATTCCAACACACACAGGGAATTTGAGCTTTGAGTCTCTATGATATTCTGTACTTACACCACTTCCACAAGCTATCTATTATTTTTGAATGCTTTCTTTGCTTTCTTTTGACTTTTTTCATCACAATGATATTCATTTGAACTCAACATGTCACATAGGAAATAACAACATATCCTCTAATAATACTGTAAAGAAACACAATGTTACATCTCAGCCTGAAACTGCAAACACCATTAAAAGAAGAGAATTGAACAGGATGAACATTTTCTTGCTATGTATAGTAGGTGATCTACAAGTGTTGCAGTGTTCTTTTTCATGCAGCCGTGTTTCATAAAGAATTATATTCCATCTGGGTAAAAATGACCACAAAGCAGATCAAAGTCACAGAGAGATCAGGACTGGAATGTCACTCTGGCTCAGAAGAGAGAAGAATTGCTTTTCTGAGGTATTATGAAAAGTTCTTAATGCCCTGTTCTTTCTTTTCCAGCTGTCATCCCCTTTTTTAATGGATTTTTTTCCCTCTCTATTTTTTCTAACTCCTCTTTTTACAAGTTTTCTTACGGGAAAAACAAATTGAAGAGCTCTTAATTTTAATCTAGCTTTAAAAGCTCCAAAGCATAAGTAAATCTGGGATCAGATATAGCCAATAAATTCCAGCCCTAACAGGAATAATTTATGATAGTTCTCCTTTAAATTCCTCCATGATTTCCTGCTTAGGAATATGGCTGTCATCTTTCATCTTCTTTTTTTTTATCTAGACTGTTCTTTCACTTTTCTTTGATCATGCAAATCACTGTAGCTCCACTCAAACCAACTCAATTGTACTAATTTAGAGCAGCTGAGATATTTCTCTGTCCTCTGCTCTGGACTTACTTGGTAACAAGAGGTCTTTACATTACCACTTTGTATTTTTGGTGCTTAGACATTTGCTCTGTACTGATTTTGCCAAATTGATTTTATTTTTCATTCAGGGTTGCTTTTAACTTTCCTACAGTTCAAAGATATACTCCTTTTCCTCTTCTACTTTTCAGTATTTTTGGAACATCCTGTAACTCTATAATGCAACCTCTTCCTCTGGGAGGAACCAAACCTCTGTAATAGCTATTATGACCTAACTTCCATTTGTCATGCTAGAGTCCACCATTGCAATTTTTCTCTGTTTGCACTTAGTTAGAAGCACTTAATTTATTTTCCAGGGTTTTTTTAAAAAATAAGCATGATAGAATTTTATTATTTTCCTTGTTTTAACTGTGAATGTCTTTACATAATCTGCATAATTGAAATATTAAAAGCATTTACTCAAAATAGCTATTTCCATCCGTCTCCATGTTAAAATAGAGTTATTTTCCTCTCTCTTCACCACAAAGAACTGCTTCTTACTTAATTTGTTAAATTTTCTTTATCATTCTTGATATCTTGTCAGTCTAGAGAGATAGACTGAACCTCATGAAGTTCAACAAGGCCAAGGGCAAGGCCATGTACCTGGACTGGGGCAACAACAAGCACAGATAAAGACTGGGCAAAGAATAGACTGATGCCAGCTCGAAGGAGAAGGACTTGAGGATGTTGGTGGATGAGAAGCTCAACATATTCCAGCAACATGCTCTTGCAGCCCTGTAAGCCAAACACATCCTGGGCTGTGTCAAAAACAATGTGTCCAGTAGGTCCAGAGAGGTGATTCTCTCCTTCTGCTCTGCTCTCATGAGTGCCCACCTGGGGTACTGCATACAGCTTTGAGGACCCCAAATTAAGAAGAATGTGGCCCTCTTGGCATGAGTCCAGACAAGGGCCACAAAGATGATTAGGGGTCTGGAGCATCTCCTCTATGAAGACAAGCTGAGAGGCTTAGAATTTTTGGGACTGGAGAAGAGATGACTCCAGGGAGACCTCACTGCAGCCCTTCAGTAGCTAAAGGGGACCTAGAAGAGAGCTGGAGAGGTACTTTTCTTCAAGGTCATAAAGTGATAGGACAAGTGGTAATAAATTCAAACTGAAAGAATGTAGGCTTAGATTACATATTAGGAAGAAATTCTTCACTGTGAGGGTGATGAGGCACAGGCACAGGTTGCCCAGAGAAGATGTGGATGCCTCATCCTTGGAAGTGTCCAAGGCCAGGTTGGATGAGGCCCTGACAAACCTGGTCTAGTGAAAGGTGTCCTGGCCCATGTCAGGGGTTTTGGAATTAGGTGATATTTAAAGTCCATTCTAATCCCAAACTTTCTATGATTCTATGATTTTTTTCTTCTCTCATTGCCACATGTTTAAGCAGCTATATTAGGTCCATATCTGCTGTTTTGCTAAATGATGATATTCTTTCAAAATTTTGCTATGGACAAAATGAAACACAGCCTATGTAAGAGGTTATGAATTTATTACAACTCCAATTCATTCTACAATTAGATAAGACAAATTCTTAATTAATGCACAAAGTGTTTTAATAAAGTAGTTTAAACAGTTCAAAAACCTTCCAGAATCTACCCCTTTCTTATGGTATTATATTCAGCCTTCCAGTAAGTCCCTGGGGCCCAATCTTTACAATAAAAAAAAAGTCTCGTGCTTACAATAAGTTTTCAGCATCCCAAAATCTTCACCAGGAGGAGCATGATGCTTGTTATGAGGGTTTCTTTGTTCTTAGGAGTTCCATGATGTCTGTAGTGATGCTTTTCCCCTCCTTTTTCTTGGGGTTCACTACTGTTTATTTTCTTAATGTTTTTAATATAATCTGCTCAAATGTTCATTCTGTTTGTTAGATGTCAATTAGACAGCTCTTGTGCTCTCCCTGTTATTTCTTCCCTCTCTAACTCTTTCCTTTTTCCAGCTCACAAAGTTGCACTCCTGCAGTGCCTGTTGAAGGAAAAGTCTGATTTGTGTTAGTAGTCTGGGAGATCTATCATCTTGAGCCTGTTTTCCTCTGCACTGTATTTTATGCCAGTCATACACAGTGTAAACTGAAACTGAACTACAACGACCTGAGACATTGGTTACCTGACTGCTACACAGTTGCTACCTGTTCTGGTTTGAATAATATGTGCTGGTTTAAAGATAAATTGGCAGCAGAAATGAATCCAACACAAAAGAGATTATAAATCAGAGTTACAATTTAATAAAAATATTACAAGAAATGCAATGATACAAAGAGAAATTGGTTTTAACCCACAAAACCCAGAAGTATAACCCAGCCCCCTGGGGCACAAAGAGAATCGTGTTCATTAGCCCCTGTGCTGAGCCCCACTGGTTCCCCCTGAGTCCAAAGTAAAAATAAAAGGGGAAAGAAAAACCTGTTAGTGCAGATGATGGTTGCACTCTGGTCAAGAGTGGTGGTCACAGTCCTGTCAAGGTTCTGGTCCTTCTCTGGGTCTGACAAATGGTCCCAGAAGTCCCCAAACCCCAAGATTATATACCCTCTGGTTCACATGGAAATGCCCAGTACCTCCCCCAGGGTAGGTGTTCCACAATGGTTGATCTTACTTTGTGAGCCATAGGGTATTTTTAGAATTGTTGATGGCCCATTAGCAGACACGACACCTCAGGCTGGGTGTGGAGGTGCTAACGACTTCCTGGAGGGGAGTTATGCCAGCTCCTGTCTCACAGGCTTCTTTCACATCCATCTTACACCCTCAGGGGTTAGGTGTGCCCTGGGCAGCTGCTGTAAACGGTCCATTGTTAACAGTTCTTGAGAAATTATATAGAGGGTTTAGAATACACAGCTTGGGTCACACCCACACAGTGATAAACTGCTCACGGCTTGCTGAACTAGGACAAATACTTTGGCAAAATGCCAAGTATAAACCAAAGGACAAAGCTCCCTCCCTGCCACCAAGAAAAGGGAGAAAAAAGCCTCCAAGTCTCAAAACAGGTTTAGCTATTTATACAGAAAAGAGAAAATTAAAAGTAAAGTATAATATAACACACACAAGATATAACAAATAATTCCTTCACCTCCCCACCCAACAGAAAACTGAACTCTTGTGAACACAAAACCCACCATCCTAGCTACAAAACCACCCAAGAGAACTCAGTCTCCTAAGGGACAGACCCAAGCAGAGAGAAAACTAAGAATGAACATTTACTTTCCTGCAGATAGCACAGTGGTGTGGTGCTGGGCCTAATTGGCAGAGCAACACAGAGCACATCCACCTGCACCACAGACATCAGGAGAAGAGCAAGCTCCTCCTCCACTGTATTTATATCTCAGTTTTTGTCATCTGGTATGAAATATTTCTTTGGTTGCTTAAGTCAGGTGACACCTCTCCCTCCTAATCTATGTAACACTATCAGGGCCTACTAAAATTAAGGCCTACATCTAGGCCTAGCTAACACTAAGGCCTAAACCACCACACTACCACAACTAAAACAAGATAAAATCAGTCCCAGAAATGCTCAGGTAAAACCAGATACCTTTATTGTCAGGCTACCACAAAGGCAGTAGGAAGAACACTGAATTTTGACTTAGTGAAAAAATCATTGTTTAAAAAGTATCAGAAATTTTATTCAGCAGTTTTCTGATATTTTAAGCCAAAATTAACACTTCTACAGCTGACAGCACAACCTAATGAAAGCAATCCATAAACAAAAATTAAATAAATACCACTTCTTTGCATCATCATTGTACAGGAACCTTTGCTAAACTGTGCTTCCCCTGAGGAACAAAACTATATGTGTAATAGTCACTTTGTAATACAGCGAATTAGAGGATGGAAAAAAAAATCCAGTACTTTTCCTTTATAAAACCAGAACTTAGCCATTCTGAGATGCCAGGAAAATGGCTTATGAAACCAGAAAACCTTGAAAAGGGTACTAAGGACTTGAATAGCTCCAGTATGTTTGGTATACTGGCGGCAAAATGCCTTTTCCACCAGAACTTCTGCCACAGATCACCACACTTCTTAAGAAATATGGGCCACTTGAAGCCACATGAAAGCAGGGTTGAATTCCAGTGGAGAACTTTAAGCAGTAAAGAACAAATGAAACAAAAATGAATTATTATTATCTTATGTGAAAGGGCAGGAAGTATAGGTCAAGGGCACCACTTTCTTCTCTGCTGTAATGACCACAAATCAATTTCTTGGCACTACTCAGTGAAGAATCACAATTCTACTCTGCAGAAATGATTGTCCTGGTCCACAACATGTTACCACAATCATTCCAAGTAAGATTTATATTCTTTACTGGCGACTCTTTCTGCACCTCATAACAATGAGGCAGGAAGTTATGAAAGTACTGCAAGACACCAGATCCACCTCTCCAGCAGATCCATATCTTCCTTTGGTGACACAAAATTACCCAGAAATTACAAGTAGCCTCAAAACTAAAAATGTAGTGTTAAAGGAAAGCATCTTTATATCTTTAGAAATCTATTAAGTGAATCAGTCTAAGTTTAGCTGCTGAAGCAGTGAATCTAACTAAATCATTCTTGCTGTTTGTTTCTCACTCCCTGCAGAGCTGGTAGCAGCGAAATGAAGGTCTGATTTCAATGCCACTTTGGCTACATTAACATTCTCGATCTGAAATCTATATGAAGTCTACAGAAAAACAATGGCTAATCAGAACACTCGGATTAGATTTTATGTTTATATTAATATATGAAAGGAGGTTTGATTTCAGTTTCAAGAAAACAGCTACCTAATTAAGGATGACATTTCCATACCTAGGCTAAAATGGGTTTGAATGTCTGGGACATTAACCATTCATTTCCTAACAGAAATCCACAGTAGGCAGAGTGGAAAAATATTTCTGGCTAATATTTCTGTAGTGATACTGCCATGGGACAACAAAAGTGGTAAGCAAAAGGAGTCAAAGCCTACAGGTTTCCCCTGCTGCTGCTGTCTAGGAAAAGAGGGAGCAACTCCAAGGTGGGAGAGTAAAGAGAAAAAGGCAGAAGATGGAGCGAGTGTGATGTTACCTCACATCACATCCACATTTTTTTGGATCAATTTGCTCGGTCATTTTTAACTTGGTGCAGAGACTCTCTTACCAGGATATATACGTAACTTGAAACTGAATGGAATTTTTGATTACTTATCACACAAAAACATATTTAGGATTTGATGAGCTGTTAGGCTAAGCATCCATGTGCTCAGCACTCCCACACATAATAAATTACTATTTATCACATATATGCATATCTTGCACCAGAAAACCTCTAGACTTACTGATTGAAGGACCATGGCATCCATGATACAGTAGCCTTGCTAAGCAGAATTAACATTTAATTTTATATTGCTATACTCCATGAACCCCATGTGCCTGTAGGGAAACTAAGTCCCTTTGCAGAGCCATACACAGGTTTTTCAGTGTCTTATTTAATTGTATAGTACCTTAAAACCTTTTGAAATAAATTGCTTCCTTTTTGGCATACTAGTGTGGTCACTAGTGTCTATCTTTCTCTACAATCTCATTAACCAAAAAGGAGGGAGTATCAATTTCCTCCAGTTCTCCCCCTGACAGCATTTTAAATTAGTAAAAGAATAAACAGTTAATAAGAAAATTGTTCTCATTCCTGTAGAGACATATGCTCATTGCCCAAAAGTACTGCGGTTATTCCAATCACTTTAATTAAAGAAAGATGCTTTCTAAAAATACCTTTGAACAGTACTTCATTCTTTATTTGCTGAAAAAAACCCAAAATTGTTTCTGAATCCCAGACCCAAAGAATTAAGTCCATATTATTTCTGTTTATAAATCATTAGTCATAACAATTTTGAGACAGTAAACCTCCTGATGTCAAGGGGCAGAAACATGTACACATTAGTCTGCTCCAGTTACCACTGCTCACGATTGGCTCAGCAGCTGCTGACTACTGAATTTTCAATTTCATTGCAAAAGTTGAAGTGCTTTATATTGAAAAACTAATTAAGGGTCAGAAATACATATTTTTTTCTGATTAGGTTGAAATTCTGTGTCAGAATTAATATCTCTTCTTTTCTCAGCAGCTTTCAAACTTATATTTCCTCTCTTCAGACATTGCAAATTAAAACAGTGTTTTGTTAATAGTCTTTAAGTTTATATTATTTTCCAGATAAATCCAAGATTTTGCAATTAGTGATAATTTGGACACATCACAAATTTGCAATTATATGGTAACATTGCCAGAAAGTTTATAATTCAACTGTAATTTCTACACAGTTGCTTTACTCCTTAAAGCTTTATGTTCCTTGCTTTCAGTCTTGCTTGTTATGAGCTTTATTATTCTCTCTAGGGTAGCACTAAGAATTGTTTGCTCCCGGTGGTTGAACAAGCTGTTAAAATCACTCCCAATTCCCATATGACCTGCTAAAATCCCACTTCCCATCTGCCTGCTTCCTGCTGCTGCTGTTTCCTCTCTTGTAAGACAAGACAGGTATCTGTAGCTGAGAAGGCAGTGACACTTGAGGATTTCACAGCCTTGAGGAATGGGAAGAGGAGATTCCTCCCTGACAGGTTCTCACCACAGCCCTTACTACTTTTTTCAATGGCACCATCATCACCCATCTTTACAAATAACTGGTACCCAGATAAGAGTGTGTCTGACTTACTATTGCTGATTTGTATAGAAAGTAAAGAAACACACAAAGCTTTTAGGGAACTTTCCGGAATATAAGCCATTTGCATTATTATACTCATTCTGTTTGGTAAAATCCAAATAATATTAATTAATTTTCATTCTAAAAATTGGCAAAACCCTATTAATTTTTAGTTAAAGAGAACTGAAAATTGACAACTATTCTTTCACCTGGATATAAGTAGCATGGCTTCTACCCACAGGCTGTGTCCAAGGCAGGGAGTACTATCAACAAGTTAGGAGAACAATCTGGGAGCCAGAATACCTGTATTCAAATTCCTGTGGCCAAGACATTTCTGGATGTTTATTTTTAATGTAATATTACTTACCTTTTCTACCTCCATCACAATCATTAGATAATCAATACAGATTCACAGACTCATAGAATGGTTTGAGATTGAAGGGAACGTAAAGATCACCTCATTCTAACCCTCCCTGTCATGAGCAGGCACACCTTCCACTAAACCAGGTTGCCCAAAGTGCCATCCAACCTGGTCTTGAATGCTTCCAGGTGTTGCTTAAAGCCTAAATTCCTGTGGAAATAGACACTCAGGAACAATACTAATGGAGAAAGATAGATAGTATACCTTTATTGAAAGCTTTCAAGGTTTTACACCCAAGGCCTGAACACACACATGCACAGGCCCACACTTGCACACATGCACACCTGTGACCAGGGATGTCACAGCTTTTATAACTTCTCCGGCAATTAACATATGAGATATCTATAACCAAACATGATTCTCATTTCCCTCTTTGCACCACCCATAGGGGTCTTCAGAACTGCTCCTTGGAGAAGTTCCAGAACCTCCAGGCCTTTTCTTGTGTTTTGCTTTCACGCTATCTACAGGTGGTTTCTTACAAACACCATGGCCTTGACAGGGCATGAGAAAGCTCACGAATCTCTGAGAGCTTTAGAAACTTTCAATACCACTTTATATGTGAGCAACCCAGGAAAATCCATGTAACCTATATAATCCCCAAAATCTACACTGAAATCCTTAGGCATCACAGATATGGGGAATCCATAACTTCTCTGGGCAACCTGTTCCAGTGCCTCACCACCCTCACAGTAAAACATTTCTTTCTAATATCCAATCTCAATGTACTCCCCTTCAGTCTGAAGCCCTTCCCATCACTATGTGTATAATAAGTGTAAAGGTTCTTTGAATCACTTAAGTAGAATTCATTATATTGTATCTTATTCTGTTAGTACTTTGTAGTTGGATTTTATTGCTACAATCATTTCTTCATCTGTTTCCAAGTATGGTAGCTGAAAGTGGCATATTTCTCATATAAGTCACTTCTGTCACTCATGACATCTCTTGAATCTCTGTATTTAAATAGTTCAAATAGGGATAAACAGTAGTGTTTTGACATTTTGGCTTTTTGAATGTGCCCTGGTATTAAATAGTAGCAGAAAGCTTCCTGTGTTAGGCAATAAAGCAAAGCTTTTTTTCCATAAGTGGAATGTCATGTATTATCAAATTGAGTTCTCCCTGTTTCTAATAGTTTTCCCATGTGTTTATTTAAAGGGTCTTACTGAATCACAGCTCGATATTTTGATCTCAATTTATTTTGAGCCTTTTATTAGATTTCTGTGAGCTGTAAATTTGGATCATTGTTAGTATTTATTAGAATGCTACTCCAGTGGTATGCATGTGGAAGAAAATATTAAATATTTAAATTGTTTACATGACATTTTGTCCTGGGTTGAGCTGGCAAAACGCCAACTGTCCAGGAGGGGGTGAAAAGGGTTCCTCCCCCCGCAACCAGCCAAGGGAAGAGAGGAGGGAGAGAGGAAAGAAAACCCTCAAAGCAGGTTTATGCTGAAACTAACTACATGTATTTATACAGAGAAGAGAAAACTAAGAGAGAACTACAATATAACACACACTTATTTCCTAGTTTGGAAAGAGTGTGGACACACATTTTGGAGACCTCTCCCTTGACGGCTTATATTTACGTTTTGCACATAGTTTTGGATAAAAATGGAGAATACCTTCAGAAAAAACACAAACAGTTGCACATCTGTGACAAAGCTTGTAGGGATCCTTGAAAAGCTGCTATATCTAAACATTTGTTCAACCTTGATAAAAGAAATTGGAAATGAGAGAGAGATTAAAAGACAAGAAGTCTAATATCTGTATTTACAGAGAACAGCATAGGCATGCACTGTAATTCTGTCCTACATAAAGGAATAATCTCTTGGCTGTATTCTATATTGTGAGTTATCTTCAAAGGTCACCCCTCTTTCTCAGGTTATTTGAAATAATTTTTACTAGGATCTCTTTTCCCCTTTTTTTGCAGTTACAAGTATTCAGTTCATCAGGAAAAACGTGACTAACTATCCGACAGAATATTCAAAAGAGTTGATCTCTTTCCCAGCTTCCAAAGGCAAAAAGAGTAAGAAAGAGAAAAAGAGACAGACAGTCAGATTGTCTTTTGGAGAATGACTCAAAAGAGGAGATTAATTTAGGCTTTGTGCTTAAAAATAGTCATTGTGAATAAGACTTTTTTTATCCACCCCTACTCCTTCTGATTTTATAACATTGGCAAACTTTAAGATCCCTTTAGATGAACTTTGAAGATCTCTTACAACACAAAACATTCAATGGTTCTATTAAAAAATAAAAACAACCACTCTAATAAAAAGGAACCAAATTCTAACCCAAGAAAGGCATATTTATGTAATAGGAATATAAGCAAGGATATAGGAAATAAATACACACAATGACATTATTTCTCATTAAATGAGAATTTAATTTTTACTGTGATTTCCCTTCTAAGTAAATCAGGCCTGATGATCCTTTAACAGGATTCATCAGCTCCGAAACTTCAGCTAGACTGATATACTGTATTAGCTAAAGATACATACAATTTCTGTAGTCTCCATGGGTTAATGGAGCTAAATCCCTATGTTGTTCTTTGTTCAGTTTACAGGATTACATCTGCTTGTAGCTATGTGATATAGATTGTTTCTATATAGTAATGACACTAATCCCATAAGTTTAGAAAGGAATTGAATTTCCCCATTAACATGAAACCTGGGAAATATTTTTTTCAGTAGTTAAAGTTTTACAGAGATAAATTTAAGAAATTCAACAAATAAACCTGCAAAAAGAAAGAAGTTCCCACTGAATTAGTGAACTGCTTGTCATTCAATAATCATGACAACTTTTACAGTAGTATTTTTAGCTAGTGAGAGGATTACGTCTTTATTTTCCTTTCTTTTGATTTCCTGTGTGATACACTGCTAGTTTGCCCATTAGCAATTATAACTGCCACATTGTTAAAGTATTAATTAGTGGTAGGATAAAAAGAAGTCTTCAATCATTTACCTTTACTTCTCACTGACTTTCATCTTCTTTTTTTGACAGTTATACAACTGAAGCTTCTGCTCTATGAAATCACTTCTCCCATACCAGTAATCTAGTTAGTAGAAGCCAACTGGACAATAATGTCCCTTAGATACTAAAACTGAATATCCTCCATTCCTTATCCTTGATTTTTGAGGATAAGTATTTAACCCTTCCCAATGTCTTTAGGGTTCAGGCTTGTTACATTGCCCATTGTTTTACTGGGAGAACTATGTACCCATAAGGAAGCACCTTTGCTCAGCAACTGGACTTGAAACATGTCTGAACAGTCTGTGCATGTACAGTGCAGTGACAGTTCTCACCTGACACCTCATTTGAGCATCACCAACTGCTATCTAAAGAACCAAAACAGGCTGTACTGCAAGAGCAGTCCACATCTGGGGACAACACAGAGGTTGGCAATAGACTCTTCATGGGCCTGTCTGCTCCTGAACCTGCCTAGTGGGTCTTCCTGGCACCATGTCCAAAGGGAAAGACCCACTCTACCATCATCATCCATTTATTGTACAGACAGATTCAGCACCTCTGCCCATCACAGGACATTGACTGTTTAACTGGGAGGCAATGTGACGACCCAAAAGCATCACATCTTTTAAGAATAACACATTGACTTGCCCTAAGATGGGCAGTTGGTAAAGATGAGGACTTGAAATCTCACTTCATTATCCAGGAAAGGACTTGACTGGCATTATCACAGACATGTAAAGGGCAGAAAGGACTGATTTTACTATGAAAGCATTACTACAGTTAGCTGAAATGATTGATTAGGTTGTTTGCATTTTATGATAAACTTCTGCCGGCTTGAGCTCAGTCTTTTAACCCATTTACTGTGAATGAGGAAGATGTGATGTTCCTTAAGCACCCAAACAATGCAGTTTGCTATTCTAGAGGGATATGTGCTGATCTAAGCTGGATGTTTCATGGTTTTTATGTCTAGAATTTGATTCTCCTTTCTTGTTGACAATGCTTGTTCCCCAGTTACAGAAGCAAACTGCAGGAAATACACATCATGGGACAACATGCCATTTACATTTTATAATTCAGTGGCACCTTCTCACCTCAAGTTTGCATTCACCTTTGCTTGTCAAACAGCTGACACAGAGTTAGGAACTGATGATGAAGGTCACTGCATAGTTATAAGGCAAAGAAAATTTATGTCTGAATAGTTCTCATGAAGACCAAGCTTATTATGAATTCAGATTTGATCATTATATCAGTGTTGATCATCTCTTTTATTCTGCAGAAGGCACAATACAGAAAAATAGTAGACTAAAAGTACAAGTGGTTCTACCATGTGTCATTCCTCTCTGTAGAGAATTTCTCACAGCTGTCTGCTTGAGGTTTCCTGTGTTTTCTTCTGATGCACTCAGCACCACTGACTGACCAAGGTTTGGGACATAAGGGTGCAAGGATATTCCTTTTAACATGATACTCTTTTTGCAGAGAAAATCCAGTCGACAAGTAGTTTCTTCTACTCTTGTAGTTCAGATCCTGATGCACTGAGATGAGGTTTTAACTTTGCTAAAGTGGTCATCACAAAGACGTGTTTCAGCAGAGAAGTTAGATTTAAAGAGGTGTTTGCTGGAAGCCATGGCAGGCAATGAACAGCTCGCAAAAGGGGACATAAAATTACAAGTAGGAACTGAGTCTTGAAACAGGGTAGTGCTGTGACAGTCAACAGAGATTTATGGAGTTCTTGCAAAACACAACAGGGACAAAGGGCCAAGGGACAGACAAAAGACAAAAGAGAAAAAGAAAAAAGGTGAAATATGTAAGAAAACAATTGGCCAAACCCAGTGTAGACAGATATGTCATCAGGGAGTAAAAGATTAAAAATAATCTCTGTGAGTATTCCTCTTTTTCAAGAAGAATTCATAAAACAAAAAACAAAAATATTTTACACAATGTCTCAAAGAGAGGCTGTGTTCAGGTCACTCCCTTTTCTCTTGCATGCAGTTGTCCGATAATCATTTGCTATAAATGTTCCACAGCAGATGGTATTCCCAAAAATGTTGTTTCAGACTCAACAAAACAATGCCATTTGCTGTTTTTGAAATGCCATTCCAGACAAGGCAACTCCAGCTCAGTAGTTCATAAAGCATCAAAGGCTACTTATTTGCAAACAATCACTGGGAGTTAGTATTTCCTTGCATGCCATCCTTGTGCAGGTTGGCCTTATATTACCCCAGTTTCCAAAAGGATTGCACTGAGATCATTTGGAGGGCAATGTAAGTTCCTTTACTAGGAATGTGAGTGGATCCCAGAACTCATGTTAGAACTGGTAGTTTTAATGCTTTAATTCCTGTTCTGAGACTTCTGGAATTCTTCAGTAATCATATACTTTTTTGGCTGGAGGGACACTGGGTACCCATTCTAATTTTGTATTTCAAATGTGAACTGTCTTTTTTTTTATTATTTTTTTCTTTTTTTTTTTTTTCATATGCAGAAGACTGCAGAGATTCCAGTGTATTTAGAGAAAGGACTGTAATATCTGTTTGTATTGTGAAGTCTGGTGACTATCAAATGCTGAGTTAAGCTCTACATTTTCCTCAAGGCTTTCCTTTCCAGTAAGCATCCTCATCTTCAGTTAATTTTCAGGAAAGGGAATCATCCTACTTGCTTTCTTCAGAAAATCTAATTTTTGACAATGTTAGAGGCAGTCTCAAAGCTTGAACAAATTGTTCCATGTTTATCTGATCTTTAAGCGTTTTGTTTAAAATCACAACCCAGTCAAATCATTACCCTCCAGTGACTTGTTTTCCCTGTGGAGCAGCTATTTTTAATGAACTCACTGCTGAGTCAGAAACACAAACTCCAGTTTTGTTTAATGTATGCGATTTTTCAACCAGTTTCACATTAGCAAATTCTGCCTACTCCCCAAGCACAGAGGAAGGGAGGTGTGGGATTTTCAGAAGCCATCTAGAGCATCAGGATGCCGAGTTTCCATTAATTTTAATGGAAATTTGGCACTATCACCCTTCAGGCATGTTTGAACATTTTCTCTTTACAATACACACTGCAGAAAACTTGTGGAAGTTTTTTTCATAAACCATGATAGTTTTATTATTTCTCACTATACTGATGTCACTTAGAAAGCAAAGAACATTGTTTTTTAGAATACAAAGATAAAATCAATCATATTTAATGAAAATTACTGTATTCATAAGATTTTGACAAAATATGGATGTTTTCTAGACACATGTCCTTACTTTAGAAGTGTCTCTAGTCTTAGAGCAGAACACAGATGTGTAAAAACACTCCAGGCTGCCATCACTGTCCTCTCATCCACATGTTTTCATATGTCCTAGGAGCACTGTACTGTTCACAATGGAAGGATTTCATCCACTGCCTTCCAGGATCCCAAAACTGTATTTAGTATTTGACTTCTTTCTCTGGCTAAACATTCTTCCCTGAGAAAGTTTAACTGACTGAAGTCAACATTATAGCACTAAAAATTTTTGGTTATGATGAATCAAACTTCTTTAGAGGTATAAAAATGTCACAGTAATTTGCATCACTTTCATGCAGTGTCTTAGAAAGAGTGGGAATCTTCTGTATGGCTTGGAAATAAATAAGGAAGTATATTGGGGGCAGTAAAATTTGCTCAGACTACATACAGACACAGAGATGCTGAGGATAAACAGGCATTGCTATAGGCTTGCTCCTTCCTTGGTTCTTCTGCAGAGGAGTATGAGTGCTCTGAATGGAAAATGGAGTGTGGAATGAACCTTCTATCAACCAAAATGAACTTTTACTCATGGCTGGCTTTAGGCAGCTGCTCTGGTTTTGTTCCGTTTTAGCCAATGGTGTGTCATATATGTCAAATCTTATAAAAGGCTTCAGTAAAAGCTAGAAAGCTGCCAATAAAATCAAGTGAAATTTATAGCTTTTCCCAAAGTGATACTGCTGGCCTGACCTACAAAACTTGCAGTTCACCTTTGCCTCTTGGTCTGATTTCAATATTGCACGGCAATGGACCAAATTTAGTGTTTCCTGGCACTGCATTCACACAGTTCAGTATGTACTTCAGATGAAATGTGAACTGTGGTTTTCATACTATAAATAGGTCTTAGTTCAATAACAGTGATCATACAACATATCGTTCTGCTGAGTCAGTGTACCTAGGGGAAACATTTGAACATCTCTTTCAAGATGATACATGCAGAATGTAAGCATTTTCATCTTGCAGATTTAAGAAACGAAAAGACTTCATCAGCCAGAACCTTGTGCAAGTTCAGTAGCAGTTTAACAGAAGCATTGCAATGCTGGCCATTTGGCTATCAGTCTGCATTCAGTTAAAACTCTTAGCCACACCTGGGACTTCAGAAATAAAGCTGGATACATCCTTTTAATTTAGTGAAAGCTTCTATCAAACATTCAATTACACTATTGCTGTGTTCCTTCTTGCTACCTCATGCATGATCACATACAAGGTCAGCCTGACACCCACATGCTCTGGACATACAACTGTCCTACACACTTTTAAATTTTTTTTATCATATGTCACTGGCCTTTGTGTTAACTCTCCATTAGCACCTGCAGTTCTCATCAAATACCTTTAGGAAGAGACTGCAATGGACCAAAAGACCAGATGTTAGGTGAACCTGTCTTCGCAGTGTTATCAACTTACTGGCTATGATTGCTGCTCAAGTCTAAAGGATGTTGGGTTGGGTCCAGATTTCAGTTAAGAATGGAAAGTCAGTGAATATTGTCTTTGACTTAGTGAACTTTCAATCAATCCTATGAATCGCAAAATAAAATGTTCCCTTTGTACAGACACAACAAGGACTTATAGGCTGCTTAGCTGGTTTGCTTCTTATGTTTCATCTTTATTATGTTCACTCTTAATGGGGTTTACTAATATTACAGTCATGAAAACATTGTTTCAGAACATTTCTACTACTGGAAATGCATACTTTTATAGAAAGATTACATGATATAGGGCTATGTTGTTTGTTTTGAAAAGATCTGTAAGGCAAATTGCCTAAGATTATTGAGACATCAATATGCAGATCTTCCAGTCACCATCCTCCTTTGTTCACAGTATATTTCCTTCTAACTATACAAGTCAGAATTTTTGACTAGTCTTAGCAAACAATCAGAACTAGCCCAGCAAAATTTGGAGAGGGAAACTTATTTTGTCCTGTAGAGCCTAATTCACCCCTCTCACCTGCAATTCAGAAGGGAAATAAACTGCTCATTTCTTCAATGTGCATTTTCTCCTTCTGGCTTGTTTAGACCATGCACTCTCTCCACTTGTATCAAAACTACTTAAATCCTTCAAATAACCCTATGACTGTCTCTGACAACAAGCATTCTGCCTAATAAATGCACAGGTATCCACTAAGTGAATAACTAATGAGCATCTCAGAAATAATTCAATGGCTTTAAAACTGCGCTTAAAAAAAGGCCAGCTGACAGCATGAAAAAAAGCAACAACAACCAAACACCCCACACCAAAACCCAAAACAAGGAAAATGACAAAAACCTGCCAAGCAAGCAAACAAACAAACAAACAAAACACAATGAAAAATACCTTTCTCTTCATTCAGTTTTTCACTGGGAATGTTTTCATTCCACTGTATTCATTTTCACATTAGCTGAATGAGTCCATGCTCCCAGGTTCTGTGAGATTCACGTGACATTCTTTGCATTGATGAATTGATGACATTGTATACAATGTCTGTTTACCAGCAAACTTTTGAGAAGAGTATAAGCAGTAGGGATCAGGATAGATAATTTAGTAGAAAGCAAAACAGTAAATTGAAACAAATTTGTGGCAGATCGTAAGAAGATGAAGCAGATGGGATATAGGATATGGAGATAGAAATAACCTGATGAGAAAATACAAATTAAGATCCTTGCAAATAATTTCCTTGATCAAAATTATAGCAAAGTTACTTTCAATATCATCTTTCTCTCCTCTCCCCATACTAAAAGTCCATTGGTTTTTTTTCTCTCCAGATCATAATTAACCTGGGGAAGTCTAAACTGAGCAAATGTGAATGTTCCCTGGCTGCAGGTGTGGGTGAGCACTTCAGCAGTGCTCTGAATGGATGCATGTCAGAAAGCAAAGCAGTCACAGAACATCCTCCCTGTACATGATGGCTTCTGCTAGGAAGAAACACAGGCTTATAACAAGGGGGCTGTGGTGCACTTCTCTAAGTCTGCCAGGTGGGATAAGAAGAGACTGTTGGGCACACTGCAGAGCAGACCTGCCTTCACTGTGGACAGAGTATTACTCTTTCCATTTGCTCCCAGCATTTTGCTCAGATTAAGAGAATTGGATTAAAAGTAAAGTAAGAATCCTTATAATAAGGTACTATATTCTGATGAAAGTATTCTTATGACACTCACAAAACTTAGATGCAATACAATTCAACAAAGGTTAGAAAAGCATGTTTCTTAATTAATTGATTGAATAATTCCTCCTTTTTATTGTTTGTTGACTACTTTTTAAGTCCTCTAGTGAGAATACTGCTTAAAAGGACAAGAAATTGTGACAAATGAAAAAGCAAAGAGGTTGTGATCCAGGAACAATCACTGAATGAGAGGGGCTGATCCAGCTGGACATCATCATCACAGCTTCACTGAGCTTCATGGAGGTATCAAGAGTTGCTCAAGCCATTTCTTAAATAAGTGATAAAAACATTTAGTAACTTAGTAATAGACTAAACTGACAGAAAAGTGCAAGTTCAATACAATGGTGGCTGTTGATAAAATAAATAAAGGTGAGAATTTTAGTGTCTGGTTTATTAAGATAATGATGACAACTGCTATTCCCTAAGGAAAATAAGACTTGTGAGACAAAATATGGTGAATCAAAATGAATTTCTTGAGTAGAAATGTAGCACTATCTCTGTAACATAAGCAGGCTGACAATGCATGAGGTGAAGTTAAAGATGGTCCACCTGTCAGAATGATAGAAGACTCATGCAAAGGCATACACAGAAGTTAGAAGAATGTACACAAAACATGATAGACACTGTAATTTGTAGATTTTTAATTTTTGCTTATTACCAATCCTACATGAACACAATGAGAAAAATAACATACAATTAAGTAAAGAAGAAATTAATGAAATGCTTCATTCCAACGCAATATGTTTTTTCTTGCTTTTACAACTGCCCCAAACACCGATCCTCAGCCTGTTTTCAATGAGGTCTAAGTCAGTTTGAATTGGAAATGAAATGTAATAAGATATAGAAGTGTTTCTACAAATATTTAACCTTGGTCCCAGGAAAATACTGAGTTTATTATTCTAATACAAAATTCTGTTTTAAACTATAAAGTATCATCAGCTGTGTCTATTCTTTATTTTGCATTTTGTTCATTTCTTGGAGTTTTAGCTTTCTGAAAGTTCTAAACTGGTGGTGGTTTTGACTATTTATTTGCCTTGTTCAAGATGTTTCCCAGAAGACATGTCTCTTCAGTGTAATCCCTGGTGTGCACTCTGTCTTTCCTCTCAAAAGCTAACACAGCAGGCCCTATGTCCCTTCCACTTCTGGCCAGAGACTTAAAAAAAACACAGCTTCTCTGAAACTAGTCCCTTCTTGATTTATTCAAGGGGCTTCCATGATAAGAGAAATCTCTTTAAATAAAACATATTGCATATGTCAGCATAACCTACACCTTTTCTTCTCTTGCAAATTAAGATAGGCTCCACTCAAAATAGCTGTCCTTCACTGGACAACAAGGTACTTATAGACTCTGTGTAGTTTCCCCCTCTGCTAGTATCTCCCTCTCAAAGATTAGTTTGCATATCTAAAAATCTGATTTTTCTTTTATTATCTCAACATTCTGAATGTGTCAAAAAGTTACTGAGCTGTCAATTGGAAGCTAACCCTCCATGACATGCCCAGAGAAGCTGTGGATGTCCCATCCCTGGAAATGTTTAAGGCTGGGTTGGATCATGTTTCGAGAAACATGGTGTAGTGGAAGGCATCCCTGCATGTGGCAGTAGGTTGGAACTAGGCATTGTTTAAAGTTCCTTTCAACTCAAAGCACTCTAGTAATCTCATTTTTAGACAGTAAAACTGTCTAATAACTTCAGTAAATCCAGCATTAGATATAAAGTGATCTGTATCTTCTATCATAGCAGAGCCTCAGAGAATTTTTGGTCAGTTTAAAAGCAACTGAATAGATGCTATCTTCAGACTTTTATTCTGAATGTAACATGCTCTCAGTCCTAATCCAGTACAATATTTTAGGGTGATGAACAAACAGTTGTGTTTCCTTCTTTTAACTGAGAATATTTTTTCATGGTATTAATTTTGTTTTGTTTTCATATGAGATCTGTTATTATTTAAAGCATTACATGAAACAAAGTAATCAAAAAGACTTTAGGGTATCTGTCAGCTAGTTATGATTTCATTCCCATCACAACATAACATATGCTTACTTTTCTGTATTTCATTTTTTTCTCCCTATGGATCAAACTGTAGACAAATTAAGAATGAATTGGCGCAACACATTATAATAACTTTTTGATACAGGGAAAAGAATTCAGACAAATGTAGCACAAGTGAAGGAAAAGAAACAGAAAGCTAATTATTTCAAAGTCCATGTCAGCAGAGGACCTTCTCCTATAGATGCAGAATCAATGTGCAAGTCAAAAAAGTTTCAACACAAATTTCCCTAATGTACCAGTGAGCAGATTCAAGTGGCATACCTCATGTTCTTGGAACTTAGCCTCCTGGAAAATTCCTCCTTCATTCTTAAGATATATTTTTGCTCATCTTCACAGAAATGCAAAATTTGCTAAAAAGAAAAGATTTATGCTAATTCATGTAACCAGGAAACAGAAACAACTGTCCTATAGTAGACTTGCATATTTAGAGTCCACCGCACAATGTATAACATTGTGAATTCTTAGGACCTTTTCAAAACATGAAATACACTAATGTTAGTGTGGTTGTAAGTGGCATAGTATGAACTATGGGCTCAAAACTTCTGCCCCACTTGTATGCAAGAATTCTTCTACTTCAATAGCAATAATCCTTTAACCTAGAAAAGTCTTGCCATGCAACAATTTGTCTGTGCCTGGGTTGCCCAGCAGACACACGAAACTGAAAAGGAAGACATCTATAATGAACAGCTGTATTTGTAAGATTAAGGGAGCCTCCTGATACTTGTGCTTTCCTTTGGTCAGATGGAGTTGACTGCAAGAATGGCAAGTGATTTTATGAGCTTCTGTCTGCTCAAGGGACTGGGGAAACCTCATGAATCTACAGAGTCTCAGGGAATACTCTGAGAACTGATCATTGGCCCAGAGGGTAAACAAATGAGGAAACTTTATGATATAACCCTGTGAGGACCTCTTTATTCTTGGCATTGTCTGTACTTTCTCCCCAGGGTGCTGGTAGAGTCCATGATTTAGGGCATATGGGTTTGACACTTCAACAAGCAACTGAATAGATCCTACATTCTTAATGATGAAACTGTGCTGAAAGGATGTCAACCAGTCAGAAGTGCACATCCATGGCTTCTTTATTTGCCATTTACTTTCTCTCCCCAGAAGGTTTCTTGGTAATATGTTCACCTGCGAACTCAGCTTTCTGCTTCTCAGTCTTTGAAAACATCATGTTGCTAGGTCATGTCTTAGTGCAGTGTCATCTGAAAAGGCACATGTAAACTCTAACCAAAAGTAAGATAAATCTGATTCAAAAGCACTGTGAATAAATACACTTTTGGTGTGCACCAGTGGGAATTCACTTGTATAGTACTCCACATAGCATCAGAGATACAGCTTTGTTGAAGGTGTGAATGGACACTGACCACACCAAAGACTGCCTCAAGTCAGCAGTATTTTTACAGGATCTGTTTGATCATATATGCCTTTATATTTGGCTTAAGGTAAATGGTTTAAAAACTTAGCCAAAATATTGTGTACACATTTTGAAGGGTCCTAAATTTCAGAAAAGGATCTTTTAAGGCCTCTGTAAGGGTTCTGGTGCATTCTGATGTAACAAAATTTTTATATATAATCATAGAATCATAGAATCAATTGGGTTGGAAAAGACCTCCAAGATCATCGAGTCCAACCCTTGGTCCTTTCAAAGCAATATTTTCAATCCAAGAAGAACAAATTGTTTCACTAAATATTCAGGAAAAATATTCCCTTTCTAAACAGACTTTATGTTTAGTAACATTTTCATGAATGAAGTAAAAAACAATCTCAAAAAATGTCTTTGCTGTCATACAAAAGGTGTTTCTCTGACACAAGGACATAAATTTTCTGTATATTTATGTATTTTTTCATTAAACTTTGCAAGAGTTTCTTGCTTTCTATTGAATAAGAATATAGAATAAGAAATAGAATAAGAAAAAACCCTATTTTAATTTTTGCTGATCAACCTACTGCTTTTGAGAAGTTTTTCTCATTGGAAAATATTTCTAATGCTGTCCAAGGTCAAAGAGAAACTGTCATTTGTTTTGTAGGCTGCGTGAAAGAGATCTGCAATCTCAGTTTAATTCCCAGTCAACAAATGTCCAACGCAGCTGTCATTAATCGGCATTCTTGTTGGCAGCCTCTGCAAAGAGGGCAAAGGCTAATGTACATGGAAGCTGACCTATTTTATGACTTTACTAGTAATTCTTCAGAGCAGCCTTCTCAGTGTGAGGAAGTGAGCACTGGTTGTTACTGTTGTTGCTGGGAGCGTAGGCTTCCTTTGGATAAATAAACTTGGTTTCCAAAGTTCCCAATCTGGCATCTTTCAGACATGCTAAAATTCAGTCAAAAAGAAATATTCATACAAATAGTAAAAGATGCACTGTTTGAAACAAAGGATATTAGCACTCACGCTGAGAAGGCTATATCTGTTAAATTCTTTCCAGAAAGCTATTTGCTAATTAACTCCTCCTGTTTCTTTTTCCAATAATATTGTCATGTAGATATGGACATCTTCTGCCAGAACTAATTGCCATTCTGTTATTTTGCTGTCTTTGATTTCTAACACTCTTAATCAAGCTAATTTTGCAGTCCATATTTACTGAGCTTGGTAAACACCAAGCAAGATCTTTGTGGGCTAACCAATAATAAAGTATCGCTTCCTATTTATGATACTCCATATATCCATTCATTTTCTACATTCACTTCTTTGTGACTAGCAAAGTTTCCAGTATCACTGATGAGTTTGTTTACAGAAAAAGAAACTTATACTCCCTTCTGTTTCTACAACAAACAGTTTTCTAGGTATACTCCAACCAACAGCAAAACATTTAGAGAGAGAAGGAAAGTTAACTCTTGGGGTTGTAAATACAATTTGCAATAATGGTATTACAAAATATTGATGATCTGTCTTATAAACTGAGCTAGCTTAGTATTGAGAAATGGGGAGTGTGGAAACTGAGGGAAATTAATTACGAAACACAGTGATATCATTTCTTCTGTACATAGTTGTACTTTAAACTGTGACACTATTATTTTGCTTATAACAAAAATCCTAAACTGAACACAAAACACTACTTATTTACCTAGCAGATGGTTATATTGCAGTATAGAAATATAAATTGATTTATTGAATGCAACAAACTATATTTGTTTACTATATTTCTATCTGTTTGATGAAGCTGAAGGACTCAGGTTCCTTGATAAGAAGGCATATAAAGCAGTACAAATAAGAGGTAGACATTGTGCAAAAGAATGTTTCATCTTTCTTTCTAATCCAATTTTCTCACTTTAAATATAATTTTTGAGCTTAAAATTTTTTTTCATTTCCTCTTACTAAAGGTTCATTTCCAGCTTTGCAAGCTTTAATTTTATAAGAATATTTTTGCCTTAAATCAGCTTCTGAATTGGACATATTAATTTTCCTTTTGCTCACCAAGCAGACAAGAATAAAAGGCTCCAAGTTTTTATTAAAAGGATTTTTTTTTTGGTCTATAACATAGTTGTACAGCTTTTAACACTCATGTATGCTTTGGGCCATCAAGACTGTTTTTCATTGCTCTAAATGTACTTGTTTATTTACCTTGCAAATAGTTTGACATTTGATGTGTTGAATTTTCTCTATGGAAAAACATTAAAGGGAAATTACTCACAGTACATTGCTAATGCTATTTTCCCCTCATAAAGCAGATTTTCTTACATAGCAGACCTCTTGACAGGGTGAAGTCCATTATTTTCCTGCCACGTGGCAGTATTCATGGACAGAGTAACTGATCACTGATCTCCTATGCCAGTATCTCCTAAATTTATCTTTTAGGATTGTTTTATTTGAATGCTACATAAGTACATGTTTTTAACTTACAATGAATCACCAGTCAGGACAACATATCAAATCAGATGAAATAAGCTTGATAACCTTTTCCAGCTGTAATGGATGAGTGATATATGCCAAATCACAGCATTTGTGATTTTTCCTCCTCAGTAAACACAGAAATTTTATAACTATTTAATCAGGTTGCATGGAAGTTATGAAAACAACCAGACAGAAAGTGAGCTGTCCTTTACTATATGAATAATATGAAACAATGGAATATCTCAAATGAATAGTCTCAATCCAAAAGATTATGTGTGTTTATTATAAGCATTTTTATGTCACAAACCAGTCATCTTTCATGTAACATACCTATAAAGAAAAATTCACAAAAGTATCATTCAGAGTAACTGAGCATTTACATAAATGCCCCCTGTCTTTCTGTCTCTCTGTCTCACTTTTTCCTTCAAAGCTAAGTGGTTATGTAGTGTTCCATGGCAACATCAAGTTGCCATAACTATAGACGGATGTTACAGAGAGGACAGTGAGACAATTAGACAGGAAAAGGGATGACACCAACATTTTCAAAGAACAAATTCCATGTACCCCATCCAAGTCTGTCATATATTCTTCATACTTTGATCTGCTTGAGGTTTTTTTCTCATGTTTTCCTCAAACCTTCTGGTTGCTTTGCTATCACTACTTGCAGCTTCAGCAGTAAGTTTTCATCACATCCATAGTTCTGCCCCAAAGATGGTTTTCAAGAAAGAAAACAAGTTCTAACTGATTCTCTCGCATTAGTGTTTTCCAGGGATTATCAATGCAAAGTCTTTTCCCATTGCAGAGATGCAGCCTTGGACCCTTCCTTTCTATTACTGATGCATGATATATTGCTCGAATATTATTCTTATTCCTATTGCATTCATTACCTGTCATTTTTGTTGTCCAGTATTTTAAAGGCATAATCACTGACATCTTCTTGAAAGTTTATCTTATTTTTGAAGCTACCAGAGGTTTTGCCTACAAAATAAGTTGCACAACTTAATCTGCAGTATCATGTAAAATAGTTTTACTCATATCCATGTACCTGCAAGCCAGACTCAGATTTCTCCTGCATATCTTTCCAATTCTTACAAGTGATGAATCACTTTCTGATGTTGTTGATCTCTCCTCAGTGACTGAAGATGATAATTAGACATCTATCTATCTAGGTCTTTCCATTAATTTACAAAAGCAAGACAGAGTGAATTCAAATACCTCAGTAGTATGAGAGTAGTTTATTTCCACTAAATTTACATCAGCTTCTAAAATAAATTTTGGTCTCCTTACAGAAGGGTTTGTACCAGTTTTGTGAAAACATTATTAAAAAACAATACACATTGCTGTAGCTCTACAGACCAACAAAGCCAACTTTAAATATATCTTAACACATTTAAGAGAAACAAATTTAGGGGATAAGGAAAAAGTTATTTATGTCATTCTGTCACAGCACATTGATTGGACTCTGACACTAGTGATTTCAATATTGGACTCTGACACTAGTGATTTCAATATTTTAATAAAACCTGAAGTCTTTTTCCAAGGTGTTGAAATATATTGTCCCTGACTGAAAGATGTCATTATTTGACAAAATAGACCCATTTTCAATGTTGTTCTTAATTAAAAGTAAGCTACCCCAGTCATTTAAAAGATTTGCTTTTTAAGCAGACTCTCCTGCTGTAGCATTGAAAAGGTTCAGGTTATAGAGAATATTGATATTACCAGAGCTGATGTCATGGCTGACGATAGCACCATGCTAGCTTGAGATCCAGACATTGTTTCTGAGTCACCAGCAGTGGAGTTATCGTACCTGCATGCTTCAGTAGACCAGCTTAGCCAACTGGAATTTTATTAATTTAATTAATTTTATGAAATGGAAATCATAAGATTCTTAATCTCCTCCAGAATTCAGGCAGCAATTCAATTACAAATAAGTAGTTACTTAGCATTGTAACACTGAGTACTGACAGTGAAGTGATCCACCTCATTCAAAACAGCAGTGCTTCTGCTAGTGGCAGGTAGAACATGGCATCATGATCTGAATGCACTTTTGGTGAGGACTAAGAAAGCAGTACTTACTTCAGGTTTAGAAGTGAAACATTCTACAGAAACATCCACGTGGCTTACCGGGAACAGTATGAAATAGGAACTACAGTGAAATAAAGGAGTTACCCAGGCTGTTGGAAATTAGACACATTAATTTCCTGCAATTTATAATAATAATTCACAGATATGCCAATCAAACTATATTTCTGTCAGAACTCATAAGTTCAGCAGGGTTGAATCTGGTTAGCAACAGAATCAGAAATCCCAATGGAATATCATGTGTACAGCATAAAACAATGCTGACAAGTTAGACTGATTCTTTTCTCAATGACACAAGCACCCTCAGTGTGAAATGTGTCATCTGAAGGAAAAATAGATTTTAATTCAAATAAGTAAATTCAACTTCCTTGGTTCAGTTTCAACTGGATATAATGTTTTTTCTTCACAGCCTCTGAAGAAGTCCTGTGAATTGCTGGAGTATATTCTGAATTGGTTGCAGTGCTTCACCCCAGAGGTGGCCTGAAAATCTGCAGGCACCCTGTATTTGGTGAATTTCCTACATTTTTACAAAATGGACCACATAAAACTGAATACCATTTTACCGATGTAATTTTATACTGAGTGCAATCATGAACCTTTGTAATTAAAATAGTTACCTACACAATGTTCCTTCAACAATTGCGTTGTTCAAAATCAATTTTTTTCTCCACCACAAAATCTGTTTGGTATTGATATTGCCTATACTGTACTGTCATCTACTTTTGACCACACAATTCCTAAAAAGTATGGCTGCACTATGAAGGACAGGATCTCCTTTTCTGTAGACAATTTTAAATCACAAAGTTTTTGGAGGGCAGGACATAAACTTAAAACATGACATCATGCTTCATATCTGCATATCAACAAATGTCAACCATATCTTACAGAACTGTAACAGATTATTTTCTAGAGTGGACCTTTTTTCTTCATTACCAAGGAAGTAGAGAAAGGAAAAGGAAACACATGAAGAGTCAGAACTGGTATATAACTTCTTTTTGTCCTTCACAGAATTGCTACTTCAGAATTCTTTCAGCTCTCAATAGTGTGTCAGCAAAGAGATGACCTTGCATTCACATCTCACACAAGTATTAGTACAGTTGGAATATTATCGATAGCTAAGCCACATATAACCTTTCACTTACTCCCTCCCCAGTGAGGTGTGAGATAATCAAAAGGTAAATAAAAGTGCAAAAACTTGTTGTTTGAGATAAGGGCAGTTTAATAAAGAAAAAGTGGCACATGCAAGCAGAACAAAATAAGGAATTCATTCACTGCTTCCCATGGATAGGCAGCTGTTCAGCCATCTCCAGGAAAACATGGCTCCATCACATATAATGGTTACTTGGGAAGACAAAAGCCAGAACTCTAAACATCCCACTTTCCTTCTCATGCCCTTCCTGAGCTTTTATTGCTAAACACGACACCATAAGATATGGAATATCACTTTGGGCAGTCAGTTTGTCCCTCAGCTCACTGGTGGTGTGGAGAAGCAGAAAAGTCCTTGAGACTCTTACGATCTTCTCAGCAATAATAAAAACATCCCTATATTATCAACATTGTTTTCAAAAAAGTCTGAAACATAGCCCTATACTGGCTACTATGAAGAAAATTATCTTGGCCAAAATCAGTACACACATTTAAGAAAAGATGTTGATATATAAAATTATTCAAGGAAAAGCCAGAGGAATGCCTGGAGGATTGGACACTATATTTTACAATTAAAAATTTGAAGACCAATATAAATAATTTAAGAGAAAGTTAGTGTACCAGTTACAGCCATAAAAGTATGGATATGGACCAATATTTTTCAACAGAAGATTCTTTGCCAGAGAAACTGCAGGACCAGAACAGTCCTTTGATTGTAAAGTTAAAAAAATCAGCTTAGGGAAAAATTGAAGACTTGTTTGATGGGCATTTTTTTAAAGCTAATTTATCAGAGTAATATATTTTAACAATTATAAAAGCACTTATGGGTATATCTCTGAGATCCATGTTCTACTTTAAAGTAGAAAAAGCCTATGACTTAAGCGATGTAGGAGGTCAAATTAAATTATCAAAGTGATCCCTTTTGGCATTCTGGAAATGGTGTCTTGGAGTCAGTCTTTCTACAACTGAAGTTTCAAAAATGTCTAATATCAGAATTAAGAAGAAAATATGAAAATCTAAGCTTTACTTACCTGTACTTTTACAATCCAGAGCCAAAGAACACACTGTTGGGAGTCTTCCGTGCTTTGTTCATGAGCCAGAGGTAGACATGAACACCTGCACAGCAAATATTTTTAGTTTATTTATTTATTAGCATGTGATATTCTAAAAAGGCCTTCAGGTAGACAGTATTACCTATCAGGACACGAACACTAATTCTACATATTTTGAACAGAATCCAAAATACAAACCACAAGGCACAATGCAAAACCAGATCAGGAAATAAAACAAGAAGGAAATAACATATTTTAAATGCAATAACAAAAGTTGTATTTCATTTTTCTGTTCTGCTTAAACTACAGGGTAAAACCAAAAGGGATGTGAAGCTTCCAACTCCATTATATTCTGTACTGGAGTTTTACATCTAAAACAAAGATGCAGCTTTTTATAACTAGTGACAGTAGAAAAAACCTGCAAGACTAAATAATAGCTTAATTGCCCTAATTTTTAAGGCTGTAAAACTGTTCCATCTGAAGATATAAAAATAAAACCAAAATTGATAGTCCAAAGAATATTCAGTGGTAGCTTCTTTTCTACTATTCACCTTAAAGATGTGAGTCTGAGCTTCAGATCTCCAACATGTAGATTCAGATGTTTCAGGACCCTAGAAATTTCCAAGATATCAGTGTTACTGGCTGATATCAGGCCACTCCACATCTCTTATAGATTTGCATCTGGTGAATCACAAACATCAGACATCATGGACCTATCAAACATTTTTCACACAGCTTACAAAATGAGCCCAGAAACTCTGATGAGAGTAACTGAAATTACAAGATTACATTGCAACTGCTGGTGATATACTATGCTATTCAGCCACTTAAACTTAGACAGGTAGTACCTTTTGACAATCCATAAAGTACTTAGTCATCTGCACAACATAAGTAGATATGATACTGGGAATATGTGGAACACCGAAACATGTATCAGCACCCCATCTCAGACTGAACGGAGTGTCAAGTCAGTACAGTATATGAAGTGAGAGAACAATTCAGTTGATAAACTCTTAGGACCAAATTTCTATTCTATTACATGTAGATATATCCTGCCATGGCAGATATCAGAGTTCCTATGACTTTTACAGGGATCTTGTTAAGACAGTCAGTGGAGTTTAGGAGGAAATTTAGCTCATGCTGGCTGAAATAGATACTCAGTGAGTAATCTGCTAACAGCTCTCTAGCCATCACCATGACATCATCTATGTCAATACCTATCACTGATCTTCATTTTCTTTAATGGGAGATTAGGCACTTCCAGTGTCAGCAGTATACTTACATGCAGATGTTTAACTTTAGGTATCTTACTCTTGAACCGAATACTGCTCTGGGGACTCAATTTAGTTGCTTAAGTATAGGTATTTGCAACGATCCTGCATATCTCACGTGGGTTCTAGCTTGGCAGGCTGGTTGGACACATTTGGGCTATATGTCCTCTATCATATCTCACAACATGAGATGAACAACTTAAGCAACACAAGGATTCAGGTTTGGGGTAGCTGAGCCAGACCCAGATCTTTCTTTTAAAGTGAACTGAATCCACTGATGCTTGAAATCAGCTGATGCAAGGATGAAATCTGTGTCTTCTTAGAGTACATGAACTTCAAAAGGATGAAAGAAATTCCAGAATGCTGTGTTTCCTGAAGAATTTACAAGTCCAGAACACAATGATCTGCAAAGTTTATTTGATTTCAACAAAATTCTGACTGGAACTAGATCAGATTAAATTTCTCTCATTTTTCTGTCATCAGGCTCTGCTTCAAGAACTGGTCATGCACTCCCACAGCACAAGGGGAGGAGCCTCCCCTTTCCACAGTAGCATTAAAATAATTTGTTCACATTTAAAAAGAAATCAAACTGCAATCAAGCTTAATGTTATGGGAACCCTTCAGGAAAAGCAATTGCCTTGCTCCATACAGTTCTTCTCAGTAGCTTGTAGGAACGTGACCCAGTAACAGACAGCGTGTTTGAATTCTGTTATCTACTGTCCATCTTGGGTTTCTGTCACAAAAGAAATGATAGACAAATTTGTCTGCAAAAGCAGGCTGGAAATAGGCTTTCTCAAAGGATTTTTAACATCCCTTTCTAACAGCCCTTCAAGATGGAAATACCACAAAAAGCAAGTTTTTGTTAGTTTTTGAATTTCAGCACATCTGTTTTTATGGCTCACTGGAAACAGGAAGTTTAGAGCACATAAAAATGAAAAATCACCTCAAGAAATCTAAGCAAAAGATCAGAGGTCCAATTCAAGTTTTAAGAAAGATTTGATTCCACTGTCATTTTAGCCTTTGTGATTATCTGACCCTAACTGTTAGGACTGTTGCTTGAAATCTCTGATAAATTAGTATGTAATGGCATAGTACAGAAGTGAAGGCATCCAAAAAATTTTCAAATTCTATTTTTCACTGTTTGGTAGGTCATCATTGCTTTCTATTTATAGATGGCAGAAATAAATCAGAAATAATGGATGGCATTCCTATATCATTGATAGCATCACTAGCATTGACAGTACTAAGCGCCAGAGGCCTTTTTTCTAGGCAATATTTATTGCCCTCCAAATCCTTAACGATATTCCTTCTGCCATCAGCCATTATTCAGCTTCTTTTTTTTTTCATCATATTCTCATTCCCCTTCATTTTCTACTCACATTTTTCAGTAAGGAAAAGCTTCCTGAGGATAGTAATGTAAACAAAACTGTGGAAAGGAACAGAAATCCTTTAAGGTAATCTTACAGTCTTAGACAATGCCTGGGGTAAGAAAAAGCTTAATTTACAAATATCTCCATGCATTTAATAAAGCTTTTCACTGGTACAGAGATGTAGAAGGCTTAACCACATATATGAGTGTTTATTGTCTTCTAATTGAGGTAATTGCTTAGAAAATTCTGTATTTTCTTATTTTCAGTTACTTGTAGGAATCTCTGAAAGGTACAGTCACTTGTGGTAATACATGTAGGAAAGAGCCTCAGAAGAGAAAACTTGAAGGGAGCACAGTTTCTGCAGTAAATGTGTACCTTTCACAATAGTACCTATTTTTTCTCATTTAAGAATTTTGTTGCATTTTTCAGTCATGTATGTCCACCTTTAGATAAAAATTTTACAGAGCAGAGGACTTCAAAAACTTTATTAACTTCTGTTTAGGTCTACCACCATGAAGTTTTAAGGCACAGTCAAAAAGCCTTTAAGACATTATAGTATCTAAATTAGTTCTTCTCCTCTCATAGTTAAGAAGCCAAAAGCCAGGTCAACTCTTCTTCTGTTTTCACTTAGATAATAGAGATTCCACAAAAATGCTGATTCTTTCTTTCAAAAACTAAGTACTCTAAAATGCCAGTAGTTATTTCTGTCCACTCTGCTCTAGCTTTGCCAGATGGTATAAGGAAAGTTGTTTCTTCCATTTTGATGAGCAGCATCATGTGCAGTCTGTTAGATGTGTTTATGCCTAATCACTAAATAAATCTGACTGGATACAGATAACAAGGTAACTTTTTCAGTAAAGGGATCTTTAAATATAAACTTCTGTCTTACTTTTATGGATATTTTTACTAGTTATTGTACTATTTACTATTATTTGTTTACTACTTAATGCATCACTGACATAGGTGTACATCAAAACACATTCTAACACCTAAGCTTGGGTTTTGCCTCTACATCACATAAAATATTCCTTACTGGCACCCAGACATTAAATTCTGTCAAGCAGGATTACTCATCTATGCTACAACCACAAAGTGGGAAAATTTTCTAGTGCTAGGACAAAAAACACCTCTTTGACATGCACAACAAATTCTAGTCTCTCATGCTGACTATTTCCATCTAACACACATTTTACAAGACACAGAAATATCAGCTTGATGTATATGAATCAAAATATGATGCCTTTCATTGCTGTGTCAATCTGCAGTTGCTGCGCTGTGAGGTTGCAGCTGTACTTTTGCAGGCAGACTTTAACCTACTTCAGGCATTGCAAGCTCTGTCTGTAACTGAAGAGATGTGGCAGATCTTCCAACTTTTATGGGACAATTTTTGTGAGTTTACCGAGAACATATGTGTTTTGTTCTGTTTGTGGGATCAGAAAGGCCAAAGGCCCCAGAAATTTTTGAGGTCAGTGAAGGTTGATAGAAAACAAGGACAAAAGCTGATAGGGAAGGATGTGTGCTATAGTGGAGCTGGGGATATTCTTCATGCCCTCCTCCTGGAACTCAGTGACAAACTGCTCCTCATTTTAAGACAGCTGGTGGCAGTGTGTGGAGTTCCAGACAAGGATCCAACTCATAAATACCAGCTGAGGGATAATGTTGTCAAGTTGCATAAGTATCTGAGAAGCCACAGCCATCTAAATTTATTAACACTTCATTTTCAGGAGAGGAAAATTTGAGGTTTACTTTCAGTGTTGCTTTAAAAAATTATAAACTTTCTGTTAATAGAAAGACTTTAAAACACAAGTGTTTAAATTTTGTACAGCACTAAATGCTTAAGTCGTCATTTGCATTTTGTCTTCTTTCTCCAGCTTCCTCCTTTTCTTTCTTTACTTGTTCTTCTTCAAAATTAGAAAGGTAACGGATGGAAAAAATTGAAGCAGCAATATTCATGGAATGGTCATTTATCCATTGAAGACACAAGAGACCCATAGGCACCCAATTGGCAAATTTTCAGCAAGTGTTTGAAGACATTAATATAGTTGATCACTTAATGTTTTCATTAAATGTTCCGGATAAAAATTCACAGAATTTCTACTGTTTCAGTAGGAGAATGTGTTAGCTCCCCATGGAAGAAGAGCATTGCAGCAGTAGGATAACAGGAAAAGTAAGCAATATTAAACCTCTCATGTAAAAAAAAAAAAAAAGACATCTTCCTCAGCTTTCCTGTAAAAGTTTTGAAAAGGGTGATTTGCAAGGCAATACTGGGGCTACCCACCAGAGCTGGACATTTTCTGATTTGGAATTAGTTTTAAAGACAAAATTACCACATTTACCGTAGTCATTGGTTTCATCTCAATTAACAGTATTCTTTTACTGTTCCTATTTTGAAACACATAGATTTAGAGGTAAACTTTCAGATGTTAAACAAGGTTAAAATAACTGTTTTAAAGAAAGTCAAAGAACAAATGTTTTGGAATTCAATACTCTGAAATAATTGGTCTGTGCACTCCTTCCTCCTGCCAAACGTGTTTCTAAGTACAGAAAGACAGGTTAGATATATCTTCACTGGGTTATATCCCTAGGTAATTTTACCCATTGATGGTAGATTATTAATTTTTAGACAGAGAACAAACTCCATTAGGTTTGGTTTTATTTCAGTGCTTCTGAAAGATAATGTACTGAGATATTCATATTTTGGAATTGAATGTTATGCAGGTGAAGCTGTGCCTATGACCAATCCACTAGAGGATTCTGTTTATTAGAGTGAGGGGGAGACAGTGTTTTTTCCCCAAGAACACACTGCATAGTTTGCACCTGAATGGTTAAAGGTAAATGCTTTCTAGAAATACTGGACACACAGGAGCTGAGATCATTGTTTTAAATGGTGGAGCTGTTGGATGGGTGTTCTCCATGAGTCTCTGTTTTGGCATTTGTTTCTGAACCCTTTCAACAGATGTACTAGCTTTCCAGGTATATTAAAAATTCTTTCTGTTTTCACAGAATTTTCTAGACGAAAGGAAAAAAAGGTTTGAAAACTCAGTTTTCATTCAATTTGATGCAATTTGAAGACAAATTGTATCTAATAGTTCCCACCTCTGTCCCACCTTTCCCTGGAAAGATGAGTGCAGAGCAGGCCAAAGGGAGCAGAAGAGTTAGCGATTTGAATAAACAATAAAATGGCATAAGAGAGTCTTGCAATATGCATGTTCTTATAAGTCAAGTAGCAAGCAAATTCTCTGCTTTTTAGTCTCCTCTCACAAGAATGAAGCAGTCAAAAAGCAACTTCCCTTTCAAACACAATATTCACAACTAATTCAAAACTTGACAAATTTTACACACCACTTGCAAGGTTTGTTCTTTGCTAAGTCAAGCAGTAGACTTCACCCTGAAATTGATTTTTTATCATATTTTGATGTTTCTACAGAAACAGTCCTTTGGAAAAAGCTAAAATGTTTAAGCTGGTTTTTTAAGGTTACCCACTGCTTTTCATTTTAAACATTCTCTTCTTTTGTCTCTTTCTAAATATTGGAAGTAATGGCCAAAGAGAAACTTCTAAATGTCAAAATAGTAAAGAAAAGAAATTGCACTTTTGATAATCAATTATTCATTCCAGCGGCCTGCAGAATTGCAATGTAAGTCCATTACCAGAAAATGTGTATTTTTTGTGATATTAATATGTGAAATGAAACAAAATAAGTAATATAATGTACATGACAGCAGAGTATTAAATGGACCAGTTATTTTTGATTCACCTGTAATATTGAGATTGCTTCATGCCGTGTCAGGAAAATGTATAGAACTCCTGTTAAGGCCTGAATGGCTAAGCTGGGTACTGCTTGAGGGTGAAAGTAAGCAAGAATGTAAACCCTATTCCAAATCTTGATGTAATGTGACAGAATGCTCTCCAGCTTTTTATTAGTTGGCAGCTATAACTGTAGCTCTGTGATATCCTTAGCTCAACTTGTCATGGCATTCAATTTCACATAACCATAATACTTCTGTGGAACTTGTAATGAGTCTCTGCCTAGTGGTACTCATCTCTTATAACAATAGCAAAAAGCACAGCTTTGTGCAATGAGAAATATCTGTCACCAAATATCACATATCTGGATGAAACCAGGTCATTACACTAGGTTAGTTTTGCAGAGAACTGTGTGCTTTCCAGCTGATTTAGCAATCATCTGAGCCTTAATACATCAGATTTTAGAAAGAGTTTCAGCCCTTCCTGAATTATCTGGAAATCACAGTTTAAATGGAGCTAAACCCTGGACCTTGACATTCCTGAGTTTATGGGGATCTAGGCTGAGCTCATGGCAACACCGGTGGCACCTCACTGATAGATATTTAAGAAAGGGTAAAAGACACTGAATGGATGTTTGAGGCAGAGCAGTGAGAAAATGTGAGAGAAACAGCTGTGCAGACACCAAGGCCAGTGAAGAAGGAGGGAGAGGTGCCAGAGCAGAAGTTCCCCTGCAGCCCATGAGGGAAGACCATGGTGAGGCAGGCTGTTCCCCAGCAGCCCATGGAGGTCCATAGTAGAACAGATCTCCACACCTCAGCATAAGGAGGACCCCACGCTGCAGTAGAGGGATATGCCCCCAAGGACGCTCACAGATCCCACATTGCAGCAGGGTCATAACAGGAGCTGTGATCTTGGTGGACATCTGGTAGTCAGTTAGGATTAGCCCATTGAAAAAGCACAGACAGACTGATGGATTGATTGGCTGTCATATTTTATGACTTCTGACAATACTTTAATGGAGGTGACTGAGTTGAGTTTTAAGGATGAGGAGACTGAAGTCTGCCTAGAGCAGAATGCAAGTGCAAAGGTCAGAATGTGCTTCTGAAGCACTTGAGGAGTCTACAAAAATTGCTTTGACACCCTAAACCAGGTGCAGTCAGGACTTGTTCTTCAAGCAACAAGGGGGGTCCACCTGTCTCAAAGGGGAAAAAGAACCATAAGTTAGGAGTTGGTAGGGCTTGTTGAGACAGAGCTTCAAATTGGATTTGAAGGGAGACAGGGACACAGCCAGGCACAACAGAGAGAAGGTGTGGGAAGAGGACAACTATAGCAACCTCCCTAATAGCAAAAGGAGGCTTAAGAGGGAATACCTTAAACAAGTACAAGCAGCTGAAAATGTAAAGTGAGATCTGATGGTGAAGCAACACAGCACAAGTCCTGATGACAACGTCCTTTCACAAGGCATGGTGTGCTGTGACTGTACTAGCAGGGAAGACCTGATTGGAGATGTGAAGGTTGGACACAGCCTAGGCTGCAGTGACCATAATATTGTGAAGTTTGGTATCAGGAGAGAAGGAAGCAGAGCAGTGAGTTAGATTACAACCATGGACTTCAGGAGACTTCCCTTTAGTCTCTTCAAGAATCTTGGAAGAATCCCATGGGAATAGGCCCTGCGTGGAAGAGAAGTCCAATAGAGCTGGTAGATATTCGCAGATCACTTCCTCCAGGCTCAAGAATGATGCATCCAATGAGAAAGAAATCAGGCAAAGAGAGCAAGAGACCTGTGCGGAGAAATAAAAAACTCCTGCAATTACTCAAATGTAAAGCAGGAAATACACAGTAGATGGAAGCAGGGTCAGGCCACTTGGAATGAATATAGAGAGGTATTCAGAATAAGTAAAATTGAGACAAGGAAGGCCAAGGCCCATCTGGAATTATTTCAAATACATCAATAACCAAAGGAAAACTAAGGATAATATGAGCCTGTTACTAAGTGGAGGAGGGGACCAAGGTAACAAAGGATACAGATAAGAATTACTGAACACCTTCTTTGCATTGGTTTTCACTGACAAGACCAGCCCTCAGGAATCTCTGACCCAGGAGACCAGGATAAAGGAATGTGAGAAGGTAGACTTTCCCTTAGTCAAGGAGGATTGGGTTAGAGAGCACCTAGGCAAACCTGATATTCACAAGCCCATGGGCCCCAATGGAATGCATCCACAAGAGAGCTGGCAGACATTACAGTGAGGCCACTCACAATAATCTCTGAATGTCTGTGGAGATCAGAGAGGTGCCTGAGAGGTGGAAAATGGCAAATATCCCCTCAGACTTCAAAAAAGGCAAGAAGAAGGACTCAGGGAATTACTGACCACTCAGACTCAGCTTTCCTGGATCCATGTGTTAATGAGTATCTGGGATGGCATGGTAAGGAATTATGTCACCACTGGTACTTAAACAAGCTTTGGTCTCTCAAAGTCATGTATCACAACATGTTTGTATCTACTGTAACCTGTCTTATTAAAACCTGATTTAGTGAGTGGCAGTGGGTCAGGGGTTTAGAACTAGATGATGTTTGAGGTCCCTTCCAACCCAAGACTTTCTGTGTTCTATTAGTGACACCATCTTTCTTCTCATTAGTCCCTCTGACTGTTCCAGCTGCAAATGTCAAGATAAATGTCAACAGAGTTAAATATTTAGCTTGCTGGTTCATTTTGTCAGCAAAAGGCCGACTGTACTCCAATATACATTTAAGGATGTGGTTTAGTGATGGACTTGGCAATGGTAGGTTAGCAGTTGAACTCAATGATCTTAAGGTTTTTTTTCAACCTAAATGATTCTATAATTCTATACATTCACTGGGACCAAAGTATAAAGCCAATTTCTTTGTTCAAGATGATGAGATGAAGTAATGAAGCTTTAAGATTTATAACTTTCCTTATTAGAGAACAGAATAAAAATGGAGATGCATATGTATGACAATTAAGAAATTTAGTGTGAAATAAAAATAGTAGGAATATTTTAAACATAAAATTATAATCTAATATTTTCATGACAAAAATAGTAGGTGATGACAATTTGCTGTCAATAGAATTTCAGTGCATTGTATCAGGATGAAGCAACCTTCACAACAAAAATAGAAACAACTTGGGCAATCAAAAGTTTGACATGCTGAGTTAGGTTGAGCTGGCAAAATGCCAACTGCCATTTAGTTTATTAATCTGTTACTATAATTACCTTGCTTTCAGAAGAAAGTGCCACTTGAAATAATGAAACAGCATGTATCATTTATCAAAAGTTCAATCAAAATATCTATATATTTTAATTTTTTTTTGTTTTAATTCAGAATTTTAGTGGGACTCAGTTTTCTCAGAAACACTTGCTTTGACAAGTCAGGCTCTTTTAGACACCAGGCTTCTTGAAAATGCCTCAGCTGACTGAACAGTCTGTAAAGGCATAAAAACCAGTCCTTTTACAACCCTGAGACAGAACTTTTCCATTCTATCAGTACAAACTAATTTGAGTTTTCTTTCAATACCTTTTATAAACAGTGATTATATTTAGTTATTTAATATTTTCTGATCTTACTTCTTACACAATGAGAAGAGAGCTGTTCCCTATTACTGGCTTCCATATGAGATGCATGGCAAAACATTCATGTTTTTTATTTCCTCTCAGGATAGTCCACCATTTTCCAGTTCCCTTAGTTCTATTTCCATAACATAAAGTATGGTTACATTTTCATTATTTGATGAATGTCTTTGGTTTTCTTCTTTCCTGAAATGACATAAATCAGAAACAAATGATCTTTCAAGGCCATCTGCATAGCTCTGTCTCATTTTCTATAAATATATGCTTTTAGGGTTTTATATACTTTATCTGAAAGATTTAAAAGTTCTTTGATTAAATTTCTACAGCTAAGTATGTCATCAGGATTTTTCTTTTTTTTTCTGATCCCACTTTCCTTTATTAATGATAACAAGAACTTGCATTTTCCTACAATATTTTGTGTTAATTGCCCAAATAGCCCAGATGTTTTCTTAAAAATAGAATAGATAATAATAGAGAGGGTGTGGCACAAAAATATACAAAAATTGAAAAAACGGAGTGAACAAAACCGTCTTTTGCACTGTTCCTTTTCTGCAGGCTTAACAAAAAGCAGAAAGACTGTGAAGTTAAATGTAATACAGTCCAAATCTGCCTAAAATTCTGTAGATGAGCTGTGTTCTTCTCAGGAAAATGAATAATTACAAAAAATTATTTTAATTTATGAAAGCACACAAAGATTTTTAATGGAGAAAAGATACTAACACTATTTATTTACATTGTTATTTAACATTATGAATAAAATGGACTTTGTCTGATTCCCAGTTCCCAGATTATAGTCCACTAAATTTACCTGGTGGATAAATATCATTAGCTCAACAGAATTATGAACACTTTGGTTTATTCCTTGCTGATATATATGTACATCCTTTCCCCCTTGACATGTTTTCAGAGTTTTTGCCCTGAAGATCTCCTTTTAACTGAGCTGTACTTTGACTAAAATCATCTCAAGCCATTAACAGTTGACCAGGTGAAAAATCAAGTGACTCTTAACTTTTTCTTAGGATAAGAGCTTTAAATATTTGTAACAGATGTTGAACTAAATGATGCTGTCAAATTAATTATAGAAAACAAAAACAAGCCTTCTCTTTGCTCTTTATCTTCCACATTCCTCCTTTTCTATTTCATGCATTATAAAAGCTCTCGTTAAATATCGCTTTCTAAAGCAATAGAACATGAGATGTAAATTTTAGTTTAATTACACTTCATACTCTCTTTTCATATTTATATATTCATAAATGTTGACACAGCATAATACTGCTTTCAACATTAAACTAATTTACATTATACAGAAACATCGATTCTGAAGTACATTTTTAGTAAAGTAAGTGAAATCTTAGTTCTCACACTTTACAAACTTCATTTATCTGTATTAAAATTGATCACCACTCATAAAGGCCAGAATTCCATGTTAGATGCTGGGATAAAAGGTTCATCTCCACTCAGACAAAAGGGCATAGAGGTACAGTGGATATGGTGGATGAGAATCAGCAATAACCCCATGACAGACTTATCGCCCATGCACAGCCTTTCAAAGTGATGTCCCAGAAAATCCATGCTCTAGGGTGAAATCCATCATGATGAGTCAGTCAAGAGGCTTTCTGATTCACCTCATTGCTTACTGCTATGTACGCCCACACATGGGACTCATGAGCTCTCTGGTAAGAGACATGAGAGCTCTTGGAGTGAGGTCAGTCAAGGGTGAAAAAGATGATTTGGGGACTGGAGCATTTGTCTTATATGGACAGGCTGAGAGAGTTGGGCCTGTTGAGTCTTCAGAAGAGATGGCTGAGAGAGGACCTCATTAAGGTAGGTATCTGAAGGTAGGGTGTCAAAAGGATGGATGCAGACTCTTCTTGGTGGTCCTGAGGAATAGGACCACACCTTTTTGTTTTATCACCTGCCTAGTGTAACTTTCATTTGCTCTTCAGCTGTCACATACATGCTACCAAGTAGTTTTCCAAAAGTCAAATTGTCTATAGTTGATCATTTTTCTTGTAGCTATTTTGAGCTTAAAAATTTAGAGAACCATTCCCTCAGCTTGCCAGCCCCATCAATGAATGCAGTGTTCTTTTATGAACTCTACTTAGAGGTAGAGCTATTCCTCTAGAAGTTTCATCTAAGCGTGTCTTTCTGTGGTTATTTTTTCCACATCCTGACATCAAATGTGTCAAGTAACCTGTCTAGAATTTGTTCTCTATGGGTTTCCTCAAATATTTCTTCTTTGGGACTTGAATTTGCAACCATTTCAGGCCCTGCGAGGAAGAATTTCTTTAACTTTATTCATCACTCTCAATCTTTGCAGTGTTTCTAGTATTTAATTCTATAGGCTGACAGCTTCTAGTGTCAATCTGAATATCAGACGTGTCACCCACCACTGCCTGTCTTGTACTGATGGCAGGAATGGGGCCCCACAGAGGAAAAAGCAAAGTAAACAGAATCTGATTAAGATCCATTTAAAACATGCGCTCATCTCAATCCAACTAAACAAGAAACTACCTTAGATTTAACTCCTTCACTCTTTTTTAAAGGCATAGATAATTACTTACCACTCATGACACTATATAAATAGCATATAGCTGACAGTCTGGACACATTTATCAGATAATTATAATCTAAATATTTATTCTCAAGTCTTACTCATTTTCCGATACTGTTGAAAATGTCATGCCTTTTGATCTGCTTATGTGAGGCAGTTAGAGAAAGGAAATTTTCAACTCATATCTCAACATATATGTTTCAATCACATTGTTTCGTTTAAGTGAAATTTAAAGCTCCATAAACTGTACAGACTTTCAGGTTCTAGAAAGATACTTGGGAAACTGAAGTTTTATATAGTTAGAGATATTGTGTGATTAGCAGACCATGACAATCTTTCATTATCTTTCAAGAATATTCTAGTGAAAATAGAAAACCAATTATCTGTATGTTACAAGGGACTAATTCTTTTTTCTGTTTGATGTCTCGGCTGTTTGAATTTTATTTTCACATGATGCCATTTAAATTAAATGTACTCTGGTATCTCTGTGAGAAAAAATTAGTTTTACATTTAGTTAACAAAATATGACTCAGCCTCTAATGCCACATATTTGCTGTCAGTTCAATATTAAGTGAAGGCAAAAGTTTGACTATATGTACATCTTCACTTGATCATTTCTTACTAACATAGCATCCTATTATCACCTCAGAATTCTCCTGCACATACTCATATATGCTCATACCATGAACTTTGGTGACCTGGTGAAAATTAAAGTCTAGATTTCTTTCTCCCAGTGTAATACAATACTTGGTGATTTAAACCAATTTCTCCTTGATTACTGAAAATACACATTTAGTCTTGCCAAAACTCTACTGGAAAAAAAAGAAAAGGGGATATGATAATTTTGGAGATTATAATGAACATGAAGCTGATGTTCGCAGATACTAGCAAGTTCCAAGGAGGGATGTACTTTTTTGCCAGTTTAAACTTCAAGATTTGTGCTGGAGAAATTATACATGGAATTCTGGGACTTCTAATAGGTCTGAGAAGGCATGAGTGCAATGACAGTATTACAAATCACACTTATCAGCTCACTTCAGTGAATATTCTCTCAGTAATGACACTGTTCAAGTCCCTTTGGCCCTGGTCAAGCAATCTTTATTGTTCTAGTCTCTAGTTTTCATCTCGCAAGCTCTCCCTCATGAATAATTATTCCTTTTGTGATTGATTATATGACTGTGCTGAATTTAGTCTCTCTTTTATTTTACCTTTACTTCAGTGACACTCCCCCACCCCCCAACCCCCCCCCCCTTGCTGCCTGCTCTTACTGTCTTTGACCCTCACCCTTCTATACTTTGTCTTTTGCTCCCAGTCTAGTCTCATTATCCTGTTCTCTTCATGTGTCTTTCTAGGGACATAAATAATGTAGTTTATCTTCCCAGAGTCTGATAGAACATCCCATCATTCTATCATGGAGTTCAAGTGGAAGAGGATACATAAATGAGATTTTTTTTTAATTACACAAACAAAAGACTTCTGTCAAAGACCTGTGATCCTTGTCCTCTAAATTATTGTGTGTGGTCTGGTGCTGCTTAAGCAAGACTCTAGCTGTAAATGGGAATTCAAGCAACAGTCAGCCTCCTTTGAGGTGTCAATTACTGCAACAATAACATCAAATCAGGCTATTATTTGCAGGATGGCCTGCAAGCAATGATTAACTGAAAAAAAAAAGCAGGACAGAACACTGCAGAAATTTTAAACTTCTGTGTTTTTCATTCAGTGATAATACGAATTATTTAGCAAAGGAAGAGGAACACAAACTACCATTAATTTTCCCCTTAAGAACATTTTTCAAGTCGATTCCAAATATTTGTCGTTTGAAATCAGTAAAACCTAGGAAGTCATATTACCTTCCCAGAAGTCTTTTTTTTCAGTCAAACCAGTCAAAATTGCCATGAAGCTGAAAATTGAGCTATATTTTTTTCTCACCATTTATTTAACATTTTGAAAGTCTGTGTTAGATTTACCATGAAGGAAAACTGAAATTACCCTCACATTTACATAATTTTTCCATCTTATGAGTCAAGACTAGTTCAGGTTGCAAACTGAACAAGCTTGGCAGTTAGATTAATTTGTGTTTCCTTGTATTCACTCTAAAAACCTACTACATTATTCATAAGGCTCAATCGAAAACCACATGTCTTAATTAAGTGTATGGATATTGTTTGTCAGATGACATTGATAAATCACTCTGTGCTTTATCTTATCTGCTTTGTGGTATCAGGGTCTCACATTCACATCCATTAGCACAAATTAAAACCATAATTTGCTAGTTATTCATCTAAAATTATCCAGTTACTTGTCAGAACTGTTGTGTGTGTTAGGTTTAATTGGCTGCATTTGTCTGTTTAGTTTAAATACAGCCATAAGTCAAAGACACTCTTCAGTGCCTTAAAGGAAAACTGTACATGACTTAATGAAAGGAGAACACTTTTGATCATATTCAGAAAAGAAATCATGTGCACCATTGAACAAAGGCCAGTAGCATGTAGGGTACATGGCATTTCAACATAGAATTACCAACTGCTTCCACTTATGCAATAACATTGCCAGCTTCTCACACAGGCTAGCCTAAAACAAATGCCTGGATTCTTCTTCACCGGACTGTATCCAAGCACGTGTGAAAAGTGACATATGCTGAATCTCATTCATAAAAGGCCCTTTGCACTTGTGTTGGAACTCCTCACTGAATGTGGGTTTTCATTTCAAACACTCATTCTGCTCTCCAGGGAATCCTGCTGTTATATTTCAGGCCTGGTTTATATCTCTATAGTAAAAATAAAAATTATTTCTTAAGTCTGAGAGTTTAAAGCATTTTAATTGTAGCTGTGGGTGCACGACTGAAGGAAAGCTGGATTCTTCATGTTATATTTCATGTAGAGAACCTAAAAGCCTATTTCAGTAACAGTCCTAGTGCCAACACACACATCATAAAATATTTCTGCTTACTGCTAACAGCAGTGGTTTTAGAGAGTGATCTTTCTCCCACTGAATTAATGAATAAAAATATTTTTTGCTTCAGAGATCCATGGTGATCCCAGTTCCTGAATAAAAAAAAAATGTACTTCTCTGGTCTTAAATAGGAGGGAGGAAGTGAGAATGATAGAGTGAGAGAGTAGGGAAAACACAGAAATTATCTGCTTTTTTTATTTGTGGACCAACACACAAGAGGCTAGTACAAAGAGCATTACAGGAAAACTAAGAGGAGGGGTTTTAGATACCAGCTTTATTTAGGTTTTTTTTTTGTATTTCTTTAAACCTTGGAAAATGTTGAGCCCTAGGTCCTTCTCTGGACCATGTGGCAATGAGTAAGGAAAAGCTCCACCCTTATAAATACAATCAATTACTTCTAAGCAATCAATCCCTGGTGAACAACCAAAAATGTAAACAATGGGGCAAAGACTTTTTTTTTTCACTAAATCCATTGTGAAAGTAAGTGGGAAGTACCTCTTAGTGTATAAATAACGATTTGTATGTTTAGAAATCTTTATGAGGATTTATGAGGTTTATAGCCAAACTTACAGCAGAGAATGGTGGTACTGAGCAGAGCAAATGGTAGGTCCAAGTAGTTGAGTAAATCCTTGTTTCTTAAAAGGTGATTAAACTGATGTTATTCTAATTATGCCTAAAATGCAGTCTTGTTTGCACTGGTTGCTCAGTATTTCTGTTCAGTGGGATAGACACAGTCATCTTCAAATGGCAGTGTACCCTGTCTTGAGACAGAAGTCAAGAGTCTGCATGCTGAGCTATCCTGTGGACATACTTGTCTCACTGTTAACAACAGGCAGAGGTTAGGCAATGACCTAAGAGTGCCTGCCCTAGCTTTTAGATGGCTTGTGTTTTGTGAGATGAACCTCAACACTAATCACCGTTTTGCAAGACTCCAAAAGCACAAAAGCTTGTTGAGCTATTTATTTAAAGTCTAATGCAAACACTTCACTACCAATATCATGTTGTTTTGTACCTGACCATCAAACTGTAATTTATGTCACCATTTATGTCAATCAGACAAGGATATAACTCTAAGAGCACTGCAGTTGAGGTTAATCAGATATTTTTATGATTATATAATGGCTACTTGACTAGTATAGCAAATAAAACACACGATATGGCACTAAACAGAAACTGTAACACTTGGCTTAAATTTTTGTTGAAAATTTTAAGTTCTTCTCAGGTTCATGAACCTTTCAAGAAAACTCAAACCAAGAGATGGCTCAGGCTGGAGGAGCATGTCCACTGATGTAAAAGGAAACAATAATGCATGACAACATGGAAGATGATACGGTTTGCGCCACTCCTTTTGAGTAAGACTTCTATTTAACATGAAGTTTGGACAGTTTATTATTATTAATATCAATGTCTGACAAAAAAGAGAAACAGCATACTCCTAAAGAAAACTTTACCCATCCCTATGTCCTCTAAGAAAAAAATTCAGAGAACCAAAATTTATAATATAAGGCAAGAAATATTTTGGCTTCATTTCCACATGAAAACAATACCCTATTTATTGCTGCTACTCTTGGCTTCCAGCCATGCCCTTGTACTCATATTAAAACGATGAACAGCTATATTTATATTTCATGTCTCTTTAGTACTACAGCATGGTGCATTACTACCAGAAAGTCAGAACACACCGAGCTGCAAATCACACTCCTGCCCTAGAAAATCAGTACAACAGTGGGAGGGGAAGTGGAGGGGTTGTGAAGTTGTCACCATACTTTCTTTGGGTATTTAGCAGCTAAGGGAAATACGTAAGTTCCACTGCTGCTAAGCATAGAAAGGTACCAGTTTAATTCAGCAGGCTTTTAGCAAATACAATAAGGGCTTTAGACTGAACAACAAAACATATTTGTATGTGCAAAAATAATTTATCAAGACCAATGAACTAAGTGTTCAATTATTCCAAGTTAAAATCCTTGTTTCGAGTGCTGTGTAGATAGGCAAAATGTCCATTCCTCCATACAAACTTTGTCTCTGGTGACTAGCTCTTGCAGATTCCAAAACTAACCACGACACAAACATTTTATGTTGTCTTTAGAGATAAAATTATAAATGAACTGCATTGCCATGTAATTAATTGGTTTTGTTGTTGTTTATATAAATGCTAAGAAATAATTTCTCTTTCTGTATCTCAAAGATAATTCATAACATTTTCTTCCTACCCATGCAGCTAAATTTATTTTAAGTTGAAATAGCAGATCTAAAGTGAGAAAAAAGATAATCTTTGCTTATATCTGTCATAAGAACACTGAAAATAAAAAAAACTATTACAATAATTATTTAATGATCACAAATCAAATAAAAAATAAAAGACAAAAACGTGGATTTTTTTTTTTCATTTCCACTGCATTTTTAGTTTCATTTTACCCAGGGACACAGCCAGGTTGTCTCATCTGGCATATTATAGTGGCTTTTTTAACCAAGCATTTGGTCTCTGAGGAAAAAGAGAATCAGTCAATTTTCCATACTTGGATAAAGTTATTTGTGATAACATCGTCAGGAGTGGAGTTGCCTAGCATTTTTTCTGTGAGTCTGTGAAACTATATCCAATTTCAGATTTTTTACTGAAGAAACAGGATAATCACTCAGTGTTTTGCTGTATCACTCAGGCCCAGACTTTACCACAGAGTTGAGTCAACTTCACATCCAGAATGCAAGATGTGGGGTGATAGCCCTGATAAGCCTGGATGGGTTGAGGGAAACACCTCAGCCCCCTGGAAGGGTGGTCCCAGCAGAAGACAAAAGTGAGGAAAACTGATAAGTGGTGGGTGTTACCAGAGAACGGAGTGTTATTAAATTAGCATGGCCTTTCTTTTCTGCACCCTGCCCCTGCAAACTCAAGGAGCCCACCCCCCACAGACATCTGTATCACCTCCCAGAACATTTTGACTATAGACACATGAAACCACCTGAAAGAAAAAAAAGTATAAAAACAAATGCAGTTTTAACTGCAGGAGAGAAGGAGAAATGTCATCGTCTCCATTGAGGTAGCTGTTGGCAGCTTGTCCTGCCTCCTCCTACCTCCTGGAACAATGTAGGGGTAAGGAGACCATATGCTTTCTATTTTTTCTATACTTTACTTTCTTAACTTTACTTTCTTACAAAGCTTATTCCTTTATACATTCTACCTTACATCTTATGCTAACAGCTACTTTGATTCTTACTTTATAAGCAACTCTGTTACTGTGTTTTGCTACCTTGATACTAATAACAGTAACTTGCTTTACACTTAGCTACTTTATATTAGTTATTGCTTTCTTTTGCAATGTGCAGTTTCTTTTTCAACATGTGTGTTGATAAGAAGCAGCTCTGTTCTTTCCTTTTGCTTTGTGTTACAGAAAGAGTGGTGTGCAAGCTATTTTATTGTCCTATATTATTGAAAGAGTGTCTAGATAAGTGTTTTAGGTGTCTGTGCTTCTGGTTAGTAGTTCTTAGTTGCTACTTTCTGTCTGTCATGAGAGTGGGACACACTGCTGTATTGTAACTTGAGTTTGGTGTGTTTGTCTCTGTAAAATGTGATTTGTGCTGGGTTTTTTTGCGGTCTTTTATTATCATTTAAATACAATCTTGCAGCTAAACGTTATCACTGGCAAAGCAGAACCCACAATAACTGTCACATACTTGTATTAATAAATGTTATTTTGGGAGCTGTTGTGGGGAAAGTTCTTCTATAGCTATTAAGTGTTGGCTTCAAAGCAGAGGTTAGAAATCCTTCCAGCCTGTGTTCTGTCCAGACGTTTGGCAGGCTGGGTTCATAAGGCTCTAATTTTCTGGAAGGGCCTATTTAGCTGATAAGTTCTCCCTGTCTTAAGTGTGGCTTCATATCAGAGGCCAGAAACCCTTCCAGCCTGTGTGCTGTCCGTAGTCGATATGCAGTGCTGGGAACATAAGGATCTGATTGTCTGGAAGTGCTTATTGCTGATAATCTCTTATTAATACAGTTAAGACTAGAAATCTTTGCATTTCTGTCTCCCTCCTCCCTTTCATGTGACACAAGGAATGATTATTATTGTAGTACTAGGAATATGCAACATCGGAAACTCCATGCTCTAATTCTAACCTACTTCATCATCACTCATTTGGTAAATGATTAGAATTTTTATTAACATAGTTACACATGGAACTTAAATGCAAACATTTCCAGATGATAACTGTATATTCTGCATAAGGAACTACGTTCACAGAAAAATGACAGTGAAATTCAAAATTACACATACAGTACTTGACATTATTTATGGTTTTTTAAAAAGTGTCTTATAGTCTATTTTTTCATGTTCCTTTTAATATAGTCCTAATTTTGATATGTAACACAATTTAGAATTACTCATTAGCACATTTAATGAGGTATTGAGATTTACTATTTCCAAATTTTATATTTCATTCCTTGCCTAGCTCCTTCGGTTAAAACCAGTTTTAAGCGCATGCATAATTAGCCAGCCATTTGCCCAATTCTATATGAAGTTTACTTATAGAAAGTCTTCTGCAATCAAAACCTGAAGAATTTGGTGGAAACTAAAGATGTGAAGGGTCTAATTTTTCATGTGTACTCACTAAAGGAATTAGTTATTGTATTAACACCAGTGTCTTCTTCATGGTATTTGAAGAGATTTCCTAGGATACATCCCATGTTATTGCAGGCAGTTGAACCACCTAATCCTTTCCTTAGGTTGATGAAGGTATAAACCAAGGTCACCATTCTACCTATGCTTTCCTAGTTTTTATTCCTATTTCAGCAGGGACAAGAATATACTCAACACACGACAAGAGGAATGAAATAGGTATCATTTATTTCAACCGGCCTTGGAAAAAAAAAAAAAAAGAGGATAATCTGGAGTTTCCGGGCTTAAGGAGATACCTGTAAAATATAGCCTCATGTTAAAAATTTTATTAAAATATGACCTTGCTCTAAATTTTTGTCTGTAGGATGGTTTTTTTAGCTCTGCATCACTGCATCCCAGTCATCGTCCAGCACAAACAGGATGGCAAACAGTGCAGGAACTAAAAACACAGACTATTCCAGACATACTGTGGCTAGCATGAAGAATATTCACCTTATTTCCATTTTCCAAAGATTCTTACCTCCTGCTAAAGAGTTCACTTGTGGCCACTGAACACCAGATCTTACAGTTCTGAAAAGGTAGTTGTGATAAAACTTGGGTCAAGACAGACAGTAATGAGGAACATAGAACAGGATGAAATATCAGTACTGTCCTGGGTTGAGCTGGCAAAACGCCAACTGTCCAGGACAGAATGAAAAGGGTTCCTCCTCCTCCCAAGGGGAAAGGAAGGGGGAGAGGGAAAAAAAAACCTTCAAAAGCAGGTTTATGCTGAAACTAACTACATGTATTTATACAGAAAAGAGAAACTACAATATAACACACACTTACACAAGTTACATATATATAACAAGGAATAACTTCCCACTTCCCAATTAATACAAAGCAAAGTCTATTACACTAGATCTGTAAGTACTCTAAGAGACACATAGCAAGAAACAGAAAGAGTAACAACAAAAATGTTTCTACTTCCCTGAATGCAAACAAAATGCAAGCAGAGGCAACAGAGGCAGGAGCAAGGCCTGCTTCAAGACAAAAACTGGATCGGGTCCAGCTTGTACCTTGGCCATGGCAGAACTGACTAAGCCACTCCCACACACTGGATTTTACACCCTTTGAGATGATGTAGTATGGTATGGAATACAATATTATTGGCTGGAAGAAGTCAGCTGTTAGCTAGCTCAGCCCAGCTCAAGTCATCTGACAATTTCAGGCCTAATCTGAACTTTAAAGCCTAACTTCTTGGCCTACTTGGCTAAACCCATAACAAGTGCAAAATAAATGTAAATGGCCATGTAAAGAATAGGAAGAGTTGCCTCTGACAAAAATCCATTCTGCCCTTTTAAGACGTGCACAGCCAGCCTTTCAGCTTTCTTGAATTAGCAAGAACTCATGTAATCCTTCAGGAATGCAAGAGCCTGTCTTCCTTAGCTTTCATTCTTCTACAGAGGGAGAATCTCATGGAAGCACTAATAACTTTTACATTCAGATGATTGTTTTCGATTAATGTTTATTAAAGATCCACCCCTTGATACAATAGCTGGGGTTAAGCTATGACATCCAAGAAAGTGCATTTTAGGAGTTAATTCCTGTTCTTTTATCACCATAATACTTTTGAAAGTTCATGCTTCAAGTATCAGTCTGTGTCTTTTGGTATCACCTGGATGAGAGGAAGCACCTGAGAAAACAGACTTCATTCTTTTTAGAGCCCACTGTTGGGGGAATTCAGCCTAGTTTCTTGAGGCGTTCAACAAATGTACTAATAAAAAATTATAAGGCTATAATTATTTTAGGATGAAAAAAATAACGTTAATATCTTTGTCACACAAGCCACTTTACGACACTTGTTCCTTGTCTAAGCACAATTGTGTCTTCTCAAAATCACACTAGACCTCTGACTATCTAGGTAGTTACTTTTTATCACTACAGAACTGATTAATCTAAAAAGACGTAGGGATAATGTCATTCAGGAACTGTCACGCAAATTTTGTTACCAGTGTTTTTACCTCCACACACTGCTCTAACTGCTTACACAACATAAAAGGTGCTGGAAAGCAGATCTTGCTGAGTGATTAGATAGAGTTATTTCTACTCTTTTGCCTCTAATGTTTCCACATTCTAGACCACATGAGCCTTTTGTTGTCTTTATGGAATAAAGCTCTTCAAATAAACAAAGCATTGCTGCTATGGACTTAATGTGAGTTTCTTTATGCCTTATGTTAATCAAACATCTGCAAAAGTACTGTGCTTCTGAATTTCCATAGTGTTTCTCTTTGGGACGGTTGTGTTCTGAAATCAGGCTTTGCATTATTTTGCTGCTTGCTCTGCACAAGTTCTCCTTCTAAATTTTTGCATGTATTATTTCTCTTTATTGGATATTTATTCAAATGAAATTTGTAAATACCCGAGATTACACAAACAAAAATCTCTTGTCTGAAACAAAAAGGCTAGCACCATCTCAGATGTAATAGTCCAAAAACAATAGAAAAGAGATGAATAAGTATAGCAAGGCTCAAAGAAGCATAATTTTATTACACTCTTGCCTTTACACTAGATATCCTACCATGTTGTCATTACATAGACTGTCACATTAAATAATGACTCTGAGCAGTCACACCTAATATCTCCAAAACAAGGGTTTTTCTGTCTTGTTTGTCATTTAACCAGGGCAAAGATCCAGCAGGACATATTGTTTCACTAGGCTCCATGTACCAGCTGTACTTCTCAAATTCTGTCTTTTGACAGGATTGTGTGACACTTGGTTCCAATGAGATCCACAAGAGCAGTCAGGGACAATGTGGCCCTTTGGAAGCTTAGTAGGTGTTTTTTGTGCAGTAAACATAATAAAAGAACCTGGTCAGATTTCCCAAGGCTCATTTGAGCAAGTATTAAACATTGTTTTCTGTCAGAAAAAAAAATAGACAAGCAACATACAAGAAGCAAATTTCTCATATGGTCACGTTTTGAATGAAGCACACTTTCTGTGGAAGACATTCCTTTTCCTAGTATATTATTGTGATAAGTTGTTTGATTCATAATGTGAATGTTTATGTTTCACATTAGCAATATCAGTGTGAAATATGTGCTGCAAAGAAAATACTTAGTTTTTCAAAGATTTCATCTCAGCAGCTTTTGTAAGGAAAACCATGGGGTTTTTTTCTTATACGTACAATACCAGGAACTATCCCCATATAAAAACAAACTGCATAATTTTTAATAGAATAAAGTTTAATTTTTTTTAATCTTCAAAATTATAACAACCATAAATATCTCCTGTGTCTTTCAGGGGCTGATAAACTCTGGAATTCCTTCCAAATTTTTTTTTCCTCCCGTTCTTCTGCTTTATTGGTGATCAGTGCTGCTCAGTATAACATGAGATATCTAATAGGTATTGAAGGAAGAGGATCCCAATTTGCAAACAGGAAATGTTCCTTGCCCTCAGAAAAATTTCAGTTGGATAAATGTGGTGACAAAAACATTTCTTATTCATACAGACAGCAAATATTTCTAGCTCACAGGTTGCAAAATAAAATTTCAGCATTGGATGAAGTATCAGAGAATACGGCATGTGTTCTCAAAAGATGCTCTCTCTCAGTTGTGATGGATTTTAAAAGAAAATACAGAAATCCCACAGGATTCAAAACACTTTCCTGGACACAGTCATACCAGAAGAGTAAAGCAATAGTGGACACATATTATCAGGAGTAGATAGTCAAATATTTTGCCACTTTCAACCACACTTTTCAACGAGAGCCATAGACCGATAGAGGATAATTTGTCCACTCCCTAAAATCTCTGTGTTTTCTGCACAGGTCTTTCCCGTTAGCCTTACTTGAGGCTGAAGTTAAGAAAAACATGGTTTTCACAATCAGGAAAAATGTGGTGAAAGGCAGGTTTGTATTTTATTTTCTTCCAGATGCAGCCTATACCACAACAAAGATGTTCCAGTGTCAGCTAGATATGCCTACCCAAATAAACAACTGCCTGTTCCATATGAAACCAGACAACACTGAGACACTCTCCAGTGGAAAAAGGCACAATATTCAAGAAGGTTGTCGATAAATCTCTTATTCTACCTTAAAGCCCAATAGGTCATTGCCAATCCAGAGAATGGGATTTCATTAAATTGGAGACCATAAAAAGCCCACAGATCTATCTTGTCAGATCATTTTGCAAGAGAATATTTTTTTTATCTGTTCAAGCAGAATACAAAATGAAACTTGACATTTAAATAGCACTGACCATGAAATATATCCTATTCCATAAGTACATACTCACCTTTTGAATGACTAAAGATTTATTCAGTCTTACCTGAAGGGTGAATTCATATATCTGTTCTTTCTTTGACTCATTATAAAAAGGAAGTAAAAACTAATTAATTTCATTGAAGAAAGACAAATTGATTTCAAATAATAGAACAATTATGAATGAACTGAGATGATTAAGGGGTGATGTGAAAATATCCACTTGACCTGTTTTCTCTTAACCTCTAAACCATATCAGCAGACTGTGCATCACATTCCCATCAGAAAATCAACGTATTTTCTTTAAGAGCCAAAGGAATGTAACACAAATATGCAAATGACAGAAGGCAAAATATGGTTTTGTACAGTATTTTAATAACAAGGCATTCCAGTGATGAGAAGGATGAAACCACTAGTTGGTAGAGTTATTTTCATTTGCTGTGCTCAACAAAGGAGTTGAGAAGTGGGCATGAAGTGATAGTCAAAGCACAGAAGCAAACCAGAAATTTCACCAAGTAAATAAACAACTGAGGTGGCTCTGAATCTTCTAGGAGAAGAGCTTATGTACATGCAAGGAGACCATCTGTTTCTTTAAGAGCAACAGAGATCTATCAGCGGTAATTTTTATTGTGCATTGTTTATTGACAATTTCTTCCTGTGTTTTATAGTTTGGAAGCTACTACTGATGGGCAAACTAGAATATTTAAAATAGAAGTACTGCAAGAACACTAATGACAAACTTAGGAAAGGAAATATGATCTAGGCCTGTGTGCAGCAGAATTTGAATCTTCAGTAACACTAAAGACATAATTCTGTAATGAATTTTTTAAATAAATGGTCAAAATCACCCCTTCTTTGATTTAGGCACTAAATACTTGGCTATGCTCTGAAAAGGAATCCTGATGTCTACTTCTTGCCACTCAGAGCAGCTAAATTCATGATATACCTTTTTCATCTAAGTCTGAAGACTGGCCCACAGGTTAAACCTCTTGTCTTGGTCATGTTTAGGAAAGTTTTGGTTTATGGAATAAATGACTGGGGTGTCTCTCTGCAGGCTAAGTTTGGATCTAACAGATCTCAAAGAAGCTTGAAAAGTTAGTTCTGATCACAGCCAACACTTACTTTCTGCTCAATTTTTAAGCTGAACAAAACACTTAAAAGAAGACATATTAGCTTCTTCTCATCCTGAGGATCTTCAACAATTTTCCACAAGATAGTCTAAAAACCATTCTCTCTGCTTGTATTAAAGCAAGGCCATTCTCCAATCACATGCACACACGAGTGCCATGGGGGACAAAGGTCTGTAGTTTAACAAAGTGATCAGTGTACTGAGCAAGGTCCTTTTTGACTCCAAATAATGTTTAGGAGATCAAGTGTTCTGAAGTGAAAGCAAATGTGCTCAAGGAAGCTGCAAAGAGTTCAAGACTATTAGTTCACTGAAGACTTGTTCAGTGCTTCACAACTTGGTTTCCCAGCATTTACAAGGAAATAAAACTTCTTTGTTGTATTATCTTTAACAAATATTGAAATGATACTTCACTGAATCTGAACACCTTTCATATTGAGACAATAACAGATCAGCACCTCCTGGTGCAAAACAGCTAACATGGAAGAGTAGTGTAATGGTGCTTCAGAGAAGCTAGAAGGGATTGGTGAAGAGATATGCTTATGAAGCAACTGTGAAAGCGAAAAAAATCAACAATGAGATGAGAATGTGAGCAGGAGCTAGGAAAGGTCAAAAAGACAAAACCTCAGCAAATCTACAGTAGCCATCATAGACATGAAGTAACAGTGAATGACATAGGTTCAAACTAGTTGAATTATGTGAATTAATCTGATGCAATAATAAGCATTCTGTGACATAGTTTATCATTTCACATGTAGCTTCAGGAACTTATTTTAAAATTTGTGTTACTACTAGCCTTCAGTATTTACCTGAGCTTTGTCAGGAAGGTCTTGGATATCTGTATCTTATGCTGTAAATACAATAATGGAGCTAATAATGAACCACACATCCTTGCTAGTTTTCTCAGAACAGGCTGGTAATTTCTTTTTTAACAGTGTTTATGTACATGCAATTCATCAGAAATCAAAGTACAAATCTGTGGAGAATATACTTTCAGAATGTTAAGGATTAATGCCAACAAGGAGATTCTTTACTAATAGGTGTCTGAAAATGAGACCGGAAGAAGACTTTCAGATTGAAAGGCAAATGGCCAGCATGAAAATCAAGTCCATACTGGTTCTTAACATAGTTCATCATTGTCTCGGTTTGAGGGGAAAAACCAAAATGTTTTGCCCACAAGCAGGGGAGGGGCCTCCTCCTCAATAATCACACCACTCTTTATCAAATTTAAGAAAAGGAATTTTAATACAAGAAGGATAACTGCTATATATATATATATATATATGTAAACAGACTAGTGCAACCCACTTCCCCAACACCATAAGAGGAAAAAAAAAAACAACAACAAAACCCAGCAGGTTTTCCTCCGGGAGAAAAGGTTATACTTAAGTGTCCTTGTCACAGCCCGCTGGCTGCAGAGTGAGTTTCAGTCCCTCTCCAGCGAAACAGACGAGCAGTGGGCTTTCAGATGGACTCAGTCTCTTTCCCTTGTGTTCCCCGTCCAAGAAGCAGAAAAGGTACGAGCGACCAGCAGCAAATCCAAGGCAGGTAGCAGCACGGCAGGAAAAAGTAATCCGAAGTAGGCAGCGGCAAGACAGCCAGGGAAAACCCCAGCAGTAACCAGCAGGGCAGCCTGCCTCCTTGGAGCCCCCACTCCCCCGTTCCGCCGAGCCAAGACTGAGGAGAATATCCAAAAAAAAACCAAAAGAGACAAACCTGCCCCCACCCCAGCGATCACAGTTAACTACTTCTTTTGTCAACCGCTGGCCTGGGCAGTTAAGTGGCAGGGGAGAGAATTTACATAATAATCCCAAACTACAACATTATCCACCCCTAAATTCTCTTCCATGCCGATACTCTACATTAAACTTAAATTTTCTTTCAAATAATTAAGTGTTTACAAATACAGTAATATGAGTCGTTTACCCAGAGATAAGTTCCCCTTGAGGTACACATCGTGTCTCTCCATCTTCCTGCATCACCCACCAGGTGGAACCAGATCCTTGAGCAAAGACAACCCCACGAATGGGTTTGCCTTTGCCTGAGGCAGGGTTGATCCAGACTGTTTTCCCTAGCATACCTCTCAGGTGTATTACAGGGACTTTGTCTCCATCTACAGTGTGAAGGGGTTCTGATTGGGCAGGGCCGGCTCGATTGACAGAGCCTCTAGTGTTGACTAGCCATGTAGCCTTTGCTAAGTGTTGATCCCAGTGTTTGAAAGTCCTTCCACCCAACGCCTTTAAAGTGGTTTTCAACAGTCCATTACACCGCTCAACTTTCCCGGCAGCTGGTGCATGGTAGGGGATATGATACACCCACTCAATGCCATGTTCTCTCGCCCAGGTAGCAACTAAGCTGTTTTTGAAATGAGTTCCATTATCTGACTCAATTCGTTCTGGGGTGCCATGTCGCCACAGCACTTGTTTTTCCAGGCCTAGGATGGTGTTCCGAGCAGTGGCGTGAGGCACTGGGTGTGTCTCCAGCCACCCTGTGGTTGCTTCCACCATGGTGAGCACATAGTGCTTGCCTTGGCGGGTCTGTGGCAGTGTGATGTAGTCAACCTGCCAGGCCTCCCCGTACTTATACTTATCCCAGCGTCCACCATACCACAGGGGCTTCACTCTCTTAGCCTGCTTAATGGCAGCACATGTCTCACAGTCGTGGATAACCTGAGAGATAATGTCCATGGTTAAATCCACCCCTCGGTCTCGTGCCCATTTATAAGTGGCATCTCTGCCCTGATGGCCCGAGGCATCATGGGCCCATCGAGCCAAGAACAGCTCTCCCTTGTGCTGCCAGTCCAGATCTGTCTGTGATACTTTCACTTGCGCAGCTCGGTCTGCCTGTTGGTTGTTGAGATGTTCCTCATTGGCCCGATTTTTGGGCACGTGTGCGTCTACGTGGCGGACTCTCACAATCAGCTTCTCTACTCGGGTGGCAATATCTTGCCATATATCGGCAGCCCAGATGGGTTTACCTCTGCGTTTCCAATTGGTTTTCTTCCATCGGTCTAACCATCCCCAGAGAGCATTGGCCACCATCCATGAGTCGGTGTAGAGGTAAAGCTTTGGCCATTTCTCTCGTTCAGCAATGTCCAGGGCCAACTGCACGGCTTTAAGCTCTGCAAACTGACTCGACCCACCTTCTCCTTCAGTAGCTTCTGCAACTTGTCGTGTGGGACTCCATGCAGCTGCTTTCCATTTGCGATTAGTCCCTACAATGCGACAGGAGCCATCGGTGAAGAGGGCGTAGCGTATTTCCTCTTTTGGCAATTGATTGTATGGTGGAGCTTCTTCCGCACGTGTCACCTGCTCTTCCTCTTCATCTGCTAGACCAAAATTTTCACCTTCAGGCCAGTTTGTGATGATTTCCAGGATCCCAGGGCGATTTGATTTTCCTATACGGGCGCGCTGCGTAATCAGGGCAATCCACTTGCTCCAGGTGGCATCAGTGGCGTGATGTGTAGAGGCAGCCTGTCCTGACAACATCCACTTCAGCACTGGTAGTCGAGGTGCCAGAAACAGCTGTGCTTCTGTGCCAATCACCTCTGAGGCGGCTTGGACTCCTTCATAGGCGGCTAGGATCTCTTTCTCTGTGGGGGTATAGTTGGCTTCAGATCCTCTGTAGCCTCGGCTCCAGAATCCAAGTGGTCGGCCTCGAGTCTCACCAGGCACCTTCTGCCAAAGGCTCCAAGACAGGCCGTTATTCCCGGCGGCGGAGTAGAGCATGTTCTGTACGTCTGGTCCTGTCCTGACTGGTCCAAGGGCTACAGCCTGAGCAATCTCATGCTTGATCTGGTCAAAGGCTTGTTGCTGCTCAGGGCCCCAGTGGAAATCATTCTTCTTACGGGTTACCAAGTAGAGAGGGCTTACGATCTGACTGTATGCTGGGATATGCATCCTCCAGAACCCTATGGCACCCAGGAAGGCTTGTGTTTCCTTTTTGCTGGTAGGTGGAGACATTGCTGTGATCTTATTGATGACTTCTGTTGGAATCTGACGGCGTCCATCCTGCCACTTCACTCCCAGGAACTGGATCTCTTGGGCTGGTCCCTTAACCTTACTCCGTTTGATGGCAAAGCCAGCTCCCAAAAGGATCTGGATGATTTTCTCTCCTTTCTGAAAAACCTCTTCTGCTGTGTCCCCCCACACAATGATGTCATCAATGTATTGCAGGTGTTCTGGAGCCTCACCCTTCTCCAGTGCAGTCTGGATCAGTCCATGACAGATGGTGGGACTGTGTTTCCACCCCTGGGGTAGTCGGTTCCAGGTGTACTGCACGCCCCTCCAGGTGAAAGCAAACTGTGGCCTGCACTCTGGTGCCAGAGGAATGGAGAAGAACGCATTAGCAATGTCAATAGTGGCATACCACTTTGCTGCCCTGGACTCCAGTTCATACTGGAGCTCCAGCATGTCCGGCACAGCGGCACTCAGCGGTGGGGTAACTTCATTCAAGCCACGATAGTCCACAGTCAATCTCCATTCTCCATCAGACTTATGCACAGGCCAGATGGGGCTGTTGAAGGGTGAGTGGGTTTTGCTGACCACCCCTTGGCTCTCCAGTTCACGGATCATCTTATGGATGGGGATCACAGCATCACGGTTCGTTCGGTATTGCCGACGGTGCACTGTCGTGGTGGCAATTGGCACTTGCTGTTCCTCAACTTTCAACAGTCCAACAGCAGAAGGACTTTCTGAGAGACCTGGCAATGAGTTCAATTGTTCAATCCCTTCTGTCTGTACAGTGGCTATTCCAAAAGCCCATCTATGCCCCTTTGGGTCCTTAAAATATCCATTCCTGAGGTAGTCAATGCCCAGGATACATGGGGCGGCTGGACCAGTCACAATGGGGTGTTTCTGCCAATCTCTCCCTGTCAAGCTCACTTCAGCTTCTAGCACAGTCAACTCTTGAGATCCCCCTGTCACCCCAGAAATAGAAATAGTTTCTGAGCCCACATGTCCTGATGGCATTAATGTGCATTGAGCGCCAGTATCAACCAAAGCCTTATACTTTTGTGGGTCTGATGTACCAGGCCATCGAATCCACACAGTCCAATAGACACGGTTGTCCCGTGCCTCTACCTGGCTAGAGGCAGGGCCCCTCTAACACTGATCCTGGTCATAGCAGTCAGAACCTTTTCTCGATGAGTACACCTGGGAGGTGCCCTCCTGTGGGTCAGATTCTTGCCCGTGGGAAACTGGGACTGCACTTACTCTCACTGACCTTCTTCCATTCTCCTTCAGTTCTTGTACTCGGGCTGCAAGGGCACGGGTGGGTTTCCCATCCCACCGTCCCATGTCTTCTCCATGTTTGGCCAGGAAGTACCACATCTCAGTTCGTGAGGTCTGTCCACTTCCTCTGGCTGGGGGGCGTCTGGCTCTGACTTCAGAGGTTCTCATTCGCACTGGTGCCACTTGGAGACTTTCCCTAATTTCCTCTCTGATCGCTTTTACCTCTGCAGGCAGCGTCTTGAGACTCTCAACCAATGTCTCTACAGCAGAAATACGGGCCTGCATTGGGCTGTGGGTCATGCTTTCATATATCCGGAGCTTATTTGCTACTGCGCCCACTGTTTCATGGTTCTCTTCCCTATACATGGATGCCAGGAAATCGGTGTATTCAGCTGGCCCCGAGCGTGAAAGGTCCCACCACATATGTGGTGTGCATCTGACCTTGTCAGGGTCATTATTGGCTTGCCCACCTCTTCCAAAAAGCACGTCCATCATTGCCATCTCCCTCAGACGTAAAATTCCTTCTTCCATCGTCTTCCAAGTCTTCCTAATATGATGTTCCTGCAGGATTTCTCTATAAACAAACTTCTCTCTTACACTCGTTAGAAGTCGTGCCCAGAGTGAAAGGGGCTTTGATTCCCTCACGAACACCTGTTCAATAGCCACGTCCTGGGCCAGAGCCCCCAAAAACCTGGCTTCAGCACCATCCAGTTGTAAGGTTTCACCCATAAGGTCCCAAACTCGGATCAACCAAGTCAGGATGGGCTCACCCGGGTGTCGAGCAATGTCTTTCCGCAAACTACGGAGATTATCAAATGACAATGACTCAGTGATGATCTCAGGCTCTGGGTCTGCTTGCTGTGGAGGTGCAGCAGCCCCCTCATCGTCTGCTGGATGGTCTAATTTGGTCTTATATTTCCTTTTCTGAATAGGGGCAACTTCCATAGGCTTGGCCTGTCCTCCTGGTTTAGCCTCATCCTTTTCTCCCTTCACTGTGGCATCAGGGGTTTTATTCTCTCGCTTTTCCCCCTTCACTGGGCTAGGTTTCTGAATGCATTCTGGAAAAACCCTGGCCCTACCTTCAAACATTCTGTAAGCTGCAGGGATACAACCCTGCAGAAAAACCATAAAGAGCAAGATATCTCTGGCATCCAGGGAGAATTTAAACATCTCAAAAGCTGTTGTAGCAGACTTGAATGGGGAATGGACAAAGGGTTGGGAGAAGAGATTCCCCTTTGTTCCTTCCCAAGGGTCTGTACTATTATCACTGAATCCCCAGAGGTAGCAGCTTAGGTTGCGGCAGGAAAACAGCCTGGAGAGCACCACCCACATGACATCCAAAGGCATCGAATTCATGGCACCATAAATCCAGAGTAAGAACTCAATAATAATTGCGGCTATTTGAGTTTTGCTCATTGATTTGTTGATAAGACTTAAACCTGCCGCTCCTTTTGGCATGAATTTGTACCAACAAAAAGCCAATATATTATACAGGATGGTCCTGATGAACTCTAAGCTCAAGACCCACATGGTGCCACAAAATAGCAGTTATCCTTCTTTGTTTACAAGCCCCACACGTTGGGCGCCAAGAAATGTCTCGGTTTGAGGGGAAAAACCAAAATGTTTTGCCCACAAGCAGGGGAGGGGCCTCCTCCTCAATAATCACACCACTCTTTATCAAATTTAAGAAAAGGAATTTTAATACAAGAAGGATAACTGCTATATATATATATATATATATGTAAACAGACTAGTGCAACCCACTTCCCCAACACCATAAGAGGAAAAAAAAAAACAACAACAAAACCCAGCAGGTTTTCCTCCGGGAGAAAAGGTTATACTTAAGTGTCCTTGTCACAGCCCGCTGGCTGCAGAGTGAGTTTCAGTCCCTCTCCAGCGAAACAGACGAGCAGTGGGCTTTCAGATGGACTCAGTCTCTTTCCCTTGTGTTCCCCGTCCAAGAAGCAGAAAAGGTACGAGCGACCAGCAGCAAATCCAAGGCAGGTAGCAGCACGGCAGGAAAAAGTAATCCGAAGTAGGCAGCGGCAAGACAGCCAGGGAAAACCCCAGCAGTAACCAGCAGGGCAGCCTGCCTCCTTGGAGCCCCCACTCCCCCGTTCCGCCGAGCCAAGACTGAGGAGAATATCCAAAAAAAAACCAAAAGAGACAAACCTGTCCCCACCCCAGCGATCACAGTTAACTACTTCTTTTGTCAACCGCTGGCCTGGGCAGTTAAGTGGCAGGGGAGAGAATTTACATAATAATCCCAAACTACAACAATCATTCCAACTCCCACTCTTCCCTCTGGTGTGCTCACACCTTTCCAGAAGGGAATACACTTAAAAACATCCAGGATAAAACTGCATATTGACAAATATCTGTATTTTTTCCTGAACACACTAGATCACATGCCATTGGTACTGTATCAGTTGCCCTCAGAATTCCAATGTTAGAACATCCCATTCAGACAATCAAGATAAGAATAGGAAGTTAAATAATCCAAGAACATTAATGAAAAAGTAGATTTCAGACTGAGTGTTTGCATGCAGTGTGGAAAAAATTACTATTAAGTATTCTGGACAATATTCCCAGATAAATTAGGTAAAAGCAGTAGAGATTATAGTTCCAGAAAACTGCTAGAACATCTCAAGTCATTCCTGAGGCAACACATGCTTCCACATTCCCCCTTCCGTCTTCTCCCCTACCCTAGTGAGGTCCTGAACTTCTACCACATAGAGCAATCAAGGACCAGTAAACTCTATTTCAGTTCTCTGTTTAAAGTGAAGGTTTGCATGGAAGAGTGTACTAATGAGGGAATTAAAGTGTTTCTTCCTGGAGGAGACTGCAAGTAGATTAACCAGCATCATTGGTGCCAGTAGTAGCCAACAGAGGTTATCTCACCAGGGTAAGAGGCAGTCACAGGAGGGGTTTTACACACTGGTTCCTTACTGTATCCTTGTGGGTTACGACTGTGGGACTGGTGACATTTATACTGGCACATTTGGAAAGATACAATGTCACTGAGCGGCACCAAAATGTATTTGTCAGAGGCTTTTTGCCCTGTGCCTGAAGCCTAGAAAAGCTGCTGGCTGCAGAAGCAGCAACTCCCAGTAGGCAGACTGGAGTGTATTTAGCAGTCTCTCTTCACATTGTACCATTTCAGCTCTATTGCTTACCCTTCTCCACCATCCTCTAGGCAGCTGAAGCAAAATGGTAGAATTTAAATTTTACTCCCAGTGCTGAAAAGCTCTGAGCTCTACTCTGCTGGCAAGACAGCTTTCTATGGGACTGCCTGGTGATTAGAAGCCAAATAATTCTATCCCTTTTATTGTATTTGCCAAACTCAGAGTGAAAACAAAACAGAATTTTATTGCAGCAATTGTAACACCACAATGAATTTGGTAAAATCTGTAAAATCATGATAAAATTCTGTAAAATCATGATAAAATGGAAACAACACAGAGTTTGAGCAATCTGGTCTAGTGGAAGATGTCCCTGTTCATGGCAGAAGGGTTGAAATGATATGATCTTTAAGGTCCCTTCCAACACAAACGATTCTATTATTCTATGAATATGCCCATTGCCTTTGGAAATGAGACTTACTCTCAACAGTCTCAGTGTTCAGCCAGTGACCCTGGATTGGTTAGGCCATTCGAGGCAGGGCACTTGTAAAGTGTGTGACTTCTTGATGTCTGTTTCAAATTTATTTTTATTTTCTGAGTAGTCTGAGCTAGTGTTTTTTTCAGATTAAAACAGCAACACAAGAAGGTTTTACCTATACTTAGACTTATATTTCTGACAGCTTAATCCCCTACAGTTCTACTGGTTTACTTTGGAGGACTGAGAACACATAATCTATCTGGAATCAGGACATGATCATCTGAAAGTGTTACAGAAGTATACCTATAAACTACTTCCTCTGAACTGACAAAAAAAAAAAAGAAACCCCCCCCCGATTATTATTCTTTTATTCTTTACAAATAGATCCAAGTATATAAATTTCCATTGTCTGTTCCTGTAACTTTGTGTCTCACTGATTGTGCAATGATTGAAGGCAGTTTTTTATTTTAGCCTTGCATAAAACCAATAATTTTTCACTTTATTTTGCACAGCAGGAAAAACACTTAAAAAAAAAGGGCTATAGTTGCTAATTTTTAACATTAAAAAAAATAAAAATTACAAAGTGAATATTAATCATCCTTAATTTATTTTTGTCATATATGTATACAGTATTGTTGTGGTTTGGAATTATTATGTAAATTCTCTCCCCTGCCACTATCTGCCCATGCCATTAGTTAACAAAAAGAGGTAGTTAACTGCTACCATCTTCTTCTTGATCGGTTGGGTGGGGGCAGGTTGTCTCTTTTGGTTTTGGGGACATTTCTTTTGACTTCTAGCTCGGCTGAACGCAGAGCGGGGTGTGTGCTGCTAAGGAGGGAAGCCATTTCTCCTGCTTCTCGTTGCTGCTGGCTACTGCTGCTGCTTCTTGCTGAGCCGCTTCTTTTCTCCTTGCCACGGCTGTTCTCCTGGTTCCTGCATTTGGGGTCCCAGTCTCTGCTCCAGTCACACCACTACTTGCAGCATCACGGCCTGCCTGCCCCGGCTGGGGCAGCGACCTGGGAGAGACAGAACTTGCAGCTGCTTTCCAGGACACGCAGCGGTTCGTCGCTTCCAGTTTTCCTTCTTTGTTTGGGACAAGAGACACAGAGAGAGAGACAGAGTTCATCTGGGAGCTCACCCTGCTGCCAGCTGGGCTGTGACATTGATACTGCCTATAACTTTTCTCCAGGAGGAAACCTGGTGGTTTTGGGGGTTTTGGTGATTTTGTTGGTTTTTTTTTCTCCTGTGGTCTTGAGGAAGTGGTTTGCTCTTGTCTATTTACATATATATATATATATATATCTCAGTTAAGAACAGTTATCCTTCTTGTATCCATTGCCTGATTAAAGTTCCTTTTCTTAAATTTGATAAAGAGTGGCGTGATTATTGTGGAGGAGCCCCCCCCCCCCCCGCTTCTGAGTAAACATTTTGGTTTTGTTCCCCTCAAACCAAGGCAAGTATTTTCTGTTTAGTCTTAAAGTAATGGTTGGTTTCAGTGGACATGTTGTATCATCACCAGTTTACCTTTATCCCTAGGCTATTGCTTTACAATCTTTGCCTGACACCTGCTTCAAACTTAATCAGCTAGTATCCATCATTTTTCCCATGTAACCATATGCACACTGTTTATTTTTCCCAACATTTGTCCAAAGTGTTTAAATTGCTTCCAGACTTTCAGTCTGTTTTCACTTCTGGGATATTGTTTTTTTCCTAAACAAACTAAGAAACACCAAGCACATTTTTATTCTCCTTCCTTCCATTTCTCTGCTCCAGGCTGGAAATGGAAACACAGAACAAGTGTTTCTACAAAACCATATCTGCAGATTTAAAAGCTGACAGGCCATCCAGCTCAGCTTATTACTATAGTTTAATGGGTTAAGTATTACTTTCGGGATTATTCATTATGAAAGCCACCGATAAATGGCAAGAAATAAAGAAAGAGCTTCTGAACCAATTGTTCAATCCCTGCAAACAAGCTAAACATTCAGCTGCCTGTGGGCTATGTTGATTAGGAGGTACTCCACACAATCCAGCTGGTAACTGTCCTTCTGTATAACCACGTTTCTCTAAGGAGGATGGCACATCACTTCTGAAAGCAGCTCCCATCCTACAGAGGTTCTGTGTTCTCACAGAGCTAATTAAACTCCTTATTTTTTCCACAAGCTACGGACAAGAAGCTGGAGGTATAGTCCTGAAGGTAGAATTCACTCTCAAGAGAACTTTCTCTTGACTAACTTGATTACAGTGTTGGATAAAGTCTAATGTGGGAAAAAAAAAACTTCAGAGTTTTGTACACATTTTACCCACTGCGCTTAGGGAGACCCTGGAGTCTGAAAGGCTGCCACACAGCTTGCCATAATTGCTAATATGCCAGAAGCAATTACAGAATCTCTTAACAAAAAGCAAAAAACCTCGGAGTGTTCTCAGATTCTGATAATTTCTTCTATGTCTTCAGTAATCCCAACTGTTCTTTTGTGTTAGAGCAGCTCTTTCCATTCTTTCCTTACCTGTATCTAACACAGATCACAATCGAGATTTTTCCTAAGGAGCTTCCAGTCTAACCTTTTCTATAAAATATGGATGTAATTTATTTATTTCTCTCCTAAGGCCTCATTTCCTCCCTTTTCCCACTACTGCATTGTGCAAAACATGATGTAACATGTCTATTCTTAACCTCAGCTATGTCTGTGACACAGTTACTTTTTTTGTGCTAGGGGACTTAGCTATGTATGTTAGCTTTTTCCAGACATAAGTCTATTCCTTTTCCCTCTTCTGCCCCTCTGTATTTTCTCAGAAACCAGGAATGTGACTTAAACGCATTTTTTTTCTTGTCCTTACTGAACTGTTGCCACATTAAACTATTCGGTATTATAGATCTTACAGTAAACCACAGGAACTCACTGAAAAATAGTCTTCACAGTGCTTTGTTCAGTACAAATGTAGCTCGTTCTCAAATGGGCTTTAACTGCTGAAAAGAGACAGAGGGCAGGAAAACACAACATGCAAAAAACTGAGCCCAGTGATGGTGTACAAACAACGGCATTAGCTCCTTTCCTTTGTTAAATCCGCATGTGTCTTCAATAGAAGGCGAATTAGTTAACAAGAAAAAGGAAGGCAAGGCAAGGCAAAGGCAAGTCACAGAAGAGAGATCTTCAGGTGTAAGTGTATGTTGGGGATTTAATTCCAGGGACTTTGAAAAGATTATACAGATACTGAATCTCAGTATAGGTACAACAGTCCCTTTGAAGACTAAAAATAACTTCTGTGTTGTAGTTTGCAGTCTCAGATATGTATACTTAAGCTGCTTCCATGCTGATGTAATGGTAGTAATCTTTTCTTGAGAGGGAGTTGATCCAAGAGGGATACAAAGTTCAGCTGAATTTTGCGTTAGAAACTTTGCATGCTTATAAATTGCAGTCTGCCTTCTAGCAGCAGCGCGAATGACCAGTACCCGGTGGTAACAAAAGTTGTTTAGGAGATGATAATGGCTGCAAAGCGGCTGTGAAGCAGCCACAATAGCACCGTTTTCTAGTAATTCAAGCACACTTGTTCCACAGGCTTACTGAAGTTTCTGTAGGTAGTCTCTGTGCACTGTTATATATCTTCACCAAAATTACCAAACCAAAATAATCAAATGACTTTATAAAAGTGCACAGTAAATTGTTCATGACTGAGTACAAATCAGCATTGCCTGTTTTCTTATTTCTTCAAGGTCCCCTCCAAATGCCTGAGCATCTCTGGCATGTGGATAACTCTGAGCACCTAACTGAGGGGGAAAGCACACAATTTCCCTCCCCGAGCCAAGCACAGCTCTCCCTTCTCGGGTACAGACTCAAGAGAAGTGCAGGAGAGCTTACTTAACAGTGTAGGATCAGTCCCATGAAAACCAGTGGCACAGCTAATCATAGTTTCAAGTTCTTTGCTGAACCAAGTGTTAAGCCAAGGATTTGTCAGTTCAAATATCTAAGCTGATCTCCAATACACAGTGTCTCAGGAAATAGGAAATGTCTTCTCAGCAAAGACTGTAAGCGACCACACAAAGTCTAAGTGTAGACAAGAGAGTGCAAGAGGGCAACCCACAGAAGAATGTGACCTGATGTAAATGAAGTTAGAAACCTTTAAACTAACACATGAACACAAACATAATTTCAATTTTATTTTTTTGCTAAAACATTAAATTGAAAATTCACTGCAATTTCATAGAATTTCTGTAACTTTTCGACTGAAATACTCCTTTTGCTAGTTTATGACTTTGTGTGTGCCAAAATCAAACTATATCATCAATGATCAAATAAATAAATATATGATAATCATTAATTAAAAAAATAAAGCCTACAATGACAGTTAAATGAGAACTCTGAAGCCATTCCAACTCTAAATCATACTAACATTTTTACCAAATGCAAGTGTTTAAAGAACAGACCCATTTTAATACAGGACCCAACTGCCAATTTTGTAAATTAAGAAAATCAAGTTGGAATGAAATAGTGTGCATCTAATCTTTCCAAGAGAAAAATCATCTAATGTACAGTTGGCATTTCTCCAGCCATGAAATATCTATGCTGTCCTCAGTCCAGTAGAGTAATTTTCCCAACAATAAATAGAGTATATAAGTAAATATGTTCTTATGAGCTAAGTCTTCAACTTCAGAGTTTCATGATTATTAAGAGGAAAATACAGGATGAATATAATTAACATAGAATATTGTAACAACCAGTGTAACAAGATGAGAGTCTGTTGTTGGGAATACTTGGAAAAAAGATGAGACAAAAGCTGAATCATCCACATTTCTATCAGGTTTACTCTGTAGACCAATGTGCATACTCCAACACAAAATACACATGTGTTTGCCACAAGCTAGACAATGAAAACATAAACAGGGCATGGGACTAAAGAAAGAATAGGGAATACATTTTTAAATTTATATATGCATCTGAAAATGAAGTTCCTCAAGATTAAACCACCTATTCTGTTGGGATTTCAGTGTCTGACATAGCTTCCTGGAGAACTTTCTCCACAATTTGTTACAGGGTGAAGCTGACTGGTCCATTGTTCCTGATTTCTCCTTTGAGGATGGTTCACCCATTTTGGAAGATGGGTGCAATGTTTGCCTTGTCACTGTACAGTGGCAATGGAGATCAGCCTTGTAACTACCTCAGCCAGTTCACCATGTTGCACTCCATCCAGCCCCATGGATTTATGCGTGTTCAGTTTATTCAAGTTGTGCCAGAACTGCCCATCATTACCATGGGTAGTGTCTCCTTCCAGGCATAGAGGCCTGTTGGGAAGTTTCTTTCAGAAAATGAGTTTGTGAGCAATCCAAACTGCACCAACTCTGTGAGACTGAAACAGATATTTCAGGTAGCAAGGACACATACCTGGTGTTTGTTCGTTAGGCTAGGGTCACTCCCTAGGAGCTTCCATCGACTCTTTGGAAGTTTTCTCATGAGAACGCCTCAACTTTCTTACTGATCTCCGGACATGGACCTGAAAACATCGGGGTAAGATAATATAAACATGGGACTTGTGAGATATGGGTTTTAACCAATTAAAGGTTTTAGCGTGGTGGTGTGAAACCTTTTTTAGCCAATAAGATGTAGCTTTAACCCTATATAAACCATGTGCTGTGTGTAATAAAATGTCTTCGCTTTAAACCTCATAGGCTTGTTGAGTGAAGTCCTTTCTCTCCACAGAAGACTGTATACTTTAGAGGCCTAGCAGGTCCAAGATTAACTATAGTGCCTATCATTCATTGTAGTGTTGCCTTTCCAGTCCTCAGTGGCAGAGCAACCTTTGACAGTGTATATAAATAACACATTTTTCTAAAGGTCATAGGATTCTTTTTTCCTTTTGTCTGCTGTATATCTTCTCCGTTTTTTACTGTCTTTACATAATGGAAACCATTCTGTCAAAAGAGCTAGTTCGTGTTAGATGTGACATATGAGTATCACCAGTGTCAGTAACTGGGAAGGTATTCAAAACACAATAAATACCTCACATCAGAGATTTCTCATGCCTTGTTGCTAGACAATCACTTATTTTAAATGCTATCTGTTCAATTTAGATTAATACACAGGTGATAAAGTATTGTATCTTGTATTCATTCTCTAAGTAGTAGTTTGCCTATTCATTTTTAAGATCTTAATTTTCAGTTCTTTAGAGAACTAAACTTGTAGTTCAATATGTAAAACCAAATGGAAAAAATCTTTCTTACTTCATGCAGAAATTAAATACACTTCCTTTTCAAAAATCATTAAAATTTTTCTGCTGCTTATTATGCAGTGGAAAACTATCTGTAACTAAGTAGAAAAATCCTTCACACACATTCTAAATGTCACAGAAGAGAAATGGACCTGAACTCTCTTTCCTAAACTCTTTTACTTCACATATGGATTGCACCACACTGCATACAGTCCTATGGGGTAACCCATAAACCACAATTCAAAGGACATGAAAAAAAATTATTCTGGGTAGGAAGCCAGTGTAGTTAAAAGGAGATTTTGGAGGCCTGCTGAAACAGAATGAAAGCTAATATTGAGAGGACTGGATTATGAGTTCATAACCATCTAGATAGCTCTGGAAAAAAATAATAACAATGCAAAAATGTCCTACAGACATGTGGAAATAAACATAAGGTTGTATGTATCCCAGATGCTCTTTCTGCTGTAACAGAAAGTTTACCATGTGTAGGAAAGATATAAAGGAACATCTGTTGAAATGATACATTTGCAAATCAACAGGCCCAGATATCTGACACCCAAGAGCCTCAAGAAAACCAGCTGGGAACTTTCTGAACAATGCATGGGAAACTGAAGAAATTCCAAGTGATTGGATAACTACAGATATGGTTCCAATATTTAAACAGGATAAAATGAATAATCCCGTGAATTACAAATCAGTTAGCCTAACTTGTAGAAAGGCTAAAATAAAGAAATCTAAATAGATTCATACATACAAGCAAATAAAGATAAATCCTGAAATTTAAATAAGTCAACCTTGTCCATGGACAAAGGTCTTGTCAGAAAAAAACTTGTGATCTTTACTGACAGCAGTTCAAACCTGGTTTCTAAAAGCATCAACATAGTATACTTGGAAGACATTACATTCCAATGGTTTTCAGTCAATACTTGACTTATTAGTTTATGACATTTTCAGTATTGTATTACACAGTAACAGCAGGAAAAAAAGAAAATTACTCAAAAACTATCTTTTTGTCAAAACTTAACATATACTTTTAGAAGATAATATGTAAAAGAGAAGGGATTAATAATAAGAAAAGTTCTTGGACCAATATTAGCAAGTACTTTAAGATTATAAAATCTATCTGGCAAAAATGAAAAATTTAGAAAAATAGTCATGACAGTAAGTAATGAGAACAAGCCATAAAACATTCTAGATCACTTTCTGAAATTGTTGGAATGGAACCAGATGTGTTCAATACAGCTAAACAAAAAGAATTACCCTGGGAACATATCATGTGAGCTATGGAGGGGGGGTGCATTGATTTCAGAGTGGGAAATGATGTAAAGTCAGATATATGGGGCTGCTCCATGGGAAGTGCTCAGTTCACCTACTATAAATAAATCAAGATGGGAGCAGTTTATTGATTTGCTAATGATACATAAATAACCAGTCATCAGTGAACTATATATCAGTATTGATTACACAGCATAAACTGCACACCCCCACATGGAGATGTGTGAGCCCCGGCTCTGCACAAACCCTTGCTGCTGCCAGCAACTCCCTCAGGCAGCACTGTGGGCAGCTGCCCTACTGCCCCCCAAGGAGGGGTTCCCCCATGCCATCACCACTGCGCTGTGGGTCCCTGGACAAGTGCAGGCTGTTTCTGTGCCCCACAGGCCACAGGCAGGGTTGGGGATGCCATGGGGCAATGCTTGGCTGTGCCCACTGGGATCACTGTGATGTCTAAGGATTTAGTGTGTTTTGTAGATTTTTAGAACCACGTAAGTTGCATAGATTCTTCTGGGTTGCTCACATCCTAAAGTCAGTTACTAAAGCTCTTTCCCACAAAATTGTAAGCTTTCTCATGCCCTGCCAAGGCCATGGCGTTTGTGAGAAACCAGCTGTAGACAGCAAGAAGATAAAACAGGAGAAGGTGACCTAGAGGTCCTGGAAGATCTCCAGAGGGCAGTCCTGAAGACACCCATGGGTGAGGCACAGACGGAAATGAAGATCATGGTTGGTTTTTAATATCTTATATGTAAATTGCTAGTTAAGTTACATAAGTTGTAACATTCCTGGTCACAGGGTCGCAGACCTTCTGGTGTGCACCTTAGAAGCTTCTAATAAAAGTAACCTGTATATCTTTCGTCATTAAAACTGTTTTCGAGTGTCTGTTTTCACAAGAATAGGCAACAACTGTTCCTCCTTCCACTCTAAGGCCTCCCCCAACACTCCCTTTCAGGCTTCAGTGCTCCTGTGACATTGCTTCATTATGCCTTCATTTCTTTCCAAAGTTACTGGAATTCACTGATTATTCTTTCATTGACTTATTTTTGTTCCGCTCTTTAACATAATCAGTTTAAACCACATTCCCTCTCAGTTTGAGTGTCCCATCACTGACACCCTGTCATAACAGGCATTGTTACCAGGCCATTTTGACATGGATTCTGTCAGAGATTTCAAGAATAGCATAAAAATAATCTAGAATTGTAAAAGATGTTTTGCCATTTGTGCTTAAGGCAGCCTGATGGCAGATGTGGGATTAAACACTGAAAGTGCTGTCCTAAGGTCTTAATGGGTGGATATTTTGTTGCAATTTTTGAGGAAAAATGAGTGTAATGTTATGAAATTCATAATTTGTTTTCTACATACATCAGGGAAGGCAGAGTTGAGATAGCTGGCTAGGACAACCTGGCTAGAACTGCAATGTAACATTAATGACTTTATAGTCCAAAAATACTTACTAATAAATTAAATTAAGAGGGTTAGTAGCTATTGCATAAGAGGACAATTTTGATTAAAAATTTTTAACTCATTTTACAGCATCAGACAATGATCAGATTGCTAATCTTAAAAGCTGAAGACTACAGCGTCTTGACAAAGATGGAACAGTGTTCATCTGGGAATAGAGAAGCCTCCCAGATATGAAGAATGCTTCAAAGTTTATGCTGATCACTGGTTGTCTTTTTGTTTTGAACTTTTTTCCTTACCAAACTTTCCCCTCCTTCTGCATCCTGATTTGCCATCTACTGTTCATCTGAAATCTCATATGTGACTCACTGATATGATTCATATTGATATCAACCGTTTTGTCACTGTCAATGAAATATTAGGCTCTTCTAGTTTTTGCTGATGTCTACCAAAACTTTGCCAATCGTATCATCTGAGGAAATTATACTTCTCAGATAGGTGAACTGCTGGACTGGCTTAAGCTCTGAATTGCCAATGGGATGTGGGGATGATGGAAGACTTCCTGAGGTGCAGGTTGGTAGAGAACTTCTGTCTTCTTCAGGCTGACTTCCAGCCCAAAAAGCTCAGCAGCCTCTACAAAGCAGGATGTTAAGCGCTGCAGAGCTGCTTCTGTGTGAGCAACAGAGGTGGCATCATCAGCAAAAAGCAGCTCATGGACAAGGTGATTTAGGGTCTTGATGTGGGCCTTCAGTCACCTTAGGTTGAATAGGCTTCCATTGGTACGATATTGGATGTAGACGCCACTTTTTTCATCGAGGTATGCCGTGGCTCTTTGAAGCATCATGCTGAAGAAGATTGTGATAGAGTTGGTGCAGGAACGCAACCTTGTTTCACACCATTGGTTATTGGAAAGGGCTAGTGAGCCTGTCCTGCCTGTGGACACACTTTGTCTGACCCTTCAGCTGAGACCTGTCTGGCATGGGAGACCCTACTGGAGGCACAAACCACCGCCAGAACAGCTCTCAACCTCATGAGGGCACGCAAGCTTCTCCCCGCGACAAGGGGGTGTCCCCGGAGAAGTAATATTCTATAAATACACTTAGAAAAGACAGGGATATCTAAACAGCAACATTTCACCTTTCCATTCAGGTAGTGTTGGCAATTTTGTGTCAGAAGGAGAGAAGTATTCCAGGCAGGGTTACATCATCCTGTAGAAATGAAATGACCAGGAATGGGTCCAAAACATCTGGCTATCCTCAACAGTATCCCCAAGGTCATAAAAGAATTCACTAACTGTAGCAGGGCAACAGGCAGGATATGCATTGTCTGGCACATGGCACATGTTGCTGCTTGAATGGCAAGGATACTCAGGCATACTCCAAGTCTCTGTAATCATCATCAAAGTTTCTTACACCACAATGGGTTACACTCACTGAATTCCTGACACCTGTTGCTGGAACCAAGGTAGTTTCAGTAACACCAATGTAACTTTATTTCATTGTGAACATCTTTATATATATGCACAGTTCACTTTTAAGTGCTCAGTTAAAATATTCCTGGCAGATACCTGCTTAACCAATTCTTAAAGGCCTCCAACAATGCAGACAAGTATTGCACAACCTTTTAGGCAATCTGTCTTGGTATTTCACTATTCTTAGAAAGTTTTTCCTAATGTCTAGCCGAAGTCTCTTTTGCTGTATTTTAAGGCAATTATTTTTTACACAATAATGTTGTTCCACTACTGATACATTCCCCTCCACTGCACAGTAGCTTTTACAACATTAGAAGTGTGTTATCCCAGATCAGTCTTCCCTCCTCTACACTAAACAACTACAATATTCACAACTTTCCTTACCCATTATATTTTCTAGCCTCCACCTATGCTTGCTGCTCTTCCCTTTAAAGTCAATCTCCACCTGTCTTAAATTATAGTCCCCCAAATGCAGTGCTCCAGCTAAGGTGGTGCTACTGAGCAGATGAACAGAAGGATTTCTTCAGATATCTTACAAAAGACATGAATCTTTATACAGGCTGATATTTTGGTTGTCTCCCTTACTACATGCCATGATGCTGGTTCATGTCCAGCTATGATCCACTACAACCTTGGGATCCTTCTCTGCAGAACCACAAGGCAGCCAGTTGTTTCGCATCTTGCATTTATGTAGCTGACATTCCTGGCTAAATATAGAGCTCTTTGCTTATTCTTACTGAATCACATCCTATTTTTCTCATATCTCAACTTCAATTTGTCAAAGTCCTGGCTAAATACTAGTCTTGCCCTCTATTGCATTGTTCCAGCTTGATATTGTCTGCAAATGTAATAAGGATATTCCTTTTTCCATTGTTCATTTCATCAATGAAAATGTTAACTAATGCCAGAAATGTTGCATAGTCCTGGACACAGAGCAAAAATTCCTTCTCTGTTTGAGTGGATTGACAGTCAGCTTCTTTTACCTTCTGTCCAGGATAAATTGCTGGGATAAATAGGCTAAATATTGCCTCTATTGGCTATGCTACTAGCACTAAACTATTTTAGTTTTGTACTTGTCTAGCACTTGCACTATATCTCACCACTGAGGCATCTGAACTAAAACTTTTTACCTTTCTTAAAAAACCCATTATCAAGATTTGCATACCACACCAGCTGGATGTGTTTTTCATTCCTGAGATCTGAATATCTGTGTGGCTGGTTTGAACATCCAGACTAGACACTGAGATTTGTCTGCCCATATTTCATGGAAATATTTTCACTGCTTCCTTTTCTAATGAGGCATACCTCAACAAGCCTAAAACTTCAGGTAACAATTGTGCATTTTTATATATTAGCTTTTCCTTAGTTATTCTGATTTTGCTCTACAGCTTCACAGGTTTCTTCAAATTGTGGCTCAACAAATCAAACTACTTTTCAAAAAAAAATCAAAGCAAATAAAGCTGTCTTGCCTTTCATCTGCTTTTCTTCTCTAGTTCAAAATGACAATTTTCAGACATTACAACCCTCTATGTAATTAAAGTAATATTTTGTATTTCCTATTTAAAGAATCCTAGGCTAAAAGGGACTCCAGTTGGATTTTTAGGAAAGAGTAAATGCCAGTTTTCCAAGAACACCTCTCAGAAACTTCAGTAAACATACATGACATAGACAATTTCACAAGCCATATATTCTTTCTCTGTTGCAAAGATTTACATTCTTTATTTCTTTTAGTACTTTGAAGTGAATGTACATGTATGTATAAATATATAGCCAAAGAATTCTGTCTTCTGATTAAATAATGTTCATCAAGTTTATTGACACTCTGGTCTCATGTGTTTCTCTGTGGCATCTAGATCAATATAGGTGTTCATCCCTTGAATTAGTCCAAATTTCATAACATCATTTTTCATTTACATATTGCACAACATCATCAAGCCTTCCCAGTAATTCTGGTTCCACACCACACTTTTTCTCCCCATCTTTCAATGACTCGCAATTTGACCTAAATAATAAATACTTTTTCTCCTGATAGTACTATAAATTTGTTATTTCTCATTTTCTATTCCCAACCTGTTTAGCTGAAAGTAGCAGAGACAAATGCACTGTTGTGAGGCGCTGGCATTCATGTGAGGATTTACGAAGCTCTGAAAAACACATGCAGATGCAAAAAGTGCATATTGGTAGTAATGGTTGATGAAAAATTCAATATGAGTTGACAATGTGCACTTGTAGTCCAGAAAGCCAAACAAATCCTGGGTTGCATCAAAAGCAGCATGGCCAGCAGGTTGAAGGTGGGGATTCTACCTTCTACTGTACTCTAGTGAGACCCCACCTGGAGTACTACATGCAGTTCTGGTGTCCCCAACATAAGAAGAACATGAAACTGTTGAAGTAAATCCATAGGAAGGCCATTAAGTTCATATGAGAACTGAAGCACTTCCCCTAGAATGACAGGCTGAGAAAGTTGGGGCTATTCAGCCTGGAGAAGAGAAGGTTGTGTGGAGATCTCACAGAAAACTTCCAGTATCTGAAAGGGGATACTATAGGGAAGTAGAAGAGGGACTCTTCATCAGGGACTCTTCATCATAGGACAAGGAATAATGGGTACAAATTGAAAGAGAAGAAATTTAGGTTAGGTATTGGGAAGATATTTTTTACTGTGAGGATGGTGAGATACTAGAACAGGTTGTCCAGCAAGGTTGTGGATGCCACAAACCTGCCGGTGTTCAAACCCACACTGGATAAAGCCTTGAGCAAACTGGTCTAGTGGGAGATGCCTCTGCCTGTGGCAGAGGTGGTTGGGTCCAGGTGATCTTTAAGGTCCATTCTAACCCCTTAACCTTCTATGATTCTATATCAAACCACCAGAGGATAATCCCAAACCATAATCAGCAGCTCAAACTACACCAAGAGCCTGCTTCATGATGATCCAGAAGACCAAACTTCCAAGACTTTCATCCTATTGAAAGAAGGGCTTTACCATCACCTGATAAATGAATAGGATAAATTACTTTCTTTTGAGAACCTGGCTGTGGACCAGATCTTGATGAGAAAATTAATGAGACAATTTGTAGCTGTGCATGAAAGTGTAACCAGGGTTTTTCACAACAGGAGGGTTTGGTTCTGAAAGATTCAGGGAAGAAAGGAAGTTTTAAAACAACCAATGACTCTTTCCACTCCTCATAACTTAACATGACAAGGGATTCATAATGATATCAATGACACAGGAGTGCAAAGACACTTGGAGCTGGCTGCAGATTTATTTTATTGGCCTCGAGCAGCATGAGCAAAAGAGAGGAAATGTCAGACAAGTGAGAATTGTTTCAGAAGACGGTCTAAAAGTGAGATGGCTGCCAAGTAATTTCCACAAGAGAAAGCAAAAGTGGAATTGCTAGAGGGGGTTCATACAGGTGGGATAATCCCACATGTGATCCTTCAAAAAGGAAAATTATTTTGTTGATTCAACCTCACAAACTTAGCAAATTATAAAACTCAAACAGCATGCTTTAAATTTACTGGGAAAAAAGCACAGCATCTTCTGAAGTGATGACTCTGTGACTTTTTTTGCAAATTCTTTAGTTTCTACCACAAAATCCAAGATAGCCATTACAGCCATTGCATGTTGGACACTAGAAATGAGGGACTGATTAATGTAAAGCAGTTGGGGAATTCTGCACCTAGAATGAAGTGGAGTGCACAGTTTGAATTTAAATTCAAGTGAGTATTTGCCGCCAGCCAAGTCTGCTAGACTCCACTTTAGACTGAGAAATCCTCCAGTGGCTGAAATGCAGAAGCCCCTTTTATAGAATCTTAGTGTCATTATAGACACTTAGTGTCAAACATGAATTTACTGAGGGAACACTCAATCCAGATCATTGATAGAGACATAAAATACAACTGGTCCCAATACTGAGCCCTGGGCAATGCCACTAGTGACCTGCTGCCAGCTGGATGTAACTCCATTCACCATCACTCTCTGGGACTAGCCATCCATCCAGTTTTCAACCCAGTGAAGAGTGCACCTGTCCAAGCCATGGGCTGCCAGCTTTTCCAGGAGAATGCTGTGCGAGACAGTATCAAAGGCTTTACTGAAGACCAGATAGACTACATCCACAGCTTTTCCCCATCTACTAGGCAGGTCACCTGGTCAAAAAAAAAAAATAGAAATCAGAATGACCAAGCAAGACCTACCTTTTTTAAACCTATGCTGGCTGGGCCTGATCCCCTAGTTGTCCCCTGCAGGCAAGGATTATTTAAAAGCCTTATACTGCATTAATTTCTAAGGCCTAGTTCATCAGAACATTCTGCACCATAGCTAAAGTAGACTCTCGATCTCGCAGAAACTACATATGTCTGCAGAAATAAATATGGAGTGTATGCAAGAAGCAGAGATACAAAATGGAAATAGAAGAGTACTCAGCAATGAGAATACTCACTTGGAATTCCTGAGGTTTTATGGTATGATCTTTGCATCAAAGAGTCAGCAAATAAAAGTCACAAAGGATGCAGACCAGAAGAGTATCACTTTGCAAAGTTGTATTGTGCTTAAGGCATATACTGAAGTCTTATGCTTTAATATACAGCAGAAGCATTAATTAACACAAACACTGGCAGAGCTGCTCCCCTTTCTTGTATCCTGTAACTTATCAATATCCAGAAGCTTCAAAGGGAAACTCTAGGTTTGTGTCTTGCATTTTTTGCTCTGGGACAAATTACAGCTAGTTGCTAGCAGAAAATATTTGTTCCAAGTGGAACAGTGTTGTGAAATAGTAGAAGGTCAACAGGAACACAATTATGCTATTGTGATTATATAGAAAGGTTCTGTATGGATAAAATATGGCCTATCTATAGGTGTTTATGTGAAATGCATATTGCCTTTTTGCTCTTTGTTTATTGATTGATTTCAATTAATGCTGGCAACATGAAGACAATTTATTCAGGCTTATGTGGAGTTTCATGTTGGCTCCCAACTTCTTTTCTCTCAGAGGATCTTTCTGGACAAAATGTCCAGCACACAGCTGGATAAATACATCATGTGGTGGGTGAGCAATTGGCTCACAGGTCAAGCACAGAGGTTAATAGTGAACAGGGCAACATCAGACTGGTGACCTGTCAATAGTGGGGTTCCACAGGGCTCCATCTTGAGCCTTGTACTCTTCAACTGCTTCATAAATGACTTGGACACAGAATCGGAAGGAATACTGAGCAAGTTTGCAGATGACATGAAACTGAGAGGAGCTGCTGACTGCCTCAACGGCAGGGAGGCCCTGCAGAGACCTCAACAAATTATAGGACTGGGCAATCACCAATCATATGAAGTTCAACAAGGCAAAGTGCTGGATTCTGAACCTGGAATGGGGCAACCCTGGATGTATGGGGAGACTGGGGAATGAGATACTGGAAAGTAGTGCCATAGAAAGTGACCTGGGGGTCCTGGTCTATGGCAAGTTGAAAATGAGTCAGCAGTGCCCTGGCAGCCAAGAGGGCCAACAATGTCCTGGGAGGCATCAGGCAAAGCATCACCAGCTGGTCAAGGGAGAGGATTGTCCCACTCTGCTCTGCAAAGGGGTGGCCTCACCTTGAAGATTGTGTGGAGTTTTGGGCATCACAACATAATACACTAGTATTTGTTTGACTTCTGTTAGTACCTTTTATGTGCTGAAATACACTATGATTAACTGTATTCCTCTATCTAAGCCATGTTATTTCATCAATAGATTGATAAGAATCCAGAAAGGTTGCATTTTCATAGCTCACAAGTTGGATTTAAAATTAAAGAAATTATGACCTATTCCAGATCAAATTCACTACACAGGTACCAGTTTGAAAAAACCAACCAACCAACAAAAAAAAAAACCTTTAAAAAACAAAACCACAAAAAAATGGGGATGTTTTTATATTATATGGATGTATTTCCATCCACTACTTTTACATGAGTTCAAGGTTAACCAAGTGCACTAAGAAATTTCACTGAAAAAGTTCAATTTTCTTTGTATTACTGATAATATCCACCCATAACAACAACATTAATGAGAAAATCAGCAGAAATCAATCTCTAACCTAACTGTTTCTGTACTTCACTGTGACTTCTGTTCTGCTTATTTTTTCCCTGGGGAACACAGCTTCTTGAGATTTCTCCTGAAGATGCTTCTTGTCTAACTCTGTCTCAATGTCCATATCCATCTTTGTGGAACTGTATCATGTGTGTTAATGAAGTTCAGATAGTTTATATTAATAGCCAGAGGGGAATGCCTTGAATGTTTGTTATCATGTCAAAGCAGCTTTTGGATTAGTTTCATATAAACCCATGTGGCTTTAAAACCCATTTCCCTGTGGCCTACATCCTCTCTTTCAAAATGTATTCTAGTAACCAAAGTATAGTTTCTTCTTCTTAAATATAAATATTTTAATTAATTTCCTTGATGAAGTTTGCTAAAGTGTCTATTAGGCATGGATACAGATATTTATTATATTTCACTAGATCTTTAGAAGCTGGTGTTAGGAATCATACTTTTCATGGGTAAATTCTGACTGTGAAGACCACGATTGTAGGGAATAATTGTGCCACAGCTAAATGCAGTTTCAGTTAAGTCCTGCAGAAAGTAATAGGAACCTCTATACTTGAGGAAGATTTTCTTAGGGTTGACACAATAAGTCTGAGATCATGTGAGCTTTACAAAAGCTGTCTACTAAACCTCATAATGAATGTAATAAAATCAAGAGTTGGCAATAATCTTTTTCCATCTCATAAACTTTAGATAAATATGTACAGATGTAGATAATATAATTAAAATGAATTATTCTGAGAATCAGAATTAGACACATACCCCTGGAAATCTAATTGATTTTTGAAAGAACTCAAAAATACCTTAAAGCTTTTTTCTCTATGAGGTTTCTCTAATTATTCTTTCATGACTGACTGGAAGTATCTTGCACTTCCTATGGCTAGATGAAATATTCACTTTATCAGTGATAAAGACAAATAGCTCTTCTAAAGAACAAACAATGCAGCTGAATGTAAACTATGCATCGTTGGAAGGAAGGGAGAGGTCTCTGCCTGCCTCTGGATCCGAAGGGGTGCAGAGAAGGTAGATAACGTGACCAGTCCGGGAGTCCAGGCAAAGAGAGAATTTACAGAGAACATACAAGACGTTTTATAAGATCTCTGGGGGAAGGTGCCAGATCTGGGACTGGATTGCGTGAAAACTCAGGAAAGGGAAGGGTCTTAGATACCTAGACTAGCCAGTAGGAGAAACAACGGGTAACAACTAATAGAAAACCAGAGATTGGGGATAGACAGGCGTGGTAACCAATGGAATTGGGACAAGGGCGGGGCTAGCTGCAGCCCTGGCTATGCTACTCTGGCCAGGAGGCATAGGGATATCACTCATAGGACTTCCCGGCTTGGACTGGCAGAGCAGAGAGGGGGGGAGATCTGGAGGCCCTCTGATTCTCGGGGTTCTCTGTATGGAGGGAGGCCACCTGGCCCGGGAGGAGACAAACCAGTTTAATGGGGCTAAGCCATATGGAGAACAAAGAAAGCAAGCTCGAGAGATACAAAGGGACAGGGTGTGGTGATTGCAACAGCCCAGCAGGGAAGAGGTAACAGATCCAAGGAGGTGACACATAAACTTTGCAACTAAAAAAACCCTATTACAAGTAAAACTATAATTTTAAAACTTCAGCAACAAGTCTCTTAGTATGCATCTTCTCAGGTTCAAAGTGCTTCTCCAGTGCTGCTCTGCTTGGGATTCATTTCAGCATTTTCCTACAGTAAACAGACTCCCATCTAATACACTAGTGGAAAATTCCCTAAAAATAAGAGAAATAAAATTTTGCTTCAATCATTTCCAGTGACAGCAATTTTAAATATAACTCAGAATAATAGGTGGTTAAAAGTCCAGAACTTTTTAAGAAAGAGAAGTTAAAAACATAATAACTAAAATAGAAGAGAACTAAAAGAAATCACAAACACACTGTTGAAGCCACTGGAGTCATTTTCTGAAGCTTACTGTACTATTGAGCTTTTCTTCACTAGAATCTGGAGGTCATTCATTTTTAGGAACAAACAGTAAACCAAAACCAAGCATTGTGTAATGTTAAAAGTTGGGAACATTCTTTTACTTAGTCACCCCTGTATTTCAATCACCCTAAGTAAAATGGTATTAAAAAAATGCTTCCAGCATTTTTCCTTTGCTTACCTTTTCGTATGTTTTTAATATTTTTTTTAACATGCTAGTCTACAAAAGCAAAGAGCTACACAAATAGAAACAACCATACTTTCAAATTTCATAAAAATGTGAATTAGAAAATGTGTGGCTGAATGTCAGCAGGGCTAAAAAGCTCATCTTGGGTCAATAAAGAAACTCTAAGGGTTAAAAATGTATTGAGATTTAATTTCCTCTAGTATTCCATCATAGATCAGACCAACATGAGTTTTGTCCTCAGCTATGTTGAATGCTATCAGAAAAATGACTACCAAGATAAAAAAATAGGACAATCCACTGGGTCACTTTTGAAGCCTAAAAGAAATATTCACAGCAACTACATAAAATTACTCTGAACTGGCAAAGGTGCTGAATTTCAGTCAGCATAATTTGAAACTAAAGAAAATTAGGAAAGACTATCTATTCAATAGTGCAGTTATGTGCTTCAGATATCCTGAATAGTATAATTTCTAGCCTTATCTAGTTAATATGGCATACTATCATCTTTCACAATGATTTAACTCCCTCTCCAACATGAAGCTGTAGCATAGAAAATCATTATTGCAACTGTGTCTCTTGTGCACCCTCTTATGTGAGGTGTGAATTTAGCATATTTCCCTGACACCTGCTGAAAAACCCATGATAGATTTTCACCTTTCAAGTGTCACAGAGTGTCTTCCTTTAAGATTTACATTTTCTATATGTGAACTATTTTGACTGAACTGCTAATCAACAGATTGTGCTGGAAAAACATTCATTTTCCGTACTGTTGTTGATGCTGGAGCCATGGGCAGTCAAAACCACAGTGGCAATGGGTGCTCGACTTAATATTGTAATGACTCAGGAGCTTTGCTGGAAAGGTGGAGAATTGCTGTTCCAGTCATTGTTCTCTTCAGTGTTTCTGGGTTTTATCCAGTGATGATCTGAAGTGAAATGCACAAACAGTTCTGGGCACGTGGCCCAGAAGTCAAGCTTTTCCAAAAGCAGAATTCTCTAACCTCTATGATACAAAGCCAGTCTGTTCGTCTTATGTACTCCTGTCTGTAGCATCATCCAGGGTGAGGATTGCTTGCTACAAAATATTGGGTGATCAATGCATTTCCAGGCCTGTAAGAGAGGTCTCCTGCTTTCTGGACAAGTCATTTGTCAGACCAGTGTCTAAAAAATCTTAGTTAGATACCAGAATCTGGTCACTTAAATCTGTTGAGTGGTTTCATGCTATGAAGCATAGTTTGCTAAGTTGTCAAACTTCATACAAAAGGTGAGTTTCAGGTACACCTACTTTGAGATTTGGGGGAGTTGCTGACATCACATACTGAAACACAAGAGACTAATTTCTTTGTGTTTAAGAATTACACTCCTCATTCATGGCAGGCCGCAGAAGAAATAATACCACACCTAGGGGCATAACTTGTTTCAGGAGTTTCTGTGTATCACTGTAACCACCCAACTTCATGTCTTACCAGTATCCCCTTGCAAAACTACATGTGCCATTTTCACCAGCTTTTCTTAAAAAAAATAAAGTTTGGTTGGTTGGAGACATAACACTAAAACCATACTTGAGAAAGCAGCATAACCACTGAAGAAATGAAAATGGATGCTTTTGGAATCAATTCCTGTTTTAGTTTATGTGGCAGTCTGGTAACAATACCTTTGACTATAAAAGCTGTTACAATCTAGGTTTTACCATATTTCAAATGCAAATTCACATGTCATGGTGAATAAAGGAACGGCACAGATTCATGTCTCTAATGAACTATGTCATCATTCATTACTGTACATCTCTTGTGACAAAAGCTCATTAAATAGTTATTTGATACTGTCAGCTGGACTCTTCCTTTAACTACACTTTTCAGCCATTTCTCCCATACATCATTTTCCACTTTCACACAGCAAGTCTCTGACCCTAGGAGAATCCACATGTGCCTGTGGTTATGTGGTTGCTGCACCTAAGCAAAAGAAACATATAAAAAGTTTCCTGGATCGATACCAACAATTCTCTTTTGAGAATGCCTGGAAATGGCAATTAGGAATAGGTCAGAAAAGAATCTTGCATCATAATAAGTTTGAATTTCACTGTTTCAAATAAAAAAGCCTGCTGGAGACCACAACCATGTCCTTCCTGCTATGCTAAAAGAAGGAACGATTAAATAGTCCTTGTTGAGCAAGAAAAGGATTTAATGAAAGCCATGGCCCAAACCAAACTGAAGGAAAACACAGGGGCCAGAAATCCATTAGTAAAGTTATTTGTATTTGTTTGTCAGAAGGAGCTGACAAGCAGCCAGTGGACAGGAAGAAACTGAGGACACTTCAAAACAATCCGTGAGCGTGTGAACTTGAAAGAAAGACAAAGCAGGAGGCATTTCCTGCATAAAGCATGGGACAGAAAGTTAAACTGAGAAAGCAAAGCAAAGGAATTCTCCTAGGCGTCTTATTCTTCATGTGCTCTGGACAACAGAATTTCATGTGCAGGATTTGGTAAATTATGATATGAAAGAAACAAATAATGTTAATGTAAATTTTCCCCCACATATTGTCTAGTTCCTTTGGCCAAGAAAATGACATTGTAATGTAGTTATTCTGGGGATTTATATTGCATTGTTTCTCCTGATTCCTTAACCCATTGTGATTGTTCAGTCTACAGGTAAGTTTCTGACAAGTGTGAAGCTTATACATGTGTCCTTCTGTTGTTCCACAGCTGAAGAAAATCTCTGCTCATCTCCTCTGCTTCAGATACCAGAACAGAGTTTTTAATTATGTAGCTGCATAAACTACATAAGTGAAGTGAAAGATTACAAAATGCAACTTGGACAAAGGATAGATAGGTTACAGTAAGGGTTTCTCTGTATATCTGTTAAGAGAAGAAAAGTGGAAATTTTCCATTTCATGTTTTCACTTCAAGAGACTGGAATCCTTCTTTCTGTTCTTGAATAATATGAACAGCTAAAGTCCTCTTCCTGCTCCCATGAAATCCATGAAGCTCTCACAGAATTCAGTTGTTGAATGTCAAGTTGCCAGCTTCTGACCAGACCCTGAATTTGGAAAACTGCTTTTTAACAAGTTATAAAATGAAACTGACGATTATGATAATGATGATGATAAGTTAATTTTGGAAAAGGAATGTGTTTCTTATAAAAATCAACTCCACTGTTGGTTCTTTTTAAAGAGTAGTGGCCCATCATACCATTTCTGTTTCTTAATTGTTACTATCACAATTATTAAATTGTGGAAGTTAGTTTATGGACCTGTATGAGTAGGAATGCTGTGGTGCATTAAAATGATGGGAGACAAGAAGGTCTGTGGGAGAAAATAAACATTTTGGCAGTTATTTAGGCTGATAATAATATGCCCATGATATGATAATCACATTTACTATTTCACTGGCAACTAGAAATTCCTGATCAAAGACAAGTCCATACCACAAAAATGTGATTGCTTTCATCTCAGCTGAGATGACAGACAGTTCATTTTCTTAAGCTGTTTGTGCTTTTCATCCAAAAACAAATTAAAATACAACTTGGTTTTAACAATTATAGGCTCCCACAGATCATTCATCTTGGCATGCTGCAAAAATTATCCTTTGAAGGTAAATTAATCAAATTCCCTGCTCAGCAAGCATTCAGGCAATATTTTCTTCCAACTTGTTCTTACTTGTGGTCAGGAGGAAACCCATCAAAGTTAAATTTGAAGATTTATGTGCTAATTACACTTTCAACCAAAGTAGTGAACTTGCCTTTCTTTCTGTATACAAAAGCAACCTTTCTTAATTAAAACTAAAGTATGTGATCAAATCTCAGTTGATATAAATTCTTTTTATACCAACTTCCCTTAAGTTTTGGCCATGAGTTAGAGTTTTTGCTGTTGAGCTGAGTTTGTTGTTGAAGCCTGTTTATTCTATTATATCATTAGATAAATGTCATTGGCTCAGCTGATTAGAGCATGATGCTAGTCATACCAGGGTCGTGATTTTGATCCCTGTATGGGCTATTCACTTAAGAGTTGGTCTTGACGATCCTTCTGGGTACCTTCCAACTCTGAATGTTCTGTAATTAGTAGCATCTGCGAACAGCTCAATCCACATTAATTTTTATACAATTTGTTGGTTTGTTGTTTTGGTTTTTTTTATCTCTATCTATCTAATAAAATTCTGTATCATGGTACCAACCAAAACTGAAAAGCGCCTTCCCTGTTGTTCCACTACTTTTCTTCAGACACCCTCATATGTAACTAAATCATTACCTCTAAGGCAAAGATAACAAATCAGTCTTCACATACTGAAAATAGGAAACCAGTTGAATTTGTTCTTTTCTGTATTGTCTATGATTCAATTTCCTTTGAAGCAAAGGCAAAGATATGTATATCATTGAAAAGTTCAATATCCATTGCTGGAGCCCTCTTCCTCAATAGCAGACTGCTCAAGCAGGATTCACCTGTGCCATATCAGCATTGAATGCCACTTTAGACCACTAGAAGTGTTGTATCTAGGAACCAGCTCCTGTACAGAATGGCACAAGCCTCCCCTTTGCCCCTCTGTGTTGTAGATACTCCATCTCCCTTACAGCAGTACTGATGGAAAGAAATTTGAGGTGGTTACAACATGTAGAGTTATAACATGACATCTAGTCTGCCTAACCTGAGAACCTAATTTATGCTTTAATCTAGACAGAAAATATCTATATTTCCTGTTCAGGCAATAGAAGTAGATAAATAGGTCTCTTGAGGGAAAATACTACTGCTGTATATCGCTGCATAAGCACCTAAGTTACTCTAAACTGTTTATGAAATAAGACTATTTTCTTACTTCAGGACACTGAAGAGTGAGGCAGCAATACATTTTTAAAAAAAATGTCAGAAATCCAAAACATTTATGAGAAAAGCAGAAGTTGCTGGATTTCTCTCACTTGAGGGAATATCTGCTCCAGTAGTGACCTCAGAGTGTTAAAGATCTTAAAAAGGATAAAATGCATAAAAGGAGAGTTTCTGCTATAGGCATTTGAGGACTAGTTTCTCCAAAAATACAAAGTGTGAGGGAGAAGAGCATAGTCCAATAATAATTTCATTCTCATTTTGACCACATGAGTATTAAAATAAATATTTAAATAACACAGAGATGTAAAATGTCTTTCTGTGCATATATTGTGCATAATTCAGAATTTTAATGTCAGTTTATGTCTGCATGTGATCTTTAATTTTTACCATTTACTTTTTACCATTTATTCAGCATTTTAGCTAGGCACTAAGTGACATGATAGGACATCAGAAAATTCCTACACCCTAATTTGTAACTCTGTAGCAATGTGGAGTATTTTAATCTTAATCTGTTCTATTTTCATCAACTGAGAGAGTAAGTACCCAAAGCAAAATACCACTATCTGATTAATGTAAGTTACTTTTGCCAGCAAGTACTCAAAAATCAGACCTTAATTGAAGAAATAGTCACAGAAATTTTTAAAGAGTCTTAAAAAATTCCATGATGTGTGAAATTTGCATGTACCAGAACCTAAATGCCTCAGGACCCAGATATTCAGATTTAGCAAAGTACTTGTTATTCTTTGCTGGCCAAAACTCTAAAGCCTCTTTGGTGCAAACAATTTTTAATTTATTCTTCTACATTTTTAAGTGGGAAACCATAATATTTCTTCTCCCTGTTCTCAAGCCTTAGTATATCCAATAAACAGTTCTTTTCTGCTAAAATTTTGCTTAAAATTAAAAAGAAGTACAAATCCTAATTTTATAGTGGAAAGAAATAAGGCCTGTATTCTAAATACTCTTCCCTTTAACATTTTTAAAATGTTTGCTATGGACTAGATGGTCATGAATTTTTTATAATATGATAAATTTCTTCTAGAAAATATCAGTGATCAGAAACTATTACATTGCTCCATGCATATTGACTCTGATAAAAGCTGAGTACTTCAAATTTGCAGCACGTAACTTAGAAAACATCTTCATTCAGACATACTTTTGCGTTTTACAGTTACTATTTGACATTATATCACACTGTGCCTCACATTTTTATCTGATAAGACCCATAGGTGCCATCATTACCATTTAACCAGTGGGTAGTTGAGGCAAAGAAAATATCTCCCTTGGGCACAGCACAGGTCTGAATCATGTTCTGACAATGATAGTATGTCAGGGATACTGCTGTCCTGTCCTCGGGACAAATGACAACCATGTTGTCATTTTCCACTGATGGAAATTTACACATGTAGACATATTTTTGTACTTATTTTGTGAAGATGTGCTATGCTGCTTGGACAACTTTTCAGTGATCTGAGAGTCTCTTTAGTAAGTACAGGGAGCACATTCTCTACCTGACTGCTGCTTCTTGCACTAAGTTTTGAAGAACTTTGATGAACTCATGAATTCTAATAGACCTTCAAAGACAATACTACCATAAGGAATAAGTAAGCCACAAAAAAAGTGACAGATTAAAAAGCAATCCAGAAATGCTGAGCTTATGCAGAGCTGGCTCATACCCAAAAATGTATTATTCCCAGTGACTGAGGTTTTGTTCCAGAAATTCTTGCATTCCACCTTTCTTATATCCTTGAAAGGATGATGGAAAGAAGTAATTTATTAAATATAGTAGTATTTCTGATTAAAAAAAAGTCTAGGCAGATGTTATAATCTGTAGAGCTTTTGTCTATCAGAGAAAATATCTAAGAGACAGCAGCACTAACTTTACACCAATTAACTGCTGTCACACAAACAGTTTTGTGTACTCAACAGCAAATGAACTTTTTTTTTTTTAAGTTACTGAATATAGATTTCATTTGTGTTTGGAAAAATAGCTTTTAGGTGTTCAAAGTTCACTTTTGACAATATACTTTATGACAGTGGCCCATTAGCAAAACCTGGTGCTATCATGTGTTTTTATTTCAAAAGGTGCTTTATTTTTGTGGTTATAATTATTCTGCTCCTTAGCTTAATTTCTGAGGATGGACTCTTGACAATGCTGGCTTGGACTGTAGGACTTTTTCTTTTGGTGGCTGTAGTAAGTACATCAGGTTGGTATCTTTTCAGATCAAACTGAAGTAGATGTCTTGTTTGGTAGTATCTTCTTCACCTGCTGGAACCACAGAATTCTCAGTGACTATCTCAATGACTGTATCACAATGCTATGGGTGCTCCAAGACTGTCAGCATCAAATTAATCCATCTCCTTCACTCCAAGTAAGCTGCAGAGAACCCTCTAAGGCACGCCCAGGTATGTGAAGCAAGGTAGGCTGTATGAGATATGCACTAGATGTCTGCAAGGCGGTCATGAGTCAGAAGACAGAGATCTATTGATATGAGACATACCAAGATGTCTTGCTCTGGCACAGACATTGCCAAAGTTTTAAGAGCCCTTCCCTATTTAGTTGCTGTCTACATATAGCCTGCAACTTTTAAATAGATTTTGGCATGACCATCAACTGGTGAATTCTGAGTTCTTCAATTTGAAGGCAGAGAAGTGCAGAAGGCATCAAAAGAGTGGACTCTATAAATAATTCCCTGCCTGATTCCCAATGGAGTGTAAGAAGTGAGAGATGATATGCAGTGTCAAGACAGGAAACTGTCAAACTATGGTGTGGCCAAGTTGGTAGCCAAGAGAGATCCAGGAATTTCCCAACAGAGAAATAATTCAGTCTCTCTCTTATTTTTCACGTATGTGTGAATCTTCAAGAATGGGGATAACTACTGCTCTGAATAGCTGACATTATTTGAGTGCAATAAATGAATTGTTGCTGGAAGCCTTATCAATAATACTTACCAGTCTGTGCCAGGAAAATTAAATACCATTTATCCCTAAATATCCCTGTACATTTTCAGGATAAATGACACTGTGTTCCCTCCTTGGTGTCTTCCCAGCAACTTTCTGCATATCATGTTATCACTTTTTTGTCTGCCTCTTCATGCCCATCTCCGTTGAAAAGCAGGTCAGGATCTTGGTTGGAAGGGGACTGGAGTGTGGTTCCTTAAGTGCCCCAGCCTGGCAAATCTGGGAATCGTCCAAGTGTAGATTCCCACACCAGAATTCCTCTTCTGTCGGCAGACATAGACATGGCTGATAGGGTGCCAGTCCCCTCCACAACTGCTCTGTCATTTTGACTCACTGACCTTCCCTGGCATGTTTGGCACTGCCCATCTGCAGAAACAATGGCCAGGGCCCCTGAATTGCTCACTGTGACCTGCATAGTGAGCTATGCTACTGCGTATTCATAATATTCGTATCTTCTTAATGTCTTTCTCCAGAAATAAAAGCAATAATGATGGCTCTGTAGTTACTAGGGGGGTTTCCTGCATTTCTGTTCTTGAAGAAATAGATCACAAGATTTTTTTTCTGCACTCTTGTATAACTTCTTTTCATAATTTATTGGAGGAAATAATTAATGCCTCCACAGTCATGGGTCTCACCTGGTGAAAGAATGCAAATATGGAAACTCCTAAGGAGATAAGAAACATTCAGCATAGATTTATCATAACCAGTGTCATTATAAATAATTCCTTAGAGTAAGCACACCATCTGCTTTTTCTGTGGCCCGCCAACTTTCATAGCTCTGATGGGAAAGGCTGCCAAGACAAATCTTGGCAGATCTCACTGATACCTGGTAGGGTGCTAGCCAACACAGTTTGTCAGCTCAATTGAATTTCTGTCTCTGACAGCATAAGTGGCTTAAAGGGTAGACAGGAAGCAGTAGATATGATATGTCTGGCTTTAATAAGCTTGTGATAGTGCCTCACATGACATTCTCATAAACAAACAATGGATATACAGTCTAGAGTGTTTGTTCATGAATTAGAGTCACACCACCACTTAGGGTCATGACTGTCATTAGACTATAAGTTCCAGAAAATGCAGTTATTTATGCAGGTATTTGGGTTGCACAAAATTATAGGTCTGTAAGTAGTCTCCCACAATCAGAATAAGTTGACACTTTACTAGACAAAATATAATCACTACAGAGTAGATGAATATGTAGTTGAAAACCTACATTGAAAGGGTAGTTGCCAAAGGCTCCCTATCAAACAAAAATTAATAAGCAAGTGTGGTTCAAAAAAGGTTTTAGCTATCTAGGTCAAAACTTATCATTATAAAAAATACTATAATTTACTATATAAATATCATTAAAATTTATTGTGTATTGTGTGTTATTATTCCTTATATATTCTTTATACCTTAAAATCTAAATAAATTTATGATAAGATATGGAAAAGCATTTTAAGGAAAAAAAGAGAAGTAAAGAAGGGACTGAGTTGTCTTAATATTTTCTCTCATTTGTTAGTCTTGAGAGGAGGAAACATGTTGACAAACAGCAAACATGCATGATGTCTCTAAATTGTAGAGTGCATATTTATTCCTCAATTTTCTGTATATTTCACTAAATGACCTTAATGCCTTTGACTTTCTAAGTGTAGGAAACAAGTACTCAAATGAGAAGACATATAGAGATTAGCTTTAATCATTAAAAAATCAGCTGTGCCTTCCTAGAGATTATCAGTCTTTTCCATGGTATTTGTAATTCAACTAAGGCATTGTTCACCTGGCGGATATTTACAAATCTTATTTCCTCAGGTCCCTTCTTTCAGTACTCTTTGATATCTGCCACAAATGCCCTTTCTTGGGAGCGTGATCTGGCACTGCTTTCTCATCTTCATATCAATTCTCTTCAAGCACAGGTGCTTCCCCAAGTCCCATTCATGCCATCATTCCACCTATGAGCCATGAGCAAACAATGAGGAAATTCAGAAAGAGTGCAGAATTTGGACACCTGACTGTGTGAAACATTTCCACTTATGTAGCAAGCAAGTCACAACAATGCATTGATGAATATACAGCTTGGGTTTTATTCAGTGATAGATGATGGCTACATTACTGGTATTGTCACATTTCTTATTTCACTAACATCAGAAGGTGAACAGTTACACTCAGAACACTGAGCAAATGAAAGTGATAGTAATTAGGCCTCAGTTTTGAGTGCTCTGTAGAAAAAATACTCCATTTCTCTGTCCTGTGATGTCCTTTTAATGGTTCCAGAAAAACTTTTGCTCAGAAGCGCATCTTATTAGGAGTGACTTATCAGGAAAGGATTGTGTTCATCCAGTACCTATCAGAGAAATCAATGTACTGGAAAAGATAAAAAATAGATAATCTGCTAGATCATTGTACTTTCTGCTTTCAATCATACATTTCTTCACTATATAATTTGACAGTCTGTTTGTATTACAAGGCAAGGCCATAAATCATCCGAAATGTCTCACAGAAATACTGTTATTTTCTGGAAATAAAAAACCCTCCACAAATCAAATCCAATTTAAGTCAATTTTTAATGATAAGGAAAAAATATGAGTATGCTTTATACAAGCTCAGGCATCCTGCTTTGAAAAGTATATCCAGGGACGTAAATTTTAAAGCTTCCCTGCTTTATGAATATAGCTCTATAAACCAGTGACATGGTTGGAATGTCAGAAAAAGGTCAAAAGTTACAAGTTGAAGCATAAAAACTAATGAGAGCCTATAGAGTTCATTAAAAGTCAATCCTATCTTTGTACACAGGATCAGATATTTGCTTATTTTTTGTTTTATTGAATGAGCAAATGCATTTCTTATAACCATAACAATTATTTTTAACATGCTTCAAAGTACCACGCATTTCCACATATGAGTTCATACTAAATAAAGATGAGGCACAAAGTAAAGGTGTATCTGTTTTTCCTTCATATGTTTCCTCTGTTTCCTCAGGCCTGTCCCTCCTGTTTTAGCTACCAGCCCTCAGGGGGAGAGAAGTGATCCTTGGCAACTAGTATCTAGATCAGATTCTTCCCTTGATTTCATATTCTGGGCCTGTCAGCTCAAGAGTCTGGACTGGTTTCTTACAGGAAAACAAGGTCTCTCAGGACCCTCTTTAGCATATATTCTAATGTCAAAGAGGTTACCATCTCTGTCTAGAAATAATCCATTCAAGTCACAGCATTCATTCTAACCTTTCTGGTTGCTCGTGATATAAGTGACAAAAAAGCATTAAAAAGTCTATTTAAGCAAAACTGTTGATCCCTGATATACACTAACCAGAACATCAATAAAGAGCTTCTGGGGGGAGGGAGGGAGGGGGGGGGGGAAGTAGGAAAACAACCAAAGTCAACAAATTTGAGTTCCAAAAATAGAAAGAGCAAAGCAAACATACATTAAAGGCTTAGCATGGTACGGATATCCCCATGATGAAGAAAAGACCCAGATGTAGAAGATGAAAGAACAGGTAGATTTCTCTGATAGGTAGGTATGTTGGTTGTTTTTATTAAAAAAAAAAACAAAAAAAAAAAAAACCAAAAAAAAAGTGGTTATCTGTGAAAGAGAACACATCTTTACCACTATTCTAAATATTTCCCCAGGAATACTTCCACCATTTTAACTGATCATTTAACACACATGCATAGATAATACTTGGCATATCCCATCAACCTGCCTGGGAATTGATATATAGCTGGCTAGTTTAGGCAGAGCCGCATGACTTGAAAGGACTGCAAGGTAAGATTAAGGGCAATGCAGTTATGCTCCTACTATTTCCTCTTGCCCATACAAAATTTTAGACAGCTCGAAAGTTCTGAAACACTTGCTAAGTGTTGTCAAACTCAACTGTTATTTACTGGAGGCTCTGCATCCAGATAGGATTTACATCACAGAGCTGGTGATTGACAATGTCCCTGCTCATTTTAGGAGGGTGAACTAGATAAATTTTAAAGATGCCTTACAATCCAAATATTCTGTGTTCCTCCAGGTTTACACCAGCATTTGTACAAATAGGAGGAGATAACCACAGTGGAAAATTACAGTCCAGAGAGTGAAAACTTTCAGAGCAACCAAGCATGTTTTAAGAAAAAGCCATTTTGAACAATGCTTGCGCTGCTCATCCTGCCTTCCCAATATCACAGTATTATTTGTCTCAATATGAGAGATAGGAAAGAAAGAGAGATGTTTGGAACACTTTTCTATACAGGTGATCATGCACATGCCTTTCTTTCCAGTGAGTGAATTCCTCACAGAATCACAGAATAGCCTGGGTTGGAAGGGACCTTAAAGAACATCTAATTCCAACCCCAGTGCCATGGGCAGGGACACCTTTCACTAGACCAGATTTCCCAAAGTCTAATCCAAAAAGGCCTTGAACACTGCCAGGGAAGGGGTGTCCATAACTTCTCTGAGCAATCTGTTCCAGTGCCTCAGCACTCTACCAGTATAGAATTTTTCCTAATATGTAATCTAAACCTACCCACTTTCAGTGAGGCTGACATGTCAGTTGTTGCCAGGGTCCTTATTTCTAACCTTTTTAAAGATGAATAAAATGTTTCCCATTTTCCAGTCACCTGGGACTTCACCTGACTGTCATGACCTCTGAAATATCACAAAATGTGGCTTGGCAACTACATCAAACAATTCCTTCAGGACTCCAGAGTGCATCTCATTGGGTCCCATAGACTTATGGATATTCAGAAGCCTCAGATGGTCACAAACCTGAACTTTACTTACAGTGACTTTGCTCTGCTGGTCTCCATAATGATGTGCATCCACTCAAGACATGTGCTGCTGGTGACAGAAATCAGTCGATAACTGTTCCTTGTTTGGTTGGGGTTGTTTTTTTGAGAAGAAGGAAAGAGGAATTCAGCACCTGTTTGAACAAGATGCAGCATGGAGACCAGGGGATAAAAAGAAAAAAATGATTCAAGGTAACTTAGTTATTGCTGCTGGAACTAAAATAAAATTTTATCTTCTAAATACATTTCCAGAACAGCAAGCACAAGTTGGCAATATGACTCATATTCATGGAAATTAGATATTATTTCCTGCTTTTCAGTCTAAAAATATCCCCCTCCAAGTTTTCAAAAAGCAACATGAGGGGAATCCACGAATTCCACGAGTTGATGCTTCCAATCCCAGCCCCTTCAGTGGCCATGCACATGAAACTAACCTGCCTAGAAACTGGGTACACAATGTTCTCTCAGAAAAAGCTGTGCATAGCCAAAGGCAAAGAGAAGAAAATTACGCAGAAAAAAATCCAAGTGAAAGCAAGAAGGTAAAAAAAGAAATAAATGCGTAAATACAAGTTTAGCTCTAGAGCAGAAGAATGTGCTTGAGACTGACAACAATAAAATACATTTGGTCTGTGTTGTAGAAAAAGGAAGGTTTTCAGACACGCATGAAGGTTTTCAGACATGTATATTCATCCAGGATTTCCTACACACAGTGTGAATATTTACACTCTTTTTTTTTTTGTTTTGCTTTTCCTTTCTGATGGGTAGTTCATTTTTTTTGGACCATCAAGCTACAGAAGCAAGGATAGTAGTGAATGACTCATACAAGACATTTCTAACCTATTAGTCATATATCTGTTACGGGAATAAGTATTGATTCTGTGCCTGCCTAAATGAAAGATGTGTCCGATGGCTTATGAGGGAAGGTATGTGATATTTCTCCAGTAAATGTATGTGTTTTTGCAGACAGAGGTTCCCAGACTGTGCTGCATATACTTTTAGTGGTGTTGGAATGGTTTCAGACCAGTTCTGCACAAGATGATTCCCAAACCAATTAATTTTAGGAATCCTACTTTAGATGGAATCACTACAACTTGCTTGTGGCAGCCAGGGAAGCAGGTCTAGCTCTGTCTGTACTGAGCCTGTCTGCCCGTGGGGACATGTTAACACCAGAGTTTAACAACTGATCATCAGTAATTTCCTGTGTGGAGACAGGTATGAAGGTCACTGAGCGATTGGCTGTCTAGGTCACTGATGGGTGGCATTTGCCTGTGTGAAGGTACTTCTATGATAATTCAAGGGCAAGGTGAGAGGAAAATGTGGGTAATTCTGGTTTAGGGAAGTGGGTGTGAGATACAGCAGCAAAGTCAAGCATACTAAGGGACAGCAGGGGAAGATCCCAAAAGAACGAAAGAGGCTGAAAACACCCCGCTACTGTGTGTGTACATGACCTGTCAGAGAGTTACAAGCTATATCTGTGTAGGAGGTCTTTGAGCTAATAAGTTCTGAGGTTCTGACCCCAATTAAGTCTTTTCCATTTACTTCAAAGAGACCAGGCACACCTTTGTAATTATGCAAAGACTGAATTTTTATCCTGGATCAGGACCCAGAGTGCTAAATTGTTCATTTGTGTATGGGAATCAAGTCACTCTGCATACTCTGAGTTGAGTAAGTCTGTATTCTTTCTTTGGAAGACAGTTGTTCCTGTATTTGTAGCTATATTAAGAAGAAAATCTGTGTTTTCATAGAAAATCAACAGCAATATTTAAGCACAAGTTTACACAATGGCTATCTTTGTGTGCTTCTTTTTCATAGTTAAGAAAGAAATGGCAGATGCTGGCTTTAACTCTGTAAGGTAAATCTGGGGCCATAGTAAAGTTTAAAAAAAAATATCTTCTGTCACTAATTTAAAGTTTTCACTTGTTTCAGCATTTGTCTCTCCTAGGTACCTTTGATGTGCCATTGTTTCTTGCTCCAGCTGCTTACAGGATCCTCTGCACATATATTAAGGAAACTATCTTGACATGTCAGGCAACTTCTATTGCAGGGAACATGAACGCTTACACTCCACTAGACTCAAGAGGCAGACCACTATTTAGCACAAACAAAACTTTCGTGATGGTTTAAAAGCCATCGCTAAGCACAGTCTACATAGCAAGCAATGTCAGGCTTTGCATCCCCAGTGAATTCACACAGATGAATTATCTCATGAAGAGCAGTTATTTACACCACTAAACAAAGTGAGAAAGCAGCCTGCAGTTGAGCCAGGGTATGAAATCTTGCACTCTTCATTCCTTGGAAGAAAAAGAAGAGTAGAGCAAACTCTGAGAGAGGAAAAAAGGACTAGAACAGATTACATGAATCATTGAGTCTATCCCCTGTCCACAACCAGGTAACATACTGCTCAATCGAAGAACTCTACTCTTTCCCACACTGCAAAGTCCTCAGAGTATTTTGCAATATCTTATAATAATTTCCAGACCTTTACTACAAAAGGAGCTGTAGAAAATATTCTTGGCATCTTCCCACATCAGAAATGTTGTGCTTTCAGTAAAAATGCAAAGATCATTCCTAATCAGACCTAGGAAAAATTCTTTCCGAAACCCATCATGATGATCAATCTAACTTTAATTACAAGAGCAAGAGACAACAGAGACGAGAGAAATGTCTTCAGCCGTACTTTGTCCCAGATCAGTGTGAAGTGATGAGGGGCAAGAGAGAAAAAAGTAAACTGCCCTTCTACCCACCAAGTGTTGGTGGGAGGTGAGAAGGAGATGGTTTTTGCCTCTCTGCTATTCATTATGGAGGGAAAAAACCCTTATGTGCCCCATTAAGGTTGTTTCTTACAGTTTCCAGGAGTGTTTCTCCCTGCTGTTTTTTCAGTCTCATGCAGTTCTTGATAAGTTCTAATCTTCCTGACCTCTCGTGTATTGCCCTAGATTTATCTCTGCAGCAATGCTTCACAGTGACAATGATCTTCATAGTGACTGCTTCACAGTGACCTTTCAGCTACGGAGCCATCAGTGCCAGGTTCAGGCAGCCAACCTCGGAGCTGCTCTGGAAGCCTAAAAAATGGTTAAAAGCGGTCCCCGACCCACTAGATGGCACTGTGTGTGACTGTATCAGCCCTTATAAACCCAGGCAGAGTTTAGCCTGAGCCCGGCAGCTTCAATCTCAGCTGCGTGGCTCTGATTCCCAGCGCAAATCAATCTGTCTGGAATCTCACCCGGCTGTTCTGCCTGTTCAGCAACTTTTGGGTTCCCTCAGTCACACCAAATAAGGTTCTTTTCGATAATTAACAGGTTTTTAGTTGTTTCCCCTCAAGAAGATCCATGATTATACTTTTCCAGTTCCTGGATTTTCCCCAAAACATTCCAGAGGTTTCAAGAAATATTTAGAAAGTCAGTAAGTCTGACTGTCTTGTCTGGCTGGTTTGTAATGTGTATGTGAGTGGAAGGGTACAAACTTCAAGAAAGCCTTCCAAAAATGCTGCAGATTACAGGAATTTTGTTGTGACCCTAACTTTCCATCTTGGTTGCACCAGTTTTGTTCTACAGGCTAAGTCTGGATCTCAAAAAAATGTTTTGGGGATGGAGGATTTCCACTGGGATCATGTAGACCTGGATAGTGCTCTCTGTCAGGTTTCCAAACCCTAGAAATGAGTGTGCTGATATTTGGTAAAGCTTTCTCCCTTTTTTGATCCCAGTTTCTACCCGTGCTGTGAGCAGTGTTGGATGGGTTATATGCACAGTGAAAATTGATGAGACTGTTGGGAAAACCAATGGGACTACTATTTTAAGTTTGGAGAACAACATTTTTGCCAAGAGCATTTTTCTAATGGAAATGGGAGTTAAAATCTTCTTTTATTTCTGTATCTGCTTCTGTACACTATTTTCTCATAACCTTCTGTCTATGGCTTTTAAAAGTTTCTCTTGTGTTGCAGATTCAGCAGCATCCTGAGTAGGGTTTTAAGACATTTTTTTTCTTAGTCTTTGGAACCATCTTTTGTGTCTCCCAAGTAAAAGCACTATTTGAAACAACTCCTCTTCATTCTCTCACATCACTATTTACTCTAATACAGCACGTTAGGCATTTTCCAGTTATGCAATTCAAGATTCAACTACAAATTAATCTATAAACTATACACAAGTTGTGCAAGTTGAACGAATACCAACAATTCCTGGGTGGTGCATTTATCATAGAATCATAAAATAGTTTGGGTTGAAGGGGACTCTTAAAAGTAGACCAATCCCACTGCAATGAGAAGGGACAACTTCAATTAGATCAAGTTGCACAGAGAACCATTCAACTTTATCTTGGATTTTTCCAGGGATGAGGCACCTCTCTGGGCAACCTGTTCCAATGTTTCACCACCCTAATAATAAAAATCTTCTTCCTTGTATCTGGTCTAAAACTTCCTTAAGTCTAAAACCAGGTAGTGCAGGTCAGAAAGCACCGTGAGGAAGTGCAAATGTGCTCATCAAGTCCTAAGTTGTTAGTTACTGCCTCTCCTCTGAAGGGTACAGCCTCCAGACAGGGCAGACACAGTAAGTGACTGTATGAGGGTTCTTAGACCTCTCTCATGTGGATACCATAGCCCATAGAAGCATGAGATAACCCAGATATCCCTCCAAAGAGAGGTATCCCTCTGCTTATCAAGGATTTTCTGAAGATATCCCTATAAGATGCAAATAGCAGAACAAGAAGTAAGAAACAACTGTGTGAGACTGGGAACAGAGTGCCCAAGTCAAAGGGTTACTGTGGGTAAAACCCCTAAAAGGGAGGAAAAAAAAAAGAGAAAAACATTCTAAAGCCCCTTTTCTTGGTTTCTTTTATAGCTGACTGTCTCCAGGTTTGCCTGGAGCAATCCAAGTATCATGAGAAACTCCAGAAATTTAGAGGCATATCTGAACACAGATTTTAGTGTTATGGCTGGTTCAGTACAGTACTATGTCACAGTTTTACAGGTTATTAAAATTGGCATTTATAATTGCAGGAGAAAATAAATTAATAAATTTAAAAATTAGGAAAAAATCCACTACACACCAAAAAGGAAGTCAAGTTTCCAAATGAAAAGTGGTTTGCTGTAGGTGGTTTTCTGAAGTAGGCTCAGACCTGGGCATGATGAGGTTTCACTCATCATGTATGATGAGGTTTTGAGCTGTATTCACTGTAGGAACTTGAGACACAATTCTAGACAGTTTTATCTTATCATGTAGCTTAAAGTTTTAAAACTCTTAAAGCTTTAACTTGCACAAACTTGTAATGAAGTCCAGTGAGCAGTAAACAATAATATATTCAGGATTTTACCTGTCCCATAGGCTAGGATTTACTGTACTGGTGCAGCAGCCAAAACTTGATCCCCATATCTTCCACTACACCCATGGGACAATTTTTTCCCCAATTTTTGAACCTATTCTCTTCAAAGATGATGGGCACATTTTTCTTCTGTATTTTTCTCTACACCAGAAGCAAGTAATTTTTATTGCAATGTTTATTGGCCTTTGCAACTGACAGATAATTCCTGGCATCTCTGAACACAATTTTTGAGAACTCTACATCAGAAAAAGGGCCAAAAGAGCTTGTCTCAGCACTCCTTTAGATCATGAGCTTGTGTCTTCCTGCAAAGTTGTACGGTCTCGTTCATAAACTTGTTTCATAAGCTTGTTTGCTACTTAAGAAAAAAAGGTATTTTGAAAAAAAAAAAGTAACTAAAAGTATAAAAAATATTGGCAGAATAATCACTAGATCTTTAATGAAAACTTTTTAGATGCTGACAGCTGTGGAAGAATAGATTTGCCTCAAAGAAAAGCTAAACAAGTATTGTAAATATAGAAGCTGTGAAACATCAGTGATAGTTTTCCCTAAGATAGCTAATTGCACGCCTGTGTGTTCATGTTTTGTTCTGTGTTTTTTGCCACTATTAATGACTCATATTTTAACAGTGGAGAGAATAATATGTATTCACTTCCCTTGTAAGTTCTTGCTTGGTCCTTAAGGAAGTAATAAACGTGAACATGTGATATTACCAGAAAAGCTGGCAAATGCAAATTAAACAGGTTTTTGATGATGAGCCTACAAGAATCCTCCCTGAGCTCAACATGTGCATGGAGGTTTTACAAACAATTAAACTCTATCCCTGAAAATCCTATCTTCAAAGCCTTTTAGATCACCTGTAGAGTTCTATGGTCGACTGCAAATAAAGAGAGCATAGAACCTGCTAGGGAAAGCTCAAACAAGGAAACGAAAGATGAAACAAGTAAGATCCGCTACGCTTAACCTCTTCCCTGCTAGTGTTGCTTTTTATCCTGTATTGATACTGCTTTTAACAGATGCTGCATTTGAAGCTTACAGTCAGGATTAGGAGGCAGCACAGAAGGTGCCTTGTCACTTCCCGTGCTGCAGAAGAGGAGCTGAACTTTGAGGAATATGACAAGTGAAAAACAATATTCTACAGTGGAACAAGATGTCCACTGGATTTGTTTTTTGTGTTTTTTTTTTTAAACTACAATATTTAGGCGGTGGCTTTAAGTAGTATAAGACATGAGCCATGCTTCTGTGCATGCTGCAACCTAACACTTGATATCCATCACTACCCTCTTCCAGCTTTGGCTCATGGCAGTACAGACATCCCCAAGCTTTCTCTGCTCTTTTCTGTATGACTCTTCAGCAGCAGAGTATTGCCCTCTGTGCTCTTCCCCTGGAAAGGTTCAGTGACTTTACTTGCTGCCAGTAAGAGAACTAATGATTTTCAGCCTCCTGTTGCCATTGCCTGGTACAGTGCCTGTTCTGTAAAACATGACAGTGAGTGTCTGTTCCACATTAACATTGTTGCTGTAATCAGTCTTGCTGGCCTTTGAACTGGTAGAGACAGGACACTGGGAAGCTGCTTTTGCCCATTTGCTGTTGTATGCCTGGACATGAGGTCATAGAGAAGGCGTGTGGAAAGGCCACAGTGTGCAGGGAAGGAGTGTTTTGCATCCTCGCTTGCCCCTGCTCAGGCACAGAGCCCAAAGCATGGGCTGACCTGTTGACCTTTAAATTCAAACTGTCCTCAATTAAACCTGTCAAGACACTACCAGTCTAGCTATTCTTTTCTTTACTGCTAATTCAACAGATCAAGTGAGAAAAATCAGATGCAGCTTGTTGGCACTGCTATTTGTACATGGCTATAAATCACAAGTGGCTGCAGGTTGCATCTGTCAGTGTGTAAACCTGCCTTCAGCTGGTGTTCGTCACAGAAATGTGCATTGTTTGAATAGTTATGTATATCACAATTACCGGTCAACATTCACTGCCACAAAGGTGCCGCTCACGATATAGACTTGACAGCAGCCATTATGTTCCTTCCCTCTAGAGAGACCCCAGGGTCGTCAGTCTCTTCTGAACTACTGCTCACTGCATTTTCTCTTCAGATGTACCAGGAGAAGGTGCTTGCAGAGGACATTTCTGAAGCCATGCTATGCGTGTCCTGTTCTGACCACAAGCAAAGCAGCCACATGTTTTTCATAGCACCATTAGCCTGCTACTTATTTCATTCCTGTGGAGCACAGCACTCTGAGAGCACTGAAAGCAACTGCTGCTGAACCAGTAGGAGAATACATCACTGCTGAGCCAGCTGCCTGGAAATGTTAATGCTGCTCTGTGGTTTCTTCAGGACTCTGGGCCAGCATTTACCTCATGTATCTTTCCTTTGCTGCCCTATCCCACTCTGTGCTTTATTCTCAGTGCAATCTATTTTCCATGAGTGACAAGACTGGGGGTCCCCAAAAGTACTTAAACAAAAGTAGGATGTAAAATGAAATATGCAGAGTATATAGGAAGGAAGGAGGGAAAGAAAATAAAAATACACCCACTGTTGACATGAGAAATTGTGGCCTCAGGGATAGAGAGCAGGCACAGAGTCTGGGAGGGAAGCACAGCAGGGCCAACAAGGAGGACGGAGGGGTGAAGAGATGAAGATTGCAATTCCAGCTGAAGCTGATGAGGCTGCAGAGGAACGGAAGCTGAATTTACAAAATCCACAGAAGCAGAAATAGCCAATTTTTTCCAAAGAGACACTATTACCATCCCTGTTTCACAAGTGGAGAAACAAAATGTTTAAGTGATTTGCTTTCAGCAAGTTTGGATCCCAGGTTTCTCCAGCCTCAGGCAAGAGGTTTCTGTTACATGTGTTACCTTCAGGTGACTTGGAAAACATGGATTAAAGTGACTTTAACTGACCAAGACTCAAAATTCAGATACCAGATTGAGGCAGGGAGAAAGTCTTTTTGGATCAAATCTGGACTCTGATTTTCACCTTGTTTTTTTCCTTCCTTAAAAAAAATTTTTTAAAAAGCAGTGCTAAAAATGTACGAAAGGAAGTAGGAGAGTAGTCTACGTTATTTCCCTTATGTATGTTGGGTTTGACCTGGTGTTATGAGGCCCATCCTGTGAATCAGTTGAAGGGTCAATAAATGTAGAGCTCACTGGGATTACATGCACATTACCTCTGCTCTTTGATTTGTGATTGATGCACTCACTAGTTACCATGTCCATCAGCATGTACCTTGCCTTCAGCAATGAAAAGCACTGAGGCCAGCTCTCAACCTGTCAGCCTGATTCTCCTGTTTTGTCAGATTGTCTGCAATGCTTTGCACATCACATCTTGCGCCTCCATGGGACACAGCCCCACATCCTGTTCCCTTGTGTCAACACGTGTGTTGGGAATAAACTTCCAGTCCATAATCCAACACAACAAGTAGGTGTGGATAATTAGCTGACTAACCTTTTCCATTTCTAATTTTCCAGAGTCTGTCTTGGGTACTGCACGGGCTCCTGTCTCTCTTTCCCCCACATCACAAACAGCAGAGAATAATCTGGGTTAAATAGACAGGTAACAGTAGAAATGTGGCAAAAAAAGAAAAGAAAGATGCTACATACAGTCTGAAGCAAACACCATCTCACTGCCTTTTCAGTATATGCTCGTGCCTTTGTGCTACTGTAATGTGCCTTGTAAATGGACCTTAATTTCATAATGATATGTGGCAATAGTCCTTTCCTGACAAGCAATCATGACTATGCTTGGTAAGCATCTATTTGAAAATGGGAAAGATAAATAGTCCTTACAAGTAATTAAGTCTCAAGGGGTTTTCTCTTCCTACTCCAACTCTAAAAGAGAATCAGTTTCAAAATATACCTTAAATATTTCAACTGCAAATTAGCAAGGGTGTTTCTCAGTGAGGGCTGAGGATTTAGAATATAGGGATATTGATTGCATCCTCCTTTAGCTTTCCACATTAGGTTTCCAAGGAGGTAGCTAACTAGAACTGAATAGACAACCACATTTTTGCTGAATAGCTAGAAAGCAAAGGAAACACATTATGTGGTTTTTCAAGTTTTGTAAATTGTGGAAAAGAGATGTAATGTTTCTGCTGACAAAATGCCATCATAATTATCGATATGTTCTTTTTATTTTACTCCCAGAATTTTCAACAGTGAATGTCTTTCTTGGAACCTTCATATATAACTAAATAACAGGCAGCATCACTGTCATGAAATGCATTTATAAATAAGCTTACTACCACACAGCTGCTCTGAACACTGTATGTTACATGTAAATAATTAATTTTCCACCTCGGACAGGTGGACTTATAAAAATCATTAAAAAAATAATGTTGGTTTGAGGGGCTTTTTGGTTTGAGTTTGGGGTGGGGTTTTTTCTTGTTTTGTTTTTTTTTGGTTTGATTTAGTTTGGGTTTTTTCAAGACAATCACACTAAAGCATTTCACAGACACCTTTGGGCTTGCACCACATAAGACACCATATGTGTGCCCTTTTCAGAATTACTTCTAGACACAGAAAGGAACAGATTTGAAGTGGTCATTGCTTTGGGAGTTTGATCTGCAGCAAAAGCACCTCACTTTTATTATCCTTTACTTTCCACTGATCATACATCAGTTCCCTTTACATCTTCTTTTTTCTATCACCTGCCCACTCACATCAGAACTGATTCTCATTGGTAATTACACTCGTCTTCAGATTCCCTTCAAGACAAGAAAAACATTTGCGTTACTTTTGCCTTTCAGTTCACTGCCTGTTTTGGAAAAAGCTTAGTATGGAAGTATTAAAATACCAATGGAAAACTTGCTGTCACAATGAATTTGATCCAAAATGCTTTGAAGCAATTCATAAACTGTGGTTCCCAAATATTGCTTTTGGGCTTTTGTACTCCAGCAAGAAGCATAAGTATTAAAAAGCTTTCAAAAGGTTTATTTGATGGGATTATCAGTTTGATTTTCTCAGTAATGCTCTCTGAAGATTCAGTTAAGCATGTCACCACTTGAAAGCTCTCTCTAACACCTCAGGCTGAGATTAAAGGTCCTCTACAGTGACAGTGTTCAAAGCTTCACAAACAGTGGATAATTCCAGCCTTACAATTGAGCTGATCTTTGGTTTCTCACAGCTGAGGAAGGATACACTTTCTTGATTCTAGTACCACAGTCTTCTGCTGCTTTTGAAAACACAGTCTTTATTATTGGAATGGTTTGAATTCTGGTATAATATTAGTAGAAAAGTCTTGACATCAGTTTGTGCTGCAACAAGGGTTCTGGGGTAATTGCTCATATGTTACTGCCATCTGCTCTTTCTAAAACTGTTTCTTCCCAGTAGTTACATTATTTATATTTGAAAGTTATCATCTTAAGGGAGGTCTAAATTACCAATCTCTTCACCCTTGTGACCAGTGACAGCACTCGAGGAAATGGCATTCAGCTGAGTCAAGGGAGTTTTAGACTGGAACAATTTTTTTCATGCAGTGAATGGTTGAGCACTGGAACAGGCTCCCCAGGGAAATGGTCACAGCATTAAGCTTGTCTGAGTTCAAGAAGCATTTGGACAATTCTCTCAGGAACAGGATGTGACTCTTGGGATGCCCTGCATGGGGCTGTAAGTTTTACTCCATGATCCTGATGGATTGCTTCCAACTCAGCATATTCTATGATCCTATGATAAAGAAATTCTTCTTCCAGTTCTAGCTGAACACCGTACTTAGACTTTCTGGTTTTATCTTCCTTCTTTGGGAAGCTCTTTTCTCTGAGAATAAACAGAGTAACCAGAGCCATTTATGGGGCAGAGCAAGAATGCAGGAACGCTGGGAAGTCTTCTGAGCAATACCAAATCTATGCATATTGTAGCAGATTCCCAGCCAGTTCCTGCCACCACCTAGGACTTTGAATAAGTCAGAACTAGAGTTTGTTTGAAAAGATTACTTAGATTTTCTATATTTCCTAATTCTGTCTTGAAAGAAACATGACAACTGTCCTAAAGAATGTGACAGCCTGAGAAAGACATCCAGTTCTGCTTTTGCACTTGGGACATTGCCCTTGATGCATGCATGTATACACGAAGTGAGGCAAGCCTCCTGTCTCTGCACAGATACAAACAGACACACAAGAGCTATCCAGTTCTACAAGGCAGTCTGCTGTTCAAATAGCTGCTCCCATCCTCTCCAAAAGAAAGGGGAGAATAGGATGGGAGAACCCTACAGTCTGGAACCAACCAAGGGCTACTGGGTGGAATACCATCTGTGGTTAACATCTAGTCCTTAAAATTTTACTTTAGTGTCAATGATTAAAAATTATGCCTATAAATTATCATACAACACTCTAACATAAGCAGCACATGTTATTAGAAATCATACATTCGCATAAAAAGTTGATTTTATTTTATGTCCTGGGGAATTCACCAGATTGTAAAAATAAACATGAAAGTTTCAAAAATATATTAAATGGTAGGATGCTTTGATCAGTATACTGCTTTGATTAAAAATTGAAGATTTCCGCAAAAGAAAAAAAATTCTCTAAATGAGTTGCACTAGTCTTGTCCTTTGATGATGCAGAAAAAATGTAAAGCTGCATAATTAGCAATTGTATCTTAGAAATTAATAGGTACAGAGGAACAACTAAGTTGCATTTGACTGTAGCTATCTTTGCCACCTTCCTGTAACCACTCATATATCCGCATCACTCAGTGAATGCAATGAGGAAAGGATGCATTTTTATGTCTCCAAGCAATCATGGGTCCCTTGATAAGACACAGGTTAAGTTTAGCATCACAGACATTACATTAATTTTTCCTATGATAGAAACATTTTTTCCTGTGAAACATTATTCTTAGCATTCTCAGTATTTCTTTCTTTGGATTAAATAAAAGAAACTGAACAATCAGCAGCACTAATCAAGACACTGTATAATCAAATAGGGTTTATTCCCCTCGGTGACATTGCAAATTTGCTTGTTGAGTAATTTCTTTCCTTGAAATTACTTTAGAAAATCTTTACTTGTCCTTTCAACCAATACCACAGAAAATAAATGCCATACAACCCAATCATTGCCTCAACAAAATACAGCAAACAAATTGTTTTTCACTAATAACACTGGTGAGTGATACATCAAAGAAGCAGAATTTACACCCTTGTCTTGTCTTGATTAGAGTGTTCAAGTTTAATTCAGCATGCCACTGTTCCCTGTTGGCTGTTCCTCTTCATTGGTAACAAACACTACTTAGAAGCTGTTGATGGTGAAACATATGGGCCCAATTAAATCTATAATGACATTTACTTATTTGAAGTTTCAGCCCTGATGTGATCTCTGATTCATTCACAAAAAGGTTTCTATTTTCTGAAGAATTTTTTGTTTGTGGTGGAACCCTGAAGTGCAGAACTGAAGGAGCATTAAAGGGACAAATTAGGCAATGAACTCGCCTTTAATGGAGAGCCCCATTTTGCATTTCAGGCACTTAAACAACTATGATCACACTAGTTATGAAGCTGTGACCTGTTCCATTCAGTCTTGAACATTTGTTTAATATTACTATTTGTATAATATTTTATATTAAATGTGCATCTACAGAGAAAATGTGTAATACATATAATACGGACGAAAGGCACACCAACCAAAGCACCCGAAAAGATAAACAAAACAGAAAGGTACTAAAAAAATCTGGTCTTTATTACTTGCACATTTCATTTGGTTATCCTTTTATCTTTGAGGCAGACTGCAGTTCCAGTGTAGTTGTCTGAGACAGAGTTAGTTTCAATCATAGTATCTTTTGTGGAGCTAGTCTGGATTTGTGATGAAAACAGTGTTGATAACATAGGGATGTTAGTTATTGCTGAACAGTGGTTGAATGGACTCAAGGCCTTTCTGCCCATCACACCACCTCAACAGGGAGTAACTGGGAGGTGACACAGCTGTGACAGATGACCACAACTGGCCAAAGGAATATTTTATACCACATTTTATCATGTTCATCAATAAAAATGGGACGGAAAGTTTGCCAGGGCTGCCATTCTTAAGGACTGTCTGAGCATCAGTCAGCTGATGGTGAGCAATTGTGATTTGGAGATTTTTTGCATCACTTGTTTTTCTTTTGTATTTTTAGAGTTGGGAGATTTTTGTGGGGTTTTTGTTTGCTTGTTTGGTTGGTTGTTTTGTTGTTGTTTGTTGGTTTGGGTTTTTTTTCTTATTAAAGTGTCTTTATCTCAATCCTTGAGTATTCTCACTTTTGTCCTTCCAATTCTGCCCCACATCCAATTGAAGGGGTTTCCTGGTGCTGAGCTGTCAGCCAGGGTTAAAACACAGCAACTGCTCACACAGCAAATAGCTGTTTTTAGCTGCTGTGTTTGCTGTAGCATCTTGTCATGAAGCAAAACTTTATTAAAAACACTCAAAAACACCTTAAGAACAACAAACCAGCATTCATACTGTTCCTTAAGGAGCAGAGCAACTGTGAAAATGGATAGATGAGAGATTGTGCAGAGATAAAACTGGCTGATGGTTAATTTTATTGGAAGTGGTATTGGCAAACACACTGTACCTGTGGATAGACACACCCCACTGGGGCAGGAGAAGGCCAGCAGTTAGAAAGTGGAGGGCTGATGCAAATGGCAGTAATCTTTCTGACATGTCCTGAACTCAATAGTGCACACAGTGCTCAGATGAGGAGCTGTGTTCTCCAAGTACATTTACAGATTGCTAACACCCTGTTGCCTCTCAGGAACCATCAACTCTCATTCTCACAAAAGAAAACCACAAAAAGAAAAAAAACAAAGCAACAAAATATAATAAAATTCAAGGCACACAATGAAGCTCAGAGAAACCTTAAGTTATGGTTGTTTAGGCTCTGATTAAATTTTATATCTGATTAAAAGACAACTATAAATAGTAACAGGAAATAGATGGTACATTTTTCACTGGTTTGACTTCAGGTTTCAAAAGTAAAAGAGGAATACCTAGATTCTAGTGTTCATCCAGAGCCTTGAGGAAAGGACATTATGGATTAGGACAAAAGTCATAAATATTCCTCTCCAGGGAAGCCTTTATGAAACTGAAATCTGAATAGGAGCAAAACCAGGTTACAGGAATAATTATCAATGACAATATATTTCAGGTTACATAGATGCTTCTTTCCTCTTGAAAGGGTTGTGACAGGCTTCATGCTTTATCAGCTTCTGGTTGCTGTGATACCTACACTGGAGCAGACAAAGAGGGCAACAAAGTGGGCTGCACCAGAAGACTGCATGTAAGGAGGTAGCAAGAAATCAAAGTGCCAGCAGCAAACTCCAGTGGGGAGGCAGGGCACTTCATTTCTAATAATCCCTTGCTGGTAATTGCAACAAGCTGATCCCACTGCTTTTTTGGGATGCAGTTGGGATACTACTGGCCTGACTAGCACATCATTGAAAAGGGAAACCTCTACTACACAATTTATGATTATTTGCATCCAAGAAGTACATCCCAGATGGTGATAATTACTCATAACCTTGAGGATATGCAAGAGTTTGAAAAGGTTTGATTTAGAAGGAAGTTGTTTAATGAACGAGCAGGTGAAGGCTGGAAGATAATTTGATTATTTCCTCTTTACCATTTAGATGTTAGCCACTGCAGAGTGCTACTACAGTGCAAGAGCTTATATGGATCAATCTACTTGGAGACCAAGTCACTATCTTTAACTCATGACCAAAACCAAGAGTATCTATCCACTTCCAAATTAACTGAGCAATAGTAAAACACCACCCAATACAACAAATTTACTGAGAACATCCAGCAGAATGACCATTTCCTTTGGATTTTTCACTCTGCTCCTTCACATATTCATGTATTTTTGTCTCTCAACTCCTAAGGACAAGTTCCTTTTTTCCAGTGCTTACGTGTTTTGTAGAACATTTGAGTTTTTTTGTAAGTAAATATAAGTAAGAAGAGAGCCTTCCAATTCCAGTTGGAATCTGCTATGAGAGAAGTGGTGGATGTAATTATATCTACACTATTTTTGTAGCCCCTCAGCTACTGAAGAGGCATCCTTTACCAAAAGCCTTTACAAAGTGTAAACAAGTTATAAGTTGGTTTTTCCATTAGCAGTATTTTCTTTGCTTTCCTGAACAGAGTGTTGCATTCGGGGTCAAGGGTGGTTTTTTCAGGCTATTTTAATTCTGGGTGGAGGAAAAATATCTCTGTTGTATTGCTTTTGTCAGTGTTATTTTATATGATTGTATTAAATGCTTTTGCCAGTGATTTGGGACTGCAGTCTGTGGGGTCTCAGTAATGGATAGTCCTTTTTGCCCCGTGCCCTCTTGATCTTTCATTTGCATGCCAAGTACAGAGCACAAGAGTAAGCTGGAAATTCTGTTGGTCTCCAGCACAAAAATGTCCATTTTTCTGCATGAAGCTTGCAAACCCACATTTGTTTATATATTTATACTTTCTTTGTTCCTTTTTTTTCTCTTTTTCTTCCATATTCCTCTAAAAAAGGAAGCTACAGCAGCCATACAGCCCACGCGTGCTGCCTGGTCAAGCCTCTCAGTTTTCATGTCTCCTACCCCTGACACCAAAGACAGAATTTCAGCAGTTCCTACTGGCATAGTAAATGCCTTCGAGATTCCTTGCTACGTAACATACCCCAGAACAGCATCAGGAAGCATCTATTTTCACCTCCAGCACTGTATGTGCCAACCCCATGCAGATGTGCCTCAGACATGGCAGAGCACCTAAAATGGATCTAAGAAACTAAATCTCTTTCCAAAAATAAAACTTTCTAATATGACACTAGAGGAAAAAAGGAAAGGAGAAAAAAAAAACAACGGGACAGAAGGAATGAAGAGCATGGAAAGAACAGTGTGCAAAAGAGTTGAAACCCAATGTAAATTGAGCTGACTCTTCTTCCTTGGAAATACAGTGCATCCTAAACGGGAGGTTTGAAACTTCAAATAGCTTTCATAAAATCCTGCTATAAGGTCCTAGAAAATTCTCTCCAAAGCAGGAATAGGTATCTTGTCTTCACAGGCATAATTTGGGGATCTCTCAGGAGTAGAAGATACTTAATTAAGTTAATTTTGCAAAGAGGTGTCACCAAGCAATTTTGTTCAGCAAAGAAAATTAAGAGTGCCAAGGGGCTGGAGGTTGTAGCACCTCAAAGTGATGGCATCCTGCCAACTTCTCTTTGCAGGCATATCCATGCCAGAAGGGCTTAAGTGTAAGTGGCATGTAAACCAGAAACACCTGTCCTTATTGTGCTGAGGCTGTGTGTGGATAATTATGTGAAACTTCATGAAAAAAGTGTGCTTTCCTGCCCCAAGAATGTAATGAAAAGTTTTACTGTGTTAAGCAGTATGGCTGGAGCAGTTATACTGGTTTTATTAATAGTTGGCCTCTGAGGCCTGCAGTGGGGCATTGCTCAGCCCTCCCTGGAAGGTACCAGCACACCTGGACCTCCCTGCCTCCTCCTAGATGCCTTTTCACACTTAACTCACCCCTGTTCACCCTTGTGTGTCAGCATAATGGATGACTACACTGCAGTGAGGCTCATATAAGACCTTTTCCTTTCAATTCAGCAGTAGTAAATCTGTCACTCAGATGGCATATACAGATTTTTCATCAGTAGTTTTCCACCTTATCTTCTGTCTTCATCAGCAAGCAGTAAAGCTCTCATGAGAACCTGTCATCAGTTTTTGCAAAGGGCACTCATGGTCTGATTTTGTGCCAGCGTGGCATGAAGCCAACCCAGCAGATACATACTGATCTGCAAGCAAGCAACATCTCAGGCTCTACAGCTCTTACATCCATGTTACATTACAGGACCCCAGTATATGTGTCAAGGACCTGCTCTTAGGATTTGGAGCACATTCCTCTACATGAGGCAGTCTTTGCATTCAGTTAGCAAGAGGACATTTTCTTATGAATTTCCTCATGGCTGTGAGTGAGGAGTGAACTACTGTGGCACAGGAGAAGCCCTCATTTCCCCTGAACCCTTCCCTAGTCAAGTGGGATGATACAGTGTTCTTTTCACTGCCAGCTGGTACAGGAACAGTGACTGGGCTGAGTTGCTGAGATAATTAGGATAAACTTCTGTTCAATAATCCTGAACCTAGCTGGTACTCAGAAGTGAAAAACTCCCTCTGCAGAACTTTGAAATAGTTCTAGTGGTGGCCCTTGAAATACAGAGAACACAGTATGTCGGAAGACAAACTCAATGGAGAAGAAGGAGAGAAGCATATTTTTGTACTAGAGAAAAGCTGTTTGGCTATGGGACCTGTCAAGTCAGAAATAGTTGTTCATAGTAAAGGAAGATCATGACTCATAAGAAAGTGCCTGAACTGAAGAGGAATGGTATTGTATAGAACTAAAAATGCTGATTTGTGACCCAAGAATACCTTACAGTGATGACTAAAACTCAGAGATGTTTATGTTTCATCTGGATCAGTTTCTGAACTACAGCCAGGCTTCTTTTGCTGTCCTGCAAATTTGACCTATGTATGTTGTACAATCTATTTTATTATGCATCTCTGCAGAAGGAACCAGTGAGACCAGGCTGCTATCTGGCTAGTATTCAGGATATGTGTGTGTGTGTCTGGGCTACAAAACAGTATTACAGGACTGTAGGAGTTTCATCATCCATCAAAAGAGCCTAGAAACATTGTACACACCACAGGTATCCTTTGGAGAGCCCATGGCAAAGCCTAGTTGATCAGAGATCATCTTGGTGCCAAACTGCCAAGAAGCACCTGGAGCTGCAGTAGCTCTGACTATCCTTCTTACCTGCTCTCTGGACACACTTCCTACAGTGAGCAAAGGACAGACACTTCCCTGTGCTGAAATGCCTGCCATCCCATTGGGTCCATGTTTCCCAGCCTTCAGTCTGCACTTAGAGGCTCGTGAGTGGCAGGACTGGGAAAAGTTATCTTGAAGAGTGATTTCAGTGCTGTGCTTACCAGACCCTATAGATCTCTCTAGACTGTTTTGGACTTCCCAAGTCCAGTGCCCACTACTCATTAGTGGGATAGAGTTTGGGTTGTGACTCAGATTCTTAGCAACCTGGAATCCAGATGAACTTTCCATATTTGAAATGTAGACTAGGAGTTTGGATGAAAAAGCAGTGACCAAGGACTACCACTTGGAGTCAACTGTTGGGAAATAACAGAATTTTTGCCAGGGATTGGCCTCTGGTAAAATTTGAAATTTAAATTGTTTCACAAGCTGTGCTAAGTTTTCATAAATAAGGATGTTTATTGCAATATTTCCATAATTTTTTAAGTGAACCAAAATATGCAGCAGCAGGGGTTCATTTGTTGCACTGATTGATTTTAAAGTTAGTTAAAGTTAAATATCCCCTTGTTAGAGCAAATTTTTCATATCCTTGCAGTAAAGAAGAGCTTGTTCTTGTCCATAATGAATTTAATATAATAGTGGGATTTTTTTTGTTGTTTTTCATCTTAAAAATAACTTAGAGTTTAGATGAGTTTCATCTTTCATTTTTCATGAAAGTAGAATTAATGGCAAGGTAATTTACTCTTGAAGAGACTCAGTTACCATCTGTAACAATTTCAACTATATTCTATATGGAGTGAGAGTAAAAAACATATTTCATTTATCTTATAGTTCAGTAAATTAAAAATATCAAGAATTTGTAAGAGGAAAGTTAGACAAGGAATCAAAATGGAAAAAGAAGTAACTTATTTTGAAATCTAAAGATCATGGGTGCAATTTAATTCTCTGCTTTCAATGGAATCCAACACTAGTTCAGCATCAGAACAGATTCCTTTAGGAGAAAGTGTTTAGATAACTCCACTCTTTCAAAACTGAGGGCTTTTTCATCTGAAGGACTGTTTCAACATTTTCCTTTATAAGCAAATGGTAATAAGAATAGAAAAAATGAAAGATAACCTAGAAATATATTTTGCAGTAAGTAAAATGTTCATGTTCTGTGTAGTTTCAAGTTCCAGAATCAGACAGAAAATAAAATTGAATGTTCATTTGCCAGGTTGATGCTTTAACCACTCGGTTCTTTGTTCGTAACTGTGGACTGTAAATTTCTCTGATCAAAAATACCATTCTGAAGCCAAGCAGATTTGCAACTCAGCCCTTGTCAAGACCTACAAGAAATATTTTTTTTAATTGGGAAAACTGGGGAGAAATTGTCTAGCTGCAATTATGCCCAAACAGCAATAGTTTGACACACGCTGTGTCTGTTTTAAATGTTGATCGATTAAATAGATATATTTCTTATGATTGAGAATTCAGTAAATCAGGATTTATAGTATTTACAATCATAGAATAATTCAGACTGAAAGAAACATCTGGATGTGAGCTAGTTCAGCTTTCCAGCAGAAAGCAAGGCCCACTTCATAGCCAGCTCATGTAGATCAGGTCTACTAAAATCTTGAATATCCCTAAGGATGTAGCTCTCATAATATCTATGGGGAAGGTGTAGTACTGCTCACCCAATCATGTCAGAATTTTCTTTGTCGCAAATTGTGATCATTGCCCCTTTTTCTTCCATTATGCACCTCCAGAAAAAGTCTGACTGCCTCTTAAACCACCCCCTGGGCAATTAGATCCTTCTTCAGCCTGCACTTCTCCAAGTTAAACAAATTGGACCCTTTGGTCTCTCTTCATTCTCTGTAGACTCTAGCCCCCTAATCATCTTGGTGGCATGGCTTTGCACTGGATACCAGCATGTGCTAATATATCTCTTACTGGGAAGCTGAAAACTGGACACACTACTGCAGATATAGACTCACAAAAAGACTAATCACTTTTCTTGACCAATTAGCTACCGTTTGTTACTGCAGTCCAGGATGTGATGAGCCTTTGTCACTACAAGGGCATTCTGTGGACTCCTGTTCAGCTGCTTATCTACTAGGACCCCCTGACCTTTTAAAAATTTCCTCCCTAGCAGCCAGTTACCAATCTGGGCTCATTCCCTCCCAGGCTCAGGACTTCGCATTTTTCTTTTCTAAATTTCTGGAGATACTTGTCAGACTGCATACCAAGGTCCATCAATGGCAGTCCTGCCCTTCAGTAAGTCAACAAATACAGATAAGAATTCATTGATATTATTGTATGAAATTCACTTTAATAATTACCACTTATCCCTCAAAATAACTCACACAATTAATTATTTTTATTCTGTAAAATAATTCAGTATTCTGTGATATGTAGATCTACAGGATTAAAGATCACTTATCTAGAAAATTGACAATTTCTTATTGTTCCCTCATTGTTCAAGTAAATGAAGAAAAAGTAGTAACTTTCTTCTGCTCTGGTCTACAAGCCCAGGAATGACAATAGGGTCAAGTGAAGTCTTTCCGCTCATTAGGTTTCCATTGTCAGATATTTGCCAAGTGTTCAGCTACAGTTCCTTGGCTTGTGCTTAAAACACCAGAGATTTCCAGGTGGTCTCTCTTTCCACTTACCCACCAGGCTGGTAGTTTCTGTAACAAGCTGGAGGTGTCACACTTCAGTCTGGCACAGCCAAAGGCAAAATACACTAATATGAAACATTCTGTTTCAACAGTTTGTTAAGCAATACATGTTTCCTAACTTCCTTTTCTGGACTGCCAATCAATTTCTGGAACAGGAAATTTTTCACAACTCAGTTTTAGTTTGGTCAAGATCCTCAGAGTTTCAACTCCATCAGACACTGCCTTAGTGATCTTCACTGGAATAAGAACTAATTGTAGTCCCCCCAAGAAACCCTATAAAGCAGCAGAACAAGAATAAAAATTGCTCTCATTTTCTAGCATTCATTTTTAGTAACATTCTACAACTTCTTGGTGAATGATTGATTGACACCGATACGGTGAATTGGGGTGGCGCTCCTAGGAGCAGGGCTCAAAGAGCAATAGCAAGTGCTCTCAAGGGACCAGCTCCTTGGAAGCTCGGGGATGGCTCCTCCTGCTCCCAACCCAGCGATGATCCCCCGAAGGAAGAGGTCCACACAAGTCAGAAGCCCTCGAAGAGAAGCAAGGTTTATTGGGGTGCCCGGACTTATATAGGGAAGCATGGGACTTTCTAGAACATGGGCAGAGTAAGGGGAGGAGACAGGGAGGAGCGAAACATCTGATTGGTGGGCATGCAAATGAAGGGGAGGAACGGGAGAAGAACCAATTGGAGAACTGGGGTTGAGCATAACCATATAGGGAAAATGGTGCACTGCACCAGCCGGGGACCAATCAGGAGAGGGTTGGTGGGAAAATGCCCTAAGGGTCTGTGGGAAGGAGAAACCTGGACAGGGATGACTAAGGAAAAAAGACAAGGGTAGCCATCTTAGGGTATATAACAATTAAACTGGGGAAATGTCCAAATAGCTCTTAAAGCCCTCGTGGTCTTTATTGAGCTTGTTCTGAGGTTTTCCCGGTTCTTGCACTTCTGCGTCTTCATCCACCCAGCGCTTGTAATACTTTTGCCATTTAAGCCACTAGGTCTCCTCCGACAACAACTGTTTTTTCTTTCTGTACCACTTACAGCAGAGCTTTCAAAATTTTTTCAAAATGCAGTGGCACAAGAGAGACAAGCAGCAGAAAATTTAGCCAAGTGAGTTTAGGGAGGAGACAATATGTGACAGAAGGATGAAGGAGCAAAAGTCAAGGTGTAAGTCTTTCCTCATGCATATGGGCCACAACAGAGGCAGGAGCTACTGCTGCTGTCACCATCACTGATAATACAACCTGCACAACGGCAGGACTCAAACTAGAAAATTTGAGAAGCTCTGACCTAGAGAACAAAAACATCAGAAAGCATGTTTAAGCCACAATGTGGTAATAACAGCCAACATAAAAGCTGATCAGAAGTAGGACCTGGAGTTTTATTAAACTACACACTGCCATTGAGATCCCCTCTCTGGAACAGAGCCTCTTATCAGGCAACCTTAGCAAACTGAATGCTAAACGCTAAACCGTGCCTATTTTATAGTAAGTCAATTCAAAGGACTAATATTCTTTCACAAAGAACTAGTGATGAACTGCTTGCATTGTGTAGATTTCTTCCAGTCTGCCAAGAAATAAGTAGTATTAGAATTCCTAATTTTAATTCCTTTTACTAGTAAAATTTCAGGAACCTGTGGGGGTCTGTAAGGAGGAGGCTTCACCCTGAAATCACACTGAAGCACTCACAGCTGCCAGCAGTTAGATTTATCCAGATGGGCTGTTTGGACGTTGCTAGTTGCTATCATGTGATAGTTTTGATCCAGACCTTCCTAGTAGCCAGCTGTAACTAGAAAAATGCCCATTTCCCAGGTATTCCACACTGGTTTTTTTACGCAACAAGGGAGTATACAAAAGAGAGAAATACTAAGGGGGTTTTTCCTTCTTCTTCTGGCAAGGTTTGGGAGCAGTTGGTTTCTGTGTTGGTCTCACTTATCAGAGCCTGAGGCCTGTTGCAGGGACTGCCATTATCTGCCACGCAGGACATCAGAGAGAGAGAGCTGGCCTTCTCTTGAGAGGAGTTAGTGAAATTGTATTGTGCTAGTTTTTTGGGGGGGTTGATTGTACTTGTCTGTTCCGTATTTTTTTGTCCCTCCTTTGTCCCTGTTTCTCTCTCCTTTTTCCCTTTTCCCCTTGAGAGCTCCCTATTGTATGTACAAATTGTATATATAATTGTAAATATCTGAAAATATATTCTGATATAATTCAGTTTCGTTCAGGCTTCTTTCAGGCTTTCAGGTTTTTTTTGGTCTTTTTTTCCTTCACTTTAAAAGAGAGAGAGGAGAGGGAGAGGGAGGAGCTTGGCCTCGGCAAGGGACTCAGGCCACACCAATACAGGTCATCACAACAAATCACTACAAGTGCCTATGTGCTGGTGTTACAAATCATGTGGGCAAGAAACTGAGGCAGTGGCTGTTTTCTATTCCTCACTTTTCTTAAGAAAAATTCAATAAGGGATTATTATTTCTAATTTACCACTGACATAGAGGAAGTTCAGCTTCCTCTTATTTCCTCGGTTTGGCTGCTAGATGACACCAAAAAAAATCATAAATCTATTAATTTCTTTCACATTTGAACTGAGATTTTTAAAAAGTCTCTCTTTGTATAATTGCAAGTGAACTGGAATGCCCAGGGTTTTTTCGTTGTTGTATCCTTGGTAAAGCCCAGTACTTCCTAATGGTGTGTTGGCAAAGCTATATCTCTGTTCACAATGTGTTTTTTTCCCCAACAAAATAGGGTGGCATTTTGCAAGCAACAAAGATGAAAACTTCTGAATACATATTTATGGCTGATTATGTAGTTCTTTGCGTTCTATTCCACAAGACTTTAGATTTTGTAGGTTGTGTCAGAAGCACTAGTGTGTATTAGTTAAGCCAATACAATGAGCAGTGGGTTTAGATATTCAAACTAATACAGCAATAGGGAGAACTGTAAAAAACATGTAATAGCTTTTTGTTCACAAAAATGGCAGCCTTTTTTATTGGTAAGTTTAGTAGCATTGTAATTTAGAGAAGAAAATAATGTAATTAGTACTGAATATACTGTCACTGATTTTCTTACTGCAGAAATACAGTTGTTTCTTCTTACCTGCTTGAAAAAAAATCTTCAAATTTATTGAAAACACTTCTCAAAATCTTTAGTGACCATACTCTGTCTATCTAAAAAAGCAGCTTCTCATTGGTACCTTCCTAACTTGCAAAATAAAACCAAAGAAAACTTTAGAACTACACTGGACACCACAAATCAGGGAGCTGTGCAGATCTTGAGCTAAAAATTGCAACCAGAACCCCAGTGTATTTGTCACAGTTTCTTAATTGAAACAGTGGTCAGACTCTATGCTTTGCATCATTCATCTTTATTAGAAGTTCTGCAGAATTCAGGTCAGCAGACATTTCTGGATTGTTTTCTGCATACCTTGGATGTTGTGGACATCTATCCAGGTAGTTATGCTGTGAAAGGACCATTATGGCCCAGTTCCCAGACTGAACTCTCTCCAAACAGCTTCTTCCTTTCTTAAGGTTCTGGAGCGGGTCCAGAGAAGAGCAACAAGGCTGGTGAAGGGACTGGAGCACAAGCCCTATGGGGAGAGGCTGAGGAAGCTGGGGTTGTTTAGTCTGGAGAAGAGGAGGCTTAGAGGTGACCTTATCACTGTCTAGAACTACCTGAAGGGAAGTTCTGGCCAGGTGGGGGCTGGTCTCTTCTCCCAGGCACTCAGCAATAGGACAAGGGGGCACGGGCTTAAGCTCTACCAGGGGAAATTTAAGTTGGGGATCAGAAAAAAATTCTTTCCAGAGAGAGTAATCAGGAATTGGAATGGCCTGCCCAGGAGATGGTGGATTCAGCATCCCTGGAGGTTTTTAAACTGAGATTGGACGTGGCTCTGAGTGCCATGATCTGGTAAATGGACTGGAGTTGGAGCAAGGGTTGGACTTGATGATCTCCGAGGTCTTTTCCAACCCAATCGATTCTGTGATTAAACTCTAAGAGTAAGGGACATTTTTTCCAAGAGACTTATAAGAGCCTATATTTGACTTCATGTCAATCCTTGAAACAGGACTGTTTTCTGAACTAGATTTCCTTGAAAAATATCTCATGGTTTTTCCATGGCAGGGCTCTAAAATAATACAGACAAAAGAAAACAAATACACTGCTCAGGCCTTTATTTCCCACTTTTTTTGCATATTTAATTTCACATGCAAAAGTATTTCCATTGATTTGGGACTTTTCACAAGCAGAATATGTAGTTCATATGTATATGTAGAACTGGGGGTTCATACACTATTATACATAACCTAACATTTGGTATTATTTTTGAAGAAATCTTGAAGCAAGCACCTTGAGATTCGAGTATAAAGAGAAACTTTTATGATTTGTAGTGTGGAAGCCATTTCAAGGCTCAAGAACAATCACAAAATACTAGGTATTTGGCAATTGGCACAGCAGCTTTATGCTTTGCCAGGTCACCTCTTCAGCAATATTGACTAATGCAAAATGTTTTGAAATTTCCTATTCCTTGAATTACTCCAATCTAAACAGATCAGTGATTAACTTTATATCCTCATTCCAAATGGCACAGTCCTCCAGATTTTTAGTTAAGCTTTCTTTTTGCAAAGGAATTCTTACTTGCTTTTATTGCAATGTGACTTTACTTTTGGTCTAGAACTGAATGCTATTTAAGCATTTAAAAATTAACCCACTGTTTGGAACAAGAGGACTAAATGTTTTGGAACCCCTCAGTCCCTTTGTCTCCAATAAAAATCATAGACAATAATATTTCAAAAATTCCTACTACTTGATCAGCTTGGAACAGCTGTTGGTATCCTGCCAAAAACTTCATTGAAATATATGCATTTAATAAAACTTTCCTAATGAGAACAATTAAAATTCTGCTATTATATCAGAGTCCTGAGCAGGCAGCCTTGCCTTCTTTTTGCCTCTACAGGAATAATACAATTCATAAGTTCAATGCCCTCTTTTCACTGCCAAGAGAAATCTATTTAACGCTGTCAACACCAGGTTCCTCTCTGCTATCTGCATTATTGGACGACACATATAAACAATGCAGCTCACGTCATGCTTCCTGCTCATTCCAAATAAGGAATACCAGGCATGAACTCTTCAGCCCTACTTGTACTGAGAGCCAGATTGCAAAAAGAGAGTCCTTTTTTCCAGTATGTGCATTGCTTGCAAATGAACTTATACCAGGAGAATGCATTCATATATAAATGTTACACATAAAGGAATATGCCCTTGATCACATTTGAGGTGACCAAGTATGAATCTATGGAGCATAAGTAGTTAACAAAAGTATAATGACAGCATTACTAAGCTAATATAAACTAAAGTGTAGGCTTCTTTCTCTAATGATACTTCCATCTGTACTAGCAACTGTATGAAGAATAAATCAATGAATTTTGTTGCATTGCTTGAAATGTCTGGATTCTTTCATATTCAGTTTTTCCACTCGTCTAAGTTGCCAGTGATGTTCATTGGGAAATTTGTATTTATGCCACTGCTTCAGCACCCACCAGAGGAAAGATCAAAGCATCAGGAATCTCAGTCCTCATAGCAATAGTCCTTACTATCAACTTTTTTATATTAACCATAACTTACAAGCATATATATCCTTCTGACCATCTTTTATTTCAGAACACTAACCTCTGTGAAATGTGATGACAAATAAGGGAAGAAATAGCAACAGTGGGCTTTTCAGCCTTCTTTGAACAGAATAGTCATTAATCCTGTGTTATTTTTAGCTACTCTAAGGTAAGTAGTTTTGATTCTAGCCTAAAAGGAACTACAGACAATAAACAAAATGAACATGTGAACTGCAAGCAAGTTCAAATTTTAAAAAGAAAAGGACTCCATTCTTCTTGGTGCTTATCAGTGGAAAGGGTTGTTCATTCCCGCTGTGGCACATTGAGCATTGAAAAGTATCAGTGATTTCTGGTGAGCAGCACAGTTTATTCATCTGAGGGCTTCCTGCCTAACAATATTGGATCACAGAAACAGAAATTTTTCTGAAATGAACCTTTGCAGATCTCAAATCCCACTCAGAGAGGAACAATTGCCAATGCAAGATCAAGTCTGCCATAGCTTTGTCTACCCAAGTTTACCCAAGCTCTCTGGGTGAACTATTCCTGTACTTCTCTGCTGTCCCAGTGAAAGCTTTTTCTAATGTCCAACCCCATAAGCTGAAGCTCTGCTGTTATATCATCTGCCACTACTGCAAAGACTTAAGCTCCATAACCTTTGCAACTACCATTCAAAAATTTGTAGACTGCTGCCAGACTATCCTTTTGCGTCCCCTTTTCCATGCTGGTTGAGCCCAGCTGTTGCAACCCCTCTGCAAAGGCCATCTTTCAAAATCCCTGACCACTGAAGGAGGCTTCCTTGAGACTCTCACCATTTCTCAACAACCACTGGAGAAGGGGACTTAAAACAGTTGCAGCATTCCAGATGTAGTCTCACCAGAGCCATGCAGAGGGTTATAATAAGTCCTCCCAAACTTTTGGCCACACCTTCCTGATGTGTGCGGTAGCCCATTATCCACTTCTCATTGTTCATAATAGCAGTGAACTTTTGGCTCTAATTTGAGCAGCTTTTCAGAAAAGCCTCTGGTGTCCCCGTGGAAAAGAAACTGATAATGAGTCAGTAGTGTGCACATGCAGCAAAGAAAGACATCCAGCTTTAGTGCTGTATTTAAAGGGTTTAGCCAACAGTCAAGGGAAGTGACTATTCCCTCTTTCCATCTCTGTGAGACCACATGTTCTGTATCCCATTTTGGGCTCACTCCAGTACAAGAAAGATATTGGCCTCCAGGATCACTCCAGCATGAGAGTCACCAAGTTAGTCAGGAGGCTGAAGGCACACGATGTTGAAAGAGCAACTGAGAGAATTGGGTTGGGTCAGTATGGAGAAAGAAGGATATATTATTGCTATGTAGAACAATGTACTGAGAGAGTGTATAGACAACAGAGCTGCTCTTCTCTGAGGTGTAAAAGGGACAACTGGCAAAAATCACATGCTGGAATACAGCAAATTCCAACTCAGTATAAGGGAAAAATCCCAACATGAGGGTGAAAAACACTATATCAAGTTAAAGTGTGGAGATATTCAAAACACAAGAGGATGACTGAGCAACCTGATCTAATGTCAGAAGGCATAACAAGTCAACCTCCAGAAACCCCTTTCCAACTTACACAAGCCAGCAACCCTATTTGTCTTCCACTGTATTCCCAAGGTCTCCTGGAGCAAGGCTGCTTCTCACCCAGACTGTTTCCAGTCTCCTAGGTGCAGACAGTTATTCTTTTTGTTGAGACTCATGCTGGCCCTATCCTCAAGTTCCTCAAAGTTAGTCTAGATAGAAACTGTGTCCTTTGCTTTATCAGCAGCTACTCCCTATCTTAGTGGTGCCTGCAAATTTGATGAATAGTGCTTTCTTCTTTATTATACAGGTCACTGATAAAAATAGTGAGGAACATCAGCTCCATTATCTACCTTGGAATACTTTGCTTGTTACTGACCACCACCTGGACACAGTTATTTCAATTCACTCAATGTTCTGATCATCCAGCCCATAAATCTCAGCTTCGAGATGATAGATCTGGGATCAGAAACCTTACTAAAGGCATATGCAATTCTCTCTCCTCAGTCTCATAACCAGTCACTTGACTCCAGAAAGCAATCAGGATGTCTGTTTCTGATTACCTCCTTGTCCTGTTTGAATTTAGAAATGGATTCCAAGAGAAGATCATACGCCATGATCTTCACAGGGACTGAGGTGAGCCAGCAGCTGAAAATGTTCCAGATCCTCTTTTTTGCCATCTTGAACATGACTGTATTGTTCGCTTTTTCCATTCATCACAATTTTTCACTGACAATATACAGGAGTCTTTCAATCACAGCAGCCAGGAAGGCAACTACAACAGCCAACTTTTGCAGCACCTTTAGGTTAGTCCCGGGAATATGAATATGTCCAGATGAAGTGGTTTCTAACTTGTTCACACAGTTCTGGCCGCATCTGAAACTGTTCTGCTATTTGTGGGGATCAGAAAGAGAGTTCTGCCTGTGATAAGAAAGGTAAAAAGGTCTTGAATATTTCAGTCTTTTCCATATAACCCACATTCTGTTGTCTCTTATACACCAGCAACCTCAAATTTTTCCTTTAAAACTTGCCCATATTACTCAATGTAATGAAGCTAATTTAGCTTTATCTGGGTTTTTGTTTTCCTGATTTTGTCTCTAAGTATCTTAGTGATCCTTTTGTATTCATACTTTGTTGTCAGTTTTTGTGTCCATTTCAAACATTCACTGTTTGTATTTTAGTTCATCAAGACACACCCTTTCAGTCAAGCCAGCCTTGTGCTGAAACTTCTAGGGTTTTTTTCCCACACAAAAGGATTCCTCAAATGAGTTCACTTTGAAGGAGTCATCCAGCTCTGTTGGGCACCCAGCTGCTGTATGGCAGCTTCACAGAGGACTTTGCTTAGCAATTTCTTAAGTAACCAAGTCTGTACTCTGAAAGTTCTAGATCCCTAATTATGCAGCTTTGTTTCCAGCCTTCCTCCAAATCCTGAACTCCCTTGCATTGTGCTCTCTGCAGCTCAAAATGCCACGAATGACTGCATTTTTTCACCAGTCCTTCTCAGCCTGTGAGCAGTAAGACCTCCAGAGCAATACCCTTGTGCAGCCTCTCTAACATTTGCATTGGAAGTGTGTTGCCCCCACAGTCCAACCTTGGATTGTCTGCATGAAGCCACATTGCCCTCATAGCTGTTGTCTGAACAGCTGAGGCCATCCACAGCAATAGATGCCTTCAAGTGGGAAGTTTCTACTGGTTGTTTGGAGAAAGCCTCTTCCTTTGTTTTCTGTCAATCAGGAGGTCTGTGGCAGACTTCCAAAGTGTCCTCAGTGGTACTTTCCCCTTGGAAGTTGATGCAGAAGCTCCCAATAGACATGTCTCTAATTTTGCCTTATATAGCTCTGTGAAGTCAAGTTGATCCTGAATAAAAAAAGCTCATCTGTTCCTTATCTTCCCTGCATATCACTCCCCAATGGCCTGCCTGCTCCATGGATTCCCTTCCCAACAGGTTTTCTGTCCCATGCAAACAGACCCTGACTGAGCCTGGCCCCATTTTTTGTCTTCACAAACCTTTATCTCCTGGTTCTTCAGGATGGTTCACTAAAGGCACCAATGCGTCAAGGGCAGTGAATAGTTCTAGATATTTCAATGGAGGCATATAAAAGTAGTAATCACACACTTATTCTCAGGAGCAAATAGGATATTTTAAGTGTACTAAAACATCTGATATTTTTATAGAGTTGCAAACTGACATAAGCTTTGGAGTTAAATTAAGGCATTCAACTTGGAATCTTAAGGGTAAATTTGTGCTCTTCACCCTTGAATCCAAAAATTACTTCAGAGCTTGTGTGCTTTGTGCTAAACTTTTTAGATTCATGCAAGCAACAGCTTAAGTGTCATGACAAGATCTTAAACTATTGTTCTATTAAATTCCACTACTTTAGTCTGGAGTAAGATCCAGTTTATTTACATCTTTTCTTTTTTTAGCTGCCGTGACTCTTTCAACTGCCAGATTCCTTGTATTTCCATTAAACATTATTCACAATAATACTAAGCACTTGTATGAGTATCTATGTATGGATTATTTTGCAACTGGTAACTAGTTTTATTTGCAGCAGCTAATGTAATTTTACTTTCACTTTGGTTTAAAATATTTCTCCTTTCATTCAGCTATTATATTGTCCATTACAACAAGCTGTACAGTAAAAAATTGTAAGTCATATTAAAATGCATTGGTTTCCTAAATGTAATGTAAAACATTTGGGCATCATTTTCTTCCAGACACATTAAGTTTTTATGACTTCATTTTTGAAAGATTGTCCTGTGCTCCATCATTCATACTTATTTCTGCTCTTGCACATTATCCATTTACCAATAAATTTATTATAAGTTGGATTTAGGAAATCTTGTATTTTGAGATTTTTTAAATTTTTTTTTCTGAGTTCACCTAGAAATTCAAATTAAAGCCTCAGACAAATATAAGAAATTATCTGGTAGTCAGCCCAAAGATACATGCTCAAGTGTAAGCAGAGTGCACTATTTCACTCTTCTATGGTGTTCAAAAAGAGTATAGAACAGCAGAGCTATATTGAGATGCCCATTTTTATTTTATTTCATGCCATGTTAGAAAAAATTAATTATGACTTCAACAAAAAATGTAGTACTTTCATTAGCCATTCTTTTTAGTAACAAAATTAGGTGCCATTCAATCCTTTTTTAGATTTACATAATATCACTATTTTACACAGAAAAAAATTGTGGAAAACTAAATCAGAGTTTCCATCAAATGAAAAAACACCTTTTGTTTCTCATAAAATCTAAAGCATTCTGCTTTTTAAGAGGTAGTTGAAGGCTGCTTCTCTTACAAGAGTTGGCACTTGCCGCCACTATGAACCTCATTACACAGCTGTAGCCCTCACTCTGCTTTGAAACCCTTGACCACATGTGGTTTATAGTTACCTTCTAGCTTCTGGAATTCAGGTTGTTGTAAGAAAAGATAGTGTTAAAAAAGCTTTGTTCTTAAAGGCCAAAAATTGTTTTTGTGTGAGCTGTTACTAAACAGAATCCTGCACCTGCATCTGCCATTAGCATTCCTTGGGACTGGGAGGTCATGCTCCCACTTGTATTTTCTGGAGAATAAATCTCTTTGCCTACTTCCAGGGCATTCTTTTTTATGGCAGAGATGATCACTTCCATGGTGTAAGAACTGCACCCAGCACAAAAACCAGAGCTTGTGGATCCCTAGTCAAGCATGAGTTTAACAGAGTGCAGCTCTTCTTTCTTTCAGACCCATGTTGAATACAAGGTCCAAATTGTAAAACTTAAAAAAAATGTATCAATGAGTAAATTTAAGCCATATCAAATTAGATATTTTCCAGCTCCTGACCCTGAACCTTTTCTTAAAGCTTGAACTCTGTATCCAAATTATTTTTAGCTTCAAAACCCTTGGCTAATTTTTTTTCATTTTCCTTCAGTTTTGTATGCCTTTATGCTTCCAGTTTCTGGCAAAGTCTATAAGTAAGAAGGCCAAAATCCTCTATTCAGATTGTATCCTTTGCCAAATGAAAAGGGGAAAACACTCAAAATCATGCAAGACAGTCTTTTCTCATGAGTCTTCTGTTCTCATGAACTTTGCAGGCCAGTTTTGGAAACACAGAAGTTCATAATGTAAGACATCAGATAAGGAACCAAACTTCTGGGATTCACCCATTTGTCACTAATATCTCTTCCTCCTGGCCAAAAAAGCAAGACTGCAAAAGGGAAATAAAAACAGCACAAAAGGAAGAAAAGTCCAGAAATTTAAAAACAAAAAAGAGATCCATGAACAGACTCAAAAAAAAAAAAAAGCCCTGGAGAAAAAAAGGAAAATAAAAAGACATGATGATAGGATGGAGGGAACTGCCTTTGGAAGATGAACTATGAAGAGGAAAAATGGGATGAATAAGATGGGCACCTAAGTGTATATAGACATTCGTGCTTTGCCTTAGAAGCTGAAACAAGTACCTCAGATTGAAACCTCAGTTCGGACACCTAAAGATGAGGTGATTATTACCTGAAATATTTACTTTCTTATCTCCTTCTTTATTCTTTTATGTACATCGGTAATTATTTTGTTCAACAATATTGGTAGTAATTAAGGATCCTAATTTTTCTACATAAGTGTGCTGGTTTTGGCTGGTGTAGAGTTAATTTTCTTCACATTGGCTAGTATGGGACTATGTTTTGGATTTGTGCTGAACACAGGGTTGATAATATAGAGATGTTTTTGTATTGCTAAGCAGTGCTTAGACAGAGCCAAGGGCTTTTCTTCTTTCCATACTGCCACACTGGTGAGGAATTTGGGGGTGCTTGGAGGACACAGAGCCAGGACAGGTGACCCAAACTGACCAAAGGAATATTCCATACCATATGACATCATGTTCTGTATATAATGTTGGAGGAAAAAGGAGGAAGGTGTGGAGGTTTTGGAGTGATGGTTTTTGCCTTCCCAAGTCACCATTACAGGTGATGGGGCCCAGCTCTCCTGGGGATGGCTGAACACCTCCCTGCCCATGGGAAACAGTGAGTTAATTCCTTGTTTTGCTTTGTTTGTGTGCTTGGCTTTTGTTTTCTCCATTAAACCGCCTTTATCTCAATCCTTGAGTTTTCTGGCTTTTACCCTTCTAATTCTCTCCTTGATCCTGCTGGGGAGTGAGGAAGCAGCTGTGTGGGGCTTGGCTGCTGTCTGGGGTTAAACCCAGAAAATAAGTATTTGATGGAGTATTTATAATAGCCTATATGACTATGATAAACACCCATCAAAACTCTTAATTTTAATAGAAGCCACTATTGCAACTTGTGAACACTCTATATTTGAGCACTGTACCATAACATATGGGAACATAATGCAGGTGATAAAAAATCCTGAGTGGGAAAAAGGAAAAAATCTATTCACAGTGTCTTATTTCACTTACATTCACACACCTGTAGATCAATCTACCCATGCATTGCAGTGTTCTGTGAAATCACCCTTTGCACTCCTCTGGCTATTTACAATCTCTTGACATAAAGAGCCTTAAAAATTTTCCTTATATTGAAACTTGGAATGACAGACACTTTGATCTTATAGTTCTCATGTCATTTGATCAAATTATCTTAATCTTCTGAATTTCCACAGCATTCCATGACCTTTAGCCACATGACTTTCATCACATTTGTCAGGAGTCTAAAACCTTACACATCACTTTGAAAAGGCTTACCTTTAAACTGCTATTGTTAATCGTGTTCATGAATGCCTGCTGAGATTCCCTGCAGTGCTTTCTTAGGCTCTGAGATGGTTTTTATTTCTGTGGATGATGTAAAACTCTTTTCTTCTCACTTACAAAACAGTAATCTAACTTGTTTTGCTGAAGTCACAAGTCTGCAAAATCTTTAATTTTTTCACTGAAGAAACCCTTTTCATGACTAAATTTTTACTATATTATTTAGTTTGGCAGAAGTCCATTTCATTTTTATTCTTCAATTCTGAAAACAACAGAGTGATAATGATTAGTAGACAAATTCTTTTAATAGCAATCCATTATATATTCCAAATATGCATGTCTATGATAAATATAGATGTCTATGTAGACACATACTTGTAAATACTGTATATGGAAATAACTACAAGTAGGCAGAGGTATAAGTCTTAAAAATCTGACCTTTCTTACAAAAGATAAGACAAACTACAGCCTACTGTGGCCATGATGTAGCTCTTAACATTCTCAACCTAGTTCTGCTGTCAGCATCATGATAGTTAGCATTTGTTAAAGCAAACATTTTTCTGAGAGACTCATTTATGGGGTTCTCTGATAACAATACATTTTTCTCTCCATTAGGCACTATTTATATAGGCAACTCAGCTTCCCAAGAGGGATGGGAGGAGTCAAGTCCTGCCCTCACCTGTAGAGATACATATTTCAGCTCTTTTTCCTGCTTTTTAGCAATATCTTTCAAATGAAGGAAGACGGGACATTACAAAGAGGGGACACTGCAAACAGTTAATATCTGAAATGTTTCTCCTCTGTTGTAAACAGCCTTCTGTCTGCTGTAAAAGAGAATGCTGCACTGTTTGCTGACAATTATAGAAATGACCTTTATTACAGATACCTGATCTACATTGCAGAAGTACAGAATGCTGGATGAGAGCCATTGTTCTGGGTACAGTATTCCTAACAGTGGGTTTAACTTGCTGCACCAATATAATACAATTAACAATAAGAAAAATCTTGTCACCCACCACCTTCTTTTTCAGCCTTCCATAAACTTCTTTAGTTTAAAGTATTTTCATTTCTGCCCTCTTGGAGATAGATTGACCTGCTCAAATGCCAGAAATTTATGGCACTTGGGGTGCTGGGGTGATCAGCAGGAGCAACAGGTCTACCCTGTGCTGACCCTCCAGCCAGCTACTCATGTGCCTGGCAAGGCATTGCTATGGAAAAAGTTTCCACTAAAACATACACTTTTTTAGTGAATTGCAGTTAGGAAAGGTTATTCTTTCCCTTAATTACTGCAGCTTTATGCTGAATACTCAGAGGGATGTATCCAGATCTTGCTGATTCGTAAAAGCTCACAAGCCAGCCACTACTTTGGGATGCATCTGTCTGCGCTTACCGGGAGGGTGCCAAAATAGCAAGCGTTTAGATCTCTGCAGCCAAGATTTCTGAAAACACAGACCAAAAAGCAGTAATTTTTGACATCAGAATGAGTCAAATTCAACAGATGAGACAGATTAAAAGAAAAGGTTACAAAACAAAGCTGCACTTTGGCATGCAGACTCTTTTCACCAGCCTTCCCTCAGACCAGCATCTTTTTCCTGATTGCCTGGGTTGTAACAAACACTTGGCAGCCTGCCTGGGGGTCCAGTGGAGAGGTCTCCTTCCCATCACCTCTAAGACATATGTGCTTGTTCACTAAGCCTGTTAGAAAACTTCCAGCACCTAAAGAGTGCAGGCTCCTGCCTTATGGCTCCTTCATGCTCTCATACTGACTGTCCTATCCTCTACTCCAGATGTACATGCTAGATAGTCCAAGAGAAAACTCCTGGTCCCAGAAGCTACATCTGACCCAGAGAACAGCATCCAGGACAAAGCAAGCAGGGACCTGCTCCTGCTGCCCTGCCACTCTGTCTATCAGATGACAACAGATAGTAAGCACATCAAGTGAACCTTTCTTGTGTTTCCTACTTCAGTTTATTTTATCTTCAGAGATTACAACCCTGTTGACTGAAAGAAAAAGAAAATAAAAAGCTTTTATCTCTCCCCAGACTTCAATTTTAACTAGGGTGCCTTTACTTGTCTTTGGGGAGTTACATTGGCAGTTATGCCTCTGATTTCTTTAAACTCAGCTGAGATACTCAAAGTCTTTTTTGCCAGTCATACATTTCTTCTATGATTTGTCACTTATGTGTATCAGTTCTTTTTGTTTCAGCATTTCTTGACATACATTGAAGTTTTTATCATTGTTATTTCTGATAACCAGCTGTTGTTTTCCTTAAAATTATCTGTTTCAATTTACTCTACATTTTGTTATATGCTCCATCTGGTCATGAATATAAAGTCAATGTGACCTGTTCATATTTAGGGATTCAGAAGATTATTTATTTAAAATGTCATGACCAACTCAAAATGCTGCAAATAAACATGCATACAGAGCTGGCCAACATCTCTTCAGTCCTATTCTCATCATCCATCTCCAAATTCAGCAGCATATTGCAGTTATTATTGATCCATATTATCTTTCTACATTCTGTGGTTTTTAATCTGGAGCTCACTTTTGTACTTAATTTTGCTTTCGTGGTTATTAAATGTAAGTAGAAAAAATTTCTTTCATTTTTACTGAAGTGATCACTATAATAAAATGTAAATATTATTCCCTATAAAAATTAAATCTAATTAATATTTTTCATACTTTTAATAGTAAAATTAATATTCTATATTAAAATATACAAATCTGCTTCTTTTTTTTATAAGTAAAAAAAACACAAACACCCAGATCTCTCTTTTAAGTTCCCTTCCTGGTCAGTGTGTAGCCCTTTTCTGTCCCCTGGCTATACTGCAAATTCCAACAAGTCTAGACCCATGCAGAGTTTTATTAAACTGCTCACACATCAGTGTCCAGTGCCTTTTGAATGATCAGGAGTATACATGGCATGTACAGGGGACAGGCAGATGTGTCACAAGGCCTGTGGAAGACTGATACCCTCCCTGAGCAGCACCCAGAGGACAGGAAAGATTGCTTAAGACACCTCAGAAGGTATTGCCTAAATACTCCCAGACTGTCTAAATGTAGATGTCATCATAAACTGAATTCCACTCCTTGGTTTCTGTTCAGTTTTTCAAGTTTTAGTGCCTACTGCTGTTTCTGGAATTGTCTGGCCTTTGGCTGCCACATCCAAAGAATGCCTTACCCAGCACATTTGCTGTATTTGCTTATGTTGCAAAGAAATAGGTGCCCAATGCTGTTTGTATCACTCCAGGGTATTTAAGACTTCTTTACAAGGTGGACATGTATAGCACAGCTCCCATGTGATGCTTCGTTACTAAAAATTTATCATCTTCACAGTCCTTTCACCCACACAGGATTTTTTAAAAGTTTTTACAGCTTAAAAATATTTTCCTGTGGAAGCACCAGCAGAACAAAGTAGGCAAGTGTAAAATCTAGAAAGTTTTCTTCTGCTTCTCTACTAGTGATCGCAAATTCATTCTCAAAAACAAAGAGCCAGAATCTTTTCACAGTTGATTAATGAATCCTTCCTTATTTGTGGCAATTCAGCTGATTTCTCATTCATCAATTTAATACTGTTCTATTCTCAGTGTGTCCTGTTCCCCCTGAAAGTGACCCAATAGCAAATCAAAACATTAATAATTTAGTAAGACAAGTCATTACTTCAGGGTTACCACAGAGAGTTCCTCTTCTCAGACATCATCCATATTTTTCCAATCTGATTAGTTAATCCTGGCAAAGAACTGACAGAAAATATGTACAACAGTACCCAAGCTTTGGGTGAAATAGATTCTTATCAGATATGGCTCTACAAATGCCATAATTAGCCATAAATGCTAATGAGGGTTTCACACACTCTTTCTATCTCTCCTTTGGAAAGTCTGCCTATCTGCTTTTTGTGTCATGCTGTTATTCCAGTCCTATTCTTATTTGACACAGGCATGAACCTTCCCTTGACCTGCTTTTAGGAGCCAGGTCCTTCATTTCTTGTGCAAGGAACTTTGCCTCTAGTGTTTCATTTCCCACAGCTGTGATAGGCCATTGCTTCTGCAAAGTTTTCCCTATGATAAACTCTGATTACAGGAAAACATTTTAAATTTCCTGTAAGCATTACACAGACATGTGATAATACATTATTATGTGCTTAATCATCAGAAGTCACTTATAGCTGAGAATGAACAGGAGAAAATAGCATAAATAATATCAGTAAATAATAAGAGCAATGTAGTATACGAGTCTTGCTGTACTTGAACTGAAAATCTGTGCCTTCACTCACACTGATGCTCCTTTGCTGCCTATTTGCCACTCCTTCAGAGAGTTGGCTCAGGTTACATGCAATCAAATAAAATTCGAGTATCGCTGCGGTGTCTTTCTCAGGAGGCATCCTTCCTCTTCTGTGTCTCATCTCTGTGCACCAGAGCCTGGTTAGGCCATGGCATAATATACTAACAGGTTCTCAAGAGTTGTTTTATAATTTACTCCAAAGCCTGCACTGGGGCAGAGTTTATCACCACAACAAAACTGTGTCTAGGCCTGACTGATTACAGAGTCTATTCTGAATCGTTTTAGTCCCCAGTAGTGATGATCATTCCTGCTATTAAAAGTTGTACCACTTACATGTCAATGGAAGTTACGCACACTAGGATTCATATTGTGACAGTCTGATTCATCTCAGAGGCCATCAATCATTTGCATAGAACTCATGTTTCATCTCTATGAGACCTTGAGCGTGTCCCTTACTTTTCTAGCAAAGGACTTGTCAGCCTAGGACATGATTTATGTAAAATGTGTCTATCTGTAATTAAAGGAATGCGCCACCTTGCCCTGTCTTTAGTAACTCCTAAGTACTTCTGATGTTTCTCTGGTTTTCCTGAATGTCCTGAAAGCAACTGAAGTACATACTTGAGAAATGCTGGATTCAGCAGTAGCTCTTCAGGAAAGGATGTAAGTTTTGGGGCTCTTCGCTGGAAAGGGTCCTTTATGCTGTGTTGTTAAGAAAACAAAACAATTCCATTCAGATGGAGAACAGGAACCTCATCTGCAAAGGACATGAAGAAAAAATCCTTTTCATATGGTTCAGATGGCAGGAGTTTTGTTGGAGTATTTTTTTCAGTTTAAGATGCTTCAGTGTGATAAAACTGTGAATCATGCCAGGGGGGCATCAGGCACAGCATCACCAGCCGGTTGAGGGTGGGGATTGTCCCTCTCTGCTCTGCACTGGGGCAGCCTCACCTTGAACACTGTGCAGTTTGGGGGCACCACGACATAAGAAAGATATTCAGCTCTTAGAGAGTATCCAAAGGAGGACAACGAAGATGGTGAAGGGCCTTGAGGAGAAGCCATATGAGGAGTGACTGAGGGCACTTGGTCTGTTCAGGCTGGAGATGAGGAGACTGAGGGGAGACCTCATTGCAGTCACAGCTTCCTGGTGAGGGGAAGAGGAGAGTCAGGCACTGATCTCTTCTCTGTGGTGACCAGTGACAGGACCTGAGGGAATGGCCCGAGGTTGTGTCAGGGGACGTTTTGGTTGAATATTAAAAAAGGGTTCTTCACCCAGAAGGTGGTCAGGGATTGGAACAGGCTCCCCAGGGAAGTGATCACAGCACCAAGCCTGACAAAGAAGCACTTGGATGATACTCTAGGGCACAGGATGTGACTCTTGGGGATGGTCCTGTGCAGGGTATGAAATATTCTGTGATTCTGTGACAGGATGTAAATTTAGCTTCCTTACTTACTTTAAGCTATCACTAGCAATGGATCTAGTAGTAGCTAGTAATCCCTACCAATAGCTGACTTCAAAAAGGACACTAATCTTCAGCTTCTGCTCTGAATAAAAAGATAACTTCAACAATTAATCTTCCACTGCTGTTCTATTTCTTTGTAAATAAAAAAAAAACCAGCCTACTGCTATATTTGCACTCCTTGACAAGCAAAGATGTCACTCTTCAAATATTTTGTTGATTACTGTTTGGGTTTTTTATGGCTTTATCACTAGCCAGTTATTATGGGAGATTTTTTCCAATTACACTGTTTGCATCAAGCCAGTAAGAAATAGCCATGGTGCCAGGATGCTGAGCTTATGGAAACAGCAATAATGTAATTTTAACCCATGGAATCTTATTTATGGAGGGTTTCTGGAGACTTTTCCAAGGTCAGTATACCTGGGTCAATGAATGTCATTAACATCAAGAGGGAAGAAACTGCTATTTCTAAACATGTTGTTTTCCAAGGATGCCTTTGAGCTAGTAGGTGCATTAAGATTTCCAGACACTTAAAATGTGGAAGCTTTTCCTCTAGGCTTTAGATACATTCTGTCACCCTGACCCCACACAATATATGGGCACTAAAGGGATTTCAAGTCAGGTGAATCATTTGGTCATAGGCATTTCTAGGTTAGATAAACTTTTCACATTCCTGAGACTCTGTGACGTTTCAAACTGAATTATTTCTGGAGCAGCCGCCCTGTAGACTCACTTCACTGAGTGAAGACTCACTTCATTGAGTATTTGAGAGGTTATTATCCTCATTAATGGAGTACATTATCTTTCATATACTCACTTCCAACACTGTTCCCATGTTGCCCCATCAAACATTCTTTCTCCCATTTCCCAAGTTTCAATGCTACCTGTGTAAGAGCATGAGCTATAAGTATCATCTGTATAAAGGGTTTCTATTAGTGCCTGAAGAATTATGAAGAAAAATTCTTCCTTGAGATCAGTGACAACTCAAAACATATAGCAAATTTGAATATAAGCTTAAAGGTGTGTTCATGCCAATTATTTGACTGAAATGTCAATAAAAAATTAGGGTGTTAAAAGAAGGGAAAAGCTCAATGCTACAAAATATAACAAGCTAATCACAATTAAAAAGAAAAACCCCACAACACATGTTCCTTCTAGGATATTTCACTTCTCTCACAATCTAAGCCAATGACAAAGTGTTTAAGGACAATGTCTTTTAACAATTCAGTTCCTGGGGAAAGTACAGTAACTTACATGTCTATAAGCCAAAAAATTTAGGGTAGGCTTTACCCAAACCAAAGTGTTAATGTAGTTCTGTCTTGGCAGAATTTTTTTTTATCTGTAGGAAGTAATACTGTAGTGGATAGTAGTAATTTAGACAGTGTAAATGACCATTAGGGAAATGATAAAAATTATTCCAAAAGCTAAACATCTTTAAATATGCTTCAGTTGCCATGCTATTTTGATTACCTTTTTTTCCCCCGAAGTTTTTATTCAGCATTCCATTCTCTGCCAATCACTGAGCAGTCTTTCTTGTTTTACAGTCAGACAAGGATATGCCAACATGTCTCATGCTAAGACTATCTCTTAAAACAAACAACCAAAATAAATCACCTTTTGTTTATCATCTACCCTTGTGTTCAAGTACATGTGTCCATGTACATCCGATGGGCTGTGGCAAGAAAGATCAGATTTGTATTATTACCTTGACTGGCACTAGTCAGGAGCTTGATTCAGCTTTCCATACATAAGCATCTGATGCCCTTTCAGATCATCTAGAGTTCTCAGTCTCCAGAAGCAGGTCTCAAAGGTCATGGTTCATATCTGTATCATATCTTATGGCCCACTGAGGATTCATAAACATAAATATCTAGGATAATTTTAGACAGCCAAAAGTAACCGAAACACTGCCAACATGGATGAAGTTGTTCTCTGGGCTCAGCGCAACAACAAAAGACTAAGGAACACCTGAAACACCCTGAAAAAGGCAAGAGAAGAATAAATAACACAAGCAAAAAAGAAAAAAGCTAGGATGTTATATTGAGCAACAGATCAAAAGCAAAGCCTGAAAGTGTTTCTACTCAGGTGATGGATACCTAAAAATTAGGACAGAAGAAGCAATGGGCAGGCACTGGACAGGCACTGAGTGGTCACACCGTATTAGAGGTCTCCTGAAAGCCTTTGCAAAGCTCCAAACTGAACTTACTACTGTCAGAAAGTAGCAGGACCAGAGCTGTTCCATGAGGTGATAAGCCAGGAGCCAAGCGTAAGCTCAGCACAAGTAGTGCCCTTGCCCTTGGCCTCTGTACAACAGCACTTCAGCAAGTCCAGGTCGGTGAATAAAAGAGGTGGCTTCCATCACCCAGTGATCCACACCCAGGGTTAAATCAGGTGCTGAGTCAGGTCCAGAGTCAATCCAGGATCAAACCAGGATGTTCTGCCAGGAGGAACAGGAGATAAGAATAGGAGATTACCTACAGCATAGGTTCAACCTCAAGACAGGTCTAAAGATAAGGCTATGCCAGCAGTGCAATGAAATCTCAGCCAGTAAGCCAGAGCAGCAAGAACAAAAGGCCAAGAACAAGAGCACCTACAGCATGGCTCAAGGCCAGGGCTGAAATAGAACCCCTGGGCCCTCAATTAGAGGTGTGGAGGTGGCCTCGGGTGAAGTTAGTCAGGGAAATTAAGGTTTGTTGCTGCCCTCAGGCCCTGAAAACTACATGTCACCATAGAACTGGAGTAAAGGTCCTATTATGGCATTAAAATTGTTCAGAGGAGAGGAAGCATCATGTCAGTAGTGGTGTCCCTTGGGAGGTGCTCTTGGGACAGGTTTTAATTGATGTCTTCATCAGGGATCTGATGAGAGGATTGTGGTTATATCACAACATAGTGAAATCTCCAAGTCTGGCAATGATCCTAAAACCTTTCAGCTAGTAAAATTCTGAGTGAGTGGGCAAAATTTGGGTGAGTTTCAGTGTAGAAAACAAAAGCTGACACATATAAGTATGGGTCTACAAAGATGATTTGGGGACTGTAGCACCTCATTTATGAGGAAAGGCTGAGGGAGCTGCACCACTTTAGCCTGGAAAAAAGAGAACTGAAAGGGAGTCTTATCAATGCATATAAGAATCTGAAGGGAGGGTGGAGGATGGTGCCAGGCTCTTCTCTGTGCCACCAGGCAATAGACAAGAGGCAACGGGCAAAAGCTGGAAGACAGGAAGTTCCACCTGAATATTAGAAAGAATTCCTTTACTGTGTGGGTGCTAGAGCATTGTAACAGGTTGCCCAGAGAGCTTGTGGAGTTTTCTTCTCTGGAAATATCCAAAATCCATCTGGACAGAGTTCTGAGTAATGTGCTCTAAAGGACCCTCTTTGAGCAGGGATGTTGGACTAGGTGACCTCCAGTCACTTCTAGCCTTATCCATCCTGTGATTCTGTAATCTCTGAAGCAGAAATTATGAATATCATATGTAAAGATGCAGTGTTCATGTCTAAGTTTAGGAACTCAATGTGCAACTCAAATATCTGGAATCATCTCAGCTCTCTGAAATTAGCTTAGTGAGCAGGAACAGCCTAAAAAGAAGCAGTGGGGTGCTCCACATCACCAGAAAGGGTATGGAGAACAACATTGTGGGAATAATTTTGCAAATGCTGAAAAGTTCATTGCACCTTCATCTGGTAGACCCTGTCTAGCCCTGGTCTTCACATCTACAGGGTGCAGGAAATAAAGTGCAGAGGAAGGGTCTTAAAATGATCAAGAGGATGAAGCAGCTACCATAACGTGGAAAATAAAAACCCTGGAACATTTAAATTTGGAAAGAAGGTGGTTGGATGGAATATTCATGAGGTTTGAAAGTGGTTAAAAATAACATGAAACTATTTTCCAGCACAGTCCACAAGACTGTAAATGCAGGCACTAGCTGAATAAGCAGAAGATAAGTATGGAATATCTAAAATGAAGCACGTGTTTTACACAAAGGGTAGTGAACTTCTGAAACTTGTTGTCACAGGACTTTGTGGAGGCAGACATCATCAACAGGCTTAAAAGGGGATTAAACTAATTCAAGGGCAGCAGATCCATGAACAGATATTTTAGGAGTACAAATTTTTCCTCAGAGTAGGAAGTGGTTCTTTAATGTTCAGTATGGTATTCTGATTACTCATCCTCGAGGTGTTGCTGGCAGTATAATAGTTTTCTGTAGCATATGTACATTTGCTCAAACTACTATCATTGTTGATGCCAGCATGCCAAACAGGCAATCTTGAACAGAAAAGAGATAATCAGCAGGTGTATTTTATCTAGGCTCCTACCTCCAACAATCTCTGAACTGCTGGATACACAGTGTATGTACCTAGCTCTTTTACCAGTCTCATTTCATAACATATTCTTCAAATTACTAAGGTTCAATATGATATTTTTCTCAGGAAATTCCCTGAGCTGAAATAGCTAGAGATTACAGAATATGCAAAGTTAGAAGAGATCTACAAGGATCATTGAGTCCAACTCCTGGCCCTGCACAGAACCAAAAGAGTCACACCATTTGCCCACGAGTATGATACAAATGCTCTTTGAACTCTGTCAGTCTTGGTGCTGTGACTGTTTCCCTGGGGAGCCTGTTCCAATCCCTGACCACCTTCTGGGTGAAGAACCCTTTTTTAATATTCAACCAAAACGTCCCCTGACACAACCTCGGGCCATTCCCTCAGGTCCTGTCACTGGTCACCACAGAGAAGAGATCAGTGCCTGACTCTCCTCTTCCCCTCACTAGGAAGCTGTGACTGCAATGAGGTCTCCCCTCAGTCTCCTCATCTCCAGCCTGAACAGACCAAGTGCCCTCAGTCACTCCTCATATGGCTTCTCCTCAAGGCCCTTCACCATCTTCGTTGTCCTCCTTTGGATACTCTCTAAGAGCTGAATGTCTTTCTTATATTGTGGTGCCCCAAACTGCACACAATGTTCAAGGTGAGGCTGCCCCAGTGCAGAACAGAGTGGGACAATCCCCTCCCTCGACTGGTTGATCATGCTTTGCCTGATGCTCCCCAGGACATGGTTGGCCCTCCTGACTGCCAGGGCACTGTTGACTCATATTGTCCCAGCATTTTCCTTTGTTGAACTTTATATTGTTAGTGATTTCTCAGTCCTCTCATTTGTTGAGGTCTCTCTGCAGAGCCTCCCTGACTTTCATCAAGTCAACAGCTCCTCCCAATTTTGTGTCATCTGTAAACTTGCTTAGTATCCCTTCCAGTCTTGTGTCCAAGTGGTTTTATGAAACTGTTGAAGAGCACAGGTCCCAACTAGTGACAGGTCATCAGTCTGATGTCACCCCATTCACTATTAACCTCTGTGCTCAACCTGTGAGCCAATTGCTCACCCCCTGCATGATGTGTTTATCCAGCTGTGTACTGGACATTTTGTCCAGAAGGATCCTGTGAGAGACAGTATGAAAAGCTTTACTGAAATCCAAAGAGATTACATCATCTGGCTTTCCTTGATCAACTATTTGGATTACCTTGTCATAACAGGAAACCAGGTTTGATAAGCAGAACTTTCTGTTCATGGAGCCATGCTGGCTGTGACTGATGACTGTACCTTTCAGGTATTCATCAATACCTTCCAGAATAATCTTCTCCATAACATTACCAGGCACTGAATTGAGACAGACAGGCCTGTAGTTCCCAGCATATTCCTTCTTGCCCTTCTTGAAAATTTTGATAATATTCACCAGCTTGCAGTCAGCTGGGACCTCTCAGGATTCCCAAGACCGTTTGAAAAGCATCAGGGGAGGTTTTGAAATGACTTCCCATGGTTGCCCTCTGCGATTCCCCTTGCTCCTGTTGTAAAAGGCTAATGGTCTGTGCAGACACCTGGTCTGAGTCTGCATGACTGTTCCTACTCTGTCCAGTTATCCTGCCATGTATTGACTACATCAACAGAACATGCCAGTATTAACTTTGAAATGAAATTTGTTAAAGCCAGACAATGGCTGGTTTAATTCCTTTGCACCGGTCAGGTCTATCTTTTAAGGCCTTCCTCCTGTATGTAAGATTGCTGGGAGAGGGGTGGGTGAGTCGCAGATGCCGAACATCTGACTGGGTGAGGCTGTGCAGTAGCCAGAGAGCAAGGCTGCCAAGCCGCTCCCTATAGACAAGGATCAGAGCCTGCATGTCGCCAGTGAGTGTCCAAATGAGGGTGTTAACAGAGAAAACGGCTGTGGCAAGAGGCGTGCATTTTGGCTCCTCCTCAGCCTTAAGCCACCACAATGACCCATCGTGGTAAACCAAACTTGGCACAAGGCAGAAACACTGGACACATATGAAAACACAGTTTTATCCAAAAGAGCATTTTCCAGACTTCCTCCGAAGTCAATGAGATGTTCTCTTACTCTGAGTAACATTGCTCCCAACAATACAGACATTGTTTGAATAATACAAACGCAGACTGAGCAATTGCTCTTAGCAATGCCAGCCCTTAACCTCTTCAGCCAGATAGGCAAGCAGAATTAATGAACCTAGACAACTCTGCCATCTTGGACTGTTTGCTTAGATGTGAAATGTGGTGCCAAAAGAAACATTTGCAAGAGCTAATTTTCATCCAGTACCCCAGAACCCTTCTGTACAGGAGAGAAGGGGCTGAAAGCAGTGACCTGAAAGGCAACTAATAGGCTACTGGAGGAGAATGTCTCCCTTCTTTGCATATAGAAGTGTCCATTTGGGAAATGCAGCTTCCCATGTGTAACATAGGCCTTCGGACCTTACACCAGGAATTCCGGCCTTTTTAAAGGAATTACACAAACTTGAAAGGGACCCCTGAGGTCCTGTGAGCCATCTCTCTCTCTGACATAGGGATCTGAACTTTTTTCCCACTCACACAGTGCTCTCAAGTCCACTATTCCACATCAGGGCATATCATGTAGGATACATTAGATATTAACTAGTAATATGTAACATATTCTTCTCTGTGACAAACCTCTAGGTCACATGGTGACTGCAAGTACAGATATTGTGTCTTTATGAGCAAACCCAATACTCATAACAAATGTTTTGCAAGGAAACCTGGAAAACCTGGGCCAGGATAGAGAGAACCATTCCCCCCTTCTTCTGTCTTGACTGTCTATCTGTTCTGCTCAGGGATCTTCACTGGATGATTCTCAGAACCAAAGCATATGTTTCCAAAGGGTACACAGCTTTTACTTAAAAATTTAAATTATTTCAAATTACAGATCCTTAGTTACAGTATTTTCATAGTTACCTTCATAGTGAACAGTGTCACCTGGTTTTACTTGGGACCTTTTATTTTCTATTTTAAGCTGCTTTATTTTTTAAACAAATGGAAATGATCTGTCCATGGAGAAGTCTGGGGAAGAATTTCAAAATGATGGAACATGAACATATGTTAGTTACTGAATAGTGTCCTTTAGCTTGTAGAAGGTGATCTGAGCAGTAATACTGTGAGTTGCTTCTGGGTTTCAACCTACATAATAATGCGAAACAGCAGTGCTAAAAAGCAACAATATGGCAGTTTATGTAGTTTTGGGTTGCTTTTGAATGCTAGATCAGAAAATCAGGGAGACAAGATTTCTTTTTAAAAGTAGAATGTAAAGCATCATGGAAACAGTGAGCCAGAACTCAGAATAGTCAAACCTTATCCCTGACATCCTTTCAAAAACCACATCCTGTGATAATTTTGTGTTTGAACAATAACAATTCTTTTACAAATATTCCTTAGCTTAGCAACTCAAAGTTTTTATGTGTTTTCTGTTGTTAGTCATAAAATAGAATTCCCTCATTTCAGTGAGTATGTAGATTTGTATAAAATACTGTAGTGCGCATGTTTCTGTGTGTTTACTGTGTCTTTTGTAAGACAGAGGACTGGAGGTTTAATTTAAAAAACATCTATCCAATTCTACAAATTCCTCTAACATCTTGAGGGATCTGTTGAATACCAATTTCCATCACATAGAAGTGCATCTCACCTGCTGGATTTGCACATCACTTCTATCTCATCTTTTCTAAAGAACATACGATACTTGTCACAGCCTGATTAAATACATGTAAAAACAGGTGTTAGATTTATCTCCCTTTTCTTCAGACATGACAATTTTTCATTTCTCTCCTTCACAGGATCTAGAAGATTGTCTTGTCACTGTTCTTACTACTGATTTTTACTGGTTATTTGCTTTGCAGTGATGCCTCTCTATGCCAGTCATGGTCCAGAACCCTTGTGCTTTATTTTTTAATAAAGAAAATTTGTATAGGAGGAGACAATAGTTAGATCTACATAGATGAGTAGTACTTAGCCTGATAGACAAGTGTCTCAGCATATCACCAATTAATTCTGAGTCTCTCAAGTATTATAGAAAAGGCATATGCTAAAACATCTCTGGTTATTGAAATAATATGTATGAAGAGGTTCCTCTCTCATCAGAAGTGCAACTCAAGAAAAGGCATAAAGATGCTTCTTATAAATATATGATTAGAGGATGATGAATGCTTGTACTGTATTGTTTGGAGATGGCAAATGGCAATAAATAGATGATACAACTTCTTCTTAGTGCAATTGGACAGGATGAGAAAAATAACACTTGCAGAAACATACCAAATTAGAAACCAGAATATCTGGCATGCCATTTTTAGGTCAGCTGCTAAAATACTGTACTATGGTAATATTAAGACAAACTAAAATCACAGAGGAGGAAATCTAACCCTTTTATTTATCTCACCGGATACCCCGAAAATAGCTCTACATGGCTTAAATTTCTGTTAATAAAATATTTAGTCAATGGATCCCTTATTCTGACATACACCGCTTCCTAGCTACACATTCAGCCCTCCAGGAGCTGACACGCTCTGCTGGTTGGCAAGACTGAAGACAAAGGGTAGCAGGAACTGAGAGGGGATGGCTGTTGCGCCTTTCTACTCCCAAGGACATCACTGCATTGTTTAGTTGCACCTGAGGCAGCAATTTCTCAAAAATGTTTATCCCAGGTGGAGAATTGGAGGACTTCTGCAACAGACTGGACTGCCAAAGAATGCAGTGGAGAAAACAGAATAGAGTGAAGCTCAGGGTGAGGTCTGAGCCCTGGCTCATTTCCCTGAAGAGAAGCAAGATAAGGAGGAACATCTGATGAAATCCTACAAACCACTGCAACAACCTTCAAAGTAGAAATTATCTCCTGTAGATGTGATCAGAATTAACCATTATTTAAAAAGCACTAATGTCCTACCAAAGTCAAATTTTGAATGTGCAAAACTAAGACCAGGGTCCCTGTCTAGTGGCTCTGATTTGAGGCTTATGTTAAAAATGGGGAGTAAAAAACCTAGAACCTTTCACAGTGCTTTGTCAAGCTAAAAGAAAGTAAGGTTGTGGTTGATATGACCCAGATTTGCCCAGAATAGCAGAGCTATTTAATCTTTGGGTGTAGGTAGCAAAAAAGAAGGTGCAGGAAACTATCAAATAGTAAGCATCTGCTCTGCGTGCATTAGTGTTTGCATGTACAAAAATTAAAAAACCCAAAGCAAAACCAGAGACGTGCTAACCTTAGAATAGCTGGGTTTGCATACATGCATCTTAAGGCTCTTCATGACTGTGTGGTCCTGCCTATTCTTCTAGTTGCTGGCAGGAGAAAAGTGCAATGGAAATCCTAAAATTGCCTACATGACAGATTAAACAGTCTGGTCTCACAGGAGCACTGAGAAACTTGCTTGCAGACCTTAAGATCAGAAGCCTGAGCAGGAAAGCAGGACTTTGCTTGCATCATATCATCATTAATATCTATAGTGGTATAGACAAAAGCCAGACATCCAAAGATTGCCTACATTTCCTTCAGGCAATCCACTCCAGATGCTGTCAAGTGACTTCTAGTGGTGCCCTGCTTGAAAAGAGGGATTAGCTGGATGATCCCTGCAAGGGCACTAACTCACTCTGACATAATAAATGTCACAGGAACAAAATATAGTAATTATTTCCATTTCTAACATATCTTAAACCACATACTTTCAGAAATTGAGAATTATATCTGGGAAAACCAGCTGATGGGATTTGATTGGAACACTAATATGTTGTACAGCAGGAAGGAATTACTGAAAATGCTGCCATGCATACAAATCTTTGCCTCTACTGACTATCAACCTATTTCTTGTTGGTATATCTCCAGAGAGCTTCCAAAAATAAATTCAATCAGCTTTAAAAAATACACATTTTGGATTATACTTCTGTAACTAAAAGATTGTGGAAATGATATGTCAAGAATAGGAAATTCAAAATCTGATTATTAAGCAGGACAGATTTTGCAAAGAACTTATAGTCCAAATTGACTTAGATGTAGCTTTAGGAGCCAAATAGTGCAATTTCAAAGTGTCATTGTGATTTTTCGCAATTCCAGTTGCAAAAAGATGTAAAATTTCATACCTGGTCATAGTAAGAGAAAAACCTCCACTAGGTTTGGGAGTGGTTGAAGGTAATCTCCTTGCCTTCTTTCTGTTCCAATTTCCCCACAATTAGTGGGAAATTAGTGACCTCAGGCTCATGACCATATTAAAGACAGGATTATGCTGCATAGAATGGCAAAAGGACATGCTGGTACTTGTAAAGAATGCAAAGAGAAAGAGAAAACCACTGGGAGGAATTAATCAGTGGAGGAATTTTCTCCATCCCACAGCCAGTGTCTCATGCATCAGCTGCGTTCTCTTCTACTCTACCACTGCATTCAACTCTGGCTAGGAGCACAGGGATCATATAAATTAGAGATATCCTCGTGTCCCTAAAGCTGTGGACAAATTCAGCTTGGATCCACAGAGAAAAAGGAAATTTGTGGGTGGAGAGAGGTGGACAGAAGAGAGGGGAAATAGCCCTGAGAAAATCTATGGTGGGGAATAGAATCAAGTCAGGAAGTATACCAAGAAATATGCAAGAAAGGCAAAATGATAAAAGAAAGGTATAAAGTCTTATTATGGGGCAGACATTTTCTGTAGATCCAATGGCAGCACAAGCAGAGCACAGGACCAGAAAATTCAGGAATGCTAACATGTGCCAGGCCTACCTGGACCATCTGCTCAACCAAGGTCATAAATACAAGGCTACATCCTGAGCAGCCATGTCACAAGGCTACTGTGTTCCTAGAGATTTGACATCTGCCATCAACTGTTCACACTCACTGTGCTGATGTGCCACTGTTTGCTGCACACTGAGAACAGGAGCTTCCTGTCTGGCCAGCACATCACAAGGTCTCAGTAATTACTCAGAAAGGAACAAACACATAGTAAGTACATTAAACTCTACTCTTTTAATTGGTTGTATAACTGATAGAGATGTGGAGGAGTAACACCAACAACTTCCTCACCTACAGAGCAAAGAAGCTTCATGATAGTTGTGCTGAAGAAAATAGGATATTTCAATCTGCTGATTCTGCACCTAGACAGTCACCCTCCAGCAGGAAAACATCTCTTCTGAGTAAAGAGGTTTTAAAAGCCCCTGACAAGGGGCTATAGTATGCACTTTAGGGAAGACTGTGTTGGGCTACAGAATGAGAAATGCCACCTAGCTGAACTTTGTGTAGCTGCTTTGGCCCATCTTGACTCCCAGGAAAAGCTCTGAGGTTGCACACACTGTTCGAATCAGTCAGTGTCCAATGACGCTCTTCTAACTCTTTGTAGGACACATGGAAAGAAAATTCTGTCCCCAGGGGACTGCCTTGGCTGGGTGTCAAAGTCCAAGGCTGAGAACACAAGATTGGATTTGACTCCATACCATTGAAAACTATGCCTCTCATGCAAGAAGACTCAAAAGTACTCCCATTTTTTCCAGGCTTTGTACAGACTCCATTTCTACCTGGATTGTGCAATTGTGTCTACTGGACTGGAGTATATTGGCACAACCTGACCATGGATGACAGACTTTCTGATTAGAGGGAGGCAGCAGTTGCTCTACTTCCATTCTCCCAGGACTTTCGTAGTCCTAAACAAACTCTGAAAAGGGGACAAGCTCCTGTTTCCTGCTCTTTTTCAGCCCAGTGCAACTGGGCTTGTTCTGAACTACAGCTTTATAACTCCTTCAAGATTCATGTGGTTAGGTTTTGTATGTGGGAAAAAAGCTGTTCCTCACCCCCACATTCATTCTATGTTCACATATACTCAAAATCATCCTTAAAAGGTCTGAAACCTAATCGTTACACTAGTCAAATATGAAAGGCAGTCTTGCAAATTTTGCTCCCTCACACTGCCAGTATGAGTCACCTTTCATTTCAACCAGTAAGTAAAGCATTGTTTGTCTGCTGCTGTTACCACTGATGAAAATAGGGAGGAATAAATTTTCTGTGACTGTAAGGCATATTTTCCTTCAGTGCTACTTTTCTTGTGGCATTTTTGGAAGTCTGAAGTCAAAGTGTTTCCCTCTGATCCTATTTTACTGGGTTTTTTTCAAAATCTATGTGCTTCCAACACTTTAAGATCACCCAGTGCAAACACAAAACCTCATATTTTTAATTTATCTGCAATTTTACATTTCAGGATTTAATCAAATAATAATGATAGCCGGCTACACTTCTGGAGAATTTTCCATTACTTTCCTGAACAATGAATAACTGTCAAATTAAATGTTGCCCTCTGTTATGTGTTCAGTTATTGATGTCTGTCCCTCCTCTCAGCAGCAATAGACACACTGATAACAACTCAAGCTTAAATATCTTATGTCATGTTTGAAAAGGTACAACAAAACTGGATATTATTTCTGTATTCATGAAGTTTATTGATAAAACAGGTCTGATTATAGGACTCCTTTTGAAGAAAGTAATTGCTAAACATTTTTGAAGCACTTATAAGCAAGAGCAACACCTTTCTGATCCTCTCACTGCTGTTCATTATGGGCTGTATGATGTTCACTAGACCTCTTGAGATAATCTGAAACATTGCCAAAAGTGATTTTTATTTTCTTAGTTACAATAAGTAAAAGGTCACAGATGCTGAATGCAGTTTACATTCTACTTAACTGTTCCATTGATTATGCTCACCTGGGGTTGCAAATGAATCCTCCTTGGGGCTACTCATGAGGAACTAATTTCAAGTATTGCAAACAGCTGTCTTTTAGACCACCATTTCTTACAAAAAGGTCAACAAATTCTTAACTCTTTTGGTTATTGTTTATGCAATTATTTTTGCAGTCTTTTCCATCTGTGCATATAAAAATTTCCTGAAAATAATTTACCAATAGTCTAGTTTTTTCCAGTGAACAGAATTTTTCACGTCATTAATTTTTGGGTTTTTTTTTAATGGGATGATGGAAATTTCAAGTTCAAAGCATTGATAATCACTTAAATATTGTACTTCAAATCAACAGGAGACATGACTCTTGAATTGAGACCCATAACAATTCTTCAGTACATAATGACATTATGTTGCACTTGAATTGATTATTTAGGTAGTGGATGCAGTGTACACAGAAACATATCCTGTACATTTTCACAGCTCGCTCCATACCTGCATACTTTTGCAGTCTTCAGTGTATTTATCATAGTATATATATTCATTGAGCCTAGTCCCCACAATGGCAGACACTGTACCATGTAATCCCTTCCTAAGACACTCTCTGGCTACCAAATTTGTCAGACTGCTCCCATTAGACTCCCCTCCCTGTACTTGCCAATCTTAATCTCAAAACTTAATGCTTTAGTTATGTCAGAGGTCTGGTTCAGAAAATTACTGTAGTTCTAATTTACAACCCAGCTATACTTAAGACCTTTTTAAGAATCACACTCCCTCTTTGCTAAGACCTGCTAGTTCCTGCCAGATATGTGCATAGCTAGTAAGGCTTTGTTATTTTTTTAATAGCTGAGGACTTGAATCACAGGAAACTTAGCACTCTGGAGGACTGAAACAGGTTAGATAATGGCTTCTTTATTTTTGTCTGTGTGACTTGGATTTGAAAATTCTGAAGCTTTGAACTCTGGACGATTCCTTGCATTTCCTGGTAACTCTAACAGACATGGACCATTTGTGAACAGCTCAGATATTTGGATGCCACTGATATACACAAGATTTGATCCAACACCCAGTACAGTTAGTGGAAAGACTTTTGGTTGACTTCCATTCTCTCTGGACCAGGAATATTTCATAGGTCTAGAACATACATGCTGTCTTTTCCTGCTTTTTCTCCACGTAGTAGCACATACATATTTCCTCTGCAAATATTTTCCAATTAATGGTCCAAAATAAAGATGCAAGTGCTTTAGCACAAAATTCCCTTCTTCACATCAAACTTCCAAAGAGGCATAAACAGCAACTGTGAGTCACCACACCTAAGCCAACAAACCAGCAAATATTCACCAAATACAATACACCAATGTGCAGAAAAACAAACAGAAAAGCTTTGAAATAAGATTCCCTCTCTGAAGATGTGAGTTTGTACAAATACTGTTCTATTTATGAAAAATTGCAGCCATTAGAATTACTAAGCAAATTAACAAGAGAATCTTGTGGGACTTTACCCCAGAAACCACAGGAACAGCATTTTTGTTTGTATATAAAAAAGAAACAATGTTTGCCAGTCTGTAGTGGGAGTCATTGATTGTTTCCACTGACAAAAATTACTGTTAGATTGTCAAAACTATAAAATAATCATGAGATGTTTCATTTAATGTAACAATTGAACTGAGCTCCTGTAAGAATGGGAAAACAGCAGACTCCAAACTATGGGCTCTTTACACAGCCTATGAGCAAAAGGAGATCTTCCTTGCAGCTGTTAGGAAAGGATTTCAATGTATTTGGGAGAGAGGAGAGAACAGGAATTTCTGTGCATGGGGCAGCTGGACTACCAGCTTTTGGAGAGTGGCAGTCCTGGAACCTCCAGGTCACAGAGTGGCTAATAGCACTAGTACAGTTAGTGCTGTGAGAAGCATGAGTGGCCCTGCTGAGTTTACACCCCATCCAATCACAGCAGTCTCCCTCAGATGGCACAAGTGTCAGTATGCACATCCGGAGCCACCTCAGCAGCAAAAGAAAATATTAGGGTTTTAATATTAATAGAACAGCTTGCCCAAATGCAATGTCCAATAAACACCTCAAGGCACCAGGACCAGAGCAGGTGATCCTCCTGCACTGCAAGCTGAGACATGTGGACACTTGGTAGCCCTGGGAGCCAGGCACTGGACATGCAGCCTCTTGCACCACCTTGCCACATTACTGCTCCCCACTGAGGAAGACTCTCAGTGACATGAGACTGCAAGAATGGTCTAAGTCCTTCTACAGCTCCAGATGATGCCATGAAAACAGTCTATTTATTGTGTCATTCTTATGAGGATGCTGCTGGGTTTGAAGGTAGGGCAAAGTCTTTCAGTTAATGAATTTCAAAAAATGCATGATCTGAAGTAGCATTACAAAGTCACATGTTTTTAAATCACCCAAATTTGATTGGATGGTTGAAGTAATAGAAGTGTTCATCATAAATCTGAACAAATCAGAAACTAAAGTTTCTGAGCTCTTCTGGGATGCAAAAATAAGAACAGGATAGGAAAATATAGGAATCAACCTGGCTTCCCATTTGCAGTTAGACACTGAGCAATCCAGACCATTGACCTCACTGGGACTTGCTGGGACAGGGCAGGAATGGATCGGATCAGAACAGGGGCTGCAGGAACTCGGGCCTGCAGTGACCACAGATGGGAGTGACTCCATCCCGCACCTCCAGCAGAACAGACACCCAGTTAGAGGACACCAGCGTTTTTAAAAAACCAAATGGATCTTTAGTTCCTCTTACAGGCTCTGCAGGGAAATGGTCACAGCAACAAGCCTGACAGCTCAAGGAGCATTTGGACAATGCTCTCAGGCACTTACTGTGATTCTTGGGGTGTCCTCCACAGGGTAAGAGTTGAACTCAATGATCCTGATGGGTTCCTTGCAACTCAGAACATTTTGTGATTCTGTAATACTGGATTAGTGCCAAGGAGGACTAGGATAACACATCTGAAAAATTAAGATGGTAAATAAAAAATTGAAGAAGAAGATGTCTGTAGATATAAAAGATAATGTTTATTTTTCTTTCCAAAAGCATGTCTTGATAACCCAACACACTGCAAGAACAGTCTGTACTGCTGGACTAGCATGGGCAGACAAAAAGCAGTGGGAAAACCCAGTTAGTCCCTTTTCAACCACATAAACAAACTTGTTTCTAGGCATGACATCACAGCCCATAAAAGCCTTCAGTGCTAGGGTTTCATTCTACTTTAAGAATGTCATGAACATTAATTTTAGACTTGACTTGTTGAATAATCCCAGAGGGAAAACAAGTAATCAAGACTTTCCTCTATTCATCAAAGATCTGAAGTCAGTGTTTCCCACCAGCTGCCGCAATGGATTTCAGCCTTTTTTCCTGAAGAGCAGCATAGCTAGAAAGAGCTATGGGGCATGAATAGTCCTCCTGGCAGGGCTGGAGACTGCTAGTTTATCTTCTGAAAGATCAGATGCTTTTGTTTGTTGTCAGTACATTGACTGTAGCAGAACCAAGAGGGTTCACTTAGACATATAAAGACATATAAACCACACCTTCCTGAAGATGTTTGTGCTTGTGATAATGCCTGGCAATAAACCAAACTCCCACTGAAAGGCCTGAATCTACTTCTCCATAAAGAACAATTCAGAGATAATGTCAAGATAAGATGTTATATCCAAATAATGTGCCACAGAGTGACAAACCATGGAGAGAGATTGATCCCTAAATCACCATCAGCAAGAGGATACTCCTCTAATAATCAACTCTTTTAATGAACAAGAAGGTTCCCTCTTGGGTCTGTCACAATAAGTGCTGTGATCCATGCTCTAAAACTTTCATTGAGTGGCACTAAAAGTTAATTTAAAAGCAGAGCATTTGAGTGAGGGAGAAGATTGTTCCTCCATTGCTTTTTTAGATTCTTATGAGGAAAGAGAACAAAATGGCATAAGAAGAGCTGAATTCATTATTGCCTCTCTCTTTTGGTCTACAAAAAAGGTCTTGTAAAAATCTCACTTCTCATGCTGACTACAATTATTCATTTTGTAAGGTGCTGGGGAAAAATTAAGAGCAGGAGTTTGATGAGCACAGTCAGAAATCAGCTATTTTAGGACCTTGATTAGTCTCCCTTCATCAGTCCTAGGATAGGTCTTTTCCTAAAAGTTTTTCCATAGAATTAATGACCTTAATATTCAATTTTATACATGAGCTAAAGTAGCTCAGAACTGCAGATTTTCGAACCATAGTAGAAGTTGATCTCTGAGAGAAAGCATGTAGTCCTGCTGTATGTGTCATCAGTGCTATGACATGCTGGGTGACTTGGGGTGGGAAATTATGCAGTCATTGAAACACCACTAGGTCATGGAGGACCCAGCAGAGTTGCTCATAAGCCACCTCTGCACACAACAGGATCCTGTCCTCTACCAAAACTGCAGCCACTATTTAGTGCTTTGTCATTTGTTTACATAAAAATGTTGTCCTCTCTAAGGTTCACTTCTGAAAATAAGCCTCTGTTTAAAATGCTTTGACAGTGACTGCATAAATTTACATGACTGATTTCACAATCCTTGGAAAACTGCTTTGCTTATGATGAATACTAAACATTTCTTTGAGATAAGTTTGCAGTGGGAGCTGCGGGGGAAGGCTAGACTGGCAAGACCTCAAACTCTGAAGAAATCATAGAATGCTGCTAACATCATCTTTGTGCTTTACCTCAAAAACTATTTTTACAGCATAAGAAGTTGTGCCAGAAATTCAAATTCAAATTATTACATTTGCCCAAGTTTTTTGAATATGGGTATAATCCACTTTGCGTTGCAGGAAATAAGGAGGAGCCAATTACTGAATCACAGAATTAGAGAACTGTTGAGCCTAGAAGGGATCTCTGGAGGTCATCTTGTCCAATCTACCTAGAACCAGTGGCCTGATACTATGTTCAGAGAGCATTTGAATGTCTGTCTAAGGATGGAAACTCCACAGCCCCTCTGGAAAACCTGTACCAGTGCTCAGTCACTTTCAGAGTGAAAGCCCCCTGTGTTTCAGTTAGTGTCCATTGCCTCTAGTCCTCTCAGTGGACAGCCCTGGAAAGACCCTGGCTCTGTCTTTACTTTCTCCATCAGGTATTTATACACTTAGACAAGATCCACCCTTAACCTTCTCTTTCCCATAATGAACAGTCCACTTTGGTTCTTCCATCCTTTGGTATCATATTTTCTTGAGGGTAAATGTTCAGCTGGTAAATCTGATCTGTTGCTCATTTTCTTCTGATGAATGCTCGTTGAAAACTGATTTAATTATTATTCATCTTTTGTTAAAATAATTAGGCTTTTATATAAGCTAACTCATGTGCTTCTGTTCAGTGACAGAGACCTTTATCAGATGTGCCCTTTGTGTCTTAGGTATTAGGAATATTTTTAATATGAAAGAAACAATTCTTTTCTCTACTTTATTGTTCCATGGAGCATTTTCTACACTAATAATTGCCTGCAGGAAAACTGTTCTGCATTTTACTTTTGTACAATATAAGTAGCATACTTAGATAAAAGACCCAAATTCATCCACCATGATATTTTCCCAGTGAAATTCAACAAGGAATGAGATTCTGTATCCCAAAACATAATCTAGATATGTGATCCCCATCACAGAGCACTTCCTATGCATTTCCCTCTTAATAGCCTGGTCGGCTAACCAGAGAGGAAAAGATTTTAGCAAAAGACTTCATATTTTACTCTTGAATGTCAGCCTTTCTCTCGGTACCTACTGCTTCCTCATAGAAAGCACTGGGAGACTTCAAAGTGCATTCTTATCATCTAAAGTGAACAAGTTTCGTGTTGCTATGAATGGCAAAGCAAACTGCCAGAGTCCTCTGTTTGCATGTTCATGGAAGTCAGATAATGAGTTCTTACACAGAAGGAATTCTTGAAAACATGACCATTTCATTTAACTTAAAGCTACATATAAACCCAAGCTATATTTGAAGATGGGTAGATAAAGTCACCTCCAATTCTGAAGCCATGTAGATATATCAGTATGGAGGTGGAGCTCAGCAAAGACTGCATCCTACCAGCAGATCTTCCTAGCTAGGGCTCAGCACCATGGCAGCACAGCTAACCAGGTTCCTTTAAAAAGCTGGCTCACATCTGAACCCACAATATAACTAGTCCCAGTGCCAAACAGAAGCTAAACTTTCCGGGAAAAAAAAACTAACTTAACTCAGGGTACTGAACATAATTAATGAAATTCCATACTGATCCATTTCCAAAGAGTTTATTAAAGGCAAAACCCAATTGGTTTGGAAGGAACTAGTTCTTCATCCAGTGGAATTTCCACCAGTCTGAATGTGGCTTTTCCCACAGTACAATGCACAATGTTACTAATGTTACAGGATAACCATAGTCCAATGTGATGTGCCAAAAGACTGAATATTAAGAAAGTGAGAAATATTGGTTGTAAATTTTGGCTTCCAAAGCTGAATTGATTCATGCAGCTTTAGAAATACTGTTGCAGCATTTTGCATAGGTGATGAACCTGGGGAAAGACTAGCAAAATTACAATTAGATATAGCACATAAAGCTAGGTGAACTTTAAGCTGGGACAAAGTGTCATACAATACCAGTATTAAAGTAAGATCTTCTCAGCTGTTGTAGCTGCAACCATTCTTAAAACTGCAAAAGCAAAATCACCTGCATATGAGAAATATATATCACACCAAGACATGACAGTGAAGATACATCTTATGAATCAAAAAACACATTTTTTCAGAAATGAGCATAATTTATCATTCTATTCACTCTGTTTACACCAAATGCAAAATGTGGGGGGGAAATGAAGTCATTCTACACAGGAAATATAAACTATTCTGATCTTTTGGTGTTCTGAAAACACAGTTACTAGACTTTCTTAATTGACCAGGTAGTGCAGTAATTAGGTGTGGCAGGAGCATTTTTCATACTGAAAAATATTTTTATTAAACTTATGGTGTTAACCAATGTGTTATGTTCTGACCCACTTGTATTTGTGAAGCATTTCAATACATGCATAAAGTTTGATAAAACAAATGGCAGGTAATAAAAATAAGGGAGGTCTGTGTTTTTTGAGTCCTTCTGGGTAAGACCTGTACCTTGATCTGAAATGAAACTGTTCTTGCACATGCCCATCCAGAGTTATTTTCTCTCTAGCATCTCTAGCTTCAGTTTGAACCCGAACACATTTTAGAAGTGCTTAGAAGTATTTTTAAGAATGGATGGATAATATGGGTTACTTTGAGACATCATGAACTCTCCTTTTAGTGTAATATGCAACATGGATCTATTAAAATGCACAATATTGCTATGCAGAGAATAGGAAAAAAGTCTTCCTGTGATACCTAGTCATATAAAGCTGTAAGATTACCCATGCACCTTTGAATAAGAGATGTAGAAGGCTTCAGAAATGTGAAAAGATATGTTTTTATTATTTAAAATAGGAATTTTAAATTATAATCACAAGTCTGAGTAATGCAGTTAGACTGAAGCTGAGACATATCACAAATGGACTGAATCAGAGTCACAACACTGAATTAATTGTCTCATGTAGGATTGTTGAAGAAAACCTTTATTTCAGGAAATCTGTAATATTACTTCTTACACACACAGTGCTTGGGTGAAAGATTATTATCCATGTCTACTTTTAATGTCTTTGTATCTAGAACTCAATTTCAAAGAGAATTGCCAAAATATCAATCTATAAGTAGCTATCCATAGATCTTATACGTTTTATATTTCTAGTTAATATTTCTCTATAATGGTAGATAAATCAGGATTTAGTAATCGTTATTCATATTTCTAAACATACTTCCTTTCAAAAAAAAAAACAACAATCCCATCCTGCTTTAAATTACTGCATTTTTAGAATATGCAGAAATTGTAACTGTGTATCTTCTGCCAGAAAGGGATGGTGAGTACATTTATTTTAAAATGTAGCGCTATTACTTTCTCATTTTATATTTCTGTAGATCATCAGGTGCAATCTTCATCTTTTTTTCCCTAATAAATCTCAATAAATCATACCAAATAGCATTGCCTTAAATACATGTATGAATATTTGTGAGCAAAACTGTGGGTTTTCTTAAATTTTGCATCTGTTTCAGTGTCTGTAGTCCAAGTTTTCTATGTGTAGCATTTCAGTTCTTAATTTGTTCCACTTCTCTGTTTTCAGATGAGGCCTCATTGTCATCTTTATTCAGTGACAACACTCACTCTCTTCAATCTCTCCGACAAGAGAGTGCTGCATCGAGTCATGTTCCAATGTCAACAGCTGTTATCCCTCATAGCACACCTCCAGTCTCAGGAGGAACAGCCCTACAGTTCTCATAAGGGACATGTTCTGTACAATGTTACCATCAGCCTGGTGAAGTACTTCCAATGATATCATTTCAGGATTTCCTAAACCAAATATCGTAAAATACTGTATGATCAGAAAATAGTCTTTTCAGAGCCCAAAGGGCAGTGCTAAGCCTAATTGTCTCTTCCAAACATGCACAGGGACATCCTCACCCTCCTATGCCCAGGAAGCCATTTGAGCTCAGCCTGGGGCCACCAGCCCCTGCCCCAGTGATGCCAGGGCAGGGTCAGTCTCCAGCTGTTGAGGCAGTTAGTTTGGCTGTGAGGTCTTTCTGGACTAGACAGAGTTCTTGCCCTTTTCCTTTTGATGGGCAACATGAGACAAGTTTAATTACTCGAATAAGCTGATTTTTCCAATCCTAGACATTACACCTGTGTGCAGATCCCCAGGTTTAAATTCTCAGATTGCACCAACTGGATGCACTTCCATCAGCTTCCTAGGAGGGAACATGGGAATTTCTATGATTTTACAGGAAACTCTGATACTTCTTTTGGACTTGCTAAAAAACTATATTTTACTTCACAAGCTAAAAGACAAAGTGGTAAATAAAATGGGCTGGGTATCAAGATTTTTCTGTCTGTTAGCGTATCAACTAAAGGGATGAGCAACAACGTAACTTGTGCTATACATGTGGGACAAAAGAAGGAGCAGTGAGAAAACAGCCTCTCACAGAACATTCTTTTGGTCAAGAGTAAGGATGGTCCTTATGAAAATAAGTGAAAGTAGTTTGATTTCTGGGATTCCTAAAAGTAGATGAAGTTTAAATGAGAACACATACTGTGCAAGAGCTCCTTACATCATTCTCTATCCCACCTCAGCTGAGTGTTTTTAAATGTTTTAAAGCTTGTTTTTTAAAGGAATTAATTAAAGACAATGTCCTTGTAAGAAGAATATGGCCTCTAGGGAGTCTCCTTTTCTTGAAATTCCTTATTCTCAAGGCTCATCGATAAAACACTCAGTGCACTGATGACAGCTCAGTGGTTAGGCCCATACTAATTATTGCATTGAGAAAACTTGAGAAACTCATTAGTGCTGCTTTCCCTTCCTGTCTTTTTAAACACCTCACTCATATGCAGGATAACCCTGTGACAGTACACAGGTCTTGTGCAACATGGTCTCTCTACCTGGTTTCCTTGACCTGCAGGAGGGAACTTACACTGTGCCAGCACTGTTCTGAATCATGAAAACACTTTCATTTTATGCCACTGTCTAAAGTCGAGCTTCTAGTCTTTACATTTAAAGATCTTTCCCTTCAAATTTCTGAAAACTGCACCTATTTCACTAGCAAATTTCTTGCCTCATTTTTGGGGAAACAAGTGGTGTAGAAGGCACGAAGAAGAAAATACTTCTTTTAGATAGGTCTTTGAAAAATGGGACATATATGAAATGTTTGGTGCTGTTTTGACTGCTGTTGCTACTGAAAAAGAGATCTGCTAGGCAGATTGAGAAATATGACCTCAGGATACTACCTTAGAAGATGCACTGGCTTGGATTCTTCAGTCTAGAGGCATTTTCTGCCAGATGTACTGTACACAAGGGCATTGCCAAATAACAACAGAGAGTATTCATGGTATTCTGAGGAACTGCCAAAGAAAACAAGTCTGCAGATTAGCCCTTATTTGATGTTAGACATTTCTCACATCAACAGTTTCTAGAACTTAAAATTTAAGGATAAACATCTAAGAATGGATTCTGAGCCAGAATTCTGGCTTTCTATTCAAGCCTTGGTTATGGCTTTAGATCTTTGCTTATTTACCCATAATGCAACATAATGCTAAAATTCAAAGACATTGTAGTTATAAGAACATTGTTTTCACAATCTTCCAGTGCACCAAAAAGTACTTTTGTTCCTTGGAATTACATAGAAAAATAGATTTGGGTTGAAATATCTGACTTCAGAGTTGACAACTGTAGCTACATATAAGAAGAAAGTAATAAAAGCCACCCAGAAGACTTCCTGCTTGTTAATCTATTGCAAGAGTAGTATAAAAGCAGGATGAGGATTAACAGTTCAAAAAGATAAAGGGAGACTTGAAAAGGCCAATACTTCTACAAGTGTCAACAATAAGGAATCCCAAAACTGTGCCCAAAACCCTACTTCACAGTTTTGAATGAAAGACAGGTAATAGCAAAATGCAAGTTACATGGAGTATATGATCCAAGAATCCTGGAAATTTTTTTAAGCTTTCATTCATATACTGTCAGAAAAATAAAAACAAGTTCTTGGAAAAGCAGGAGGGCAAAGGGAGTGGAAGACAGAAGGTGGATGCCTGCTCGTCAGACTTTTCTTTGCCAGGCTGAATAAGCCCAACTCTTACAATCACCAGCTACTGGACCACCTTGGTATTCCTCAGCTGAACCTGCTCCAACATGTCCTTGTCCTTTTTATTTCCTGGGAGCCCAGAACTAAAGAGGCAGGAGGGCTGAATAGTGAGGAACAGCGTATAAGCATGAGGAAGGAAAGAGGATATGGAAGAAGGCAAGGATCACTGTGCCAGACATGACATGTTGGCAGAGCTGATAAAGAGAAAACCACTCCTGTACAGTGTACAGTAATTTTAGTTACTTTGTGCTGTTCTTTGTCAAGAACACAACCCAAAGCTGCAAACATTAAATCAAGTGTTGCAATTTTCCAGTGGTGGTTGCTATGAGGCATAAACATCAGGGCACTAAAACTGATAGATGTCTCACATTTGTCTCAGTTTGGCAGCTGCAAAACCAGTATTACTCAATGTATTTATCAGCTTTATATACTTCTGTTTATCCCAGACAGGAACCCTTTTTTTTTTGGTTTGGTTTGGTTTGGTTTGGTTTTTTTTGTTAACAATACCAGAGTTCTATTAGTGGAAAAACATAGCTGATCATACAAGAGAAATTCAGAATCAATCTCAAGGTGTAATTTGTCACAAATAGCTCATAGAGGACACAAAAGAACAAAACCAATGAGATGGAAACATATCACACATAATTCAGTGAAAATGCAACTGAGCTTTTTTTAACAGATGCCAATAGTGAATCAACACTAAAATCAGTGTTGGACTCTATTCTTTTTAGCTAAATGTCATCTAAGAATTGTTCAGATGTGGAGAAGCATTAAAGAAAGTTTCCTTTAATTCCCACCTCTGTTTCCAGAGCATGAAAGTGATGGCTATGCCCCTTTTATCTGTCTGGTCAAGACAAAAGATTGAGGTCTTCTGCAGGATACTGAAGAAAGTAAAGCCTTTATTAGAAGCTATGTTTTCTAGAAGCTGGTCTGATCTTTTTGACTTTGAAGACCAGAAGTACACCTACCTTCACATCAGTATGTTCAATGGGACATCTAATCTAAAATTTTACAAAATACATTAGTTCTTATTCAAAAATTTGTCATTAAAACAATTCCTGTTTTCACAGCACAACATCTTCCCAAAATGTTTTCCCATTTGTACCTTGGTCTGAGCTGCAGTGAAAAATTACCAACACATAATATCACTTCATAATGGCAGTGGACAACATCAAGGAATATGTTTTCCACAGAAGAATTTATTTTTGAGACTTGCTAATAAGAATCATTGCCTTTAAGATCTATTGAGATTGATCAAGTTATCACTAATATACTGGGGCCTTCATGAGAACAAAGATCAACTGCTTATGTTGTTTTTTGAAACTCTTCATGTCTGACTGTTTATCTTCCTCTTTTATAAGCCTCTCTGTGCAGTCAGCTCTACTCCAAAACCACAGCGAAAGCAAAAATTAAAGACAGCGCTCTTACATGCTTTCTTTCACTGCATTTTTGCCTACTATTGTACAAAGATCTCAGCAGTGATGCACTACCACAATATTTAGCCTCCATAAATCAGTAAGAGTGTCTGGATATTTTTGCAGTTTTGCTATCAATCCTACAAAAAAATGCAATTAACTTCCTCTTTGACCAAACGTTTGTGGGACAAAGGCTGTCTTCATTAAGTTCCCCTCTGCAAACACAGAATCACAAAATTGCAGAATGGGTAAGTTTGGAAGGGACGACAGTGGGTCAAGTGGTCCAAATTCCCTGCTTAACCAGGGTTATCCCAGAGCACATGGCACAGGATTGCATCCAGACAGTTCCTGAATATGTCCAGTGAGGGAGACTCCACAACCCCTCTGGGCAATCTGTTCCAGTGCTTGGTCACCCACACAGAAGAAGTCCTCCCTCATGTTTAGGTGGAATTTCCTGTGGATCAGTTTCTGCCTCTTGCCTCTTGTCCTATTGCTTGGCACCACCAAGAAGAGCCTGGCTCCATCCTCTTGACACCCTTCCTTCACATACCTACATACATTTATGAGGTCCCCTCTCAGTTGTCTCTTCTCAAGGCTGAACAGGACTCAGCTCCCTCAGCATACCAAATGCTCCACACAAATTTCAAACAAGCAGCAGCCCTTTCCCACCTGCCTGTGTCCTCAGTTTTTGCCAAAATGAGAAGAAATGTGTATGCAATTAAAATTTAGCTTTCAAACAATTCCCATCTTTAAAACTGCCAGACTATGTAAACTGCTCAGTTGTGTATGAGATATTCAGGAACTGAAATTTATATTTGCATTGAATTTGTATTTCTCCAGGATTTCTTTGGCTCAGCTTTGCAGTAGCTTTCCCAGAAGTATTAACAGTAGCACCAACACCCCTTAAGAGTCATTCCCCTGAGAATTCTTGGAAATAAGTTGTTCTTCCTTGTTGGCCTCAATCAGTAAATGTTCACTTATAAGCTGTCAAAACATCTCAAGTATATTCTCCATATTTTAGATGAGCTTGTGAAAGGTCTTTTTATTTCAAAATGCACTGTCAGAAGTCTGACTCTGTCAAACATTGTGGCACAGATAAAAGAAGCTTTAACCAGGTTTGGTGATTAGGGGGATTTTTGAATGAAATATAAATGCTTTACAACACTTATCTCAAGTTCAGAGATGGTCATGACTTGTCCTTTGTAATTCTGTGCCTGTAGGAAGCACACAACCTAGAGCTCGTATCCATCCTGCAGAACTGTGAGCAGAATTTTGTCATTAAATATGTATGGACAACCAATAAGCTCAGGTTTTGTTGAATGTTTAAATATTTAAGGTCACCAGATAATCAAATAGTGGCATCTCTATTAAGATTGAGACATCCTTGGCAGGCATTTGATGTATTTTGTGTAAAAATACAAAGTAATTTAAAATATATGCTTCAAATAAGGTAAAATTTTCTGTTTGGAGGACACAGAGGCATCTTTTAAATGAAGATATGGGCATCAAGTTAATCTTCTTCTAGAGGCACACAATGCCAGAAAAAGAAAGATAGCAGACAGTGCAAGATGTCATTATTTTTAAATACAATTAAGAGAAACTTTCTAATCACTTCTCCAAATTTCTACGAGTATCTTTTTATTTTCTGCCAGACTATCTCCTTTCTTAATTGCACATGAAGCTTCAGGTCATGTTTTTGATACTTAAATCCCCACAATTAGAAGAAAGCATAAAAAATCAATGGCTTTGATTCTCTTTTAAACATTCCTCTGTTCAAACCAGAATTATTTTCTTATAGTCTAAAAGGCATATGGCTATAATCCGGACTCACTCTTTGAAATGCCATTTGTTTGCATTTCATTTCACTGATAACCAGTCAGGCAGTCTATGGAGTTACAGAATTTCCATTAGTGGGCACTAAAATTTGCCATACAGCTTCCAAAGCAGAGTAAAATTCAGTGACCAGGAAGCCAGATTGCATGTCTAGCTTCACTTCTGTGACAGATGTCTTGCATGATTTTAAGAAAGAGAATTCCAGCTTTCCCAATGAAGTCAAAAGGCTTTGCTCTAGGTCCTATGAAAATGCCATTTCTACCCCTAAGATACCATGGATAGGAAGGACCACCACCAGTCCACTCCTCCTTAGTTCTCAAGTAATTCTTCTGGCCTACTGTTGTTCTTTTCCAAGTTGTTCTTTTCACCCTCTCTAGGAAAATCTACATCACAGTAATGACTGTGATCAAGGTTGTGCCAATACAGACAAGATACTGTGCAGGGAGCAGCCAGAGAGAGCATAGATGATCCAAGCAGAACGGAGCTCAGCAAACACCAGAAACCCACTTCCTCAAGCAAGCTATTTGCTAATACTGGACTGCCACAACACTCACAGCACGTGAGGAATTAAAGGCTGTGTAGCTTTAGGTACTCTCTGCAGTTCAGGTAGTTCCTCAGGTGGAAAGTCTCTCTCTGCACCAGCCATTCATCAGAAATCCCCCAAAAGACAGCAACTGATGCTCAAAGTCTTATCTCATTTTCTCCACCAAATGCCTTGCAGACTGAATTTGATACAAGTCTTATTCATACCTCAGACATAGAAATCCCCTCCTGCTTTCATCCACCCACCTCTACACACCACAGTGCAAACACCTATTTTAAGACTATTTCCATTGCATGACTGAGTAAATAACACTAATAGAATACACACATATCAGTGCCACGCCTTTCAAAAAATGAATAGACACATAGATTTTCAGTAGTTTTATTGAAAAATGCCTCTTTCATTTCAGAAATAAATAATATAAGGCAGTGAAATTCACAATTTGCAGTTAAAATATCAAAGCAGCAATTCTATATCCATAGTCTTGCAAACAATTTCCAACTGCTTTTGATAACTAGGAAACATTGTACTCTGAAACAAAATCCATACTAAATATACAACATAAACATGCAATTCCATCTCTGCAGGATTGACTGCAATTTGGCATAAATGTAACTGTGTCTACAAACAAGGAGATTTCAGGCATTATTAAACTGCATCCAGCTGATACAATGATTTCAGCTACTTAATGTTTGTGGTGTTTAGAGGAGATGTGTAAGAGCAGTATATGCTCTGCGGATTGTAACTCTGAATAGAAGAAAATGACAATGATATTGGAAGGAGAGGGAAATTATTGTCTCTTTTTTAACTAGATAATGCAAACCTGTGATCTGACTGAACTGAAAATATGCTTTTGAAAAGGAAGAAAAATGTAGAGCTAAAGCAGACAGTCCTTAGAAAATTTGCAGCGGCTCTGTGGTTATTTTTGTTTTGGCTTTTTGGTTTTCATTTTTTTATTTATTTGTTTTTATATTATTTTCATGAAAAGGCAGCACTGGGATAACTGAATGCACACATTAACCTGTATGCAGCCACTACAAGCAAGAGTATTTTACAAGCATTTCCAGAGCAACATGAAATCTCTAGGTACACATATTGCAATCACCACATAAGCAAGATACAAAACAGGGGAGCATCTGATATGAAAAGACCAGAAAGCTATATTGCAAAAGAAATTATGCACTCCCCCTGTATGTATCTGCAAATGCAAGTACAGCAAAAAACCAAAAAACCACCAACCAAAAAAAACCAATACAAGACACAGATCTTTTACGGTTTTGTTTTTGCTTTTCTTGACAGTGATCTTTTCCAGCGCATGTGCTCAGGGTATTCTGGTGAATGCATTTCAACTCCATAGTCCTCATACTCGTCCTCTCTCCTTTCTGCCTCCATAGGTACTATAAAGGGTTCACCTTCAGGTTGATAGGGTCCACTTTCAGGCACGTATGATTCTGGTTGAAAATAGTTGTCCGATTGAACATAATAGTTATCACATGTCTTTGAATCCACATATGCAATGAAAGTTAGTTTGTATACATAATGTTAGTTTACTCTTATTCTCATATAATAAATATATAAATTAATAGTTCACTGGGGGTATTTTTGAGTTTTGGTGATTTTTGGCAGTAAAATAATTACGGGGTTAAAATGCATCTAGAAAGGCTTTGTATTTATAATGCACAAAACATTGCAGAAAGAGTCATAAATTATGCAAGGGAGAAATTATGGTATAATTATTTAAAAAAACAAAAACAAAAAAAACAACAAAACAAATCCAAAGCAAATCAAATAAAATTATTATTTTACAACTACTTCAGTAAACCCAAGCACTGGACTTTATTTTAAACTGCATAATTAGTAGAAGACATGGAGCAGGTAAAATGTAAAGATAGGTTTGGAATATAGTAATTTTCTCTGAGAATGGGAAAGTAAGTGTAGACATAACTATCACCAGCGGCAATATACAGTACATGTCATTTTCTTGTGCTGTTCCTCGTAACAAACCGAGTTACAGCTGGTGCTTCAGCAACACCAAAAACTACAGCAAAACAGAAGAAAAATAATTATAAACCTTTGGTATTTATAACTGCAGTTACAGATCCAACAAGATTACACATAAAAAAAGGCACATGCCCCGATTCAGACATATTGGTAACAAGCAACAGACAGGTAGGTTTCATAAGTTGTCAAAGATGTTATTCCGGCATATAGCAAGCAGCAGCAGGCTTTTATGCAAACGTATCACGTAGAGTTGTTAACAGATTTTAGTGGATACATCCCATACAAATCATTTACAAGCCACAATTAGTTTACTATTTACATAAGTTATTTCTCATATTCCAGGTTAAATCTGTCTCTCTTCTAATGGCATTACATTTGCTGGTTAGTAATTTTACAAGCTTCCTTTGCCACTGAGGCTTTTGATGGTCTAGGTCTCCTTTAAAAAAGAAAGACTGTCTATTTTATTATTGAAATGCAATAGGCTTAATGAATTGACATCACTGTCCTTTATCTCATTCACGAGTTGTGTTAGTAAAAGTATCTCCCCGTTCTGTGAGGTCAACATGGTTCAAAAACCATATCCGTGGTGAAATATCCATACGGACTCATTTTCTAATAAGCACGTGCGCAAACATCTCAGAAACAGGATTTTCATGTATTCAAACTGTAAGCAGCACTGGCGACTTAGAAAATGTGTTAGCCGAAACCTGAAACAGGTCAAAGATGATGTTAGTCTTTTAAAAAGTCCATCTGATGTGCAAAAACATACTTTCATCCAATTAAATACATAACAGTTAAGTCATAAGCATATATTTATATATGTATACATAGCTGCTTACTAGAAAGGAGAACACTGCTGAATTATAGATAGAATTTTCTTTATTTTTATTTAATAGGAATTTTGTGTGAGATCTGCAGAACCACTTGGCTCTTGAACCAGCATCACCGAGTCTGCAAGTGTGTACATATATATATATATCTTTTCTTTCTTTTTCTTTTCATGGGTACATGCACAATATACTAACAGCAAACCATATCCAATAGTAGTATCACATACACTAATTTTGAGATCTGGCAAGGCATACATATTAATTTGTTAACAATGCTGTGGTCCTGCAGGATCCCTATGTTAAAATACATTAGAATCTCTCTAGTCAGAAATTGGTGGCCACTGGGACCCTTTGTCTTTATTCCAGAAGCAACCAACTGTTTGGAGCTATATTACAGAGTATGACCCAGGGCTAATCAGAGACTTCATGGTGTTTAACTTGGTAGATATTGTAGGACAGTGGTGCTTTTCAATTGTCTGCATTGCTATCAGCAAATGGATTTCCTTTGTGAAAAATTTTTATTTCAGGAATCAATTTTGTATAAATAATCCTGACATTGCTCAAAAAGAGACACATGGAAATTGCCAACCACAGCACTCCTTTTATTTTTCAAGAGAAACATGGAGAATTCAACCTTGTTCTGAAGACGTTTGGAAGGGATGGTGATAGAGGGGGGAAAAAGAAAAGAAGAAAATGGTCACTTAAGTCCTATAAGCAAGATTATCAACTAGTAACCATCTATGTTTAAAAAAATAAAACAAACCAAAACTAAAATATTTGCTCACTACTTCCTATTTAAAGCAAACCATACATAACATTAAGTAAACCTCAAAGTCTAAATGGCTGCTCATATATCTGACAGTACAATGAGGCAGGCCTGCTCACTGCAACCATCTCCTCCTGATTCAGTATGTCCAGGCTAGCAGGACTGTCTCATGTAAAGCAGCTCAATATGAACAGCCACGTCTGTAAAGGCTGTTGAAGGTAAGGTTAAGGGTAAGTTGTTCATAGCCTACCTGGGAATCCTTGGCCATTGTAAGGGATGCTAGCACACTGGGATGAATCACAATATCCTGGTGGCCCTGGGGGACCTCGAATACCCGCATTTCCAGGACGACCTGGTGGCCCTGGTGGTCCTCGTGATCCTGTGGACCCTGGTGGACCAGTTCTAGATTCTCCTTGTGGACCTATTTTTAGAATGGAGAGGTTGGGAAGTTGTTTTCTCTAAGAGCCATTTTAATAAAATAGCTAAAATTACTGCCGTCTAGACTACACAGTCTAGGCTATGTCTTTGGTGAGAAAGCACTTGCATGTTGTTGCTGTATGAGGGTCAACAGAAAGAAGAACAAAAGAAAACTAGAGATCTGACTCATCATTAGTTGCTTCCTTGTGTGTGGCTTATTTAAGGATTTATTCATAGAATCTGATTTAGTAAGGTTTGAGCCAAGTAAGAAACATCAATGAATTCTCTGGTTTATTTCCTCTTTGTGTAAGATCCAGTGATCTCAAGGGAAACTACTAGATTAGACAAGCACATTGGATTTCAATTAAAATACAGGAGTACATTAATTCTGCTACCCCATACTCCCAGGACAGATGAGGTAATGTTTTATTTGGAACCAGTCTTACTATGGTTAGCAGAAAAGTAAAGCTTCAAGTAACTGAAGCTACAATTTGCTGCAAGAATCTTATGGGTGCTGTAATGAAAAGTCATTGTAGCCTAGTAAATTACAAGCAGAAAGACATTATGCAGCTGATTTAGGACAAGGCCTCAATGAACAAAATTTCATGATAAAAAGACCAAAAAGTTGTCAAATCAAATCAACTGTCTCTATCACCTGGTAATTCTGCATGTGGGAGTATTTTGTAGTCCAGTAACCAACAGGTACAAAAAATGGAACTAAACACTGCAAAAGTATCATTTGGTAACACGAAAAATATCTGTCAAACATCTGGACAAGGTATTTCCATGAAATACATTTTCGCTCAAGCAAGCATGAGTAAATTACAAGATAAATATTAATATCTATTAGCCACATCCAAAAATCTTTCTAAATTGCCATTTTTTGGTAGGGGTTTCCAGTAAATTCTAATCCATATCAAAAACATGAAATGGACAGAGTAAAGCACATTCATTCACTGTGTATAGTCTGGTTCCCTATGAATAAATGGTGTCTTTTTCTCCTACTTTTCTGTAATCTGATAAAACGAAAAATATTTACCAGGTGGTCCTGGCAAACCTCGTGGTCCTTGAGATCCAGTCCCTCTTTCACCCTTCTCTCCAGGCATTCCTACAGAATAATAAAAAGGCAATAAAAACCAAAGAAAGGAAACCACATTAACAAATATTTCTTCATGCTCTCTTGTTTACAATAATATTTAGTTCCCTTTATTTAATGTAACAAGACTGGTCAAACCTATGTTCCACAGATGTTCAAATGTGTATTTGCAGAAAAAAAATTGAATATAAATACACTAACCTAAAATTAAAGTAGGCTGTTGAGGTAATTTAGTATGAAGAAACTTTCAAACATAGAAAAATATTTGAGATACTACAACCACCACAGAACCTTATTCTTTTAAACTACAAATGGGAGGGTATTTTCAAGCTTGCATACTTCTGCTATAAAAGATGCTTTGCACTTTCTCAGTTATAATGATAAAAGTTTTAGAAATTCAGAAATTCATTCTTCCTTGATTTATTCCTACTCTTTATTTTCAAGCATGTACTAAAATATATGCTAGAAAACACAACCCTGAGTCTATGCTACAGTAGAGTAGTGGAATAAGCAAAGGCCACAACATGGTACAGTACAGCTACTCCATGTGTTTGCAGTGATCCAAGATAGTCATAAATTAGGTTTATCCACATGCTCAAACTCCGTTCAGAGTCGCTTCCCTCCTTCAGAGTATTCCAAAGCGCCAAGGATATAGATCTAATTCTTTCAACTCCTACATTTTATTCTTGTTAATGACTCATTTTCTCTCTTAATCAGTATTATATTTTGCAGAGTTGTGTTACTTCAAACAGCCTTTCAAGACACAGCTGTTTAGTGCCAGAAGAGTTCTGAGAACTTTCATTTTCCTGTGGAAGCATCAGACAGCAGCCAAAATGCTAGACCAATTTGTGTTTCATGAAACCTAAGCGAAGGAGAGACAGAGGAAAGCACTGATGTAATTAACCTTGTCCTCTAGAACATCAGTGTCCCTCAGGCAATCCAACCAGCCTAACAGGCTGCTGCTAGGTACGGGCTTCCTACTCTGTCAGCCTCTGCACTACGTCTGATGTACAGTTGACTTGTAGTTTATTTACCTCTTTCACCAGGTGGTCCTTGGACCCCAGGAGGTCCTGGAAATCCTGGTCTTCCTCCAGGTCCAGGCTCTCCTCTTGTCCCAGCAGCTCCTGGGGGACCAGGTGGACCTGGTGGCCCTGGCTGGTTACGGTTTGAGTAATAATCATTCGGGATTTGATTCAGCATTTGATTGAACCGGCTCATTTGACCTTCAAAAGAAAAGAAAAATGTGAAATGAGTGAAAATCTTTTATTGGAGTGGAAGTGATAAAAAATCATTTCTCTTTATTGAATGCTATTCTTTCTCCCATTCAATAAATTAGTGATGAGTTCGTACAGATGAATTAGAAAGACTTAAAATGAATGTCTGATAAGAAGGCTGAACATAAATGGAGGAGGGACTGAGGGTGGAAAGGTAAGGGGGATTTTGCAAGCCAATGACATTAATAAAAATTTATCACAAAACTATTAAAATCACAAAATAAGCATTTTTTAACAATTGTCTTGCTCTTAGAGCTCTCTTTAAAGTTGGTTTTACTCTGAAGAACAGAAAGGACTTGTTCTACTTCTAAAGCCAGAGTATCACGTTTCTACATACTTTCAGAGCTCTGAAGCTAAGACAAACAGTATAAATTATTCATGTCTAAAGCTAGTGGCACACAGTCTACAAAGTCACTTTCTTAAGCCTGCAGGATGCAAAGGCTTGTACCTACATAAGTCAGCACTTACACTTGTAATAGATACAATACTAAGAAAAATTTCCAGGCACATTTGCCTCTGTCCTCCTTGGCAGGTCTACTGACAGCAAAAGCACTGCTTCAGAGACAGAGAGAAGCCTCTGTAGGCAACAATTTCATGGTCTGCAGAGCTGCACTGTGTGGCAGTAGAGAACTAAAATTCAATTTGAAGTCCTTCTCCAAATAAATATTACTTTTACTTGCACAGCACCATTGATTCTGTTCACAGTAGTTACCCAATACTCATCTGTCTTTCCGTGCTGCAAAGTACCCACAGTGAGCATTGCTTTTCTCACTGATTCCCTCCTCTTGAAGATGACAGGTTTAAAGAGAAAATGTACACTGATTTTACTGCAAAGATGAAGTAATTTTGAACCAGAATGACAAAAGGAACATCACTCTCCTTATACAGAGTGTTAGACGTGCATATGTATTTCCAAAGGTCACAGATTAGTTCAGGATCAAGCTAACCTCTGGATTTGGCAAATATTTGCTACTATGGGGTTTTTTCACCAAATAATTGGCATTGGAGGGCTACAAGATCAGTCAAGCTCTTGCTGTGCTCTCTGGCTAGTTATCTGCCATTTCAAATTTAAACTATTGTTTTCTCTTTTTAAAAATCAAAGTGCTAAATTGCTAGTATGAGAAACAAAGCAAGCAACACAGTTTACCATTTATCAGTTGTTCACAAACTTGTCTTGCAACTGCTCGCATCATGTTCTGGGAAGCAATGTCACCCTAAGTAATCAAATGCAAAGCAAGTGTTTTATTAGCAAATGCCTGTATTTTTAAAGCCATACTGCTTAATTTAAAAATTATGATAAAACTAACTTTTAAGCAGACTTACTCTGTCACCTTTTTCTCCCTTCATTCCAGGTGCACCCTAAAATAAATAAGTAAAAATAAAGCAACTGAAGGATTATGTTATTTCACCCCAACTATAGGTTTGAGACATGCAGTTCTAGAAAAAAATTTGACTGCTTTAAGAAGACAGATCTAGTCTTCATTGAACTTTACATTTCAGCACTGCCAAAACAGGTACCAGAAAAGACCGGAGAAACAATTATCTCTTGTCTGTGATCAAACATACTGATAGATGCACAATAAAAATATCAGAGGGAAAAATTAAAACTAGGGCCAAAAAGCAGATGTATTCTGACATTGGGACCACACTGTTGATTTGAAAGTTGAATTCCTAATATCACATTTCTGTAAATGGCCAATGGTCTTGTGTGCATTATATATGATTGTTTCATTTTAAGTCTTAGGACAACCCATCATTAAAGAAGGTAAACTAGGAAGAGTAACACAAGTCTAGGAAGGGTAGCTGTCTCCTTGAACAGATATGAAAAGAATTCTGTGTTAACAGAAAAAGAGTTATGCAGAGATGGAAAGAGATGTCATTAAGTGCCTATTCTATTTATAAGGACAGCTCTTGTCTTAACTCTCAATCATTTCTAGTCTTATAAAAGTCTCACAGAAGCCTTAGCTTGAGCTGCTTTATAATTATTCACATTTGCCAACTTTTTCCTAACTGCATTTCCCATGAGCCTTTGAATATTTTAGTGTTTGTGAGGTTTTTGGTTTTCAAAAATACTATGTAAAAAGGAAATCAGAAGGACTGATTCTAATTTTTATATATGTATGTGCATATGAAAAACATCAGGAATAATGATGGGTCTCAGCATGAGTTCACAAAGATTTTCAATTGTAGCCTAAATTACTATTTGAACCTAAGGCATAGTTCAAAGGTGAAAAATCAGTTTGGTCATCTGCTGCTCTACATGACTCTCAACATATTTACACATCCTAAGTATTACTGCTTTGTACGTTGTAGGATTTCTTTAAGGAGCCTGTTTATCACCATTAACAAAGCAAAGGCTAAGTGTGGGCTGCAGCTGTTTCTCATAACATTCCTACAGTACCCGCAATTAATTTCAACAACACAAGACACCAAATCATTCCACTGAGGTCACAGTAGACACCATTCAAATGAAGTGGTACTGTTTCACAGACTTCTGTCAAGGTTTTGGGCAAACAAATGCCCATGGAGTATGTTGGAGTGTGAACTTAACATGTTCTGTGAGCTTCTCTGCAGCAGAGTTGTATACACACCTACCCCATGACACGCCACAGAAAATACAAGCCCGTTCATCCATCACTGAGTTAAGTAGTTGTCATACGCTACATTTGCATTATGAAAAACAGCTCGTTCATGCAATATTAATGTACAGACTCAAATGAATGATTTAAAATGGTGACACCATAAATGTGCCACTGGAATAAATTATGCCACCAGTGAGGCAGTTACTAATAAGTACAAAACACACTCATCAAGCTGATGAATATTCTTTCCCTTCTGGCCTTTACTCTTTCATCTATATCTTTCTTAACTCTGTGAAATCCACAAGGAAACAGTTTTAGCTTATTACAGCCACATGCTGAAACTGCCTATGGACTCGTCAATGCCATAACAACATAAATAGAAGGTAACAACTAAAATCATCAGGAAAATATGACATTTCTGTCTTCATTCTCTAATAATTAACATTGTGGTAAATGAAACTCTAAAAGAGATGTGTTATGACTCCCACATCAACAGACATTAACATCTCATTCATAAACTATTACATGTAGCTGAAACATCCATTGAACAGAATTTAAGATTTTTTTTACTTGGACTAGTCTATAACATGAAAATCTGGGGGGGAGAATACTGTATCATACTTCTCTTTCTATTTGAAACTTGTCAATTTTTTCAATTTTCTGAAAGCATATCCCTTTGTAATTATATGCTGCGTACATATTTATAATACCTGTTCATTGTATTCTCAATCTTTCTAAGACTTTTGCAGTAAAACCTTGTGTTGTTTTGACCAGAAGTAAATAATTCAGTACATTGGGTTTTTTATTCACTAAGTGCGTGCAAGCATTAGAAATCAGATTTCTGGCCTATTATCCTGACAATTCTCTAATAATTACCTAAAATTCCATGCTTCAATTAATTAATTTCCTAGAATATTCACACACAAAAACTATAAAAACAGAAAAAAATTACACAAACTTAGAATGTTCAAATCCTATACACTGTTTCAGGAAATATATTTGCTGACTGGTCAAGAAAAGTTCTTCAAGCTGTCTTAAACCACAAGCCATTTGGTAAGACAGGAAGGTGCTCTGTTAAGAAGAGCACAAATTGCTCCAAAGCACTGGTAACAAAGGTCCCCCAACTAGGAAAACGCTAATGACATTTCTTAACTGTAAGTGATAGACACTCAATTTTACAATTCATTGAAAAAAATTGAGCCTCATTCTTCAATTTCTGACCTTGCACACACACACAAATTCAACCTTATGACTGAAAGTCTACAGGCTATTTAGAACTAATTTTAAAATTTGAAGATTAGAGGCTGACTGGCTATGTTAACAATAAAGTGCATTTTCCACCTGGATATTTTAGAAACATGCTTTCCAAAAGTAATTAGCACTGTAATTACCAAGTCGCTATTTGCGTCTTTCTCCCACTTGGTTATATGCCTCTTAAATTTCAGTTTATTTTCTTTTAATAGACAAAAAAGTGTAGTTTAGCCAACTACTTGACAGCATTTTGAGAAGCAGCAGCTGCTGCTGGCTTTCTGTTTTGTTGATATCCTGCAATGAGGGAGTCACTTGAGGTCAGTGCAAGGAAAAGCTGGTTTATGCTGCATGTGGGATTTTTTCTGAACTGTGGGATGAAGGCTGGGCCTGCAGCATAGTTCTATAGCTGAAGGAGGACAAAACAAAGTTCTGCTATTTTCACTTTAAAAGATAATGAGCTCAATTGTTTTCCCCAAAAGAATGTTTGCTCCCCTCAAGAACCACCAGTTTGCTCTTAGTAGTGTCTTGAGACTTCATCGAGGATGTCTGCATAGATGGATGTAAGATCAGTGAACACATGGCAGCAGAGAATACAAAATTCTCAAAGTGTGCATATAACTCACAACAAAATTTGGACTGGACTACCCTCAAAAGGTTTTCACAGTTTATTTGGTCCTGGAGGCATCAATTTAATAGCACTTTATATATGAAACATAAAAGCCTTACACCAATTCCTGGGGACCTTCCAGATCAACAGTTAGACCTTGTTGTCACAGGGTCTGTTTTATAAATTCAAGCAAGACAGCTCTACCTTAATACAACTCAGTCTGCCTACCTGTCCATTACTGGTTTTATTCATGCACCTGTTAAACAAGTACTAGAACTTTTCCTGTCTTATAGTCCCAGGTCTTCTATTTCCCCTTACATTTATTCACAGAAAACATAACCATTTCTTCTTGAACCAATATCCTCTTCCAGTTTAATGAGACTTTCTTACCTTTGATGGTTGTTACCTTATGACATGTATGAACTGTTACCAAATTCTCACTCACTGACTCTCTCCTTTATAATAGCCTGTGCTCAATTCTCAATAGATTACCAGCTCTTTTGTGTTCTTACTGTTCCTGTTTTAGTCAATTTGTTACTACCCTGGAAAAAAACACCTACATTTCTCTTAGAAGTACTTACAAGCAGATTAAAAAGTCAAAATTTCTATTTCCATGAAAATTCAGTTAACACTTCCAGAATCAACTTGTTCTAGTGTAAGTACACAATGAGGTAGTAAAATGTTTACAGTGTGGTGTCTCTCAGCTTAGCATGTTATTAGCATTGAATACACCAGGAAGGAGCTCCAGTTGACTTAATTCACTGGGAATATCTTCCTAACACCAAGGTTGCTCATAATTTGCAGGTAACTGTGTATCTTTTACCTGGAATGTAATGTTCCTTGATTTTTAGGGGTCTTTTTCCTGACTTACATTGCATAGTAACAACAATACAGATAGTTCAGGGAGAAGAAAAAATGAGAGGATCTGGTAAAAAAATTATTACTCCTTGTATTTACCAGAGGCAATGTGAAGCCTCATTATCTTTCTCTTCAGGCAGAACTATGATTCATGACACTGCAAGTTGCATTTGGCTGTCAGGCTGCACCTTTGGCAATTGTAATACTGCACACAAAGGAAGGTCTTGAAATTCTGTCCACCAGGAATCTGATAAAACATCTGTGCAAAGTGAAAGCCAGAATTCCTGCTGGGATCTGTTCTAGAAACATTAGAAATGGCAAATGTGATGCACAGTGTCCCACTACAAGAAAGTGCAATAACTGGGGACAAAAAATTATGTCTAACTGAAAGGAGCTCGTAAGATTAGAGTGTAGGAGAACTTAGACACAGTGCTTGGACAGGAGCTGACTGCTTTACTTTGCAAAATCCCTGAAACTGGGCTAGTAGTCAAAGTTCCTTCTAAGCACATTATATACCTGCAGAAGAATTTTGCTGCTGAACTGGATCAGCTAACCAGTGTCCCAAGAGAAGAAGGAGAAATCAGATACACCTGGCAATTTGAAGCTCCCTTGTGAACAAAGCACAGCACTTTGTGCTCTGGCTATGTCTATCAAGCATGACCTAGGGGGAATATGAAATTAGTAATGTATATCTAAAGGCAGGAAAGCTTCAGTACTTTCCCAAGACACTCAGTGTTCTCTACTACAAAGAGAAATGGAATTTATAGTCTGGCAAACATAGACTAAAGTCAATGTGTATATGAAAAAAATGACCCAGCTTCCAGGTGCTCCTGGGAGCTTCCACTTCATGACCATCAAACTTCCCAATCTAATATATATTCTTACAAATTATCCAGCTTTCATATACACAATTACACTGAAGCAGGATGACTGCCATACATTGACACAGGTAATGAATGACTTCCCCTTTCATTTGCTGTATCCACTCTCTCTCAGAGATCCTATAAATGAATCAAATTAAATTTCTCCTGAAACTGTTGGTGGGAGCAAGTACCTCCTGCTCCCTCTCCCAGTTCGGGGAAACACTTTAAAAGTCAGAGTAGAAGTCACAGAAACCACCCCCAAGTACTTTTGAAATAACATTGTAAAAAGCACAAAACATTTGCAAAACATAAGTGATTATGTAAAAATATCAAAGATTGTCCACCTTCAGCAGTTTATCACATTTTTGCTACACACAAACATATACACAAATGTAAAGACTTTCCAGTCATTTTGCTGACCTATTTCTTCATGCTTATGCAGTGTAGGATTATATGCCTTGGCATATAATATCTTACAATTTTTTAGTGGAAACAAGAGACCACAATTTCCAGCCCCAACTATTAAACTCAGCAAAACGGCATACTATAAAAATAAAATTATTTTTCAAAAAAGACTTGTGGTTTTAGGTCAGCCTCACTGTACTAACCACCATCATAAGTGCAAGACAACTATTTAAAGCAAGCAGAAGTCTCATATTAATCAACAGACTGTAATTTTAAATTTGATACTTTAAGTGTATCATTATCTTACTGGTGTCCCACGATCTCCTGGTTTCCCTGGTTTTCCACTTGGGCCAGCAACTCCTGGAACTCCTGGGGCTCCCTACAGCAGAAGACATGAAAAGTGATTGTGGAAATCCACAACAACCTAAGTGCTAAGAAATGTGTTATTGTATTGAGTCCAAAGCAATACTGAAAATGGTTCTCATCCAGGGTTTTTCTGTTAGGTATATATTAGGCTTGAAAACTTTCTTGTGGAACAAAGAGTTTGTTTCTTCATGGAAATGTGTCCTTTTACCTAACACCACAGTTTAACAGGCATTTCTGAACCTAAAGATACAGAGAGTGTCTATATGTTTTTATTACTCTAAATGACAGACTCCTAAAGAAGTACAAAACAGTTTGGCCTTCTAATTTCATGTAGCAGGTCTGTGATCCCTGTAAAAGTCCCTATCAAGAAGACCATAAAAAGTAATTCTAGTGATTCTAGATAAATATGAGCAAATAAAGACCAGTATTAGGTCATGTGATAAAAGCCCATCTGAATACTCACACAGGGGCACAAGAAAGACAATTGTGGGGGTAGGGTAGGGGGCTGCCCAAATGGAACCCTATATGTGATGTAAATGTGTGCTCTGTGTGCTTATGCCTACTGGAAATACATCTTCCAACTTTCTTGTGGTTGAACATGGTGACATTGAGCTGCAGCAACTTGCCTATCTCAGGCTGTCTGATCCAGCCTACATTTTCTCTAACAGACAGCCTCTTCTCTAGCATGGTCCCACAAAACACAATGAAGCAGCTTTTTAAGAAAAAAATAATCCTTGAATACTCTTGCCAACCCCCTCCCCCCCACCCCCCCATATTAACAGCTTTTGTTTCAACCAGTCTACAAGTAATAAGCTGATTGCTTTCAGAAGACCTAGTGATGCTTGTAGAGGTCATGGCTAAAAAATCAGGTAAACAGGCTCTTCCCTTACTTACACTGGCAGAAATCAGTTTCCAAACCACTGTTATGAAAGTTTGTGGATATGTGCTTTACACAGCTGTCTGCTCACCTTTCACCGAGAGTTTCCCAGACCCATTTAGGATATTAAACAAAAGATCCATTTCATACTTGACAGAAATTGAAAATGTCAATGTGGGTCTCCATTGGCCCATGTCTCTTAATTCAGATTATATCAAAGACAAAATTATATTTACCGCTGGTCCTGGTGGGCCTCTGGGACCTGTGGAACCATCTTTTCCTGTGAAACCCTATTGGAAAACAAAAGTATGATTAGAGATGAATCTAAGATGGCAGCCTGATGAAAATAGCCTTTAAGACTATGTAATTGCAATACTACCGATTACTATTCACATGTGTTTTAAAACCAATCCGCAACGTAATTTATAAAATAGTTATCACAACAAATGCTGGACAAGGCTATGGAACAATGAGCTACAGTCAATTTATGAAGATATTCAGCTGCTGTTGATTAACTGAAAATTAAATCAATCTTTCTCAACATTTTTAAGAAAAGGAATCAACATTCTATTCCAGAGGAGCAAGATCTTCCTTTTTGCTATTCTCTCACTCATGGATTAGTTGAAAAATCAAGAGGTTTCTGCTTAAATGAAGAGCTACCTCCCACTCAGATATCTCCCCTGCCAAAGAGATGCTGAGAAATTCCATTTCAGTAATCTAATATAGAATTCATAAATTAACATTGATGGTCCATGACCCACCAATCCGACATAATTCTCTTTGAAAACTGGCTATGATATAGCCATTTATTTTTACTTCCAGCTCTCAACTCCCACTAAAGCATAATTATAAATGCATATGTCAGCTATTACTTTTGACTGTAAAGGCTTGTAAGAGCCTTTGGCTACCTGTGAGCTGTAAATTGCTTCAGTCATCTCAAAGGTGATATTCCACTGTTACGACAGATTTGCTTAGTTGACTCCAATTAGAAGAAAGGAATTGAAACAACTCCACAACAAAATATCTGTGCACATGCCTCTCATTATGAAGACATTTCAGAATTCTCCATCCAAAGAAAAGTTCTTAGCTCCACATAGGCAAAGGTTTAGGAGCAAATCTGACCTTCACAGTAAGATCGGCACAGACAGATTCTTTACTGATATGACATCTCTCAGATATTGAGATAAGCAGAGTTTCAATGCAATCTCCTGCAGCAGCAACAGTGTGGGGAAGATAGCAGAGCTGAGTTCCTCAGCTCTATGGGTGCAGGCATCTGAGAACCCAGTCAGAACAAGGAACAGTGCAATTTTTACAGAACCTATTGGCTATCTTATGCCTATCTCAGAAGGTTTTACCCCCTGAGGTATTTCCAACCCTTCTACTTTTGCCTCTCCAGATGGGATACTGATTAAAGGACTCCTTTTGAAAAAGCGTTTGAAAATAAAAAGATACATAAAGAAGTGTGGGCATGGGAGAACACATTACTTGGTCTTTTCAGAACACAAACTGAGGAAACCTTACCCTTTCTCCTGGAGGTCCCACTGGGCCAGGTGGACCAGGCAAACCTGGGGTTCCCTGAAGGGCAAAGGAATAAGAAACTGTATCCATTACAGAACAAACATCACTGTTATGCTAACCATCCCATAAAGCCCCAGTATTTACACGTCCTTCCTCCTTTTTTGTCAATCTCATTGTTCACTAACATGTAGCATTGCTTTCTACAGGGCATTACTACTCCCTAAAAGTATACTACTCAGGATTATAAGGACTAATAAAACAAGGAATACAAAGCCTTTGGCCTGTGACTGACCTTATCCGATATATGAAACTAAATTCTCAACAACATTTGAGCATCCCCCACCTCGTGTTTATATCCCTAGTAAAATTAAGGACAAAACAGTACCCAAGGAATATTCATTATGTCACTACATGTGCAGATCAATGACCTTAGACTACCTAAATTTGGCTCATTATCTAAAAATACACTAATTTTTATCCTCACAACCTAATCCTAGTTTACAATATAGAAACCTGCAAATAACTGAAATTTAATATTGTTTTCTTCTTTCAGAGCACATGCAATTAATGTCCAGAGACCACCTGAATTCCAAAAGTAGACAGTAATTAGGCAATGTCGCTGAACAGGCGTTCTGCAAAGGTTCTGCAACCTTTATTTTAGGAAGATATTTGACTGCAAGTGGTCAGAATTTGAGAGACCTTCCTGGAGAGTTATCAGTGTACTCTTCCTGATCAAAGGGTCTATCATTGTGCATTCATACCTGTCCAGATGGACATTTGGCTTCACTCAATACAGCTGCTCTTTCACTCTTGCTGTTTTGAGAGGCTTACTATTCCCTACATTTCAAATTCCCAAGTGCAAGATAATTATGTTTCCAAAACTGCTTCTAAGGAAGGTACAAGGAGAGCCCATGATTCCCAGTGATGTCAAAGACAGCTGTCAGGCAGCCAGCCTGCACCAGGAACAGTGTAAAATGGCATTATCTTGTCTAAGCATCAACTTACCGAACGCCCTGGTAGTCCAGGCTGGCCAGCATCACCTTTCATTCCTTGACGCCCCTATAATTTGCATAAATGATTGCAACATATTCTGAATTACAGAATACATGAGCAAAATCATTAATTTGTGTAAATGGACAGAAAAAAATTCCCACAACATACCTAAATTAAGGAATCCATAATCCAACTACATATTATGGAATAAAGATACGTATACTTCTTAAGCAATACTGACCATCTCACAAACATTTGCAAATGCTGGTTGACATATAAAAACAAGGCAAGCAGACATTTGAAGGGGGCACATATATTGATAAGAAAGTGACATGGACTTTTGAGCAAGACAGACTGATACCAATGTCTTCACAAGCAGGAAAGCTATGAGGGGTTATATAGTTTCTTCCAACCTCCCTTATATTTCTCAACTAGTGAATGGAACTGTCTAAATTCATGAAAGGTGAAAGCTCAGCCTTTTAAAAGTATCAGTATTCTTCTCTAACCCATGGTCTAAAAAGCATTACACACTTCCAGGACACAAGGTGTAGGAGCGTATAGAGAAGCAATGTATTGCCTTTCACAATTAACTTGCATTCCATATACACTGTTAATAACCAAGCAATCTGTTAACATGGTCTGCCAATGTGAATCACAATTGGTATGAAAAACAGGACTCAAAAGTAGTGCTCTAGCTTCTTGTTAGCTAATGAGAAGTTCCATGAATGTTCTTTTCCTTCTTCAGACTTTTTCAACTGAATGTGACAAATGCATTATTTGTATTCCAGGGGTAAAAAGAATTTGCTTGCCCTTTCTTGCCCTTTGGGACCTCTAGATCATCTTGATGAAGTTTTTCCTCCTGGTATACAACAAAAAAACTGAAAAGTATCTACACAGGTTAAAAAACTCTTTTTACTTTGTCCTCACAAAGCAGAAGGTGTCCCTAATGTCTGTCTTAAAACATATTTTAATTTCCATTTCCCAAATCACATTACAGACAGAGTAGGTAACCTATTTTCAAATGTAAAATTAGGTAGGATGCAATCAGACTCCAATTCTGCTTTGTTTTCCATGAACTTTATATTCTGATCAAAGACTTCATAAAAAAACCTCCAGGATATATTAAAATTCAAGCTAATCCTAAATAGGAAACATCAGAAATACATTCCTGCTTTTGGGATGACTACTTATTCAAATATGTCAAAAACAGTCTTAATACATTAACAATCTCTGAACTTTCAGCTACTGATTTAGGCCAGAAAATAGAAGTTGGACACAAGTCTGTGAGAAAGTCTTCAAATTAATATTGCATGCTTAATTCTCCTGCACCACAGTTTGATAGTCTTGAGTTCTAAACTGGAATGCTTAGCAAAAAAAGACATTAAGACTGAAAACATAGTAGCGCAACATACATTACAGCACTTGGACTCTCCCCCTTCGTTGGCATCCCATAAGCACATTCAGGACAGACAATGCTATTGTATTAAAGAGACTTATTTCAGAAATAGGCTTGTTTCATAATATTGCTGCATTGCAGGGACAAATGAATGTTCAGACAAAGACCACCATCCACATAGACAACTCTGGCTCCAACACACATTCCCAGCTGCATTCGAAATGGCCACTCACCGGTTCACCTGGGATTGACAGCCCGTTGGGACCCTGTGGACCTGGGGGACCTTGGGGGCCAGGAGGACCTGTCTCGCCACGAGGACCAGGAGGCCCCTTAACACAGAAAATGAAAACAAAATTGTAGATGTCAATCCCTTCTGAGATCTGTAACTGCAAAATCCTTTGGGTTAGACACTTAAGGTAAGTCAGAAGCCTGGAGTCACCTTTAATACTTCAGAACAACTTTAGAAATAGTTATTCAACTGGCATACCCTTTCATAAGCTATTCTCTGATTCATGTTGGCAGTCTCAGGCCAATGCATGCCCTCTGGCAGTGTGAATTAGAAGTATAGCCACATCCTCTGTACAGAGGAGAGAACAATAATGCTGCAGTGTGTGTTAATACTCTGATGCATGTAATCTCAGTATCCTGATGTGCAGTCAACGCCTTTGAGGCTACATAGACTGTGTTATATAGTCTAAAATACATAGGCATAAATAGATGTACGTAAATAACATAAAGGCACATTTTCAAGTAAATTTTCAGTTACCATTTTTAGCTCAGCATAAAACTAAACACATAAATTTTTATGCAGGTAAGCATGCAGTAATATTATGGGTTTCAGGAAATATACTTACAGATGATCCAGTCAAACCCCTTTCACCTCTGGGACCTTTAGCACCTGGACCACCCTAAATTGAGTATTTGGAAAGAAAATGTATTTCATACACAGAAAGCAAAGGTACATAAAACTGGTGTGCATTATGCATCCTCTTCAACAAATTCTTATGTGAAACCCCAAATTTTTGAAGTGTACAGATCACACTGCTAAAAAGATTACTAGAATAAAAGATGCATGAGGAACTCGGGTAAACCACGTTAGCTTCACCTCTCCCAATTCAGCTCACAAAAAATTATTCTGATTTTTGCCTCTGCAGACATAAACTTACTCAATTTGTATTCATTGGAATCTCTGGATACCTCTCTAGCAGACCACAGACAACTTAACTGGGCTTCAGATTCCTCATGCAGCAGTTTGATAGGGACTACTGAGTGGAGTATAACTCCCTTATATTCAAAGCAATTGATAGAAGAACATCCATTCCATAGATTTCTATCTCTCCACACAAAAAATAAAGAAAGTAACTAATTTATTTCCCTGGCAAAGTAAAGAATCTTTCCTTGGAGTGATATCTTGATTCTTTATTTCGGAAAAATATTTGCACAGTCCATTAAAAATATCTTGTACATAATGTGCAAGACAGCTGAGACTGGGCTAGAGCCTTTCATCCTATCAAACAATGAGGAGCTATTTGCAGTGATCACACTGGAAATACAGGAAAATATTATACAAACAAGTAGAGGTGGCAGGACCTGCCTAACTGTGTTCCAAATTAAGATGAAAAGGGGACAGATTACCATGATGTTATGGACATGTTAACAAAAACTATGTCTCTGCCTGACCTTTTCTTCACAAAACCATGGATCAACACAAAATTTTTCCATAAATTTAAAAATTAGAAACCTGTCTACTGCAAATGATTACAGCTGGTAACTTACAGCTGGTCCAGGAGGTCCTGGAGGTCCCACACTGTCCTGAGTACAGGTACAAGCATTTGGAAGAGCTGGGCACTTTGCTTCATCTCTCTGAAAATTCAATCACAAAAGTTACTGCTATTTTAAAGAAAAGTACTCAGTGGCATCATGCTTTTCTGAAACAATAGCAGAAAGATTCTCTATTATCCTGTTTTCAAGGAAAAATAAAACTCACATCTCAACAGTGGTTTCCAAAGGTTTCTACAGGACCTTTTATAATTTTAGCTAGTTTTCTCTGTGAGCTATACAAGGCATTAACAACAGAGGCATAGGCAAAACCAAATTCATATGCAATTTCTGTTGTTCTAATGTTTATATGCACTAGACAATCAACTTTAACTAACAAAGAACATTTAGTTATTTTTTGGTTTTTTGAATGCCAACCCAAGCAGATATTAAAAAACTAACTAACTAAAACAATCAATAAATAAATAGCTATTCCATTCATAATACCTAGAATCTGCAATATCACAGAAATACAAAATATAAGTGAATTTTTTTGCATCATTCCTAAGGGGCTCAGATCTTGCACTACAACCTTTCTCCCTCAAACACAAAACCTCGAAATGCAGCTGTTGTTCACTGGCTGCTCTGACAACTGTGATTTAGAGGTGTTGTCAGTACAAGGTATAACACCAAGTTAATATTGATATTGCTACATTTCCTATTAACAACTTTTTTCTGAATAGCCTCTAGTTTATTTTTACTTACCATAGAAGGAAGATCACAGCATCTGTCTCTGCTAGTCCAAACTGGACTGCATACAATGTCAAAATTCTGGATTTCTAACTGTAAAAGAATGGAATACTCTTGAAAGATCCTAGACATGTTAATTACGAAATCTAGTGACATTAGCATTAAAAATTACTCCTCAATTTATTTCTAATGAGGTCAACATTATTCGAATTTTTACTTCTTTTGACACTGACAGAAAAAATAATTTTAAATAATAAAAAATTTAAAACCAAGCCTATATAAGCCTACAAGAACTTCAAATACTGATGTTTGCTCTTGTTCTGGGGCAAAAGATAACCAAATAATGTGACTCAAGAAATATTTTGTAATACTTAATGACTAATACCAATGAATTTCTACACTGGCTGAGTGCCTGTAGTGTTCAACATTAAATCTGCCTGAAAAACTTCCGGACTAGCTCTGAAGACTGCAGTCCTTGGGTCATATATTAATTCAGATTCATAAACAGAACTTTTCACTGGCATTAGCAGGGAAAAGTTTTGCAGAAAGGCTGAAATGGCAATCTTAGGTAGACTGCAGGGTAAAAGGATTTCCTCTCTTCTTTTTCACCCCAGGAGCTATGATCTTGTAGTTTGATAAATACAACCAAACTTTTGATGGTTAGCACCATGAATCTTCATGAGCTGATAGGGTTTGCACATGTGGGTCAGATTGCAGACTTAAATTTTCTGATATGAAGCCCAGGTAATAGTATTGATTACATTTTAAATATAGTTAATCCATCAGGATAACTGGTGACCTTCATAGCAGCATCCACTTTTTCATTATAGCTTTACAGGTAATAAATTCATTGTGGACTTCTCTGGTCACCCAGTAGAACACTTACCACAGAACATGCCAGAATGAAAACCTGTTCATTAGAGAATGTCTTTCAGGAAAAAAAAAATCCTCTTTTAAAAATGTTTGATGATAGAGAAACCACAGCAAATGCATTCACTGCCTAACTGTTCTCCTTATTGAGAGAAAATCATCCCTGCTCTTGTTTGAATTTACCTGACTGCAACTTTCACCTATTAAATTTTTGGTCTATCAATTCTGCTGGAATGAGAAGCTATCAAGACCAAACTTCTCAGTCAAGTACATTAGGTTTTATAGTACAGACACTAGAAGCTTTGGGTGCAACACTAGTTTCTTAGCAATCCTTAATCTCTGATCGCTTTCCTCAGGAAATTTCAAGGGCTTGAATTAATGAATGGATTCATAGTAATTGCTTACTGTTGCTGATCTTCGGTCACCTTTTAGAAGTTTTCCAAGTATTTCATAGCCATCAGTTGTGATGTTCCCAGCCTCCTTAATTGGTTTTTCCAGTATTTCGCTGCAGTCAATGTAAATCTTAACATTTGACGACGTTACAACAATATGGACCTGAAAAAAGTTAAATGCAATATTTAGAAGGCATAACAGAATTTCACTGATAAGGTAGTATTTTTTTTAAATTTTTTTCCTAGTAATCCTGCTTTAATTTCAACTGGTAGAAAATATCAAACTCAAGGAAAGTCTGTGACAATAGTAACCTATTTAGAATGTGTTGAAGGTCAATAAGATGAATACACAAGCACAGCTAAGAAATACTATTTAATGTAACAGTTGAACTATAATTAGCTATTCAAAAAGCTTGCCTGAAAATTCTTTTAAGATGGCATAAAAATAAAAAATAAAAGAATTTTTGAGAGGAAATGAATTTAAGAATTTCTTGTCCTCTTCTGATGTCTGGGACCACACAAGAGGTTTATGAATCTGTGACTGCCCACGGGCTAATAGACTCTGCCTGTAGTTCAGAGAGTAGATTATTTCAGATCCAAAGATCCAGGGTTCAGTTTCCATGAATGACTCAACCAGAAGCATTAGCTGCATTGAGATACAGGCCGTGACCACAGAAGCCTGCCCAGAACAAGACAATATAATGGAAGAGGCAAGAGAGAAATTGCCTTGAGAGAAATATGGCTACAAAAACATATGCCAAAATAAACGGAAACAGGGAAGAAGAGGAGGAGATTAATTATTGGAAATATGGGAAATTTAGGAGGGAGAAAGGAATTAGTGTAATAAAGATAACATGTTTACAGAAGAGAATGAAGTGCTTGTGGAAAACACAGTAAAATGTACTGAGAGGAACAAACAAAATCTAAGCAAAGATTATCTTTCCAAAAATGTACAGTATCCATGGCAAATGTTATGTAAGGGAATTTTCTACATTTCTGTGAAAACAGAAAATTTTCAGGAGACTCCAGGAAACAAACAGGAGTCTGCCATTTTAGCACATCTAATATGCAATTGATGGAAGATCATCTTAAGGCAACAGAATGTTTTCAGGGGCTTTATATACTTTATATAATGCATACATTTTATATACATCTTTATATGCCTCCCTGACATCCGATCCCGTCAGATCTAGGAAGCTGAGCAGGGTCAGCCCCGGATTAGTACTTGGATGGGAGACCTCCTGGGAAATGCCGGGTGCTGTAGGTTCTAGTCCTGAGGACTTCACTGGCACCGTCCAAGCTCGCTCAGCTGTGGCAGATGAACCTCAGGACTTAAACGGTGGGGCCAGTTCTGCGCACGCTGAGCCTCACCTAAAATCCACTGCGCAGGCTGGAAGGGCACACCCACGTGGGGACAGCCCTTCCCAAATCTTCGTTCGCGAAGTTTGGCCATACATACATAACATCTATGTAATTGCTAAAATACCAATACATTAAGATCAGCAGTAAAGAATCCCTGACATACACATTTATGTTTTAAGCTTCTTCAGAAGCATATTGCTATTTGATGACTGCTTTAAAAATTGGCATAAAAATTAAAGAGATTCCCTTACATTTCCTGAGTCATTAAGTGCCTGAACAATCTCCTGAGATTTTGTTCTTCTGTTTCCCTATTAAATTTTCCCATGCAGCATTGTCTCCAAGGCATCAGCATTGCTTACCAAATACTCTTTTAAATTATGTGCTTATGCTTTATATCTCAGTGCTCTGCATTCAAGTGGGGTTTTTTTAATTAATATTCCCAACAATGTTCATTGAGCAAATTAAAAAAAAAGGGGGGGGGGGGGGGAGGGGTGAGGGAAAGGAAAGATAACTATGTCCAAAGTACAATTTGGTATTACATGCCAGACTTCCCATAAAAGAAATAAGTGCCACAACAAAATTTTAAATTCATTCTAATTTATACACCATATAACCAGTAATTTGATTGTATTACTAAATTTTGTAGGTTAATTAATGTATCATCCAGTTTAAACTCATCACAGATGTAATTTACTAATTCTGAAGGGTACCTAACACTCAAGTTCTTCTACTGGAGTGTTAAGTATTTGTCACAATTTAAATAAAGACATTGCATAGGAAACAGATATTACTGCATTTTCATCTGCACACAAAACTTAGGAAAGGCGAATCTACATCAGAATGCTGAATGAGGACATCAACTGGAAACTGTTCAAACAGGAATAACTGCCTATCCATCCAAAGAAGAAGACACCCCAGCAACCAAAAATGGGCAGATCTCTCCCAAGTAATTGACTCAGTCAGCTAATCACTGATTCAATGCCAGATTTGAATTCCAGCCTGAATTTCGTGGCTTACACATAAATCTAATGAAATGAGGCATCTGGTGTTTACAACAAACAAAACATCTCTGTGTATTCAAGTCTGCTACATTTTGCTTTTAACAATTTCTAGCACACCAGCACATAGAATCAGTTCTGACCATTTCATTTATGAGGTTTTAGGAAAGAAAACATTTTAATCATTCTCTCTGGAACCTTCTAAGACAAAGTTTGACAGTTTCCTGATTTACTACTAAGTGAAACACATCAACAAGCCAAGCAAACTAATTTCCATATGATTATCAGCAGAGGGACATACACTCATTATCAGATTTTCTGTGGCTAACTACTGCAAAATGGCAAGTTAAAAGAAAGTCTAGCATGGTAAGAATAAGAAAGCAGAAGTGTCTGTCTGTCCAAAACATCAGTTATAAACTTAATGACTGTCTCAGGCAGTCAGATTTTTTCCTATGGGACCTGCCAGATTCAACAGCTTTCACCATAGCTATGCAACACAGAGTATTCAAGCATGCCAAAGTAAATTTCCCTACAGTGAGGTGTAGTTAACTGTGTTTCACTGAATGACCCACTAAGTCATCAAATGAAAACCACAAAAATGTTTGATATTTTGGAAAACATCTTCTTGTATTGTAAAGTTTTGCCATTTCTTTGAAACTGCATGGTAGAAGAAATTGCAGAAGTACGGAACGTGCTAATCTTACTTTCCTTCCCTCATCCAGCTGAAACTACTGCTACCATTATTAGGAGCTAATCAACATGGCTGATACATAAGGGTTTCCCAGCAGGTGAGCTAGGGAAGCCCATGATGTGATCACTAACAACCTGACACAGACAGCAATCTCAGTAATCATCCTGGAGAGAATCCAGAGAAATCTGCCTAGCTACATGATGAAAAAAATCCCCAATACAGCTCTTTAAAACAAGGCTCCTGCAGCTACTTTAAGTACTATCGAAATCCAAACTTTTGATTCCTTTCTGGGGAAAAAAAGAAAGGTAATGACACATTGCACTAAATAACTGAGACATTTTCGCTTAAGAAATAGTTCCATAAACAAGAATTCATAATTCCAGAGCTTTAAGATAATTTGCAAATGGCTGTTACTCCTGTACATCATTTGGCACCTTAGGTTCACTTTCTGTTCATATGTATTAGTGTGTTTAATTCTTAAAATAATACAAAATTCTGGGGTTTTATTTTTCCCTGTAATTGTTTTTCACCAGCAAGTGTAATAAACAATTTGACATAACTTCTAGCATTTCTAGCAGCTTGCAGGGTGTGCAGGTTATTCCCTATTTGCTCTGATAAATGAGCAGAGCTTCACTATAAGTGCTGTCAGATAACTCTGTTCAGCTCTACCATATTTAGAGCAAGCAAAAATGGGATTCTAAATGTCAATGAAATTAGCAGCATACGCTTAAAACAGACTGCTGGCAGCGGAGCATGCAGAGAGCTCCACACCACTGACCTGCAGAAGGGAAGTATCAACGCTCACACTGATATGTAAAATGAGGCATGCTACATGTTGCTCTGTGTCTAAACAGCACTTCCTGTTGATGACTCAACTTTTACAGCAAAATATATATCCTAGACTTTACTGACAGTTTTCCTCACTCCACTAGATTCATACCTTTCCTTAAAATTCAGTTGTTCTACTAAAACTGGCAGAGACAAATGTCAAGGACAAAATAAAGGCTGCTTAATGAGGGTGTGATCCAAAGCTAATTGTAACTATATTACACAATCAGTGACATAATCAATCCTTCATATATGCAAAAATAATTAAATAAATTTTAAAAAGTCTAAAAGGAGAATAATTGCATATAACATAGAACCAGTCTGAGAAATTATCCTCTGTCAAATTCTGAGGAAATCAATAGCTTTTACAGTACTGTGTGATTTTTGTAATTATCTATGTTTTAAACAGATGAAGTCACAAAACATTATAATGCTGGCACCAGCTATCTTTCCAGGCTTTCAGTCTAGGAGGGCTCAGTTGAAAATGTGGCCTCCAGTATCTGGAATTTGACAGAGCCAACCCCTTATCAGTATCCTCAAAGGAATGCTGGAAGTGACTAGTATGCAGAAGACAGTATCATAAAGAAAACAAGTGCCATACTCCAGCCATATTTAGTCATCAGATGAAAACTAAACTAAACAGAAGGGACATAAATGAAAACATGAGAATGTGTACTTCAGCTGACCAACAATGTTGTAATTGCAATTCCCTTTCTTGACCTAAACATACATACTTCACACATCAAGAAAATATTTTTGAATTATTTTTAGATATACATGTAGCCTGACATCCAAACAATTGGGTAACTAGAGGTAAGGAAGCCTGGAGGAATCAAATTTTCATAATTCCATGCACAAAATTAGAAAGACAAGCACAAAATTATCAGAATTCAAGGCAGATACAGTAACATGCAAGGATTTCACTAGCCATTTTGACAATTCAAAAAACATAAGTTTCATTCTAAATCACAAATAGATCTTTTATGGACTCTTTCATTATCGTTGCTTTCTCAATTAACATGACAACAGAGTATTTTAGGCCCAGTGAATTTAAGCCAAAAATATATCAACACACATTCGTATGCACAAAATGCATGTACTATATTTGTTAAACATAAGAACCTTATTCAATATGCTATTCACCTCCCAACATTGTTCCTACTCACTTTCTCTGCCTATATCTTCCTCTTCTCTGAATAATTTCAAATCATTACACCCCCACCCAAACTTTTGTCACCACAACTTCCTTTCCTTTTTTTTTTCCAGTTTATGTTTTATTCTCCTCCTTTCATGTGCCAGGAACCAGGCTACGATTTCTTGTTCAGATATAACCCTCCGCTTACACAATCTTGACAAGTTGTTGAAAATCTCTTATATTGGTTCAAAGAGCTATAACTTCAGAGATCTTATTTTACACGATCTGTTAGTCTGTAGGTCAACTTAAAGTACTATCCAAAGACCAGATAGAACTGGCAGTGACTTCTGCCTAGTTGTTTTCTATTTCAAAGAACAGCACATCAGAAAGAAACATTTGTAATTTCAATTCTTTACCTTATGGAAGCTTCCATAAAAGATTTTCTTTACTTCATCATTATCAAAAGTTACAGTTTGAACCTCTCCCCTTGTATCCTTGTTAAAGAATGACAGCACTTTGCTGGCAGCTGGAATAAATGAAAACAACACATTTCATTCCACATGTGCTACTGAAACCACCGTCCTAAGATACAGTTACAGATAAAATCTACTTTATCCCTCATTTGGGTGAACATGGGGCATAGGTGGTCTTAACGACCCATAAGTATGTACTTTCCTTTGATTTTATAGTTAATATCAAAGTTGAAATGTAGCTTAGATTAATTACTCTTAGTTGAATAATAGATGACCAAAGTTTAAAAAAAAATCTTTTCAAACTAAAAATATATAATCTTTTTGCCATGTAGAAATGCTTTGGGATTGGAAATATTTGAGAAGAATGCATGCAAAAAATATAACCATCCTTACGATCAAGCACAACTCCAACTTGTGGTTTGTAATCTCTGTCTGTAATCTGCCAAACTGCAAAAGGCTCATTAGGAGATTCAGGCAGAAGACGGAATAACAAAATGATAGTGTATGCCTGTGGCAATCCCTCTGGATGAATCTCCCTGTTAAGAAAGCATGAAGACATTTTTTCACATGGAAACGCATGAGGAAAATAAGATTCATAATTTGCTCTTTTTCAAAGAAGAAACACAAGATTAACAGGGAAACCAAAGTGTTTAAGGAACAGAACATTTTAAGTGCTCCCTGAAAGAGAAGACCATTGTGATAAAAAACATGATGTTATCTGTTAAGATGAACTCACAGCCTGTCTTCAGTTGATCCTGGCATCATGATTATAGAGGAAGCCAGAATATGACCAAGAAGTTTTGGGTATGTATTCTTGTGGCAAGATTCTATGTAAACTACATATGTTTTAAATTCCTTGACGATAAGTACAGAAAAAAAGACTGAAGCTTTATTCATTTTTTATATCTGGCATGTTTCAGTCAGGCAACAGCACTTAATTATTGCTGCCTTTCGGGCACAGATACAGTAAAGGAGATACTCAATGTCTTCTCTGCAACTGGTGATGCATTTGGGCTCCAGCTCATTCTTTAGCGACTCAGGTTTAAATTTGTGATGTTTGAACTGTTAAACATTAAATAGCAGAGAGACGAAAGTAAATAAAAACATGCTTGAAATTGCCTGTAGTATTTTCTGAAGGGGAAGGGTGGGAATGCAGTAAGGGAACTTTAAGAAAGGAGGTGGCTATTTCTTCTCTTTAACCATTATCATGGAACTTAGATGAGGATTTGGCCACATGAACACAAACATAAAAACCTTAAAATGCAGAGAGGACCTGCTTCGTATATTAGGCAAAGCTTATGTACCTGTACAACTATGGACACTGCAATAAAAAATGTAGCACAAAGTCAGCAACACCACACAGCACACTGCAAGAATGCAGGTATTAATGTAGATATAGCAATACAAGTTATAACGCAGATAATAAATTATTTCAGATATGGAAACAACTATGCCACTAGGATCAGTATGCTTTTATTGTTTTGTTGGCTCAGTCTAAAATGAGGTTTATTTTCTGGATTCTCGTGAAAAACAACATCCAGAATACTCTGGCAAGTTCTCCACCTCTTATAGCAGACATTAAACTATGCATCACAACATTCTAAAAAAAATGAAATAAATAGGAAGTCTATCTTTTTATTGTCTTTTCATCAGCTGATCCTGCTAAATGCAAGGTCTAACTTAACTGAAAACTGGGATTATCTGTACTTCCGTAGACTGTAAAAATCCAGGCCATCAGAGAATTGTCAGCCCTATAGCTTTTAACATGTGTCAATGAGCTCAAAAGTCCTCAAGTCCTCCTCTTTTAAACTTGTGATCCAAGAGTGCTGGCAAAAAAGAAATTATTTCTTCATAAACCTCAGCTCCTGCACTTGAGATCTGATCTTTACGCAATCTGGCAGGATTTCAGAAGGTTTCAAAAGCTTCTGTGAAAAGACTACTAAATTTCCTTAAATTTAATAGGAACAATGGGTTATCTCTAGGCATCTCCTCTGAACCAGAATAACCTTTTCTGAAACTTAAATGGACAGGAGAAAAGCAAATGTGAAAAAATAAAAGAGAGAAAGACAGAGGTACTGTTCCCCTCTTAGTAAAACTAACTGCTAAGTCTTTTTGTTCTTTGTGGAAAAATGTTGGCAAGAATGACCATATATTACCCATCCATAACCAAGCCCTAAGAGCACAGGCCCTTGAAAACTCCACTCCATTTTCCAAATAAGGCAAATCAAGTAGAGGAGAAACTACCCTAAGTCACTGGCATCAATGTGCTGCTTACTGCGGTAGCAACAATGCTTCTGAAAAAGTGATGCTAATCTCACCATATTGAACCTATTTCTCTCTGGCAATGCAGAGCTTGTTATACTAAGAAGGCTGTTGATCAGCTGCCTGAGTATAAACTGTGGATTATATGCAACTCAAATGGTTGAGAAGCATAATCTCAAAGAAAAATAAACAACTGGATTAATAGTGAACTGTGACTGCAATGAAAGGAATAGATTACCATATAATGAGAACAATGATAGATATTCTTTGAAGTATATTTCTTGGTGTTCAGTAAAAAGACCACCCAATTAATGCATCTTCCATAAGACACAAATGCTATCATCTACAAGCTCTATTAGTCCTTCCTCATGTGCTCACCCTAAATATGAGTCTTTCAGGTTTACTTACCGTATTGGCTGGCTGACAAAGGCATTTTTGTGGAGTCTATATGCTACATAGCTTGGGAAAGAGCCTGATTCCAGTGATACGCCTTGTACAGAAGCAAAATGCTTCTCTGTTAGATTATATGATTCCAGCATCTTGAAACCTTTAAGTCCAGAGAGAAAATAAAAAACAGAAATACTGTAGAGCTGTAAAAGACACAAATGAACCTATGCCAAAATATTAGACAGTTGCTTACCAGGTGAAGTGTATCCCTCCAAGTAAATAAGGGGACAAGCTGAAAGACATGAAACAACATATAATTCAAACCTACAAAACCTAACAGGATATGAACATATATTTGTATACTTCAGAAAGTTTTGTTACCAAGAAATCTGTGCTATTGCTAATTATGAGCCAACTTTTGTTACATTTGCCATCATGTCCAGTGCTGTGGTAGACGTACTGTCAAAATCCTTACTTGTCACTTTTAGTAGGGTATTTCTACTGTGATGAATTGTATGGAATAACAAATGAACCCACAAATATTTTAAGAGTATAATTCATAAGAAGAAAGGAGGACAATGACACAGTCTTTCCATGAATATTTAAGGCATGAGTCAAGCTGCATAATAACTGTCAGATTCACTAGGAAAAACTGTGTATTTATGTAATTCCTCAGGAGCCAGCGGATGAGGCAGTTAGAGAGCACATAGTTGCACATGACAGGCCTGCGAATTTCTTATTTTTGCCATAGAAGGATTTCACTTGAGTAAACAACTGAACTGTATTTAGATAATTCTAAAACAGCATCAGACACTATAGCTGTACCTCTTTAGCAACCTTATTTCAGTGGTAAGTAAGAGACCAGTTGTGTCCTGCAGTTCACATTAGGCATCATTCTACTTCTTCTTAAAGTATCTAGAAGTTGTCACTGACTATAACTCTCTTTTTGTTATACCAGCACTTTTGAAATACAGGACAAGATTACTTAAAATACAATGCCTACTTCAAAATTTTTAAAAAGTAACTTGCTTCCTTAAACTATATCCAGTTATTATGAAATCTAACTTTCTTATATGAATATTCCTGTTGATGTACCTTAAATGAGATGGGAACTTGTATTGTATTTGCATGGCAAGGTTTTGCAAATGAGTGAGCTACAGGTGTGATTTCTGTGAGAAGCTGCAAGATGCTTCCCCTGTGTCCAACAGAACCAGTTCCATCTAGCTCCAAGATGGATCTGCCACTGGGCAAGGCTGAGCCCATCAGCAGTGGTGGTAGCAGCTGGGGGAAGCAGACCCAACAAGGAGCGGGAGGCGAGGTGGGGGGTTATGTGTGTAGGAATGGCACAACAACCTGCAACTGGAGAGAGCAGTGAGAATATGTGAGGAGAGAAACAACTCTGCCAGGCACTGGAGCAGAGCTTCCCCTGCATTCCTGGTCTTCTCTGCGGTGAAGACAATGGTGAGGCAGGCTCTCCTCCTGCAGCCCATGAAAGTCTACAGGGAACAGATATCTGCCCATGCTCAAGCAGTTTGCTGGAAGGGCTGTGGCTCCATGGAGAGAGGAGCCCACCCTGGAGCAGGTTTGCTGGTAGGACCTGTGATCCCATGAGGAACCCACACTGGAGCAGTCTGTTCCTGAAGGACTGCACCCCATGGAAGGGACCCATGCTGGAGCAGTTCATGAAGAACTGCAACCCATGGGAAGGAGCCATGTTGACAAGTTCTTGGACTGTCTCCCATATGAGAGACCCCACACTGGAGCAGGGGAAGAGTGTGAGTTCTCCCCCTGTGGTGAAAGGAGCAACAGAAGAAACGTGTGATCAGCTGACCACAGCGCCCATTCTCTGTTCCCCTGTGCTGCTGGGGCTGAGGAGATAAGAGAAAATGGGGAATAGGCCCAGGAAAGGTGGGGGTGGAGGGAAGGTGTTTTAATACTTGATTTTATTTCTCATTATCCTACTCTGATTTAATTGGCAATAAATGAATTATTTCCCCTAATAAAGTCTGCTTTGCCCATGACAGTAACTGGTGAGTGATTGCTCTCTGCCCTTATCTTGACCTTTCTCTCCTCTGTCCAGATGAGGAGGGGAGTGATAGAGTACCTTTCGTGGGCAGCAGGTGTCCAGCCAAGGTCAACCCACAACTCAATTGTAGCAGTATATAAACAAAATTAATTTGGGAAAAGAAAAACCAATGTCTTCTACTTACTTGAGGTAGCTGTCTCACACACAAAGGTGACAAGGTTATCTTGAATCTTTTCAAAGGCATCAAAGTCATCAACAATAAACACATGACGCTCGCTGGGCTTGCTGGCAATCTTGGCCAGCTCATTGTAATCTACATCAGCCACACCAACCACAAACACACTGAAGCCTGTAAAAATAACACTTGTTACTTGAAATATAATAAACATACTTACTATTTTTCAGGTCAATATTTCACAAACCATCTCTGTCACTGATTTCTCAGATCTACCTATGAGCATACATTCTGGATATCTTTTCACCCTGTCAAAGCTCTGGAGGGTTTATACTGGGTTTTGCATCTTTCAAAACTTTCTCCCTCACTGATTTTTCTTGGCCATTATCCAGTCTCATGCAGCCTTGGCTATGTAGTTCCCTCAATCTTTAATAGAACATGTCAAATTCTCTCAACTATACATTATCTTAATTCTGCTCTATGGCCAAAATCTCTGTACAGACTTTTAGTTATCCAGTTGTCTGTCTGTTGCCACCTACTGCATTTCGTGTTTCTCAGATTCTCTTTCACTTTCTTAGGATAGTATTCACTGCACCAATTTTCATTTTCCAAGTTAACAGGAAGTCTAAGCTAGTTGTCTAGTCTTTCTCTATTATTACCAGACAGACGTGCAATTCATTTTACTTCCCTAAGATGCTGAATTCAAGATAGAAAAAGTCACTGTCTGTAGATGTCTGTCTGTTTTCTTCACTAATCATAAAAGGACACTACATGATGACCTTAGATTCGACATTTAGTTGTTGATGTCTTAAGTCAGAAAAGGAGAACCCAGACCCTAGAATTCAATCATATCATTAGGTGTAAATTTCATTGATGAGAAACTGTGCAGACATTGGAAATGCTGGTTGAAGGCTGAAAGCAGAATTCACATTTATTCCAAATAATAAGGTATTTTTATTTACATATTAATTTTTTCCAAAGGAAATAATTATTCCTCTGTAACCAATTCTGATGAGGCTTTGGTTGAAACACTCTGTCTGGCTTTGAGCATAACATTTGAGATATGTAGAAACCAAAGCCAGCAGAGAGGAGAGTAAAAGTGATAAGAGGTTTGGAAAACTTGATCAAAAGGAGGTTGAAGGAAATGGGTTTGTTAGGCTAGAAAAGGAAAGACAGAAAAAGGAAATGACAACAGGTTTCATATATGAAGGCCTGTTACAGTGGACAGTGATCGGCTGCTTTCCTAGTTAACTAGGTAAATGAAGACAATCATTTCGCTAGCCTGAAGAAAGACTTAGTTGAAACCCAAGGCAAAACTGTCCTACTACTCAGGTAGTTAAGCACTGAAGCAGATTGTCCAGGGCGACTACAGAAACCATCCGACAGAGCTACTTGCTTCAGATCACAAAGACAGAGAAGATGATAGCTTGTGGTATACATTCATGTGATTCCCATAAGAAAGTACATTTCCTTGTTCAGGGATAGGACTCTAGGTGGTTCATGCACTAACATGCTAAATTCTGAGTGCCGGGACAGAAATAGATTATTACACTCACATAAGCCACGTTCTGAAAATCTAAAGGGAAATTGCAAGGCTTCTCAGCTCAACAGGGAACAAAGGAGTCCATTCAGACCTAGCTCCATCCAAAGCAGTTACTTTAACTGAAGATCTACTGGTTTATACCAGATAAAACATAAATCTCAAAAAAACAAGCCCATTAAATCATAAGCACTAGAATAGAGTACACTTCTCAATGACCCCTGGGGTCCAAGAGAAAGAAGTAACTGAAAACCACATCTTTGACATGATATGCATGAGGAATTACTTGAAAGCTTTGGGAAGCCACATCCTTTCCCAGAGAGCAAGCTTGACAGAGAAAACATAACTCTGGTCCACAAAGTGCAAATTCTTTAAATGGTTTTGCGTTTTTCCCAAATAGCATAAATTTCTGAATCCATAAAAGATGAGTAGAGGATCACCAGTTAATTGAAGCAATATGGAATTGAAACAGCCAGGTACTGTGAATTGCTTACCAGAGTGCTGAATGACCGTCGCTGCTTTCCTCACCTCATCCTGAGACCGACCATCTGTGACAACAACAAGTACCTTGGGAACACCTCGTCTCATGCCGCTCTCCCAAGTCAAAACCTTTTCTTTGATAAACGTTAAGGCTTTGCCTACAAAGTGTACAATAAACAAGAAATCATCCATATTATCCAGAAGAGAAAAAAATCTTCCTTTACTTTGTAAGGGGAAGAGTCACACAGATAAAACACAACAGAAAAACCTGGTTCTTCAGCCATGCAATATTACAATAATGAGGCAGTTTCTGAAAATGTTTTCTCTCAAGGAAATATAATTACAGGTCAGCATTACCTGTCCTTGTGTTTCCTCCTCTGTACTGAATATTTTGAAGAGCTCCCAGGGCCTGGGCTTTGTCATCAAACGTATTAAGTTTAAATTCAGATTTTGCCTCATCACTGTACTGCACAAATGAAACCTGAAATGGAATATATTGCAGTGTTCAGTCTCATACCTCCACATTCAGACCAAATCTCTCCACTGAAATATTTATTGTGGTGTATGAATAAGCACAAAATAACCAAAAAGTCTTTTTCAAATAAGTATTATTATACACACATAGTTCTATACTCCTTCCTTCCTTCCTCCCTCCCTCTTTCTTTCTTTTCTTTTTCTTTCTTTTCTTTTTCTTTCTTTTCTTTTTCTTGCCTTGCCTTGCCTTGCCTTGCCTTGCCTTGCCTTGCCTTGCCTTGCCTTGCCTTGCCTTGCCTTCCCTTCCCTTCCCTTCCCTTCTCTTCCTTTCTTCCCTTCCTTTCTTTCCTTTTTTTCCTTTTCTGATTTTCTTTTTTCTTCACTGGTCTCCACAGAGAAGAGATCGATGCCTGTCCCTCCTCCTCCCTTCACAAGGAAGTTGTAACTGCAATGAGGTCTCCCCTCAGTCTCCTCCAGGCTGAACAGACAAAGTGCCCTCAGCCCCTTCTCATACGGCTTCCCTTCAAGGCCCCTCACTGTCTATGCTGCCCTCCTTAGGACAGTCTCCGATAGCTTAATATCATTCTTCTATTGCAGTGACCGAAACTTTTGTATTTCAGAATATAAGCTTTACAAAATAGACTGGCATTCCTTTGCATTTACAAAATGACCAATATATTGAATAAATAATAGACATGCACACCCATATATATGTGCTGTACAACAATATACTATAAAAAAATTACAGCATTCTGAAAGAAAGTAAAAATCAGATGTAACTGTAGTAATTTGGCTTCATCTTTAGTTTCTATCCAAAATGTACACAGCTGAAATAACAAACCGACCTGGATTCCAGCAGGATTAATCAAGTCAAAGGCTCCTACTGTATTAAAAACAAATTTCACTACTTTGTTGAAGTTATCATCACCAATACTCCAGGAAGCATCAGTCAAGAATACTATGTCTGCTTTGGCACCTCTGCATACTGAAAGACCAAGAAAAGGAACCCTCAAAACACGTATCATCATGAAATAAAGATAACTGCTTCAACATTTGGTAATTCAAGAATGACAAATATTCAGCTAAACATCTACTACCATGCAAGTAAACCTGGGGGATGACTAATGCCCAACACAAAAACATTTATTTAAATATTTCAAAGAAAAGTTCAAGGAATGAGGAAGAGCTTAAGAATGAAATACAAATGTTTTAAATGCCTTTTTTATAATGAGCAGCTACCATAAAACATAAATTGTCTGCTGAGAGCAGATAATCTCACAGACTTGCTGCAGAGGTATAGAATATCAATAATTTTTTCCCCAAATGTTTGAATCTTGCTGTTTTAAACAAGGAAATGTTGAAGTCTAGTAAAGCTATAGAACAAAGGGATGGCATTAGGAAAGGTTTCAAACTTCATTTCCTCAAAATGCTGTGCTAGTTTTAAATCTTTTTAAAGTTTTGAAAATTGGAACTAAATTATGAAGTAGTGCAGTAACAACATAAAAAATACTGAATAATTCTAGAAATCAACATACCATCCCGAGCTGGAGGGATTGTGGGAGGTGGAGGAGGAGTAGGTGGTGGAGTTGGTGCCTCTGTAGGTTTGAGAACTGAAATTAAATAATAATTTGTTTACTCCATGTAAGTTATATCATTCAAGGAAAAACTCTAGATTATATATTATATTATCCAACAGAAAGATTCTTATCTCTTCTCACTAGGTAAAAAGTTTACAATTGGCAAGGAAAACTTTCTTGTATTACAAGAATAATGAGATTATAGCAATTGTTAAAACAAAAGTACATGATTTCATTATAACAAGAACACTTTTACATGAGCTCAGTAACACTGCACTCTGATAATGCATCTATTTTTCATCCAAGTTCTTGGAAAATATTGAAGAAGAGGATAGGAATTTCTCTTTCCCTCATAAGCTCCATTTGACATAACACTGAGAGAAAGGAGAAAGATCACTTAAAAGAAGTATTGAAAGCCATTTAGGAGAAGGACAAGTTCTACAGCTAAAACAAGACAAGTTCTACGGCCAAAATTTAAGCTTCACAGTATCTATTCCCTACCTGTCCGCTCCCTCATAGAGACTGGAGGTCCCTCAAGGTTAGGGGTCTGAACAAAGATGGTAGCATTGTATTCTGTGTCTGGTGAAAGGCCAGTAAAACAGTGGCTTGTTTCTGAACCACGTACTGTGATTTCCTGTCCTCTGGAACCTGTCAAAAAAAGCCCAAGAGAAAAAAAGTTAGAACTTACTACTTGCCTTTTAATATGTGTACAAATAAGTGTAGAAATTAGAGATCTCTTGAAAGGAGGTTGGAGACAATGGGACAGCAGTCTTACTCTTGTCCCACAAAAGCCTTTCTAGATCAAGATTGTGTGGGAATTATGAATCCGGGAGCATATTGGAGTTTAAGATTGCAGTCTACATGTGAAAACAGGTAACTAGTAGATTCCCACTAACAAAAGTTCACTTGACAATAAGCAGCACTTCTTTGCAGCTTTTTCACCACTAGAGAAAGACAGGTTGTGTTCAGAGCTTTAAAGCCCAATCAGATGTATCATAGCTTATAGTGGGGAATTGCCACAAAGACAAATAAGTGGTGCTGTCACTAACATGATACAATTATGTTTTTTCCAGAAAATGCAAAAAATAAAATGCACTTACCATCAGCTGGGTTTAGCTTCAGCCTGTAGGAAGTTGCTGACCGATGAGGTGACCATCGGATACAGAAAGAATCCCAGCCTACTTTGTAACTTGTTAGGTCAGAGACATTCAAATACACTGTGAAAAGAGAAAGAGATAAATTGTTCTCTGGAAAATAGTATGTAATGGACAAAGAACATCAAAATGAAAATTATATTAGCAAGGTTGGTCCAGAATGTGATTTTTAAATATACCCACAGAAAGAAGGAGCAGTTTGTAGTTAAATCTCTTTATGTTACACCCTAGAGATCCCTCTTTAGCTATTTACAAAGGTCCTAAATCTGATACCCTTCCTGTGTTGGGTAACAGCTTAGTTTATGAGTTTTCACATGAAGTACATTGATTTCTTTATGAAATAAGAGACTACCAAAAATCAAAATCTGACTCATATATATGGTAGCATGAAAAGAATGTACTAATTCAACAAAACTCAGGATTCTTGATTCATCTTAACTGAAGAAACTTTTTGAAGATTCTGAAGCCATCATTAAAACCATCTCTTTTTGAAATGTTGACTTTCAACCATAGGACATTCCTGTGAGGTAAAAGCAGAGTAGCAAAAAACTAGGCCTGCTTAGCATGGGTAGAGTCTGTAGTGCTCTGGAAACTGTTAAATACTGACTCCAACTATAGCTTAATAAAATTTTAGGAAGTAGACTAGAAAATTTTATATCATCAAATCATTACTTAAAAATATATCTTCATTACTGTTACCAAGCTTAGTGTTTTTAAGATCTACATCATGGACAGATGATAAGTATTTTCCATGAGAGGATACTTGGACATTCTAAAAACCAGCCTTAAAAATCTCATAATCAATGTTAACTCAGATCATCTTATGTATCTAAGTTGACTGCAACAAAATTATTCTGACTTACATGTAGTGCCTTGATCTGTCAAAGGTATACTCATTCCAGAATCATAGTGGGCATAAACATTCACATCATAAGTAGTACTAGGAGACAGATTATGCAAGATGTAGGAAGTCACTTCTCCCACAAAAACTTCCCTGGGCTCACTTGAACCTTGAATTGAAAGAAAGTATTCAGTACAGAGAGAGAGACAGAATCATGATTACATGAGCTACTAAACTATTTTCCATCTCTTACATGTCAGTAAATATGTCTCTTTTTTTCAAACAAAGCATACAGATTTCTTATATTTTTCATATTAGAATGTTGCAAACAGAACATACACATAGCTTTACTAACTACTATGCAATTTTGTTTTAAACTTCTAGAAAAGTATATATATTTCTTGACTGTCACATAAAACAAAGGTTCTGAAGGTCATTAACACCTAAATACCTGTCCAATGCTCATCTCACATACACTAGTTCACACCCTTAGAAGAATGAGAGGTATTAAAGAGGTAAAGATCAGGTCAGGTCACTGCATTAAATGTTAACTGTACAATTCAATCTCTATAATTGAATGTATGAAACTGTGTTTGATAGTTTGGGTTTTTTATAAAATATTGATAATAAGACAAGCTTTCAGGAAAATCAGTAAACAAAGGAAATAAGTAGATCCTTTAGCACAAATATTTCACGATACATATGACTTCTACTCTGATCTGCCTTTAGCTACTCACTGTTCTGAAACTGGTACACTCAGCATGAACAGGTTTTCTTACCCACAGGTTTGTATACAATTTTATAGCCAAGAACAGGGGATGGTGAAGGATCCCAGGAAACTCGGAATCGTGTGTACCATTCATCAGTTATATACATATTTTGAGGAGGAAGCAGGCCAACTAAAAAAAAGAAAACCATTCTAATTAGACTAGTGACTGTTTTTCAACCTCTAGAAATGCACACTGTTGTTCTAGAAGGTAACAAACACATCAAAAACCTAATTAACATAAGGAAACTTTAACAACGTTGAATATTCAAGGAATATGTCTTAAATTTGAAAAAGAATACACAATATGAAAACTAATTACCAGTTCTGCCATTTCCAGTCAGTTGTCCACCATCTCCATCTTCGTACACAGCAACAACAGTAATTTTATAGGGTGTATCTGATTGTAGTGGCTGTAGTATCACATTATTTCTTATGCCAGGAACTGTTGTCTAGAACACAAAAGAAATAGAGGCAAAGACACTCACAGTCTTGTCACTGATCAGTAATTATAGTAATGAGAAACAAAAATTTGTTTTGACATTGGGGGCACTTTTCTTTATGTCCAGTGTAGAAAAAGTAATTCAGGATATCTTAAGGGTTATAGCCTATAAGCAATTACTAGTATTTGATATTTCAAATTATAAAACACCATGGTCAGCAAAAAAAGGTAAATCAAACTGACTCTTCAGTCCCAGCCCTCACATCAGACTGCGATGCTGGGGTTCTTCATAAAGATTTCAGTGCTGTTCCCACATAGAAACAAAGAAGTCATGACATGTTTGGAGACAGCAAATCAGAGGGAAAAGCTCATAAAATGGGGGCAAAAGTTAAAGTCATTTCCACTACTCAGCAGTTTCATCTCTACCTTTTCATTACCTTCATCTTTGATATCATTTTCTTGGCAGAAATATGTTAGTCTGAGAAGGAAGGTCTAAATACTTTGATATAAAAAATGTCTCTATTTATGCATTCCTCAATCTCTTCAACTTCCTGGTGCAGACATGCACTATTGCTCCCTTTTAATGAAAATGTAGGTATAATCCCAAAGATGATATTGCTTCATAAAGCTGCCACAAAGCACTGAAACTAGTAACTTGAGGAAAATCTATCTCAAAAGCATGTCCCAGTCAGCATTTTCTATTAACACTTGATTAAAAATTTCAGTTGTTTGAGACTTGGTGTTTTTACAAATTGTACAGTGTTTTCTGCAAAGATATGTATTGCTAAATATGTGTGTCCTCATTAACAGGTGCTGTAAAGAATTTTCAAACAGTGATTTTTCAGCATGTGCTATACAGTAAATACAAGCAATAAAAGAATTTAAATAGCATTCTATACATTTTACATTTTGGATGGTGGCCAGTCAACAGGAATTCTGCCACTGACTTCTACAGGATTTGAGTTTAGCTTTGCTATAAATACTCCAAGAATTTTATAAGCTTCACACTAATTTGTGCTATCATAAAGCTGCAGGAAATGAAACACAAACACTTACAATTCATACCTAAACTTACAACAGCAAGTTCAGGTTACCATTGTTTTCTTACTAGACTCTGCCAACTCTCTTCAGTTTATAAAATGCAGACTTATGTTTATTCTGTATCTTAGCACACTGACTTTACAATGAACAGAGTATGAAGTAATAGATGGCTACTCACTGTGTCACATTTCAACTAAATTCCAGGAAGCAGGTTCTGCTCAGAATCTTCTGATTATTCTGTGACTCACATATTTAATATTATTTTGCACACAAACTTGTTCATTAAACCACATATGTTCTACAACTTTATGAAAACAAACCTGTTGCATGCAAACCATGGCTTCTCAGCATTGACAATGACCAAAGAACGCATAGAGCCTGCGAAATGTACTACATGTAGAACAGGTATCTTTGTTTTTCCGTAGCCTAAAGAATCAACTGAGAACATAGTGCTTCCTAAGGAATTACAGAACTTACATATTCATCAATAGGGTCTCCCACAGTGGGTGAATAAATGATTCTGTACTGCTGGACTGGCCCATCAGCATGGTCCCATTGTACAGAAAGGCTGTTTGTAGTCTCATCGAACACTCTCACATTCCTTGGTCCACTGCGAGGCACTAAAGAATGACAATGCAGAAGGTTGACTGGGGCATGATACTTCTAGTTCAGTGTCAGCCTCGTCGATGTAAATCTTACCCTGAAACCAAAGCTAACAGCCCTTCTGAAACCCTGAATAAATATACACAGGTAGATTAAGTCAATGATAATACAGCAGTGCCTGAAGATCTTAAATAGAAATAGGGCCTAACCAGAGGAACTTGAGCAGTATGGAGGGGAGAGAACATGAACGAGATGTGCAACGTGAGCATCTACATACATTTTGCTCTCAGACTCCTGCAGACAAGTATAACTACATTCACATCTGCAAGTTTTACATGAATATGGGGATTTAACAGAGAAAGCACAGAAGCTGCAAAAGAGAGATGACATTATTGCCATTGACAGTTTCTATACATGTTATTTCTAGAATGAATTTCAAAGCAGCTAAGTGTAAGCCACCAAAGATCCCACAAGTTAAGTTGTAACAAGGAGGTTTTGGTGTTTAGGTATCTCCAGGAAAAACCCAAACATCTGGCAGGCTGACACATACAATTACATGTCAGACACAGAGCATGAAGCATATTTTTTTAATATTGGCAGCTAATTTACCCATCTTAATGTGCTACATTTTTTCCAAAAGACAAATTGTTATTTATCTGTAATTGAACTTTTAAGAACAGACCTTAAACTCCTAAACATTCAAATTAAGCTTATGTCATAAGTGAACATTACATTGGGGATTATGCATGTACCACAACTGACAGACAGTACAGCAAAAGTTCACTCCCATGGAGGCCTATAATTGCTTCAGCCATAACTCAGATGCACTAATCTCAGAGTTGCACTACATGGCTTACATTATTTGTGACTGTCGCCAATATTATAAATTCTTCACACACCCATTTTGACATATATTTCACAACAGAAGTACTGACTGCCTCTTACATGTTCTTCCCTGTGCTTGGCTTGGATTTCCCTCTCCATCTGCATACAGAGCTATAACATTTATGGAGTAAGCAGTGTCAGGAGTCAAGCGCTCCAGAATCACATCACGAGTGCTGCCTGGTACCACAATCTAAAATAGAAACAAAAGGCATCTATATAAATAAAGCTGAGTTTACACCATGTCTTTTTAGAAACAAATTTAAATGAAATACAAAAAAATTGGGAACATGACCATCTGCCCACATCCTATAAGAGCTTAAAATACGAAGTTTTAAAATACAAGTTTAAAATAACTAAAAAATATTGACAAAAATTCAATAGTAGGTGGGGGAAAAAAAAAGACAAGTACATAAGGAGTTCTCATTCTGCAAATAGAATAGTTACTTTTTACATTTGACATGGACATAGTTCAGAAAAAAAAAAAAGAAGAAACATCCAGGAAGAGAAACTAAAAAAGTAAATTCTATCACAGCTTATTAACATATAAAAGACATTAAAAATTCTCCAATTTTCTTGCATAAAAACACATTCATCTGTACATATACAATACAGATGTACATTTTGTGTGACTGCATTCACAGCCAAAGGTTCAAAATTGCACTTATTTCTACACACCCAAGAAGTCTCACTACACATCCAAAGGGCAAATTTTCACCCATGTCTAGACTTCACTTCCAGTATTTAAGACCTACTCAAACACTAATGATTTGGGGTAAGCAGGTGGTAAAATCACATAAACTGGGTAGCTGGTTTCATAATTAAACATTTCCCAATAAATATTTGTTATCTCTGTCTCTCTTAAAAAAAGGTTTAATTTAGCTCATCTTTCATTTTCAATACACAGTTTTAAATAGAAGAGTCTTATTTCTTATTTCTTTCATTTCGTCAAATTAAGCCTTTATTTACAATGGACTAAACTCTACTGTGTTTGCAGCAGAGACACTCCTGGGCAGACAGGGGGCCTGAGTTTATTACTTTCTTTTTTCACTCATTGAAGGAATCAATATTCTCCACACACTTTTGACCAAAAGTATAAAAACTAAATTACTTACAGATTCTGATGGCCTTGGGCCAGACAGTGGAGCGTAATTAATTCTATATTGCTGTACTGGACCTGGAGCAGGTTCCCAACGGACATTCATGCTGTTTGGTGTGGGATTGTAAACATGAACATTTCTTGGTGTTCCTCTCTCCACTAGATCAAGGATAATTTAAATTAGGTTTTCCAAAGTTGCTTATGTGAGTCCTATTTCTACTTGAATTTACAACAGAGCTCAAAGGAAGATGAAAAGCACAACAGCCCAAGATAAACAAATTACTTTTGTTAGCCGCAAATCTACAAATCTAAGAACCTCAGTGGTTACTCTTTCCAAATCTCAGTGCCAGGCAGCTAAGTACATGTTTATACTGAAAACTGAAAGTATGATCATAACACTTTGTTATCCTGTTGGTGATCAGACATGTATGAAAAGTAACCACAAACCACACATTTTAGCTCATGTTGACATTAGGAGCTCAAATTCCCTGGAAAGTACCTGGTATGGACATTAGCATGGATTAACATCAATATTTGCTTTTTGTTCACCAGTATTGCTACTGTACTACAATTAAAATTTTACAATTCTGTGAAGTAAACAGTAAATTCACTTCACAATTGAGGAGCTGAGCTTGGCTGAGATGTGGACAAAAAAAGCAAAGAAAATGGAATAAGTTACAGAGCTACAACTGTAACCAAGCAGCTAAACAGTTTTTCGCATTTGTGTTTTAGCTTTGAGGGAAATAAACTTCCACTTTTGATGAAAAATCAATTTCTAATGATCTGAGCCACTCACATAAAAAATCTTAACATTTTCTTGAAAAGGACTATTTTACTTACAAGTTTTTCCAGTGACAGAGACACGTCCACCATCGCCCTCTGTGAAAACTGGAACCACAGTTACAGTGTAAGGTGTGTTGGGTTCAAGAGTCCTCAGGATGACATAGTTTGTGTTTCCTGGTACTGTTGTCTACAAATTTAAAGAGAAAGTTAGAGGTATGACACTTACATAAATATGTAAAAAACGTTTAACCTTTTTTTGTTTCTCACTTCTCTACCACATCTCATTTCCAGACTGGATGCAATAAAACTTTACAAAAGGTGAAGCTTAAAGTAACAGGGTTCATGATGTCTACTGCAATTGCCTTTCAAGAAGGTTCTGTCTCAGACTTAAGAAAAATGATCGAGTTCTATGCTCTCCTCTACAATCCCTTCCAGCTCCCTTCACTTTTGGGTCCAGATCCTGTTCTGCTAACAATAGTTGCAAAATCCACAGTGATCTCTTTAATGGCTACTATTTAGCAGCTCAGAGGCATTAAGAGGTCACTTTCTAAATCAAAAAAACTAAATATTACATAACACCACGACATGCCAATGACAAGAAGTAATGAGAAGCTCGTGTTAGAAAACAAAACTCCACAGCATTTAAGAATATTTGTCATCAGTAGCAATCTAGATGCTACCGTAACAGGAGCAATTCTTGTACTACACCTTTCAGGGTACAAAAGAAACACAATTGGGAAATAACAGAATTTCACAGCCTGCAGCAAGAGTTCCAATGTTCAATATTTTTTTAGCTCTTTAGCAATTAAGTAAATTCAGGAGATTAGAATGTGTATTTTTCTGCTTTCAGAAATATCGTTGCAGCTGATTGCCTACAGTCACATGACTTCTTAGCAGTAGAATGGGTAGAAATGAGGTCTGCTATCTTTAGCACCTTTTGTACACCCTGAAGTCAGCTTTACATTCACACAGACTGCCCTAAGAAAAAACAAACAAGAAATTGTGTGTAGCATTAAATTTCTATGCTAAGAAGTAATTACTGTTGTTCTACTGCATAAAATCAAACATCTGATACATATGGGAGTAACTAAATTTCATGGAGATGCTGTGCATTTTCTCCAGGGATAGCCATGAACAGCAAAAAAGCCAGTGCACAGACAAACAAGACCCACTGCACTCAGCAGCATTCTCTGACCAGCACCATGAGCTGTAATTTATGTGAGACAGTGAGATCCTCATGACGAATTTACCATTTCTTCTGCACCTCCAGCTGTAGGTCCATAAAACACTTTATACTGGCGAGGACTTCCCTCTGCGTGATCCCATCGAACATTCAGAGTACTGGTGGTGGGATCATAAGCAAGCAAGTTCTTCACAGTAGTCAGAGGTTCTGAAACAGATCAGGGAACTGTCAGAAAGGGGGAATCATAGTCTCTCACCTGTGCTGTCAGATCATGACTATGAAATGTTTCATTAGGAAATTTAAAAATCAACAGGTTTAGTAGTTCATGTCAAATGTTGTCAAAATACATCAGCCCCATCCAGCAGCATAAGCTAAATGGAGCAAAATTGTATTTCTGGATACTATTTTAGAATTATGCAATGAGCTCATTAGAATTTTTTTCTTCATTCCTCACCAGACACATGGCTGTGTCTGACTTCCAGTGCAAGCTCATTATTAAATTATGTACAACTGTATTAATAAATTTATAATTAAACAATTAATTAAACATAGTCAAATGGGTTTTATGCCCGGAGTGTCTTTGATAGCAAATCACTCAGTGATTTGTATAGGATGATCAAAACTATTCATTAGCATGAAATGGTAGACTCTTGAGTGCACACTATAAAGGTCTGAATTGAAGGTGCTTAACAACATACACATGAAAGTTACATACCTTCAGATGCTTTAAGGTGTTTACTAAATTTTGGCATAAAATATTTAAAAAATTAAAATTATTAAAAAGTTCCAAAGTATCATTAGGGTTTCTCTCAGCCTTAAAAGCCACGCATCCAGTCTGAGGTAGTGGACTACAGTTTCCCTACCGCCAGTAGACTGACAGGTCTTCTTACTTTACATATTTGAATCCCACCAAAGGACAAATACAGATGGGATTAATTTCTCCACAAGAAACTTTTCTCTGCTAATTCGAAAAGCAGTACATCAATATTGTATTGCACCTAATAAGAAGATCTGAAAAAGTTACTTACTGGTCCTGCCTCGTCCTGTCATTCGTCCCCCTTCACCATCTGCATACATTGACAACACAGTAATAGCATACGGTGTGTCAGGCTGCAGCTTCTGTATCACCACGCTGTTCTGACGCCCTCCAACTGTAGTCTTCAGCAAAACAAAAGAAAAACATTAAAATCCCTTTTATACTGCCTCTTCTGTGCCTACTGCTATAGTGCAGAATGTAAGCGTTTGAGGCAGTGGAAAACACTATGATGTAACATATGTTGCAATGCTCTTGTGACTGATGCTGACAGTAGACATTTAACAGCAGTAATATTTAATACATATTCTTCTTAGCAAGTTTAGAAGCAAAGCCACTATTCTTTAAAATATCCAAACTTGCATATAACCACAATTATTGATGAACTGTCAGTTCTTTACCAGCACAAACTATATGGTAACTGACTATATCCTATTGCAATCCATCAGTCTTTTACTCATTTTGATAGACTTTCATTTGGGCTCTTTATGCTCCACTCTAAGTTAGAATGCAAGCATGGAATGAATTGCAACACTCTGTAGATCTCTAATGAACATTACATACAATATCAACATTGTCTCCCCTTGATTTCTAAAATTTTACAACATGATCCGTCAGCTTCTAAACATCTTAAGACTCTATCATCCTTCATCCCCATTTTTATTTTACATATAATCTTGTGATCATAATCTCCACAGAATAAAACATTTGAGACTCACTGAGAATAATACTTAGATCTTAAACATTTGAGAATCATGCTCTTTTTGGCTTTTAATAGTGTGTAATTACACTTGTTCGAGAGCATCCTTTGTGCTGTTAAGATTATCTACACATTTTCAAAGCCTATTCAGCTAATATGTTTGTCATAACAAGCTTAGAAAGCATCTGATGATGAACTGATAATGAGCAAGCATTTATACATTTTCGCTTCCACAGAAGTAGACTATTTTAACTTGCAAGCAAACTTTTTCTTTGTACTCAAGTGTACAAAGCTCTTCTCAAAGAATAAATGCTTTTATCATCCCAACATGGCTGCCTCTCCATTGTAGTATCTGTTTACCTTTCAAAATCTGACCCTAAATGATAATTATGGTCTCTGCAGTTTGGTGTGCAGTTTGCAGAGCTGTCTTCAAATCACCTGTGCTGTTTCTTAGTGCTGAGGCTATTAAATCTCAGACAGGGCAATAAAAACCTTGCAGAAATTCTATTTTAAATACTTTGGTGGGGACAGCACTATTGCCTACCCAGTAACTACATTTTAATCAAACATCCGAATGGAAAAAAAAAAAGCAGACAAGGAAGTATGATCATAGGACAGAGTTATTTGCAGACAGGCATTAAATGCCATAAAGAGAGTGAGTGTTCTGTGGGTTCTCCTTAAAAAGAGGTGTTTTCTCCAACTGCCACTGCTGGACTCTATCCAGCTGTGAGTAATTAGGTCTATTAACTATATTCTTCACACAAATTTCAACAGAATGCTCATAATTCTCTTTTTACTCCAATAATAGCAATTAATTATAGATATTAATTAACCTTCCTGCTGTTCCTTATTCTTCTAGTGATTTCTCCCTAAACTTGCATTCAACTGCCCAATTCATTCAATCGTTCAATTACATCAACTCAAATGCATGTTGTTCAGAAGAGAGTTAAAATGGGTGTGTCAGCATCCAATTGATTCTAAAGTAAATATTCCTAGATACACTTCTAAACACATGTGATCTCCAGTTACAGGGGCAAGCTAAATGAGCGTGGGTTCCCATCTGAGACTGTTCCTCTGAGTCATTTGGCAGTAACCACAACAGCCTCCCACTGTAGAATAGGGCATTTTTAAGTAGCACACATTTCTGATAAACAGGCTGACTGAATTACCATTCCCAGGCTGGATTGTGTAGGCTGCCAGGAGTCAACACAGCTCTTGCTGACGACACAGGGAAAGCTGGCTGACCATACAGTACTGGCTCTCCATTACAGCTGCTCAAATGTATTGAAAGTCTGAAATACCTTAAACATTTCCCTAGCACATGTTTTACATGGATTTTTTTTTTTTGCATGGTTTCTCTGACCCTAAAGTGGTGAGAGACAGTCTCAACTGTTTTACTAAACAGCATGTTCCATGGTAAAGTCCTCTGAGAGCACATGAAACATACCATGAAAACAATGAAAAACTCTGGACTATGAAAGTAGTCATAGTAGTTCATATTACTGATGGTTGTGATAACTGTATCTATTACTTGCAGTCTTATATGCTGATTGATCTATTTCTCAACACATTTTAACTTTATTATAGTTATATCTATAGATGAATGCTTGAATTTCATGACCTTAGAGATCTTTTCCAATCTAAATGAATCTACGATTCTGTGATTTTTGAGAAAACAGAACGCATCCAAAGTTATTGCTGCTCCATAAAGAGCATTCTAACTTGGATTTGAAATGGGAGAAAGAAAAAGGTGGGAGTATATACTGTTTCTCTACAAATACAAATTTTCACCTAAAAAATGATTAATATACACAATGTTCTGCCTTGAAAAGAAATTATTCTAATTGATTACTTTGCAGAAAGTTGCATTTAATGTTGAATAACTACAGAACTACAAAATTAGTTACCAACTGTTCAGGGCCATCCCCACTGATAGGCTGGTAAATGATCCTGTATCTCTGCACTCGACCACTGGCAGGATCCCATTTCACAGTCAAACTGTGTGAAGTTGCATTGTACACTTGAAGGTTTCGTGGGCCACTCTTTGGGGCTGAAAGTGCAATAAAGAAAAGAATAAATATGTAATTTACCAAAAAACAGGGACACACAATTCATTCATACTTTTAGGGCTGCATGAATGGCTGATCAAGAGCTGAATGTACTAAGTACAAGAGAACATAAACTGTAATGTTTGTAAAATAATAAACATGCTGTAATGTAGTGTTTAGTATTCTTCCAAATACACAATAATATTTATGAAATGATCTTAGCTTTTTTATGTCAACATTTGTCACAGTTTAGGAAAAGATAGCTATGAGTTTTACTTAGTGATACAATACCTGGAAATTTAGATTCTTACCTTGTGTGGTGATAGGTATCAAGGGTACTAGAAAAAAGTAGAAAGAATTTTCAGAATTCTTGTATGTGTATGCCTTCTGTTTTAGTAACTATGAATGACAACATGCAGAATCCCCTTATTTACTTACATGTTCGTTCACTGCCAATGAGATCATCACTTTCTGATTCATCAGGATAGATGGCAGTAACTGAGATATCATATAATGTATCTGGGTTCAAATTTTCAAAGACCAAACTATTGTCATCCCCATTTAAGATAGTCTTGTGGAGAAATTAAAGAAAAAAAAAGAAAAATATATAAACAAAACCAACCAAACAAAACCAAAACAAATAAAACAAACAAACAGAAAGTGAGCTATAACTGAGTTTCTTTTTACTCAGTAACATCACTGCAAGTGGCTGTAAGTATGTGTTCTACACCTTCTCACTGAATTTCCATTGCACACAATAGGAGGGCATGCAAGTTATAGGCCATTTATTAATTGCATTTCTGATTTTAAAAACATGCCCTTTGAGAGACTACCCAAGGAAGCTTATGGTGGCTGTCTATTCTTACCTCCTGCTTTTCTGATCTTCCATAGGGACCCCAGGTTATTCTATACAGAGAGACATCTGGAGCTCCATGATCCCAAGTACCCCTGAAACTATTTGTGGTTACATCTGTGATTCTGAGATTGACTGGTGCTGGCACAGGCTCTATTATGAGAAAAGGAAAAGTATTCCACAAAATGTAACTACAAAATAAATAGTTAAACAAAGGAATTACTCAAAGAATTTAGAAGATTATGTAGGAGATTCATCTCTCAGTTACCATGCTACTAATTACTATCAAATCTGTAGTATAACCCAGCCCACCTACACTAAGCAAATTATCCTTTTTAAGGTTATATCATTAGGTCATCACCCAATAAAACAGACATAGCTCTACTGACCTCAGCAGAGATCACAATTCACATGCCTACTCACAACAACTGCAGTCCTAACTCTTATTTTGGAATTAGGAGTGATTATGAACTCACATAGACACAGGTCAAGCTCCTGCATGAGTTTTTTCCAAATCCTAAAATTCTGTATATAAGCCAAAAAATCATGACTGGATTACACCACTTATGTAAAAAGAATTCACAGAGGTTAACTGTAGGTTAAGGAAGCAAAATACAATATAGCTACCGGGAAGAAATATGTAAATAGGTAAAACCAGAGCACTAAACTAAAAATAATTTCTTTGGCAGAGCTTTCCTCATCTTTCCTTACACACACATTCAAACAAAACCACAGCTATAGAAGAAACAGTAGCACAACAGCAAGCACAAATATCTCACAAACATTTTTAAATACATCAGGCTACAAAAAAATTCAGAAGAAAAAAAGAGAGAATATATGCATGGCTTTTTGCTTCTTTTTCACATCAGGTTGAGGGACAGTAATAAGGTAACATCACTCATTTCTGTGTAGCTCTTCTGGTTAACTACCTTCTTAAATCATAAGCCTAAATCAGGATGAGGGCCTCCTTGATACCTGCTTTCTCCTTTCAGTTTTGTCAGATCTCTTGTATGGAAATCAGCTCTTAGTTTATGCAACTCCATTGCCTTGTCTCTATTTGTTGAAGTTACTCAAATACTGCCTTGATGATTCTCTAGAAGTAGAGAAAGGCTTAGCATTCCATGAAGCAAGACCATGTCTCTCCAATCCTGAGGCATATGGCCCAGCTTCCTGCGTACTTTCCTAGATTCCTGCATAGACTTGTTAAACCTTTCCTCTGTCCTCATGTTTTCTTACCTGTTCTACACTACACTTCTCCTTCAGTCTCTAAACAGAAATGGTTTATCTTCAGTTGTCCTATCACCTCTCTGTAGACTGCAATCTCAGTGTTTCCTGCAGTAAGACACTGAAATCTAAGATTCCTGGGGTTCATTATATTGTAAATAATGCTACAAATGCAAGTATTTCTCAGCCTAAATGACCTAAATCTCCACCTAAACTCAGTAACATATTGCAACAGGCATGACTTTAATAGAATATAGGGCAAAAACAACCACAAGAATGATTATTAGGAATACTTACGAGTGACAGCTTCTGCTTTTGTGGGCAGGGATTCTCCTTCATCGTATACAGCAACAACGTTTACATGATACAGTGTTTGGGAGGAAAGGTCAGAGAGAGTAGTGCTGGTTTTGAGTCTGTCAATTTCCACCTAAGAATAAAAATAGTGACTTAAGAATTGCAAATTGCTCTATTTCTGACTCTGCATTTGATTTAATGGCAGAAATTCCTCTACTAAAAAAAAAAGCAAAAAGTATTCTGGACTAGGTTTTGCCATTTACTCTTAAATTTACACCCAAGTATTGAGTGCTATCTACTAATTCCCTTGCAAAGCATATTGTATCAGATGCATGTAGTACTTGTTGATCATTCACAGCTTCAATCTTTTGGAAACAAAGATGCAGACTGAACCTTTAGAAAATTCTCATTTCCTTATAAAAACACATTTAATCCTACAGGAGTTAATTCATGTCAAGCAGTGCAATTAAGGAAAGCTTGTGCTTAACTAAAAAACACCTCTAACAATGCTCACACATGTTCTGATAGTCAGCAAAGGGCTAATATACCTTTATTCCACATTCCTGTACTCTTAATTGTAAGCTGTTCTTAGATCTGGGCAAGACAACACTTAAGCAGACAATAGAAATGGCTATTTACCAAAGCACAGGAAAATTCTCCAGTCAGTTTGAGGATTTTTCCTCTCTGGAGGAAGAAGGCAGTACCCAAAGAAATCTATCTCGTGCTCATTCTGTTTCCAAGAAATCAATGCGCTTTCCTGACCACAATCACCATGAACTGACGCTCTTTACTCTGGTGGTGGGTTATATTACCGCTTTTACTATTATGTTACTAACTTAGCTCCTCAAAAGAAAACTCTTTCTTAGTACTTTCAAGAATTTACCTCCTTTACATCAGCGTCATCAGCTATTTTGTATCTTAGGATGTATTTTCGAACTTTCCCTGGGGCAGGATCCCAAAGGATATTCATGCTGCTGTGAGTAACATCCTGAATTTTTAAGCCTCTGGGTCCAGGCAAAGGTACTGTAAAAATAACGACAGTAGGAAGTGAAAATGCTATTCATGGCAGAGGAATAGGTCTCTCACAGATGGAAATAAATTCTTCTCATGTCTTTCACTGAAATAAAGGCATACACTTTCTGAGAAGTTCATTGTCCTGGAAATTAGATGAGACAGTTTAGTAGCTCGGTGTCCCAAAAATGACCAAAATAGCTACAAAGTATAGCTTCACCTTTGTAAATTATGAGCAGAATACTTGTAGAAGTATCAGTACTTAAGATCATAATTTTTGGTGACAATAGTCACTTTTTATGTATGGTTAAGGTTTTAGCAATTTTTAAGGACATACAAATAACCATACTGCATGCACTATTCCAGAAATATGTCTCTTATCATTGGGAAATATTTGAGGAAGGGTATAAAAAAGGAAGCCATATTTAGATCATTTTTTTTCTTGATATAGTATGTTTCTTCATTATTTTCTACACTTGAGAGAATGTCTGAATTTGGGAACAACTTTTCTAAGTTAATGCAAGCAAAATTGAGAGCTTTTAAAAACACTGTGACCACAAGATTGTCAAGCCAACTTCCTTCATTATTCAAGGAAAATATTCTTTTGTTCCTCTTTTAATAGTTAGATCCTTTTCATTGAAATTGCCTTGATATCTTTTGGAAATGTATGAGTGTTAGAAAATGCATAAAACGTGGTTAAGGTGGTCTTCTAAACAACAACAACAAAAACCCACAAAAAACAAACAAAGAAAAACTGTTGTATGAAAAAAAAATTAAAATTAAATATTGCTGAAGCAATAACAAAACAGAAATCAAGACGTGCATACATGTCACTTCCTGGGTGGTGAGTGGGTCACTGGTGATATCACCAAACAATACGTAAGCTGTTAAAGTGTACTCAGTGTTGGGGATGAGATCTACCAGCTGCACCTCATTCACTGATGGTCCAACACGCATCTGCACATGAAAAGTAACACACCATGTTTAAAAACCAAGGAAAGCAATGGCAGAAAAGCAAGCAATGATTCAACTTCAAGGGAATTTTGTTTGTGAGATTCACAGTATATTTACAGCTTCCTGACTGATGTCATTGTATATAATATCCTAGTAAGTTCTCTGCACTTCAGAAGTACATGCCAGTCTTTTGCCTATTGTGATAGTCTAACAGTTTTTTTAATTTATATTTAGTAGAGTACAGGAAGTGAAGACAAATCCACTTACCTCTTTCTCCGGGACTGGGACTGTGGCATTCACAGGTTCATATGTTAACAAATAACCAGTAGCTCCATTGAGAGGTTCCCATCTCACTCGCATGTGGGTTGAGCCAATGTCATAAACATTCAAGTTTCTAACTGAAGAGATTGGCACTGTCAAATACAAAATGTTTGTTTGTTTATTTATTTATTTCACCTTCTTCATATTTTATATCCCAGGTAGCACCATTGAGAACATTGCACATGGGTATTAGGGTACTTTATGGATAGTAGAAAGGCAATCTGCGAGCACTGGTATTTTAAGTGGTTCTTAGTATAAGAATGAGATAATAGTCATCCCATTTTGAATGTGGCTACAGATTTGCTACATCCACAGCTAAACCTCTTACAAGTCTGCACTCAAACACTAATATTCTAAAAAGCACGATTAACTCACATGAATGCTCTAACAGGAAACAACACAACTGGTTTGGGATACGTACAAAAAGGCTTTTTTTGTCCTTTCCTTTTGATTTTTGTCTTTCCCTAATTATTAAATAAACATCAAAAACTACCACAGACTTCATAAAAATTATGCACATATTTTGACAGTGTAATGCAAGCCTAACACAAACCAAAGTGAAATGAACAGCAAGCATTCACTATTACCAAAGAGGCAGAAAAGTCACCCAATATTACATTCAGCATAAATATACCTCAATCATATAGACAACTCACAGTAGAAACATGGCTAAGTTATATCTCATAGAAGTGACATAACTGTGTTGAATTGGCTTTTTTGCTAATTATAAATAATTTCTACAGTATTCTGTCTGAGAGTAGTAGGAATTCATTACCTAGCATAAAAATAGAGTACACACTTGTTTATGATCAGATTTCTGGAATTTATAAACTCTGTCTTGGTGTAATTCATGTCTGTTGTTCTCGTTTTGTACAGCCATGCTTTATGGGCCTGGAAAGAAGCTGGGACAAACATTTCCTAACACACTGCAGTTTCATTTTGCTGAAGTTTTCCAGGCAAGACCTGAACAACTAGTGTAACACAACACAGTTTTGTAATTCAAATTAAAAATTTTGTTTCTGCTAAGAAGAAAGCCCATAGTGCTAAAAGTTCTACTGAATTGTTCCCCATATGCCAAACTGGCTGTTAACATGTTATTCAAGACGCATTTCTAACTTACAAGTTGTTTCCCTGCCGATCAGAGGCTCACTGCTTTCATCTTCTACCACAGAAAACACATTAACAACATATTCTGTTTCAGGTTGCAGATCTTTCAGAACTGTTGTTGTTTCCATCCTACTTACATAAAACTACATGAAAGAAAAGCAATGTTAACCACTGTGCGACAAGTACAATTGTAATCTTATCGCTAAGAAAAACAATCATTCCTTGTGAAACTCGTCAGAAATCAATAGTAAGGAGCTAAATAAATAAAGTATGGTCTTAAACTTTTATGTATTTTGTGTGACAGTATAGCATTATTTTTGCAAAGCAATCCATAGGGAAATCTCAGAAAGACTTTTTTTTCAAATAGAGCTGGATATATTTAGCATGACTTACTGTGCATACTGTTTTCAGACATGGTTTACACTTCTATATTAATAAACAGCATTTAAAACGTGCCAGCAATACATGTTACCACTTTGGAGAAAAAGTTTCAGACACCCAGGATAATCTAGATGGTTACAGCACATGGCATTAGCAACACCTTGCAGAACAGCAATGCCAGGAAGCAATCAAGCTGTAAAGTCAGTGTTCATTGGAACCACGGCACCAACTTTAATCAACGGCCAAATCCTGAGGTCATGATTTACTAAGAGTAAACTCTCCATGAGTCAAGAGTCTCCATGAGCCTCCTGAGTTAAGATTTAAAAGCCAAATTCAGAGATGAGAAGTTCAGTTAGGTACACAAAGGCAACTAACTTCACTCTTCTAAATACTTCATTCTCCTAAATATTCTTCTGTCTAGTTGGAGAGAGTGGTGAGCAATTCATATTGCCTAGAATCAACAGCTGCCAGTCACTGAATCTCTGAGTAGAGAAGGAATCACCACAAGATAAGCTTGATACTTTGCATTAAAAAGTTTGGAGTAGATGCTTAAGCAAAGATTCAAAGTACCATCATACACTGTTCATCTAAACATAACCTGTATCACCTACTGTCTTTTGTCTATTAACAAGAAAATGTATTATATTATGGTCAGAATATTTCTGGTACAGACATATTTAAACCAATAAATGACAGTGGAATAGGAGTAAAATGGAGTTACTAAAAATTGCAGTCAACTGTTTTTAAGAAGTACATTTTAGTCATTGATTCATGAAATTAAAACAATCTTGGCAGCCTTTTTTTCATTTACTGTTATATCATACACAGCACAAATTCAGAATGATATTACCATGATCTGGAAGTCCATCGTTATTATGGACAATGTAAAAGATGAACACAGAATACAAACCTGTTTAGGGCTACCTCCAGAGGTAGGGTAATATTCAACTCTGTATCTATCAACACTCTCAGGAGGTGGACTCCATCTCAGTCTGAAAGAACGAGGTGTCACTTCTGAAATGACTAGGTTAGAGGGAGGTGGCAAATCACCTAGAAGTGGAAGGAAATTTAAAAAATAGTCATATCATCAGGAGGGGGGAAAAAAGCACTTGAAGTATTTAATTATGTTTCTGTTTTCTCAGGAATTCTTAAAATAACTGCATGAAGAGCTAGCTCACCATCACACTCTCAAGACCAAATAAGCTCCCTGTAATGCCTATTCCACCTTCAACACCAGTGTTTCACTGGAGAACCATCAGCTAACAGTACTGGTTTTCCATGCTCAGCTTTGGTTTTGGGCTGTCAGACATTAATATTTGAAAAGAGCAAGGTTGCTGAAATTTTCCTCATTGGATGAGGATCATCAAAGAACCTGTCACAACAGGCAAAAAGCTGACACACTGCGAAATATACTTCATGATTCTGGGGAAAAAAAAAGAAGGCACATCTAGCCATGTCATGCTGTGTTAGGCATAACATAGTCATTGTTGAAAGGAAAGGAAGAACCCCTGCAGGGTAGTCCAGGTGGTCTGCACAACTTCCCCACACGAGCAGCTGAAAAAACAGCCAAGGGCTACACAGTGTTCCCAATAAGTAATAAAAAGGAATTAGCAGTGCAAGCACGTAAATGGAAAAAGGATGAACTAGACTGAAAATGTGATGTACCTGGACCTTTCACACTGTTACACAGATTCGTGGTTACATCATCAACAATGTTAGCCAGGAGGGAGAAATCTGCAACGTTGTAAGCATGGATGTCATCTGGATCCGTCGCAATCTGTTTCAATTCATTTTCGTCTGCATTTTTAATACCTTACAGAGACAACATGAAAGGACAGCCTGTTATAAATTATGGCCATGAAGCACAAGACCATGAACTTAAGTTCCTAAACACATTATTTGAATACCCTTTCAGGTACTTATGTCTGTGTCCGCTTCTCTGTGCATTTAGCAATGGGCAGGAGGGGGTTGCTACAGGACATCATACAATACTTACCAATTGCATACAGTTCCACTCCCTCGTCTCTGAGTTTTCTTGAAGGGGTAACTACATCATCTTGGGATTTGCCATCAGTGATGAGAACACCAATTTTGCGAGCTCTGGGTCTTAAGCCTGCGTTTTGTTTGAAGTTGTTTTTTAAGATGAAATCCAAGGCCATTCCTAGCATGATACAAAGAAAGTAACCATCACTATAACCTATTTCCATGCAGTAGTCATGGTAAGAGCCTATTGAATCCTAGTGATTTCACTCTGGCAAAATAATTCCACAATTTACTTCCTTCTAGAAGCATTTGGAATCTAGTTGCAGGCCATCATCTAGACTTATCAGCAACTGATACTATTTCAGGCTTCTCAAAGTCTCTGATCTCTTACATTTTATGCATTACACTCCTATCTGATCTCCTCTAGCCTTCCTTCTGGCTCCTAGTTGTCTTCATCCCAATCCTGACACAGAACTGACCTTTCATCTTCTCTTATACTCAACAGCAACACAAGCTCTTTATCACCCAAGCTCTCTTCTATCACATTTCTTCATACTTCCTCTGAGTTTATAAGGCTATGCTACACCTGTTCTCTTCCAAACATAGTATATTACACATCCATCACGGACATATTTGAGTTCACTGAACATTACTGGGGTCAGCTACTAGAATAATTTTTATTGGAGCTTGAGGACAATCCTGGCAGTGTGACATACCTGTTAGAGTATTGCCTCCTTTGTATGGTAAGTTGGCTACAGCCTCTAATAAAGACTGTTTGGTTCGGTAAGCATTGAGATTCCATTCTGTCCTGGGATCACCACTATACTGTGCCAGACCTGGGAAAAAAGCCATCATTTCCTCAGTTATTATGAGTCTGTGTAGCACGTATGCTCATTTTCCCTCCAACATATGACAACTTACCAATCTGTACTTTGTCAGGACCAATATCGAAAACTTCAACAATACGGGCAATGAAGTTCCTGATGGTTTTAAAATTTGGCCGCCCAATACTCCATGAGCCATCCACCAGCAGCACGATATCAGCTTCTGCTCTGGTTCTACACTCTAAACCTGTCATGTCAACCAGAAAAATATAGCCTTGGCATGTCAGCTTTCTTTCTCCATCCTTTTAGACGACATATGTCATGAGTTAGCTTCCAAAATAGCTCTAGTTTTATTCACTGGCACTCTGTCAAGTATGACCTGACTGTGAACGTTATTCACTCTAGTCACTGGTTCCATGGCAAAAGCTGCCTAAATTTCTTCATGTATGTTTCCTTTTGTAAATAAGGCTTCGCAAATGTCAAGGCCAGTGTTCTCTATTGACATGTCACTATCTGTTTTGGTCTTTAAACATAGCTGATAACTTGATTTCAGAAGTTTTGTACAAGACTTCTAAACTAACCACTGCCATGGCAGTGAGCATTACCAGATTACACAAATTGACCGTATTTTAATCTGTCATGTACAGAAAAACTACTGCTTATTTTTCAACTATGTAATAGTGGAATTAATAGTATATATTACAACCACTTTAAAATAAATTGCATTTCTCAATTTTGGGGGGAAAAAGACATAGTAATAAAGGTGTTATAGAAGTTTGCATGTACAGGAAAGCAAGAGCACAATTCACAGAAGACACACAAACATAACACAGGTAAGAGATACAGTGGGAACAAGAATAAACATTCATATAAAGCTGCAATGTTCTAAAAAGGTAGAAAGTTATTTCAGATATCTTCAGTTTACAAATTACAGAATAAAATATGCATAATATTGTTTTCATCACAAGGAAAATAACAAAATATTTATACAAAACAGAAAGACACAATAATTTTATCCACAGCCATTTGCGAAAAAAAAATCTTTCTTTCTCTTTTCCTGTAGATTGTGTTACCAGCTGCAAATTTTCTGGCTTCCTGCCATCAGAGCTTCTGGTCTTTATATGGAAGAAATCCCATTGAGAAAAATCAGCCACACTCATCACAGTTGAAAGATATTGTGATTTCATACATGTTCCACAGAATTGATCCAACACTGTAGACTCAGGAATATAACTATTCCATGTACCTGGGGGTTAAAAGTATGATCCTCTTCTGCACAGAAAATATAGATCTAGTCTTTAGTCAGGACAATAAAATCAGCTGGGAATAGGGTTTAAGTAAAACCACGTTAGTTCAAAAAACTGCATGCATAACTTCAATATGGAAGTTAAAGTTAGCTTCATGTACAACAACTACTTTCACTTCTAGATTTCTTCCAACTACTATAGTTCCCCACATGGAAAACTCTAGCAAAGGTACCAGATCTAGGGTGATTTTTTTCCCCTCTATTAATATACAATTTACTATTACATTTACAGTTCAAGATATAAATTTATTTTTCACATTAACCATGATTCAAATCTATGCATTAGTAAAATTAAATAGCTTAAAGAATATAACACTGAAGTCAGAAATGAGAGCTGCTATAATGAAAAATAATAAACCAGTGTTAGAGCAATTTTTTCCTGCCAGACTTATTGAAGTTTTACTCTAATGTCACTGATGGCCTGTTTTGTAGTTTCTCTCAGTCTTACCCTCCAGTATTAGACAGAGTAAGTTAGCAATTGATTAAGAAGTTTCTAAAAATGCTGTCAATAAAGTTATACAAGATGAATATTTTTTACACAGCCCAGTGTCAAAACAAGGCAGCAGAGAGGTTAAGAAAGAAGAATATAATCAGCACTCAAAAACCTTTTATTCTTTATTTAACTCTGAAAGAACTTTGCAGTTAGGTTCTTTCTCCTCACCACATTCTCTCTGATGCTTATGCAAGCTTTGAATGGTAGAGAAGAAAAGTCTTTGTTATTTGTGTATACTTGACTATTAAGAAGCAAAGACCTGTTTTTTATGCTTTCCATAAAGGAGGACTGAGCTCTGAAACTTTCTTCATCCAGTATCATTAGCAGGCAGAAGCCATTAACCACACCAAAGGGATCTGCTATCATAATATTCACAGAAACTTTGAAAGAAAGGTTTAGCCATACAGGGAAAAACTCCCAGATACTGCAGAGACTCTGCAACTGCCTTTCTGAACTAATTCTCCTCCTTCTATAGTAAAAAAAAACCAAAAGACTAAACAATGGATATGTTGAATATAAATTTAAATAATACACACTAACACTGGGACACTCCCAACTATCAGATCTTTGTTCATTATATCATCTTAGTCTTAAAAGGAAAAGTCACCATATAAGGACAAGCAAAGGGCTAACAATCTGCTTAAAATTCCTTGTTCTACTCCTGTGAACACCCCTGCAGATGAGCCATGATCTCTGTTCAAGAATTTGACCTTACGTGATTTAACACAGATGTGGATGGCTTGAAAATGCAATGCAGATGGCTTTGAATAATCAGCAAAACATGGAGTGCCTGCATTATCATCTTTATGAGAACATCTAAAGGGTGCAGGGGACTAGAATTGTGAACTGGGGCATGCTTAGTGGTCATTTCAGACCACCAGGTTTATGTCATCAGGGTAAGAAGTATACCGAATCCTGTAAACAAATATGTATATGCATTAGAAAAACAATATGGAAACATAGCAAACTCTCAGTCCTTTTCTATCCAAAATCCAAAACTGCCATTTCTTCAATGCAGTCATGTTTACCTCTAGATAAAAATGGCTCCAAAGTAGTATCTGAAAGAGTGGTCATCTCTTGTCCAACCAGGGGGTTGCTCTCGCCTCCTTCAAACATCCCAAAAACATTTACCTTATACGTAGTTCCTGCCCTGCAATAGTTAAACAAATGCACCATAACCAAAGTCATTTGGCAAGTTAAATGCTAAACATTTCACTCATGAAATTCCCACAGCAAGAAGAATCTCTTATGGAAAAGTAGGTGCTAAAACATGAAGACCAAATACTAGCTCTTCCACAAGACAGTGAAGTTTTGACAATTTAAAAGCTGATTTTGCACTCTATACTTAAATTTATAGCCTTCCTCATTCAAATTGTTTAATTCTGGAGAGAATAAAGAGAGCTTGTCAGGCAGCCAGAGATCAGGGCAGGAAAACTGGAGCCCTGATAGAATTAAATCTGGCCAGGGACATCAAGGTAAACAAGCTTCACAGTACATCAGTGATAAAAAACTAGGGAAAACATGGTCCCTCTCCAGAAGAAAACAGGAGACTTGTATACCCGGGATATGGAGAAGGCTGAGTTACTGAATTACTTTTTTGACTCAGTCTTCACTGCAAAGTGTTCCAGGCACACCACCCAGGTCACAGAAGGCAAAGTGAGGGATGGGGAAAAGGAAGAGCCAGGCATTGGAGGAGAAGATCAGGTTTGGGACCATCTAAGGAACCTGAAGGTGCACAAGTCTACAGGTTCTGGCAAGGTACATCCATGGATCCTGAGAGAACTGGTAGATGAAATTGCTAAGCCACCAGCCATCATATTTGAGAAGTCATGGCAGTTCAGTGAAGTGCCCACTGACTGGAAAAGAGAAGACATAATCCCCATTTTTAAAAGGGGAAATAAGAAAGATGTGGGGAACTACAGACTACAGAGATCAGTCTCACCTCAGTGCCTAGCAAGATCAAGGAGCAGATCCTCCTGGAAATTATGCTAAGGCACAGGGAAAATAAAGAGGTGACTGGTGACAGCCAAGACAGCTTCATAAGGGCAAATGATGCCTGACAAATTTGGTGGCCTTCCATGACACACTGGTAGATAAGGGAAGAGCAACTGACATCATCTACCTGGACTTGTGCAAAGCATTTGATGCTGTTCTGCATGACATCCTTGTCTCTAAATTAGAGAGAAGTGGATTTACCTACTAGAGTGCTCAGTGGATAAGGAATTAGCTATGTGGTCACACTTATAAGAGTTATGATCAGGGACTTCACGTCCGAGCAGAGATCAGTGATGAGTGGCATTCCTCAAGAGTCAGTATTGGGAACAGTGCTGTTTAACATTTTTGTTGGCAGCAGGGATGGTGGAATCAAGTGCAGCCCCAGCAAGTGCACTGTGTGGTGTGGCCAGCATGACAGAGAGAAGGAATGCCATCCAGAAAGACCTTGACAGGCATGAGAGGTTGGCCTGTGTGAACCTCATAAAGCTCAACAAAGACAAGTGTAAGGTCCTGCGCCAGGAAATCCAAAGCACAAATAGAGGCTGGTGATGAGTGAATTGAGAGCAGCCCTGAGGAAAGGAACTTGCAGGCAGTGGTGGATGAATAAATGAGCATGACTCAGCAATGTGCTCTTGAAGCCCCAAAAGCCAAACCTATACTGGGCTGCACCACTAGAAGCGTGACCAGCAGGTCAAGGAAGGTGATTTTCACTCTCTATTCTGCTTATGTGAGACTTCACCAGAAGCACTATGTCCAGCTCTGGAGCCACTAACGTAAGGACACAGACTTGTTGCAATGAGTCCAGAGGAGGGCCACAAAGATGTCAGAGGGATGGAGCATCTACCCTGTGAAGACAGGCTGAGAGTTGGGGTTATTCAGCCTGGAGAAAGGAAGGGTCCAGGGAGACCTTATGGTAGCCTTCCAGTACCAAAGGGGGGCTACAAGAAAGCTGGAAAGGGACATTTAAGCAGGGCAGATACTGACACAACAACAGGTAATGGCTTTAAACTGAAAGAGAATACTTTTAGGTTAGATATTAGGAATAAATTCTTTACTGTGAGAGTAGTGAGGCACTGGAAAATGTTGCCCAGAGAAACTGTGGGTGTCCCATCCCTGGACATGTTCAAGGCCAGGCTGGATGGGGCTTTGAGCAACATGGTCTAGTGGGAAGTGTCCCTGCCCACAGCAACAAGGTTAGAACTAGATGATCTTTAAGGTTTCTTTCAACCCAAACCATTCTATGACTGTATGATTCTTCAGCATTTAATGATCCTATTTGAGTGTATTTATTATATATTTTAATGATTCTACTTAGTATATTTGCACAATAGATTTTGACATGGTCTGAAGCCTACTTTACAAATCCAGACCTCTGAGAAAATGATTCGAGAACTAAATTCAGCTTTTTTTGAGAAACATGAGGCAAGGAACTTTTGAGAGGAAACTTCAGAAATCCCAGATATCCTCCAGTATCCCCTTATTTTTCTTATAGGTGAAATGCAGAACACAGCTCCTGCCCGTATCTTTGTCTCCTTCAGTTCCTGTGAGAGCACCACAAATTACTTAAATGGATAATCTCAGAAAGAGACCTGCCAGGTACCTTTCAGAGGCTGCATAACAAGATCTTCATAGCTTATTGAAAAAATTACTTCCTTACTTATATTAGATTCTGCCAGCCATTTCAATAACAAACTCTGATTAAACAAAACCCTAAGCTAAAGTTATTTGTGAAAAATAACAAACAACCAAAATCAAAACATGAGTTATTATGCATACCTAAGCTCCTCCAATACCACTGTGCTGTCGTATGGCCCAACTATTAATTCTCCAAGACTCCCATCATCTTCAGTAGGGTGGAAAGTTACTTTGTAGCCCTTCACTCGACCCGGGGCTGGCTCCCATGTTACTCGGAAACTTGACATAGTTGAATCAGAAGTTCTCAGATTTCGAGGTGGCTTAAAGGGAGAGGCTGCAAGGATGGGAAACAAAAGACTTTAGATCATGTCTGCATATGGAAAAAGAATCAACAAGTATGCTTTTATGCAAAAAAAAATACACATGTAAATCCAGTATTAGCGATAGTCCTAAACTCTTCATGCCTTTTTTTGACATAAAGACAGGTATTAAAAGATGAGCAGTGAGATTCTTGCCACTTTATTGTAGCTATCTAACCAATGCAGGTGAAGTTTATTATTGAGGCTCCTTCTGCAGTCAACTGACTGAATAAACAGCCTGGCAGTTCAAACAACTTCACCGCCACAGGTATGGCAGTATGTCAAAAAACAATCCTTCAGAGAAGTGCCAGCCAAACAGCTTGAGGTCTTTAGGTCAAGAGCAGCTTCTGCTGAAGACTGACAGCTGCCCACTGCAGGTCAGTACTCAGGGAGTGGTTAAGAAGCCAGCTGCTAGCTTCTGCATCACTTTTGTGTTTGTGCAACTCTAACGTGCATTATGGAAACCACTGCAGCAGTGTAATCTCAAAGTTGTAAAAAATGGAAATTAAACAGAAAGTCACAACTATACCTTTGGAGTGAAAAAAAAAGATAGACTTTGCCTTATCCCTGTGCCTATGCAATTGTCTAACTGTAGTGGAAAGATCATAAGCATCCTCAGATTGTGAATTCTGCTGAGAAATAGTAGTTACACTCCCACCCACACAGAAAAATACAGACTCTCTGTCTCATCTTCTGTAATACTTCCTGAATTACGATGACAGCTTCAACTAACAAGATCACTCAGGCCTCACTTGCTTCTGAAAAGTGTTTACCATCACAGCTATTTAGACGAAAAGCACAGAGGCATATCTTTATCAAGATGAAGAGTTCAAACATCAAAAGCAGCTGGATTATCTAAACTTTATCTCAGCGTAACTTTCAGCAAGGAAAAACCAGGTATTCGTCAACAACTGACTCCTTTCATGACTCCTTTATATCAACCACATTTTAGGTTAAAAAGAAATCTTCCTTCAGTAACTGAGGTGCTGATATCTCCACTATTAAGAGACTTTTTTTTTACTTCCTGTCATTATTCAATATAACATATGTTCAGAGAACAGAGAATGGCATGAACTGTTTACAGAATACCTCACTGAGTGGCACTATTCCCCCAAAGGCAGAAACATCTTGAAAAAACTATTTTGGTAATGCCTTTCTATCTATGGAAGCAGCAAACTGACTAAATCTGGTTGATCTGGGTATTAAAAAACCATTTCCTTAGAAAAGGTAAGACTAGCATCAGATACATACTAGCGGTAGAGTAGAAAATTAGTATTGCTTTTACCACAAAAATGTTCTCACTGGAACTTAGTAAATGTTTTAGAGTTTTAGTTTCTGAGAGAGAAGACAGCTTGTCCAAAAAACTATGAAGTCAGGCCTCCACAGAAGAATCTTCAAAATCATCTACTCCTCCTTTTTATTACTTTAGGTCCTCCCCAGAAATACAGTGACCAAAGAAGACAAATCTAACAACAGGATGCTAGGTAGCTCTTTAATCAATATCCACAATCAAAAGGCAAATTATGAAACAGCTGACAATACTTGATTAAGTAGTCTATTTACTGTCTTCCTCACAAAACACCTTGTTTTGACTTCTGATGACAGTGTTTCAAAACTAGCCTAGTGTTTTCAAACAGATTTTGCACCAAACTTGCACCCTCAATATCAAGTGCAAAACGCTGTGCTCAGGCTATGCCATAGTGAAGTTTCCAACAAATCAAACTCTCTTCTCAACCTCCAACATTTTCTCCCATTTGCCTGTCAATTCGTCACCTTGGAAAATTCCACTATACTTTTCTATGTATCATGACTATTATTTTTAAGCACAAAACTTGCATTACAAAATCCTGTACAACCTTATGATACATACCTGTTGTTCCTTCTGCTTTTCTTGATTTTCCTGGTCCAAAATCATAAATTGGAACAACACTTAGGTCATATGTAGTTCGTGGCTTAAGTCGCTTTAACACTATGCTTGTAGCAGGAGCATTTACTCTTCCAAACATCTGTCTTCCTCCACTCCGTGGTCGGTAATACACACGATAAGACAAGACTTTACCAGGTGAAGGTTGCCATGAAACTCTCATTGTATTTTCTGTCTCGTTGTCTACTGTCACAGTCCTGGCATTTGGTGACACTTTTCAGTGTAAAAATACAGAAAAATGTTTACTTTATAATATACATATATATTCCAATGCATGCCTACAAAATCAGTTCTACCGTATTAAAAAATAAAATTGCCCTCTTTAAAATTACAGTGTTTGATTGTGGGGAAGACACAGGGGAATCTCACAAGCCGTTGTTAATTATTTTTTAATTGTAATGGACTAAACAGAAATGTGCTTTTCACTGTGGAGAGAAAAAGAGGGAAGTACAAATCACACGATGACACAACATAACTGGGAGTTTTATTTAGTCACACTTCTCAACAATCCATTAAATAATGGATTCAGCACTCTCAAATGAAAGTGATAAATTATAAAGCCATCATTTTTTCATTAACACAATGTCCTATAGAGTTATAAGTTTTGATTTTACAGGTCTTATAAGGTGCTGGTAAATAACTAAACAGCTGGATGTTGGACCCCATAAAACTATCCTGCAAATAGTGATGAGTGACTTTCCAAATGCTTGGAAAATCGCTCATCACTATTCGCAACATAGTACATGTGCTGAAATAAGCCCGTGAACTAATAAAGCATTTTCTCTACAAATTACAGCATTTGCCTTCTAAGAGATATTTTCCAGACTGTACAAACGGTATAAATAATCTGAAGGGAACTGAAAGGTATGCAATGCTGGCTGTCAGCTGAAATAAGTTATCTAGGTTTTGGCAAAACTGAATCTCTTTGGCATGCCAGAATTGGTCAGTATTTCATCACATGGTAAGGTAGGCTTTGTAGCTCCTAGGAACTGACAATTACTAATGAAGGTTTGTACCAGAAAGCTGCAATACTAGTCTTAGGTGTGGGGCTATTGATAGGCCTGAGAGCAAGTTCCCTCAGCACACAGAGAGAAGCAAAAAAATGACAGGGCTAAACTGCCTACCTAATCTGAAAAAGGCAGGACAACCTGGAAAAGGCAGAACTGTTGTGCTTGAACAAAGAATTAAACCATGGGACAGCTGACTCTGGGGAGTCAGCTCTCAGGAACAGCAGCAATCACTACGCTTGCAAAACCTTAAGAACAACTAAACTGGGTCAAGGACAAAGGTTAGCGTAGTTCAGCAGCCTGTCTCCAACAGTAGTCAAAACAGATGCTTAGGAAAAAGTACAAGAATGTGTAAACACACATTTTGCTTCCCCAAAGCCCTCCCTCAGGCTTCGTCTTCACATGGCCCCTTTAGGCAAACACCAGAAACATCAGGGCTGATCTAGGGCATCCCTTCATTTGTTCTGACTCTTTTACTTTCCAATTCTGGCTCTAAAGAAAATAGCCATTCCTGGCCTCTCAGTGTTTTTTCACTTTGCCTACACTGCAGGAGGAGGCTTGAGCCTGCTTTGACAAATACTACAAAATGTTTAGCAAATAAGAAAAAAAAAGAAAAGCTCCAGCAAGGTAAATAACAAACATCAAAATCACCCAGTAAGCCTCAGTTTGAGGACTGTGAAGACTGGAAAGGGCAATAGCTTGGAAAGGAAATTCATTCATTCTGTGGGAATTTACCCCACCTTTCCTCCTTACTCTATCCATAATATTTTCTCCACTTGATTTCCAGTAGACACACCAAGCCTATGGAAGGCTGACTTCAGAGTTATTTTCAGACAAAATCGTATCTTAATTTGGAACTAATTCTTGCTGAATCCAAACCTACATGACACAGAAGATATTTTTGTGGGTTTTTAGTTGTCCAATAAAATGCCAGAATTGACTGAGTTGCGGAGGCATTTTGATTCAGGGAAACTTCTCATGCAGGGGCAAGGGCAGAAAAAAGTCCATTTTCTTTAAAAAATTATGGTGTCATCATTAACAGAATATTACAAATTGTGGTAATGTACTACACTCACCATCAGTAAAAGCCTCTCCTTCTACTGGGTCTCCTTCTCCACTCCTATAGGCTGCATATACTGAAATCCTGTATTTAGTCTCTGGCTCCAAGCCTTCTATCACAGCATCCACCATTTTTCCAGGGACTCTTTTCTCTCCCACTGTGTCATCATAAAGGGATTTCCATATTATCCTATAATAGTTAACTGTTCCTGGAGCTGGTGTCCAGGATAACCCAACTGTAGTGTCAGTTATATCTGTGGTAACCAAATTACGTGGTGAACCACGTTCTGCAAGAAAGAAAACAGCAAATTGCCTCTTAATTACAAATAGCAAAGTACAAACATAAAAGTAAAATGATCATAAGAGCAAAAACTATTTTTTCCCATCAATATTAGTTTCAAAATCATGCATTTGTAGTTCCAAGAGAAAATTCATGAATGTTTCAACAAGATGCTTCAAGTTAGTTTTCAACTGTGCATGATCCTATCCTTTATCATGCAAGATACTTAGCAGTAATGCCTTAGAATATGCAAAATAAAAATGGCAGTATTTGAAGACATGGAATAAAGCTAGTACTTAAATGTGGTGCAACTCAAGTAAGTTTTAACTCTCAAATAAATAATTTTATTTCTTTCATTCATTTCATTTATCTGCATCCTTATGTGTGCAACTTTGTTCTGGGGGTTAAATAAAGGAAACTTTTACCTGAGTAAAACAGTCCTTTCTCTGACAACTTTTTCTTCTTATTTAATAGTACTATTATCTTCCAGATTACCACTTACATCTATTTCATTTTATGTTTACAACTAATTTGCAATTTGGCTACTTCAAGCCACAGTTAGAGCAGAAAACACTCCATCTTTCCACTCATAAGAACTGCACCTCTTTGCTCCCTGCAGTTTGTTTCAGCCAGCTTGGAACACAGGAGGCAGATCATTAGTCTGTGAAATCCAGTTGTCTGCTGGATACGTGAGTCTCACCTAACACATCAGAGTAACTCTATGGCTTGAAAATTATGCTCATTGGTTTAAAGTAGTGCAATGAAAGGAGTGCCTCTGTTTAACATTTCACATACTTTTATAACATATGTACAATTTTCCTATTGCAGTGGCTTGCTTTTGATGGCAGGAAAGGAGCACTGACTGGTGGGTTTAATGCAATGGATTCATTATAGCAAAATCTGCAAAAGGGATCTACAAAATCAGATCTACATACACACACAGCAGTTTGATTCTTTGGTGTGTATTCTCTGTGGCATTTCTCACTGTACAGGACAATCCTGAGAGATTACTTAGCAAGAGGACTTAAACACTTGAGGTGGCCTCATGGCATCACAGTTTTGCCCTCACTGATAAAAATATATACCTGCATTATACCATAGCAGCCACAGGACTAGAATCAAAATTCTTTGAACACACAGAAATTCAGTACCTATCCAATTTCCACTGCTTAGGCTCATTGCAATAACAGACCTCACTACATTTGGAAACCTGAAGCAGTTTCAGGCTGAGAAACAAGCTGCTTAAAGTCATATACTGTGTTTTTACTTTTCATGTTCATTTGTCTTTTACTTCTACCACAAATCTGCAACATTTCCAAATACAATCCCACTAGAGCAAACAAGACTACTTGTAGAAAGCTTCATTTTGGAAACATCTTAGTGCCAGCACAACTTCATTAAAGTTGAGTCAACAATTCCCATTTAGCTTAATGATGAATGGAAATGATTGTCAACCTATCTGAATATAGTAAAGATTTGTGAGCTACACAGATTACAGAATCAGAGGGTAACACGATGATCATGAAGATGACTCTCAAATATAGCTAACAGAGCATGTAAGCAAACTCTTTCTGTTCTGCTGTTTTCTGATTTTAATTCACAGTCTTAGGATCACCTCATCATGGTTTTCTGGAGACAATTCTTTTTCCATCCTAGCTCTGCATCAGTCCTTACAATTTTACTCTTCAAACCAATTTTTAGCCTCACAATATAAATCACCACAATTTATGGCATCTTCTCTTAAAAAAAAAGGTTAAAATAGAGAGGTTTTGGTAAAGTTCACTTATCATTTCACAACAGCACTTGCATATAGTGAAAAAAGTTATAGTGAAAAGGCCTGATCCAGCTCATGCTTTATGAAGTCTCACCAAACTCAGTGACTGCATTAAATGAAAGCCAGGGCAGAATCTAAACCAAAGAGCAATTTTCCTGGAAGCCTGAAAAAAAGATTTGCCTTCTAAAGTAAATTACACCAATTTTTCTGTCTGCTCTTAAGCTTCTACTCCCAAATCTTGGCTTTTTCATACAATAAAAAAAATTATTAAGGCAATCCAAATGGAAAAAATATGGAAAACCCAACTTGATATAATGCACAGATGTCTCACAATAAAAACCTTTCTTTCCATATTTTAATGTAATATAAATATACAAGTCACTTTATTTTGGCTACTTTAAAACATGGCTCTGCCACAACATGATTTCAGTATTAAAGTATCTGCTACCACAGCACAATTTTTTGCAAGTCTACTCTTGGACATTACAGTTAATGATATATGTTGGAAATACTGCAAAAATAACTGCTTGTTTAAAAACCTTATTGATTAAGTCATTATTGAGGTCATTAAATAACAGAGGAAAATAATTTGTTTGGAATGGACTATAATGAACTGCAGTTACTTTAATATGTTGCTTCTGAAAGAAATATTCTTTGGAACTAAATGTCTTTTTTACAAGGCAAGGTAAGAGAGAGGAAAGGATCTGGGATTCCTACCAAACCACCAGAGCTAAACGGAAAACTTTTACTTCAAATAGTTGGAAACTGCTGACAAGACAACTTACCTACTAAGGGAAATTAGACTTTTTATATGTTACACTGCAACTGAGAACACTTCTTTAACATAACACACCAACTTGATTTGCACCTTATGTGTGAGGTGGAAGTTCACTCACAGATTTTTTCTGTTTCTGTTTCAATGGATCTCCCACAAGTAGTTTTGCTTTGGGTTTTTTTATTAGTGAAACAGCTGTGTTTAAAATATAGTCCAGCTCTAAGTCTTAAATTATTAGGATTCCATGAAATATTATCCAAACTGCTACACTCGGACTCAAGAAACATATTTATGCTCCACAATAACATGGGTAAAATGTAGTCACTCACAAACATACAATTAGACCTATGAAATACTTTTCTCTTGGATTAAAACAAAACATCTAGGTAACTTCCCTACATTTCATGCACACACAAAAATCTACAACTGTGACACCTGAACAGCAATTTTGTTCCTTGGTTTACATGTTCAGATAAGCTTGTTTTACATCTGCTTCTTGCCTGCTTGTTTAAGCAGGACAGATAAGGAGCATAGAAAGACAATGCACACTGCAAGAAAGAAAAGTGCTGTCTGGCAAGTGGGTGTCAAAAGACTTCTGCTTTTTCTTGACTTCAAGTGGAAGGTAATGTATACTTATCAGTTCATACAGCCTGTGAGATGTCAGCAAGCAAGGAAGGAGTTGCTTTATGAAAATTATTCCCCAACAGGCATGGGGTCCTGTGATGCTCTGGAGCAGCAAGCCAGCTGGTGTAAGCACAGCTGTAAGTCATGCTGAGTGCATACACAGTAGAACAAAGTGTTTGCATGGACACGTCAAAACCCTGCCTGGGGGAGCAAGCCAGTCACCAGCTTCAGGCTATCAGAGTCACTTTGGTAGATTTAGCTCAGAGCACTTTTCACTGCCAACAGTCCCCTGTACACCTCTACCAATGCTCAGTGCAGAGACACTTAAGAAATCTACTTGGTAACTTTGAGTCAGGTGCTTTTACACCCAGTTCTGGACTTCTGCAATGTCCAGTTTCCATATTAAGTTTTTCCACTGTGGTGTGCCAGAGACACAATATGATATTAAAGCAGTTTCCCTCTGTCCACTTGGCTTACTTCCCATTGCTCTCCAGCAATCACTGTTGTTATTGAACACAAGACTGAATCAGCTAAAATTAAAATGTTGACATTCATAAAAATCAGATGGCCTTATTCAAATGGCCTTTCCCCTTAGAAATATTTACAAAACTCCAGCTGACCTCAGTGGGATTTTTACATGCAGTTTGGGCCCAAAGTTTAAACAACTTTCTGGATGTGTTTTCTAAAACTGGGTTTCAAAATCAACCTGCAGTGGCAAATTTTATGCAGAGCCGTTTCATTTAAGTCAAACACAGGATTTATCTAAGCCAGCATTCTAAAAGGTCATAATCAACTAAACAAATGAGCCTTCACTTCCAGAGGTATATACCAAAATGTTATGGCCTGAGTCCTGCCTTGTTTACTCTGGGTGTAAATCACGAGTATCCCACTGAGTCCGCAGGCTCAGTTGCCACAACCAAGGATCCAAGTGCACCCATCAGAGGAGATGATGACAGACTCCCTTTAAGGTGTTACTCTAATGGTCAAACTCTTTGCAGCATTGGAGGAGGCAGTCGCTTGGGTTGGCTGATCTCCTTCCCTCCAAGACTTAAAAGTAGTTGGAATACCAGACCTTAGGCATGTAGAGAGCAGACGTGGGCAGGGTGCTGGGAATAGTCAAGGATTTGTTAAAGAGAGGGATGTTCACATGACCCCATTAGAGCAAGTTTCTTCATTTTCTGCAGAAAGGTAAGAAGATGCCAACCAGGACCCAAAAGAGAGGGACTTTAGCCAGAACACTACCAACTTCCTGATCTAGATTACACCAACAAATGTTCACATTCAGGCCCTTTAATATTTTATCTGACTTTTCCAATAGTTAACCAGTTAACTGCTCTCAACTATGTAGAAATATCTTATTCACTCAACATTCCCCTGTGTTATTTTTTTTTTCTGGTATATATTTCATTTTCTAGATAAAACTAAGCTTCTTTCCACAGATTATGAAAAGTCAATTTCAAATGTCAAACTCAAAAATCTTGGAATGTATAATTTTAAAAATGCATGAAACAGCATTAAATCTCTGAGGACACTGAGTCCTTTTTCTGTCAGGACGAAAGCAGCATTACACAGTCTGAACATTACGTAAAGTGTCTGTGATATCCTAAAAACCTCATTGTAAGAAAATGTCACTTGAATTTGTACTATTCTGCCTGTGGGAGGTCATTCATTTCTAGAGCATTCTTATGTTACTATAGAAACAGCAAAAAGAAATAATTTCTTTACCAAAGAATTACTATCCATTTTCTGACTAAAAAAAAGAGCTCCCTTACAGATCCCCAAACTTAAGATACAAGAAATGTATACAAGAGAAAATAACTTACAATTGTGCTATAGCACAGCCCAACGCTCACAGCACAAATAGCTACCCGTCAAACGGAGTGGCAGCATTGGGCCCTCTATCACTGAAACATAAAGATTCTCTTTCTAAAAGGGAAGAGACTATGACATAATTATCTCTCCAATTTATCTCCTGAATAATACACTGTGCCTCTTTTTGATTATTACAAAATGCACATTGGTAAGAAAGAAAATGGGTTGACATCTCTGCTAATGGAGACTAGCAATCTCATGTATGTCAAAAGAACTTTGTCCATTTTTACCAACTGCATGTCTAGCCTAGGCTCTTCACTGATATAAGCGGAAGTGCTTTGAAATTTCTCAGTGCAAGCAAGATGGGAATCTGATCATCGAAAAATTTTCAGAAAAAAAATAAAAATAAGCCAGCTTTTTCTCCTAAATTTCTCTGAAACTCTTATTTGAAAGTGTAATGACTTCCCTACTTATAGTCAGTTATGCAATTATTCTTAAAGCTGTTCTGAAAAATATATAACCATCATCAGAAGGTCACTCATAAAACGGATCCTCAGCTTTCAGACTTTTCAGAGATTTCTTAAGTTTAAGCATTTTTCTATAGTTTGGTTAACCTAGCAATGAATTTTTTATTCTTTAAAACAACTGCAAATTATGAAAGTTAATCTATTTAGCAGTTAAAGTACAGTATGTTCTTTTAATCTGACAGCATGAATTTGGGCAGAAAATCAAATTCTTGCAAGACTTAAAACCACATCTCTTATTAAAAAACAGGTTAGGAAAACAGTAGCTCTCACAAACTGCTCACTGTCTGCTGTGCTTACATTCACAACCCTCACCATGTTTCTCATTGCATTTTATTTCTGCTGTAAATGAATTTCTGCTGTATACGATCTTGGGCAACATCATATAATCCCAAAACATATTGAAAGCCAAATGGCTTTCTGGAGTGTTTGGGGATAACAGGGGAATTTTTCCCTAAGACATTCCATGGGTGTTTCTTGCTTGTACTTCAATCTGTATTATGTATCATCAGATATAACCATCAGTGCTAACTTGTTTAGTTCCCCCAGTTCTCACAAGTCTTGTTCCATGCCATGGCAAATGGCAGTCTCCACTGATTTGATTTACTTTAGCAGTTTCAACAACTTTGTGTGAGCTGAGGGGACACATAGCCTAAAAGCATGTCTGAGGAAAATTTTTCCATGGCACCTTTATAGAAAGACTCAACCAAAGCTGCCCAGTGATGGATGGATCACCATACACTTTTGAAAGTGAGAGAATAACAGTGAACAGTTTTCTGCAGCACATATTTGCACAGGCAATTATGTTTAAAGCAGTATGAAATATAAAGCTCCAGAACTTTCACCTCTTGATGGTACCTCATAAGTACAGACAAAATCGGCCAGTAACTGAAAGAGGCCGTATAAAAGATGAGAGCACTATAAATTTCCTGAAGTCTGGATTACTGAAGAAGAAAAGCACACTCTTTCAACAAAGGGGTAAAAACACTTTTTCCCTTTTCCTACCTCACAAATACACACACACACACACACACAAAAAAAAAAAAAAAAAGAAGAAATAAACTCTCTGAATAACAATTACCTGGTAATGGAACAGCACTCTCAGAAATGAGTCATTTTCTGATTACTCATTTGTTAACCTCTCTATACTGTGTTGTCTGTGAACAGTTCATAAAATGCTGATCCTTTGACATGTGTTTATCTTTGGATTGGACCAGAGAGCTATGCAGTTTGTAGAAGAGATTATCTACAATTACTTGGGGGAATATTTGCCCTCTCTGTTTAAAGCAGAGAAACAATAAGGGCAAGCATATACTTAGCAAAAAATAAATTACAAGGAGAAACTGAGATTACCCAGCTGGGTAATGATATCAAGTACACAGATTGAATTCTGGGTTTGTGTGGATTGATCTTCCCATGAATCCTGAAACAAACAAGCCACTTCAAAATACTTAAAAATTGTCTTGCAGAGCAAAGCAGAGGAAGAGGTGGAACTTCCAAGAGCAATTTGCAACTGCTCCAAAATACCTTGGAGATAACAAACATAACTGAAAGGGCCTTCATTGAATGCCTGGGCAGATATGTCCTTGCAGATCAGGTTAGAGCAGTCTAAAAACTTCCCATTTTTTTGCTTTCTGCTGAAGGAGACACTTGTCTGAGATAGTGTAATTGCCCATGTGAGTTCTACTACATGCAGAGCTAAGTAAATCATTACTGAAGGCAGTAAGAATGTCTGCCTACACCCTTAATCGCAGGAGACCATTTAGTGATTCAGTAAAATTCCATAAACATCTGAGAGTTTGGATTTTTCATTTCTTGCCACTTGAGTATGATAGCTGGAGAAGCTGCTCTATCAAACTCCTCTGTCTCATTTTCCTGCTAGTGCTGAAATGTTTGCTACACTCAAACTGATACCTCTTAGGCTACATATCAATACCATAAACTAGCAACAGTCCCAGTCTGAAAGGCAATCTCCAGCCTAGCTCTTGATATGATGAGGAGTTGAAGTGTCCAGCAACTATGGCATCACTGAATAGGTTTGGTGAGAATTCATATGGTGAAGACATCAAGTAAGCCCCGTAGGGATTCCTGATATAGGAAAATACTTAAGTGCTCAGTATTTCAGTGTTGTTGGCAATGAAAAACACACACCACACTGTTTTGTTTCTCAGACACCATGGCTCACGGAAAAACTAACTGAAATACTAAACACTTTTTTATGGTTCCTTTCACAGCTTTTTTGTCATTACTGTTGATAAGTTTATTTCTCCAGAAGTTAAGATCTGTCCTGTTTCCAGCCTCAGTTAGACAAGTTATTTCAGCTACTTGTTAGTCAAGTATTCACTTCACTGACCTGTGTGACTTTTCATCCAGGTCCAACCATATTTTAGCTTCATGGCCAGCATGACTTCTCTTCTCATGTAAACATCTATACTAAGCTTTGAAGTGCAAATGTTACCTTTCAGTTCCAAAATTGCAAACATTTTATTCTTAATTGTCTGGTTTTCCTCAAAGGCTTTGTCATTTTATCCTTCAATGAGTACCATACAGTGAAATACTGTCTTATATGCTGCAACAAGTATTCTGAGAACCTTTCATACCATTACTCAAAGAGCCTTTTAAAATATCTACAACCTATGTTCAGAGAGTTCTGACTCAATTCAAGTACTTCTATTGCCCTACAAAACTGCAGATATGCCGATTGCTGAAATATACAGTAGATGTTCCATGAGGAAATATCATCATTTAGGCCTTTTCTGTCATACAAACAGAAATTTATATTCTGTTCTTTCCCTTTGATCACCTGCTAATGACTGACATCCCTACAATGTTCTTACTAACATTTTATCTAACTAAGAAAATTAAATAGACAGTTTTAATATGAAGAGTAATGTTTTCTGGAGAGCACCCTGATAGGATTTCCAAATACAGCTGAATCTTCAAAGAATTTATATTTGAGTCACAAAACTATACATGTCAAAATGGTACAAGTAATTTTTAATTTGGTTTCTGCTCAGCTGAAGAACTGAATACAAAGTAATTCAGTTGAGTGATAGGATGCTTATTTACTCATATTTGTACCTAGAAAAAAGTCTGTCATGGAATTTTTCAGGTAATGTTTTAATTCAGTTCCTTAGAGCAAAATCTCTTACAGAAATGATTCTGTGACCTTTTAAGTGCAACACCCATTTTAAATTTCATTTGGTTGCATATGAACCCATTCCTGAGATACAGGCAACTATTCTTTTAAATTCTTTGACTCTTTAACTAATTTTGAATTTTTTTCTCTTCTTATTAACAATTCAGCAATGCAGAAAGTTCAAATAAGAATCAGAGCTCCTGGGCAGTGGGGTGGTGCAAGGAGCACTGAAAGGACAAGAGAGTCTGTACCTGAGATTGAATTCTGCTTTTCTGATGTCTTTGTCTTTTGGATTCCCTGTACTTCATCCACAGCTCTCTCTAGGATGTGTTCTAACTGAAGCTCTAGGCAATGTCTTAAACGACTTTTCTCTTGATCAAGTTTTATGATAAGGCAAAAAGCTAACCTTACTTTATGAATTTGAAACAGACTTCATCTCTCCACATTTACATGTTAATAATCTCACATGAGTTTACTACAAATACACTCAAAGAACATGTTTCCACCAAATGCAAATGGTTAACTTGGTCAAACCTTTACTAAAATGAGGCATCTCCCTAAGGAAGTGGATAATTCAGTCTGTTTATCAGTGAGACAGAGATCTCTCAAGATTTGCAAAGACAGGCATTCCTCTATCCACTGACAACATAGAGGAAAAAGCAGGGATGTCAGCTCCCCTGTCTACTTGAGATACAGTCTGCTTTTGTTCTGAGAGTGAAATTTGCACTCCTGGTGTACAGTGGCTCAGGTTCAATGGAAAGAGTAAAGGAGATTCTTGCCCAGCATATACTACAGCTTTGTGAATCTGCTGGGATGTGGAGATGGTGATGTGAATTTAAACTCCCCCAGACTGTGCAAAGCCTACATTTCCATTCTCCCTCTTCCCTCCAAAAAAGTGTTAGACCCAGAAAGGGGCAGCATCACCACCAACAGGGAAGTTCATTTGGTCCTGGTCACCTCTGGCTTTTCTGCAGGATATGGGTCAGCAGAATGTTTATAACTGTTCTCATTTACTTGGATCTCAGCAGTGTTCTGGGCAGAAGATAGATTCTTTTCCCCTCAAAAGGAGCATTTGGATCTTGCATGGGAAGTGAAAGCAAGTGAGTTAGGAAACTTGCGAGGTGCCTGATTCTCTGACAGCTGCATCCTGTCTCAGTGGAAGCATGTGAATTGGATCTTTGTCTTAGTGTGGTGGGCAATGGGGTTGGTGCCTAGAGTTCTCAGTTGCTCCTTCTATAGTCAATGAACAAAGAAATATTCAGTTGAAGGAAAAATGAGATCTCAGATTGACTATCTGCCTTTCTTCATCAAATACAGAAGAATCCAGAGCGTCCATGCTGAAAACTGCAATGTTCAAATAAATGCCTAGATTTTAGTGCAAAGAATTCAGCACATTGGCAAATCATTGGAAATAATTTTGTTAATTATTTTATTTTACATTTTCCTATTTAAAATAGGTTTTCTGGTTTGTGTCCTAACATACATTGTAAACAAAAAGTGAGACTGATGAAAAAACTGATAGTCAAATATATTCCATATACTCATTAAGACTTAATTCCGCATAATTCATCTGTGAGATGTTTTCAAGTATCATACTGCAGTGCCAGCCTTCAGCAATACAGGCCTGGCCAGCACAGAGCAATCACACTTCCTTTCAAGGCCTAGCAGGCAGCTTTCCCTATCCTCTGACAACATACAGAGGACATTGAGAATGCTCACAGAGAATTAGCCTGGGAAATTCTCCACTAAAAGGCAGAGGAAAAGCAGCCTCCTCTCCTTGTAAGAAAGTCTCTGGCTCTGACTTCATGCTTAGCCAGCAGTCTGTCTGTGCTCAGCTCCAGGTCCTTAGTTAGAAGCAGGGTATGATTCATTATCTCTCTGCCTAGACTAAATATTGTTTCCCTAATGCAAAAATGGCCTCTCAACAATTTTCAGTCTCAATACAGTAGCAATGCAAAGTTTTCAAATGTATTAGATACATTAACCCCATTAATTAATCTTACATTAAGAACAATCTGCCACTAAAACTGTACAGAAGATGACAGTTATACAACAAAATATTTCACTGAAGCTGATATAAAAGTACAGTCAGTTTTGGTTGGTGCTTCTGGCAACTGTTTCAAAAGACCCAGAGCCCTCTCCACAACCAGTGATTTAACACACTTTTTTTTCTCTGGCAATAGTAGGTTTGGAAAATCCATGTAAAGTAGGAGAGTGGTTTGATGCCTATTTTTCATTCATATATTTACTATTCCAGAAAACTTGGGAGGACACTTTAAGACACCATAAGCGTCAACCAAATAAACAAATTACTATACAGAAACAAAAAATAATTACCTTCCAGTGTTTCTCCTTCTCCAGAAAGGGCATCTCCTGCTCCAGAAGCATACAAGGCGGACACAGTCAATGCATACTTAGTGGCTTGGTCCAAGCCTTTCAGCACTTTAGAGGTAGTGTCACCTTTCACAGTCACTTCCTTGGTTTCACCTCCTGTGACTGGAGTGTATGTTATAAAGTACTGCTGCACTTTGCCAGGAGCGGCACCCCAGGACAGCTTCATTGTTGATGTCGTAGCATCAGAAACTCTCAAATTTCTTGGATTTCCTCGGACTGCACATGTCAAAAGAGGTTGAAAACAAGTTGAAGCAAGCCTCATTTCTTGGTTTATTTTTAGCTTACCACAATATAGGATTTTGTCCTAAAAAATAATTCCTGAATAGCCTGCACTAACAGTGCTACAGTATACCTTTAACGTAATTAGGAATTTACAAGTCCATTCCCACCTTCCTTACTCAAAAATGCCCAATAAAGTCTTTTAACTTAAATTTCTTTTTTTCTGTTAAAACAGACTCAATTCTGGAACATTTATATGTACTAGACGCTCAATATATGCTCAACTTCAACACACCAAGATCCATGATGAAGTCACTATCTGCAGAATCAAGTCAAAGAACATTAATGAAATGTGAAATTAACATATTATGGTTTTCTACAGTTCTTTTGATTATAATTTTTCTGGTTTGTGATATTTCAGTGAAATTTCAGCAATGATCGGGACATTCATACTGTCTCTGTACTCTCTGGATTTTGTTTAATAAGGCATGATACATGTTAAAGGATCATGTGTTTTCACACAAGTTAAGTCTACAGTGATAACTTCAGTATATCAAAATGTTTCATTAATTTCTTGCTAACCATTCAAAACAAAGTGCAAACAGGGTCTGAATCTGCTCTAAAGCGATATAATTTATATCACCGATAATATGAAGAATGATGAGGACAGTTAATTAAACATACAGGCAGATTCTTTGCCCAAGTTACCTTGCTATATCAGATGTTACAGGTTCAAGAGACTATATTTTAAATTGAAATATTGCCATTTTGATAAATTAAATTGCCTCTCCGGTAGGCTGGGCAATGTTATAATTTTCTGTTCATCTGAGATAATATGAATGGGTTATGTGGTTTATTCTCTTTTCAGTATGAACATGTCAGTATCCAGGGAGTTCTCAAGCTTACTACATTCACAGCATTTGTCAGGTACCTTCATCAGTTTTTGCATATCCAGTCAATGAATTCCCAGGCCCAGACTGATATTCAGGAATAACAGACACTTCATATCTTGTATCTTGAATCAAATTCTGCAGAGTAGTTGATCTATCATTTGCTGAGACAGTCGCTTGTCTCCTTTCTCCTCCAGTAAGGGGTCTATAAACAAGTCTGTACCGCAGGACATTTCCTGGAGCTGGAGTCCAGCCAACTACAAAGCTATCAGTAGTTTCATCTGTTATCCTTAAGTTTCGAGGAGCACCTTTAACTACAAAATATATACACATACAATTTGTAAATATTTGCCTTTACTGAAGTAGCATCTGAAATAAAACCCTTCCAACCATTCTGTTAGCTCATCCAGTTTACCAAAATGACAGGTTATAGCACCCTCCCATTGTTTTAGGATACACAAATCATTAGTAATTTCTGAAAATTTAGGGCCAGACTTACATTCAGCAGTGTAACAAAGTTGTCCCCAAAAGTACATTAATCCCAGTTTATACAACAGCTTCTGAAACTTGAGACAGTCTGATCATGTTTAGCAGTACCAGGAGAACTGAACTGTGTAAGGGACATTTGGGCATAGTGGGGAAACTTCTTAACATTACAAATGGTACAGGTTTCCTTGCTGTGGCCATTTGCTTCTGTGTCATTTCCATTTACAGATAGTTGTCAGATATGCCTGACTACACAGGGGCAGATCTCCTATTTTAAAAAATGACCGAGATAAAATGCTACAGGAAAAAAAACCACCAAAACAATTCCATTTCTTAAATTTTTGCAACAAAAAATATATTCACTGCAATATAAGTTGCACCTAATATTTAAAAAAGGCTTCTGAATTCAGACTGTAACTCAAAAAAATACCTTGTTATTCCAGAAACTAAAGAAGAACTGTGGTGAATCATTTAACCTAGCCTGCTCCTTGACAAAAGGTGTAGCAGCTCAGATGAACTCACAGACACACCAAACAAGACTAGACTCTTCCAGCAGACATTAAGATCTACTGTACTGCAAGTTGCCTACACTACATAGCATTGTCATTTAGGGGGAAACCAAAAAGTTCTGGGGTTTTTGTTCTTTGCTATCTGTAGGTTATAAGCAATATTCTTCAGTATTAAAAGTGGAGCAATTAATAACCTCAGTTTTAAAGAAACAAATTTGTTTTCTATTAATCAGAAATACAATACTCAACTTCAAATCCTTTAAAAGCCTGAAACCAAGGTTAATTGCCAAGAAAGCCATCTGGCCAAAACTGTTGGCTAGATCTGCGTGGAGAGCTGCTGACGTTTACACCATTGCAGAAGAACTTTATCTTCTCAGACATGTTGGGATATCATCAGATCATGATGCTGACATTAATTTAAGGCAGTATCAGTTACAACATGGGAGGATTGATTATTTTTATTAAGGGTTTTTCTTCTCCTGTCCCTTTTGCACTCAAGCTACATATTCTATCAGCCAAGGGTTTGTCTCCTTTCCTAAGGGAAAATTATGTGTGGCCAAAATATTCTGATGGGTAGTGTCATGGAAATGTGCACACTGACAGTGAAACCTGCATCTTCCAAACATAACATCCAAAATAAGCTATTTTATAAGTGTTTATTTCTATCAGTCCTAAGAGGAAAGAGCAATTAACAAATCTCCATGCTGTTTCTTTTGCTCCCTTGGAACAATTTATGTCACCAAAGGTCACAAATGACAGCATGGAAGAATGAAAAAGAGTGGATCAATATTTTAAAAAACATGACTTAGAGTAGACTAAGTATTCAACTACTGGAATATAAAATAAAATTTACTATCATGCTGCTTCTTTCAATCAGTAGAAATGCATCATGGCAACTGTATCAAGAAAAAGTACAGCTACCATCCTTAAATTTATAGCCACTAATCACATAAACTCACACTGACATCAGTGGAAGTTTTGAATCAGTTATTGGATCAGACTCATGAAGCTCCGATAAAAAAACAGCTGATCAAAAATGCAACCCCCTTTAAGCCTATTGTATATATAACAGAATTCCTACTAATGTAAGTTAGATGTAGACAGCAAATTACATAGGCACACATTTGACTTCAAATGTAATGAAATCAACTGCCTTCCTGCATCAGTCATAATTATTAAATAGACTAGGATAGTGTAGTTCAGTTGGAAGGGATCTGCAATGTTCATCTAGTCCAACTTGATTGTATATTAACATTAATTCATGCCACTTAATTTATTTTGATAACTCACTACTTCTTTTAAAAAGAGGTCACTGCAGAGAAACACAGTATCCATCCAGCTTTCAGAGAAAAAAACCCGAATTTTAACAACTTAATGTTTGCTTATTATTGGAATTTTATATGTTACTGAATGCATTGAGATACAATAATGTTTATTCTCATCCTGTGTAGCAGTACAGCTTCTCAGCCTTAGCTGCTGCTCCTCATAGACCTGTCCTCCAATTAAGTAAATTCTTATTTGAACATATGACTCCTTTGTGTCAGAGAACAATGGTGATCCTACCTTCTAAGGTGGTTTCTTCTCCATCCAAGGGAGGGCCATCACCATCTTCGTATTCAGAAATCACACTGACTGCATAAGTAGTTTCAGGCAGTAAGTTGGTGAGAACTGAGCTAGTACTTGAAGCTGGTACTGAAACAATGAATTCTTCTCCACCAACTGCTACTTTATATTTAATGAGATAGGACAAAACCTCAGATCCAGCTGGAGACCAGCTCACTTTGAAACTATCAGATGTTATGTTAGAAAAGACCATGTTCTTTGCAGGCACGTAAGCTGTATAGAAACAAAAATGTGCATGTGAGGCATACTTGCTAGAATATTTTACATACAAAATCTCTAAAATAAATAGTTTGATTTATTCTGATGAAACGATTGGTTTTTTGCATGTGCACAGTATTTGCTTATAGCTATCAAATTTCAGGAAGGTCACATCTAGGTTGTCTAAAATCATCCAGCAATGAGTAGAAACACCAACTCAGTGAGTTCTAAATCAAACAGTCCATCTAAAAAATATTCTTATGAAAACTTAAGCTAGAATCTGATGATCAAGTTAGATTCCCTCTTTCATGTGTCCCATGAACAGCAATAACATTATGTCCTCAATGGAAACTAAGAATTGCTGGAATTTTTTTCAGATCTAGATTAGAAATAGGACAAAATAAATTTTTCAGGAATGAACTTGAAGGGGAAAGAAGGAATTTGACATGAGGCACAAACACAAACCTGACATCCTGTGCTTGTTTTGGTTGGCCTAGTCAGCCTAACAGTGGGGATCTTAAGACTGTTTGAGCCCTCTAAAACAAAGGCTGCTTTCCTGGTTTGTTCCTCAAAGCTATCCTGAAACAAAAGGCTTATTTTTAAAGAGAGTGTAGTTTTCAATATTGGGGACTATACAATGTCAGTGTTCTACTAAACACAAGTAGTGACACTGAGGGTACAACTAATTTTAAGTAACTTTAGCTAATCAAAAGTTGGTCATTTGTAAATCTTTTAAATTTTTTATATCCAAGATGGCCAAATTTGCATGCATATGAAGCCTTTCATGTGCTACTTCATTTCACTTTTTACAGTTAGATTGAGATCAGTATCACCTAGCATCTGCTGTCTCAAGTGTTCTTGTCTAAGCCCATTCCAGAGGGCCATTTTTCTCTACAAATTCATCAACTTGCGTCTAGAACTGTTGGCATTGCTTCACTGCCTTTGGAAATCTAAAAGACAAGCCTATATTACCTACCTCATTTTGGAGACCTAAAAGAGAATGGCCTTGGTAACTGTTTTACTTAAGACTCTGAGTGTAAAAACAGAGCACATCCATTAAGGTCATTCCAATAGATTCACATTTTAATAGCTTTGTAGATGTTTAGCAGGACAGGGGGGAAAAGATTCTCTAGTATTTTTTTAATCTCCATTTCACTATTAATTTATCCTGTTGCTTTTAATACATTTGAAAATGAGAGGCAAATCCCCAGTTATTAAAATTGTCATTTGTATATGAACAATTGCATCAATTTAAACTTTTTAGGTAACTACAAGCACAAAATATTGGTTCAAATCTTTTTTCACTGCGTTTTCTACATTCCTCTAAGTAATAGCAGTTACTTACATTTTCTCCTTATAGCAGCCAGTTCCTGCTCAATTCGTAGGCAGACAGACTGTGTAAGCTCAAATGATATTCTTTGAAAAGCATCAAAATCTTCCACTGTGTAAACATGGGTTTCAGCAGGAGGTGATGCAATTGCTTCCAACTCTGTACGCACTGCATCCTTCACACCAACTGCAAATATTTCTACATCTGCATCCCTCAGCTTTATTGCAGGTTCTTTAAAAGCATCTGATGATTTTCCATCAGTAATAAGAATCATGACTCTTGGAACATTTGGTCTTGATCCTTTGCTGGTAACAAATACTTTTTCCCTCACATATGTCATCGCTTTGCCTGTGTTGGTAGATCCACCTCTGTAGGGGAAGGTATTAATAGCTTGAATTATGTCTTCCACTCTGTTGTATCTGTTCAAAGAAAACTCCATATGGGGATCTCTGCTGTACTGGACAAGACTTATCTGTACTTTTCGAGGCGATATCTCAAAGCTTTTAACTAACACTTCCAAAAAGGCTCTTACTTTTACAAAATTGGCGATGCCAATGCTGTAGGAACCGTCCACTAAAAACACAACATCAGCTTTTACATCCACACCACGTGAGCATTCTGCAAAGAGAAAGAATAATCACTGTAAACAGATTTTCAACAGGCACAGCATTAGAATTGCACCTGTAGTTCATGTATAACGCCCAGCTGCTTATAAACAAACTAAACTGAGCAAAGCTGTTTCTCATAAATAATAAAGGAATGAGATTAAAACAAGCATCAGTGAAAAGCTACCATGTGAAAATAATGTAGTGGCTCCTAACTTACCCACTTGAACTTTTACTTGTTGTGTTTTTTCCATTATTGTTATTGGCTCACTGGGCGTCAGTCCTTTCATGGCATAAACGTTAATTTGATACTCTGTGTCTGGAGAGAGATCTTTCACATTGAGAGCAGTAGTCTGAGGACCCACACTCAGTACATGTTGTTTTCCACCAGCTATCATTGGAATGAACTGCAGCCGATAGCCAGTTATTTGGCTTGTGGATGGATCCCAAGTGATCCTAACAGATTTTGAGGAGATCTGAGTGGCCACCAGATTTGAAGGAGGCTCCACCACTGAAAAAAATCAAAAGCAAACCCAAAACATTAATTACAATTAAAAATATATTTTAACCACGCTTTTTATTTCTAGAATAAATTTACTTATATTTGCTCAATTTTTACTAAAAATCACTGGGGTTTTGTGGTTTTTTGTTTGTTTTTAGCAAAAAATAAGCAGAATTGAAATACAGGACAGTCCAAAAGAAATATCACTGCAGAAATATGAACAATGCATCTGTGGTCCCCCAAGTAGAGTAGAAATTCCAGGAGAAATTCTGCCTTGCTTTAAACCTGTTTCAACCAGAAGTGAAAGCTACACTCACAGAAACATAGCAGAAAGTGTGAACAAATGCAAACTCGAGCAGAGCATTATGACAATGGAGTCATCTCTGTTGCCATTTTGGTCAAACTAGTTACTTAAAATCTTACAGGGACAGAAAGCTGAAGTGATACAGCTTGATGCCTCTGTTTTCTCAGTATCCTGCAGTTTTCATTCCTTGCTCCTTAACCTATTACATATTGTGCCCCTTCACCAAGCAATTTCTTTCCTTTTAGTACATTTTTCCACAGAAGTGATGCCTGTGTCCAAATGGACTGTATGAGACTCTGATAACTGCATGTTAATGTGTTGCCTTTGAAACTATGGAATAATGGAGTTAGTCCAAATCTACTACACCACATGTTCTGTTCTCCTGCATTTAAATAATCAAAACTGAGACCATTTTTCCACTTTCTAAAGGAGACAATGAATCAAACTCCAGAAACAGAGCAAAGGAAGTAGGGATAACCTCTTAAATACGCATTGGAATAAACTGAGGTCTATAAATACATTCATATAAAGCATCTCACCTTCTTCGCCACTAACTAGTTCACCTAGTTGTTCATCAACACCAGAGCACACTTGCAAGATAATTTCATTCTGTATATCCACAATTCCATCAAAATTAGCCACATTGAACACGTGCTTCAGTGAAGGCTGAGATGCAATTAGCTTGAGTTCCTTTGCATCTGCTGCTTTGATGCCTAGAGGTTGCAATAGACAGGAATGTGTTAAGTAGCCATAAAATACAGACACCTCTGAATGTATTCATGAACTACCAGGACATCCTGGGATAAAACTGAGTTTAATCTAGTTGTGTCCTCTGTCATTATCAATAATCAAACTACAAAATAATGATTAATGCAATGAGTTGACACACTTCATTTTCAGCCTGAGAAAATAATGTGATATACTCAATGAGATCAAGTTGAAACTATGCTGATCTCCATGTTGGAGCTAGAGAATTCCTATCCAATTAACACAAATAGTACTTTTCACTCTGGAGGTCACAAATGACCCATTTCAAGGCATACACATCAAAAGAGTGGCATAGTGAAATTCTTGAAATGCAGAATCTGTAAAACATATAAACTACTTCTTTATGAATGTTAATTTCTCAGTCATTAAAAAAACTCAACATACCCAAAGAAAAAACTTCAACTCCTATGTTGCGAAGCTCCCTTGCAGGAATTTCTACATCATCTTGAGCTTTTCCATCAGTAATGACAATTGCTACTTTGGGAAAGCCTTTTCTTGCTCCAGCAGATTCAGAGAAGGTGTTTTGAACCAGGTAATCAATAGCCTCACCTAAAAACACCACCACAAGTTGGGATTTACTAGACTTGTATGAACTAGGATTTAAAGCAAATTTGAATTATGAAAGGAAATGCTGAATAAATGTGTGTATGGAAAATCTGTACCTGTCATTGTGTTGCCACCTTTGTAAGGTATCCTTTTAATTGCATCAATAAGATCACTTCTTCTGAAATACTGATTTAAATTGAACTCTGTTCTTGTGTCTGAACTGTACTGAACAACTCCAACTCTTGTCTTTTCTTCCCCAATGTCAAAAGCTGATACGAGGGCAACCATGAAGTCCAGAATATATCCAAAGTTATTTCTCCCTACACTCCATGAACCATCTACCAGGAAAACTAAGTCTGTCATTGCACTTATGGAGCATCCTGGAACACAACAGGGAAAAAAACCAAAACCCTATTAGCAAATGAGCAAATGCATTCTTACAATTTAGTGAGAAATTTCTAATCAAAACTTAGTAAGTAAAAGCCAAAACCCCCAAATATTTAATAGATTGATCTTTTTATCTGGAATATCTTACTTGGGGAAGCATTATTCACATAAGTTAACACTCATACAAGTCTTCTAGCTGCCATTATCAAAAAGGAACTCTTTTAAGACACCTCTTATGCTAATCCACAAGATTTGTTATGCTACAACAGATGAAAACACATACATAAAACTTTTTGCAGTAATCTGATGTTATGGGAAAATTGCATTTTATTACCACTTCTGCCTTGCATCTTTGTCTCCTCATTATATCTGCACCAGTTCTTCTGCCGTGTCTTCCATTCCCAGCATAACACTTTTTGTTAATAAGACCAAGATGCTCATGGACTTGCTCAGGTTAGTTGCATGAAATCCCTAGTTTCAGTACCAGCTTTGCATCTTAATCTTTCAATGCAGCTAGTGAATTCCTTCTATCCCAGTCCCTTCACAAGCTTTCTTAACTCTGGACAACTTTACAAGTTAATTTTATTGCTAGGTAACACAGCAACATACTTTAGCTTTATGGGGTCCTAAAGATGGACCTCAGGTAAGATAAAAGTCATTTAAGTTGAAAGACAGAACACCTTACTTTGCAATTGAGCCTCAACCTTCTTTTCGTCTGGTATCCCTGGACCACCTGTCTGAACTACACAAAGCACAACATAGACAGAATTAATGGAGGAATCAGGTTAAGTTTGTAAACATCAAAGAAACACATGTAGGCAATTAGAGACACAAATCTGACAAGCCTCAGAAAATGAAAACATAAACACAGGTTCTGAATATATCACCTGTACTTACAGAGTAGACAACATAGATTTCAAGGCAACACCAAATACAGAAAATGCAAATAACTAAGGATCCTCTATATTTTGTACATCTTGTACACTAATTTCCTGAAAATTAACTGCAATATGCCTGGATGAAATACCAGTATTACCCATTAACACCTAGGGGAATTAATCATAAGTAATTTTCCCATGGTTGGTTGTGAAGCTTGATACATGAGACAAAATATGTCATAGAAGACAGCATGCTGTGGATCTTTATTTCACTAAATTTATTTTATGATTTATTTTTCATATAAATTATAAAAACTTAAATTCAATGTTTTAGTATGCATTGAGATATATTGTGCCACATTTTAGTATTATTTGATGAATATAGTTAGCTTTTTCACACACAAACACACCCAGACAGACACACACACAGACACATAGACACACAGACACACACACACACACACAGAGGATGCCTGATGAAATCATTTGTTACTAAGGGCAATGACTGTCTTCCCCTTGACTTTAGCAGATGGAATTTATAGGAAGCAGGTTTAGCTAAAAAAAACCAAACAGGTGCCTCCAGCCAAGAATTCCATAGGGGTTGTCAGACACTATATATACATGCTGATCTCCTTTGACCTTCTGCAAATTTTCTCTGCTTCAACTAGGAATACTGGGAAAAGGCTGTTCAGACAGCTCCATCTAATGAGAGTTTAGGTGTGTGGCAATTTTTTGGGGGAACTCGATCAAAGCCAAGTGTTGTGAATGACCACTCAATTATCTTACTCAGTTTTCTAATTGTATAACAGCTACTTACTTGTCAGCTGGCCAAAAACAGGTAGACTCTCCTCTCTGTCATCGTATGAAGCTATTGATACAACATACTCTACATCAGGTGTAAGATCTGATAAGACAGTTTGGGTAGTGCTAGGTGAAAGAGTAAATTCTTTAGTAGGTCCATCTGGAATAAATACATGAAATACTTAATGCAGCCTTTAAATCCAGTAATATTGATAAGTTGATCGCAAAACAAAACGCAACAGAGAGAAAGCTCTCTAAAATCCAGTGATAATTTTAGAATGATACATTTTTCCGTTTTCATGAAGTATGAACTTTTAAACATGAAACTTCAAACTAACCTGCTTTCAATAGGGACAAAATTGCTGAAGTGTTCTTTTGAATCTTAAAATACACATATATAATGTACTATGATCTAACGATCATGGTCTAGTTCTGATTCAGTATCACTTTTCCACTAATTATTTCTCAAAGTGAAATAGAGTAACGGCTGTCTTACAGTAAAATTAAATTCTTGAACTTTAAGGTAAAAGCACTGAAGAGTAGTAGAGTAACGACTCTGCCTTCTTTTTGCTCCTTGCAAAGGAAAGACTGTCCAAAACTTATCATTTGTGGTCCCAAAAGGTATAGGTTATGGTAAGAAAAACTAACTTGGAACCATCAGCGCTCCTTCCTGTATGCTCTTTGCTGCTACCCAGTCTTGATCACAAACTTGAGAAAGATTTTAATACCTACTTGCATACCTAAGTTACATATAAGTGAAAATAAGCCCAAAGTTAGAAAATTGAATTAATGTAACAAAATTTTACAGAACTCACCATTTGTTGGGACCACAGTTATTCTGTAACCCACTATTGCATCTGGTGGCCTTTTCCATGACATTTGAACATTATGTTCATCTATAATTGTAAAATTCAAGTCTGATGGTGGATTAACTGCAAAAGATTTATACCAGGATGTTTAAAAATCTGAACAAGTTTTGGCAAATGAATAAAAAAAAGAATGTTGAGCAAAGCTTACTAAAATTGTCTTTGCATAAATTTGTTTCCAACAAATATAAAGATATGTTGTTGGAAAATGAATAAAACAAAAGCTGACAAAATATGACAAAACATCAAAGAGTATATGCATTACAGAGGACAGCACAGAACATGTGTTTCTTGAGTTGCCAAGACATTCAAGAAAGGCCAGCAAAATCAAGCACAATAGAAAACACATTTGGATACATGTACAATGAGTTCACAGATAATCACCACATATGCAAACATTTCACATAACAATTAAAGGAAATTTTTTTACATGCTGGGTGCAATCCGTACAAGCATGCCACATCACAACCTGCTTACAATATCATGAGATCATTTAGGATGGGAAAAACACATTACTCTTCTCAATTAGACATTAAAGAATTGATCAGCTTTTTAATATAGTCTCTGCATGGTAATATTCCTTATCAATTTCACTGAATCTAAAAACTTGGCAGAGAAGAGAAATAATTTAAAGAATACAGGAAAATATTTGGCATTTAATGTTCAGTAAAGCAATTTCTGTTAGGGTCTAGATATGAATACAGTTGCAAAATATATATCTGTAATAGTGATACACTGATGTATCATTTTATTTCAAAATATGGAAAGCTCTACCCCTTTGTTCCTTGAAGCCACTAAGGCGACATACTTGGCATATAGCAGCAAAGGATTCAGGAACTAAGGGGATAAGAAATGGCATTAGTAATGATTGCAATTTGCTAAAGTATTTGAGCTAATCTGAAGTTTCACAAAAATAAAACTCTACCTGTTTACACCAGATTTCTGTACAATTTCAAGGGTGTAAACTATTGTTTTCATGTTCCCTTTGCAGCAGGTGTACCCATACTAATAGTGGCATTTTAACATAAAATGCCAGTATGGTTCCAAACAATACAATGGTTAATTATGAAAAGACAACATCAAAGTATATTTATGGACATTTATTTTGCAGAATTTATAGAAAACAGCAAAGAGGGCACCAGTGATCTGAACAAATGACTGCAAATAAAACTTGTAGGAGCTGATGACAGGAGTAACTGAACAGTACAGAAAGGAATAGTTTATATACGCAGTTTTGCAGCATCATGCATATGTAAATGAAATGTTGATTATTATTTTTTTAGCTTCCTATGATGGACAAAAGCCTCCATGTACAAGATTCATTACACAAAGACGTTTCATAAATATTTTATAATGATATTCTCTTTGTAAAATTGTCATGCTTATTCATGCAGTATTTTACTGACTCACTGTCAGTGCATGGTAGGTGTATTACATATTATTGTTTAAATAGGTCTACAAAGTAAGATTAGATCCAGCCATACTTTCCTTAACTACTTGTGAGAGGGTTTTTGCAGGCATTTTTAACAGACAGATCTTCCCTGATTCATGGAAGATCTCCATCACATATCAGATCTCATTTCAGATTTTAATATAATTTTAAAAGCAGATAAAGAGGTAAATGCTAGAATGTTTAATTATGAAAAGACACTGTCCAATTGCGAGAAGTAAAACTGAGTTCAAAAAATCTGGCTTTTTTTTTCCTTTTAATTTTCTGTTATTTCCAACCATAGGATAATATGGCTTTGTAATACTGATACAATAGGTAACACTAGTACTGAAGTAAATGTTATTTTTCCTGTTGTCCATACACAGGCAGTGAGATTAGACCATTATCCTGCATGCACCGTTTATTCATCATTCAGTTTATGTGTATCACAATGCTAGAGGCATCAGGGTAGTTACTTAGTATCAAAATCATGCAACATGTGTTAATAGTAAAATACATTCAGGTGATAAGAATATCATTATAAAATATTGTTTCAGTAGCAATGGCTCAGGACAAATTTAATGCAAAGGCAGAGACAACTGACCTGAGCATGCTTTTAAAAAAAAGTCAGTACATGGAAAAAACAGCACCACCAACCTTGCAAGTAAATTGGCATGTTGCAGCAGAGACTTTAGGCTTTAACTGCTGAAGGACAGCAGCAGCCCAACTTGTTGATATCCAAATGACCGGATTCCAGATAAACTGAAAAAGCTGACTGTGAGGAAAAGTCTTTGACATCTTAAAGGATTTTAATCCATTTTCTGAAAATTCAGATGTGGATCTTGGCAGGTAAGAAGTGTACATCAATACATAAGTGACGTATCTGTTCATCCAGGTGATCACAGCCTTTTAGAACAATGGCATCCGCAGGGACCTCAAAAGTCCCCTTGTCCATCCCATGGTCAAGACATAATCAGCTCTCTCATGTCATTCCTGACATGTCTGCTCAGATCATTCTTAAAGATCTCCACTACTGGCAGGACTGAGAGCTTCCCACAGAAATTACTCAAAAGGCCTCACTGCCTTTATCATCATAAAGTTATTCCCGACATCTAACCCCAGTCTTCATTGCTGCACTTTAAATCAATTCATCCTTTACCTATGGCTGGCTTATCAAACTCAAGCACTGGATACCACTCCCATTGAAATCCAAAAAGAAACCTTGCCTGAGTGAAAAAAGGAGCACTTTTGATCCAATGTCATCAAAATATCTTCCAGATGGCCTGTGAGCACTCAAACAGAATCTCCAAAACATCCACAGACCTTCACATGGGTCAGATTTCACCCAAGTGAAACCATATGTGGGGTGAAGCCCAAACCATGGTCATATGACTGAGGTCAGTAAGCTGATCCGAAGTACAGCAAAATGTTTAGATGATAAAAATGTTATTGTGATAATAAAATAGGGCAACTGTTACCCCACCTCATTAAAATTCTTCTTCCAGAAGGGAATTCACTAGTGGAAAAAGTAATACATCTGCAATACTGAATCAGACACAAGTTCTAGGAACAAAATGCCGCTAGTTGTGGTAAGAGTTTGCCACATTACAGGGACAAACTTTAAAACTTCTCTCTACAAAATCTTACATGTGAGCCCAGCTTTACTCAAGCCAGCAGTCTTGATGTGAGACTACTTGCAGAAGTGAAGTTGCACCTATGCTCACAGTGTAGTAACAGTGCTGATCCTGTGTCCATCAAAATCCATGCTACACTCCTCACTCCTCAAGGTACAGGATCATGATCATAACATATGATGGGATTATAGTATTGCTTTAATATAGTCACCCCACTGTTGATGCACAGAAATGCATGGCTCCCCAACAGTTTTCCAGAGTGGAAAAATATCCTGCTGTACAAAAATAATGTTTACATAGCATTCATTTCAACCACTCTTAGAACTGTGATATGGTAATTTCCTTAACTGGATAGACTATGTAATGCATCACAAAAACTCAAAGAAAAAACTCAAACAAAACAAAACAAACAAACAAAAAAACCAAACCAAAACAAAACAACCCAGACATAATCTACTTAATTCACTGCCACTTCATGTGTAATAAGAGTATATTTTCTAAAACCAAAAAATACAGAGCAAGGCATCTTTTTCATGCTATGCAGGTCTTATAATAGCTTGTATTAACTCATAGGTAATACAAACCTAATAAAAGTCTACAGCTTTTTGCAGATAACACAATGTGACTGCTAGAGGATCCCAATGAATATCTTAATCAAGCAGAAATAAAGTATAATCAGAAGATCAAGTAATTCATATGCAGAACCAGATTTAAAGCTGCCACTCACAATCCCTGTATGAAACAAAATTTGTAATTCTATCACTAGAAAAAGATGCACTATAATCAAATGCAGTAACATGTTAGCCCATGTTAAAATCACATACAGTCTGCAGTAGCTGAAGAGTAAGCTCATCCTTACTGTCACAGTGATAAGCCCTGCTCAGGCTGGAATATGCCAAAACTCCTCATTTAATATTTTCTTCACAAATGTCATGGATTTGGCACAACTATCTAGATCATGACCCCAGCCAAGCTCCTCCGAAGTCTGTGTTGCCAACACGACTGGGAGAAGGAATGAGCTACAGCCTAGAAATGTGGCAAAGAGCTGCTTCTCAGACATTCATTGCCAATCACAACACAGAAACACTGGCATCAGTACCTTTGTGTTTCTTTTATTTTATACATGTGTATGAACTTTCTCCAAAACACAAGATATATAGCTCATAAATGTACTTTGAAAAAAATTCATTTAAATTTATATGCCTATACATATAAAGATGCATGTAACTAAATATAACTGCATATATATATATATATACACACTGCATGCATGACTACCAAATTTTATGCATGTTTGTGCATGTATTTGTATGTGCATGTGTGTATATACCTACATATGCACATACACTTTGATTCTAACTGGCAGTACGAAAAAGAGGAAGGTATAGTTATTTTCAAGTACATTAAAATTGCAGTTTCGCATATCAATCTACACGATTCTCTCTCTTAGGAACTTAGAAATCAACAGCTAGTTTCTCAAGACATAGAAATTACACATCAAAAGGTAATAAAATAATGGTCCCACCAACCAGTTCTAAAGCTGAACAGGTGGTTAACTTCAACAGTTTCAGCTAACTCAGATAATTTCTAAATCATTCAATGAAAATTAATGTACTCAACATAAACTTTATTACAAGAGAAACTTTCTAATAATCTGCAACTGCTGCACTGCAATTATTTGTCCCTTACTCTACTGCATAACCTTATAACAGATTTTTCACTTGACAAACATTTTTATGCACTACACAAAGGTCCCACACCTGGATTAGTGATGCCCTTCTTCCCTACATCCAGCCTAGACAGCAGACTTTTTTAGGTCTGAACTAGTTCCTGAAAAACGGAAAAGTCAACACTTCCAGAAGCCCAGTGAGGTTGCACAGAAACAATGATTTCCTCATTCCTTTCCCACACCTTTGAAAATCCCTCTGTATGAGGAAACATGACACAACTACACAAGCTATGACATCATCACAGATTTACCTTGAGGTTATAACTAACAGGCTATTCACATGCTAATATACTTGGCTCAACTATGACTAAAATGAGAAATGAGCCCCTGGCTCTCTGTGATCACAGATGGAAAAAATACTGTGACAGAAAGAAATTTTGACATGAGCACAGACAGAGAACGCACTGGAATATTGCAGTGCTGGACTGAAAAGGCACAAAAGAACTTAAAGCATAAATATAGCATCACACACAAGAAATTTAAGCTGAGAGAGAGATATCAGAAAGATTTCGAAATAAAACAAGAATTTTACTGTAAAAGAACAGAGAAAAAATGCTGTGCTTGAAAAGAGATTTGCTGCCCTGACCAGGGTAAACAACTTCCCCAGTGAAATGCCACGAATGCAGTTAGACTACATATGGGTTTTACCCTCTCAGCTCCTAGAGTGACTGCCCAGCTAGAAAACCCTGTCCTGCTGTATCTCTGTAGAAAAGCTCTAACACCATTACTGCAGTTCACTGCCTTGCCAAGAGCAACAGAGCACAACTCTCATGAAGGACTTCAGAACAGTCATGGTACTGATGAAGAATCAGTTTCATACTGAAACATATGAACAGCAGCATCAGATAAACATCAGATCCACTCCCAGGGAGACCGAAAAATGAAAGCTGAAGAAAGGCAGAAAAATAGAACTAATCTTTTCCTTTGCTCAGCTTTCACCTCATCTTCCCACCCCATATCAACAATCTTTACCACAACAAATGGTCCTTTCCCCCTACTCTCCTCTCACTTTTTCATCCCACCACGTGTCTACCCAGACCTCAGGGAATAAAAATTCAAAATGCATCTCTTGTGAATGCTACAGGGAGAGCCAAAAAAAAAAACTAAAAACAAACAAACAAACAAACAAAAAAAACCACCACCACCAACAACAAAAAACAAAACAAAAAAGATTCAAAAGACTGACTGACTTGGGGACGAAGGGAGGATAGTTTTGCCACAAAGCAATATGAAAGTTGGAAAAACAGACTAAAAGACAAATGTTCATAGGAGAAAGTCAGTTCAGCAGATAGAATTTAAGTTATAATGATACCAGAACTAAAGTAATATCCAACTTGCAATTTACAAAATGATGCAGAATTGAAACACAAAATTAAAACAGTACAGAAGATTGATTTTTTGTACAGTGAAAACAAAAAAACGCACTGCAAAAAGCTCTACAAAAGGAGTTCCTACCACAGCATGTCCTAAGGTACTCCTAGTTTTGAATCTTCATTTTCATCACAGTTATTCCTCATTCCATTTTCAGCACCATGATTTTTCACTGCTCTTACTTCAAAACTCTGAAGTTAGAAGAATTTTCTCATAGAAAATGAATCACCATAAACTAGGTATTTCATTTAATAAATATTCCTGAGTGCAGTCCTGGCCAGGACTGCTCTACAACTCTCAAGATCAGGCTTTGTCCACTCTTCTGCTTAGCAATAGTTCATCCTCCAACACAGGATCTAAACAAGCTTGGGCAGCTTGTCTGGCAATGTGTCTAGTTTTATTGTTATAAAATAACTGTGTACTATTCCAAATGCATTTTTGTAGCTTTCTTTAACAGCACTGAAGCTGGGACTGGTTTAGTCTACACTATAGCTAAGTAAAACACCGCTGCTTACATTCAGAAATAATATACTCCATACATGTAATCAAGTAGTGCAGGACAATAGCAACATTACTCCAGCTCTGAGCAAGCTCCCTCCTAACATAGGGAAGAACACACAAACACATCCACTCCCTTCCTCCATCAAAGCTGTAGACTTTCTCTGCTTTCTCTGGCATGATGGTCCTGCTTTCAAATGCAACTCTGAAATGACTTCAGATGACCTTTTTTGGTTCTTTAGCCAACAAAAACTCAGCACAAGAGGAAGGCAGTGGGCTGATTCTCTCCTAGGGTGACCAGACATTGCATTGCAGACAGAAATGCCATCTTTCTCCAGAAAGATGGCACATCTGTATGTGCCAAGCAACCACCGCTGCCAGGGGGCAAACACTGCCAAGGCAGCTCTGACACCCCATGCTTTTAGTAGCCATCAGCCAAGGCGACCAGGTCCAGAGACGCAGGAGCTTGTGGCACGCAGGTCACAATCAGGGAATTTCTTTCAGTTCAAGACAGAAAAAGGGGGGAATGAATTATCAGATGCTGGCTTCTGGCTTTTTTTCAATAAATCCAGGGGAGTTTACATGAGGTGGTTTGGTTCACCCTATGATGGAGTCAGGTCCCGGAGGTCAGATCAAGTCATTTCAGTGCAGGACGTTTGGCCTCTCTGTTGCCCCTGGCAGCCACCACTGGCAGAAATGCTGAGACTACAACCAAAGCCAAGCAGCTCATACTGATGGTGCGGGGAAGGTTGTCCTCACAGTTGCTGTTAATCCACTGGGGAGCAAATGTGCCCAGGCCATGCCATTTCAAGCCACACTGTAGCAAGTGAGGTGGCCAAGATGGGTCTCCCCTGGTCTTCATCCCTTAAGCTGGAGGCAGGATGATGCCAGGACCAACCTGTGCCTCAACCTCCAAAGATGGATGGGCCAGGGCCAGAGGAGGATGAAGAGGAGGAAGGCCTCTTTGGAAGTGACAATGCTGCATGCATGGCAGAGCCTTGGAGTCCCAGCCACTACAGCAAGGCCTGGCCTAGCCTTCCCTTCAGCAGTGTCCAGGACACACGTCATAACAATGGCAGCATCTCTCCAGGCATGTTTCCCAGGTCAGACCCTCCATGGAGGTCAAAGTGTCCCTGAGGGAGGGTCTGGCCACCCCAAGGCTTGGCCGGGGGTCGCCCCGCCGAGCAGGGGAGGCCGATGCACCAGCAGACTGTTGGGGCAGAGACGCAGGGTCCAGCTGGACAAAACACACAGGCGCAGAGAGCCAGACTCTGTTGGAGCATTTTATTTCAAAGCTGTGGGTTGTTGGCTGGTGAGTTTTCCATTTCCTCTCTCAACATTACTAAACGAGCCCAGAGAACCAGCCACTCTTGGTCCATCAGGGGGGCAGCGCCACAGCCGTGCTGTGCCGGGCTGCCCGCCGGCAGCAGCAGCAGCAGTGGCTCCTCGGGGCGCTGTGCCCACCTGGCCACCTCGGCTGGCCTGTGTCCTGTCTGTGGGCAGTGTGGACAGCACACCAGAGAGACAGAGAGAGGGAGCTACAGTCCGGCTCACTAGCCGGGAGAAATAGAGCACAGAAGGAGCTGGGCAAGGAGGGAGAGGTGTTTCTCTGAAGGAGAGAAAGAGAAAATGCGAAGTAGTTACACTCAAAAACAGAGAGGGAGAGAGCTGGTAGCTCAAGGCTGGCTGGAAGGATTGCTGGTCAGCAGGGCACCGGGGCAAGGGGACAGGGAGGGGAAGGTTACCTTCAGCCTTGATGGAGGAGAGGAAGGCGGCTGCACACAGAACAGCGACTGCCGAGCACAGCGCTGTCTTCATTTCTGCCCTTTCAGATCACAACAACATGAATGAATCTGCAGTGATGGAGAAGGGGGGAAGGGGGAGAAAGGAGAAGGAAATGATACATGTGGATTAAAGGATTGCGTAGGTGCATTCATGAAACATAAAATATACAAACCACGGATTTCACTTTGTTCCCATATCCCCAGCCCCCACCCACGGGACCAGGTTGAAACCTCTAGACTTGAAAGCTGTCCAAGACAATGAAAGATCTGTATGACTAACTGGAGAGTCTCGCCTCACAATAATGTGCCTTTTGTTGCTGAAGTTTTTCCAACCACAGTAAGCACATGAAGCTTTAACCTCGTTAGGGTTAATTTGATCAGGGAAGCGCAGTGAAGACCTGTGCCTCCACACAGACGGGAGCCAAAAGGGAGCTCCATGACTTCATCACTGAATGTGATGATAGCTAATTCAGAGGTCATTCCTGCCTTGGATCAACTAAATGTCTCTTTCAGCTGGGATTTTATTCGGCTCCTTTTTCATAACTGTTGAACCACTTAGTTAGCTTTGTTTTAGTGGTCTCAAGGCAGTTTGGAAACTGTAATAAAACTTTTTTTGACGGGTTCTGCCTACGAATGTGCTATTCTTCATTTCTTGAAAGTCTGAAATAGGTTATACAGAAGTGTGTTTAACACACAACTGAAATCTGACACGTCTGTCTAGCCATGATGTTTCAACATCTGATAATTCATTTACATGTCCTGAGAGAAAATAGATTTAAAAGACACTATTAAAAGCAGACAGGCAAAAGAGCCTCATAATCACTGTAGGTTGTCCAGCAAAATAGGTGGGATCAGGCCAAGTTAGCAGTTCTTAATTGCAAGCAGCTTCATAACTATATGCTCTAGATCATGTAAAATTATTCCCAGTTACTCCAGCAAAACTTCCAAATTACTACCTTGTCTAAGTAAATGCCAATATGAACAGTCCACATCACATATTCATCTAAGTGTTTCTAAAGTTTGAGATTTTCTATCTCAGTAAGTAGGGAAGGGGTAATTTGTCTCAATAAAGCCATAAATGCATCATATATCATAATTAGGCTGGAGAAAAGAGAATTCCAAAAGCAATTAGGCAACAGATTTTTATCATGAAGCTGCCAAGAGCAAAACAAAAGAAAAACACATATATCATTAGGGAAAATAATATTCAACTGAAAGGGAAAATAATATTCTTCTACTATCTGGAGAACTACCCAGCAAGGTACATCTAGTGGACACTATGGAAATCCAGGAATTTCCCAGTTACTGACACTGATCTTAACAGGCTTCTTTAGAGCAGCTGTATATACTTATCTTAGCCAAATGCCTTTACTGCACATGAAAATACCAAGAGCTCAAAGAAAACCTAAGCAATGGTTTCAGTCCAATGACAGTTCCAGAGGGTAAACAGAAGAGTAATATTGACCATAATGACTCCCTGACACTAACACAAGAAAGGCCAGGGTTAGAATTAAATTGCCCTGAAATCTCCAAAACTGTATCACTGGTCTGCGTGGGAAACAGCTGCCCCGGGAAGATCTACAGCAGTAAGTTTAAGGATTGCCTAAACTCAACGCAAAAGGACGTTTTGTCCTGGAAATCTTGTGCATGCTTTGAGTGCCATCTTTTGATCCTTTTGAAGAGCAACAGAAATTAATCATCTCACAAAGGCATCTAGGAGTTTGCTATTGCTGCAGCTCTGCCGTTTTTGTTTCATGAAATACATCATCTCAGCCAAAGAATTCATTTGCCCACCCAGAAATACTCAGTTTCCTTCTCATGAACTTAGGTGTGTGGAACAAAGCCTGGAGGTGGCAGAGGAAAGGTCCTCTCACTGGCTTGGTAGGAACACAACAGACTTTGGTCAGGACTAAAGGTTTTCTCACTGACCTTTAGAGACCAACTGGGAAGAGAAAAAAAAAAACACAAAAAACCTAAACACGGACTTTCCCAGGTCCAGTCCAATGTCACACTAATTCAACCTACGAAACCTTAGCCAAAGCTCTTCCAAACCACTCAGTGCCCAATATTTACCACTTTCAAGAAGAAAATAACGTAAACGAAAAAAAAAAGCTGGAAAAAACCACTACCTATCAAAGGCATAAAAAACTGGAAGCAGAAGAAAGCATCACCGGCAGCTGCACACACAAGGGAGCAAAGCAGGAGCCTGCCAAAGCCGCAGCGGTAGCGTGCCTGCAGGCGCGCTGAGCGCTGACAGCGGGCTCCGCCTGGAGCCTCCGGCCGCCGGGAGCCTCCGTCTGCGGGACACCGCCGCCTCCCTACGCATTTCTGCGCGGGCCGGCAGCCCACCGGAGCTCCCCTGTGCCTTCCCCGGGGCTGACAGCCAGCAGCCCTGCGGCGCTCTGCCCTGCACCTCTCCTCCGCCCGCCCGGCCGCACGCCGGCAGCCGGCTCTGACATGCCCAACGCGCACACACACGCTCCTTCCCAATTCCGTGCCAGCATCCAGCCCGGCGCTGCTAACCCCAGCCTGAGGTGCATTAGAAGGGGCTGCGTGTGTGCTGCGTGGGACAGGGCGGGTTGTGGGGGCTGGCGGCGAGGAGAGCAGGTGACCCCCCGCTCCTGCGCGGGCACACAGACCTTCGGGGGTGGCCGCAGGGTGCCGGGGTCGGTGGCGGGACAGCTCCTCCGGCGATGACTCCGGCGGTGCCTGCAGCGGCAGGAGCCGCAGCAGTAGGACCTGGATAAAGGGAGGAGGATAAAGGATGAAGCTCCGGGGGCACCTTGTGGAGGGAGCAGCAAGTAGCAGGAGCGGCGAAGGAGCAGCAGCAGCAGCGGCAACAGCTGAGTGCAGAGGAGGCGCCTCGATTACTGTAGTTCCCGATGCGAGTGGTCTGTCTGGGAAGACTTGCCTTCTCCAAGTGGGAAGAGCCTCTTCTCAATCTGCTACTTAATAGAGGGCTGTTCCCAGCTCTCAATTTACCCTCGTAAGCGGTTACGAAACTGTAGGGAAGGTGGACTGCTGCCACCGGGTGATATATGCGCTGCTCTGCTCCAGCAAGGAAGGGGATCCACTTCTGGAAACTGGCGCATACCTCCGCGCATTCCTGCGGCATGAGACGGGCGGCCGCCGCGGCAGCGCGCCCGGAGGCAGGGGCCCGGCCCGCCGCCCCCTCCCTCTACTAGGCTTCCCAAAAAGGGGGAACACGGCAGAGCAGTGGAAAAACTGAGTCTCTGGGCACGGCTTCGAGGGACGGCGGCGCGGAGGGTGTCCCCGTCGCCCCCGCGGCGTGCCCACTCGCCCTCCCAAGGCTGGGGCTGACCCTGGGATAGTCTTGCAGAAAAGCGCGGGCGCTCCCAGTGCCGGGGCGAGGAGCCTTGGGGGCAAGGGGGATTTAGTCATTTTGACACAGGTGTGTCTGGCCTCCACCCTCTGCAGTCGACATGTATTAAACACACACTCCCCTCCGCCACATGGGTGTTTCGCTTCGAGTAGAAAGCGCCGCGGGAGCCAGAAGCAGCCCGTGGCAAAGTGGGCAGATAGACGGGGCACACAGCCCCACAGACCCTCCCTCGGACCCTGTGGAAAACCCGCGCTCGTAGTCCGTCTGAAATTCGGTGGGTTCCAAAGGAACTGCACCTTCCAAAATCGGGCAAGCTCGTTGCGGGACAGGCTCCGGGAGGGTCTCCCATCGCTTGCTCCCGGGAGCCTTCCACTGACTCCTGGCGTGCCACCCGAGGGGTCAGGTCGTCCAGCGGGCCTCAGACAGGGTTTCCCAGTGGCCCCGCGCCAGCAGCGGGTCTGCTCCCACACCGGTGAGGAAGGGTATCCTCGGTAACGCTCTCGAAAGAGGTTCGTCTAGGACTCCTTCGGGATAAAATATGGGATGTCGCCGTCCCCGCGCAGTGGGTCCGCAAATTCGGGATGCGGATCAGAGGTGGACGCAGAGCGGGGACAAACAGGGAGGGAGAAAAGCTGCGGTGTTCCGCGAGCCGCGGCCCCGCACCCGCCGCCGCACGGGGCCATCCGCGGTGCGGGAGCGCCCCCCGGTGGCGGCGGCGCGCAGGAGCGGCGGCCGACATACCGACAGACCGTCCGTCCGTCTGTCCGTCCGCTGGGCCCCCGGGGCCGCCGCTGTGGGGACAAAATGGAAAATAGGCCGGGAAGGGCGGAGAGAGGGAGAGACGGAGCCAAGCTTCATCGCGGAGCTTAGGAACCCCGCTCGGAGCGGTGGGTGCGATTCCAGGGCCGCAGTGTGTCCGTGTCGGCTCCGTGCACGGCGTGACTGGCAGAGCCATCAGGAGAGGTTCCAGCTGGGGTGGAAGTGATCAATAGCGGAGATTAATATTTTACCAGGGGACGGCTCCTGCGCGCACTTCCGCGGGACTGGGAGATCAAGAAGCTGTCAGCAGGAGGGCTTGTGCCTCCTGAGCTTCATTTCTGTAACAGACTTGTCATCTGTATGAGAACCCAAATGCTGAAAGAAAGGGATAACCAGAAGACATGCACTGACATTTCCAGACACTGGAAGTGAGTCAGCTCCTCTTTGGGACACGGCACAGTTTCAGCTGTCTGGTATTGATAGAATGCGCTTTCCAAAAGCAACATCTCTGCTGCTGATAAACTTTCAAATACTCTTGACCTAGTAACCTCCCTTGCCCAGTTTTTGAGTTGGATTTTCTCTTTTGGCATTTTGGCATGGGGAATTGAATTTCTTCTTATCCAGATCTGATATGTAAAAGCAATATTTCTAAGAAATAATACTTTTTGAAAATTTTAATTTCCTGAATGAATGCACCAAGAACACCAATATAAATCTGGTGTCAACAATAGTTTCAGAAGAATGAATATCATGGATTACAATTAAATATCCTTCCACAGGAAGTGAATTAATTCAAATGAGGTAATTTTATCAATTGTACACTGCAACAGTATTTTTTTGCAGTTTACTGTAGATTTTTTCCATCATAGGATAATCAAGATCTTGTGTTAATAGTTAAAATCAATTAATGCAATTAATGAGGATGGAAGAAAATATGCATTATTCTAGTAAGGTTAAATCACTCAGAAGAATTATTTTAAAATATTTAAATAATTTGGTGTAAAACTATGAATGTATTTACATGAGTGAAGACTTTGAAACCAATGGGTCTCTCAGGGGTGCAAGAATCCCAGAGACTCTTCCCCTACAGGCCCTCAGATGCTGCTGAGGGGACTATTTCCTCTTCCTCTCAATTGACCAGCTTTGCTTAATTTCTTGGTGTGAAATAAGATTCAGAGCTGGCAAGAATAAATAATTCATCAAGGGCAGAAATATTTTGTCCTTATCTTTAACTCTTTGTTCTACCATTCTAATCATGCTTCTCCTAAGATCATTAACACATAAAATACACCATCAAATTGTGTGTGCTCCCATACATCACAGTAATTAAATGGGTTGTTTTTAATCACTCTGTTGCTATGTACATTCATAGTCTGAGTACACAGTATGTGATGCAGAAGGCATTTCTGAAATGCATAAACATTTACTAACACTCTCCTGCCTGATTCTTTCTTAGACGAGTGTTAAACACATTAAGACCATTGCACTCCAGCTCTGTGTTTTCTCTAAGCCGAATGCACTGAAACAGTGACAAATTTAAATACAAAAATCAACATTTTAATGCATATTTATGCTTTTCATAATATTATCCATTGCTGGTGTAGGTATGTAATATTGCAGGTAACCAGGAATTTCTGAAAAATTTTGAACTGGTTTTGGGTCTAGAGTAATTCAAGCAACTCCCTCTTTCTGGCGCCTTTTTTTTTGTTTGGTTCTTTTATTTTGTGGGGTTTTGGGGGTTTTTTTGTTTTTTTTTTTTCTTTTGTTACCTCAGACTGCATTGCCAGGGCAGAATAAAACAGGACATTCTGTAAACCTTGAATATTGTTTCCATGTGGCTATCACTCTAGATTTGGCCTCCGTGTCTTCCTGACAGTTGCATCTGCTTTACATATGAATATAGTAAATGCATTATTCATATGAATATATGTATTTGAATAAATGTTTTGCATAAAGCAAGAATTTAAAAAAAGTGTCAGCTCTTTGAACATTAAATAATATATAGATTAAGCATTAACTGTTGCACAGGCAAAACTGTGCCTCTGCCAGTGACTTGCCTCCATCTAACCGGCAAGTACTTTACTGGTTGGAGTATCACTGCATCTATCTCTACAGTGTATCCAAATTAACACTGTCTTAGTACAGTTATTTAAGAGGCCCATTCATTCCTTGAAGCACAATGCACAGCCTTTCCACTGTATTTTTTATTCCCTATTAAGTCAGTCATAAAACTAGTATTGCATGGTATTATATCTGCACCCATAAAATGCAGGACAAAATACAGCCAGCTGCTTCCTCCAGACCCTGCCTTCTCTGAGAGATTTCTAGTCAATGGAATGAGAAGAACTCTGTCTGGTGTTTGTTTATTTGGAAAATTTTGTTTCAGAGCTGGTATTCAGAGATAGTACTACTGATCTCTCATAATGAGGACTGGCTTCTTATATTAGCAGAGTTCAGAAAGGACTGGTTCTACCTGAAATTTACTTATTTAGTGGAACAACTGTGAAAGCAGCATCCCTGGAGAGTGTGACAGCCATGAAATACTTATCTGCCTCACCATGTATGTTTTCATTAGCAACTCTTTGTTTCTCTAATTTGTCTAACTGATTTTTCCCATCATGTAATGCTCCAAAAGTAAAAAATTATTGTGGTTCCAGATAAGTAGAACAGGAAAAGTAAATAAATCATTCAAAAACAGAGGTATAATTAGAAAAGAGCTGATCTTTTCATGCAATTTGGAAGTCTTCCAAAAGCCAGTTAATTTGTAGACAGTAATTTTTTAAAAATATAGATCTTCAATACCAAAATCGGAAAAAAATAGATGCAACCACCTTATAGTCCACACAAACACAATTTACACTAAAACATTTCTAAATAAGGTTGCTTTCTTTCAAAGAAGTTGGTTAATTATTTCATGCCAGAATGCTGCTCTATTCAGGAAACATTACTTAATAAAGCCAATATAAACGTTGCTCAATTAAAGAGGGCAAGAAAATAAATTAACTGAAGACAGTGAGTTCAGTGTGATATTTGTCAGGTATCACACTGTTTTTTAATGTGACCACTCCTGTAATAGCAATGGACTAGCCACAAAGAATTGCAAGTGCAGATCTAAGCATTCCTCTTCTTCACCTAGGTGAGGGGTCCCCGGTGAAAGAATGATGATCCACTGAGATCATCATTCTGACATCACTGAGAAAACCCATAATTTTAAAAAATCAAAACATTTTTTAAAATCACTAACCATTCGCTGCTACTTGCAGAACATTATAATGCAGTGCTCACTGATTACCTAATTGGGTTCAATATCTGCTGAAAGGTTAATAGCCGTGGGTTTCTCTACATTTGGTAACCTTTCAACTATTTCACTGCAATTACTCCTTACAAATGAACTCATTATATTAATCAGCAACGGAAGTCTGAAATGGGGCAGTGCCAAGCTCTGAATGGGAACTATTTTATTAATTCTTCTTAGTCCTTCTATATATTAAAAAAAATCAATCTGTATTGTGACAGCTGGGTCTGTGTAGGTAGTTTTATGGAGAAGAGAAGCTTGTTTCTGAATGGACAAGGTATTCAAAGGTATTGAAAGTTCAAGCTGCATTAGCTGAGTGACCTGATCTTTTTGTTGCAGACAGTGAAATAATTAATGATGGGGAGAATGTTAAGATTGAATACCTTGTCCTTAGGCCAGCTGCTGATGCTGTCTTTAACTGCCCCAGACGCACAAAAGGCATTGATGATGCAGAGATTCCCCTGACTGAAGAACAGGTTGGAGGGAAGCTCTCAAGGGAGAATAATCAGCTGGTACACTTTATCCCAATGTGCATCTTTCCAAGGTTTAGAGGATTTAAAGGTCAGTCCCAAACTGTCAGGTCAACAGGACAAACACTCAAAACCTTAAGCATTTTAACAAGTGAATCTGATGATAATGCTCAGAACCATAGCAAATGATGCTGGAAAACATCATGAGAGGCTATTTAGTTTATCCCCTGTTATTTCAAGTACCCCCAGACTTCAAAGAGAAACACTCCATAACATACCTAGTACTAACAGCATACTTTGGGGAACTGTTTTGTAGTGGCTGACAATAGATAATAACTGGTTTTAGGTGAGCTGCAAGTTGCCCGTAGTTGGACTATGAGCACTGCAGTCAGAAATAAGTTGGATTGACAGAGTAAGAGTCTATACTTAAGTAAAAGGGAAAATTATTTAATGGGGGGAAAAAAACCAACTACACCAGAGAAGCTTGTATCTTTGGATCACAGAATCACAGAATGGCCTAGGTTGGAAGGAAATTTAAAGATCATCTAGTTACAAATCCCCTGCTTCCACAAAATAGTCTCATTTTAGTGTGAAAAATTGTTTGCTTGACTGGTGACTCTGTAAACTCTCAGCCTGAGAGCAAAGAACCTGGACTGGAAGATTCCTTCCTGCCTGTGACTGTCAGACACAGAGACCTCACCAATCTTGCTAAAACCCCTTTTGCTGTTGGAATATGTCTGCATTTGACAGCCATATAGTTTTTTGACCCATTTCTAAATTTTAGTGGGGGTGGACTCCATGCTCATCACCATCCCTGCTCTGCAGTCTCCCCACCTTCCCAATCTCAGCATCTTTATAGCCAGACTGGCAGGTTGTAGCATTCATCACACCTTTTTCCTTTCCAAGAGAAAGTGCACAAGAGGCAAAAACTTGGACTAGGACATAGCCAGTGAATGCATCAGGCCCATGGATATGGACAGCTCAGATTATACATACTTTCCTGGGACCTATGGGGCTCTAGCATCTGCATGTCACCTATCAGAGGTGTTGATGTGCACATGAAGATTTGGAGGGTTTCTAATAAAAAGAGTCAGGCAAGAGCTTCGCTTGCAGGCATTAAAAACACTGCCTAGGTATCACCTGTCAGGACATTTATGAACTCCACACAAGCTAACTTTAAAAAGAAAATCTCTTTCTTTTGCACAAGTCATAATTGCCTAGTGACTAAGGAGTAAAATACATGGAACAAAAAAATGCAGATTTAAATCAGCATTTCTTAATGCAGCCTTGTGGCTGCTGCTTCCCAATATGTTGAATGCTGACAGTTCCAAATACCAGAACATAAGATTTATTTGGATTATAAATAGATGTTGCCCTGTGTTTCAGTATCAGAACCACTCTGTTGTGTAAACAGAGAACTATTGGCTTTTGTTTCTACTTTTAAAGGTTACTTGAAAGCTCCCAGCTACTCTTTGCTGACAGCCTTTTTCACCTGTTGGAGTTGCATCTCTCTCTCATGTATCAACAACCTCTACAGCCTGCCGAGAAGCTTCACTTGAAGCTGTTAAAATATCTCCTCTCATATGCCCTTTCCTCTGTCTCTTGGATGCTCTCCAGCTGGCCTCGCTACTCTGTAAGTTTTAGCCACCCCGGTTAAAAAACATGTCTTGCTTTTGGCGTTGTCCTGATTTCTGCATATATTTCTTATGCAGAGAAATGTTTTTGCTACTAACTCCAGTCTCTCTTACTTGTTTCACAAAAAGAACCTCAAACAAAAACTCAACCAACCAATCAAAAAATTAAAAATTCATCTGCTCAGGATTTTTAGCACAAATTACACTCTGAAACACTACCCAGGTTCTCTCATCTTTTGCTATTGCATTTTCTTGAGTGTAAATGTTCAGCTGGTAAATCTGACCTGTTCCTCCTTTACTCTCTGCCCAGTGCCCTTTGAAATGTGTTTGGGGGATTTCTTGTTTAAGGCACATCCCAACATGGGGCTTTACTACATTATTCTCTTCTTCCCTTGCTAAGAACAGCAGCAGCTGCAAGATGAAGTCCCTTTATGCTGGGACCTTATTTTCTAAAAAACTGCAGAATCTGTTTGTCTAACCTCCAGAGAAGCTGAGAAGGCAGACAGGCTGTGGACTCCTTGATATAAGCCCCACCATCACAGCTTTGACGCTTGATAATGTTGGCTGCACCTATTGCTCTGTCCTGCATTGTCACCTTAGCTGGTATTTGGCTCTGGGTTATTATACATTTATTGCCTACACATGAGCCCAGCATCTAAACTTCTACAGTGGCTGATGAAGACCTGGTTAACGAACTCAGCAGTGCCTGAAGTTTGTCACCCACTATCCACAGGGCTTGGCTCAGCTGCTTTCACATTGGGCTCTAGAGCTATTTGAAGAGTCCTGCAGTATCTGAGATCTCTTGTGGACCTGCCAGGTGGAGACCAGGACCCACACATGCTGACACACCTCAATCTGTTCTAGACCACTTAGGAGGCAAAGGCGGGTCCCCAGTGCCGTTTTGCGTGCCACAGGCATCCCGTTAGTTCCCCACTGCTATAACACAAGTGTACAAGTCTCCTGCAGGTCCCCTACTGTATTTTCCAGCCCCCAAGCAAATGCCTCAAAAATAGACTGAGATGGCTGAGATAGCACCCAAGTTCAGGCACTGGATTGAGCACTTTCATTTTTCATCTCTGGTACTTCTGCCAGTCATGTCTTTTGCTGGTGCCAAGATTTGTAGTCTGCTCATGTAAATACTTACTTAGCAGGAACCAGAGTGAGACCAGCAAATGGGCTTGATGCCGATGAAAGGATGTTTAGACGGTAGTGATTTCCAGGTTCTACTCATCTGCTTTTCTGCTTTTGGATCTCAGACCCAAACAGAGAGGTACAGATTGTGACAGAGGTTTCTGCCTAACACTGTAAAATACGACACATGCAGCCCAGCCGTAGAGCTGATGTCTCTTCTGCACCACCCCCAAGTTTTGTGACTTTCTTCCACAAACTGCATTTACACCCCAAAATTAATTAAGCTGGGGAAACCAAAAGTTGTGGTTCCCCTCTTCTTTCCCCAGAAATCTGGTCATACACTTGAGCACTATTTCCAGGAATAATAAAATCCTCTCTTTTTGTTGTAAGATTTTTTTCTATTTTATTAGAAGATAATTTCTTGGTATTGCTCTTCTGAAGCATCAGGCTATTTATGTAAATGTCAGAATATGGATTTAGCAATCTAATTTAGGCATTCCATTTTGAAAATCTCAGTCAAAGGGAGAAGGTGTGCTAACCTCCCTGTGCACTGCGCTCCAACGCTGTGGCACAGTGGTCCCAGTGCACTGCTCCACCAGGCACATATTAGCACACTACACTATATTTAGCAATATGTGCCCTACTGCTCCTAAGAGATGACTGAATAAACCTTGATAACACAGTTGGCCTGGCTCCTTTGGGACTTGTAACTTCCCACTGAGCAATGGAGATCATTAAAATGTTTTAATTATATAATTCCCTTTTGCACAGTGCTATGATAGCTAAGATTCCATGTGTGTGTCAGCTTTTCCATTATAAACTTCAGGTCCCAGAGCATTAGTCATCCAGAGTAAGTGCTCATGCTGAGATGAAACAATGTAGAACCATTTTGATATTATATGAAGATATATAACTCAATTACACGTTAGTTACTTAAAAGTCCTGATGAAATCACAAGCTCCCCGTTGGAACCCTGCAGGAACAGAAGCTGCTCACAGTTTTTGGGAACAAACTGTCTAAACAGCTGTGACAAAGTCTAACTGCACCAAATCTCCCTCTCTCCTTTTATTCCAAAAGGCATCTCTGAATATCTGTCAATCATATTACAGTCACATTGATGAGGATGATACTTGGAGATTTGCATAGAGGAATCTTAATCTATTAATAAAGTAGGAAGATTTTGGACAGATCACATACTTAAGATCCTGCACAAACCAGATTTTTTGGCTAAAAGGGAAAACTTCTGTGGTAGACAGGAATCTACAAGTGAGAGTGTTTTGGGTTTGGGGGTATTTTTGCTGTTTCAGATACTGTTAAAACTGGGCTATGTCTTTTTGGCCCTGAGAAGTCCTCTATAAAATTTTAACCCCATTTACACATTTAAAGTATCTCAAACACCTTACTGTACTTTTCAAGGAAAACATTCTGCTGCTGCACCTCGTGAAATCACAAGGATCTGTAATCTCTAGGTGAGCTTCACAAGCAGCCTCAAGAAGAGAGTTATTCCTCAATACACTTCTAACATCCATGATATCATTTTATTAGATTGACATATCACAAGACATTCTACTCTCTCTCGTTTTACAACTCTGTTAGCAAACATGTGTTGTTCATAGAGAAAAGAGAGCACTTATGGTGCAATATGCTTTTAAAGCTATACGGTGACCTTGTTAATTTCATACTTAGTTTGCAACAATTCCATTTAGGAAACCTTAATTTAGATAACTTTAAAACTCTAGGCCTCATGTGGTATTTCCTATTGTACCTCCTTCCATGTTCTAGTATATGTAAAGCTTAAATATTACTGGATCTTACCTGGTCATCACTTCCAGTTTATTTCCATGCCCACCAAAGAGGATCTTGCCTTTTCTGCAGACAGCAGAGACCCTACTAGGCAAGGCACAGACACTTCCACAAATGAAAATACCAAAGCCACTTAACATAACATTAAAAGAATAAAATACCATGAAGGGAGAGGGAAGATGGTTAGATGAACCTGATAAACCAGACAGAAGAGAGGAAAGTCCTTATGTTTCAGAAAGTTCACATCAGTAGATTGGGAACTCAAAGAAACACATAAGCAAAGGACAAATTCATCCTTTTTTGGCAGTTTTCTCTAGGACACAGCAGGCTATATGCAATGGAAGTTAATGTTTTGTGAGCTCAGTGGACTACATACAGGTACTGGTATTCTTCAGGGATCTAAAACCAGGACTGCCTGACTTGGGAACTCAATGGGATAATCCCCTCCCTCAAGTACCTCCTCAGTCCCTGAGAATGAATTTGGTTTGTCACAAAAGTTATGAACAGGCATCCCAGCCAATTTCCTCTTTTTGTGAGGACATGTCTTTTTGAGAAAATAGATATGACAAGTGTGTTAGTTTTAGATGTTTTTTGGGGAAGGCTGTGATCAGTTCGTCTAATAGAAAACCTGTGAATAGTAACAGCAAAAATACATCAAGGCAAGTCCAAAACATAAATCACAGACTGTATGTATGTGCTGCCCACTGAGTCTGAAGACTTCAATACTTACATTCAGGAAAAGTACAGTCCAGCCAAGAGACTCTCCTCAGATTGTGTTTTGGGACAAGCCATTATTTTTACAGCAGAATTAACAGAGTACTGAAAAAAATAAATGGAAAGGCTCAGCCAAGTTAGATTAGAGAAGGTGGTGTTATTGTTAAAAGGAACTTCTTTAAAAAAATAATCACACAAGCATGCACATGAAAAGATACATTGGTTCTGACTTACTCATCCCCTAAATACTTTCTTTAGGGTCAAGTCAGGTTGATCAGATTGATTTTGCCTCTGAAAGTCTGATTCACCCTAGCAACTATGAAGGTTAACCTCCAGTTCTGATATGTAACAGAATTGAGAAAGAATGGGAGAGTAAGGAAGGACAGCATAATACAAAAAGTGCCAAAAAAAAATTCATTTCGCTTTCTCATAATTCAGAGCAGTGATAGCCAAGGTGAACAACATTAGGAAAGTGATATTTGTACTCTGGGATCTGGAAAAAGAGAAAAAAAAGGTACAAATAAAATCATATACTTAAAAGATCTCCTTAGTGTTTTCTTTTTACTTCTGAGAGTTTCTGAACTTCTCCATGGTGTCTTTTATAAAGTCAATGCTGTGCTACTGTGTATTATTAGTCCTCAGACTTTTACTGGGAAAATCTTTGTGTGTGTCAAACTAATTGGATCTATACATATATTCAACAGCCAAGAAAATGTAGCCCAGGGCACCATTCCAAGAGTTGATATTCTAAGCTATCTTCCAAATGGAGAAAGTAAAACATGGTCTGTACATCTGTAGTCTCAGAAGGGATTGTGGAACCTAGAACTGCAGTACTGAGGATTTAATTTTCTTCAGTTTTGCCTGCATGATTATTATTTGAATAGTCGTTTCTCTTAAAGTAGCATGAACAATTTTTTTTTTCATTCTAACAAGGCTGGGACACTACTAAGCTTTCACAGAATCAGAATTGGTCAGACTGGAAGAGACCACAGGGAGTCATCTGGTCCAACCTCCCGAAGCTCTCTTTGTTCATCTTAAAAACACAGAAGTTTAAAAACTTAAATAATCCAAAGTAGAGTGGCATGGAAAGTTGAAGAGATGAAGTACTCTTGCCTATCTAATGGAAAATGTCCCCAAATTTGGGGGGGGGGGGGGATAATTAGAAAAATTCAGCTCAGTGGAAGCCAGGACAGTTTTCCCATATCCTCAGCTCCAAGACACTTTCCCATCCATAAAAGCAAAATATTAAAAAATGATAGCTACCATTTCTAGTAACTGAAAAATAAATTTTACATTAACCTGAAATAGTAAATAAAGTTTACATGAAATCTTTCGGGGGGAGAGATACTATGTGCATTGCCTAAATAAAAATCAAAAGTAGGACTGCAGTAAAGTATAGCACCTAAGTAGGACTGCAGTAAGGCATAGCACCTAACTCCGGAAAATAATGATTTAAAGGTGGCAATAATGAAGTGCTACAGTACTAAAATCAGACATGAAAAGTATACAGTTTTAGTACGTTAACTGCCAGAAGTCCATGACTTTTTATTATTCACCCTTTTATTCTTTTAAATTTATCATTTTTTTCACATTGGCAAGGAGTAATGCATATTGCTTATTTTCTGCTACTTGCAGAATACCCATAGGGAGATTGAAAGTAAGATTTTGAGATAATTTTAGCCCTAGAGAAGATACATAGCTCTCTTTCTGCATTTTTTCTAGAGACAATGTGGGCAGTATAGGCACACAGTTTACATCTGCTAACTTGGGATGTGGACATGCCTGCAACAAAATACATCTATAACAATGCACAGTAGATGGGAATTTCCCTGTTAGCTTTGTAATGCAGTCCCATAAAACGGTGCTGAGCAGCTGATTGTGGGTCTTGTTTGGTTTCCTCCTCCCGCTGCTCCTGCAGCTGGAAAAACCCCGAAGTGCTGCAGTCCCACGGATTGTGAACGCCTCCCTGCGAGCGCTCGGCAGCGGCACAGCGCAGTCCTAGCAATGCCACCCGCGTTTCTGCCTGCCTCCAGCTGCAGGGGACACATTTCACGGTTATGAGACCCAACTCTACCAGAACAAGATTTTCCCATTTGATATTCATTTAAGTAACACTTCTAGGCTCTGTCTATAAAGAGCAATTGCTTTGTAGCATGAAGCTCTTTTTCCCAGCCTGCATTTACCTACCCCCCACGCTCTCCCACCAGGGTTGCTGCCTGCAACACAGCTCACAGGCTGCTGCTGATCCCAGGACTCTCAGACATGGTTCAGTGCAAGAACAAGAACAGCTGCACGTTCTGCTTTGGTTGCACACACAAACACATATTTACTGCCTGGCTCATCACAGGATTTTTATAATTCAGACTAATTGCCCTTCTTTCAATATTGTTCATAATTCCTGTGGTTAGGAATGGATGTGGGCTTTTTACATATTTTGATCTTTGCTTATGCTGCCTTCCAGATGCCCATCACTTGGTCCACATCTTGGCAGTAACCCTAGGCACATGGTAGCAGCAGCCTTACCAGTGTCACAGAGAGCAGACTGATTGCTTCAATTCTGTGAAGTATAGTTTACTGTGCTGTGAGGTTTCTCTTCCTTGTAGGCATCAATGTTTATTTCAAGATAAGCTGTACCCCACTTCCCAAACCTTCTTCCAACACATCCATCCAGGCATTTCTTACTCTTTTTAGTCATGGAGTTGGCCAAAGCCACTCTCCCCCACTCACCTTTAATATTTTTGATTCTACTAGAGTTTTGAGTACACTGGCTCTTCTCTTCCACTTTGCTTCAAGTTTAACAAGCATACTCTGGTTCTCGAGGACAGAAACAAAAAATGATAAACAAATTAATCTACAAGTGGCTTAAAATAGCACTGCAGTGGGAGGCTAGATTTTTGAGCTCATTTTCACATTTGAAAATCCCACTGTTCCCTTGAGAAGAGAAACAAAAGAATTATTTTGATGAAATTGTTTGAGGTTTTTTTAGAAGCTGTTTGTTACAGAGTCAGTACCAGACTTCAGGCATAATAACCTACAAGTAGCAATTCAACAGGAAGGCTAAAAAGGCACAGATGCTGTTAGGAACATAAAACCTAACCAGGGACACACAGCTACAACTGGTTTTCATGATGATTTTTCCCAGTAATTGCAATAATCAAGCCAGTAAGAGGCACTTGGGTACCTTATAAGTGATTCTCATACTCACCAACTTAAAGATGCTTCTTAGAAGCATTTTTCATGGAGCAGGAATTTTCAGACAGTACTGCTACTTCAGATAGATTTTTCCTAAATACATGCCAGCAGCTTGTAGTTATTATTGGCTATCTCCGCCCAATTCTAAACCACAATAGAATTCATCTCCACCAAGGCAACAACAGATCTTCAGTTGCATTTCTGGTTGTCGGTATCACAGCAAGCTGGTAACTCAGCCACTGAATGAGGACAACTTCAGAAAGCATCATCATCAAACCATTACCTTTATCAGCCATCTGTTGTGTCTCTGCATACGCACAGAGCTGTCACACAGTTCTGCTGGCAAAACAGAGCAGGTGAGCACTCCTTAACCATGTTATTAACTAAGGCACATAACCAGCCTTTATAAGGTATAACAGAGAAAAGCCACTGAAAAGATGCAGGTGCCCAGTTCAAGTGTGATGACTTTTATGCATCTGAAGCTGCAGAGGACAGTTATCACCTTGGCATAATAAAAACTATCATCTTTGGATAATCAGGAATCAGATTCTTCTATTTCTAGATTTACCATAAGCCCCTCCTTGTTGGTGAGAACAAGGTCCAGCATAGCACCTCTCCCTGGTAATCCCTGTCACTTGGAGAAGTTGCCATGAATGCACTCCAAGAACCTCCTGGTTTGATTATGCCCTGCTGTGTTGTCCCTCCAACAGGTATTGGGGTGAAGACCCACATGAGGCCCAAAGTTTGTGAATGTGAGGCTGCTTTTGTCTTATCTATAGAGGGACTTATCCACTCAGTCTTCCTGGCTGGGTGGCCATAGCAGACCCCCACTACAACATCACCTGTCCCTGCCCTCCCTTAATCATGGCCCATAAACTCCTCATCCAAACCCAAGCAGAGCTCCATGCGCTCCAGCTGGTCGACATAGAGGGCAACACTACCTTGTCTCCCTTGTCTGTCCTTCCTAAAGAGTCTGCATCCTTCCATCCCAGCACTCCAGTCATAGGAGCCATCCCTCCACTTCTCAATGCCGCCACTGAGATCACAGCCCTGCAGGTGTGTGCACGTCTCTAACTCCTCCTGTTCATTCCACATGCTGTGTATCCATGATGAATCTGACTTACTAGGTAGAGTGCCTGGGATTCCTTTGTGCTGCTCTTCGGGTGCTTCTGCTGACCTGTGATCCCACTCCAGGCTCTGGGCATCTATAGCTGGCACTGACATCAAACTGAGATGAGGACAGGGATGGACTGAGGTTCTCCTCCCCTGGCAACCTTAGTAATAATCCTTTTGTTTCTCTTCACCAGCTTGGCAAGCCTATGACCAAAGATGCTCACACACATGAACACGATACAGTCCAGAACACCAAAACACCATGGAAAAACTGCTTTATTGATTGCAGTTAACATGTTACAATTAACTTATGATTCCAAGCATTCAGCCAGCTGCTTATAATAAGTATAAGCTGCCATTATAGTCACATGGAACTGGACAAAGAGATGTTAGTCACTGAGGCATCCTGAACTGGAATCATGCCTGCTTCTTGGGCATTGAAGAGACAATCAGATAATAAAGAGCATAGATCGTTCCTGAATTAAGAGACAGAAAAGATATTTTCAGATTAGCAAACAGAATTCCTTTCAGGTCAGCTTTTCAGTTTGTTACAGAAGAAATACTGTCAATAAACAGCTGCAGTTCAGACAAAACACATTTCCATACCCACGTCTCAATGTTTTGTTAATTCATATTTTAGAGAAAAAATATCCTTAAATACCTCTCCACAGGCTGCACAAAAATAAACAGGGGGAAAAATGTAGGGAGAGCCATGTTTGTGAAACCTACACAGACTCATAAGGTAATTGTTACTCATTCTTAAAGTAACTGAACTGAAAATTTCTTACATCAACATATTTAAGTTAGAGGCTATTACAAAATTATGTAACAAACAACATAAGGGTTAGATATATACACTATTATGAACCCTGGATATAATCCTGCTAGTTTTCACAGCATGCAAAAACTCAGTATCACCCAGTACTACGAAGAGTCATGTTAGTGAGAAAACTGATTTACATATGTGTTATAATTACATTTTACTTCTTTTCAGAATAGACTTTCTAAGTAGTTCTAGTTTTCTGTAACATCATACATGAATTCTGAAGGAGTATTCAGCCCACAGTACTTAGTCTAGAAAAAAGCCATCTAAAAAGCTGAACTTGGAAAAAGCACAAATAACAATATGTCCAAATATGGGGGTTTCCCTTTTCTACCTGCATTTTGTATGTTCTAAAGAAGTTCCAAAGGAACTGTGTAACTAATTTAGAGAGAAAACACCAATCATGTTGAAGATTGTATCAAAGAAAAAGTATTTTAATATTAGCTCATTGAGAATTATACTAAAGCATAAATATGTCAGTATCAGCCTTACCAAACACACTTAGACCCATGGTGGTTCTATACAACAGAGCATCCTTTACACCACCTTTAAGATGCACTGGGAGGCCATTATCCTCCTAATGGAAAAAAGTGACAAAGATAAACTATTTAAATACAGTTCTTGAAATATCATGTTAATACAACTAAAATTACCCAGAAGAAGAATTACTTCCAACCCCCAGAAGACAATGAACCTTATTTAGATCCCACTTTGTCTTGAAAGCTTTCACTCTACTATCAGGTGATCCACTCACCCGGGGAGTATAGTAAATGATGTGCACAATTCACTTCCAAAGCAGTGACTGGCAGATGCCTAAACACATCTGACACCAGTTGTCAGCCCTCTCAGGTGCACAGATGTGATTACCATCCCTAGAAACTTCCTATCCAGCACATTTAATCCCGGGTATAGGGAGCAACAAAGGGAGAAGTCCATACTGCCACCTGGTGTCACACAGGAAATTGTTTTGCTCCACCTGAAGTAAAAGTTCTAGGCACCAAGATCCCACAATCTTTACCCTTGTCAGCAAGTTCACACTGCTCTCTGGAATTCAACCCAGGTTCCAGTGCTAGCGACCTGCAGCCCAGCCCAGCTTAACTTGCTGTCCCACAAGAAAGGAATGGGAGGAGGAGGAGATATGCCTAAGGATCTCTGCCAGCAGAAACAGAACCTCTGACCTCATCCATCACCAACATCCTGCTTCCCCTTGGCTCACAATGAACACCATGCTCCTTGGGCAGTGTCTCAGAAAATTGACTTTCTTTCAGGGGAAAGGAAAGCAACAAGACACAGAAACTCTTCAAGTGGGCCTTCTAATATATTTTGTCCCTTTCACATCACTGAAGCCCAGTCTATCCTCAGTGTGAAGCTAGACTTCTGGGTTATGGCTCACAGCTGGGAGAACACACTTGAATGTTCCCTGCTTTCACTAGTTCTTACTCAGTGGCATTATCAATAAGGAACAGAGTAATTCAGAAATTAGTTTTAAACATTCAGTAATTTTCTAGGAATGAATCCAATCACAGTTTTCATAACTCAGCAATACAGTAATAGCCCTCATTAAGAATTATAGGGCTCATCTATGAGCTAAACAGCTGTAAGATTTCAGGCCTAACTTTTCACTGTATTTTTGTCCTCTCATTTGCTGTTTATCTCTATTCCTTCTTAGGACATATTCCTCATCTCAACTAATTTCAGCGTACTTCTGTCTTTGTACATATGAGAAAGTCAGGTACAAATCATTTCTCAGGGTTAAAAAAACCCTGAAGAGTGAACAAGCCAAGTGTGCAAATACTTAGTGTCTGTAGAAAATAACTGCTGATTACGAGGACTATAGTCATACAACTGATTTCAAGAGCTTTCTTCATATGTAAAGAGGAGTCTTACCAGTTCTTTAGAAATAAAATGTATGCAATTATGGTCTACTAAAACTTTGTTATCTACTAACATTGTTCAACTCAGTACCTGAAACAGCTTCTGATGCTCAGGAACTCTGTTTTCAATCTGCCTGCGTGAAGCAGTGCTTATGGTTCTCTGGGAAATCTGGCGAAGAGCCTAAAATAAAATATAAACATTGTTTTAAAAACGGTGACATTTTTCATCTCTGTCCACACTGGGTAGAAATTGTATCTTTTAAAAGCAAGATAGAAGTGGAAGAGACAGAAAAAAAAAACAGAAAGCATTTTAAAAACAAATTACCAAAACTTCACCAACACCTGCTAATTTTGAATTTAGCAAGTCTTTCAATAGATTGTAAAGGACTGTGTTACTGGAGAGGCTGAGGGAGCTGGGGTTGTTTTGCCTGGAGAAGAGGAGGCTCAGAGGTGACCTCATCACTGGCTAGAACTACCTGAAGGGAAGTTCCAGCCAGGTGGGGGTTGGTCTCTTCTCCCAGGCACTCAGCAATAGGACAAGGGGGCACAGGCTCAAGCTCTGCCAGGGGAAATTTAAGTTGGAGACCAGAAAGAAATTCTTTGCAGAGAGAGTAATCAGACATTGGAATGGCCTGCCCAGAGAGGTGGTGGATTCACCATCCCTGAAGGTTTTTAAACTGAGATTGGACGTGTCACTGAGCGCCATGACCTGGTAAAGGGACTGGAGTTGGACCAAGGGTTGGACTTGATGATCTCGGAGGTATTTTCCAACCCAATTGATTCTGTGATTCTGTGGTTAACTAAAAAGGAAAAACTCAGGAAAATTACTTTCAGTATGATAAGATTTATGCATCTGCAGCATAACCTTCACAGTTAGCATCCTTTGGGGGAAATCTCGGCCTGTGCCCCTTAGATCACAGTCTTAGGCACCACGTTCTGCGTCTGACTAGTGAAAGAGACAATAAGATTTACATCAAGAATTTTGGGGAAAACAAGAATCATACAATCATAGAATCAATTGGGTTGGAAAAGACCTCCGAGATCATCAAGTCCAACTCCTGGTCCAACTCCAGTCCATTTACCAGATCATGGCGCTCAGTGCCACGTCCAATCTCAGTTTAAAAACCTCCAGGGATGGAGAATCCACCACCTCTCTGGGCAGGCCATTCCAATGTCTGATTACTCTCTCTGGAAAGAATTTTTTTCTGATATTCAACTTAAATTTCCCCTGGCAGAGCTTGAGCCTGTGCCCCCTTGTCCTATTGCTGAGTGCCTGGGAGAAGAGACCAGCCCCCACCTGGCTATAACTTCCCTTCAGGTAGTTCTAGCCAGTGATGAGGTCACCTCTGAGCCTCCTCTTCTCCAGGCTAAACAACCCCAGCTCCCTCAGCCTCCCCCCATAGGACTTGTGCTCCAGTCCCTTCAGCAGCCTTGTTGCTCTTCTCTGGACCTGCTTCAGAACCTCAATATCTTTCCTGAACAGAGGGGCCCAGAACTGAACACAATCTTCTGAACACTGATCTTCTGTCACGGCTACAGTTCACCTGTGAGCCCCCAGCACGGGCGCTTAACCTTCAAAGGGCTGAGGAGGCACCTACACCCCATCCCACACACCGCTGGAACATCCTGCCGTGTCCTGAGCCGGAATCAGTTTCCATAGTCTGATCACGCAGGTCAGGCTACCAAAAACAGTGATCTATATATAATTCTTCCGCTGCCGCAAAGTCTGCCCTCGTTAATACGTCAAGAGCGAAAGCGAAGAGCGGGCTGTAGCTCTAAGCTGCCGCAGGAGACTGAAATGTTACAGGTTAGTGACTTAATCGGCCATTTGCAGAAGCTGCGGATGCCAGCGGGCTCCTTCGGGCAACACGAACACCTATCGCTTCCCGCAAAATTACCACCGCTAAAAACGCGGGCACGGGGCGGGCAAACATCCAGGTGATGCTGGCTGCAAGGAACGGGACAACACACCTCCAATCCCGAACAAACACGCTATAAAATATATCTCCCTGGAGACGGGCTACCCGAGACCCCCCTGACTCAACTGCATCCCCCCGGGTCTCCAGAGCTCAGGGCTACACGGAGGGAGCGGGCTCCGACCTGGAGGGCAGCCCCTTGCCCGGAGCCCCGCGGCCCCTCCGCAGCGCCCGGCAGGGGGGGGCAGCCACCACGGCCGAGGCAGCCCCGCACAGCCCCGGCAGCCACGGGCTGCCCTCCCCGGGCCTCACCAGCACGTTCCGCCACATCGCGCCTCTTGGTCCTGTCACCTCCCGCCGGCAACAAGGGCAGCGGAAGGGGAAGCGGCTCCCCCGCCCCCGCCGTCACCACCGAGGCCGCGGCCGGAGCGCCGCAGCGCGCCCACAGCGCCGCCACGACAGTCCGCCCGGCCCGTCAGCGCCTTTGAGCGGGAGGCGGGTTGGTACGGGCTCTTGTCCCGGGAAACAGAGCTGAGCCCGCAGCACCTGTGGGAGGAGCGGCTTCGTGTCCCGGGAAGCAGAGCTGAACCCGCAGCAGCGGGAGGGAGGAGCGCTGATCGCCCAGGACTCGCAGGGCGTCCGCCAGCAGCGTTTCGTCACGGCACAGGGCGCAGGCCGGGAAATGCGGTGCCGCAGGATTATGTGCTGCTTCCCGGCCCTCAGAAGGACCAAAGGGACCTGAAAGGGACCTGGGGGTACTAATTGACAGGAAGCTCAACATGAGCCAACAGTGTGCCCAGGTGGCCAAGAAGGCCAATGGGATCCTGTCCTGTATCAAAAATAGCGTGGCCAGCAGGACCAGGGAGGGGATCCTTCCCCTGTACTCTGCGTTGGTGAGGCCACACCTTGAGTGTTGGGTTCAATTCTGGGCCCCTCAGTTCAGGAAAGATATTGAGGTGCTGGAGCAGGTCCAGAGAAGAGCAACAAGGCTGCTGAAGGGACCGGAGCATAAGTCCTATGGGGAGAGGCTGAGGGAGCTGGGGTTGTTTAGCCTGGAGAAGAGGCTCAGAGGTGACCTCATCACTGGCTAGAACTACCTGAAGGGAACATACAGCCAGGTGGGGATTGGTCTCTTCTCCCAGGCACTCAGCAATAGGACAAGGGGGCATGGGCTCAAGTTCTGCCAGGGGAAATTTAAGTTGAATATCAGAAAAAAATTCTTTCCAGAGTAATCAGACATTGGAATGGCCTGCCCAGAGAGGTGGTGGATTCTCCATCCCTGGAGGTTTCTAAGGCGAGATTGGACATGGCTCTGAGCGCCATGATCTCGTAAATGGACTTGAGATGGACCGGGGTTGGACTTGATGATCTTGGAGGTCTTTTCCAACCCAATTGATTTTATGATTGTATGATTCGGGAATCCCATGGAGTGTCCCCCAGAGCTACTACCTACAGAATTGAAACCCTCTTTTCATTAAAAAGTTTAATATCCGCAGAGTGCTGGAGGTGTGCCCGATGAGAGCACTACCATGGGCTGCCCCTGCTCACACGGCCTCGCCAGACATCCCCCTCGGCAACCCCTGGCCCAGGGGACACTGAGCCAGGCAGTGCCAGGGTGAATCTTTCACCTTTGGGACAGATGTGGTATCCCTTGCTGAGCCACTGTCCACAGCAAAACCCAGACTAAACCACAGCCTCAAACTGTTTGTAGCTGGGATGCCAAATGCTCTGCATGTGAAAAAAAAGAAACCCCAACTTCAGTTTTGTTTTCACAATAATTACATAGAGTGAAGTGTGTATGCACGTATGACGAGGCTTCGCGAACACTGATTTGGGCAGGGCTTCTCCCCACGTGGGTGTGCCCTTCGGGCCTGCGCAGTGGATTTTTTAGGTGAGGCACAGCGTGCAGAGAACTGGCTCCATCCTTTAACTCCTAAGGATCATCTGCCACAGCCGAGTGAGCCTGGACAGTGACAGTGAAGTCCTCAGGACTAGAACCTACAGCCCCCGGTATTCCCAGGAGCTCTCCCATTCAAGTACTAACCAGGCCCGACCCTGCTCAGCTTCCGAGACCTGACAGGATCAGGCGTCAGGGTGGCATTTAACTGCCTAAGTGAAGTAATACCAGACTTGTAAATGCAAACCTGTTTGATTCTAAAGACTCTACTTGCCCTTCAAGAAACTGCTCTGAGAAGCCTGTGTTTTTCCTGCACTGCAGATCTAGTACCATAGTTGCATCTTCTCGTGCTTCAACCTTACGTTGAAATACGATGCTGTTGGGAACACAATTTCCTGCCTTTGCTGCAGTTGCAGTGCACTCAGTTTTCAGCGTTACGCTGCTTTTGCACTGGTGCCAAACTTGTGATGAATAATGTCTGTGAAACACAGATTAGTGCTCAAACTAGTATGGAAATAAGAATCATATCTCGAAAGCACAGCACTTCTCAATCTGATGAGCTGTCCCAGAAAGAACACAGAAACACACAGATGAAGAGGTATTTAGAGGTATAGCCTTAGCTGAACAGATGTGCTGGTTTGAAGGTGAACCAGCAAGGGAAAATGAACTCACCACGAGAGAGATTATAAGTCAGAGCTAAAATTTAATAATAATATTATTATAACAACACTGACACACAAGGGAAATTGCTTTCAACTCACAATACCCCAGCAGTATAACCCAGTGTCCTGGGGCACAAACCCAAGGGGGTTTGTTTGCCCTTGTGCTGAGACCCCTGTGGCTCCCCCAAGTCCAGAGCAAAAGGAAAAGAAAAACCTGTTGGTGCAGGCGAGGGCTGTGGTCTGGGCGAGAGCAGTGATCTCCTGCTGTCGAGGTCCTGCTGCTGCTCTGGATCCGACGAGAAGTCCCCGAGGTCTTCTTACCCACCACTTATGTACCCTCAGGGAGCACTCAGTCCCTCCCCCTGGGCGGGGACTCACACAATGGGTGATTGACTCTGGGAGCCAGGGGGTGTTGAGCTGTTGATGGCCCATTAGCAGCTCCGCCCCCCTCAGGCTGGGTGTGAAGGTGATAATGGCTCCCTGGGCAGCTGCTGCTAATGGCCCATTGTCCTTGGGGAATGAATAGAGGGGGTAGAATACACAGCTTTGATCACCCCCACACAGGGTTAGCTGGTCCCTCCTGCTGAACTAGGACATTATCCACCCCTTATTCTACTCCATCTAGTCATTCCCAAATTAATCCCCTTTTTACCTATACATATATATATATATATATATACATATATGCAATGAAACATTACAAACTCTTCTCGCTCAAAATTAGGTCCCCTTGTGGTACACAACGTGTTTCTCCATCTTTTTGCATTACCCACCAAGTGCAACCAGGTCCTTGAGCAAAGACAATCCCTCGGATGGGTTTGCCTTTGTTTGAGGTGGGACTAACCCAAACAGTCTTTCCTAACATACCTCTCATATGGACCACAGGGACTTTATCTCCATCTACAGTATTCAAGAGTTCTGATTGGGCAGGGCCAGCTCGATTGATGGAGCCCCGAGTGTTGACCAACCAGGTGGCCTTTGCCAAATGCAGCTCCCAGTGTTTGAAAGTTCCCCCACCCAACGCCTTCAAGGTTGTTTTCAGCAGTCCATTACATCGCTCAACTTTCCCGGCAGCTGGAGCATGGTAGGGGATATGATACACCCACTCAATGCCGTGCTCTCTGGCCCAGGTGTCTATGAGGCTGTTCTTGAAGTGGGTGCCGTTGTCAGACTCTATTCTCTCTGGGGTGCCGTGTCTCCACAGGACTTGTTTCTCAAAGCCCAGGATGGTATTCCGGGCAGTGGCGTGAGATACGGGGTATGTCTCCAGCCATCCAGTGGTTGCCTCTACCATGGTCAGCACATAGCGCTTGCCTTGGTGTGTTTGGGGAAGTGTGATGTAATCAACTTGCCAGGCTTCCCCATACCTGTATTTCGACCACCGTCCACCATACCATAGAGGCTTCACCCGCTTGGCCTGCTTGATGGCAGCACATGTGTCACAGTCGTGGATAACCTGTGAGACACTGTCCATGGTTAGATCCACCCCTCGGTCACGAGCCCATCTGTATGTCGCATCTCTGCCTTGATGACCAGAGGCATCATGGGCCCATCGGGCTAGAAACAATTCACCTTTATGCTGCCAATCCAGATCTACCTGAGAGACTTCAATCTTGGCAGCTCGATCCACCTGCTCGTTGTTACGATGCTCCTCATTAGCCCGGCTCTTGGGTACATGAGCATCTACGTGACGGACCTTCACACTCAGCTTCTCTACCCGGGCAGCGATGTCCTGCCACATCTCAGCCGCCCAGATGGGTTTCCCTTTGCGCTGCCAGCCGGCCTTTCTCCAGCGCTCCAGCCATCCCCACAGAGCATTGGCCACCATCCACGAGTCAGTGTAAAGGTAGAGTCTTGGCCACTTCTCTCGTTCAGCGATATCCAAAGCCAGCTGAACAGCTTTCAGCTCTGCAACCTGACTTGATCCACCTTGTCCTTCAGTCGCTTCTGCAACTCGACGTGTAGGACTCCATACAGCTGCTTTCCATTTCCGGCTTGTCCCTACAATGCGGCAAGAGCCATCTGTGAAGAGAGCATATCGCTTCTCCTCTTCTGGTAGCTGGTTATATGGTGGGGCCTCCTCAGCTCGTGTCACCTGCTCCTCTTCTTCTTCAGAGGACAATCCGAAACTCTCACCTTCCGGCCAGTTGGTGATGATTTCCAAAATCCCAGGGCGATTAGGATTCCCTATCCGGGTTCGCTGCGTGATCAGAGCGATCCACTTACTCCATGTGGCATCAGTGGCGTGATGGGTAGAAGGAGCTTTTCCTTTGAACATCCAGCCCAACACTGGTAGTCGGGGTGCCAGGATGAGCTGTGCCTCAGTGCCAATCACTTCTGAGGCAGCTCGAACTCCTTCATAAGCTGCCAGGATCTCTTTCTCAGTTGGGGTGTAGCTGGCCTCAGATCCTTTGTATCCCCGACTCCAGAATCCCAGCGGTCGTCCTCGAGTCTCCCCAGGTACTTTCTGCCAGAGGCTCCAGGATGGGCCATTCTCCCCGGCTGCAGTGTAGAGCACATTCTTCACATCCTGTCCTGTCCTGACTGGCCCAAGGGCTACTGCATGGGTAATCTCCTGTTTAATCTGCTCAAAGGCTTGTTGTTGTTCAGGGCCCCACTGGAAATCATTTTTCTTCCGTGTCACAAGGTAGAGAGGGCTTACAATCTGACTGTACTCAGGGATATGCATCCTCCAAAAGCCCACGGCGCCTAGGAAAGCCTGAGTTTCCTTCTTGCTGGTCGGTGGGGACATAGCTGCTATTTTGTTGATCACCTCTGTTGGAATCTGACGACGCCCGTCTTGCCACTTCACTCCTAGGAACTGAATTTCCTGAGCAGGTCCCTTGACCTTACTTCGTTTAATGGCAAAACCAGCTCTTAGGAGAATCTGGATTATCTTCTTTCCTTTCTCAAAAACCTCCCCTGCTGTGTTCCCCCATACAATGATGTCATCGATGTACTGTAGATGTTCTGGAGCCTCACCCTTTTCCAATGCAGTCTGGATCAGTCCATGGCAAATGGTGGGACTGTGTTTCCACCCCTGGGGCAGTCGATTCCAGGTGTACTGCACCCCCTTCCAGGTGAAAGCGAACTGCGGCCTGCACCCTGCTGCCAACGGAATGGAGAAAAAGGCATTGGCAATGTCAATGGTGGCATACCACTTGGCTGCCTTGGACTCCAGCTCATACTGAAGCTCCAGCATGTCTGGCACAGCGGCACTCAGGGGGGGTGTGACCTCATTGAGACCACGGTAATCCACCGTCAGCCTCCACTCTCCACTGGACTTTCGTACTGGCCATATGGGGCTATTAAAGGGTGAGTGAGTCTTGCTGACCACCCCTTGGCTCTCCAGCTCACGAATCATCTTGTGTATGGGGGTCACAGAGTCTCGGTCAGTGCGGTATTGCCGACGGTGCACTGTGGCTGTGGCCAGCGGTACCAATTGTTCTTCAACTTTCAGCAGTCCTACAGCAGAAGGGTCCTCTGAGAGGCCAGGCAAGGTGCTCAGCTGTCTGATTTCCTCTGTCTCCACAGCAGCTATGCCAAAGGCCCAACGCAGTCCCTTTGGGTCTTTGAAATATCCATTCCTCAGGTAGTCTATGCCAAGGATACACGGGGCTTCTGGACCAGTCACAATGGGGTGTCTATGCCATTCCTTGCCAGTCAAGCTGACTTCAGCTTCCAGTACAGTCAGCTGTTGGGATCCCCCTGTTACCCCAGAAATAGAGATGGATTCTGCCCCGACGTATCCTGATGGCATCAACGTGCATTGTGCGCCAGTGTCCACTAAAGCTTTGTATTTCTGTGGGTCTGATGAGCCAGGCCACCGAATCCACACAGTCCAATAAACCCGATTGTCCCTCTCCTCTACCTGGCTAGAGGCAGGGCCCCCCTAGTTCTGGTCATGGTATTCACTGCGCTCTCCCTGTGAATATGACCGGGAGGTTCCTTCAAGAGGATCGGGCATAACATCATCATTCCTATACTGTCTGGAGCCTTGCCCACGAGAGACCGGAGCAGCCTTCAACCTTGAAGAATTCCCTGTGTTAGTTGTGCCTCTTTGCAATTCACGTACCCGAGCTGCTAAGGAAGAGGTGGGTTTCCCATCCCACTTCCTCATATCTTCTCCATGCTCATGGAGGTAAAACCACAGATTGCCGCGTGGAGTGTACCCTTTCTCCTTAGCTGGAAGACGCCTGCTTCTGATGGCGGAGACTCTTGTTTGTTCTGGAGAGATATGGAAGAGTCCTTCCTTAATCTTCTCTTCCAGTTCAGCCAGTTTTGTTTCCACAGCTGAGACATGGGCTCGTAATGGAGCAGTGACAGTGTCTTCATAAATCCTGAGTTTGCTGACCAGTGCGCCCACCTTGTCTTCTCCCTCTCTCCACTGCAATGTTGCAAGGTAGCGAGAATACATTTCTGGCCCAAGTCGTGCAAATTTTAACCACATCTGGGATGTGCACTGGACACCATCTGGACTTTTAGGGAATCTCTCATCCTCTGAAAAGATTATCTCCAGTACGGCTAATTCCCTTAAGCACCGGATACCTTGTTCCATCGTGTTCCACTGTCCTTGCTGTACGTGGAGGTCCTCCTTACAAAGATATCTCTCCCTCACGCTTGACAACAGTCGCCGCCAGAGGCTGAGAGTTTCCTGTCTCTTTCCAATGCCCTGATCAATGACAACATCTCGAGACAGGGATCCCAGCTGCCTTGCCTCACTCCCATCTAAAATGGTATCATTGGCTGCAGCATCCCAGATTCGAAGTAGCCAGGTCAAGATGGACTCATTTGCCTGTCGTGTGAACTCTCTCCGGAGCTCACGCAGCTCTCCCAGGGATAGGGACCGGGTGATTATTTCTGGCTCCATTTCTTCTGCTTGAGATGAAGGTCCTGACTCTTCCTCGTCATGCACTATACGAACTGATTTGGTCTTTGATTTTCTTTTCTGGACAGGGGCAACTGCTATCGGTTTCTGTTGTCCTTCTGGCTCCTCCATGGTTTGTGTGGACATGGTGCTGGTTGATGTATCTCTCTTCCTCTCTGGCTCAGTCATGGTCTGGGTGGACATGGCGCTAGTTGATGTATCTCTCTTCCTCTCTGGCTCAGTCATGGTCTGGGTGGACATGGTGCCTGTGGATTTGCTCCTTTTCTCCTCCTCCTGATGATGCTGTACCACACCAAGCAGTGTGCGGTAGGCAGTGGCCAGGGCCCAGCAGGTTGCTGTGAGCTGCACATCTCTGGGACTACCAGAGCATCTTCCTTTCACATAGCTTAGCATTTTGGCAGGGTCCTGCAGTTGTTCCGGGGTGAATTTCCAGATCATTTGAGGAGAGAAGGTCTCCAAATACTGGCCCATATCTTCCCACTTCCCGTGCCACTCAACATCATCCGCTCCCAGGGCAGGCCTCCAGCAAGTCTCCTTAGAGAGCCCAGTTCTGACCCTAAACATGGTGTATACAGTACAGAGGAGACAAAGCAACACTAACAGCAAGATTATGCTGTCCCTAACATCAAAAGGAAGCTCAATATTTTCAATGATTGTTGTAGCAGAGGTGAAAAGGTGGAAGTAACCATCTCCGCCTGTTTTCCCCACAGTCTGGGTGTTATTTTTAATGAGACCCCAGAGGTAACAACCCAAACCAGGACAGGCACACCAGACTGAATATACATTCACAATGAAATTCATTGCTTCTGATGTTATGACAACATAAACATAGTATATTAATAAAGCAATTTTGATCCTTCTCCCTGGTATTAAAGAGAGCATCAAAACAGGCACATGGTTCCCCATGTGTCGAAATATGAACAGGCCCAGATACACCATCCACATGAATACATCAAGCAACATGGTAGTCAGGGAGTTTCTGTACCCAAATACACAAAATGAAATTGTAGTTCTGACTTCTCTCTCGTGCCCCACGTTGGGCGCCAAAAGATGTGCTGGTTTGAAGGTGAACCAGCAAGGGAAAATGAACTCACCACGAGAGAGATTATAAGTCAGAGCTAAAATTTAATAATAATATTATTATAACAACACTGACACACAAGGGAAATTGCTTTCAACTCACAATACCCCAGCAGTATAACCCAGTGTCCTGGGGCACAAACCCAAGGGGGTTTGTTTGCCCTTGTGCTGAGACCCCTGTGGCTCCCCCAAGTCCAGAGCAAAAGGAAAAGAAAAACCTGTTGGTGCAGGCGAGGGCTGTGGTCTGGGCGAGAGCGGTGATCTCCTGCTATCGAGGTCCTGCTGCTGCTCTGGATCCGACGAGAAGTCCCCGAGGTCTTCTTACCCACCACTTATGTACCCTCAGGGAGCACTCAGTCCCTCCCCCTGGGCGGGGACTCACACAATGGTGATTGACTCTGGGAGCCAGGGGGTGTTGAGCTGTTGATGGCCCATTAGCAGCTCCGCCCCCCTCAGGCTGGGTGTGAAGGTGATAATGGCTCCCTGGGCAGCTGCTGCTAATGGCCCATTGTCCTTGGGGAATGAATAGAGGGGGTAGAATACACAGCTTTGATCACCCCCACACAGGGTTAGCTGGTCCCTCCTGCTGAACTAGGACAACAGAATATTAAAAATTCATTTAGAAAGCACAGTCATGGAGAAATATGTGTTGTAACAAAGGAGGAAATTGGATGTGTTAACAAATAGTTTGCAAACACTCAAGCAGTGCTATCACAGAATTAACACTTAAAAATACATTACTACAAGATAGATCCATTCATTCCTCTTGCAATCTTTCCTCTTATGAGTGTATACAGTGTTTTATTCTGATTTTCATACTCTCAGTTGTATTTAGATACTGATAAAAGGATCATATCCACAGAGAAATTATTATTCCTTCATTTCTGCTGAATGGACCATTTTCTGATTTGTCTGAATCTAAGCCTCAGGGATACCATCTGTCAAAATATACAACAGAAAGGCCATACTAAAATCTTGGCATATGGGTTATGTGCTCATCAGAGCTACGTGATGACTACTCAGACCAAGCACAGCTGGTGTCTTCAGTGCTGACTAATTTATGAAGAAATGAAAACTTGAGGGAAAGAGAAATGGCAACTTGCTGCCTCAGGATGAGGATGTTTCACTAGAAACAAACTCAGACTGCTTTGTCTTAACTGAATGAATTGCATTAAAGAATAACAAAATTGTTTATCAATACTCATTGTTAAACAGTTTCGTATAAGCCAGAAAGAAAACAGGTCTGTTAATCTAGCTGTTAAAGCATTATCTCAAAAAAATGTTTTCCCTCTTAAACCAATCATGGAAGGATATGTAAACCCTGTTAGAGGATCACACACCAGCTGAGTTAACATTCAGCCCAACTGTGGAAGCAAGTAACCTCTGGTGCAACCTTTGGAACGTTCTCCTGGTTCTTGCCTGCCCACTGATTTAGTTTTTTTTCAGGCAAACCAAGTAATTGCCTAATCCAGTTAAAAGCTACATTGTGTACCAAGAGAGAAAACAATGCTGCATTCTACCTTAATACAGCTATTTTCCAAGTTACTTTGAGTTGTACAATACACTAAAACTGCATCAAAAGAACTTCCTGAGAGAAAGGACAAAGAGTTGTTCTGCAGTTTACAAGGATCTGTTGTACAGCATACACTTAACTTCAACTACGTAAATGCCAGGCCTCAGCAGGCAAACCTGGAGGCAATCACAATTTCATTTCTTCCAAGAATGTCACAGTACAGTCTTCCTCGTTTTCATAATAAAATTAATGAGGTTATATATTTCCTTTCTGGCCCTCTAACATTATTTAAGTCATTGCACCATTTTATCTTGCAAAATTTAGGCACAATCCTTAGGTAAAAATTAAACTTGCACATAACTCTGGTATTCAGTTTGCTCAAATTGTGTATTTTATGTGATCTTTATCTGAAATCAGAGTTCAGTAAGAAAGAGCTCTACCTACTTTCTTTCAATTTATTTTTATTTTTAAAAACTTCATGAGCTTCCTTAATGATTGACTTATCGTTATATTCCTCTTTATTTCAACCCCAACAGGAGATGAGAAAGATAATCCTCCAGCTTCAGACTTTGTAGCAGCAGTTGGTTTAACACAAAAGGACAGCATTACTTTATTGATTTATTTACTTTATTAAACACAGGCTGAGGATGTTTCTTGAGACTCAGGTCATGTAAGAACATGCTAATTCTTATCAGGCCATTTCATAACAGACTTTAGTCTTAATTGAAACTGTCAAGTAAAATTAGACTTCACATTTAGGCACAGAAAGCAATACAGTGACCAGAATAGATTCTGTGAGCTAGAACATAGGGTATTTTTACTTATGGTGATCTGAGCAAAATTTACTACTACTAAAATGTCTTGATTTCTACCTCAGAGTTCATTTTCACACTGACAGAAGCAGTCTCTTCCATAAACTGGGCACATTGCTAAGAAGAAAGCAAGAATAATGTTGGCTTAGATTTTCAGTTTCTCTTCTACTTTGAAAGAGAGTTTTTGGCAGAGTGTTCAATACAGACAAGTATTTGGTACATGGAACATTTGGAGTGTTGGAGATTTTTTATGTTGGGTTTGTTATTGAACTTTTATCAAAACCAAACTGATGTAGTATCAAGGGTAGATCACATTTTCAGGTAAGATCAGAACCTGTAGTCTTGTCACAGGAACTCTAAAGATAAGATTACTCTGTGGTTATGCACTATTGTTTCTCTTCAACAGTTGCATTCCAGTAGGTAGCTTCTCTTTTTGACTAATGGTAGGTACATTCTACTTTAGACACATCACATTTTTCTACCAGGCACTCACTACCACTCAGTCTGTTTATTGATATTATAACTCTTATTTTCCTGATGCAGGTAAGGTATCTGCCAGGAGGGTGCAGTCAACAACACTTCCTGTGAATCCCACCCAACCAACAATGTTCTTTGCTCTATTTGATGGATTCAAGCAGATAATGTAGGTTTGCAGATGATACTTGACCATAGACTGCCATGGCCTTTCCTCCCTCAGAGATGTATTAAGAAAAGGCAAGACTTGCATTCATAATTAAAGCAAAACCATATTGCTGGGAACCTGGTCTGAACTGGAACTAGGTACTGAACCTAATATCAGTACCACTGTGACCCTGAGAAGCAACGGCTTGAAGAATCCTTCACATTTCAGTTATAAACTGGGAACTCTTCCCTCTGATTGAGCAAAGCACAATGGTCAGCTCCCCAAATAGTTTGATACAGTTAAAAAAACACCACCTGAGGGGACAATCTGCTTTATTACAGTGATGCCAAAGGGGTTTTTGTTCTGATTTTCACATTTTGTAGATTTTAGGAACACAGTAGTTGTAGATTTTTAGAGGGTTAATATTTCTAACAGTTTAAGTTTAATGCCTTTCTATCACTACCCCTGTCCCAGAACAGGGAGCTCAAATTTCTTTAGTTAATTAATCTTGTTTAGACTCCTTTTCAAGGTAAAGAGCTGAAGGATATCAGAAGGCCTACAGAACGAAACATAAACACAGGTCAGAGTGACCCAGAAGTCAGAACTGGATGAACTCCAAGAGACCTCTGTGTGCCTGAGGAAGAGGAGCTGAGGAAGACAGAGGGTCTTGACGACCCCAGACCCAATTCCAGGGGTTGGACCAGGGGTGGGACTGGAGCTGGACTGAGAAATGTGTAAAGCAATGATTGGAGGGATCTTATTATAAAAGCCATGGAAACTAGAACTGGGGGCACGTGCATGTCATCATGTATTCCTGTGGGCTGTAGGCCCTGTGTTATTAAAGGACCTTTACTTTTAATCTTACCCTACACTAAAGTGGCTCGGTGTCCTGCTTTGGGGGAGGGTCATTCATGGCATCATAGGGATGTAGATTTCTGCAAGAAAACCAAAGAAACTGCTCTCACACCAGGGGAATTGCTCTGGAGAGCTGTTGTGTATGTTGAGGACAAATCCCACTTTGCCAAAATACTGTCTCATTTATAAGCAAGACCCTCATAACAGCAGCAAGCTTATAATCTCTCAGACTTTGGGCACTGCCTCAGCTGGGTAGGGCTCAGAAAGCACTTAATGGGGGCACTCTGAAAGCAAAGGTATTGATCTTGGTATTTCTAAAGCTTGGTGGTGAATACCGGTGAAGGATGCCACTGAAGAACCTGGTCAATGGTGGTCAAATCCAGATTTGACACATGACACAATATTAGGACAGTAACACTGTCCTGAGAAGCATCAGACAGGGATGTTGTGGTTTCATCTTTGAACATGTGACATTTGGGCAACTTGTAAAAAACACAAATTCCAAGGATCTCCATAGTTATCAACATGACATCAAGACAAATGAGCACAACTGAAGGAAGAGTTTACAAATTTGACCTATATTTTAAACTCTTATAAGCATTTTATGCTCCATGGGCACACTGTCCCATGTATTTGCTGCTACAGGCTGAGAACCCACTTAATTGCAACAAAAACCAGACAGCAATTCTCACTCTGGTGCACTTCACTGAGAAGATCAAAGATACACTGGCAGCTCTAGGCACTAAAAAAATCCTAAGGCATTGAAAAATACTATAAGGTGAAGATAGAAAAATACTTTGGTTTTAGTTTTAAGCACAAAAAGCAGCCTTTTCCACTTGGAAAAAATATGAATTATGAATGAAGCAGAATATATTTGCATATGAAGTGACAAACACTAAGTTTAAAAATCAAAATATTTCAATAACCAGTAATTGTGAGACATCCTCTGACTCCCTTACTATATGGACTACTTTCTACTGGAAAGCCAGTGCTGCCAGACTGTAGCATGCAAACCAATTATTATATGGAGTTATAGTGAGATAGCACACTGGAAACGCTGCCCCATTCCACAATTTATCCAGATTTACACATGTAAACTGTTAGGTTACTCAAGTAATTAAGAAAAACCACTCGTGTTTGTATAATAAATTAATAAATTTTGTTTAAATCTGCCTATACATTAAGATATCGGACCATGAATTTTTGTAACAAATATGCAATCCCAGAAATACAACTCACTTAAAACTGCACTTACACCTAATGATGTCTTCATCCAGATGAAAATAAGTGTATGTTCAAGAACAAAACCAAATCTCTTATTAAATGGTTTGCAGAATTTATTAGGTCTCTTTTAATATACTCAATACTTTATCAAGCTAGTTGCATATAAAGTGATCTCCACCATATACATTACAGTTTCTGTGCATCATCTAAAAAAAAAAGTCACCAAAAAGTAATATTTTATACAGGTTGCTGTTAACTTTTAATTAACCTAAAGGTGAAACCTTCTGTAATTTGATTTAAGACACTAAGCTGCACATTGCTTCTAACTGCAATATTTAAATTACATTTCACAGCAAGCTAAACCTGCATTTCAGGAAAAAGAGGTCACTACCATCTCAATTTTTGAATTTCTATAGTTTACTTCCTTAACACCGCAAAAAATTAATGTGGTGCTCACTCCGAGTAAGGAAAAAGTATACAATTCCCTTACAACAAAGCCTGCTCAGAATACATATGCCTTAAGAAAATTAGGAAACTCCTCCAGTAAAAAGAATTCACCTCAGTAATTCACCCAAATTTGTGAACAGAAAAAAACCTTTTAGGTTCTTCTTGATTAATGCTTGGAGCTGCTCATAAAAAGCAAAACCAACAAGCACAAAAAGTAAACTAGTATGGGATATGACTTTGAGCAAAGAAAATTAGAAAAAGCAGATTACACCTGCAACAAACATGTCCCACCCAGTCTTTTAAAGAGACTCACACAGATAATTAACAAATAGGTTTTCTGGTATCTTCATAGGATGCTCGTTTACTGGCCAGGCACATCTATTGTAAATATAGAAAGAATCCAGAGTGCTGAATTTTATACAGCACTTAAAGTGGGTAGAACACAGGAAAAATATTTAACAACTTGTATAAATATATTAAAATCTCAGCAAGAAATGTAAGAGCCCATGCACACAAGACAGTAAATTGAAAAAAACATTTAAAGACTTGACTTTTCCTTTCAACAGCACTGACACCTGAATTCTGGAAAGTTAACAATTTACAGTATCTTACAACAGTCTTTCTCCACACAACCTAAATGTACTGAATCATACCAACATTACACAGCACATGAACAAGCAGCAGATGCATCAAGGGAACAGGAGCTATATGCATCATGTGGCCTGCCCAGTTAGAGGCAAACATCAGAAAATTTGTTTCTGACATAGGCAGAGATACAATCAATAGAGCTAATTGTATACCCGTCATTTTCAAGAGTTAATCCACAGAATGGGAAAGGGGAGCTTTAGATAAAAATTATGCACCCAGTCTCAGAAGTGACAGAGGCAGAGATTTATCTTTCAAAAACTGGATCCGTTCTGGACTGGCCTTGATGCACATGCAGTACATTTATTTTCAGAATGCAAGATTAATTGGGAATGTCTGCACTAGTGTTTCGATTGCCATATTTGTGATGGATGATTAGCAAAACCACTCCCAAGAAGAAGCATATGGACCCAACAGTGATGTAAGCAATTCCCAGAAAGGGATTTTTGCCTCCCATCCACGAGATGGTGCTTAGGATCATCCTTTTTCGTCCATCAAAACTGTGTACAGGATAATCTGAAAAACATTTAGGAAAACAAGAAGCAAGTTTCCAAACCTAGCTTGATATGGTCAGGCACAGGAAAATTTTGGGCAATTTCATTAAGGTTCCAAATACAAACTGCTGCTTTTGAATACTGGAACTGCAAACATGAAACATTCAGCTGTTCTTTTTAGGCTAAGACTAAACTGGGCACTGTCAGCTACTTCAAGAAAACTGCCCAACCAGAAGTTAACTCCTTTTTAAGGGAAGAATAAACGTATGATTTTGTGGGCTTTTGAAAGCAGCTTCAATAAAGTGAGGAAAATATAAATCTTGATTCTTCAATATATTTTAGTACAAAATTTTTCCCTATGTTCATTCAGTTTTATACACAGTCCTCATAGTTTTGCATCAAAAGAAAATACTGCAGTCACGGTATAAAAATGATCTTTAAGTGCTTTTGAATTTGAAGAAATCAGTAACTACAACAACCCTCCTCTTCTAGTCTCCTGCTCTTCTTCCTAGTCTTTAGGTTGTCCAAAATGGAATGACAGACCTCTACCTGATCCACATCTCAGGTGGTTTTCCAACCTCTAAAGTGTCTGCCCTTCGTTATATAATGTCATTTCACCTTGAAGTTGCAGTTCTCAAATTTATAGGCTACCACCTACCTCTGCTCTTCCCATTTTCCTGTGCATCTCTCCATTCCTTTACAACACCCAAGGAATCTGATCTCCCTCTCATTATGAAGCTACACATTTTATAAAACTAGCACAGAAATAAAAGATGGTAACATTCTACCCTTCTCTTCGTACCAGTTTTCAACCACAACTCAGTAGCATCTTTTTACAAAAAAGGCTAGTTAATCTGAACTTGCAAATATATGCCTGTGTAATCCAGCTAAGGACCTTAGCCACTTTCAAAGGCCTTTGAAAGGATACTGTAGGCAATCTCCAAAGAGTAGTTTCCAGCCTGCAAGGTAGGCTGTAAGTTATTCTTCCTTTCAATGAGACGATACAGCTTGCGGAACGTTGGCAGAGCAGCCGTTCGCATCCACACAATGAAGTCTTCATTGATAAAGCCATTGTTGTCAGGCTCTGAGTCCAACATATACACTGGCTTGGGCCAGTTCACAGGTTTTGTTGTGCCTAAGTTTATAAAAAACCAAACAAAGTATTTCAAATACAGGCCTGAGTACCACACTGGCTCATCAAAATTCATTCTCATATTACGAAACAAACATATTAACTTCTAAACAGTATAAACAGACAGGCTGACTCACTACTATTGCAACACACTGGGCTGTTTAGAGAACTTTTTATTTTGGAGTTTAAATTGTTTAATTTCTATAAATAAATAGCTTGATTCATGACAACACCTGTCCATTTGTTTCAAGAATTTTGCCTTCCCTATACATTCATATGGCTCAAAGCAATACTTGGTGAGACAGTTCTCCATTATGACAACAGCTCCTCTGCTTACCTGGTAAGAGTTTCAGCACCATTTCCTGAACCACAAGCAGGTAAAATTGTGTACAGTATTTTTGATTATGTACAAATGCTTTTGCTAACAGTATTGGAAATACAATTCCACGTTATATTAGGGTGAGGCATATGCTTTTCCAAGGGTAGTCATCCCATTGGCAACATGTAATTTGGCTGTGATTAAGCAAGAAACCCGTATCAGGTTAAACCTGAAGTTACTATATACCTTGCATAAACACACATGCACTTAGAGCCCTATTTTCAGATGTAGAAGCCAAAGGAAACTTTGCTTTGTCAAAAGGTATCAGTCACTTCTAATCACAAAAGAAGAATCATTTTTTTAGAAAACTTAGCACAATCCAGCAGTAGAAACATTTAAATGAATACTCCATATGAAGAGTTTCATTTAACAACTGCAGTATTTCTCTACAATTTAAATCCAAGCATTATAGCAGTTGTACTGGTCTTTACTGGAAAAAAGTTAAATTTCTTCACAGTAGCTGGTATGGAAGAATGTTTTGGATTTGTCGTGGAAACAAGTTGTTGATAACACTGGGATGTTTTTGTTCTTGCTGAACAGTATTTGCACAGCATCAAGCCCTCTCCTGCTCCTCACCACACCCCACCAGTGATGAGGATGGAGGCCCATGAGAGACGGGGAGGGAGCACAGACCTGACAGCTGCCCCCAAATGACCAGAGGGATATCCCATACCATATGGCATCAGGCTCAGCAATAAAAACGGGCAGGTAGAGGGGCTGCCTTTGATTGCGGACTCAGATGGTGTGAAGCAACTCCTTTTCTTTTGTATTAATTGTTTTTATTGGGTTTTATTTTTCTCTCTACAATGGCCATGCCACCCTGACACCACATACCGTCAGATCTCGGAAGCTGACCAGGGTCAGCCCCGGTTAGTACTTGGATGGGAGCCCTCCTGGGAATACTGGGGGCTGTACGTTCTAGTCCTGAGGACTTCACTGCCAAGCTCACTCAGTCATGGCAGATGAACCTTAGGAGTTAAAGGGTGGGGCCAGTTCTGCACACGCTGTGCCTCACCTAAAAAATCCACTGTGCAGGCTGGAAGGGCACACCCACGTGGGGAGAGCCCTTCCCAAATCTTCCGTTCACAAAGCCAAGCCATGATGATGATGATGATTTTCCTCCCTCTTTGTTGTTTGGGGGGATTTTGTTTGTTTGTTTGTTTAGTTAGTTAGTTAGTTTGACGCTTAGTTGCCAGCTGGGGTTAAAGCACAGCAGTGCACATATTACACGGTTTTTTAGTATTCAAGGTAAAAAATAATCAGAAATCAGAAACAAACCAAAGCAATGATCACAGTAAAGATAAATCCAAACACTTTCACATGAAACTGAAACTTGCAGTTTTCATTACTTTAAGACAACCTTTCTTAATAGCAGAGTAGTCCTTAGCTCCGATTTCTTCACAGAACCACAACATGAGTTACATGAGTACATTTGATAAAATGTCAATGAAGCAAAATCATTGGAATCAAAAATTTGTTTTGAAGCATTTTGTTATTCTTAAAATTTCTTTTTCATTTTTTCTTTTTTTACCTTGGAAAAGTGCAGTTAAGTTGTTTCCATCTCCTGTAGGGTTCCTGAACTTTACATTTTTATCTGTCCACCATGCAATGCCTTTTTTAATTAAAGTAATCGGAGTCCTTGTGTCATTATCAATGCGGTATAACTCCAGTGTATCTAAAGACAGTATCAAATTAGAAAACCAGATGAAGACATTTTCATTAGACAGACAATCATGACAGGTAGTGAAACAATTACCTCCAAGAGAAAACAAAACAAAACCTTGAACAATGCATTTACTACCTGCCTGCCACAATCACAAGTTGTTCTGTAAGAATCAGTATATTAGATAGCAGTATATTATGCATATAGAATATCTATGTTTCTACTTCATAGCAGTAGCAGCTTCTCACAACAGGTATTTCCATTGTTTGTGTGCTATGAGATTCAAAATTCTCATAGCAATTCTGAAAAAAGCAAGAGCAGTACAAGATATTTTGTTCTGAACAATAAAAATGTGTTAATCCAAGCCCCCAATGTCTTTACTCAGAATAATCTGCAACACTACACAAAACATACACTAGATTCCAGAACCATCTAAATGATAATTTAAGTGTTACCATACCATTAAACATACTGTTGGCAATAGCTCCACAGGGAGCAATGGGTTTGTCCTCATTTGTGCGGTAAGGTTCACATTCCTTACTTGGATTCTGATAGTTGGAAAGAAAAAAGGCAAATGAGTCTGGGCTGTAACCAAGTAACCTGGTTTTTACTACAGTACTTCAATACTGTTCATTTCTTAAATGTACCAAAAAATAATCTTTTCGAAAGGCAGGTTATTTACAAATATCTCAGCATTCAATGCTAGTTAGCCTGATTGATTTTTCTCTTACAGGCAGGAATAAAACATTAATAAAGTCAGAATCTCATCGTGGCCATAGTAAAAATAAGGTTTTTCTTGGAAGCTATTAGAACTTTTATCTTTTAATAAAAACACTGTCCAACATGAAGTATTCTAGTACTCGTTTATTAAAAAGTTTTATTTGAATATGCATCAGTGTTATGGAAAGTAACACTATAACAAGAAAGCAAGCACAACATGAAATACAGAAAGCAGAAAGAACTCCAACAGCCAGCCAAAGTGCAAGAAGAAAAAGTCCCCCACTAAACTTTGTGTCAGGCATCTAATGTTGCCTCTTGAAACTCTCCCCTTTTTTAAAGCTTAAAGGTAAAAGACGAGAATCATTCTTGCTGGAGTGGGAACTCAACCGTTATTTGCACTCATAAAAATCAGGAAAAGGAGAAGTCTAGCCCTAAACATTACAGTGCCTTGAACAGAACACACAGAACCGATATTTTCCAATATTGCTTATGTCCCATATTGAACTAGTCAATAAAAATGATATTTAGTTGCAATACTCAAATAAATGCTAGGTAACTGACTGTTATTTTGTGCTGAAAATGAAAGCTTCAAACAGAATGGGTAGAAACAGATATTATTGAAGATAACAAGACAGTTTAAAACTATTCCAGTGTAAGAAGTGTTTGCAAGTACTGCACTGCTGTCTGCTTAATGAAATGATCAACATGAAATTTTATAATGTTTTACAGTTATTTTCCGTAAACAAAGTATCAATTCCTTATGGTTGCTTTCTTTATGCAAAAATTTTAGTACTTTGTGATTATTAAACTAAATACTGTATATGGTGATTTAGGCAGTAGTTATAAAGTTAGTAGCTTATTCATAAGTAAGCATGAATACCTACAAGTAATGAACTGTTGTCTCCATTTAACTGGCTGTCATCTCGAGATTTCACGTAACGACGGTGGTTTTGATAGAAGTTGGAAAGTCCATAATACATGAATACATTGCTCTACAAAAAGCAAGATGCGGAAAGAGAAGTTTTCATTCACACAAACCTTCAATTTTAAGCTCTTTAACTCTGCATTTACAGCAACATTCATGAAGTAAGACCCTCAATCCTTTCTTCACACTCAGTACATGAGAGTACTGTCCTAACATAAGCCGGCAGCCTGAAGTCGAACAGTATAAACGTGCCACTATCAGAGTGATTGATATTCACCAGCACTAATCCCAACACCTGTCACATTCGATGTAGAACATGTAAGCCTCATTTGCCTCTAATTTGTCAGAAAGCACTTATCTGATATTTCCAATTCTTGGTGAACTCAGTTTTTGTAAATCATGCAGGAACAGCCATCTACTCTCCAGCCATATAACACAGTTAAATCTGGATGCATAAAACATTCCATTTAATGTTTAACATTCCCAGATAAACAGATGCATTAAGAAACATCTCACCCCTGCTAATGAAAAGGGGACCCAAAAATCAGATCCAAGTTCACAGGAGAACTAGACAGAACTCTCTAAAATAGGAACAAAACAAAAACTTAAGTGACAAAACTTTCATTTTGAACATGAAACAGATCCTATCACTCTGCATACAGGGCAGTGTACCTCAAATGAATGTTCCAGCGTGAAGTTGATGGTGCAAGTACAGGGTGGTGTGCTGTCCCAGGACACATTTAAGCATTTGTTGCAGGGACTAGAAGGCTCTGTTCCTGTATAGTCAATCTATAACAGGAAAAAAAAAGTCATTAATTTCAAATGAGAGAGCAAATAAAAATTATTACTAAGCCAAAGAGTTTTTGTGGCATTAACTTTGCAATCATATTACACCACAACACCAAAGGCCCATTCAGGTCTATCTGAGAATCTCAAGAGGTGTCTTCCAACCTTAACCATTCTGTGATTCTGTAAACAATTTTGTGATTCTGACTGTATTCTTGATTTCAGACTGAAAGCAATTTGATATTGAAGTGAGGTTACTGCTGGGGCAAAACCAAACAAAAATGACAACCCTCACCCCACCTCCCAAACAAAAAAACCCAAACAAATAAACCACACCAAAACACAAACAGCAGACACTTCAGACAAAGTTTCCAAACACACACACTGTATGACAAGCACATCTCAGCTTTTACATGCTTTCCAGAGAGCTTAAGCTTTTAAAAGGCTAGGTATTTAATAAAAAAAGATTTTCATTAGGAAACTTTTTTTGTTGGTCATTTTAAGTCCCTAATTAGTCAGAAGATTAAAAAAAAACATTCAAATCACTTAATGCCCAAAAATTGCTCTAAAATAAGGAAAGATTAAGACAACAATACTGTTTTGCCAGGAATGGTAAAAATAATCAGTACACGAACAAGAAAGATGATTAGTATTAATCTGGCTTACACAATATTATCTGTCTTTAACAGTGTAGCCCAAGAAACAAGCTGTTATTTGAACTCTGTACATTCAGGCTACCTGGGCAATGTTCATAACATACCCTCAGCAGTCCAAGCCAATTCCAGTGGCTTGACCGCGTTAGCAGCATGTGCAGCTCCAGCAAGTGTAGCAGGGGAAACCTTCCATCTGCCTATAAACAATATTATGTCTACACTTACTCTGGACTTTCTGTTTCAGAATTTACTCTCAGATTGGTGCCCTATATAACAAGTTATGCCAAAAACTGTAATGGCAGTAGCATTTAAACTACAACACCCATAGAGCTTTATGAAAGGCTGCTGCAAATGGTTTGTCCTGATTTATGTTTGTAGAGAAAGGCATTACCAAGAATTAGTGATTTACAATTTGTCCTAATACCCATATTAAGGTTCGCTAAAACAAACACAGAGTTCCAAGGTTCATGAAGTCTTTTTTCCTCCGGATCTTCATCAAGGTCTCCCTTCCTGTAATTTTTTCAGTATCTATTAAAGTTGAAACCCTTCCATCCGCACTTTTATTGATGTCTGCTCTGCTGCCAGATTTCTGACAGACAAGACCTACACCCTAATCAGCCTAGCTGAAACGACACAGCTTCAGAAGGTATTAGCTGGCACAGAGAGAGAGAGGATCACATAATCTTTGTTCCTCGGCTGAACAAGATGCTGAGTTTATGCTGATCTAGAAATAGCCCTACCGCAGAGCCCTGAACAGCTCTGTTTAGCTACAGCTGACAGACAGACAGACCACTGCTCTCAATAAACAATGCATCTCATTTGTCCAAGGCTAACGCAGGGGCGGGCGTGTTCTGCTACAGTAAGCTGAAGCAAGCATTTCCTTTAGAAAGAAATTAAATCCCTGTATCTTGAGCTAGTTCTCCAATGGTTGGAGAAGTTTTAGATCAAGAACAAACTGTATGGTTGAAAAAGACCTAAAGACTTTACATTTCAAAAACCTAATTGACTAAATTCTGTGTAGCATGAAATTGATGCATATTGAAGCAGAACCATCCTTCTGACGACCACTGTCAGCTTCCAAAAGCTTTCCTGTACAGTAACTGCCAACACAAATGTCTTTTTCTGCATCCACATTTACAGGTTACATTTAACAGAGATTATTTAAAGCAATAAAGGCATCTATCTTCACCTCTTGACAAAGTAACAAAACCAGTTTGACAACTGAAGGACTGACTTTAGAGTCCACAGCAGGAAGCCACCTGACCCCACCTTCTGTCCCCTGAGATCAGCCAGCAGCTAAGTGTGACAACTCCACACCATGAGCTTTTCCCAAACCCTGATTTAATACTCTGGGTATATCAGAATTACCCTGCACCAACGGCTTTTCAGGCTGTTAATGCCTTTGTCAATTTATTTACATATTTTTGGTACAGAAATAATGTAACTATTGCTCACACATTCTTCAAAACGTTGATGATGCCCTAGACTTCATAGGCTGTCATATATTTATCCTCCTCTATTTGATCACTTCTTGTATAAAAGGCATCCCTTAACTCTGGTCCTCTTTGCTGTTCCCCTCTGTAGGTTTTATTCAGTTGGTACAACAGTTATCTACGTCCTTCCAGTTCTCCATTGGTATCCCTGCCTTCAGTCAATCTGGCTTTTTATTACCATTACGCATATCACAGCAGCACTCACAGCACAAAGATCTCTTTCCTACATAGTTCATGTTTTGGATATTCCTCAACTTTTACCACACATTACTATGCTATAATTCAAGCACACCTCAGCTGTTGGAAATCTTCCACGTTCGAATTCAAGAGCACTCACATAGGGAACCAGTGGAAGTGGTACATTTTGCTGCTCAGTCCTTGCACCTGTGTGAGAACAGCACAGTTCACAGAGATGGTGACGGCTGTAATATCCTGTTCCAGAAATGGGTGACTTGAACTTAAATATGTATTTCAGGGTTATAAACTATACATCCTATTCAATTCCAATACAATAAGTTTACGAGCATATATATACACATATATCTATGCATACACACACATTTAACAAGTTTGCTATTGCTGGGAGGTAGGTGTAAATAACGACCGCTGCTTCCTCCTCCAGTTACATTTTTAAAAAAGCTTAGTCACTGCTCCTAGCTTCTTGACATCTTGTCTCCCACAGCTAAATTTACAGCTATTTGTGAATAACATTTTGAGGTTGTAACAAAAGTCAGCATTCTAAGAAGGGAGACAGGTCAGCTATGCATATAGGTGGACAGCAGTGTGTTAAACTGCATCCCTCACTGGTGTTCAGAGCCCAAATGTTGGTCTGTAAAATGCTTTACCTATGTTTTGTTGCTGCAACTGCAAAGCCTTTTCTGAGTTAAACTTCTTTCTTCCAAAATTCAGCTGCCTTTAGAATGATAATCTCACTCAACAAGCACTTGATAAAACACATACAAGGATCAAAGGACAGAACTCAAGTTTCCCCATTCTGACTGAGCACACTCTCAGAAGTTAAGTAATCTGTCTCTCCTGTCCTCACAAAAACCTAACAATTGGACCTTTGGGAACTTCAGTGAGGTGAATGATAGAACAGTGAATCCACACAGCACAACAGACAAACAAATGAAACCCCTCCCAGTCTTGAACTTGAAATTAGAGAGGGTTGAAGGCCAGCACCTGCCAGCTGGTTTCCCCTACAAATACTCCTGCTGTATATGTGCAACTTGATTGCACAGGCGAGCATCAGTCATGTTCCCAGCTCTTCTAAGATTTCTGTGCAGAACGGTAGCTGGGAACATCCAGTTTTTGACTTCCAGTGGAACTTACCAGGAGTACATGACTGAGCTGTATATGCACACAGCAGCAATACAGACACAAGAATTTGCTTACATTTTTGGACTCACAGAGCATTGATGCATCACTGGTCCCTACAAATTAATGCAGATTCAGCCATAATGAAAAAAGGATATATTAGTCCAACTATATTAACCTTACAATCAGTATGATCTAATGATTGGCTATTGCTTTACTATAGAAATGGCTATATTAAATGCAGTTGTCAAAAAATCACAGCTAGTGAGTTTGGTTTTCTGCTTCTCTCAATTGAGTGTCATGTTGAAAACATGGGATTGTATTTACCTTAAATATGGCTATAATGTGACAATTTAAACATCTACATGCCCATGATAACTTGGCCGTTCTCTGAAGCAGTTGTGTCAGTTTTCACATGTTCATCATACCTCCAAAATCTGACACAAGAAGCAACTTCTTTCCAAAAATGTATGCTTAAACACAGATGTAGACACTGTAAAATATACTTCGGCTTTAATTTTCTTCCCCTTCTGCTTTTCTCCTTGACTGGAATTTTAGTTCTTAACATAAAATGAAAATTAAACTGGTTTTATTATGGCATTATTTGCATTTTAACAGAAATATGAAAATACAATTCACTGCCTCCCTCAGGATTTCTTTAGTTAATTGGACTTCTCTGCCACATTGTCACCACTAGCCAAGCCACTCTCTTGAACACTACATATTTGAAAGTGGCAGCATACCTCCAAAAACCAGAATTACTTGATCCACAAAACTTCATATTCTCCAAACAACAATCCAACAAACAACTACACACTTTTCCCCCTACAATCAGTCCCGGTCAGGTTAGCTCACTGAAACTAATCATAGCCATCAATTTGCTTCTTCAGGCTGTCCCTGAGCCCTGCAGGTTGTTCCCTTACATACAACACAAGTGATTCTGTTATCAAATGGATCCGCCTGTGATACACAGTTCCACTTCCTGCTAATGCTCACCAACTTTTCACAGCAGTAGCCCGACTAATTATCAGATGTAAAAGACTCAGGTTTTTTAAGTGCAATTAGGAAAAGCCACTCTCTTCAATCCTCCTTTCCAAGTTTACTCTGGACACCCTGGTTTCCCACAGAGTGCCCGAAACGTTAAACCATCTGTGAACGTAATTACAGCAATACATTCAACACAACTCTGTCCTAAAATACAATTACTCTGGAAAAGTCGAAGATACATAATCCACTGCCACAAGCTATCCCAGGGATGATGCACATACTAATGAAAAGGCTTAAAGGTGACCTCATCACTGGCTAGAACTACCTGAAGGGAAGTTCTAGCCAGGTGGGGGTTGGTCTCTTCTCCCAGGCACTCAGCAATAGGACAAGGGGGCATGGGCTCAAGCTCTGCCAGGGGAAATTTAAGTTGGGGATCAGAAAAAAACTTCTTTCCAGAGAGAGTAATCAGGCATTGGAATGGTCTGCCCAGAAAGGGGGTGGATTCACCATCATGGAGGTTTTTAAACTGAGATTGGATGTGGCGCTGAGTGCCATGATCTGGTAAATGGACTGGAGTTGGACCAAGGGTTGGACTTGATGATCTTGGAGGTCTTTTCCAACCCAATCGATTCTATGATTTTCTTCTATGAAAAAAGCTTGCTGAGCTGTGTCGATAAACGCTGCAGCGACTCCCCGGGAAGCTCTCTCGGAGCACCGGCAATGCTAACAGGCGGGGCACGGCCTATGCGGAGGTGACTCTGTAAGCTCCGTGTCTGTTCGGGCTAATTAATGGCCGCTTTGCTGACGAACACGAACGTGACACCGAATCGGAACCGCCCGAGCGCCGCGTCCGCCCTGCACAGACCCCGCCGGGGCTGGGCCGGATTGCCCGGGATGGGCCCGGGGCAGGCGATCCCGGCCCGGCCCCGGCGGCTCCCAGACCCCCGCCCGGGCACCCCCGCCCCGCGCACCTCGTACTCGCGGATGTTGTTGGAGGTGACGAAGATGCCGATGCCTATGGGGATGAAGATGAGGCCGATGATGAAGAAGGCCGGCAGCACCGTGCCCGCCGTCAGGATGGGCTGCCAGGCCGGCAGCCGCTGCTGCTTGAACGCCGTGTTGTCGGGCTTGCGGGTCTTCACGGCGCCTCCGGCGCCTCCGCCGCCCGCGCCACCGCCCGGCACGCCGACCCCGCCCGAGGGGTGCCCGTCCGCCTCCTCCTTGGCGCTGTAGTTCACCGCCATGGCGCCACCGCCGCGCTCGGCGCCGGACACACCGCGCATGCGCGCCCGGCCGCGGCGGCGCGCCGCTGTGACGCACCGGGCTCTGCGCCTCCCGGAGCGCCGGAGGGTGGGATCGCGGGAGCGGGCGGGCCTGAGCCAGCCCAGAGCCAGGCCAGAGGTGCTGCCGCATCGCCCACAGCCACCGCCGCATCGCCCACAGCCACAGCCAGACGCCTCCTGAACACCTCTGGGGATGGCGACTCCGCCGCCTCCCTGGCAGCCCATTCCAATGCCTGAGCACCGTAACAGTGAAAGTGTTTTTCTGATCTCTAGCACGCGTGGCCGCTGTCTCGGTTTCAGGCCGTTTCCTCTTGCCCTCTCAGTGCAGGGCATGGGAGAAGAGACCGACCGCGACCTCGCTAAAACCTCCTGCCAGGGGGTTGCGGAGAGCGATGAGCGCCCCCAGGAGCCTCCTCTTCTCCAGGCTAAACTCCCCCAGCTCCGTCGGCCCTTCCTCATGAGACATGGGCAGGCCGCGCAGGTGCTGCCGAGGCGGGCCGGGCCCGGGGCCGGGCTCCAGGCAGGGTCCCGCCGCCCTGAGCCCCTGGGCGGGGGCAAGACCCGGGCCCGCAGCCTCATCACCCCCGCTCAGTGTTCCAGGAGGGCTCTCCAGCCCATCGTCCTGCCACTGCCGTGGAAAGGGATGCTGGTAAAAGGCAGCATCCATTGGGTCGAAATGAAAAGGTCGGCTTCAGCTTCCTGCTCTCATTACTAGGATTAGTGCTATGGTACAGATGCAGGAGAGTTGTGAGAGCTTGTCTTAATGGAGCTGTGCATGCTAACCACTGCTTTTGAGAGCTGTTTTGCTTTGTATTCCTGTCAGCTGTCAGGAGGTGTGTGAACTAATCAGTGCAATAAATACAGAATCACAGAACTGATCAGGTCAGAAGGGACCGCAGTGGATTATCTGGCCCAACCTTTCTGCTCAAGTAGAGTCATCGTAGAGCACATGGTGCAGGATGGCATCCAGACAGTTCTTCAATCTGTTCCTCTGGGCAATCTGTTCCACTGCTTGGTCACTCACACAGTAAAGAAGTTCTTCCTCATGTTCAGGTGGAACTTCTGTGTGTCAGTTTCTGCCTGATGCCTCGTGTTCTATTGCTTGGCACCACTGACAAGAGCCTGGCTCAATCCTCTTGACACCCTCCCATCACATACTTACATATACAGATGTTGCTGTCCGAGTTGTTACAGTCCCCTTAGGAGCTAATCTAGCTGCTTTAAATAGAATCACAGAATCAATTAGGTTGGAAAAGAATTCTGAGGTCACCAAGTCCAGCTTGTGACTGAACACCACCATGGCAACAAGACCATGGCACTGAGTGCCATGTTCTAGTCTTAAAACACCTCTGCGGATGGTGACTCCACCACCTCCCAGCACAGCCCATTCCAATGCTTAACACCCTTTCTGGGAAGAAATAGTCACCCTGTGGAACACAGGGTGGGAGTATGTATATGTATCCCAGAACACCTGCATTAGCAGGCTTTCCTCAGCCTAATGCAACACTGAGAGCCCATGTTTCTCATTTTACTGGCACTTCTGCATGTCTCTTTTGTGAGGATTCTAGTCCTTCCTGTGGTCTCTAGCCAAAATTTTCTTTCATCAATTATTTATGTATTCACTTGACCTTAGGGAAAAAAATAATTAGAACTATTTAATTGAATAACTTTACAAGCATGTAATCCAGTCTTAAGCTTTTTTAGCTGCCTGTGGAAGAGTTTCCCTAAAATATATGCCTTTTAGTTCTGAGGAGCACCAAGAGTATTATCAGCCAAGACCACTGGGGGGAGCAAATGACTTGTGCAAATGAGCCTCGTGGAGGCTCCAAAGGCCTCTTGTCACAGACAGCATAGGAAATTTGTACATATAAGCATCTAAAATTTAATAATTAATTCGGTGCCTAAATAATTGTATAGGGTAAAAAGTTAATTGTGTTCCTTGTGACATCTGTGCTAAAACTGTATCTTATTCCTAATTTATCTTTTCCATTATCTTTTGGGATGCACCTTTTGCTGCCATTCCCATAGCTAAGCTCCTTCTCCCTAACATCACTCTTTTATTTGTTATCTTCTGTTTCCAGTTACCACCTTCAGCAACAGTAGCTTTTAATCCCACAGCCTCACAGATAATCAGGGAGGTGCAACCTGAGACCCCAAGAGATCAACACTTGTGCTGAGAGATGGCAACAAATTTCTCCAGCAGCAGGATAACTGAGAGGTCATATTGAGAAGCTGGGACCTGATGCTATCAGGTGTGAGAGGGCTGGCAAGAAAGGGCATTGCCCCATTGTATCTCACAGCAGGGCAAAAGGAAAACTCACAGGCTGCAGAATTTATCTCATGAAATCAAAGTATTTGAGATTTTTTTAATGGATTGAAATGTTTTATCACCTTTAATTCTACCAAAACAAGTCTTTCAATCCTCTCTAGGCAGCAAGAGATCTTTAAGAGAAAAGCAGATCTTTCACTGGTTTTCTATTGCTTAAAAGCTATTGGTATCTATAGCCAAGGTAACCTCTACATTGTCTTAGTCTGAAAGCACTTCCTGATTACTTCCTTTAGAATGACAGTACTTGTAGAAATTAATCACCTTTAGTCTATAGTAATAGATTTCTTCCTGAGTGTCTCCAAAATACAGGCTAATTACATGGCTAATGTACTTTCTTACTTGTCTTAGATTCATATCCAAATGAGGTAATGTGAAAAATTGACCAGGAACATAAATGCATTGAAGATGAAATCACCTGTCTCCTACTCCAAAGACCTGCAGCTCATCAAAAGTATTTTGAAATCTAAGTTATTTCAACTATACCATGACTGTATTTATGCTTTAAATAAACCTTTATTTTGCAAAGCTTAGAAATTTCGTGTATTTGCAAAACCATAAATGTGTATATATTTGTTTAGGTATCATGAACTTACATTCGAATTGGCTTTATATTAAAATCTAGGCAAGGAAAAATATTTTCTACTTGGATTGACTCAATTTCAGAATACGATTTTACTTATGTCTTAGTCATATTTTAAAGCTGAAGTTTATTTCAAGTATGTCAGTGTCACTTTCAAATAGCCAGGAATTTCATTCCAGATGAGATCAGTGTAGATCTTACAGGTTTTGATTCCAAAGTCATGCTTTGAAAATAGATCTGAGTCACTACAATGTTCATTCTAAAGAACAGTAAACACTATGTGGCACACACTAAACTATTCACCTCAGCTGTACTGCTCTCTGAAAGCTGGAATTGTTCTCATGTCATGCTAAAATATGATCTACAGACACAGCTATGTTATTGGCATACATTGTCTGCTGTACTAAATAAAACCCCCTCCTTAAAAAGCGTGCTGTACCAGCTAAGTATAAGCTATACCAACAAAATTACTTTTTTGTCAGGATAAGCAGCACTTATTTTGAGCCCTTGGTGTAGGTGTATTAGCGAACCCTTTACAATGGATATCAACTCCAAGAAAGTTCATACAGGTCCAAGAATACTCTGCTTCTCTACAACATCAGCATTTGCTGCAGAACTCATATGTAGAAGGAAAAACAGCTTCCATGGCTCTAATGAAGACCAAATTGAATGCAGAGCAGTGTGATATTCCAGCTTCAAACATGGACTGACCTAGTCATCCCAGTGGGATGCTGAGTTAATGCACTCCTGGCACCTCACAGCACATCTGCAAGCATCACCATTTTCCCTTCCAAAAAAGTAGTTTCTCCCAGTAGCTTCTGCAATTAAAAAATGCAGTATTTTAAATATGTGCCAATTACTTATATTAAAAAGAATTGATTATGAAATATATCAAGAAAAAAAAAGACCCTGATTGGGTTGTATGTAGCTTTATATATAATTCATTCAAAAATCATCTTAATTATAGCTGCTACAGAACTCTCAGGAGGCTATTTGAGAAACTACAGCCACAAGGGTACAAGGAGCCCTTCAGTGTGTGGTGGAGGGCATAATGTCTAATTTTTACAGTCCTGCTAGTCCAGGAGTGAAGATTTTGACAGTACCAGTGAAACACCTTTGCCAGTGCTGTGAAGCACAAGGTTAGAAACAATTAAGTCATTAAGGGCTTGATGATTGATGCCTCTCCTAAATTTCCAAGCCTACAAGAAAGATGGAGAGAGACTATTTACAAGAGCATGTAGTGACAGGACATGGAGGAATGGTTTCAAGTTGAAAGACAATAGGTTAGGAAGAAATTCTTTACTGTGAGGGTGATGAGGCATTGTAAGAGGTTGCCCAGGGAAGTTAAGGTTGCCCCATCCCTGGAGGTGTTCAAGGCCACATCGGGTGGGGCTCTGAGCAGCCTGGTCTAGTGGAAGGAATCCCTGCCCACAGCAGGGAGTCTGGAACTAGATGATCTTTAAGGTACTTTTAACCCAAACTATTCTAGGTTTCTATGGATCAGTTTTACTCTACAACACTGTGACAACATATGAGACACAAGTTAGAATAAGGAACTTCCAAGACTGTAATTCTGTCCCCATAAAAAATACATAGATGAGTACTACCAACCTTAAGAAACTAGAGTTAAAATGCAAACACTTGATTACATTTGCATAGTCATGAAAATTTATTAGTTACACTGTAATGAAAATCAACCTTTTTGGTACAGGCAGAAGTAAAAACATACTTTACATAGATAAAAATCACAGCTTTAAAAACTGGCTTACATTGTTTAAAATGAGCAAATCTGGATGTATTTCAAGGCATTGGACTTTAATACCTAATTTTATGCCAAACCATCACACAGTGCAAGAAATATTCTGCAATAGTACAAATTCCATACAGCAGTCTTCAGAGTATTTAGTCTCACAGAATCTCATGGTGGCAAGAAAAAAAAATGTGCTGAATACTTTTCCATTTAAACTCAAAACTTTGTAGTTACATTTTCCTTTCTTTACATACTCCGTATTACAAAAATATCAAATTGCAAATTTGACAATGTATTCTACAAATAAATGTGCTATGAGCAACAGGAATTGCAACTTTTGGACAGTTACTTTACAAAGTGTATTATAAAAATAAATTATATGGCAAATATCAAACAAAATCAAGCATATGCCTTAGGCTTTGCAAATAAAAGTGAAATTCAGGTGGCAGAAAGACTGCTTCTCTCTCTCTAACTAAGTACTTTCAAAATGCTAGCAAGGCCCTTCATTTTTAAAGCTCTACCAAGAAAAATAATATAAAATCTAATGGAAGCAGTAATGCTTCCATGAATAGTCAGTAGCACAAGTGACCCTGCTGTTGATGGCAGAGAGCTTTACAGTGATCCATCCATGGGCGCGGAGGGCAGTGCACACAGAGCTCTAGCAGGGCCGTAACTCATCTAGAGTTCATGCGTAACTGGTGAATGATGACACTCTCTAAAAGAAAAGAGAGCAAAACATTTGGGTTTATGAAACTGCAAACGCATTGCAAGTTACTTTAAAGTACAATTACAATGGCAGCACTCAGCATTTATTATAATGATGTCGCGCAGACTTACTCTCCTATCACTGCTTGATAAAAGTGTCCTGGCTGATGCTACAGAGGGAAACTAAATTAGTACCTGTCAAGGGCCCAAAGACCCTTGGCTTACACTTCAATTTAAGGCTGTCATTGGGTTGTCCTTAGGGAAAAAAGAGTAATACATGTGAATGTATTAAACCACAGGGACACTAAAGTTCCAGTTGGAGTTCGGTGTCTTGTATCCTGTCTAAGCAAATCCATCATAAATCTGGTGGCAATTCTGCAATGGAGATGAAGAAGTGGTACAGGGCCATTTCTCACTGTTTCTATTTAAACTTGGCTTAGAAACCTATGCTGGATTTATTCAGCAAGTCTTCTAGAATTTTGCTACTGCCCTGAACGAGGATAAATTTCAGCCACAGCATGCAAAACTAAGTGTTGGCATTTTCTTCAAAAGGCTGGATTTAACTTCATCCTATGTGTAATATAGAAGGTTTCTGATCCTGATTAATTCCTGGGCTCTGCTGAAGTACTACTGACCTGTTCTTCTGTCTATATAGGTGGCTCTTACAACTTTTTTAATATAAGAATTTAGCTATCAATGACATTTTTCTCTGAAAAGGTGTGTTACGCATTTCAAATACTGTAACTGTACCAATGCTAACTAAAATACATAATAATACATTTTCAGAAATACTAATTTTCTTAATTGAAATTATTTTTCTTAAGATTCCTTCCCTTCTTAATAGTCTGAGGATTTAATTTACGTGACCCAAGAAATCAAACTAATCATATCATTATTGCCTTTTCCACTTTTATTGACTTCTGCCTTTGTTTGCTTCCTAACTAATATTTGCAAGATGATTAAGTTACATTATTAGAAGAAACGAAAGTATTTTCCATGTCCTCTAACTCTCACTCTGTGACAGAATTTTGCCACTAGATGGCAGATCACAGTACTGCTTTTCATGCATGAAAAGGAGACATCTATCAGAAAAGCAGGGCTGAGGTGACATCCAAGAAATACATTAAGGCAAATGAAATAATAGAACTTCCCAAACTGAAAGCATTTATTTTCCAAACAATTTATCATTTAAAAAATAATTTTCAACAAGATACGTATATCAGTTCTACCAAATCTGAGCAGTGAATGTGAGAGAACCACAGACTACTGTAGGATTTTACCTTATAACCAGTGTTGTTCTAACTTGAAGCTCTTGTGGAATATTATGTGAAAAGCTGCATTTACGTAATATCAGCTTGTAATCTCAGGCAAATTCTTCCCTTAATGTCAATGAGAGTCACGTGAACTCTATATGAAACCATTTTCTTAATATTCACTATGCACGTTATATATTAATACGGAGTTTAGACACAAAATTTTAAAAACTACATGAGTAGCAGAAAAATACCACACTCCTTGTTAAGGCTCAGTCACTGAATGACAGTAGGTTTCTCTATCCGTCTTCCTGCTACAGGCCCAATATAGCAATTGTGCATAAAAGAGTAGGAGAAACAAAAAAAATAATTTACACTAGTATTAATTTCTCACACATGTAGAGAACACATGCTCAAGGTTTGTTCATTGGTTGTTCGTATTTGAAATGTTTACATATATATAAACATATATATTATAAACACAGAGTCTGTAGTTACTGACAGGGGTGTCTGAGCAGTTATTAAGCTATAATTAGAGAATGGCAGATTTTGTAAGAGTTCTTTTGGACCAATCTCTGTAGGAAAATGATCATATCTGAAGGATATGATTACATAATTTTTTCTAGGGTTATAGATGTGAATATTTCAAGGAGCTATGAATTAACTTGAACAAACAATTTATTTTAATGACAGGAAAAGAAAATTAAGTTAATGTGAAACAGCTAATTCTGCTTTCAGTCTCACTGATGTAAATCAGAACTTCTCGAGGAAACACATCAGGATACCAGCTCATATAATGAAGCACATAAACTCACGTTTTAACATACAAAGTTTAATTTCTTCTTACAAAATATACAAACAAGTAACACCAGATAATACAAAAATGTATGTGCCACAGTCAGCGCACGCCCAAGCAACAGAAAAGAATCATACATCAGTATTTCTATTTTTAAAATATCCCAAAGAGATTTTTTTTGTTTGGAGAACAATTCACACCTGAGAGTTTCACACCTGACTCCCAGAGCTGATAGCTCTGCACCTCACAGTAGTTAACTCTGGTGGTATTTTCATAAAAAAGCCAAGTTAAGAGCAGTATGTAGGGAGTAAGATTCAAAGTAAAATTAACATCTATAATGAGAAATGTGGCATTTAGTTTTGCCTAAGAGAGCTCAGGCAAAATTGAGGAAACAAGGATAACTCACACTGACATAGGGAAGAAAACCATTTCCCTAAATGAAAACAAGTTGAAAGATGAGCTCACAGAAACACCTGCCAGCAAACTACACGTTTCAAAGGAACTCAATGAAATCAGCCACTGATGTGTGATAGAAACATATAATTGGTCTGAAAATTGTCCTGACTGTTGCGGTTTGTGCCAAGTACCTGAAGCCCAGCAAGACAGTAGCTTACTCTCTTTAAAGATATGCTTTTCCACATCTGATCTGAATTACTGAATATTCATGTAAATATTGAGCAAGTTTTTGAACATAAGTAGTGTATTTCAGGTGGTGACCTATGACTTGCCATCCAGTTGGCATGAACCAACATATTAATGTGGCTTTAGGGATTACCCATGTGATGATAATTACTATGTGACATAAGTGATTTGAGGTTTAAATACAGTGACATGCATATTCTATGGGTATATTCAGAAGAATCACAAAGTAGTGTTTGATTTTTGAAAAATCACACTAATAGGTGTCACAAAAGGATAACATGTGGGAAAAATAAATCAAAATCTGTTTTTCTACCATTTACTTATCATGTTTACTGATGTTGAGAGACATCCCCCAGGCATGAGGGTCGAAGCTCTGTGCTCCTTCATTTTTAGTCACACTTACTCAAGTGTACTGATCTGCTAATGACTACATCAGCAGTACTCATATGTAGCAGTAATTCCAGTGAGGTGATCTAACCTAGGAAACACAGCAGGAAACTTACTAGGAACTAGATTTAAAATCGGAGAGATCACGTGGAGAACTGAGGGTGCACCTTCTCAGTCCACGTGTGCTGTTCATGAGTGGGTTGGCATTTTCCTTGCTTTTCTCCCTTTCCACCTTACTGCTGTCCTAAGCCATATGTTTCCACTGGTCAGCTTGAGTTATCACAACTGTTTATTTGGCCAGGCTGTCAGCCAAAACAGAGTATCTCTCCAGCTGACATTGAGTACAACTAAAATTGCTAGACTGGTTCTCAGCCACCTTAGTTTCCTGACAAAGCATTGTAACTATCAATATGACCCTGAGTTAAGTGTATTTTCCTACTGCAATTAAAATCCATTTCATTAAAAAAAAACCAAACAAAATGACAGAGAAAAAGGTAAGAGAGAGGAAGTATGAGGATGAGTGATTCCACATGATCACTTAGAAAGGCTTGTTTTCAGCATTATAATCCAGTAACGCAGAATACACAAAAGCCCTGTAAATGAAGGCCCTACTATTTTCCCGTGGATTGGTGTATCAGTTTGATTCTTTGGTGCCTTGTAAAATCTGAGGTTTGAACAATGCTTGTCCTTGTGGTACTTCTGACACTCTCCTGTGTTCATTCTTTGATGCTGTAGGAAGATGAGCTCATGCTCCACTCTTCTGCACAGTGGGGCACTGCTATGAACTTGCTCCTCTTCTCTGCCATCCTTTTCATTGAACTAGAAGAACTTCTTGTTCTGGAGACCCCTACTGCTGTGCTAGGTTTGGTTTTGAAATTGGTTGATGTGTTCAGTGTTATTCATCAGGGAAGGACAGATGGAGGGATGGATAAACACAGACACTTCATCTTATAAGCTTTTATTTCACAAAAAGCCAGGCTCAAAGGCAGCCTTTGGAACAGGGACATGAAAACAGGAGGGCTCCCTCCTCCGAGTTCAATATCCTGACCACTCAACCATGCTCTTGTTTCTGCTCAGTGAATACTGAAGCACTCCAAGCAGAACAGCACAGCCTTTACAGACGGGAATAAGAATGCCACCTTCTTCCCCCTCAGCTGTCTGTCAGTGCCACTGGTGAACCTGCCTGCAGCTGATGTGGGTTTGAGTTTTCTCAGATATTGGTGAGAAGGGGGACCTGTCTCCTACATTTGAAAAGAAGTTCAATCAAAAGCTTTTTAAAATAAGCAGCACCACTGCTGCATTTCTGTGGTATTTGATCTGCTAGGAGGCATTCATGATTCCACACACATTTTAAAACAGCCACTGGTTTCCTGTACCTTCCTTCCTTCTTTTTCTGGCCTAAGAGCCAGGAACTAAGCTAGTTGAAGCTAGCCTTTTTTGCCAGATTCCCTTTAATTCAGATCAGTTCCCCAGTTAAGTTCAAACATTTGCGCCAGGTTGAGGGACAACCACATGTTGAGTGACTGAGTGAGTACCTCCTTGGCTGGAGGTGACAAAGACAGGACTACTGCTTTTCAGAACAGTGTGGGACTACATCCTGACTTTAAGTAACCATGAAATTGTGGCTTGACTTAGAAGCCCTTTGAGGAAATACAAGAATACCTGCATTATGGATCTTGGTGAGGTTCAGAGGCTGCAGTGCTAGATTAAAGTCACAACAGGAACACTGACTTGACAAGGGCAGTGGAGGAACATCAGGAAGATCTTCAAGATGCCTCTGGGGCTTAGGCACTGTCTTTAGACTTGGTTGCTTAAACTGCCTTCTGGAGCTGACCTACTGAATGGAGAAACTTAATGTTGTCACTAAACATAACAGTCTTCAGATTTAGAGGAAATTCCAATATAATACAGACAGTTACACTTCAAATTTTAAGACTTTTGAACTATAGGCTTTCTTTTTTCTTCATCTTACCCTTCTCTGCCTTTAAGAGACAAATATTGGGTCAATTAAAATACATTTTAAAAGTTATGACTAAATACCTATTTTTAGCTAACAATTAAACCAGCTGCCTGATTCCACCTCTTTAGGCTTCTGTTGCGGAGCAAAAGTTTCTTTTTGTTGTGATGCCGGTGGGAAAAGTAACAGGATCCTCAGTCTGACCTGTCTGGAATTTCTCAAATCTGCCTCATCAAATCCTACTGACTCCACAGGAGCAATCCTCCGCTTGTGCCTGCACTTCTGGCTCTAGCTGTACCAGTTTGTATGCCCTGGATTTCAGGTACTGTGAGGGTGGCTTGTTTCTTTAGGTGAGTAAATTTCTTATACCTCAAACAAAACCAAATTTTTCAAACACAGGCAGGCACAGAAGATTGCCTTGAGTGTAGCACAGTTAACTAAGGAACTAAGTTTCTTTGACTTAAAGAACGCTTAAGACAGCTGTAGTTCATCATTGTATCAAGACACATTAGTTTGGGGCTCATGTTCGCAATATCATTTAAATGACTGTTTTGACCTTAAGACTTGCTTCAGTGCCAGTATTTAGAGTGACTATCCAGAAAAAAGCTCTTAAAAATATGTTTTCTTCAAACATCTGCTAAAAAGTCTGTTACAACAAGAAAAGTAAGATCTCAGCAACAATTTGTTGACATACTGAGGCTTTCAAGTGGTAAGAATTACTTGAGAGCATCTTATGTATTTCTGAAATAGTAACTCACATTGCTTGCTAATTCTAATTTCCAAGTTTTATCTGAAATACTGGAAGTAGGGTGTTAGGAAAAATGCTACTAATATTAATCTGATTTTTGAATGTCCTAGGAACCAGAACCTTAAAATTAACAGGTATTGTAGGTGCTATACATATAAAAAAATGAAACCTTGTTTTTTGATGTAGCAAAGAAAAAATGGCCTTCAAATGAATAACAAAATGCCAGCTTTATGGTCAGTTAATTGCTATATCTGGATCTTAAACTGGAAAGCAGTGAAAAGCACAGTCTGAAAAGAACATTGGTTGAATATAATTTTGTTGATCTTCTGTGACATTCTTCCATCAAATCTCTTCTCCCAGACAGAAAGCCATTTCATATTTCACCCACTGAAGCATTTTCCTTTCTCTGAATTGTATTTATTATTTACTTGTGATACTCCCACCTTGCTTTCTGAAAGCAGTTTTAACCACTGGGTCCTTCACAGCTTGCTGAGATGGTTGGAGCATTATACAAACACATCACTTATCAGTCTGCTTAGCTCCATTTCTTTTGGTTGTGACTTTCTTCTGTGGAAATTGATTGCTTTATGAAAACGTCCTTTAATAACTTTGCTGTTTTTAAATAAACAATCATAACAATCATTGACATTCACACTATTTCCATGCTGGAAGAATTCCTTAAAACATGCTTAAAAAATGCAAACATGTAAATGAGGAAATCACAAAGATTAAAGGAAAAATGATGAATTGCCATGGTATTGTGAGGCAGTCTGTATTTCTGACAAAATATTTTAAAGAACTGAAAACTGAAAATAACTTCCTTACCAAACCCTCTCTCTTTCCCTCTCTGTACCTGAGCTGTGCCTTTAGATGGCAATTCCTCCCAACCAGCAGTCTGTGCTGACTTCCCCTCTAAGACCTAAGGATGCTTGACAACTAAGGTTTAAACATAAGACCCCAACAAGGAAAGCTGAAAACCTAGTCAGGGCAATGAAGTGACTTGCTTCATAGCCTTTTAGTGGTCTTTGAGGCAGGCACAAATGGACTGTATTGATTTTAGCCAGATCAGTGTTTCTCAAGCTTTTGCTGAAGACTAAACACCTTTTGGCTCACATGCCTTCATCTGAGCCCTGAACTGGCAGTATCCCAGCGTGTGAAAGTCAGGGACTTGGTTTTAGGTACTGTCTACAAGTGTTAATCCCCTCTGGAAGAATTAAATTGGTGCTTAATATTGCTGCTGCCAAACATCATGCTACATCCCTATGCCTGATTTCTGCAGCTATCTTAAGAAAGCAGCTCACCACCGAGAAATGCTGACTTAGGTGGGAGGTTCCCAGAGAGCAGGTGGGTTGCACAGTCCCCATCCTTTCTCTCTTCCCCTCCCTCCCAACACCTGAGGTACGGGCTTTCAGGACCTCAAGTGCACTGCCTCCTGGCATTGCTTCCCTAGGCCAAGTGGCATTCAATGATGTAATCACAGGCAGGAAGGAAAGTGTCCCATGCAGTAGCAAAGGTGGAGAGTGGTCCATTAAGGTGGAAGACAATCAGTAAAAGTGACCAAACTTCCTTTGATCTTTTTAAAAATGATCAAGTCTATATTTAAGAATTCCTGAACTAGATTAATAACATAGTGCAGTTGCTCCATTCTCACTTACTAGACTAAAAATCTTCCTGGTATACAACAACTGCCTTTTTGATGGCTTTTTTTTCCCTTTTTTAAACTTGAGTAAGAAAACAAAAGGTTGTTACTTAAGTAGTCAGTGCACACACTTATTAGTTTTTTGTAAGTGACAGCTACAGGACTTTGTTAGTACAGGCAAATGTGAGCAACTATACAGACAGGGGGCTTGACCTCCATGGTAGCAGTAAAACCTGCAGAACGTACCCCCTGAGCCACCGCCATCAGCCCTGACCCCCACCCAGGGAGGCAGAGCTGCTGGCTGAAGATTTCTTCAGTTCTATTTTCATAGACTGAGTCTCGGCACGAGGCTCGAATTTTGTCACATTTCCTGCTCCTTGGGCTGCCACTACTGGCTTTCCTGCTTTCATACCTTTTGACACAGGAATGCGGGTGGGTGCAGGTCTCGGGGATGACCCATCCTGTCCTGTCTGCGAAAGAGAGAGAAAAATGTCATGAATGGAGGACTTTTTCTTCTCATATATGCTTACCTTGTACTTTTCCATGGTTCTTCATTTATCTCTCATGCAACACTATCCCAAATCATACCTATAAGCAAAGTAAAGTTCACATTTGGAATCTGGCCATTGCACATACTGCTAGAGTGTGGCTGAAGGTACAGTTGAGATCAAATGAGTTTCCCAGATCTAAAGTCCAGTGTTTTGGATCAAGATGTCACAGGAATGGGAATAGTTGCAAACCTCCTATTCCACAGCATAACACAGTGGTATCCTTAGAGGATACCAGAATGCTGGCTTAGCTGTCAGACAGGTCCAATGTTAGCATCATATGCAGAGATTAGCAAGGGTTCTCAAAACAGTAAAGCCCTGTGAGGCTAATGCTGAACTCAGGGTAAATGCCATATTTTCAGAGCTAGGGCACAATTGCTCAGAATTATAGATAATATTGAATTTTACTTCCAAACATATACTGGGGCATGGCTGGGGCCACTTATTTCTGCACTGGGAAGAGCAGGGCACTGAGAGAGACAGACAGAGCAAGACTCGGATTTCCTTTTCCTGTGGCTGTCGTAGAAAGGATGTGGGAAAAGGTACTCCCCCTCTAGCCTTAGCCACAATTTGATGAACTCTGGTGAGGGTGAAGCAGCCAACACAGATTTCCAGGGATACCTCAAGGCAGTATGGACATGGTCATTTTATTGTCTCTGCCAGTCTGCTGCCCTGGACAACAGCCTACCAAGCACAATTATCCTCAAGTGTGAGTATTTCAGAATTAGAAGAAAAAAACCAAAAATGGCCTAAGTGATTGGCCTGGGGCTGACAGACCCAACATGGCTCACATGCCATTCTGGAGCCCCAGCCAGATGCCAGGCCAGGGCTATCCCATAGCCTGGAAATTGCAATCAATTCATACACTTAAGAAACTGAATCCCACCATGTAAACACACAAGGAGGACTTGGATAGGATAAAAATATTCAAAAGGGCCATAAACTATATTCTGTCTGTGTTGGCCAGATAATGATGCACGTACTCTGCAAGGTCAAAATTAGAAGCTATCCCATATGAACCATGACCTAAAGAGAATACTTATAAACATGACAATTTTGAAAGAAAAATGGGCTTTATCTCTGCAGTGCGCAATACAGACACAAATGTTAATAGTGATCACTTCACTGTCTTGGCGGAATTTCATATGTGACTGTTTTCTGTTCAGATAATGGATTAAGACTTTGATCTCACAAAAGAGAACGATTCTCCTAAGATCCTGGAATTCTAGCTAGACCCATCTGCTAAATTGCTAAACCCTGCAACTTATGACACACAAGCAAAATAAAACTAAACTACTGAAATATATTGGATTAGGGGATTGTGTCAGCTGCAAAATGTGTTTGCATATTTACTTAAAAATGCTCTTAAGAATGCCCAAGAAAGGAGCACTTTTCTCTCAAAAGTTTTTCAGCCAGTTGCATAAGAGCTTTCTGTCTGCATCCTGGGTATGCAAAGGAAAACCATTCCTTAATCTTCTAAGAACAGTTCAAAACCCCATGTGTACACTCAAAAAAAAACACTAAAAAAAACAAACAAAAACAATTGGAAAACTTGAATGCTGTCTGCCTGACAGGAAGGAAGCCATTTTCAATAACTAAAAGCAACATTTACAATAGCAGTGTAAAGGCTAATATGGAACTCACATGTAGATGTCAAAACAAGTTAGGCCCATACAATTCTGTAGGGCAAAACATGCAAATGCATTCCATCAGCCTTGGAAAAGATGTCAACATCCCAGGGAACCCAAATGACAAACATCTTGTACTGCCTGAAAGAGTTCCACAGTGTGTAAACATGAGGCAATCAAATGGAGTAGCTGGAATCTCAGGCATTTCTTCAGCTTTATTCACATGTAAATTATTAACTAAGGATTTGGGCGCTTTCAAGTTACACATTTCAAGCCTAAATCACTCAAAAGCACTTTGAAAAGAACTCTAACTTGCTTTAAATTTCTTAGTTGCTTTCCTCACACGTAGCTGCAAAAGCATTTTGTGTTTGCCAAGTGAAATGGCACAAAGGTGCCTCTCCAGCCAACAGTCCCCTTGGGTGCATGACAGGGCAGGCAAGCAGAGGACACTCTCCTATGGCAGAGAACCCACAGGACTTTCTCTTTGTAATGTCTTCCAAGAACCCAGCTCTAGGCCATTCCTTCCAGCCCTGTTTGTAGGCTGCTGCCTTCTTAAACCGGGAATGCGGCTCCAGCCAGAAAGGAACTCTTACGCAACTTGAATGGAGTGCCCAAGATGTGACCCTGCGGGACACTGAGTGATGTGGGCTGGCTCAGGGCTGGCAACGCATTACGTGGTGCTGGAACAGCACAGGGTCCCGAGTGAGGTTACTGAAGATATTACTGAGGGTGAGATGAATACACACAGCTGCTAAGCTGCTGCGGTTCATCGGCAGCCCTCACTGCCGACAGTGGCAGGTGTATTGACCTGTGAAGTTGAAGTAAGGCTGTACGGTCCCATTAAAGAAAAAAAAGGCAATTTCAATTCACAGAACATTTAGCGTGTCTGACTAGTTTATAAGAGAGCTTGCTTAGTTCATTCTACTGACACACAGAAAGAGTTCTTTCATGCACACGTTGACTTCTGGAATATTTTAACAAGGGTGATTTTCAGCATTTGTTCCCGATCAGATCAGGGCCCAGCTTGCCCTGGACAGAAACGGTTCAGTTCAGTGACTGACAGACACCTACTGCAATTTGAGATGCCCTGGGCTACTCAAGCTATGCGCACAGAGCTGGTAGATAAGACTGAGGACCCAAGGAGACCTCCAACCTCTGATAAAGCAGCTGGGAGTTAGGTAGGTTATTTAACAGCACTTAAAATAGCACTAATAAAGTATGTTTAGGCAACTGAATCCTGAAAGGGTAAGACTTGAGATCTAGTCAATACAGTCAGTGGAGCCCATGGGGCAATTGAGCTCACACTGAAGCTTGCCTTGCCTCAGCACTGATGAGTGGACTGAGGAATGCAGACTGACTCAGTTGCCCATACTGAGGCATCCTGTGCCATCTGAGGTATCCCATCAGCTGCCACTGCAGAAAGGCACAGGCTCCTGTTAAACCTGCCAGCCTCGTGCATGTGTGTCAGCTGCCACAGGGCAGGCGGCCAGCACCACACACCCCATACAGGGAAGAGAGCTGACCCAGCCTGCATCTCCAGCAGCTCTAGCAGTTGCTCAGAGCACACATGGGACACCTGCAAAGAACTACATGTAAATGCCCACCTCAGACTAAATGCTGCCCAAATAGCTGTGTAAACATGTGTCCAGTTCGCTCTGGCACCCAAGAGCCGCTCAGCTGTGCCTTCCTGCCCTGGGCACAGGATGCTCCACGTGGTTGGTGCTGTGCCACTACGCTGGCTCTGCTGCAGCCAGGATTCCCTCTGATCCCTGCAGATTTGTATGGCACTGAAGTCACTGTGTACTCTGACAGCATAAAGAGCTGGCACTGATGCCAGGCTTGTAGGAGGTGGGGAACACAGGGATTAAGTGATTATAGGACTGACACCCATCCCGGTAGCCAAAGAAGATCCAAATTCACCAGCATTGCTACAACCAAATGTAAGGCCTAAATCAAAAAACAGGATATAGGCACCACCATTGTTTTTTGGTTGTTTTTTTTCATGAAGAATATTTTCTTTTATTCTGTGGAATTTTTACTGTAAACTATATGAACTATCTTAGGAACAGGAATTTGGGCCAATGTGCTAAGGCAAGACTAGCACCCAGGCTACAGCTGCAGGCTCATTTTGGTTCCCATATCCTGTGTGGTCCACCTGTAACAATAAAACACCCATGTCCTAGGTCTGCTAGGCCAGTCCAAATACTTCCCTGAGAATGGGTTTTACTCTAATCAAGCTAGGGAGAACCAACCCCCCTTTTTTCCGCTTCTGTGGGAACTGTCAAAATCTATAGGCTGCCATAGAAAAAGGCAATTACCATCTTAGGGTTTGGATCTTTTTTTTTTATCAAAGCAATGATGGGTCTGTGAAATGCAGAATTCAGTCCAACTGGTCAAACAGGCTCCATCACATCAGTTCCTGCTATGGAGACCCCTGGTTGGCTCAGTGGACCAGACCTGGGCTTGTCCAGCGGGCACAACATGAAGCGCTTCCAAAACATTTGTGTCCAGTGAGTCCAGGTACCAGTGCAGATACTATCACTGACCAGTGCCTTCTTTTATTCTCTGACCAAGTGCTCAAAAATTTCCCAAGTTCTCCTTCAGATGCCTGTGTCTTTCTTTAGACCAGGGTCTAATTTTAACTAGATCAAAACTGTTGTGGACTCAGAAGAGGACTTGGATCTCTAGATACTCTAGAGTGCATATCAGCAAAATCAGCACAACCAGAATGCCTCTTAATCCATGGGATTCATGGGATTCAAAATCATGAGGGTCCATAATGAAATCACAGACTCCAGTTTTGGACTCACCGATGCAGGGAGACACCACAGTTCAGACTGAACCTTTAAAAGTACCGTGTGTGCACCTGCAGTACTGAAGATAACTCTGTAAATTCAAATTGGAAAAGCTAAGTGTTTTCAAAGAGGAAAACAGTAACTGCAAGTCTGTTATAAGAACAGATGAGAGCTAGGACTTTCAGAACTCTTTTCTCCTTTGTAGCTTGACACTGCAATAGTACATTGTACAAAGCATCTTGTATGAGGAGAGTTAAGACAAAAATGAAACCCAGTGATCTAAAGAAAGCAGTTGAGTATCAGTTTGTCTTTTTTGACTTTATTAACTTAAACCATCAAAACTGTATCAATGTTGGTTTCCTCTAGGTTTACTGAGTAAATGGTCAGAAACTTGTTTTTTCTGACTAGGAGTATTGAAATGTGTTTGTAAAGTTGTCATTTGAAAAACAGATGGGGAACATGCAACTTGTCTGGGATTTGGTTTTTGAATTTTTTGGGGTTTTTTTCGGGTTTTTTTTCGGGAGGCTGGGGAGGAAAAGGCACATTTGGGCTTGTTCAAAGTTGCCTGCTTATATGACTAGGGACGTTAAAAAGCAGAGGGAAGAATAAGATAAAGTAAATCTTCTGGTTGAACTATTTTCCTTACATTCCAAATCAGAGAGGATAAAGTGAAGAAAGAAGCCATTTTTTAGCCAGAAGAAAACAAAACAAAAAAATTTTGTCTGCCATGGTTCAGTGCATCATCACAGTAGAGACAGACATGAAGTTAAAAAGAAAAGCTTAAAAACAAGTTTTCCAAGCTTCCGAGAGACAAAGGAGTTTGTAAATTAATTAATTCAAGACTTTAAAAAAAATGAACAGTTGCTGTGTCTCTCTCCACATGTCCAATCCCAAACAGATCTGTATGATGAATGCAAGTTGTCTTAAAGTCAGAAGGCTTAAATGGGAATGGCAGCCTCTCTCCAAAAGTGTGGAAGTCTATCTTAAACACACTTCAACATTTCAGCTTAGAAAGAGATGGCTGAAGAGGCATGTTGCAGGGGTCTGCAAACTCCTGAGCTGCACAGACAAAGAACAGGGGATGACTATTCAATATTTGTCAAGATACAAGAAAGAGCTGTAACCAAGGAAGGTATTGCATAAAAGGTATTAAACAAAAGAGCACTTTTCCCAAAACCCACAACTGAATTCACTGCCCCCCTGATGTTGTGGAAACAACAGTATAAACGAGTTCAAAAAGCAATTAAAAGAATAAATAGAAGAAAGCTCCACCACAGTCTGTTAAAGACAAAGATGTTGCTGCAGGCCCTGGTTCAGAAAGAAATAACTACCTATTGCCAAAAACTGGGAACAGACACTGACAAAGACATCATTGTGTGTTTACCCACTTAAAATAATCTTCCCCTAAGCATCTGTTGCACACTCTGTCTGGTTAAATAAGTTTTTGGACTAATACAGTTCTGATGGTTTTCTATTTTGGTTAAATTCTTCTTTCCCAGGGTATTTCCAACTAAAGCAACACAAAACTGTATGCAGTAATAAACCAGGGTGGGGACTATCCATATATACCGCCCACTGAGGTTAATGACAGAGGTGAGAGGCTGATTTAAGCAGGAAAAACAAACTGGGGTACCACCACAGAAACCCAAAGCAGAAGACAGTATGTTAGAGGAAGCACTATTGTAATACAGCACTTGCAGAAGTTCAGAGGAATAGAAAAAGCCCTGTCTGAAAGAGGCTTGGAGCTGTAAGCAATGATAACACAACTGCTTACTTTTTTGTTTAGAGTTCAGTATTATAGCAGCCATTAACTGAATTATAACTATAATGGGATTATACCAAAGAAACACCAGCCTGCATAATCAGAGTCTAACGACTCACCAGCTGGGCAAAAAACCATGGAGAATATTTTCAAAAGTCAGAAATTGCACTCACCAAAAATAAAAATAGTTTCCTACTCTGTCATCTCCATCATTATTTGTCCCTTTGTCTCTGCAATTTTACTGGATTGCCATTATGAAAATAATTTGAAAGGAACTTTGAAGGGACTTTCTCTGAAAAGTACTGCTTTGGAAGATAACTCCCAAAGTGTATCAGCATCTAACACAGGTACACACATATATGAATTGGGCAAATTCTGATTTTGTATTTAAGCTCCTATCTGAAACACATGTAGGGAAGTCAAGAGTTTCTCCTCACCCCAGTCATTTTCCCTGCTGGCATCTCAAACCCAAACTACAGTTGCCCTTCTCCTTACCATGAAGGCTACATCATGAGACTAGGCCACTTACCACTGATTGTGTTCCTCGTGTAGAAGACGTTGTAACAGGCGTTATGGTGATAGTACTTGTCACCTTGCTCGCTGTGGGTCGCGAGGACAGGCTGTTCCGAGGGGATCGAAGGACGGTACCGGTCACAACTTCTTTCTCTGCTGCTATGTTCATTGGTCTGACTGTTATCACAGGGCTCGCAGCATCGGGTGCAGCACTGGGAGAACGTTTAAACTGGGAACCTAAGTGGATGTGGATTTTATTGTCTTCTGTTGTAATAATGTTGGCATTGGCATTGTACTTGCGGATTGGAGTCGGGACAGTTTGTTTTTCTGGTGTTACTTTGAAGACAGCCCTTCCCATGGTCATATCTTGTGACTGTGGAGAGACAGAGATTTCTGCCGGTGCTGCAGATGTTGATACTGTCATAATCTGAATTGGTGATGTAGGTCTGTCGGCAAAGGGTGCTCTCCCTCCCTCTGGGGACTTTTCCCTGGAGAATGTTGTTATAGTGACTGGAGATATGGAACGATCTGTGCCCATGGGACTTTCACTTCCTTTTCCTTTATGTGGCATAACATTTGGAGAGGGAATGATGGTTATTCGTGGCTTCTGATTTCCCAAAGTAGGAATGACAGTGGTACTTGAAAAAAATTCCTCTGCAGTTGGACTGGTTATCTCCAAAGTTGCTGTGCTGTTCTCATGGTCTGGTGTCACCCGAATATGAAGCGGTTGACCCTGCTTTGGTGAAAGGACAACCTCTCCGGGATGTGCTGGACTATTCTGGGTCCGGGCTCCTTTATCAGTAGTTGCCTGAGCCCCAGTTTCTCTCTTTTTCATCCATGGTATCCAAGATTTCCTCATAGCAAGTTCATTTGCAGCTGGAGGATATCTCTCAAGCACTGAAGAACGCTCCATGTGTTTTTTCAGACCTACCTGTCGCAGATTGCTCATGATATGATTCTCCTCCTGGAAGGATTTCCTTATAAACACTGCTGGAGTTTCTTCTTCTGCTGCTTCATTGCTTACAGCATCTGTCTGCACGCCAGTGGATGTCACAGGGACATCAACCATTCTTCGTCCGTTCATGCTGGGCCTCAGAGCACGGCTGTAACGCTTAGAAAGCTCCAGCTCTCTTGTTAGGTTCAGAACTTCCTGCCCCATGCTCTTGTTTTTGTTTTCTTCTTCCATAAACCTTTGCTGCAGAACTGAATAATCAACTTGGAGCTGAGAAAGCTGGTCTTCTTTGTTCATCAGCTCATGGATTTTTTCCTTAAGAGCTTGAACTTCTGCTTTCAAATCTCTGCTTTTGGCCTCTTCGAGACGATACATGTGCCTCAGCTCTGCCTCCTGGCTCACCACTTCACCTTTTTCTATGGCTTTAGTTTTGGCAATCTGGAGTTTCATCTCCTCCAACTGTTGAGAAAGAAAGTTAGCTTTATCCTGCTCAGTCCTAAATTTCTGCTCTAGCTGATCATATTCATCTTCTGTCTTCATCAAATCTCCTTCCACCACTTCCAATTGTTTGAGACGTTTTTTCAGCCTTTCAATTTCAATGGTGAGTTCCTTAATCTTGTTGTCCTCATGACAACCATGCTCAGGTCCCTTCCTGGTTCGACCTCTTGTAATTTCTCTTTCTACTTCCTCCATACCATCAATTCTTTTCTTTAACAGGTCAACTCTACAGCTTAGTTGAGAGGATTTTTCTTCTTCACTTCTCAATTTGCCAATTAACTCATCCCTTTCCTTTGTCAAACTAGACACTTTTTCCTCCATTTCAGATTTCAGTTTCAAAAATTTCTTACTTTCCTCTATCAATTTCTCTGTTACATCCATAACTTTCCCTTGTTCAACTTTAAAATTCTTATTTAGACCCTCAACCTTTTTTTCCTCCTGTTTTATTTTTTCCATCATATTTTTTCGTTCATCAACCAACATTACAGTAAATGACTTCAGCTTTGTAAGATCATCTTTTAAACTTATTTCAGCCTTTTCCAACTTGCTTTCTGATGTCTCAAGGTCCTTCACTCGAGTCTTCACCACTTCCAACTCATGTATCAAATCCTTAGTCAAATTCTTTTCTTTCTCCAAGTTTAAGTGTAGCTGAGTACATTCAGACTTACTTTTACTGAAAGCCTCTTCCAGCTTCTCTAGTTCTGACATTCTTTTCTGCAGTTTTTCCACTTCAAGTTTCAACTCTTTACTATGGTGCTCCTCCTCTTGCAGTTTATTTTTCAGCTCTTTGCACTGGGATTCAGTTTTTGTGATCTCTTCATCTTTACCCTCCATTTCAAGCACACGCTTGCGGAGGTTTTCCACTTCTGCCATTAAGCTAGAGTTCCCACATTCCCCTTTTGCTATTTTATCTCTTAGTTCCTGCAGTTCCTCCTCAGCTTTTTGAAGATTTTTGTTAGTTTCTTCCAGCTCCTCTATTCTGTGAGTCAACCCCACTACCTTAAGCCTTAGCTGTCTATTATGTGACTCTTGATTAGCCAGTTTAGCAGTCATCTCCTCATGTTCTTGAGAAAATGATGATGCTTTGTGTTCAAGTTCTGCCTCTAACTTCATCAGTTTTTGCCCATCTTCTTTAGTTTTTGCACTAATAATTTTAAGATTTTCTTCTTCTTCCTTTAGCCTTTGGGTTAAGTCCTGTATTTTCTGGCTTTGTTGACCAAGTTGTTCAATATGCATTTGTCTTTCATCCACCAGCATGAGTGCAAATGATTTGAGCTTCACCAGTTCTTCTCTTAGTTTATTGATTCTCTTTGTATGTTCCTTCTCCTTCCGGGCTTGATAGATCTTCTCCTGCTCAAGAAGTTTCTTCAACCTAAAACAAATTAGAAGAGATGTATTAAACTAATATATATATATATATATATATGTATGTATATGTATATATGTATTTATATATATATATGTATTTATATATATATGTATATGTGTATGCGGGTGTATATTTCTCCATTTTTAAAGTCACCTTCATTTTAGCTTCTATTTCAAGTAGTCTTTCAAGAAATCGCAGTATAACTACCTACTACAGTTACATTCCAAAACCAATTATTTTAAACTACAAAACTTAAATGAAAAATATATAAAATCATCTAGAAATCTGAAACACAGTGAAATTTTATACATGTATAGATAAAAAATACATCCAGTTTTAATTTCTTTACATTTATTTCTCTGTTAGGATGGTGTTGGTAGAAGTACATAATATCCCAACAGGACAGGTATTAGCTACTTACCAATCCATTTATATAAAACATCTTTTACAAGGTGGATTCCTCCTTATGTCTTGCAAATAGAAAAATGTGCAAAATAAGATAAAAGATGAAAAGTAATAGCTATATGCAGCCACACATAAGCGGACCAATCCTGGCTGCAAATAAACCAGCAGGACAGAAGATTGCAATAGCACATAACTGGTAACTATCTGGGCATCACAGGCATACAAAATTAACAGGAAGATAAATTTGCTAGCACAGTCCTTTTATGTTTTTTCTTCCAGACACACTTTCATTTAGTAGATTTTGTGAACTGCAAGGATCAGACTAATTAAACATACAAACTGCAGCTAACCTCATGTGGAAAATGCTCTTCTCTGTATGGTCTGTATTGTCAGGCACTATAAAAGCTCGCTATACACAAAATAAGTGTTTCCTCCAGAAAGATTATAATAGAGACCTACATTTTCCCATGTTACCCATGCAACATGGAGAAATGATTAGTAAGACAAGTATTTTATGCCTGTAACGTATATTCAGGATATGTTGACATCAGCACAGGAAGTTCCCGAACTTGTAAGCATGGATTTCTGAGGATGGTGACCCTCCATTGACAAAGAGGTACAGATAACACAGGGATGTATCTTCTACCAAGCTAAGAGCCTTATTGCAAAAGCAGCACTCCAACTGAGAAAGACACCAGTACACACTCTGAATTTACTGTGAAATTACATTTTCCAAACCACTGTTATAGTACTTAGAACTCCCATATCCCCTATTAAGACGTGTGATCATTCAAATCCACTTGCTTTGCTTACTCTATGTCTGAAGTTTTGCAGCTTCTTTTTTATAAATGAGACACACATTAAAGTGATTATAGCAGAGCAATTTATGCCTGTTAACTAACTTGCAATAACTGGAACATCTGTATCTTAGCAAGGATCAGCTTTTATCGGTATTTTTATCTTAAATGATGGACTGTAGATAGTAGCAGGTGAAGCACAGATACACATTCTTCTCTGCTCCCTCAGCAATGGTGCAGTGCAAAGGGCTCCAGGACACAATGTCATACACAAAGGATGTCCCATGAAGCCCTCACCTGAACTCTGAACTCATAAACAGTGGTATTAACTTGGTATTCCAGCAACTGTTAATGTTTCACTCCTTGTTCCTTGGGGACCAGAACAAAAAGGAATTGGAAAGAAAAGCTGTAAGAAAAGAAAAGGAAGTCAGCAAGCAGAGCACAGGATGCAGTAGGTAGGGAAGGAGAAGGCTGAAGAATGCATTTGAAAACAAGAGTCGGATAGAGTGTGGGAGTAAGAGAATAGTAGGAACCAGTGGGAGAGAGAAAAAACCTTACATCCAACCTTTTGGTGGGTCACAGATTATTCTTCAAAAAAAACAAAAAAAAAACCTCTTTAGTTTTGGCATCTCTTTGGAAAGGACTAAAAAAGCCTACTGGTGGATGCTTCATTATGGGTCAAGTTAGAATATCAAAATATAAAAAAGACCCACTGTCACTCACAAAGCATGCACTTTTCACACTGAAGAAGGAAATTTATTGGCATGCCATATATTCCCTGGTTGCTCTATCACACTGTTTAGATCAAATGTTTCTGCCAAGAACTCTTCCCCATTTCCCCCAGGCTACATTTTTAAGGAACAATATGTACCCTTCCACAAAATATTACTTGCCACTACAGCACATATACCTTAACCTAGTGGTGCTCTAATGACCCATCTCCCAAAGTAATGAAAATAATAGAAAGCTTCCAGCTTCCCTTGTCCCACACTCAAAAGCCTATCTAGAGATGCTTAGAAAACTGCCTATGATTTTTAATTCCTAGGCATGCACGTGTGATTTTCACCCAGCAGTTGCACCCAGCAGTTGTTCCAGGTGATACATGCCAGCCAGACTGCTTGCAGAGTGCAAAATGATTCACTGGCAACACATGGCCCCACATGATTACCTGAGAGTCTACTGGGGAATACTGCCAAGAAAGACACTGAAAAAACCCACAAATATCTGTTAAACTAGGACAAAAAAATGCCAGTCATGAGACTGAGTAACAGGAGAAGAAAGCACATTAGCCCTGTCACTGCTTTGCAGGAGAGCTAGCAGTGGGGCGTAACTGGCCTGGCCCCTCTGGGAAAACAAAGCACTGTAACTGTGCCAATACATGGAAGTGAATTTCCTAACATGTCTGTGCTAAGCAAGGTAGGAAGCAACGTGCAACATGCATCATTTTATTCTGCCTCAGCTTCAACGTGGTGAAACGACACTATCTTACATTTGACAAGTGAACTTTCAGAGAATATACTTGACAATATTTCTGTTTTCCATGTCTAAGGGAACTGCTTCTAAAATCTGGTTCCACGGGGAATAGATGGGAAAGCAGCACACAAATCTGTGCGTTAATTATCAAAGGAATTACCAAAATCTACACCTTTTCAGTGTTACTCCTAAACACTAAAATAAAGCTGAGTTGAAGCTTGCTCCTGCTTTTCCTTCTTGTACAACTTCCATACCTCAGTGATTAAACTGGAATTTCAGTAGGACTGCAGGGTGAGGTTGTCCCCTCTTGACCCTCACAGCAGATTTACTACCAGGCTTCTCATCTGACTGCTGCTGCTAATGTTTGCCAAGTAATGCAGAACCACTTCAGTGGAACACTAAAAGCCCCTCAGACTCCCAGCATGTGTGTCATCAATGTGTTAGCCAGAGCAGCTACACTCTAGATTGGCAAGAGGTTGAAAGCACCTGCATTCAGGGTCAAAATCAAAACCTTTAATAATGAAACATGGGGCTATATACAGCCAAAACACTGACAAACCAAACATTCGGTAGCCCCAGCCCAGTCCCTGTATTTGCTGTCTTTGTTTGTGGCTTTTTTAGTGCTGGGAAGAAATGTTTGGATACAATCAGATAACCTGTACTCATCAGTAAGAATCTCAGGGTTTGGCATCCAGACCCCAGCATGCAGATGTGCCCCAGTTCCCTGTGGAGAGAGGGACCACACTGCCTGCTCCTCTGTGGACAGCACTGATGAAGTCTGTGTTCCCCCACAGGTTACCACAAGCATCACATCAAAGCCTACAGCCCAAGTCATTCCCTGAATACATGGTCTTTTGTTGCTGTGAAGGTACTGGTGGTCCCTCCCTCTTACTATTTGTCCTCCCCACAGTATTTGAAGAACAGGTGCCCCATAGCTGTACAATACTCAAGATGATCACATACAGTGTACTGGATAAATGAAGTAGTGAACCCTTACATATGACTATGTGCGAACTGTTGACTGCCTCAGCTAAAACCAAACACCCCAAGAACAATGCTGTTCCCTGATTATGAACCATAAAGAAGGATGCTTGACTGGAATGGCACAGGACGCTGGACTACAGAAGCCACGGATGCAACCTCACATGGTCCATGCTGCATAGGGAGGTGCATCTCCTGCATCCCTCCACAGCCTTAGCTGTTCACAGCCACACCAGGCAGCGCCAGGGCAGCAAGAGAGCGGTCTGTCGGCAGCCATTCCAAGGAAGTAGGAGCCTGAAGACTTTCAACAAGCAATCTCAGCTTGCAGAGAAAGCAGGGACTGGAGTGGAAGAAGACCAACTATGGAATTAGTTTTAACATCTTTCATGAACGGTGTGCTGGAAGAAGGCAGCAAGGAGAAAGGCAGGAGTGTATGGGTCCTCCCTCTCCTCCTTCCTTTGGGTTTGGTGCTGAAGTATTTCATTGCACAAGGTCTTTCTGCTTCCCCTTCCCTTCTACAAGCTATGAATTAATCAACCTTCCTTTCTTTTACTATGGTTATATTCCTGTGCTTTGTCCTACTAGTTCTGACTGCCTTCCTCAGGCTGAGGCTCATCACTCCTTCAGGTTTGGATGGTAATTCTTCCTTAAAGTATACCTTTTTTTCTTGCCCACCCTTAGCCACCACATGCCAGCTGCCAGAAAGTCCAGGTATCCTGTCAATGTATTTTTAAGAGACAGTTCTGGGTTAAGCATAGAGACAGTTTGTAAACCAGCATATTGGGTACATTGAGAAGTGGTGTCCATCACAGGCAGGGCTTTGGTCTGCTGCAAGTGAGTCCCTGAGACTGCGCTGAAGGACAGGAGACAGAGGACATGGATGGCTGTATCTCCTCCCTCCAGTGAGAAATGCAGTGGTTGAAGGGCTTCTTGCTGGACTTTTCTGGTTGGCCATTAGGGTGGTTTAAGATTCTCTTTAAGACTGGTCATTCATTGCATCAATAAAACTACTGACTTCACTTAAAACCATACATTGTTTTTCCTGGTTTATGTCTACATGTCAAGTGCAATCACTGAGATACAAAGAAGAAACCCCACAGTATCATTTTTACAGTGTCTCAGAACAGAGCAAGACTCCATAATATTTTCATCTTTTTGGAAGACACTGCTTCATAACAGGAAAGCTCCATTGGGCATTACTGGATTTTAGACAGGATTTATTTTATTTGTAAATGGTAGAAGTAGTAACAGCAGTAAGACCTTAGCTAAAATTAGTCATTAGTTCTTGTTCACATTTTCAAAAGAAATTACAAATAGCAGTCAATAAACAATTTCTTGACTTCTGAAGGATAATGAACTTCATGACTACATTTGAAATGTAATAAATTTAGCAAACTGGGAACTGTAAAAATCCTGCTTAGCAATGACAGCTGATATGAGAAGCCATTCTCTGAAGAGGGAATATTTTAAGATACAAAGAAGTTTCAGTTATCAGAGGAAAGATGCTCAGTGATTTCCAAAAAATCACCACTTCCCTCAAAAAACACATTCACTTTAGAGTATTTAAAGCAGAGCATGCAAAAGTGAATAGCCTCTCAAACATATACTGAAAATTATAAAAGTGTGGGAATCTCTCTTTCCATTTGTCCTTACACCAAGATGAGAAAGCATGACCAATAGTCATGTGACCTTTTCCATCTCCAGCACAGAAATGGGCACTTACCTACACATGGAAACCCTGCGAAGGCAGGGCAAGCCAGAGGATACCCTGAAAGGGCATGAGCTGCCTCTGTGGTTTGCGTGCATGTGAACATTTTGGCACCAAATTTCAGCTGTGTTGGCCTGGTTTAGCCTTCTGCTTTGCAAACAGACTAAGCCAAGCTTTCCAAGGTGTCCCCCAGTGTATAATGAAGCAGTCACAGGAGGGACAAATGAGAAGGGAAATCTAGAGCTATTTTCCCTGCTATCAAAACTGGCAGCAGGAGGAAGAGCGGTTAGAAGAGAGAGGATGGGAAGGAGGGAAGCAAGTAAGGTCTCTGGAGGACATTTTAACTGAGTTCATACACAACCTGAAGATACACAGAGCCCTTCACTGCTGCTCTAGCACAAACCCATCCAACATACTGCTCCTGTAGTACCTATTTTGCCATTTATATCCCGAAAAGTTTGCAGCGATGCAATATAATCACTTTTCACCTATCTTTTGGATGGCCAGTCAGAGGGGGTTAAGGAAGGTATGTTAATGAGGACTTGGTCACTCTAAGCAGGAGCTGACTGACAGGCTGATGAAGGCTGCTTCCTCTTGAGGGGCCAGCAGCATTTCCGTGCCACTCACGCAGCAATCTCAAGGGAATTTCCACTGGGGAAAACAAATGCTTTCACAAGCTCATCTTTCCATTTTAAACCCAAATAGTTTGCTACTGTATATGCAAAATCAGAGAGACTAGACAACTTCCTAGTGGTAGCTAGAAAGCTGCTGCCCATTAAGGGATGTGAGAGGCTGGAATCCCAGGACAATAAAAACCAGCAAGAGGTGGTTTAACTTAATAAAGGAGTTCCCTCTTTTTTTTTTTTTCTATTTAATGTACAACAGCTGATTTTGAAGATTGCTTCTACAGCCACTGGGAAATCCTTCACATGTCAGGACTATTTCAGAGTGCTTCTGTGTTTGGGGCCAGGCTGAATTTTGCTAGTTCTGAGTACTTGCAATTTCAGCTAAAATCAAAGAGAGACAAAAGGTGGTCCGGCTCTCTAGGAAGGCAAAACAATCTGGCCTAAAACTTCAATTGGGCAATTCAAAATTAAGTAACACTTTCAATTTATCAGCTTCACTACTTCCCACATATCTATCTCATTTGGGAGAAGAAAGATGTAAATGAGCTCATACCCCGTGGCAAGCAAAAGAATAAAGCACATCTGTGTTACTTTCTCCTTTCTATCCATTAAACTTTAAAGGTAAGCAAGCAGAAAAATGTTTGAATGACATTCCTAGAGAACTTCCCAAGCTTCTGTTCAGTTTATTACAGGGTCAACTCTGAAAACAAATAGAAACTTGTAAAAAAGTGTTATCTAGGGGTTTTTGCGACTACATAATATGCAAACTCAAAGTGTAAAAAAGTGCATATTCTTTGTTGCTGAATTAACATCTGAGAAGTGATTGTAACAAACTATATCACAAACAAATTAATGTTCTTGCTACTTGTAAACTGCATGAGAGTTCCCGAAATATACTGAAAGTAAAGGAAAGGTTTTCTTCCTTAGGAGGACACATTGCTTATCAGTTACAACAGTTTTTATTCCTGTTTCTAACACTGATTTTGTAAAAACTAAAATCCAGTTTGCTGAACAAGTTCATTTGTTTTGAAAATGTCTTACTCCAACTGAACAGTGGCTAAAAGGCAGCATTTTGGTAGATTCAGTGTCCCCCACCATTCCAGCACCTCATTCACAGAAAGAAAGCAACAGAGATCTTCAAGAACAAAAGCCGACCGAAACCCGTTCAGACTACGCAACAGTATCCCCAGCGGACAGGCATTTTTTCCGACCCCCCAGTTATGGTACCCACATTACTTTCGAAGATCAGAGGAGAGGAAGGGGGATGCACAGAAAGTACGCAAACAGCATCTGAGAGCAGAGGCGAAGCAGCGCTCAGCTGAGAGATGAAAATTGCCAAACCTGTCTCGGGGCTGCGGTTCTCCTCCCCTGACCCCTCGGAGCGCTGCTCGGCCCGGGTAGCCCCGCAGCACAGCCCCACCAGGTGCACCTTCCAGGGCTCCAGCCCAACGCTACGGTCAGCCCGGGGCCGGCCCGGCCCGTCAGCGCTGCCCTGGCCAGTCCAGCCCGGCTGGAGCCGGAGCCGGAGTCGCAGCCGCAGCGGCAGGAGCGGAGCCACCGAGCATCTCCGCTCCGCGCAGACCCCGCTTCAGCCTCTCTCCCTGCCGCCGGCGCCTACGCTAATGCCCAGTGCGCTCACTGAGCCAGCGCAGTGCGCATGTACACAGCAATTAGCAGCGCTCAAATTAAAAGTACATTTAAAATCTGACTTCTCTTACTTTAGAACTAGACCTTTTTTTCCCCCACCTTTTTTTTTCTTTTTTTTTTTTTTAAGCAACCGAAACAACAATAAAGGCGGAGGATCCCGGGGCACGGCTCGGCGCTTTCCCACCGCTGCCAGGTGACGGCCGCGCCCCGCGTGGTGCTGCCCCGGGGGCAGGCGAGGGGTGGAGCGGGGCAGGACAGGGCACAGGGTCCTGCTGAGCCGGGGGCTCGCCCCTGCCCCCGCTTCCCTTTGGGATCGCTTTCCCGGAGTTTGTTATTGACAGCCGCCCAGGGCTGTTTATGGCTACAGTTAATAGGTGAACGATTAAGAAAAAAAATTTGATCGCAGAGAACCCTTCTGAGTTGCTTTTGTTTAACTGGGATGCATGAAGGGATGCTTCCCAGTCCCAGCTGCCGGTTCATTCCTCTGGCTCAACAAAAGTTCCTGTTGCTTTCCTCTTGTCTTCCCGGTGTTTGAAGTGGCAGTACTACTGCTGGTGCGTGCTGGCTGATCTTAACATCGGTTGATAAAGGCATGAATACATGGAAAAAAATTCCCTGTGGATTTAATATACACGCGTGTTTCTTTATGAAAATCCACGCATAATAGCAAGGCTAACTGATGAGGTTTGGAAAGCACCATTCTGATAGTTCCATGCATTAAAGAAGTCCTAAACCAGTTCTTTTTTTCCCAAAACAACATAAAAGAACTTGGAGATTCCTTCTATTTGCCTAGTGATTCCCTAGATTGCTCACAGTTACCTTTTCAGTATTTACAAGAGGAACTAGAAACCACTCTTCCCTTTCCCTTCCCCTTCCCTTTCTTCTTCTTCACCCTTGCTTTCCTCTTTCACTTCCTCTTCACCTTCCACTTTTCTTGAGCTTTTAATAGCCTAAACACTGAAAGTGATCATGTCAAATATTCTTATCCATTAAAAATGGACCAATGTGTGTCTACATTTTTGAGAAACTATCTAATTTCATGTTCTTTCATTATTTTTCATTAGGACCCTACTCTCATTCAGCACACAGACTGGACAGAGCTCATTTTAAAAGCAAGTGCTTAGTGATTGATTTTATGCTCTTTATTCAAGGCCCTATTTACCACACCCTCTTCAGACTCTACTGAAAACAGAATTATTCATTTCTGGGTGGGAGATAGAAGCACAAAGGGACTAAGGTTTTGGTTGGGATGCCTGCTCGGGGTACATAGGCTGTGGGTTTCAAAGTGCTGTAGGGTGGGTGCTGCCTGTGTTCAGATCACAGCCCCATTTGCCTCCTCCCAGCAGTGGATGCTTCAGACTCCTGCACATCAGGGCCCAGACACAACAAGCTCGCCCAAATGAGAGCCATTCTTAGAGTGAAAAACATTCACAATCCATGTAAATTAGCTTCACATGACTTAACTAGCACCAAGTAGGAAATCCGTCACACGGGAGTAGAGTCACATTTTCCAGGGAAACATATACTAGCCTTAATCATTCTCTCCTATTTTATATTCCTCTGCCCCATTTACTAAATACTTTCCAAAAGATGAAGTTGGGGTCTTACAGAGAGGTCTTTTCTTCCTTTGTGCAAAGCTGATGCATCTCACTATGTTTCTATTTTTCCAGTGTCAGAGGAAAGGTTTCTGTACAAAACATGTTTAATTTTGCAAACACAAATGATCCCATGCATTGAGCAGACAGATATTCTGCTTACTTTACTTACTGTGTCCTTTGCAATCCTAACAATTGTTTGGTAGAGCTAAATATTCTTTAAAAAGAGGAAATGGCATGCACAATGGCAAACACTAAAATAGATATTCACCATTCAAATTTTATGGCATGGCATTATATGGGCACTTTAGGAGATGTCAGAAGAGTTTAGATGCTTTACATTGCCGGCATAAAAGTCTGCAATCTGTGTTAACAAAATAATGTTTAGCAATAGCAGTGTCAGCCTCGAGGCAGCTTGATACTAGAAAGGCATGGAGCACTTTGCAAGCAAGTTTCAAAACTATCTGCTGACAGATGGGTTTGGCTGTGATCAGCAACTGAGGGTAAGGCTCTGTTCCACCAGCTGCTGTTGGCTCGGCAGGAGGGTATCTGGTCACACACCCCATCCTGGCTGGCGCTGGGCTTTGAGCTCACTGCACAGTTTGTCCCAGTCCTGCTGCACCCACTGTTCAGTCTCAGGTTCTCCTCACCTTTGCACTCCATTTGTAACCCCCACCTCCCCCAAATCAATAACCCTCCTAAGTGTTCTCTCATATCTGCTCTAGCTCTTCTTTTGTCCATGTTGCCACACTTGGCCCAGGCTGAAACTGCAAGCAACACATCTCCCCTACCCATGTTTTTGTGGTCTCAGCTCAGAGTGGAAAGTTCAGGGACATCAAGAGGTTCCTAATAATTATATTAGGAAAGCAGCCATGAGTTTATAGCTGTCAGCTTTGTACAGATGTAACATGAAGAAGGGAGGGAGCACAGGAGGTCCAGGCTAGAAGGGGTCACCTATCTCAGGAAGTCCAGCCACTCACAATCATAGCAACCATGCAGAGGACTCTTGCCCACACCAGAGATCTCAAGGGATTGCGTCCACCCACCACAAACTTCATAGCAAAAAACCCAGCAGCCAGAACTATAATGTGCCGCAACAGATGTGACTGAGGGCATTGTCAGGGGCTGTACCTGGCAAGAGATGTCTAAAGAGGATGCTTAGAGGATGCCATGCAGCACAGCCCAGTCTAAGTCAAGATAGGTGCAATCAGAGTCATCAAGAAATGCATGCCCTCTAGAGAGTACCACATCATAAAACCAGGGAATTGTTGAGGTTGGAAAGGACCTTGGAGATGCCTAGTCCAGCCTCCTGCAGGTCAAGTTAGAGCAGGTTGCACAAGACCCACTCTACTCTACTTGAGTCCTAGATACATCCTAGCATGGAGACACCATAACCTCTCTGGGCAACCTTTCTAGGGCCTGAGCAACCTTATCTTGAGAAAAATATAAATCGGACTGGGTCCTTAAGACAATAGATATATACCACATACAACGCCTCATGACAATCACCATTGGCACCTGTGACCAGCAGTGATCCCCAGAGGGGCCTTATCCCAGACTGCCAGCTCCCTCACCTTACTCTGCAACTTAGAAACAAAGGAACAGGGAACTTGATCTAGAGTTGCCAAAGTAGTCTGGATGTGAGCCAGCAGACAAGTGGCTGCCAGATTTGTTAGACAAAGTGCAGTGTGGTAGTGGTGAGCCTGCACACCTGCACTGGTTGAAATATGTCTGTACCACCATGAGACTTCATAAGCACAGTGTTCTCCATCACTATTTCAACTACTCCAGGTACCCGCTGCTATGACAGTACCAGAGCTATAGGTGATACCATGTAGGATGTCACAGCTAAGGTCAAAGAGGCCTTTAATATTTACAGCTTTTCTTTTATTGCATAGAAATCACATTATGTGTCTATATAAAAATATAAAGGTGCTCCATTTGTTGTTATTTCTCAAGACTACCTGCAACTTTAAGTCACATCAGAGGCTGGGAAAATCTAACTTACTCATGAATCTTTTTGTTCATGCTTTCATTGGGATGAAGTCCAAGAAAGGCATTCCTGAGTAAAGCAGCACTTGCAACGTTGTGAGGCCAGATAAAAAAAAAACCAATAATAAATAAAAGCAGGAGAGGGAATAGATAGGAATCCCAAACTCCAACTCACCTCCAAAAGTCAGAAATTATTCTGTGCATCTGGTACAGTTGTCTGCTATAGAGGAGAGTAACAGGGAAGCAAAAGATGGAATTGGTTTAACAATTTAATGATGTGCTAATAGACTACACATTTTTCTGATAAGTTGCTCTCTTCAAAAATTTCCTAAACTCTGCACAACAATAGATTCCTCTCGTGGATCTTAGAGACTTGTAACAAAATGGTTGCCTGATTATAAAATTTTCTTTAAAGAGAGCTTTGTAACATTTCCAGCAGACTGCCCTGCTCTGTGTTTTCTCTTCATTTTCAGTGCAGAAACACATGTAACATTTATAGTGAAGGCAGAGAGCTTGCAACTCTCCAAGTTCTGTAGCATGTTACTAAAAGCCCAAATATTTCTGTTTGTGCAAAGCAAACCTTTTCCTTTTTTGTGTTTACTTATATATATGCAAAGGTACACTGTGTTCTTGCCAGACTTGGGGTTTTTTGTTCAAAAAACCTTCAAAGCAGTGAAAATCTTCCATCATTGTTTTGTTTTCTTCCCTTCTTTTGGTAAGTCAAACTCATTTTTTAAATCAGACCTGACCTCCACTCTCTACTTAGACAGTTGCCTACTCTGAATGCAACAGATACAAATTGATTCAGTGGCATCTTGATGGAAGGTGAACATTTTGAACACTGAGGGAGAGAAGAGGCTGATTTTAATTTTCTGTGGAAGATACAGTAAACAAGGTGATCCATTTAGCCTTTTGGAGAGAAAAAAGTAATGAAGATAGATGCAGTAAATACTTTAAACATGAGTTTGTAGGAAAAGCCTGAGAAAAAGACTTCAAGTTGGACTCTGCGCTGTTGTATCTCAGGCAATACATTTTATATAGCATACATCATGCACATTAAAAACTTCATTTGGTGAGCTGCACTGACAACTGGCTTTGTTCACCTTTGTACTTATTTAAAACAGGTTGTTCCATTGCAGCTGTTAAAGAAATTGTGTGTACATACACACACCAACATACATTTGCACACAGGCTTTTTTATTACTCTTCAGGTCTTTCTAAATAAGTCATGCTGCCTAGGTTTTAAATTATTTTTCTCTTTGCAGCATGAAAATTGCCCTATGTTAGGATCTGCTGCCTTTTAGGGAAGCATGATTCAAAAGTTTAACAAAAGTATTTCTGTTTGTTTTGTTTTGTTTTGTTTTTTCCTGTTGCATTCCCTTCTCCCCTTCCTTTTGTTTTTTTTTTCCTTTCTTAACGTTTGTGTGTATCCTTCTCATAGCTGAGAAAGCTCAGCATCTCCAACACTGGTGCAAATCCCTTAAGTAAAAGTGATTGCAGCTGAAGCAGGACCCATCTAGGTCAAGGTTATGCTTTCATGGTATGATTTGATCACTATTTTGTGAATAAGCACCAATAGTTTCATAGAAACCTGCTGTGACCCTTTGACCAAAGCATTTTGGGAGCCAGGGGAAGAGGTGTCTTAGACCTCAGGGAAGTGCACATGGCAGGATGGTTCCTTGCTGCCCTCTGTGGACCTGCCATTGTTAGTGTCGTCTGCTTCACCTACCTGTGCTCCAGTACCCCACTAATGCTGTCTTTACCTGCTCTGGGCTCCACCCTTGTTTTTCTGAATTACAGACTTTTGATGTGTGAGATGCTCATGTGGAAAAAACAGAGGAGTGAGCTTGAGTCTTTGAAAGCAGGGAGAACCATGTCGGTTCTCAGTTTATGTGGATAGAATTAGTCTGTAGGGAGTGTCTTGGCCTTTTCTGCTCAAGCTGAGTCTGGTATTTGAAATTAAGCCTGACTGATTTTCACCTTTGTGTTGCTTTTGTTCTGTTGGCCTAAACTCTCTGCTATTCCTCATCCTTTACCTTCCAGGCCCATCAGTTCAGATCTTGCCGTGTTGGTCTAACGCCTGCTGACCTTTCCTGGACTTCCTTCTCCTTTGTCCTTCTTCTCACTGACCCTCTTCAAAATGGATTGAAAGGCACCTGAGTCCTACACCTAAAACTAAAGTTTGTTCACCTCACTGCTTCCCATTTGACACTGAATAAAACAAGTGGTCAAGAAAAATGAGAGAAAACAGACTCCAAAGAATTGCTGCTTCATTTTAGCATCAAACAACTCAAGTGATGGTGTCTGGAGTCATCATGAGAGGGTCCCAAATATAGGAAAGTGTACCAAAAAAAAAGCAGTGAAGATGTTTAAAATCTGGATTTAGGAAATATCATTCATATCATTGCATGCACTGGGCTAGTCAAGCATGGAAAACTCACACAGCTGTACAACAGCAATGTAGCTTGAGAGCAAGTAACTGCTCAGGGGTATTCAATACATAACCTCATCTCTGTCAATGCAGGGTCTCAGACATTTTTAGAAGTACAAGTTGTGTGTGCATTTGCTTATATCATATTTGGCCACCTCAGTCACAACTTAACATAAGAGTAGAACAATACACACCTATAAAAGTGGAGAAAAATAAATAATGTTATGAAGATTCCTTCATGATTTTTAAACATGACTTCTTGTGAGTGCCATATTCAGTGACTTAGCAAAGAATGAATACCCAGTAAATATTTCAAATGCTATGGAAGAGCACTCAGCAGCTGCTTTTTTGCACTAAAGAGGGACTGATAGATTTTAATAACATCAGCACTGAGTAATCCCTGGCTGTCACACCATATGCTAATATGCCCTGTCTCAACACTCAGTCTGAAAGGCTATGAAAGTATTTCCATCAATTTTCATGATGGGACCCTGAGCTGTTGTCCTGAACACAAAAGACCACACACCTGCCTACCATATCCACCTCACAACCCCATCTTTGCTTGTGCTTTTTGCCCATGTGTTCTGGAGGTGCAGTGTAAGTGAACACCTATCCCCCACCAGAAAAAGAACAAAAACCCAATCCCATCATAACTGTGAAAAAAACCACCAAATAAAACCCCCCTGCACCTACATAGAGCTTTTTGACTACCACATAACTATTCACAACAGCTCATGCAATTCTTACGTTTGCTGATGGCATTAATTTGTGTCTATTGAGAGACAATCATAGAACAGTTTGTCCCCACTGCACCCCTCCCCAGACCTCACACAGGGGCTAGACTTGCCCAAGGTTTGAGACTGCTATTTTAACCTTCTGCTTCTAGTTGCTTAGAGCAGGATCCTAAAAAGACTCTCACGGATATCTGGAGTGCAATCGATGAAGAATTTTAAAAGGAAAGGAGAAAACAAACAAACAAACAAAAAAAACCCCCACAAACCAAAATGAAAAACGACTAATGCGCGTATAAATTTGAATATTCACAGGCAGTGGATTTTTGTGCAGATCTGTATTTTGCTTGTCCAAATTTGCTGTTGTACATCATTGGTAGTCCCATCATCTTGCCTGAGCCATTCTTCTCCTGAGACTATTTGGGCCTTATGAAATACTTGTCTTTAAAAGCAAGGGCCTTGTTCTGAGGACAAGAGACATGGGCTGACCACAGCCATCACACAATGATGGGGGCCTTAGGTGTTTCCATTCAAAGAAAGACTTAACAAGGGACATGACTCTTGCACCACCACTCCTGTATTATTTGCTCCAGGAGTGGCATATCTGGTTTTGTTTCTCTCCTCAGTCTGAAATAATTCTAGATTGCACTACCCCTTTCCAAGGAGATGTCCTGACCTTCAGCCTGTTGGGTGTTTGAATGGTGAAAAAAGGACAGGGAAAATTCAAGTTACAAGATGGAGAGCAAGCAAGGAGAAACTGGACCAGTTTCATACATTAAATGTGAATTAGAAGGTGCTTTGCTTGCTTCTGCCATAAAATTTCTTTCTACCATGTCTGTGTTGCCCTCTGAATAACTGCAGGGCTTGTCCAACCTAGCCCTGTTGTTCTCTAATCAGATATTTGGTCCTTGTTGACTTCCACTGTGCATCCCCACTTACAAATCACTATTACTTTTAAATATCTTATAGTGACATAGGTGCAAATGATGCCACATGTACAAAGAAGCAAAAGCTTACAGCCTCCTTTGTAGAATCAATTAGCAATACTGACTAAAAAAAATCAAAATACAAGGGCATAATTTGTCTGTAGAAATTATGAAAAAAAATTGTTGTTGTTGTTAATGTTTGTTTTAATGTTGTTTTCATCATTAATATTATTACTACTACTATTATTACTATTATGAACCAAAATGTATATAGAAGTCATATAAAAGTATAATCTTACAGGAAATATGTATTGTTGATAAGTTAATTTTCTGGAGAGCAAATTCATATGCAGAAGCTATAACTCCACTCAAGAAACTGCTGCATGTAATACATTTAAATATGCATGTATAGATTTCTACAGGTACATGCATACCTACATTTAACAGTTCCTACTCTAATTCCCATTAATCCCATTAATCAAGAATTGCTCTACTGACTTCAAAGGAGTTGCAACAATGCTAGCTTTGTGCTCATAAAATGCAGCATCAGGATGGCATGTTTACAGATTAATTATGTCCTAAGACCTGAAGAAGCTGGATGTAGACAGCTTGCTGTGCTAATGATGGGCACAAGGCAATAGTGCTTGCCACTGAAAGCAAGTTGGACCAACAGCACTTAGTCTGTCAGGTAAGGACATGAGCCAGTCAAACCAGGACAGACTCTTCTCTATTGTGGATTAGCCATGCCCCCATCACATGAGCTATGCAACAACTGCAAGCTACGGTGCCCTGTCCTCCATACCACCCACCTGCCTTTCACCTGTATGGACACTGTACTTCCCCTACTGTTTTTGCAAACCAGGGCTGTATTCGAGCCAGTAATTTTCAAAGTGAAAAAATGTTGAAAGCTATGCATAATTTTCAAACAAGTTAAGTCATCTAGGAAAAGACTGACATATAAATGATGAAAGAGAATACATCTATCCCTTTCCAGTTCCTCTGAAAATAAACTCTTTAAACAGAACTCAACAGGAACTTTCATTCTGTGATATATATACTTGTCACCAGAGATACTTTTTCAGCTATGACATAATTGCTATCATCAGAAAAATATGGCTGTCATTCTGCTATAATTTAGCTTCATTTTCTGCTCATTTCTTTATCTTTTCTCATTAGGGCATTACATTCTTTGCTACATTACTATTAATCAATCCCTAACATAAGCAGTTGAATAACAGCTTTGTTAGTAATTGATTTTTCAGTTTCAGAGCTGAAGCAAAGATTCAATAAGTATCAAGAAAAAAAAAAGGCTTTTTTTCTCTCTCTCATTCCAGTGAAAAAAGTGTTTCTTGTAGATTTCTGTGATTTCAGTGAAGTATTTCTTATCTCAAATCAGTAATTTCATTTCTGTCTTTGTCATTTTAAGAAAAGCAACAGATGGAGAGGACCACATCTCGGCACAATTCACCAAATGAAGAAGTGAAAAATCCTCACTTTTTCAGAAGATGAATTGACCTGCCTAGACTAGTGAATTCCTGTATCTGGGGGAATTTGAATACCCAGACACTGATTTACAAGATTTTTACCTCTTTGATGAAAAGAACTCAAAATTATGTAAATGACTTGCAAACATAGAACAATTTTGCCCAGGAAGAATGGGAACAGACACCCCAAGGGACCAGTGATGTGACCAGGAGAGCCTCCTCAAGGAGCTGGATTCACATCCTAACAGGTTGACTGAAGGACTGAAAATTTCCCATGATCCAGGTGAATGACATAATCACAGGGTTATTTGATACAGTTTTTTGACTAGCTAGCCTTGTGAATTAGGCCACCAGATTTTCTTTGTTCACATTTATAATAATCTTACAGCCTAAATGGCATGTTTTAATGAGTTTTTTAAAAGTTAGTTGAAACACTAACTATGGCATCACAATATTATAATCAGGTACCTACTCAGGTACTTTGTGGTGAATTATACATTTTGCATTTCCTTCCCCCCCCCTCACATTTGCACAGGCCTTGGCAAATTTCACAAGAATGCTTTGTTTGGATATGTGCAACCCCTGGATTTTTCACATATAAGCCTTAAAAAGAAATGAAAACTGAAATGATACAAATATAAAACTTATTGTTATTCTTCACCACTGCTGAAGATACTGCAGGAATTAGAAGGGATGTACAACTTTTGAGGACAGAAGGTGGAAAAAGCACTACATCTGTTTAGGGTTAGGAAAGCTTCTCTGTAGGCTCAGTGAGTCAGAATAACTCTCCCTAGTCAGGTGATATTTTGAGGTTCTTCACACAACTTAGTGAAAATTATTGGACCATATTAAACAGGTTTAGAATATTAGTAGGGCATTAATCTAAGTAGTAGGTCATGTACTTCACTAATTAGCCAGTACATCTCTGCACAGGTAAACGTTTATTTAAACATAAAGCCAATAGCCAACATGTGCAAGCTGGAGTGCCTATTATCATATATTTGTACTTGTAAATAATTGGCATCTACCTAAATTTTTTAGAAATACACTGAAACCTGGCACTTCAACTGAAACCTGTTCCTAATCTTTCTGAATGAGGAAGCAATTTTCCCTACATGACCCTGATTCAATTCGTGTTTTCTTTGCCTAAAAAAATGACAACTTAGAAAGATGGCCTCTGTAGAGCTGTGAACTGATATTTATTTCAGTAGTTTAATAACTCTGAAACATGCCAAAGACCCCTTAAATGTTAAAATTGTTACCTATTGCACCCTGGACAGAGTTTGAGTTCGTGAGTGGATTTTGAAAGAAGTAATTTTTCCCCCTGTCTGACCCTGGGAGCATTTGAATCGATGATTTTAGCAAGCAAAGTTTTGGAATAATGAACTACATATAGTTTTGTATAATAATTCTCTTTCAAGGGCTGTGAAGCTGATGCCTACTTAGAAAAAATTTTGGAAGAATAGCTGAAACAACACATGATGCCATTTTATATAATCGCAGAAGTGACTGAAAGACTGGACAGTTTTGAGGACTATCCAAGTGTAAAGAGATGGATTTGGATTAGTCCCAGCTCACATTGTGTAAGACTTGCAATAGTTTCATATTGTTTCTCCACAGTCAGATGTGGCTGTTTGTTCTCTCATATTTAAATTACCTTTGGAGCTATTTTGTTGGAACTTGGGACTAAATTCATCAGTTAAAAACATAAACTTTGAACTGTCACTGCCTTGCAGTCAGCTAGAGCAGTAAAACAGGACCTGCAAAATGGATGACCTTCAGCTTTACTTAACTGTGCAGAAATTGTATTTGTCATTGCTGGGGTTTTTAATTTATTTATTTTAATAGACTACCACACAGTTTGTGATCTGTGATCCTGTGAATATACTACACTTACAGACAATAGCCTGCATTTCCAAACCGTACAGATAGCATGTCAGCTTAAAAAAAAAGAATAACAAACGTACTGCTGCCCTTGTATTCTAAATTATAAGATTAAAAGTTTAGTGATGCACTTCCTGAAAAGTAGACAGAGAGTGACTCAGTGCTCTACTACAGCCAGTAGTAATGTGCAGTCAGATGAGTCACTACTGTAGGCAATGGTGAATTCCCACAGTCCCACTGGGCTGGCTTTTCCAGGACACAGAAACTATCACTATATGAGAAAAAAGCCAGAGTACCAATATGGCTAAGAAATCTTGGGGAAAAAAAAAAAAGAGAGAGTAAAAATATTTTTGTAAAGTAATTTAACTTTCAGGCTTTAAAGGAATCACCAACAGATTATACAGTTACAGGTTAAAATCTGTGTTACATGTTTGGACTTTACATCTCACCCCAATATCTCTGTATGGGGCTATTCTTACCACAGTGATTTCTTAGTCTGAACACCATATTTTTATCTTGATTGTTCTCTAAATGAGTAACTGACTGGTGGATACTCTGCCCCACTGTCTTCCTACCAACTTCTTTATTTTACAGTCTTCATAAAAATAATGAGAAAATACAAACAGGGAAGGTAACACACGCAAAGTCTCCAAACTGTATTACACTCCGGGGCAGTTAAATGCCTCCCTGACATCCGATCCCATCAGATCTCAGAAGCTAAGCAGGGTCAGCCCCGGAATAGTACTTGGATGGGAGACCTCCTGGGAAATGCCGGGTGCTGTAGGTTCTAGTCCTGAGGACTTCACTGGCACTGTCCAAGCTCGCTTGGCTGTGGCAGATGAACCTCAGGACTTAAACGGTGGGGCCAGTTCTGCGCACGCTGAGCCTCACCTAAAATCCACTGCGCAGGCTCGAAGGGCACACCCATGTGGGGAGAGCCCTTCCCAAATCTTCGTTCGCGAAGTTTGGCCATACATTACACTCCAGCCTTTGCAGTTGCTTAGGTCCAAATAGGAAAGAAAAGGCAAGCACTTCCCGATGAAAGACTTGGTGCTGCCGTCTTGTGGGTAAAGGAAGAAGGGGAAGTTTGTTAATAAAAGCAGAAATGCATAAAAGGAAGAGAAGGATTTTAAAAACTTGTTAACATCAACACTCCCATTTTTGTTTCAAGATGGCTGTGTTCTTTATTGCTCTCAGATCAGTTTCCTTTGCAGGTGATGCGGGCCCAGAATTACATCACCAGCAGAGCAGCCAAAAGCATCTTGGTGCCAGGATGACCGAAGCTGAGAGGAATGTATTATCACAGACCTCCGAGGGACTTGCCAGTGCATTCCTTGCTGGGGGTGCTGCGATAGGGGAGGCAAAGAGACAATTTTACGTGAAGACTGAAAGGGAACTTTGTGGAGGAAAGATCTGGGGTCACAGTCTTGCTGTCTCCTCTAAGCAGATCTAATTATGGCCCTGTACTTCAAAAAGAGGGTTTAACTAAAACCAGATTTAGCAGAGCAATGCTTAGGAAGTACAGACTGAATCCTCGGCCATGCCTTTGAGGAAAACATGAAATGCTTCAGTGCACTGGGAACACTGTCACTGTGGTTGTAAAGAATAATTTGAAGCAGTGAGGAAAGCAAGAGCAAATTTAAAATCCTCATCACTTCAATGAAATCTTAGAATGAAATATGGCTAAACATAATATCAATGCCTTAGGACAGACAACACTTAGATACTGGGTGTATATTTACTGACACCTTGTGTGTTGGGGTGACAGAGTCTCAGAAGTCTCATGGATCGTGGTGGAAATTATCAAATTATTCGCAAAGCAGTCACATAGATCCCCCATGACAGAACTCTAACAAAGACTTTCTGCCACATGACACCCTCTATTTGGCAACCCACATCCCGTGCTTATAAAAGAAACTCCCTACTCCCTCCCCCCAGCCCCCATTTTTGAAGGCTTTCAGACTATTTCTTCAATCAGTCCTCACAGCAAGGCAGTGGTCCTCACAGCAAGTCTGTTTCTGAACCCTTAAAATCAATGGGAGCTTCCCAGTACTTTTAATAGCAGCAAAATGTGCTGTCAACAAACGGGGTTAAAAGAAGGGTACAAGACAAATTGTTCAGAGATTAGCACCTCTAAAAATGGCAGCATTTTAAACCTCATCTCATAGGTCAATCGAGATGTCAAAGAAGTGCTAAGATTACACAGAGCTCTACCCTTTTCCGCCAGAAGAAAAAGCCCTGCTGATCAAATTAAAAAGTTTATAATTGATCCTGAAGTTCCACACCCACCCCCCCATCCCAGTTGCCTAAAGGGGAAGGCAGGAGGGCTGGGACTAGGCAGAACAGAGAATAACCAAATACGATTTCATGTTAAGCCTGCTTTGCACAAGAATTTTTGGAGTAGGGAAGTACCAATAGCTGGTTTAGCCACAGCCATCTGAACCCAAACTCAGGTTACCAGCACTTGGAAAGCTAATTTTATCCCTGAGGCTGCTGCTGCCTGGTCAGGTGTCAACTGCAGGCCACATTGTCAGTGCAGTTCTGACCAGACCCCTCATCCTCCATCTGTCAGACCAGGGACTCCCTATGCCATCATCTGCTACCCAAGGTCTGAGGGGGCCTGAGGGCCTCCAGCTCTTCTCCACAGTCCTCAGCCTCTTCAGGAGGCTCCAGGAAGATGTCTGGTTTTGCATTCCTGGGGATAGGAGGTGCCCAAGGACAACCTAAGGTTACAGGAACAGCAGCTGAGGTGGGCACACATTGAAAAGGGAAGTTTGGTCACATAGAAAAATAGAAATTACTGTCTGTAATTTTCAAACATAATTAGATATTATTATAGCATACTATAGGGAAATTTGCAAAGCACTTCAGCCACCATGTCTGTAGAAGCACCTTCCACTAAAATACCATATTTCTTTCATCTCTATCTGGCAAACGGTTGTCACTACACTTTTCCTGTAACGTGCCAACCTTTTCCACAATCTTTCTTCAGGTGATTTGCCCTTGGTCTTGCAGAGCCAATACCAACAGTCAGGCCCTCCAGCTTTCTCCCTTGACCCCCCCCCCAGCTGCCCACATGTTTAATATCCCCATGTACAATTTTCACTTTCTTATACTTTTCATGCATAATAATTCTTGACAAATCGTGTTTTCCTGTTACTTGCTTCCTGTGCGAGGCTGACCTAATAATTAGTCCCTCACAGGAACAGTTTGCTTTCATATCATGTTGTTGTAGATGGATTAGAGATAACGTATGAAAGTGTATGTAAAAACATTTTCCAAAGTAAATACATTGAGTGCTAGACATACATTAGAACTGAAGCATATTTCTGCTCTTAGAGAATTCCACTTTTTCCTTTGTTCAAACATTCACAAGACAGCAAAAGCAGATGTGGCCTGCAAAAGTTGATGTGAACAATGGTTAGGAAAGGTGGATAAAATACTGTGAGGATAGAAATAACTGAAATTACTTAGATCCAGGACAGAAATTATTACTGCTCTCACTGTAGCAGACTGCTGTCCATCCCACAGCACTGTTCTTCCTCCAGCTCACCCTGTCTCATTAACATTATAACTGCGAGTGCAGCAGAGTGGCTGATGGGCAAAGTTCACTTCTGTGTCCCTTTTCATTTTCATGGAGACTACAAGTCTGTTCAGCCCTTAATAAAATAACCCTCAAAGCACCACAGTAAAATGAATTATATACATAGTGGTACTTATAAAACAAGAATGTCTATGCAGGATCTTGACAAATGCCTTTGGGCAGGTCAGTTCTATGTCCCAGTATGCAGATTAGGAATGAGTTTCTTGTATGTTTTAACCTATTGTAACTTAATCTTCCCACTTCAAACTCTTTCTTTTTGACAAAATCTATTGTCACTTTGTGGCTTTCCTAAGAATTTGTCCCATCACTCTCTCTTTCTTCATGAATACAGCCCTCAAACAGTACTACTTCTAGTTTTTAATACTTACAATGATAGGCAGCCTCAGTTTCCTGTGCACTCAGCAAACAAAAGTGATCTGTTGAGATCTTTTAAGACTATATGCTAGTGAGGGGTTTCCAGCCCATCCTGATTTTGCTGATCTGCTCTGTAAATGACATGGGAGGAGGACCCTGAAGAGGGAAGGACGTGAGTCTTGGTTTTCTATGTTTAGCTAAATGCGATGTTCTCTCTACTTGGTCGCTATTAACTTGAAATGAATTTTCTCACTAGTGCCATAGACGAACAAAGTGGATTAAATAGCAAACATTAGGTTTCTGGTGTTACTCAACATAAATCAAAAGGTCTTCAGCACTGCAATTATTCCTCTACAGCCACCAGCACAGAGGCACTGGTGACTAAAGCCAGCAGGTTTAATTGCTTTTAAAGGTCTGGTTTCAAGAGAAATCCATATTCAAATTCTCCTTTTTTTTATTGCTGTTTTTCCAAAAATTGTAAAATATAGAAAACCTGAAGCTTGAAAGAGCAGAAGGGGTAAGAGAAAATGCCAACAGAGATGGGACTTGATATCTCAGCAGTATTAATGTAAGACAAAAATCTTTTTAATCACTTCATTGAAGGAAGTCAGTTCAAACCAGGTTATATCTTAGACTATTTAGTGGTCTTCATGAATTGAGAGGGTATAATAAGAAGGCAACAATTGCCAAATTAATGTTAATATAAAATTTAAAGTTGAATGTAAATGATACTTTAATATCACTTTTGCTCTTGTAGTATTTTAGTGGCTGCATGTTCATACATACGTGGATGTTCAGCATATAAAGAAAACAGCATCTCTGAGAATCAGATGTGAAATTGCTCTTTACTTGGAAATACAGCACATTTTTTATTTTCTATTATGAGAATCAAATTGCTAAGATACAGAAGCATTTTTGTGCTTTAAAGTTTGCCAATAAATTCAGGAAAATACAGACAGAAAAGACACCTATTAAACCAGGAAATATGGTCATTGTAGCTCATGTGCCACCTACTCAAAGCTGGCGCTGAACTGAGCTCAGGAAATACACTAAACAATTTTGCTCCTGGCTTTTTGCAAATGTCTGCCCCAAGCCTGTGGTTTCCTCAAAAGCATTTCTTCTTTGAACTTGCCTTAAATATTTTTCTCAGAGCTTTCTTTTTTTTTCTTTAAGGAAATAAGGAAAAGAAATATAACATCATGGATTGATTTCAAGCAACTTGGTACGAGCATGAAAATTTCACATTGAAAAACTAAGTGCTCACTTTCACCTAAAGTAGGTGATCTTTCTGTTGTTAGAGACATAGAGGAGAAATAATTCTTCCCCCAAGCAGAATAAACACTAGGAAAAAACAATCTGGAGTGAGATAAACACTGCAGATACCAACAGGCTGGGCAGATACCGCAGGCTGGGCACGTTTTGTAAAACATGAAAATATTTTCTTCCAGGGGAACAGAGAACTTGTTTGAGACCTTTGTCTTCAAGAATATGAAAAAGAATGCAAATGGTTTGTAACTTTGCAAGCCTAAATGTGAAGGTCATGGCAAAGTCCCATCACTGGTGTGCAACTATCTTATTGTGTGTTGTGGTTTTCCCTATCCTGTCCTCCTGGTGTGGCAACAGTGCTCTGTCATTCACCAAACATAGCACTTAGCTAAGCAAGCCTGTCCCAAATTGGCCAACATAAATAACATCTGATCAAAAGCTACCTGGAGGTGAACCCAAAATGGGCATGACTAATTCAAAACAAATCCAGTTCTTAATTCAAGCATACACTACAGGAACATTCAGTTGTATTCCTCCAGCTCTAGACTTGCACAGCAATGTACTTAGTAATAACATGAAAAGACTGACATTTACAAGTGATTTACACTTGAGTTCAGTGTCATTTAAACACAGAAAATATCAGACCAAATCACTGCTGAACCTATAAACATGGGACACTGAGTATGGGTAGTCTTTGCACTGCCCCAAGTACTCACCTCTCCCGCTCCTGTTCCAAGAGATTGGTAAAGTCATCGCTCTTGTTCATGTAATCTGTATGTTTATGTTTCTCATTTTCTAGCTCATAAACTGTGCGACGATGGCACTTTTCTGCCAACAGGAGCTGTTCCAGCATGCGCCGATACGTCTCTTTCTGCTTTTCTTCAAGTCTATCCAGCTGGATTGTAGGAAAGGAGAACAGAGGGTTTTAAAGGTCTCCTTGATTACTTCATCTGATTTATTAACCAACAATGTTGTATTTGGTAAGTGTGAGTCCCATAATTTTATGTCTTAGGCTTTACATAAAGCAGTGACTAGAAATAAGAGTAACTGTCCTGTGCAAGTAATGATTTTTTTGGGTGACATATTAGCAATAAACATTTGCACTGTTTTCAGATACACAAAGGGCAGAACTTCATTTAGTTTTAGAGTAACAAATTATACCATTGCAGAGCAGAATGTCCCCTGTGGTGAGGTGATGTGCACACTTTTTTCATTTCACATGGGAAAAGTTATAGCTCAGACCTCAGACCCTGGGAGCCTGAGTTCATGCACCTATATAGGGACTGGACATCTACATTTAGAGCGTAATCTCAAGGCTAAAACTTGAGTTATGCGTCTTCAACACATCTATAAAACTGCTGATTCAGTACCAATTCAGTTTTACATTACCAAATACAATTAATAATAAGCCTTAGGGTTACTTCTCTGCTTGCCTGCCCCTGGCAGGGTGTCTGGCTGAGCCTGCTCTGCCCACCCCCAGTCCTTACCCTGAGAACTGCATCTTCCTTGGCCCCAGCTGCACCTCAGCAAACTGAGGGAAGTAAGAGAGCAGGAGGACTCTGGCAATTTTGTCTCCAGAAGCTGACCATATCAGTCAAAGTAAAGCAGTCATTGCATTTCATAAAAGAGACCGCTTTGGTTCAGCTTTTGAGAGCAGATCTTTTGCACTTATTTTTGTTGCCATTCTATTTTAGTTTCAACATAACCCTTCTGAACCTACACTTTACAAAGTTTTACCTTTTTTACTGAGGTCCCTGTCAAATTATCAGGTTCTTTAGAAAAAGGCCTTGTTAAGCTCTTTTAATCTTGTTTGACAGTATTTTATACGTGCTCCCACATGCTAAGGTTTGCTTTCCTTATTTACTGCCATCCCAAAAATTCCAGGAGATGCTTCAATAAGAATACACAGTATAAAAACATCTCAGGATAGACACAATTCATAGGGAACAAATTAAATCATCTAATAGGAGGAACTGTGAAGATTTGGGCAGCCACTACAGTATGTTATATTGTATGATGTCGCACGCTCTTTCTCCATGCCCTGGATTGTTATAAAACTCTAAACATGAGCAGTGGCTGTTTATTTTGACATTCACACTGGCCTCAGACATTCCCAGGTCTATTTTACATTCATTTATTGCTTAAATTTTAAAGCATGGGGTCAAGTTCTATAAGTCTCCTTTAGAGGATGAACTGACATTGGAGTTCTAGAGCTTAAGTGATGTAAAGTGAATATGGATTTATGATACAATAAATATTGTCAATCTCCCAAGGTCTTCTTTTTTTAACTATACACATGACAGTGGTCTTGTGTGCCAAGAAAATCAAAGAGTGCTTACTAGCGCTGTGAGCAGTAGAGGTTGAGGCCTATAATTGAAAAAAAATTTAAAAAACAGAAATGTAACACCCAAAGATTCTGGTCTTGCTTAACAGCACCAACCCTAAGAAGCACACAGCCTCTTTATGGTTTGTGTTCAAATCCAGTGACTTTGCTTACAAATTATTCTGCATTTGAGTGAACAAGACTTTCTGTGATTTCTTGTCATTGTACAAATTCTGTCTTATCCTCTTGAGTGCTTCACACATGTTCAGAATATGTGGGGTCTCACTTCTTGTTAGGATTCCCCCTGCACAGACATAATGTTGTCAATCTGTTACCTCTGAAATTGGTTTCTCATAGACGTCTTCCCCTACAGACTTTTCTTGGGCAAGGATGGCATCCCTGTGTAGTACTCGGAGCACGTTCTCTGGAGTTGCAGACCCATAATGAGCTTCTAAAACTTCAGGTTTGGTTTTCTCTGTCTTCAGCATGTGGATCACATCTTCCCTTGCCTGTAATATTGCAAATCACTACCATAAGCCAACCTACTAACCAACAGGGAAAATAGGGGCATTTCATATGTACAGACTGCATACACAAACATAAACTAAATTAGAAAAATGCCGAGCTGTCAATGCAAATATAAAAACTTTGAGAGGTATCAGAGTACACATGGTCTGTGCAATATGAATGTTGTCCTTAAAGGCATTAATTATTCTATTCTTGCCTGTCATTACATTTGAATTATATGGATTTTTATATGGGTTGCCACTATAGCCAGGGAACATCATTATTCTCCATATACTTCATCTTATTTGTTGTCCATGCTTTTCTCTGACTGGGATAAGAAAATGAGTAGAAGGAGCAGCAGAAGTGAGCTGAATTAATATTTCTCAAACAGCTTTGAATCAAGTACTTCCAAATCACTTTCTACCTGAATTTATGACTAAATACACTATTTAAGTAACTTTAAAAATAAGTTTTTCTAGCTTTTGGTTCTTTAAACAAAACCCTAGAAATATTGCAGACCATGGCTAACCCGCACAACTGGCATCAGATGTGGAAAGGCTGAGGAAACCCTCCTGGCAGTGGAGGAGGGCTGCTGACCCTGGAGCTGGAGGCTGGGAGCAGGGGTGCTCCTGTGGTGAAGGGGAGGGCCTCTGGGCCCAGGTGGGACCCCCCAGTTTCAGGCATCATGAGTAGACATCTGGGCATGATGAGAGTGTTCTGCAAGACTGCCTCTCTATGAGTAAGTGGCATTTTAGGGCTATGCTGTGGACATACACTTAATCCAGAGCTCTGTTTCTAATGATACTTGTCAACATCTATTAAGCCATCTGTAAAACGGGCACCTGCTTATCTTTCAAGGTGTATTTATAAGGCCATGGTCCAGGGAAGGGTTGTAAAACCTACAGGCTTTTTGTGGGCACAAGGGATCTCCTGGGTTTCCCTGGAGAGCATCTTTCCCACAAGCTCAAATGGATGAGGGAGCAGAAGAGTATGGACACCAGTTTTTCTCTCACCTGCCTTTCTGACAATGCATGTGAACTTGAGAATTAAGGGCTAAGGAAAGGTTCAGACACTTTAAGAAAAAGTTCTTTACAAATCCTCCCCCTATGTAAGCAATGATTAAGATTTATGAACTGACCAATGCTTCACACTTTTTCACAATGTTCATAATGGCACTCAATATTATCCCTATAGCAAATCTTAAATCTTTACCCAGTACCACAGAGGCATGAGAGCTCTACAAAACCACTCACTTTTAAAATGAGCAGGAAAATAATTTCAGAAAGTCGTAGAGTCTTTAATTATTTTTTTCTTTAAAGTAAAGTAGTTTAACATGAAAATAAAGCCTGAACTTGAGGCCAAGATTATGCCACGCAATTAAGAACTAGCCCAATTACACTTTATAACGTTTGTAACTTAAGGTAAAAGCTTTGCACATGTCTGCAGGATTGGAATGGTATTCATGTTGTTCAAAAATGAGAGTGGAAAAGGTGCATTACTCATAGATATCACAACTAAGTGAATTATGTGAGCTAGTCCCAAAGAAAGTCAGAAGGGCATGTACACCTCCCTACATCACATAATGAGACTGAGCCACTCTTACTACATGAAAAATGTCATTTTTTGAAAGTTTTAGACATATTTGAGAATGTATAACTTTTGCTATCACTGTACAAATAACAGGGACAGCAATGAGCTGGACTCCAGTCCCTGCAATGGTTATTTGATACAGAAATAGCTGGCAGAGGCAGCTGCTCTGCCCAGTTGTGCCCCAGCCCTTGCTCACTTGTGCACTGCCATGTGTACTTTCCTTCAGGCCTCATTAGTCTGTCATCACTCACAGTTAAAATGGAGCAACTTTAGCAGGAGGGAATAAGAATCCCTGAAACAGCTTAGAACTTGCTAACTAAGGAAAGGTTCTGGGAGCTTCAAGTTTGGGTTCCTCCAAGAGCCAGAGGAAGTCAAGCCAAGGGAGTGAGTGATGCTGAATGGAAGAACTGGCACCCCAAGAAGGAAGAAAGGTGCCCAAGCTCAGTTCAGAGCTTTGAAGAAAAACCCTTTTAATTTCTTCATTTTTAAAGGCAAGCAGTGACACACTTAGGTCCAAGGGGACAGGGTGAGACTGACATCATGAACACCCCTTGCTGGCACCCAAGGGTAGGGTATCCAGCCTGGACATAGGCAGGGTGGCACCAACCCCAAGAGTTCAGTCAGCTCCCCTCTCATGTACCCTTTCCTGATCACCCCACACTCTCCTGACGCTATGGATTTGGATTCCGTTAACATGGCAAAGCACCTTCTTTCTTTCCTGGGCTTGGCCATTTCTCTTATCGTTATCTTTTCAAGGGTATCGGCTAATTCACCAAGTACTCTGTTTCAGGGGTCTTAAGATAACAGTTTGTGAAAAGCAAACTGATAAACAGACTCTCAGGTTGCTAGGAGGCATTGGACCAAGAAGGGGAACCATGCTAATAATAAACTGGAGACAAATTTAACTTTTGTTTAGTCAGAGACAAGCCTCCTCATAGGGAGATTATGAAGTGCAGCTAACCTGGGTGAGAGAGAGACCCGGGCAAAATCCTAACCTTCCATCCATCTCAGGTTTTGTGAACTCCAGTTAGTGTCTCTGAAAATCCTCAGGATAATGTAAAGAGAAGGAGCTTAAACAGCATGCCTGTCTATATCGTTGATGTCAGGCTTCCTCCAAATGACTAATTTTCCACTGAAATGACTAGAAGAGAGCTCACATAGAGATATTTTCTTTCAATGTATAGCAATCTGCAGGAAACAGACCTTTTTCAGAAAACAAACCAGAATAATCCTGCAGAGGAACACTTGGGCTGCTTCAACACAGGTACCTGAAAAGAGACATGAAAAGCTCAAAGTGGGGGGTCCTAGCTAAGAAGAGGGAACCTTGCTGGCAAGCTGTTACTACTGATGGACATTGACTGTCAGTGCCTCCCTTGTCCCAGAGCACAATGCTGTTTTGCATAAATCATAAGCTAGAAGACAAACTTCCTTTAAAAAGAAGATATTTCACATTGGAAGTAAGCTTGCATATAAATCCCAGAGGAAAGTTGTTAGCTGTTTTGGTAGAATGAACATCGTGTTTGGCACAGGAAAAACATCTTTCAAGTCCTTTTTTTGTTTTGTTTTGTTGGTGCTATGATGAGAAAGAACATCCAGGCTTGAGAAGTCCACATATTGCAACAGCTTGTAACACAATGAAACTTATTTGCACAAGTCCAGAAGACTGCAATTAGTCAGAGAAGCTCTTTAAAGTCAAAATATGGAATTGGAAAAATTTACTTTTATTGGTTTTCATTACTTCAATTGTCCCACAGAAAACTCCAAGCAAACTTCCTATTTATATTGTTCAGATTGTGGATTCTTGAAAATAAAGAGACTTTTCCATTAATAAATGCCCTCAAGTACCTGATTCTCTAAGCAGTAGGAGCAACGAAGACAGATTAAAGAGACTACTTTTACCTCTTTGCAATACTCTGAAGGCATGAAAGATGGAAGGCCAGATGCGTTGTTATATTTTTTCATGCTCATTTCCCTCAGTATCAAAGACTGCTTAGAGACTCCCGGTTCATCAAACTCATAGAACCATAGAACAGCCCACATTGGAAAAGACCTCAGAAGACCTCAGAAGACCTCTGGTCCAGCGTTTCATGGGAAAGGAAATCTGGATGATATCATCTACCACCATGTTCAACTGCATCTTGAAAACTTCAATGACAGGGACTGATTCATGAGAGGTTGTTCCAGTGATGGATAGTTCTCACTGTAAAAAAATTTCTTCTATCAAGATGAAACTTCTCCCAGTGCAACCTGTACCTGTTGCACTTTGTCTTTTCCATGAGGCTACTTGTGAAGAGAGAGCCTCCATCTTCTTTGCTGCCCTGTAAGTACTGGAATACGGTGATGAGTTCTCCCTGACCCTTCTCTTCTCCAGGGAGAAAAGACATAATTCCTCACAGGGCAGGTTCTCCAGCCCTTTGATCATCATCCTGTTCTTCCTTTGGACCTTTTCCAGCTTGTCTGCATCTTTTTTGAATTGTGGAGGCCAGAACTGGACACTGTACTCAGTTAACTCCTTCAGCTTTCCTACTGATGGAGGAGCTGCAAAGTTGTACTGTGCCTAAGCCTTGTTTTATGCTTACTAAGGGTGTCAAAATCTAAAGGCTGATGACCTCACTTCTTGAGTGCCTCCATGTATGGACTGAAGTGCTGTGGAGTACTGCTGTCCCACAAAGCTTGCTCTCCTTTCTCTCCTCTCTACTACCCACTGATGAGTGCACTTCCCTACGATGCAGGGTCTGTATTACTACCTGGGAAATGCAAAACGATGCTCCCCTCCCCTCTTGAGTCCATGCTATCTGCCCCGATGGAAGGTTGACATAAGCCCCCTCTTCACAGGGCTGTGCTGAAACACTCTCTTTTTGACAGAATAAAGTAGAAGGACTTGCTTTTGCTCACCATCTTGAGCAGAACAGGGAGTTGTGTTCCAAACCTTGCTTTACTATGTGCCTAGTAAAATATTTAAAAGATATAGAAAGGATGTAAAGAGGTTCCTGCATAAAACTGAAACCATTTAGGAAACAATAGCATGACTCTGCTGCTTGTAAAAGAGGTCCGGCAGCCTAGCAACCAGATTCCCGGTCAATGGAAAGACTGTTACACGAGCTGGGCGTTCAAACGTGCTTCCTCCTCAGGCCCTGCCCTGCCAATTTACTACAGCCCTCTCTCCCCATTCCCACAGTCTTTGGCCTCTCCCATGGGACCACTGACAAAACTCAGCACCCACTAAACGGGGAATTTTTGCCACAGACCATTTGTCACCTGGGAAATGGGACTAAAGTGATCAAACTCGTTTCACATAAGGCATCTAGTAAATTGGGGGAAAAATACAGTTGTATTCAGGATGGGCTGAATGGAGTTGAAGTAATCACTGTCAGCTGAGAGTAAAACCCAGCTCACGATCATTTGCTACTACATCTCCTAAACTCTTCTCCTGATTTTATTTGTAAGAAGCCTTCCTGCAAATTCACAGTGTGTCTCTCTCAAAATCAGTTACCAGCAGCTATTTCTTTCTTAGCTTCATGTTTGGAGGCATCTAAAATACATATACCTACTTCACAGCAATCTAAATATTTCAGTAACATGATGACAATTGTCTCAATTAGATGAAAGAAGTTTTGAAAATGCAGAAGCAGTAGTATTTTACAAGAAATGCAACTATGTAATATTGGGACAATCTGGTATTTCTAGTTTTTGATGTTTCTTTTCTAGTTATGAAGACACTCTGTTATTCCTGCACAAGTAAAAGCACTAAGTAATAGATATTTAATATTTATGAAGTAATATTTTTCTTCCCAGTGATTAATGACAAAAACCAACTATGAAACAACAGACCAGAACCTTTACTTCTACTTGTGATGTTGTTACTTGCATTGCACACAGTTCAGGTTGTTTATAGTGCAGCTGCTACTCTGTACAGCATCAGAAACTAGATAAGGTCACAGATTCTCCATGTAATGTTGGGGTCTTACCAGTGACTGATTTCCTAAATTCCAGTAGGCTTTACAAATGTTTCATCTAAGAGCTAGTAAATATCACACACAAGGCATCCTGAAGGAGATCAGGAGAATGTTCTCACACTGCTTTTTGTGCTGTCCAGGACATGCTGTGTTGCTGTCAGAGGAGAAATAGCCTTAATTCCTAAAAGTTGGAAACCTCTGAAAGTGAACATTGCAAGTTTACTTAGCTGACTTGAATGAAAGAAAGCACCTTCAGGCAGGTGTACTCAAACACCTGTATCTACAACTTTCCTAACACTAATCCACTAGTTCCTGCATAAAATCAGTAACTTCCCTTCTTTTCCTACCTTAGGAGGAAATTAAAATAATTAAAATGAAAGTGAACTTTTCAATTTTGTGTCCTGGTACTATAAATGTGAATCCAGAAAGTAATAAAACCCAACCCTGTCTGCTGGAGTGACACTTTTGTTAAAGGCCTGAGTCCTCAGGCTAGCCCTACCTACTGCGTCAAGGACTGGGTAGCAATTTGTCTTCCAGGACACATGTACTTAGTGTATAAGATATGTTTCAAAGCTGGGAAGTTAGATGCTTTACTGCATATTGCATCATACAAAGCTCTTTTTGCTAAAAACTCAATATTTTTTCCCCTATGCCAGATATCTGAAGTAGCCTTGTTTGTATCACTTAGTGCAAAATGGTGGCTAGTGACATAGAATCACAGAATCATAGAATTCCTGAGTTGGAAGGGACCCACAGGGACCATCAAGTCAAACTCCTGTGCCTGCACAGGACAACCTCAAGAATCACACCATGTCCCTGAGAGCACTGTCCAAACGCTTCTTGAACTCTGTCAGGCTTGGTGCTGTGACCACTGCCCTGGGGAGTCTGTTCCAGTGCCCAATCACGCTCTGGGTGAAGAACCTTTTCCTAATATACAACCTACACCTCTCCTGCCAAAGCTTCATGCAATTCCCTTGGGTCCTGCTGGTCTGAAGGGAAGATAGCCTTTGGAGGACTCCTCCAGTGCCATGTAAGTGGGAAAGGAAGGCAACAAGCTGCCTGACAAAGATCCTGCACAAGCAGCCTCAGATGAGGTGGTGGATAATTGAAGTTTAGAAGAGATTTTGGGTAGCATCCCTCCTCCCCCTCCTCCAGCAATGACCAATGAACTCGATGCTCCTCGGCTTATGATAACTCACATTGTAAACACATTGTAAAGAGAAGAGATCAGGGCCTCCCCCTCTGCTTCCCACCATGAGGCAGTTGTAGACTGCCATGAGGTCTCCCCTCAGTTTCTTCTTCTCCCGGCTGAACAGATGAAGTGACCTCAGTCACTCCTCACATGACTTCCCCTCAAGGCCCTTCAGCACTTCTGTTGCCCTCCTTTGGGCACTCTCTAATGGCTTAATATCTTTCTTATGTTGTGGTGCCCAAAACTGCACACAGGACTCAAGGTGAGGCTGCACCAGCAACACGTATACATAGTTTTCATGCAAAGAAGACTCTATGTACAGCAAAGTTCTTTTCCTGTCTTTCATCTTAGCTTAATTTCCTCATACTTGAAACTGTGGAGTTCATTTACTTGAATTTCTTTTAGCATTTCTGGACAAGTCTATGTACATGATGTACTGGTAAAGAGATTACTTAAGTGATGAAAAGTGACCCTTTTTGGTAATTGATTTTGTAGAAAAGTTAAGTGAAATATATCTAGAAATACAAGTGATCCTTCATGATCCTAAGGAAATGAAACAGAACTGTCCTGTCTTCTCCATACTGTGCAAAACTTTCTGGCCTTTTATGAAGCCTTTGGAGCTATACAGTGTATTTCATTTTATTGTGCATTATCTTACAGTGATAATACAGAAAGTCCTTCTAAAATCAAAACTGAAGAAGAGGCACATGACAGATCAGCTCATCCATTGCACAAACCGTCTGAAGTGGCTCCAGAAGAATTACATCAGAGATTAATTTGGCCTCTCATGTTTAAAAAAGTCCCCACCAAAGATTGCAGAGCTGAGGAGAAGCAGCACTGAGCAATGTATTACTTCTTACAGCAAGCTTCAAAACAGATCAAATGAGCACTAGAAGACATCTGTCTGTTATTTCCTGCCCACACAGCTTTTTTCTGCTTTATTGCCAGAGCACTCCATGGATGATGTCACTTTTTTTCTGAAGAAAACAGGCCACTAGAGCCTTTCACTGACATAATTAATTATCTGTAGTCTGGGCCACAGCCAGCAAAATTCCCATAGCAAGGCCCTGAGAAGCATTAACTCCAAACTGCTTATGTTTTCAGAATTATTAGGTTTTGGGATACCTCGTCATGTCTTTTCACACTGAAAGAGTGCTTTGATTGATATTGTCGAACCATGGGGCAGTTACTGCACATACAGAATTACAGTGCCATGATCCAGTCAGCACAGGTATCAGTGGGAGGGGTCACTGTCAGATATGTGCACACATCTGCATGCTGGGATATACTCTGCATGCTTCAGCAATGGCTCAACCCACTGTTTTGGGTTTGTTGTATCCAGTCATGTAGTTTTTGTCTCAGCCAACATTAACTGTATAATAACATTTTTACATGACCTGAAGCCCGAGGAGAAAGAAGAAACCACAATTTATCCAACTAGCCCTCAAGCAGAGGAAGGAACACCTGTCAAAACACTTTTTCAAACACCTGAGCAGGAAGAATCATTAAAAAATGTGTATGAATTACTATATTTGCAGTTCAGGGCTGGTATGTGGCTATGGATGCACTGTGCATCCCAACAAATGAGGTAGTTAACAAAAGCAACCTTAAGGTGTTTCCTCTGACCAGCACTAGTAATCACAATGCTTGCAAAGGCAGAGGAGAGCTCCCTGGTCCATGTGCTCCAAATCAGACATGATGACCCAAATCATTAAGTCTCTGTTCTGGTTTATCCATGCTAAGAAACTATCTGAAGCTTTCCATTCCAGACGAATGGCCCATCACAAGCTACTGTAGCAGTACAAGGAAGTCATTAAAATTGCAGCACGTTTTCCTCACATTGAGGTGGTTTTGTACAGTTGGAGTCATGTAGTAAGCTTTCGTGTTCCTTTTGTAACCATAATTTAGCACCTCTTTCAGAGGGAAAAAAATGATTAATGAAAAGCTAATAACAGAAAGAGCTTTTCTTCTGTTATCATCCAGTCTATAATTTTACATTAGCCAATCTGGACCAAGACACAAGAGATCCATGGATCATGGACCTCTTTTCATGCTTCACACATAAAATTAACCTCACCATGCATCAATTTCCATTCCATACAGGAAATAATACTTCTCAGGAATGCTGTAAGATTTAATTCCTAGGTATACAGAAGATCTAGATATGCTATGAATGCTACAAAAAATATGGCATTCTGACATCACTATAGCTGTTCTTCTATTAATCTTCCCCATTCATTATATTCTTTTATTTCCTCCATGTTTATGTACTTCTATACTATCATTTACATTGTTGAAATCCATTGGAAACAAAATCATATCTTCATTAGGCATGTAACTCAGCTTGTCTAAACTGGAACTGAAGCATCTGAAATTAGGTGCTCTGACCTGAATTTCGGGGATACACTTGAAGCTACTGGCATAAGTACCCCCTGTCCAAGGGAAAGAAATCTGCCCAGGCTTTTTTTTTCCACAGTGATCTCCCTGCCTCCAAGCAGGAATGAGGACACAAAGAGCAGCAGGGAGCAAGACAAGCTGGTGCCAGCAGGGCTGTAGCCACCAGGATGATGAAGTTCAGAGGCAATCCTGTGGAGACACTAACAGATATAAGTGTGTGTACATGTGCAATAAACTGTATACACAACTTGTTCTTGTCCAAGCATTTTGTTGGCTTCAACAAGTGCTTCAGGACTCTGTGCTGGATGATGTGCATTTAAGTTACTGATGACTGATGAATGAGCAAAAACTGAAGGACTGCATTACAGCAAGCACTCACCAGCATAGCCAATAATTTCAAGAGGAGTTGTCAGAGGAAGCAAGGGAAGTGGCATGAACTCTCAGGGTGAACTAACTAGAGAGGGTGGGCAATGAAAGGTGCAGAGGGAGAGCTCCCAGCCATGCTCACAATGTCCCCACAGCCTCTTGTCATCTCCAAAATGCCCCTGATGCTCTCTGTCTGTCCTTCCCTTTGCCCTCCCCAAGCCCCACTTGGACATCCTTTCCCCTCTCCATTCTCCCACCACTGCATTCCCCAGAACAATTCTGAAGCCCTTCCAAATGCCATTTACCTGAACTGCTGAGACTGCCTGAGCCAATACTGGGGAAATGGGGTTTCATTATGAAGCTGACCACATGAATATTTCTGTTTCTGACTTGTTTAAACTTGAAGATGACAAATGCCTGGAAATTACCATGCAACTATATTTGAGTTAGTCAGTTCCACTCATTTTGCTGGCCTGGAAGACTTGATGCTAATTTTTTTTGCAAAGAAAATGAATAATTTCCAGCATAAGAAAGATTTTGCTTGCAAAATCCAAACCCTTTCTGTCTCAGGAAAAGCACTTCCCTTCATAGTGGCTCAGCAGTGCATCATTTTGGATGCCACATCTGCACTAAGTCACTGAACTCACTTTATTTTGAACATCCTTCAATATTCTACACTGAAGCCAGCAATTTCGTAAGATGTGGCAAGACACAGGATGCTCTGTAGGACCAGCAGTTTTTTAATATACACTTCCCTCATTTTAGTCAACCAATAGGTGGAGCCTTTAACCCTGGATCCAAGACACTTTCTCAGATAGCTATGTTGTCACAATTATTATATTAAGACTTACATTTGCTTTTATTAAAGCTTATTTTGGATGAAAAAATAATCCATTTTGCTCTCAAGAGCTTATCTGATCCTCAGCTGGAGAAGAACAGACAAAAACTTAATAAATACCCAACTAGAGCAGCAAAATTAATTAAAACAGACTTATCTACAACTGCAATGTTAAATTAACAACTGGTGAGTCAGAGTACTGGACAGAATTATGACACATAAAACATATGGTCATTGCAAGCTCTCCCAAGAATCCCAGATATTTTAAAGCAAGAGTCCATGCATTTAACATTGGTTGCAAAAGGGTTGGCCATTTCCTCTCCCACAGAGTGAACTTTCTCTCAAGGAAAATGAGAAAAGATACAAGCTTCCTCATTACTGTGGCACTGAGTATATAGTTTTGATCAAGTAAGTGGGAAAAAAATAGGCAAATGACATCAGCTATTTAAAATTAATTTTAAAAGATTGCAAAATAGGACCAATTACAGACACTGATCCCAATGGGAAAAAGACCAAAACTTCAAACCTGATACAGGGCAGTCCTTACTGTTCTGCTTTGAACAGAAGACCAAGAATTTTTTGAAAAAAACCAACAAGCTGCTCATACTCCTCCTTTCACTCTAGATGAGATGTTCAACAGATCAGAGACACATACCATTTATTTCTCTCTTCTGTCCCTTCAAGCCTAACTAACACAAGGGATGTAGCTCTGTTAAGTACAGCTCAGGCATTAATAGAGAAGGATGTTAAAATATCTTTGTGAAAGGCGTTTTCAGCCTGCAGCTTTCCAGTGACCGTGACATTTTACTGAGGATCCTTACTTTGAAAAACATATAATTCTAAAGCAATTTTAGTACCAAAGAGAAAAATGGCTATCATCATTATGGTTGATATTACCTCTGCCCTTAATTTCAGAGGGAGCAGGAAATTGCCTAAATAGCACAATTTAACTATATTTCAGTATACTGTCTTATCTTTTTTTTTTTTTTTTTTCACTCAGAAAGCAGCCAGTTTCTATTTTAAAATTCATGATTTTGGGACTTGCTAGACAAGTTCTGCTCACATCCCATGGCATATCCTGCACTTCACACAGCAATGATTGCAAGCTACAGAAAAAACCCATACTATTCTGAACAAAATTAATCACTGGTTATAAATTATTCAATAAAAATAAAAGAGAGCATTTGTGGTCTGAAGTCTATCCTAATTTTATTTTTTTGTGCTGCAAAAGCATGCTTCACCAGGAAAACACAAACAAACCAGCCAGGGGTCAGTAAGAAGGGAGAGAATTTTTTAACTCATTGTACTGATATGCCAGACATTTTTAGGGCTTGTTTTTAGGCTCTCATTTTGCTCATGTGTGTACAATCTTTCTCTTCATTGTCTTGCCTTTTTTATGTTCCCTTTCCATGTCTCCGGCTTGGCTCTGTTTATCTCTGTTGTATTCTTACCCTCTTTTTCTTCTATTGCCCAGCCTCTTTCTCCTCATTCCATTCTCCTTAAGTCACCTCTCCCTCCTCACATTAACCCTATCTTCTCTTTTTCCCTGTAGCTCTGCACATGCCAAGGTTTTTCTCTCTGGAAATTTGTATTTCATCTGTATGATATGCTCAGAAATTCTAAACTACTTCAATTCAAACAACAAGAGTTTGCAGCTATAAACATCTTAGAAGATACCCTCTACATACACTTTTCTCTGGATTTACCTATTCTTTCCACTCTTCAGCTTGTTAAGCTGTGATATTTTGCTAATGACCATTGGAAAACTTCCTCTCTTCACTCTGTTATACACTTCTTTCTCTGGTGCCAAGGCAATTTGTCCCAAATTTCTCTTCTGATTTCAGTACTGTGCAAAAGAAACACATCTGGTTTATACCCACCTATCTATCTTATATTCTTCACTTGGGCTTTCAGGCAGTTCAATATTTAATAATATTAATGCAATAGTATAAAAAAAAAGGCACTAAAGAAAAATACAGAAGTTTGTACAGGCATTTTTACCTAAGCAACAGCTAGGTGTTTCTCACAATATTGTTAAGACATCTTGGGAAAGTCAAGTTTGGTACAAAAGCAGTTTGAGGCAATACATGAAAGTATTCATATTGCGGTAAGAAGAAAGAGACAGAAAAACATCACAACTACAGCTACAGAGTCAAACTCTCTTCCTTGTATTAGTCACTGACAAGAGGTGGGAAGGCCAAGTAATGCCATGTCAGCAGAGAAAGAGAAATATTAAACCCCATCTCCAAGGCAGCAGTGAGCTCTCTCCTACAGCACCGTGTGCAGTTCCAGCTATGGACACTAAGAAAGATGAACCCAGGGTGTTGCTGATCAAGGGGTGATGGAAATTGTGGAAAGCCTATTTTGCTAGAGGAAACTAAAAGGATGTATCACAGTAGCACAACAAAAACAAGGCTCAGAGGATGCGAGACTGCTGTCTACAAACATGCTAGGCATTAAACAGTAGGGAGAGAGGTAGGCTTTTCAAAGTAGGATCACTTTATAGGACAATTTCATAAAAGTTTCACTAGATAAAATTGCATTAGAAATTGAAAGAGGGAAATTAGCTAGACATTAAAGCTTTTAAGTTCTGGGACTATTTTTCAACAGGAGTAGCCAAGGTAAACAACTCACTTAATCTGAAAACACAGCTTAATAAATTAAGGACAAATAAAGTGGTTGCCTACAAAAATTATTTGCTTGAATTTGATTTACAGCAGAACTACAATTTTATCTCCAGGATTCTCAGGTCAGTCAATGCATCAGCAATATGAGGATGAGGAAAACCTGAACTGGGAAGTGACAAAAACTAGAATAAAAAAAAAGTTTACAACTAGAGAAATACAGAAGGGAACAAAAGTGAAGAGGGAGTTAGATCTTAGGAAAGAGAACAGAACAGAATGATTATAGAATAAAATGTTTTAATAAAATATCTAACTACAAACTGGAAGAAAGTAGAAAGCAGAAATATGGAAATAGTAAAGAATTTTCCTTTATATTTACAAAGCTTAGTTTTCTGATAGAAAGACAAATGGTAAAATACTAAACTACCTTTTAAAAGTGTTAGGATACAACAGGTGGTCATAGGTATATGACCTATACCAATGTGAGGACCTGTTAACTGACTTCCTTAAGAGAGAGGATTTCCCCCATGGCAGGATGTGAAGCTGCTAATCTAAGTGTTCATAAGGACCTTAACAGAGAGAACAAAACACACATTCCTCACGCACCTCTGCTAACCATTCTCTGGTACACTCAGGTCAAAAATAAAGTCTTCCAGCACACCTGAAGATGAGCTCCCTTGACTCTGTTGGATGAGAGACCTCCTTCTCCTCACAACTATCCTGTTTCAACTACCAGCAACCAGCCCCCCATACCTGCCCTACAACAACCTACTGCTCTCTCTCCTGTGTGAGCCCTCAAACTAACCATTAAATGTAGTTTTAAATAAACACAGATTAAAGCCTTCTTTGACAACAGAGTCGTTCGGTCTCTCCCTTTGAAGGAGGGATGCTATACAAATTGGTTTACCTTGGATATCTGCTACAAAGTGTTTCCCTTCAAATGTCAAACAAACCCCATGTTACCTTAGACCATTTGGAAGTCTGAAGACTTCTCAGGAATTGTGTCTTATGATTAATATATATATATCACTTGTATATTATACATACTGTTCCCCAAGACATCATATTACCCATCTGCACCCTCAGGTCTGCAACAGAGGAAACATACAGCTAACAACTTAACATGCATCTCCTTTACAGCCCATGGCTGCCTAGCTGTGCTCCTCCACAGTGCCAGGCTCTAAGGAAACACTTCTCTCAGCCCTAAGACCTGTAAGGGTCCTCAACAGGAACGGGTGGCTGAGCTGCAGGGGATGAATGCCATGTTTGCACTGGAGAAACACAGTAAAACCTTGACCATAATAAAGGCCTCAAGTGGAAAGGGTGCTCCCATTTAAATTGGTGTGAAATACAGCAAAATGTCTCCCAAGCTTAAATTGTAATCCAGCAACAGGCATAGAACCTGACTAAGAATTTATTTTTCTTGAACAACTTTATGACTTGTGGTGGGATGATGTCTTCATAAACATAGTTGTATTATTCTGTGGGGGGGTTTCTTCCTAACGTGCAATAGAAGAGTGAATGAATACTGCTCCTCATTTCGTTTTGGGCCTCCAATCAGGAAATGTTGAAAATCAGTGTTGGTATTCCTGGAGATTAATGGCTGTTCCTCAGAAAGCATACAGAAAGAGAATTTATTCCTGGCAGGACAAATACATAGGCCATTGGACAAAAATCTGTGAACCACAGATAGGATTATATTATCATTGTAAAGGTCCACACTGCCTGTGTTGCTCCATAATTAATAATATTCACATGTGGGGTTGACTAAAGTCACTCTAACAACCAGGCAAATTAATGCCATGCCTTCATGGTCTAATTTACTCTACTGGCATTTAAAGTTTTCTTTTTAAATAAGCTTTGCTGTATTTAAAAAATAGAATTTTTTCGAGGTATAGGCAGAAATCCTTCATGGATTTTTTGCCCCTGTATATTCAATATAGGTTTAAAGACCATGTAATCACTGCTTTTTTATATAAGCAGTTAGATCTCACAAGAGTAAAGACACTCCACTGAGCAATAAGGCCTTAAAAATCAATCCCTGTCATCAGTTCATTTACTTCCCACTCTCCTTCAGCGGCTTAAGAGCTCCTTCTGGACTTAAGAGCTCGCCTGCCATGTACATTGGGACACATCACCACAGCTTCTGTATACTTTTTCTCCCCTTTTGTTTTCTTACAAAATAAGGCATAGGCTACAGTGACCTCAGACGTTTATGAATAGGTTTCCTTCTCTATATTCAATAAACGCACAGGGTCTAGCCACAAAACCTGAAGACAGGTAGAACTGAGTGCAACTTGCTCCTAGAAGCTAAAGTACAGGCAAGCTACCTGAGGTTGTTATAATTTTTAAAAATAATAAAGTTAAAAATTATTACATAAATGTCACTCCCAGGGCATGTCCCGATGGTCATTTGGCATGGTCTTCAAAATGAAGAGCTGGGGGATCAAGTCCTAAAGTAAGGACTCAAAACTGACACCAACAGCAATGTGGCATGGGTCTATGTTTGCTATCCTGTTGCATGATGTGAATAGTGGACTAAGCATGTGACACCTACATGACCAGTTTATCCTGCTAACCCCATGGTTACTTCCCATGGCTCAGCTCTCTTTGGGGTTACTGTTTGATGGTACAGGCATAAGATGTCCCCTGCTAATGGCTGCTCAGCAAACAGTCACGGTATTTTATCCCATTTTATACTTCAGAAAATAATGGATCTCCCTTCAGATACAGCCTGATGTTAATCTCAAACCAAAATCTTCCATATATGCCTAGATAATGTTTGCTTTGTCTGTGTTGAAATGGCTTCAAAATAAAACCACAGTCTGATTTGTCAGTCTAACAAAATTCCAGCCAGCGACCAGAGATGTCCAAAGAGATCTGAAAATAAAAAGCCATGAAATGACTCAGTGCATTAGGTCACTGTGAGAGCCAGGAGGTAATACCAGAGTATTTACTTTGGCTGGAGTCTTCCTTGGCTCATCTTCATTTGCAGTGTTAAAGCCAGGCTCTCATCATAAGCCAAAGTGCTACAGCTTGCCCACTTCAGAAATGGGTCAACACAGGTACTGGGGAAATAACTAAAATGGAAGGGTTTGAAATGAAATTAAAACTATTCCCACAAGGAGCAGAAGGACAGACACAATCTATGGCTACCAGTGTGGTTGTCCTCACAACTCTGCTGTCATGTCAGGAAGCTTTAGCGTTGCCTGGCATCTCTGTGGGGTCTCTGTATGAATATCCCTAAAAGTATTGTCCAGGATAATGGAAGTATCAGCTTGGTGAGGATATTCAGCCCATATTGCACAGTGCAGATTGCAGCGATCCCAACATCTCCATAGGGATAATGAGAACATGGGCAGTTCTTTGAACGTTGTGTAACTACCCCATGAAGTAACAGATTATAGTGAAGAATAGGATAATTACTCAAACAATAAAGACCACATTTATTATCACACAGGAAACAGTGACTTTTTTCACCTCCCCTTTCCAGACCACAAAGGTAACTTCAGGGTAAATCTTTCTGAGCAACATAGTCATAACACATTTGTATTGAGGTTTGACTCTATTCACCACAGAAGCTGCATCCTGCCTCCATCTATAAGGAAATTATATATACTAGTTTTTGTATAAAGTAAAATGAAGCACTATAAAATTGGTTACTGTTCTGGGAAGCAATTTTCTTTTCTCCCTTTGCAAAACTGTGATTTCAATAGTATTTTTCCTTTCTTCTCCTGCAGTTTTTTCTTGTAAAATGATCAGTTTTTTGTCTGACAAAATTATTTATTTTGAATGCATACTTCCTGTGACTTGAAAGTACTTTCTGACAAACCAGAGGTGAATTATGTACAGGAAAACTGATACTTAATGATAGTTAATAAGATGGAATCTCAGAGTGTGGTAATGGTGCAACTCAAAATACTCATGTACCAAAGAAATTAACAATACAATTGCTTCTTGTAAAAATCCTAAGATGGTAAGAAGTTCAAAATCAAAGTAAAAATGTTATGAATGTGGTTTCATGGGAAAAGTAAAGCCTTATATGAAGTGCTAAATAATAATGGTTAACCAGAATAAAGAGATTAAGACAAAATGTTTTCACACAGGTCAGGCAGCTTTTTTCTGCCTGCCCATAGGCTCAGAGAAAAAGATCACTAAAGCACAACCAAAGGAATGTATACATGTGGTAAGCAGTTCTACCACAGAAGGGGATAAGTCTTGAAAACTCAGAAATTTTCATATTGACTATTTGAAGTACCATGTTTCAGCTCCTTATCTTGAAACTCCCTGAAGGCTGACACTACTGAGAGTTCAATGATTTATCAGCATTAAAGAGGATCTCAAAACCGGATGGACATTCTGGGGACAAGTTAAGTGCTGACTACCATCAAGGACTTACTACTGGGCTGAATTAACATGCAAACCGGGACAACTGAGAAAGCTTTCAGGCAATAACTACTCCAAGAAATAAACCTAATGAATCTTTGAAAGGCAAGGAATGTGCAGTGTCCTACCAGATGGGACAGGCAGAGCTTTGGCTGAGCCCTCAGCATCATCTGAATAGGTAGGAGGTCCAGGGGACATCTAAAATTCATTTTCAATATTACTGACTTGCAAATTTGCTCTTGAATATTTTCATTAATGATGGTAATAACATTTACTATATTTGCTTGTCTTTCCCATCTCTTCCCTCCCACCCCCTGAAACTGATTCCCTTGTGGTTGTTTCCCACCTCATCTGCAGATCTCCATTTCTTTGTCAGTTCTAAGAGGTGTTTACAGTTTATTTTGCTTTGGTAGCTGCAGATAGAGATGGTAATTAAAGCATTACTTAAAGCTGTGACTATCCTGTTAAACACCAGCTATCACAGGTCTCTCCTTGTGGTCTTTTCCCTTTAATTTGCATGTCCCTGTACCTTAAACCCTGTGTTCTTTGGACAACCTAAAAATAAAAACCTACATAGAAAATATGGTTTAAAAGATATTTAATTTACCTGCAATTCTCCTTCCATTATACTAAGTAGTTTTATCAAATCCTCCTTAGAAAGTTCTATGGACTTCTTGTTCTTTCGTTCAGCAGGTCCAGGTGATTTTGAGTGCCGTTTGACAGTTGCTGAAGCCATGACCTCATCTTCCTTCCGATGAGGTTTGTTCTTTTTCTTGGCATCCTCCTGAAGTTTTTCATTCTCTGCATGGCTGATGACAGGCTTGGAACTGGAGAAGTGCCCGTTAGACGAGCTTTCTCCACCTTGGTTTCGGGATCTCATCGCTGCCTAGAAAGAAACAAACATAAACATGCATTTATAAACAAAATTACTTACAAAAAAAAAAGCCACAGTGGAAATACTGCCTTTGGGAAGAACAACAATCTTCTATAAACTGAAAATACTGTCATGCTCAAGAGACTGTGGTAGAAAGCTCAGCCATTTTAGCTAATCTGTGTGTGGCAGAAACAAAGTCCTAAAGTAAGGGCAACCACCTTTTTCAGCAAGCCAAGATGCTAATATGCATTTAAATCTACGGAACTTAAAAGTGATGCAGGAAAATGATAAATAACATGTTCCAGTGTTTCTTTCCTTCAGTTGATATTTTGATCATTCACAAGTTAACACTATAAACCAAAGCAAGCTGCTAAGTAGATCTTATTTTAACTTGTGGTTTATTTGAGAATCAGGAATGGAATTACATTTTAGAAAAGAGTATTCCTTAAGTATAAATTCTCCATGAGAGCAGAATGAAAATGCATAACAAAGGTCAGTCTGTAGTTTCTCTGAGTGAAGCAATGATTTTATTCCAGGTAGCAAACAAAAATGGATAATGCAGAGTAAATCAGGTGGAAAATACTTCATGAAATTATTAGACAGTAAGTGCCATAAAGAAAAGTTGAAAAGAAGATTGAAAAAATAGCACAGAGAGCATGAAATCACAAAGAGGTAAATGGGCAAGATAAGTACAGTCTTTCCAGAAGATTCAGGGTTTGTCCAAAATGTCAGGTCATGGTTTTGGAATGCTGATATCTCTGTCCTCTTAAGCACCTACACTGGAGTCTTGGACTATGATAGCAAATGTTCCTTAGCTCTGTCAATTGACCTACTGTATTGCTAAAATTTTATATCAATAGACCTAATGAATAATATTCCACTTCTTCCAAGTATTTCCTCTCATTTAAATTAATCTCTGGATTCAGTCTGCAGCTTTTTCATTAGCCAAACAGGTGCTTCTCAACATTAATAACAACACACACCTTTCTGGTAAGGATTTCAGAGCAGCGGTTCACTAGTGATGGGGCAAACCTAAAACACATTGACTAATCAGCTTGGCTAAATTACACCAGGCCTGCTATGGCTTGCTACTTACTTGACTCAAGCCAGTGTTATAAATCTCTTGCTCACAGTAGTCTTGCGCTTTCGTAGTTTTACACTCAGCAGGAAGATTGTCCTTTTATTATCACTCATTACTCATGTCTTCATTAATTCAGTGGAATTTGTCCAGCATAAATGGGGAGATAATTAGACCCAAAGTTTTTGAGCAAGAGAGTTCCACAGAAATTCCTTGCATTGTAGGTCTGCTCCTATCCAAACAATATGTGATACAGGTATACAATGGCCTTTAGCTTCCTGAATGCTTATGCAGTGTGTTTTTCATCAAACAGTTTGGATTAAACACATGAATTATACTTTCTAAAAACAGATCTCCATTATAAGTATGAACAATACCTGAGAACCTCAGGAAATCTTTTAGGTTTTGGGTTTGTAATGGAAAAATAAACATTGTACTATGTTTCCTCTCAGATAGGGCTTTTCAATTTGTTTAACTTTAATGTGTTTTAAACTTTCCAACCATGCTTCCTCTCAGGAGAGAGCACTCGGGATTTAATCTGTCTCTATTTTCTAAGTGTTTCCTTCTGAGTCCCTGTGGGTCACAGCCTCCAGCCACTTTCATCTCTAAACCAAAGCTATTTTTTATGGCTTACAGTGAATGGTTTCATAGCTCTAGGACATCCTACATGTTTTAAGAATAAATATTTAAAGACTGTCTTGTATATGTTTTCCAGTGGAAAACAGATTATTATATTACAGTATTCTGTAACATGCCGTATTAGTGACTTCTCTGTAGTAAGATGACAGCTGATAGACCTGAAGGTGCACAACTAATTTTAAATTTAACTCATGACTAGGTGAGACACATCATCCACCTGAAGCATTGCATAATCAATCAGATACAATTAGCTGAGCATTTTAGACGTCACAAAACATGGTGTGTCACCCTGTCAAATCATAACTGAAGATAGCCATTTTGACCCATCTGTCCTCGTGGGAGCTGAAATAACAATTCATGAAGCCATGGAAAGACTGAGCAGTTGACTATAGGTTTATAAGCCTGTTAACATAGGAATTAGGAATGCATATTTAAAGTGTGCTTAATGTAAATCAATATAGGTCCACAAAGGACAGGTGCAAACTTAAGTTTTTTTCAGAATTCATTAAAACAGCAACAGATCAGCTTTACCAATTGACCTGGTGTTTTGTGTCATCTGGCTAACTAGGATATGATTGTCGCTAAAGGAGATCAAACTCAGCCTCTTTCAAAATTTCTTTTAAACTTGCAGATTTATTTGGCAGCAAGTCCTATATTACTGCGAGTGGGGCAGACAATCTGTCACTCTTGGGGACATTGCCCCTAGAAGCCTTTCTTTGTGTAATAGCTTGCCAAAATCAATGTAATGCTAATACTTACTCTGTCTTCCCTTATAATGTTGATACTTTTCCAACATGCTAATCAAATGCAAATGTGTTATGTCCTGAAGCCAAAGATGCAGGTGACAGAAGCTTAACTGGTGACAGAAAGGGCCAAAGTTTTGATATTCACACAGTAATTTCCAAGAAGTTTAAGGGCCAAAATCAACGGCATGATCCAGCTGTTGTGCAGTGCTCTAGGAATATAAAGCAGCTGTAAGGATGACTGGGTTTTAATTAGTGTAGCATGAAGCAGCCAGAACATACCAGTGATCTTGGCTGAAATACTGTGTCCTGAAAAGGAGTGCTTAGTATTTGGACATCCATCTGTATTTCTGATGGCATTATGATAGAGAAGAAAAGTTTCTGAACAGTTGCATGACATTATTTTAGTATGCAAATATCAAAATCCCAAAACTTTGCTGATCTGTTTTTCTTCACCAGAGTTCCAAAATTGATTCTGGGGACACTGCCAGTCTAACATTGGTAACAAATGACCTCCTGCTGTCAGACCTGATCACATTGCTATATCTTACAGCATTCCTGATCTGCTGAAGGGATTGTGTTCCCTGAAAAAATAGCTGGTATGATTTATAATGACTTTAGCATTTAAATCTACTAATTTTTTTCTCCCAAGCCTTATCTTACTGCATAATAAACTGGAAACCTTTCCTAACAGTTTCCAGTCAAACAAGAAGACTTTATGTGATCAGTCACTTTAGTTTTGACATTTATTGGCTACTCATTTCAATATGTGCTCACAGCATTGGTACTTGGCATGAGAGCTCTTCAGCCCGTCCTCTGTTTCAGTCACTTTTTAGGCTTTAAGCACAAAGGACAAATGCTGTGCTTATTTACTTGAGTCTGTATTGTTGTTCTGTGCATGGGTCCTTCGGTTTTCACAAGTTAGCAATCCACACAAGATTTTATAAACAACCTTTATGTTACTTTTACTGACATCAGGAGGAAATCTGTGAGGAATTTGCTGAGTAGGATGTCAGGAGAGGACAGGCTGTGTGCTGTTCCAGACCCATCCCCTGTTGACGGCAATTTGTTCTCCCTATAGCTCTTGAAACAACAGGTTAGATTAGACTCTGTTACTAGTGCTATTAGAATCAGATAATGCACAAGGGTTCTTTGAACTTCATGTGCAGTCCCTCTTGCTAATTGGACATGCTGATTTTGGCTCCATAGTGCTTTCCCTTAAAATAATAGTAATAATGATGTCGTAATACACACATACATACACATACACCCAAAGTTGATTTAAAGCCACGATATGGTTGTTGTCATTGGCTATAAATTTGTAGTCTGGCATTCAGTTGCAGATCTAACTGATTAGGATATCACATGAAAGGGCTGAGTTTCTGACAGGCTAACAGTGTATTGTACGGTCAGTGCAACTGTCTTATTAGTGGGCCAAAACTGCAAATTGTTTCCCTGCTGTGGCTCTGGGAACTGTGTCCTTCAGAGGCTCTGCTGCACAGGCTTTTGGAGTGGAGAAAAGTGTTGTGCAGAAGCACCTGGTACACAGAGTTGATCGTGGAGAACTCAGGCACCAAGGAAGCCAAATCCTTGCCCAGTGATGACCAATCAGTGTATAGCACCAGGAGTGAAAAATAATTTAAACATACTCAAGGTGGAGACCAAATCATGTAAAACCTTCATCAGATCTGAAACACCTCACAAACGAGGAGGAGAGCTGGAAAAAAAATTTAAATAGTATCACTTTGTATCTGCAAGTAGTAGGCACCAAGAAAAAACCAAAACAAAACAAATGAAAACACATAAAAAAGAAGACACCTTCTCAAATGTCAGGAGGAAAGGAAGATAGGGGCAACAAACTAACTTTGTGTTGGCTTAGAAGTCCTCAACAAGGACTGCCCCAAATGAGAATGGATGGATTTAGCCCCGTGGGATCTAGATAGCCATGACTTAGGTTCATGGCGTCAGTGGTGTGCCTTTCATAGGACAAACATGTAGAGATACAACTGTTCACACCATCTCAGAGATTGATTAAAATAATTGGTTTTCTTATTAGTTATTCCAGGTTGTTCCCCTGGACTCTAGAGATGTCCATTTTTTTTTCTCTGACTAGAAGTAGTTAAAAAGAATTATATTACTGTTGGAGATGGCGATGCAGGAATGGAGGAGGGCAAGAGACCGCCGGACAGGATTTGACGTGTGGAAGGTCCAAGAGGACCATTCCTGAACTTGACTGTACCTTTCTACTATGGACTTTGCTTGTTACTACCCCCATTTCATTTTTCTTGGAGTCATGTTGCCTCTGTCTCTCCCTGTTCCAGAAGTTTCCCCCTGCAGGCAGGAGCTGTCAGCTAAGGGACAGCTACCATTGGACAGCTCCTCCTGGGGGCGGTTCCAGTCTTGCCAGGCACAAGTTCACGCCCCCGTTCACTCCCCCTCAGTTCTCCTACCCTATAGACTGTTGCGGATTTGCATGCTCCGCCTTAACTCCACCCCCTTTCCAGAACCTTCCCTATCCCAAGTTATATAAACCCCTCTCCCCCTCAATAAAGTCGGATCAGCGGATCAGCTCCGATCAGCTCTGGCAATCAGACTGGTCATCACAGACAGTCCTTGGCTCCTGGGTGTTTGTTCTCACATCGCGAGGCAAACCTTACCAATAGTTTGTGATAGGACCAGGTAGGAGCTCCTGGCTGCATTGCTGGAGGCATGTGCTCAGCAATGCTGTGCAGTTGGACTTAAATGCTACATGAAGCAGCCATGTGTCAGATTCCAGATTGTGAACAACACCAGGCCAAGGGAATGCAGACCTTATTCTTAGTTTTGCTTTTGCAGATGACTCCACTGTTTGTTTCAGTCATGTTGGTCAGAGGAGAGTGATAAACCAAATTACTAATACGTTGAAGAATGGAACAAATATCTACCCTAGCAATTCTGGAGTTTCATGAATTTCTACATATTTCCACCTAGAGTACTAATCCATTGTGCTGTCTAACCCTCCCTCAGTCTCTTGTCCTCATTTGCATCATGACTTGATTTGAGCAAAGAAGAAAAGGTCTTTGTTCCTTCTGACAGTATTACACATTGTCAGTGTGTTTTTCTGAGAGCACGTGTTCACTGCTTGCCCTTGTTGGACTATTGGCACGGAGGTACAGAACTTTTTGAATCAGGACAATTCTCTACTCAGTAAACAGCTTGAATAACTGAGCCACAGAGCTTAACTCCTATACAGACTAGGAGGGAACTTGTGGCTAGTCTAGCTACCTAACACTAATGCTGCCTTCATCCTTTTACCTGGTCTGTCTGCTGCCCATGGAAGCATTTGTCATACAGGTGTCAGGAGGAACAACACCTCAGCACATGTGCTGAGCCTCATGCACTGAAGAAGAAGTGTTTGGTTCATCCTGTTAACACTACTACAGTAGTGGAGTTTGCTGTTTGCAAGGAGTGTGGAAAAGCAGCAGTTACAGCAGACACACTTGTTGAGGTACAGCACGAGAATCAGCAATGCCTTTTTGCTTTATCAAAAATTTATTTTAGAGCTTCTAAAATTGATTCTTGTAACAGTGGAGCATAGTAGCACATCGACTATATTCACCAAGGACTATATCAACAATAGTTCCTTTGCTTGAAAAAAGAAATGAGAGGAATAAATAGAAATGTAGTCTTGAGAAGAAAAAGAAATAGATTCTGAAAATTCCATATCCAGGTGTCTTCCTGAATAAGTAAAATCTGTGTGAAAGCAGAAAAGGATTTCACAAAACTAAAGGAGGAAACCCGGTCATCACTAAGGTGGATTTATACCACTTTAACACCATTTTCTTAATTCCAAGATAAACTCTTCTCTGGCTAAATTATAGCATCAATTTACAAAGAACAGAGTTTATGCTGGTATAATTCCATTAATTTTGTCATTTTCAGGAAAACTTGTGGTTTCATCTGGAATACTTTTACTTGAGTAATGCATGCTGACCCATTAAGGAGTAACACAGAGTTGTTTCACAAAGATTCATGTTTCCCAGGCTTCATCTGGAAAAACATCTTGGATGCATGAGGCATGAGGAATGATAAGCTATTAGATCATCACTGAGTCAAAAAAAATAAACTTTTATATATGACTCTACCCGTGTTTTGATTACTGTGCTTCCCAGCTGCCAGCAAGTACAAACGGGAGTCATAGAGAAGAGACAGCTCAAGTAGCTGACACCACTAGACAAACAAGTCACTAGGGCTGATGAGGGCTTAGAAATTTGTTCTCTGGAGTGGCTATGTGGCTAAAAGGGACTAGCCAGGAGCAAGCAAGTGGCAACAGTGCTAACTGGCCACAGTGTAACCTTTCTAGCATGTTTCAGCGGAGCTGGGAGATGTGGAGGACTCATCCTTCTTCCCAGATCACTGAGGTGTCCTGTGCCTGGGACTACCTCTGATTTGAAGGAAGAGTATGAATCTTTGGAGGAAAGAAATGCCCCTGCTTTTTGAGGCCTTGCACCCAGCTGATGGAGCCTGTCTTGAAGCACAGACACTCTTTTGAGGGCTGGATTGAGCACTGTGCCCTATCATAATTTTTCACATATTGTTTTACAGCTTTCTGCCCTTTGGAGTTATCCCATTTCAAATCAAACTTCACAGGAAGACAATGCTAGCAGTGTCACCATTAGTTCCAGTCCAAATCCACTAAACATTTGTTTTAGCACCTGACAGCCAGAACATGCCTGGAAAATGGTAAGAGAGGTGATGCAGATTAGCAGGCCTACCAAAGATTTCTCACTCCTGCAGATAGGAAATCTTTGGTGTTAGGTAGACATTAGTCATTTCTTTTTGTTGACAGCATAGAACCAAGCTGATAACCTTGAAGATAGTGTGGACATAGGAACCACACTGTATCTCTGGTAAGCAGTTTCTAAAGACTGCTGCTCCTATAAGAATTCATTGTTTCCTGCCAGGATGGTAGGAAACTGCTGAAAGCAGCAATAGACAGGAGCAGGCTGATAATTATCACAGGTCTTGTCTCCCATTCCCTCAGCCCTATGCCTGCTATGACCAACCAAAATACCTAAAACTGATATATCAATGAGGGAACACAGCATAGAAACTGAAGTCATTCCGTGGTCCATGAAAGCCTACTTTAACCTAGAAATGGACCATGGGGCAAATAGGCAATACAATTAGGAAATGAGGAAACCCTTAGCTTTTTACAAGAAATGTTTCAACTTTTTGCTTTAAAATTACTTTTTATTTCAAAATGAACTCAGATTTTAGCATGTATGAGATAAGACAAAAATATGAATGTCCCAAAAACAAACTTCAGGCTTTGGGTCGAGGTTAGCATTTTGCTGTCTCTTGCTGACCTGATGTGGATTGTGAATCCCATATTCTTTTCAGTAGCCACGTTTTACACATCTGAGTTCACTGAAACTAGTAAACAACTAGAGCTACATTCTACATGTGGCTAATTTATCTTTCATTTGTTTTATCAAAATCCAAAAAAATTAATCACAATGTAGATACCTCTATAGATTTTACAACAAAAGGAACAAAAACCCCAACAAAGGACCTGTATCTTCTACAAATATTGTCTCCAAGAGACAACAGTGTAAAAAAAACCCATCTGCAGCGTCTCAAATTTCAGCTGTCAACCAAAACAGGCAGCAAGTTCCAAATCTCTCTCAGTGATCCCTTTGTAAGAAGTTTCAGTTGTTGACAGACACAGAGTACCAGCTTGCACACGAATGCTTGGTGGTCTGGTGAGATGGGAATTTAACCCCCTTCGTTTGGCTGGGCTGCCTCCCTCCTTCCAAAAGGTTCCTCCTCTGTGAAGTTTAACTGACTTCAAAACAAGGAGTTAAAAATTGTCTCTGATACTAAACCTGCTCTTGAGTCTCTCTATCAATTTTGGTGGTTTTACAATAATATTTGTCCCATTAGGGGAAAAAAAAGGAATTCTTTGGCTACATGTATTCTGGAGATTAGCCATGTCCAGGACTGGTCTCTAACTGTGAGGCCAGCTGTTCTGGAAAATTCTTCAGGCTCTTAAGCCTTCTTAGCATCCATAACATGCTGGCTGCATCCACACTGCCCACTGGGAATTGCTCCTAGCCCATAATAACTCCTGAAACAAGTTCTTAAATGGTTCAGGAGGGTGATAAGTGGTCTGGCCAAATGTGTGCCAGGGTCCACTCCAACACTTTAGTACAAGCACAGACATTTACCTTCAGTGTCTGTACTCATGCCCATTACTGTTTAATTTACAGCCCTTCCTTTCCACAGCCTGTTCCTTTACAAACAAAGGAAATGGAAAACTAATCAGCCATGCAAAGGGAAAGTGCAACTCACCATAAATACATAGCCTTGAGAGAGAAAATAAGCAGAGGGTGGGTGGGAAAACAGAGAAGGATCAGAATTTTTTAAGTTATGTCAAGGCATGCAGAAGTCTATTACTTATTCTAGAGGCATTCTCTAAAATTGCTACTGCAGCATGGTTTGAGATAGAGCAGTTCAGCGGGAGTCAGGAAGAGAAAGGGCAGCTGAAGGAGAGAGAGGTTTCCCAACATCCCCACTTCATACCAGCCTTATCCTGGCTTTTGCTGGCCTTGGTGGCACAAACTTTGAGCTCTTCTGCTTCATGTCACTGATAAGAGGACTAACACTGTGAGACTCCAGAGTGGCCCTTGCATTATTCAAAGCCCTGGCTTTCACTTGTCATTGCTATTTGCAAAGAGGTAAAAGGAGAATCTTACTTCATTCCTGGCAGTGCCAGCCCAGTGACAGTCATTATTTCCCAGTAATCCTGCAGGCTTTCCACTGACTTCAGAACTTGTGGCAAAGAAAGTAAAGAAGTAAATGTCAGCCCAACTGATTTAAATAATACCAATGCCTTCACACTGATGGGAAGGAAAACAAAAACCTGCAAAATCCTCACCTGGGCATTGAACATGGCCTCAACTGCTTTAATAGCTTTCAATTATAGAAACCATATTTATGTCCCTCTTCAAATGTCAAAGCTTCAAAATCCCTGGACAACAAATTCCTCACTTGAAAAGAATGAAGTTAAAGAGTTATCCTGCACGTACAGGTTGAGCTGGTTTTGATCTTTTTTTGAACAGCCTGTCACTATTAATCTGATCAAATTTTCACCTGGCTTTTTAATTCAGAGCAAAAATTCAGGATAAGCTGAAAACACAGCATAGTTGCTTTGAGTAGGGAATGAAGAGAGAAGGAAGAAGCAAATAAATATCTCTGCATAAGCCTGGTCTCACATTGACATTACTAAAATTACCTGCTGTCAGATTCAAGTTTCTTTACTGTCTGTGACTTCTTAAAATGCAATTTCAACAAAAAAAATGTTGCAGTTTCTTAGTTTTCCACTAGGATAGAGTAAAACTTCCTTAGCTGCTTTTCTTAGAAAGTAATTTCAGTTCAGAGCCATGGAAAGATGATAAAAAGAGCTACTACAAGTGGAGTGGGTGTTTTACAAGCCTACATGAAGTTAAAATTGTCTACACTGGCATAAATTCACACTGTTCAGCTTTAAGTATTTCACTTCTGTGACTGAGATAGGAGTTTAGGTTTCATCCATAATCTGCAGTGTCTTTCAAATGGAGCCTGAGCTCTCTGAGGCTATGGTAAGATTTCAGGTCTGTCCTCGTCCTCAGTTATGCAACTCCAGTGACCATGGCTAAAGCCCACCGTGGCTTTTGTCTATCAGAAAATGCATACCCTGATTTTCTTTCCATAGAGAAGGATGCTGCGTAGAGAGTGGTGTTGCTCCAGCTTCCGTGTGAGAGGACACCACTGCACTCTGACCCTGGGACGTGCCAGGAGGTCTCAGTTTTGCCCCTTTGAACCACCACTGACCTCTCTGAAGAGGCTGTGCCCTTAATTTAGGGACATCAGTGAGCACACGGATAAAGGGCACTGGACCCAGAAATGCATCATCACAAAGGCCAATTTTGCTGATGGGTGGGAAGGCAATACCAGGTATTTGGCACCTCATTATCAGCATCTGACGCGGTGAAACACTTGACAGAAAATGTCTGGATATGACAGAGACTGTGGGATTGGGTCCACCCCTCACAGTCCCTACTACAACCAACCCTGCCAACATTGTGTTAGTGAAGTCACAAACTCAAGTGGCTGGGGATGGTTTTTCTACAAAGTTTCAGCATACAGACCTCTGCTGAGAGGGGCAGAGGACCCAGTATTTCTAAAAGCTACTGAAGAGTCAAAAGCTCACCCACATGGAGCTCCCTAACTGGAAAATGAGCATATTTGACTCTCCAGTCACAACTGCTCATTCTGAACTTTCTTTCTTGGAAGGAAGAGTGTCAGGAATTCGGCCATAATTGTACAAAACAAGTTAAGAAACAGCAATAAGTAATGGATCTATATTAGCTTCCTTTAGTTGGAGCAAGTGAAACTAGAGAATAATTTTTTATAAGCAAGGTAAATCTGAAAAAATTAATCATAAAATTTTCCAGTTCCTATTTTGTATGTGGAGGTGTATGACAGAAAAGCAATATGGATCTCAGTGAGTGTCTCTAAATATTAAGGCATTAGTGGGTCATGGAATACAAATTTAAAAGATACAGATGGTATATGATTGGTAAATCAGGTAGGAAACCAGGTAAGAAAGCAGCATATAAATAAACACATTATTGTTTTTCTTTATTTAGTGAAAAACAGTTATGTAATGTCTCAGCATTTCTTATTTGTTTCCTTTAATACTTTTCAGCTGCCTTCAAGGAAGTTTAGGTGACTGAGAAATTACTTTGGACTGCTTCTGCTGTGCATGTGTGGTGGACTCAGGGCCTTGGCAAGGACCTGGTGCAGTTGCTGCTGGCAGGTCTGTCTCATCTTGGCTCCACCGGCACCAAGCAAGACGAAGCTGTGGTTTGGGAAAAGGAAGATTAGCTAGTATTCCTCCTGTGAGGAAGCAGATTCACCACTTGTTACTTATAAATATATATATATACTTAGTTATCTTGAGAAACAAGATGTAATAGAGAGTATTTTCATTTCACATTTCACTTGCTGTCTTACTCCCAGTAAGAATAAACCTCACTCAAGTTTCTATCCCTAGTGAAAGTGTGTAAGTGAGCTTTCAGTACCATTGCTTTCTTCTCAGTATTCACTGCATAGCCCACAGATAAGAGCTTTTCCTTATCTGAATTTGTCCACATGTGGACTGCAGGAATTTCAGAGATGAAGTTTTTTCCAGACCTGTCCAGCTGGAAGTTAAAGGGCAGCTCTCCAGAGCACCCAGTAGCCAACTGGTAAGCACAGCTGTCCCGAAAATGCAAGCCCAAATGAAATGGCTGAGCATCCACTGTATACATATTGAAAATACTTCCCAAGGCCTTCAGAAATTCAGAACAAAGTCCTCACGTTGAATAAATATTTCCTTGCTCTTATTAATTAAGGATAGCTTTTATCTTTAAACACTGCTAAATGAAATGTAACTTGAGCAATATATATGCCCTATACCTCCATAATAGGTTGTGTAACTCATTTAATCAAAGTAAATTCCAAAATTTGGTACTCTACTAAATCTTTTCAATTAATTCTGTGCAACATCACTGACTGCCTGCCAGAAAACTGTCATAATTTTTTTTTTTAAATAAAATCAGTCAACAGTTTGTGAATCAATTCTAGGACTTCCAAATCACCCTACTATGAAATGGCCATATTTAGAGAAACTCTGCACAGCTGGGAAGATGCCATGTGCTTGACCTAAGGTAACTGTCATGTTTGCAAAAAAAATCTTTATTCTAATTATACTTACTGATACTGTTTTTACTTTTTGCCATGAAGAAAAGACAAAAGCTTGCATGGAAAATTGTTCAGCAGCATATGCCAGTGTTGCAGGATGGCTTGGCTGTAGCACTGGATTTTCAGGCACGAGAATTCACCTGGCCGCACCCTGTGGGTGCAGCAACCAAGGATTCGATAAACCTCAGACTTGTTGAAATAAGCATATGTGTTAAAGATAAATGAGGAGAATTAAAGGGATAGAAAAGCCTAGAAAATAAAAATGTTGTCAACAACACTTGGCATTATGGCAGAAAAGTCACAAACTAGGAAGCTAAGTCACAGCAGCAGACTCAGCTTCCCTGCCCTCTGCTCAGCCAGAATATGATGCAATGTTGTGCAAACAACTTCTGCAGGTAGCCAAATAAATGACATTATTTAAGCAAGAACAATGCTGGAGAGTTCTATGCAAATACTTGTTACTGACTGATCTCTTATACCTTGAAGATGAATTTCTAGAAAGTAAAAAGCCCAGAATTGTTTCTCTCATTCTATCTTCAAAAAAGCTGAAAAGTGCAATTGTATTAGATTTTCTCAAACCATAGAGAAACTTTTCCAAATATCTATAAAGGCAAATATTAAATAAACGATTTGCTGAAGTAATGGAAAAGTTATTAGACTTCATAACAACATGCATATTTTTAAAAGAATAAAAGAAAATACTGTGGGAGTTTTAAGTTGGTTTTTTGAAGTCCATAACTAGAAGAGCATCATTAGTAGTTTGTAGTCACATCAACTTTGTATCAGAGAAAAATGCAGTTTTGTTTGTGTAACATTGTTAGGTGAAACAGTAACTAGAAATTTTTAAGAAAGCAAATAATTTCTGCTGTTAATGCAATTAGCATTACAAATGACAATTTAAGGAGGATTATGTTATGTATTGCAGGTTTCAACCAACTAAAAATAGAAAAGCTATACAAGCCATAAAAATTGCACAATGTACAACTTTCAGTTCCAGGAAGATTGTGTTTGCAATCCTTGACTACAAATGGAGTTGCTTTCTGACTGTTGAGATAGATCAACTGGGGCCATAATTGATACAGACAATCCCGAGTTTTCCAAATGAGTCAGACATTTTAAAATATTGGCCTTGAGTTGTGAAATTTTTATAAAATCAACTAGTGTTTGCCTTCCAGTTTTTGAGCTGGGTTCACAATTTCAAAGTATGATCCAGCACTGTGAGGCATTTTAAAACTGCAAATACAATATAACCAGTGTGATACTAGCAACGGGGCTTTTAAAAGACAGTCAAAATCCAATAAAAATATTGTGAGACACCCAGTATGGTCATAAAAGTCCATGGTGCCTGCTGAAGAGTTCCTCATTACACTAAGTTGTTAACTCAAGATGCTCATTTTTAACTCATGCTAAAATATTTCAGAGAAAATAATGTGTGCATTGAGGATGTCCTTGGGAATCCTCAACAGTCCCCGAGGGCTTTGAGAGCTCTGCAATTCAGAAGAGACTTTGAAAGGCAAGAGATGACATAAGTAATTTTAATTGTCTCCTGGAGCTGACATCTGCAGGAAGCTCAAGACTTGCCTTCCAGCCATGCTATCACAACGGCATCTCCTGAATGTTATTTGTTTAGGAACATGGCTCCACCTCAAAGCCCCTGTGTGTCAGCAGAACAGCCCGTGGTGGGGAGTAATACCTGTGTCGAGGGATGCTTCCAGGGCAGGGGCTTCGCTAGAATCTAGGTCCAGAAGGGGGAGGAGGGAGTCGAGGGTAGAGGTGTCTCTGTGCCATCACTCTGCTGCTCCCACCTGAGGCTGCCTGGGGTCCCTGCTGCTTCCTAGAGAAAAGATAAGGCTCAGGGGCTACATGCCAGGAACAAAGAGAGAAGCAGCACGTTCTGCTTGTTCTGCCAGCCAGACAGCAGGCCAGCTAGAAAACACAGACTTCCAGACTTAAAGTAACTTGAAAATACTTTTTTTTTTTAATTTAGAAACTCCCATTGACTTTATTCCTGTGTTTCCAAAGCCATGACAGAGCACAGTGACCTGAAGAATCCAGAATACACTAGGCAGTATGTTTGCAGGTATGAGACAGTATACCAACCTCATACTTCCATTGCCTTCAAAGTGCTGGTACCACAAGTTGCAGCTTTCTACTTTAATCTAGCAATCCACACCAAGTAACACACTCCATCCCCAAAAAAGGAGCCGTAACAAGGGAAGAAAAAAGCAGGTAGGTATATGCTGGGTTCCTCATTGAGTAGAGCAGTTCTGTAGAATACATACAATACAATGACATGACAAAATGACAGCAGAGAAGAAACGTGTCCAGCTTGGTCCATGTACTAGTGACAATGCAGGCTGTAGAGTTTTACCTGCTCTGTGGGAATGCATGACTCCCTTGGCTGGCCAAGCTGGGCAACCCACAGAACAGCAAGAGCTATAGGCCAGTTTCTTTCACAGCCCACAGAACAAAGGAAGGCTGAGGACATGGTGACAACTCCAAATCCCATGGCGGTATGGCAGACAAGCAGGGAACTAGGAACTTTACTTCTGGAAATCTGGGAATGTTGCAGGGCACATGGGGAACAAAGCCATAATGCTGGAGGGAGGCAGGCTGTCATGTTGATAAAAGCTCATTCACTCATTTCACTAGTTTGCATAAGCAAACAGAATTTGAATCCACATTGTGGATTCCCTGAACCCTGCCCTGACCTTCTTGACTGAGCAGTATGAAAATGGTGTAAACAAAGTTTTGTAGGTCAAATGCACTTCAGAGACAGCTGGCATGGAAACATGTCCAGACAGGCTCAGTGGCAGGACTGGCGGTGCCACAGAGATTCTTGGGGCTGTGAGACCATGGAGGTCTTTTCTTGGCAAGGAGTACATAGTATTCTGGGAAGCTGTGATCTTTTTAAAGAAAACAGTAACAATTTTGTTCAACACTACAAACTGACTGTTATTTAAATAATTTATATAGTTCTCCTAATAACAATACAGTCATACAAGGAACACTACCATTTAAGGAATAAAGCAGGACTGCTACAGTGCCAGTTAATACCAGTGAGAACAGTGTACTACACATTTATCCATTATTTCTTAACAAATTGCATGTCAATTCTTGCAAAATAGTAAATGTCAGCTTGGTATCTGTATATTTTTTTTCCTTGCTCTGAATTGAAAGAAAAAGATTTATTGCATTATGAACAACATAAGGATGGACCTAGCAATGAAATCTTAGCCAGCTGTAATCAAAGTTAAATTAGTGCAAAAACATTAGGGAAAGTTTAGATTTAGAAGAAGGTTATTTTATTGATAAATATTTTAACATTCTAAAAAATTTGTTTAGGGAACTTCAGTCCTGAGTAGCTAGTTCTTGGAGAAAATTGGGATTTACAGAAATTAATTCTTTGCCCTATAAAAAGTTTGTCCTTCAAAAAAATTCAGTAAAAGTCTTCTCACTAATTTGAATGGAGGAAGGATCAAGACTACTGTCTTTAAAAGAGAATATGCAACTATCTAGACCTAACAAAAGAAAATTAGTCATATTTTCGCAATGAAGAGCTGAATTTTCAGTGCAATTCACACAATATAAGAAACAAAGAAGAGTTTTCTGTCAACCAGTGCATACTAATTAAGATACAAAAAGGGTGGACCAAGGCTTAGCGGGTCAAATTCTGACCTCACTTGCCTTTACTCTTCTGAGTTCAAAGATATTTTCATCAGATTTTCATCAGTTTAAATGAGATTAAAATCTGCAAAGTCGAATGCAAAAAAAAAAAAGTGACGTTATTCATGATTTGCAGAAACCTTGTTCCCAGAAGATACGGTTTAAAAATAGACCCTTAAGGATACTTTCTCTTCACTATGTACTGTTTAAAGTAGTTTTACAAGTGTAACAGCTACACTTAAATCTTCTCAAGAAGAGACATCCTGGAACACAGATAGGACTCGAGTAATTTCAATTCTCTGATGTTTTACCAAGCAGCAGGATAATGTGAATGCTTTACACTCTGTGGAAAAGCTTTTTCTTTATTAAACTTTAAAATACCTTGAGATAATATTTATGCCTATACATTTCTTCTTCATTTTAATTAAGTGATGCCACAGTAAATATGATGAGCAATAGAAAGAGTCAGGATGAACAGCATTGTATTAATTAAAATACTCTCTATTATACAACATTGTGTTGTTCTAAAAAGCCCATGGGATTTTGCTGCTGAGTTGAATAAAGCTGTTATTTCGCTCACAGACATCACATAGGTACCTCAAAATGCTCCTAACCACGTGTTAGGCTAATGAAGGAAGCAGTTTTGATTGCAGCTTTGCCTCACTAGCCACATCACCCAAGAAAGCTACAATAATATCACAGCTCTTTGCACAGCAGGATGCCTCTTGGGTTCTATTTTTCTTGCCAGTTGCTGAGAGTTTTATCACATGCACTAAATAGAGTAATTTTTGTTTGTTGCCCTCAGCACAGTAATACAAAGCTATTGATTCTCCGTAGATTTGTTTTGGAGAAAGCCTCTCATCCTTCCTCATTCACATACACATGCCCCCTTTCCCCCAATACACCATGCATCAGAAAAAAAACTCAGCAGAAGGAAAGCTGAAGTTTTCTTTGGCAAGTTTGCCAAGATACCCTAACTCAAGAGGTCAGTGAAAGTCCCTATATTCCCATTGACCTACAAGCCATAGTTCCCAGGATCCTTGAAGGAATAGCCAGGGAAAGCAAAGAGCTCTTGAAGCTGCGTTTCAGTCTCTTGTAGCTCCAAGCCCCAGCTGCCACACTGGGGATGGTAAAACAAAAGGCAAGTCCCTCTGGGCAGACAGTCTGGCTGGGCACTGTAAAGATCTGGCTATGCACAGATAGTCAGCATAGGCCACAAAATAAAGCTAATTTTGTCAAGCATCACTGGATAACCCTGTGGGATGCATGAAGGAGCATTCCCACAGGCTACCATAGGGGCAGGCAGCATGCAACAGCTTCCACTATGAAATCAACTATTTGACTATGATTGTTTTCATCAGAAATGTTTGTTACAGTTCCATTTAATTTATTATCAGTGCCCTGAGAACCCAGGACCCCATGTCAGCTCCCCTGGGGCCACTAGCCCCTGCTCCAGGATCACAAAAGCACAGCTGGTCTCCAGCCCTGCCCTGCCTGCCTGTGGGCCCCACCAAGCCTGGCTCCCAGCCTACCCCAGGCTCAGCCTATCTCCAGGAAAGGGCCTGATGCCCAGGGCTGGGGCTGCCCTCTGCCTTCTAGTTCCCATGGGAATTCCTCCTGCTCCCAATCCCCAGGGAGCAGTCACCCATGCTGACACTTATTTCCTTAATTTTTCATTTAACTGCTTGCAATCACCATTTAGATTCCCCTTTGCTCTTGCTTAAGAAATTGTTTGTATTTTAAAAGCTGTTTGTTTTCACTGTTCTTTGTATGTGCATGTAGTAGCTTAACTTTGTGCTTCCCTTTCCTTACAGTATATTACAAAAGGTCTTTTACCTTATGCTACAGGGCAGAGAAAAGATAAAAAGAAATCAGCATGTTTATTCCTGAGAAAAGAAGGATTGTAGAGAAAGAAATGCTCCCATAAATGTCTCTCCTTCACACTTAGAGAGGTATCATACTCTCCAGTGATCCTGCACCCAAGCACTGGGATGTTGAGCTCAGCATTACTTGGAAAATGTGTCTGTCTGAAGCTTCCCTTGAAAGTTGATTGAACTATCAACTCAGTCAGGATTAGAAGTTCAGAAAGATTTCTGTCACAGTCTTAACAGCTGGCAGTCAGAAGTTTCCTGGAGTTTTCCAAGAAGCTATGACACAAAAGAGCAGGGAATACTGGATTTGACCAAACATCCTTTTCTCCATGGTCCTGGGAGGTGGTTGGATCAGTTGTACCTACATTCTCTTTAGCTCTCCATTGGCTCAGACTGAGAGGAGCACTCTGCGGAGCTGATGCCAGCAGCCCCCCAAAGCCTGTAACTGAAACTTCTTTAGAGCAACATGTGAAAGGAATTGTGGCTTCTCCAGAAAAGGTTCATCATATACTATATAGTGTTCATAGAAATTTTCTCAGTCATAATTGTCAAACTTTTGATATGCCAGACCCATTTCTTCAATGGTTACTATCACAAATCTAATAAACTGCATACTGTGTATGCTGAAGGTCTCAACCAAATAATAATTTTCATTGATTCCCAGCTTTTTATTAAAACCCTAAAACTTTTCATACTGCAATTTTAAACAACATCTTTGGAGAAAAACCCCCACATTATTTCTAATAAAGATCCCCTTAGAAGATTTCAAAACCTTTACTCAACCTCCTAAATATTTGGCACAGCACATCCTTGCAAGCATGAAATTATTACTCTGTTTGCTATGGTTTCTTTTATTATGCTCTTATACAAGACTGTTGCACTTTGTCATTTGTAGCACATTACCTCAGACTTGTTCAGGTACAAAGATGGACTTCTGGGATGACCAGGGGAAAGGAGAGCCTATCATATGAGAAGACAGAATGAAGAGCTTGACTTGTTTAGCTTGGCAAAATAAAGGCTGTTAAGGGATCCAGTTGCTGTGTATAAATATATCACAGAGGCAAACATCAGGGAGATGGGAGAGCCATTTAAATTAAATGACAATGTTGGCAAGGGAACTCAACAGCACAGGTTGGCCAGAAATTAATCTTTGTTCACCTGGAGGAATGAGATTTGGGAACTTTCTTGGTGGAGTAACAGCAGCAAAAATCCAAACTGACTCACAGTGGAACTTGATCAGTTTATGAAGAGGATTATAAAACGTGATTCCTGCAATATTATGACATTACATTTGATGACCCATTAGGTCCTTTCCAGTCCTGTGTTCCCATATGAAGCTATAGTATATCATGTAGATTCTGTAAGCCTCAACTATGCATGCTTCAAAACAAGAAATGGCAGCATACTTTATATGCTTCAAGCTATTTAAAAACAAAACAAATAAACACCCCCAAGCAAATAATTCAGTTTAGTAAGGGTATTATTTCAGGGTAGGGATAAAATTTAAATAATTTTTTCTCCCACAATGACAGTAAATTCAATAGAACTCAAATATATTACAAAATAAGCATCTTTTACATTGAGTTGTCCATCACTGAAATTCCTTCATTTATTGATAATTAGTTCTACTTGTCAACCAGCACTGTTTAGCTTTATTACATTTTTTAGAAAATATTCTACCCATGGCTTCAAAACCTTTGCAGCTCAAGTTCAATGGTTATTTCTGGTATTCTGCTCTAAGCTATAAATTAATTGAGGACAGGAACATTTTTCTGCTAATGCATTTTATGTTGGAGGGTATCCAAAAGATATAGCCAAAGGAACAGAATTATGATTGTTTCTAATTTATGTTGGTTTTAGCATGGGTTGTACACAAGAGAAGAAAGACTTTAAAAAACAGAGCCGTCTGGTTTCAGAGATACCTAATTTTTTTCATGCTTAAAAGATTGCTTATGCTGAGCTTGAAGTAAAAACCCATTAACTTCTACAAAACAGAAAATTTCTTGGATATAAAAAGGAAGAGTTTAGAAAAAAATCTACTTTCACCAAAACCAGCAAAATATTTACATTAAAAAGAATAATTTACAACAAGTATTTCTTCCTAATGTACACCCATACACATAGACACAGAGCCTCCCCCCAAATGGGACCAAACTACAGCCATGGTGGTATTACACACATATTCACTTTCCTGTAGCTCCTGTCTGAAATTTTTGTGGAAATACCAGCATGCTATCTTCATATAAAGTGTACTAGCAGTGTAGGCAAATTTTACTATTAAGATGTCCCAAAAATTACTATAATATTATATCTTAAAGTAATTAATAGTGTCATAATCAGATTGCTCTCACCCGTGGCCTTATAAAACCCAGCATCAGTTTTGCTGGTTTTATTAGCAATTCACGATCTTGCCAGCCAAAAGTCTCTCACCAGTTTCTTGTGAACAATGCTGATTTCAGCTCTTTAGATTCAGCATTAGATGCACAGGAAGAAGGGATCCAATAGAACAGAAAATATTTCTCCATTGTCATCAGGTAATGGATGGCTGAGCACCTGAATTACTGATTTCTAACATCTTACCTTGTATAAAAATTCTTTTGAAAGCATTCTTAGCTTCTGTCTTTAACCAAAGATGGTGAAAATCAAGAGCCTGTTTACATATGAGTCTGTCTACATAACGTTGCATGCATTTCTTCTTTTTTTCTACTTTTGTCATATGCACATTCACTCATGTATTGTGAAGGAGCATCTACCATCCACTTACCCATCTTCTCTAGCCTCTTCTTATTCAACATCCTTCCTTGATGCCTTTTTACATCTTTTTTTCTCTCAACTAAGCAATCACAGTTTCACTTTTGACCCTAACACTGCTAGTGATTTTCATCATAGCCTCTGCTTCTATTCCCATTTGTGCTGGTTTTGGCTGAGGTAGAGTTAATTTTTTTTCACAGTGACTGCCATGGGACTGTGGTTTGGATTTGCACTGGAAACAGTGTTGGTAACACAGGGATGTTTTCAGTATTGCTGAGCAGGGCTTACACAGAGTAAAGGCCTTTTCTGCTCCCCCTGCCACCCTACCAGCAAGGAGGTTGGGGGTGCACAAGGAATTGGGAGGAGGCACAGCTGGGACAGGTTACCCCAACTAGCAAAGGGTAATACCCTACCTATGGTGTTATGCTCAGCATGTAAAGCTGGGAGAGGAAGAAGGAAAGGGGGGTGGACATCTGGAGTGATGCTATTTGTCTTCTCTGTTACCCATAGTGGAGCACTGCTTTCCTGGGAATAGCTGAACACTGGCCTTCCAGTGGGAAGTGTTGAATGAATTCCTGGCTTTGCTTTCCCTTCATGTGCATCTTTTGCTTTACCTATTAAATTGTCTTTCTCTCAAGTCTTTATCTAATAAGTTTTCTCACTTTTATTCTTCCAATTCTCTCCCTCGTCCCACCAGTGGGGAGGGAGTGGCTGTGTGAGGCTGAGTTTCCAGCTGTGGTTAATCCATGACACCATTATATAAGATTAAGGATTTAATCAGAAGAGAGATTCATTTTTCAAGTTCCTGATTTATCTCAGTAGTCTCCATGACACATATAAATCAAAACAGTCTTATTTGCTCCTTAAACTGCTACTTTTACCTCAAGAAAAACTAATTCTTGATTTTAACAGAAACTGTTCACATACTTTGAACTCCTTCAGAAAAAAACTGGTCATGAATAAATGGAGACCAATGAGTTTTTAGAAGACTAATGTCCTGAAACATTTTCTCTTACATGAGGGAAATGTCCTTGCTATTTTTAAGAGGAAACTTTATCAATATTCAGAAGAAAAGTTACATACTTTCTGATATTAGATTCTGAATTGACACATTATTAATCCTGAGATATTCTGAGAAAAATCCTAGTGGGCCACATTGTTTTGTTCATGTTTGTTTATCTGATACAAGAGATAGCTTCACCAAGGCATCTCCAGCACTGTAGGGTTTAAGTCCTTGTTATGACTGGTCTAAGTATAGTAGAGCCTCCCTAAGGACTGGTAGCTTCTGAAATACTGGTGAGAAACAAAAAATTTCTGGTACTAATTCTAGAGTTAGAGCCCTGGGCAAAAATTTCTCGTGCAGTTTTTTCATCTATTTTCTCTGAAAGACAAATCTGATCTCAGGGATCTCCCAGAGTTATTAGATCATTTCTGTGCATCACAGTAGCCAGGGAGTGCCTGTCTTTACCTTTCCTTGTTTCTGCACAGCTCAGGCAGCTGGGCTCCACAGGGCTCCAGAACTGACTGCCTCCCATTCTGGGTGTGCCTGGGTAGGAAGCCAGGAAGGTGGGTGATGTTGACATCTTTCAAATGCACAGAGTTCTCCTAGAAAACTAGTCATACTCCTGTCACGTTATGGCACCTGCTCTCTTTTGCTGGTTATTTCTCCTTTGCATGGGCTTTGAAGCAATGTCCACCAACAAACAGAATGGGATGGTTCTTCACACACTGAGCAGCAGATCTGCAGAATGCCTTGCCTGTGGATGCAGAAGTTAACATGACTTGGAAGGAGACATCAGAAATCCTTAGAAGAAATATTCACTTATGGTTGCTAACCAAATAAACCACACTGGGTTTGAGCAATCTCTTGAATTGAAAATTGATGGAGCCACCAAGTGCTCAGGGGAGGTTTCAAATTCCTGCCATGTACTTGCTCTCCCTGCTAGCAGCTTTCAGCCACTGTTTTGCATGTTGGTTGGTTTGTTTTCTTGTCCAGAGCAGAGCACAAATGCAGTCTCCAGCTGCCACTAATTATGCTGAGGAGCTCTCTTCATCTGATTGAATTGAAGGGGTTGGCACAGAGAAGTTGCAAGGCTTGGGAAAATCGGTCAGTGGCCTACTACTAATTTAGTAAACTTCTCTCTCTTCATCTGATTGCTTATGACAGGACATGGAACTAAAACTGAAGGACTTGATGCTTAGCTGTTTTAAACTACTTGGTTGGGACCTTGGAAGAAGGGTTGTTTACCCACCATAATTCTGACATGAAAAGCATATTGTTATCTTAGCAAGAATGGTTTATTGAACTGTTTTGTTCAAATACAAAACACTTCTATTTTTAGAAGCAAAAATGTAATTCAAACCCTACAACAACAAAAACTAACTGTGTCCTCAGATGAAGTACACAAAAATTTATAATAACTCCTGGCAGGTGCTCTGGAACTGGCTTCCATTAGTCTTAAACCACAGAAAATTGTTGCCATTGCTAAGCAGTTCAAGTGCAAAAGCTGATCGTGCGAAACAGTAACTAATGGTCCTAAAAATAAGAACAGAGCACCAGGGAACTACAAAATGTTATCTCAAAAGTCCTTGCCTCACCCTCAAATTAAATCCAAAATCAACTCTTCCTATGGACAGAAAGAAGGGCAAAGAATGCTGCTTGTCACTGAGCATGTGAACAAATTGCATGCCATGGCTCAGATGTCATAGCACTCTTTTCAATAACGTTTTTAAGCTTTCAGCAATGCCTCAAGCACCTAAAATACAAGGTGAATATCTTGAAAAGCAAGAGTCTTAATCTTACATATATTTAGAGATTAATATTTGTTGATGTAATTGTTGTTCCCTAGAAACTTTACAACTGAATTAGTGCTGGAGTTGTAAGTTTTTAAACAATTCGTGTTCAAATTTTTGTAAAGCTAAAAAGACTATTTAAGATAAAAGTACTGGAAACATAAATTATGTTTTCAGAGCCAGAGCTACAATTTAAAAGTGTATTGAGTTGCTGCTTAATTGCAGAATAATCTCATATCTGAGATCATTAGCAATGTTCAGGGTGCATGTCACAACTAAAATTCCACATAAGCATATTTTTAAAATGATTTCTTCTTTCACATAACCATTTTATTCAAGAATCCTTTTCTCATGGATGAGTTGGTGAAATATGCATCGCTCAAAGCTCTGTAAAGAATGCAACCTCTGCTTTGCTCTTTGTCAGATGATTTCATCAGCTGTTGGAGAAGCATTTGAACAGGCATCTTGGCAGATAAAAGTCCTCTTGGTGTGCTTTAAAATTGTGATATATTAATTTGAAATTTTAACAGAACATGCATTGTACATGGGGCATTGCAAAGTTATGCAAGAAGGGTGTTCTTTTTGCTTCATGCTATCACTTCAGGATGAAGTTGCTCCTGAGTTTCTGCTTCACGGACAATAGGAACAACTGCTGCAGCTCTAAGGCACCATCAGTGTGTTCTTTCACAGGAGAGGAAGGTCAAGAAATTCAACCAGCATCAAACTGCATAAGCTGCTGCAAATCCCAGTGCTCTACTTCTGCATGGAACAGAGTAGAAAGCCCTGCAAGGCCCAGTGTCCCCGCAGCATAAAAGATGTGTGCTCCATTCTGCTGAAACCAAGGGTTCTAAGTGGTTATTTGAGTTTTTCATTGGTTTGTTGGATGTTTATGGTTCAGTTGTTGATACTTTAAGATTTTTTTTTCCGACAGAGCTCAGAATTACCTGTATAAGTTTTCTGTGTTACTCACTGAACTGCTGTTCAGTAAAAGACCGTAAACAAAAACCACATATTGTTAAAATAAACTTTTTTGATGGCATTTTTTTTCTTGCTCACATGTTGCCTTTTGGAAAGGAGATAGTCCTGTGAAATCCTGTGCACACTTGTGCCTGTAGCTCTAGCATTGTTTGTCCATGAAGAACTAAGAAGACCCAATGAAGTGTTATTAGCTTTGACTCAGCTGACCAAAGTATCATCTGCTGTGCTCATTAATTACAACAGTTCAGGTGGAAACACTGGTCTCCAAGCTTTCTTATAATAAACACTTTCATCTTTTTTTGTTGTTTTTCATTTGTTTTGGTTTTGTACTCATCTCATGAAAGGAGAACAAGGAAACAGACATTTGCAGCAGAACAGTAGAAAGCAAAAAAGTGCATGCAGAGTACTTTTACTACAATAATGCCTAAGGAACTAACTCTAAAAATCAATTTAAACATGTGCCGGGAAATCTTTTCCAATGTTAGCATTTTGCAGTGTTGGAAGTTCAAAATATGCTTGGAAAGCAGTCAGTCTAGCTTAATCTTAGAGAAGTCTAATTCAATAACAATAAAGTATATCTTTATAATGCAGAAGTGTTTTATGTGATTGTTCAGATGATCCCAGGCATTTGATGGGTTCAGATGAGTATGACATGATCATTTGACATCTAAATTAGGAGATTAAACAGTGCTAGGCCTTGGTCAAAATTTTGGCATGGACTAACTACTGGTCTTCCTAGAATGGTCCCTGATTGGGGACCAGCCTAGCCAGGGCTTGGCAGCCCCCCCACAGTCAACCTGTTTTGAAGGGTTAAGTTTAATAATGGAGGTATGAGCAGCCAGTGACAACTGGACTGAGGGTCAGAGAACCAGCACTAGCATTGTCTAATTTTCTGAAAACAGACATAGCCAAAGTGTCACCCACACATTTTTGACTGTTCTCTGTGTGGCTGTTACCACATTGCTTTCAAACACAGATCAAACTGTGAGAAGTGGAAACTTGTGTTGTTGCTTTACAAAAACCACAGCAGAACTGCAAAGCCCTGACTTTTGAAAGGAGGGCAAGCAAGTGAGAAGCACTCAGACAGATGGCACAGTCAGATGGAATGAATTCCTGAGGGGGAGTGCAGCACAGAAGAGAGGAACAGTGAGCATGGTAAAAATATGGGAACAGCAGCTGTCATAGCTGTTCCTACAAGAGTAAAGCAGGTTGAGCAAATTGCCTTAGAAGCCTGCCCTGTGTCCAAATCCAAAGGGCAGAACTAAGAAGACAGCTTTGCAGGGAAGCATGGTGCCATGCAGAGGGGTGAGGTTAGAGAGTTGCAACTGTTAAGGGAGGGATTGAAGATCAACAGTTCTAAAGCTCACAGCTCGGAGATCAGCTGAGGAGGCCTCTAAGACCCAGAGAGGAGTCCAGCTCCCTTGCCAGGAAATAGTGAATGTCAAACAGTCCAATGACATATCTCAGACTACAGAGAGACATGAACTTAGATAATTCTGGTTCCAAATGTGAGTCAGCTGAAGATCCAGATAAATTCCTAATAAAAGCATATTTACACTGGCAAAGTGTCAGTGTGATTGTTGATTATTCTCTGCCTTCCTGAAGGCAGCATTTCCATTCCATAGTAAAGGTGATGGATAATACCTATTACTGGTAAAGAAATCCTGACAGACAGGTACAAAAGTATCATAAAAGGGCTTGTCACAGTGCTATTCCTTGCCAGTGTTGCTCACTGGCAGCAAGAGTAATCATGCTATCCACTCATTTTTCTCCCTGTGGTACAGGCTCTGCTGAGGAACTACTGTTGAAACAGAAAAAACAAAAACTTTCTCCTCATTGCTTTTTGTGCCATAGGCTGTAGCATCAGATGAAGAAGTAGCTGTAGGAAGAGAATTACTTAACCCTGTAACTGTGAGATGGAGGTGCTCTCTGGAAATGGCACACACAACTGGTGAAATGTGAGGAACTGGGACAGCATTCAGAGAATTTAGGAACTGGGCTGTTCTGAAAAGTGAGCTACAAATCTTGGTATCTTTGGTGAAATAATTTTTCCAGTGGCTCTTAGCCTGGCATAATTCTCACAAGGATGGCAAAAGTCAATTAGCTGCCACAGAGCAGTTCCCTGGCTGAATTTCAGTAGATCACTCTGGAACATGGAGACATTAAAACTCTTCAGTATAATGGTGATGGGATTGTTTTCACTATGGCAAACAGGAATTTTCTCTCAACTAGTTCTTGGAAATGCTTAAAGCATTCTAGCTGAAACTTCCAAAAACAATTCAGACTCAGCCAGACACCCAGCCTGAACAATTCAAATTTGGCAAAGCTGTAAACAACTGGGCTACAAGACCAGATTTTTTAATGAAAAATGTCAGACATAGATAGGGGGTTTTTTTTATCAGCTTGCTCTGTACTATGTCTTCTCTTATATATCCCAACCTAACATTGCATTTATAAATCAACTGGCATACCTGACTTTTATTATAGTGTTTTAATACAGCATTTAGTATCTGCTCACTTTTATGCAACACATTTTCATCTATTGTTAAATCCCAGTTGATTAGCTATATTTTGCCAACAATACAAGAAAACTTGAGACTAAGAAAAATTCTTCAAATGTCTCTATTAACAAAATTCCAGGTTATTTTCTAGATCAGAGAAGTCTGTGTCAACCACACAAAAGTACCTAATGGAGCATCTTGATTTTTCCCAGTTTTCTCTTGACTTTAAGGAAGGACTCACAAAGACAATAAGAGAAAGCTACTGAAGCAGTTGACCTAGATCTCTTTCTAGAATTAAACTGATGAGACTCAAAATGTACTTAATGTTGATAAGACTGCTTATCAACAAATCCATACTCTCCCTTCTGCATTCTAAAAGAAGAATTTTTAAAGATGCAAAAAATAAAAACAGAGGTTTTATAAATAAAATAATATATTTTTGTTTGAAACATCATAGGTAGTGTCTCTTCTGACTTTCCCTATCTTATTCTTGGTGGATGTCACAGTTTTTCAGAGAGTAGATGGAAAAAGGATGTGATCATGATCGTTGACCTGACATAGACAACACATTCTCAGACATGCCCTAAGAAATTTCTAAACATTTCTTGTAATTATTTCAGCCAAACTTGTTAAACCTTTTTTGTTATTTGATCTGCAAATGGCCTATTTTGGCAGCATTCCAAAAATATGTAAAACTAACACAACATCTGCAATTTGTGTTTTCCTGCCTGCAATGCATTTATAAGATGAACCAATCTGACACTGCCAGACTTTTGTGCAATAATGTCCTTGGGAATTTTGACCCATTAACTACAGGGAAGTTTTAATGCAAACTGTTTAAGGCAGACTTGTTTCCATACAGAAACTGTTTTGAGGGGTTACACAGATGAAATGCTACTCCTCAGAGATAGAATCCAGATGATTCCACTAAATGGCATGACAGAATTGCAAAGTTTTCACCATCCTTGAAAAACCTGTGGAAGGAGAGTTGTACTAAAGAAGACAAAAGGAACAAATTATAATACAATAGTACATACACAGGTGTTTCTTGAACTGTCAAATGCTACATAATCCAGTACCATCTCTCGACCCACAGAAAACCCAAGTTCACTGCTTCCTTCATAGTACAGTGACACCATATTATTTATTTGTACTGGTAGATATTCTTTTCAGTGATGGCTTTGTGCTTGCTTAGGTTCTTTATGCACAGAAGTGGGAATATGAAGTTAATACCAAGACTCTCCAGCACTAAATCACTTTTTCTGGGGCTCCAGAGGAAGGCTATGACACCTGCACACTAACTTTAAAGGCTGAGGGATGTGCTTTTGTCACTTAGTCCTTGGTGTTACAGCTACACAGCCATCCTGCTGCCAAGGCTTTGACCCTTTGGGAACCCCACTGCAGGAGGCCTCAAAGCAGAGCACACTGATTAGACTGTTAAATTAGCTGTGGACTGTGAGCCCACAGCTGAAATTTTGCTGGGCAATTTCTTCTAGTAAACCATTCATACTGCCTAAAAGTATGGGTTTGAATACTCTGAAGCAGATTAGGGTCAAATTTGGTATGAAGTTTCAGAGAAAGAAGAAACAGAAATGGAATATATGAAGTGCAGAAACAGTTCCTTTTGCTATTTCTGATCTTTTTTTTCTTCATACTAAGACCACAAGAAGTCAGAGGTACTGAGTGCCGTAGAAAAATTATGAGAAAATGGTTTCTCTGTGGTTTCTTCCCACATGTTCCAATTCCTTGTCAAAGCCCAGGAGTGTTTTAAGTTCTTACTACACAGAAATAAACTGTTTTTCAAATTGTATGCATGATATAAAATCGGTATTTGAATAAAAATGTGTAAATTTTTGATCAGGGCAAAACTCTCCCTGTGAATTACTTACAGGGAGTAAGAACAACTCTGTGACTTTGTTTGGAGCTTTGGATATTCCCAAGTGTCAGCTCTTACTCCAGTGAATATTGAAATATTTCATATAAAGTCAATTTCTTTTTTCTGTAAAGAGTGAAAAAGCCAGAGTATTTTCCTGGGCAGTAGATGACTGTTTTTAATACCTATACTGTAGCAATAAAGTAGTCTAACCTTTTCCTTTCTGGGTTGTTTTGGTGGATTTTTTCATGGTTCCAAACTCCCACTTGTCTTCCTGTTCTTTAAATGTCAATGGAAGACCCTGAAAATAAAGACAGCATTTTGCAGTCTAATAAAATACTTACTTCAAACAAAAGCTAATGGGCCTCACTGCAAACCCTGAAAAAAACCATAACAAAGCTTTTTTTTCAATTAATCCATCAATAAAAAAAAAAAGTACAGCTATATAATACTTACTTTTTTCTGAAATTTCCTTTAAAGAACTAACTAAGCAATGCTTCCTTCTCACTTTTCTCTTTGTGTCTCTGCCTTATGGTTGGCTACTTTTGCAACGTATCCTCCAGCTTCTTCTTTCTTGCAGATTCAGATGTTCAGGGACAGAACTGGGAGCACTGTAACTGGTCTTGTTTTCTCCAGAAGGAAAACAGTCCTGTGTTTGTGAAAAGTTCCTTTTGTGGATCAATCACCACAGTTTTATCTAGTGATTGATGAAAACTTCTATGAACCAAAAAATCAAAGCCTGCCTACTATGAGATTATATATTAAGATGGATAAAATATTTTTATATTGACCATGGTAACAAATATAATTAAAAAATATATAAGGTGACAACTAATGCAAAATGAAAAATATCAACTGACATTGTGCAGAGCTATTTATGCAAAAGTATTTTTATTCCCAGACTCAAGTGCCTGTTTCTTAACCATGGAAGAATAGCTGAAGGGAAAGAAGAGGAGCTGTTGCTGCACCATTAACAAACATGAGATGAATGATGTGCTCCCCCAGCAAATGACCTGCTGCAGCCCTGTTCTGCTGCTCCATCTCAGGTGACCGGTATGGATACCTGTTTGATAAGAGTTGCACTGTGATGCAGGTAAAGCCACAAGGAAAGCAACATTTTCAATCTAAGTAATAGAGCCTTGAGACAGAGTTGATGTTGGGGTGAACCAAAATGTTATCTGTCAGCTGTAGCTGTCAGCAAAAATATTAAAGAAAGAGCAGCTGCATCATGCCAAAAGCAGGGGAGTGGAGCAGTCGTAGCTCCAAAATAGATTTTAGAGTCAGACAGAGATTTCTTTTAATGAACCTCAGTAATAGTCAAGGACCATTTATTTTCTAAGCTCCTTTGAGCCAGTTAATGCTACTGCTTTTAAAATGTTTTTTAAAAACCAAATGTTTGAGATGCAAGTAAAGAAGAGCTATTTATAATAGGATGTACTAGAAGGTGTGTTACTACCTCTATAAAATGTAATTTTCCCTATTAATTATTTTCCACTTCCGTAGCTTGAAATATGCCCTTACCATTTTATTGTGTAAATTCTGATATAACAATAAAATTAATATGACAATAAAAATCATAACCATGTTTCTCAGCTAGAAGAAAAATTATTGGCTTATTGTAGCTTTTGTAGCATTTATTCTTCCTTTTCAGAATTATTTCCTTTTAAGACGCTAAGTTATCCTGAAAATATTTATTAAAGAATCCTTTTGGATTGTCTTTAAAGAAAATAATAATAAGCAGCAGTCTCTTTGGGATGTTGAACTCCAAGATAAATGTAATAAAGCTTGTGGCAGTGTTTTATTGTTTACTGCTTTGAAAAATTTATGCAACAGTAGAATACTGCTCTGATTTTTGAGCTGCTGCTAATGAAGTACAACTAGATGGGGGACAGTTGCCATGAGTCAGGAAATGTGAATGTTCCTGGACAGAGGCCAAGGGAGCTTATACACATCAGAGATGAGATGTATATATATCCAACGGAGAAGATACACTTAAGTTGTTCTGAAGCATCTCAAGCTGCTTGATCCAAGAAGCAACCAAATGACCATGCTAAAATGATGTTACTAGCTCTCTCCTTCTCAGAGTCCCTCATTTTACACCAGGAAAGCAAGACTGGAGTAGGCTGTCCAGGGGAGCTTAGAGATTACTCTGATATTAGGGTCAGCCATGAGACAGCAGGTCCAAACCCCTGAGGGCTTAACTATGTTCTTTCACCATAAAAAGAAGAAAAAAAACCCCTAAGTTAAAAACAACAACAACAACAAAACAAACAAAACCCCACCAAACCTACCAACAACATCAACCAAAAATATAAAAAAAACACAAACCCAAGAAAGGAAACAACCAAATTAAAAAAAAAAAAGAAAAATAAACAAACAAAAAAACCCCAAAAGCCAAACCCTGACATGCTACCATTTGCTGTGAGACTTTAAGCAACATATGTTATGAGTTTTTTGGAAGAGAATAGGTGCTGCCATTGTACACACTGGAAGAAGCACCACTCTCCACAATGCCAACTCATTTGCTGAAATGCTGCTACATTTCAGCACAGCACCATGATACATATGCAACTCCCTGGCATTCTTGGAGCTTTCAAAATGTTTTTACCGTGGATTCCTATATTTTCAGTGAAACAATCTGTTTTCCTAAAGCTAACTGGGATCATTTAAACGGGTACCACTGGTTTCTTTTCCTTTCTACACTTCTTTCTTGCAGCTGAACATAACTACTCCAGAAGACTTGGATTTTTCACTCTCCCATACCCTTTTTTGCTAGGTGTGTTAACCTTATCTTCCCACAACTCTTCCCAGCATCATGACCCAAGAGAGCACTACAGTTTTCACTCCTCTCCCAGCAAAGCAGGACATGCAGACCAGTCTTCTGTGCTGGTACACCCAGGTATGTGTGTGGCTGCTTGGACTTCTATATTTCACATCTTTTTTCAGGGGAACTTTTGCAATAAATAACTGAGATCCCTTTCATGAAATCATGAAAGGGTCATTTAATAAGCCATTCATTGAGCCATTATTTTCCCAACCTGGAAAGACTCTATGGTGAACTCACCACCAGCTGCCACAAGAGAGGAGTCCTGAAGAAGAGATACAAGGACTCCCTGAAACAACACCTCAGCCTTGGCCATATTGACTGCCACCAATGGTCCACTCTGGCCTCCAATCGGGATTCATGGAGACACACCATTCACGACGCTGCTGCTTCCTTTGAGAATGCACGGAGAGTCAGTCTTGAGGAGAAAAGACAACGCAGAAAGAACGTTCCTCGCCAATATCATCTAGGGAGACGTTTCACTGTGCCTTTTGTGACCGGACCTGCCTATCCCATATCGGCCTTTTTAGCCACCAGCACGCTTGCAGCAAGCGTGGGTAGTGCCCTTCTCAAATCTTTGTTCGCGAAGCCGAGCCATGATGATGATGATGACGATGACGAGGACGATGACGATGATGATGATGATGATGATGATGATGATGATGATGATGATGATGATTTTCCAGGTGGAAAGACTCACAAGTAAACTAAAAAGTAATTTCCAGACCTCCTGCTTTAATATGGACTAGTTTTGAGGTTGCCTTCACAGCTGTCACTGCTGTTACACCGTGGCAGGGCATGGTGTGGTAAACTCATGCTGCTTTCAATGGTGTTTCAGCAGCTGTGGCCTCTTCTGCGTGGTGGCACATACATAATACTCTGTCCTGCTCCCAAACTCACCATCTCTTCTGTCTACTGGTACTGTCAACCATACTATTCAGAATCTTGAGAAAATGTTCCAAAGTTGGTTTTCAGAAGATTTGAAAGCAACACATTATGGCATCAGGTCATGTAGAGGTCAGAGACTTCAACATTCTTGAAGACATCAGGACAATATGTTTTTCTGATTTTCTCTGGTTTTAATTAAAGCTGAGAGTTATGTAATGGCAACCTAATTCCTCGGGTAAATCCTTATCAAAAATCTCAGTTGCTGGGAGAGTCATTTGAGCTGCCACCATTGCTTTAAAAGAGTAGGCATGACTGGAGACCCTGACTATCCAAACTACTCACTGAGCCTGCAGGAGACAGGCAGCACCATTTCTGTTTTCCAGATGCTTTCTCTTCCTCCAGCTGGCACATGGGGTTTGTGTAGTGTCTCCTCAGTCCCACAGTGGATCCAACGCTGCCTCACCAACAGATAATTTGGGCAGTCACCACCTGCCCACCCCTTCTCTCAAAGGTCCCTTTTCTGCCAAGACTTTTTTTTTCCCCAACAGCCTCCTGCTTGTACTAGGGAGCTTGTCCTGAGCACTTCCAAAATAATAACAAGCTCAGGAGCTGACAGCACCCTCTTTACCCTAGGAATGACTTCTGGTAAAACCGAATCTGAGGAAATGGTTTTGTTTTTCCTGAAATCTCCCAGTATTGATACTATTTGGTTTCTATTCTGGTATGGTTTTGTTCTTGGAGCTTCCTGGTCACATCCCTGGTCCTTTTCCTTCCTTTTTCTGCTATGCGTTACCAGTATGGTTGATTTCTTGTGACCCACAACTCAGGGCACAGCTAAGCTTCCCTCTGGGGAGCTCCTCTAAAAATACATATTCTTGTCACTCAGACTAATTCAACTTCTATTCCTATTTCTCCCAGCAGAATCTGGTTTCCAAGGAGGGCTATTTAAGTCTCCTTATTCAAAGCTGTTGACATGATGTTCAATACTGCAACATCTCAGAGTGTCAAAGTCACTACTATGTTTATTCTTGTAACATTCCCAGTTGTTATTAAAAGTGTAGAAGTAAATAACTTGCTGAGAGTCATACAACAAGTCACTGATATGAAAGCCAGCAATTTAAGCAGATTTCTCTTCCCTGGTGACAACTACCACCTCACATTTTATTTAACATTATTTTCAAGGGATAAACAACAAAATTCAAACATTACATGAGCATTTTGGAGAGGGAACCTGAATTTAGCAAAGTGCCTCTCATGAGCAAGGAATCTATCAGATGTTCTGTCACTCTCACAGCCTGTTCCCTGCAGTGTGATTTAGTCTTTGTACAACTAATGCTGGATTAATTAACCTTCCTTGTGTGCAGTTATGCTTGCCTCATTTCTAGATACTGACTGCTGCCTTGGGAGAAATTTTTGAGTTGACATCAATAGCCTGTAGGACTGTTCCCACTCCACTTACTCCATAACAAAGAATTACAAACTGTTGTGTTATGTTGAGGATATTCACTGAGCACTTACTTATATTATTCAGTTTACTTCTGAAATTTTCCTAGGTTTCTTTTGTGCTAAGCTAAGGAAAAACTCATTACACTGTCTACAGCTATCATGTATTTTTCTAGCACTTCATTAGTCCTCAGAGACCTGTAATGATAAAGGTTGTGTGGCTGGTAGAGATACTGAACAGGGGCTAAAAACTTGCATCACTGCAGGGAATTTGTTTTCTTGGAATGAGGCAGCTCTGTCACTATCACAGAGAGAGCTCTGAACACTTTCTCCTGGCCCCCCAAATACCTCATCAATCCTGTTGTGTAAATTCTATATATTTCCATTTGCAAATAGATCAAATTCTGTATCAAAGGTACTTATACTGTACCCCCTGCATCCTTCTAATAAAAAGTTGTTCCAAAATAATTTTGGGGTTAAGAACAGGTTCTCTGAAAGCAGGAAAATCAGTTTAGTTATTTTTTTTTCCAACCCATAAGCTGCTTTTTAAAACTTTCCCCAAATGGACATGAGGCAGGTAGTTAAAGATTATCTGGTTAAGTTAGTTAAGATTATCTAGTTAAAGTTATCTGGTTAAACCATGGTTTAGAAGCTCAGTTTTAAAACACAACTTCCTGGCCTCCTGCCAAAGCACTTCTTGTCTGTCCTGGCCTGTTCTGGTGTCTTTCAAAGTATGATCCCTTCTTTCTAAATCTCACTAATTTTCTCATTAGCTTAACCCCCCTGAGGCATATGGCAGCTTTTTTATTAAAAAACCTGCAAGGGTAATTCATACAACGTGTGTGTGTGTGTGTGTGTGTGTGTGTGTGTGTGTGTGTGTGTGTGTGTGTGTGCCTGTCTGCAAGACATATCAGCTCCTCAAGTTCCTCTCTGTAGCAAATGCTGAGTTTGCTCTAGACAAGTACAATGGGATTTGAGACCTCTGTACCCCACCATCTGTAAGAATTCCCTGGTCTTTTTCCTCCCATCTGTACTGATGACGGTAATATCTTAGTTACAGTTCCAGTTTTAGGAACATTAATTTCTGAATTATCTGAAAAGAATCTTTGTCTTCAGTGGTAATTCTTTATAGGTATGAGAAATCCTGTATGAAAAGACTGACTGCCACATCTCCTTGAGTGCCACAAGGCCTCTACTTTGTCCTTACTTCATGCTACAGTAATTGCTACCAGGTAAATTTAGATGCTTCCACAAGAAGGACTTTTCTAAACAAAAAGAGCATAAACTAATCTCCAGTATAACCAGAAGTCCATCCAGGAATCCTGTTTGCCACACATGCATCATGCTCTGTCCCTGATTATGGTACAATTGGAAAGAGATGTTCAGTGAGAAAAGTGAATGCAGAAGTGGAAGCAGCTTCCAGAGTTTCCTTACTCAAAAGCAGCATCTGTTTTTCCTTCTTTATTTGCTTATTGCTTGCAATCTCAATGCTAGCCTTTCAGCTTACTGGACTACCTGGAAAGCTTAAGGTAGAATATACTTAACCTTTTTATTAACAGAGAGATGGCACTTTTAAGTGTAACTAATTCTAAATGTTTGGCTTTCAAACAGAATGTGGAAGGGAGAAGAAGGAAGATGGAGTGCATTCTGAAATCTAGAGTAAAATAGGACAAAATATTACACACAAGATTTTTGGTCCTTATTATTCCTATTTTAGGATATAGCATATTGAACATAAGAAAATCAAACAAAAAATCACTACAAATATTGCCTCTTTTGCAATTTTGAAAGAGCCAAAGATCTGTGATTTGTGATACTACCAACCATCTCTCTGGCCATCTTTTACTCAGTGTATGTATTTTGATACACTGACTATCATCTCTGGCAAAATACTCCTTGGCCAGCCATGTCCAAAACTTTGTAATCCAAAGATCACAAAGATGTGAGACCTTAGAATAATTATAAATTAAAAATACTCAAGATATATGTAAATAATCAAAGCCCCAAGCAACTTGATAAGACTCTGTAGTTAGTTCCACTTTGAGTGAGACTGGATGACTTCTTTTCACCTGGATTCTGGTTCTGTAAATAAGTGGCACATCTCATTCAGAGGATATGCTGCTCTGACCCTGCCTTTTACTATTTGCAATGTGAAGCCTTTTATGAGTCAGATTTTAGCTTCTGTTTCGTGCCACTCAAAGTGGCAGTGGTTCCCATAGCCAGCTGCCTCGTAACACGTGGTTTCCCTGGCACTCAGGAATTCTGTTGCCATGTGTGTCCCTCTGTGCAGAAGGGACATCTTGTTCTGCACTATGTCTGACATGCTTGAGGACATTGAGCATGGCATGGTTCTCGTCCTTCTGTCTCCCACCCAGAGTCAGAAACTGGAATGCTTATTTTTCTCCAAAGAATTTTATCAGACTGAGGAACTGAAACCCTTATCTACTGGAGGATGATCTATGTTTCTTTTCATTACAGAAGTCCATGTTGAAGAATAAAAGAAGGAGAAAAAACACACCATAGAAGAACTACTGTAATCTTTACCTTAAAAGTTAGATCCAAGAGGTTTTGTAAGATTTTGAGGATAAGTAGGAATGACAGACACAGGAACTGAATAAGTTCAGCATGAGAAATATATGCTTAATTATATTTTAGTCAGCCCAACACTGAACTAGTCATCATTAACCACATGTACTTTCCCACCCTTTCATTTATGTCCTTGCTTATGGCTTTTAGAGTAATTTTTTCAACAATCTTTATTATATATTTTAAAAGTAAGAATGCTCTTTGAGACACATAACTAGACGGTATGAGCTTCTATGAATACAGTTTCTACTATGTTCACAAATTTGAACTTGAGGCTAAGTTCTGTATGTTTTTCTTTGGTGTATATTTGTTGTCACAGTAACTGCAGTTTTCCCAATAAATGGAAATTGCATCGTTTCCTTAGCATTCAGGTTATTGCACTGAAATAGCACCATGAACTCACCATTACTTCTCCCTTCCTGTTGTCAAGCTAGATCTCATTTAGTTACAGGAACAGCCACTAAAACAGGTTAGTTTAGATGTGTGCACATTAGAAAGCTGAAGTAAGTCTGCTTAGCCCCATTACATCCTATGACTCATGCCTGTGTGGGAAAGACCTTATTTTCACAAAGATCTCTTAGATAAACAAGGCAAGTTGGCAGCAATTCGATTACTCCGATGCGAGCAGTCTCCTGCTTTCTGTGGCATTTATTTGCTTTATATTTTCTGAAAAATGCAAGCAGGCTGATAAACTCTACTGAGAATTCTTGTACCAAGGACACAGGAACTTTCATTTACTTTTTTTATAATAAGACCAGCCTTGAAACCAGTTTCTTAAAAAATCCTTTTCTACTCCAGTAGAATATTTTTTTATCCATTTTGGTGGGTTTTTTTTGTTTTGGTTTTGCTTTTTTTAAGTTTGTTAGTGAAGATGTAGCTCTTGCTATCCACAGCCATAACACACTAGTTAGCTAGATGCCTCCCTCCTGCAAACTCACAAGCCTCTAAATTCTGATAGAAAATGGATTTAGCTTCCAAAATATCACTTTTACATATGTGCTGGAACAGACCTTTGAACAGCACAAATCATGTAACATATTCTTTGACACCACTTCCCCAAAAGGAAAAGCCATGAAAGCAACTCTTATTGTATTAAAGAGCTCTAAAAGTGTATAAATCAAACTGGAAAAGTTCATTGCAAATTCGTCGAGGGTTTTGCTCTTGTTCTGAAACCCCACCAGTTTAGATTTGAACGACCCTGGCCACTTCTTAGACAATTAATATTTAATCGTCCTTTTATCAGCTTTGAAATGAAACTCGCTTGGACAAAGTACAACAATCTTTTAGATTCACCCACCCCTTTGCTTCAGTCAGCACACAGCAGCCACACGGGTTGTCCATTTAAGGGAAAAAGTACAAGCTCCAGCCTATATCCCTGTGCCTTGGATGTGTTTGTCCCACTCCTTCAGCAATGCATTCTGTAATGCCAAGAAGCATTTGCTTTCCCACAACAGGCATACACACATGCACACACATATGCACACTTCTCATTAAGTTTTAATTAAGCTTTTAATTGTAGGAATTGTCTCTTTCTCGTATTTTTGAGTGTGTAAAACACTGTGGAGGAGGCCACAATCTATATAATCTTACATATCATCTTTTCTATGTTTTACTTGTGGAAAAGATTTAGAGATACAGGCCAGCCAAAGCAGAATGAGAATGAGAGGGTAAAGCCATCTTGAATTTAAAAAAAAAAAAAAAAGGACAGCTGTCGCAACATAGGAAGATTTTCTGCTTGCATTGATATTAGTGCTTATTTTACTATGATGTTAGGAACAAAAAGTAATATAGAAAGTACAGATTATCTGCAGAAGCAGGAAGAGCAGGTGAAAAGACCCAAAATATAAGGAAAAATCTAATCAAGTATCCTGAAAGGCACAATTTTCAGAAATATATTAGGTGTCACACAATTTTCAACATGATCAGAGACTTCCACTGTCTCTCCTGAGCAGGACACCAGGACAATTGTTTCTGTCCTTTGGACACTGCACTTCAAAGCGTAACTACAGGACTATGTCACAAGTTCTAGTAGCACTACTTTGGTACAAAGACCACGTGCTAAACAGAAAAAGAGAGCTTAAGAAATACTGAAACTTTTCTATACAACAGAATATTCTTATTTTATCACATACACTATTTTATCTTTCTAGATTTCAGTTCTTATCCTAGGTTTTATATACTAAATATTTTTGGTGAAATAGTAAGTCTGAATAGATAGAGTTCCATCTCCTTTCTATTGTTGTTTCCTCTGGCTTCTTCACAAATATTGACAATATTTCTCCTAGTAGCATTTTAGATATGTAGAAGGACAACCCCTGCCCCCTGCCCTGCCCCAAATTCAGTTTATATATTCAAACAGCATGGCAACCTGCAATGACAGACCTTGAGAAAGGAAGAGAAGAAACAGGAAATTGGAGGAAAAGTAAAATGTCTCTTAGGAAAAAAATAGGAACATAAATGATACATTTTGTTAAATGAGGGGATGGGAAATGTATCTGTTGATTACTGAACACTAAAACCTGATCTTATTAAATTCAAAGGAAATCCCACTCTGAGTAAGACTGACCTCTGACTGGCACAGCTCTGAGGCACATTCTTAATTTCTACCTGGGGGTACATCAGCTGAGTTAGGTGAGATTATCAAAAGCCTTAAATTAAACGTGTGTAATCTGTGCCAACAGAAAGATCACATTATCAGGAGGAGTCTTACTGACACCCGTCTATCAGTAAAACAGTTTTAGTATGGAAATGGCTACAGTGGCAAAACTGTGACCCAGAGGAGCAAAACAGGGCATAGTAGCATAATAGAGATTTCCTATTTTACTAATGCTTATTCCACAAGCTGCTTCCAGGAAGCACATCTGTATCTTCAGGAATCCTCCTTTGGTCAACATAGTTCTGTTAACATTAATGTTCAGTCTTTCTATGACATTAGTGTCAGGTGCTACAGAGAGAGGCACTACGGTCAACTCCTGTGTTGTTATGTCAGTTCCTAGTGTACTCAAGCCAGTAGCAGAGAGGATGGACCACTCCTCACCAGAGCTGAAGGTTAATAGTCTACCAGATATGAGGGGGAGAAGTACAGGAAAATCAAGGCCTATCTAAGCAGGGACCAAACATTGCTCAGATCTGAAGATAAATTTCCAGTCTTTGAATTCGGTGTCAAAACCAACCATTCTATAAAGAGATTGAAAGACTGAGGTGATGAAAAAACCACTCAGTTAAGATGACAACTTTAGTTGTGGCTAGACTGGCTAAAGTTATAATAAAATAAATATAATACTTAAATAATAGTTCATAATAAATAAATATTATAATAACACCACCATAAAATAAATGATAATATTGTGTTATGAAGGTAAACAAAGAAGCCAGAGAGTCTGGAAGTGGATTCATATTTGGAGGAATGCACAGCCTTTAGCACCATGAAAGGCACCACTCATTCCACAAGTTATGCGAATATAAACAAAACCAAAATAATGCATGCTGGGGAAAATAAATGGGTATGCTCTGTCTTGTTGTCTTCCATAAAAAATCTCTACAATGGAGCGTATCACCAAAACATAAATTACTTTTTGACTTGATACAAAATTGACCTTGGCTTCACTGCAGTCATTAGGAGAATTGGCTATTTTTCAAATATGAAACCATCTGTTGAATAGCCACATTACATATTCCACAGATTTGATTGGAAAATCCCAGAGCCTCTTTGTGGACACCTGTTGAGAAGAGTAATTTTAGGCTCCTCCATTTTGAAGTGGAAAGGAAGACAGATGTATGTAAACCCACAACTTCATATGTTATAGTTGGAAATTGCTATTAGACTGTTTAAATGTCACTTCATTTGACAGTTATCAGGCTAATAAATATGCCTTTTGATTTTAAAAAATTTGCTAAAAGTAAATTGTGTGAGAAAAGTAAAGTTGTAAAGCCACACATTATGCTGAGGAACAGCTAAACTGAAAAAGCACTCAATATTAGCATAGCATTTTCCCGGATTTTGCTACCCCTACATATTCAGAAGGTCATTTCTCCACAGTTTAATTTGCCAAAAATTTCAATAAAGAGAAGAAACAGTAATTTTCACTCAAATGTCAAGATGACAAAAACTATACAAATCATATTGTCTCAGTTTTAATCCTCACTGTGTAGCCTTCTCATGAAAAAATAACTTTCTCAGGATATGTCCCTATTAAAAAGTAATGCCAAAGTTTCCTTTAAAAATTTAGATTTGGGATACCACAGTGCTCTAGCAATTCCACAGTAATGATTATCACATTAAATCATGGCCGCCAAAATGCGTTTCTGTTTAATGCTTTAGTGTGCCCCTTGCTATGAAATAAAATGTAAACTATATTCCTTCTTGTTTTAAGAATCTTCTTCCATCCTAATACTTCATTTATTCTGTCATTTCACAGACAGTTACATTTGCAGTCACAAGTCAAAGTTGCTTCAGATTATTTTAATTCCATCCAATCCATCCACTGCTAAGATGTGGTATTGATGTCATTTATGTAGTATGCAGGGATGCAACTAGAATTATTTACTTAAAGGAGGACATTCCCATCTCCCTGAGGCAGTCCCGGAGTCCATAGACTAAGTGTCAAACACCACAGACAGTCAGCATGGACTCAGTTAGTTCCTTCTTTAGGACAAATATTTTTCATCTGAGACAATTCTACATAAATCTGTGCACAGGGGTTTTGCATGGGTTAAGTGCATTCCTTAAATCTCTGCTTTCACAAATGAATTCATATTGCATATGAACTCATAATCAGTATGTCTTTCAAAAATTCATGGGTACTGGATTTCTTTTCTTTTGAGAAAACAGCAGGGGTGGGTGTGGGTGGGGGGTGTGTGTCATCAGCTTTTATCAGTTTAGACAAAGTAAATCATACTAAGCAATTCCTCCCTTAAACTGCATGACCATTATGGGGACATGGGATATGTATTTCCACCAGAAAATCCAGCTTCCATTCTACTGTCAGGGTAAAACATCTGAGAACTAGTATCTCACTTATTTTGCTAAAAGAAACACACGCTTTAACAACAATGACCCAGCTCGATAGGTACAATAAACATAAGGACAATCTTTAGGACAGTTGAATTATGCAACTCGTCAAAAGAGCAGAGATTAATATTCATTCTATGTACATAAGTACCAGAAAAAGAACCAAGAGCTGTTGTCACAAATGTAGTATGAAAGGCATGGGACCACATGTGTCTGTGTGCTAAAAGTTAGTAAGGAAACCAAAAGTACAAATGTGCTGCATTATGAGAAGTATTCAGTTGATTCTGGTACTGAATGGCTGTTTTCCCTTATCACACAGGTTGCCACTGGTTTTCTTAACTGCTAGACTATTACTGGTCAGGGATGATATGTATTCTATTACTAAATTTTGGTTTCTCTTCTGTCAGCATGTAAGGAGATATCAGCAAGATACATGTGAGAATCTATGCACACTTCTTCATAATACTGCTAGCTACTTGATTATGCTTGTTCTCAGAACTGCAAAAGTTATTTAAACAATGCTTTTCTATGGTGGAAGTGTAAATAAGAAAAAAAATCAAAAATTTTTAACCCAGATTTCATCTACTGACATTTCCAAACCATTCAGAAGATTGTCCAAAGAAAGAAAAAGATAATAGACATTAGAAAAGAAAAATTTTGTAAAAAAGACATTGGAAAAGAGAAGGTTTTGTTAAAAAAAAAAAAAAGCATTGGAGCTCAGTCTTACCTGTCAGCAACACGAACCTAGGAATGTCCTTTAACACTGCAAGATCGCAGTAGATCCTCCCACAGCACTACCACAGCAGTAGACAGATCCAGCCCAGGAGAACACAAAGATAGAAACTTTTCCCAGGTTTCTATGTCTACCAGCAGTTGAAGTAATGAAGAAAACAAGGTAGAGAACAGAAGACTGGAGCTGCTTCTCACAGAAATCCCAGGCAGGAGGAGTAGGAGGTATACTCTGTCTGTGTCTCACCCAGACTTTTGTTTAAAAGTTTTTTCAACTGTTGCTAGGTGGTGTTAGGCTTTGGCAGTTTAGTTCTCAGATTGTATTTCCCCTCTTCTGGTCTCTTCACACAGTGTTACAGCAATGACTTTGTTGAGCTCAGCTCGCTTGTGCTATATTTAACCAGTGTTCTCAGCAAGTCAAGCCTGTCAACAGCTGAGAAGTTTGGAGCAGGCTTTGCTGAGTTCCTCAGCTGCCGAATTATCAGTGGATGTAGCACTGCACAGCCCAGCTACTACATTCACTGAAAGATTGTGGGGAAACTGTCAAATCCTTTTAAGGGCTTCCAGTGACTTCATGGGAGTAATTACTATTTAAAGCCCTAAGTACAAGATGTGTATTTAGGCATATATTTTAGACTGCTAGAGAAAGAATACTTGTGTTCACAGCAGATGAGTTCAATTATTTATACAGTGAGAATTTTCCTAAGACAAGTAGGAAGTTTATAATTTGAAAGGTATGCACTTCACTTGAGGAAAAAGCACATGTGGGGAGAACTTTTTGCAGTGTAATTTCTTACAGAGTTTAGCTATATTAAGATGACACAGAGAAATTAATGAAAGGCTTAGGTTTGAAAATTTTCACTGTGATATTTATTTCAAAGACAATCTCTTCTCCCAGTCCAAGAGCTTCCTACAGTAATTCCTACACTGTTTCTAACTCTCACTGAAGAAGAAAAGGAAAGCTACACAAATCACAACTTGTTTGATATGAGTATTAGGAACACATTACTCCAGGGCTGTACTCATTCTGGTATATCCACACTTGCTTCTGGATCAATTACTCTTCCTAATTCTAAGGCATAAACCTCTTAATCCACAGATCAGCAGTAACATTGAACAGCTTTCAGTCCACAAACCATCATGATATCAAGACTCTTCAAAGATGTTGCAGATCAGACTCCAGAACAAGGTTCTACCACCTCATGGCACAACAGTCCCTGAAAATATCCCTGGCAAGGAAAATTCCCTACCCCAACAACTTTGTTCTCATCTGAGCTCTAGTTCAGAGTTAAATGCAGAATGAGCCTCCTGTGGAAAGCTTTTCTGTAGTGTTGATTTGTCTTACTGATCTAGGGTTAGATGAAGTGGAAAGAAAGAAAGGGAAAATAAAAGTAAAAAGTTGCTAAAAGATTTGATGGTTGATATTTATACAAGACATACCAACCTTTCAGAGCAAAAAAGGATTCATTTAAGCAAGTTGTAACAACACCCTGCAGTGATGCTGGGTTGCTGTGCAAGGAGTAGGATGGGTACTGAAAAGCTATCATGCTCTGTGGCAACTTCAACATGCAGGAACATAACTGGCCACAACTGTATGAGATAGCAGGGGCTAGTACAAGCCCTTACAAGAAGGAGCTGCAGGATTAGCTGTAGCCTGGTACTCTAACCCTGTCTCTGGAATTATTTTTGCTTGATCTGTGTTACTGTCTAAACAAGCAAGGAACAACAAAAAATACTTTGATTCCCAAGTTGCTCATAAGGAGAAAATGAAGTAAATATTATGTATTTTGTCAAGTAACTAATATTTAGACACTGATGACATGCTTATGTAAGCCCCAAACACTTCCATGATGTCAAATATATTTTATTTTGAAGACCTATTAATAGTCACTAATTTCTATTTCAATATTTGACTGGGACAGAATAGCTAGAATGTATAAAAAATATGAATACTTCTGTTTTTCAGAAGCACCTATTTGGAATACTATTGTAGAGACAGATAATATATTGGCATAAAGTTTCCTGTTATATGGTTCCACTTCAAACTGAAGTGAGTTACAGATATCCACATTCTAAAAAGATCTATTTTGTTCCTTTATATGAAATTGAGGTACTCTGACCAGATGAGTAGCAGTTTGACTATTCTGGCCTTAATGTCTTGCTCAAAGTGCAATATTAATAGCACTTTATCCATTCAAGGATAATAAATCAGGCAAACAAAACAATTAACTTGGCTCATACATCTCAACAAAAAACCAAATTACTCTCAGCATTTCTCTCCCATTAGTTAGTGCCACATTCACTGAGTGGAAAACAATACAACTTCTTAGGAGGCATCCTCTGCTGCCAGCCCTTGTGGGTGGGTTTCAATAGTGACCTGCTGATACAAGTTTGCTCATTCTTGTATGCTTGCAAACTCACTCCCCAGCTGTGCACCATTGGTATGAATCCTCTGCAACAAGAGGAATTTCAGCAAAAATTTTAGGGAAAATAGAATCAATTAGGTTTTGCAAGTGAATCCAAGAAAACAAGGATTTCTAGCACAGGAAAGAGTGTAATTAATCAACATTACTGGAAGTGTAAAGTTTTAACTTTGTGCAGTAGGAAAATGGTTCACAACTAAGTTTTTCCTCTACTGAATGATGGAAAAAATAGTTATAAATAGACAGGTTGTGGAGGGCGATGAATAAAAGGAAAAACACAACCATGAAAGAAACGTTTTAGTTTGGTATCCTAAATTAGGTCCTAATATCCAGATACAGCATAATCTGAAGTCCTACTAACATCCTACAACTAAAATCTAAAAAGTGACTTCCTTATAATTTCTAATAATTTTGTTATCTCTTAGTCAAGCAACCAGGATAGTAGAGTCCAAAGTAAATACTTCTAATAAAATTTGTATATGGCAGCCAAAGCTCTCATCATTATTTCAATCAAAATACCAAAGGCCAGAGCAATGCAAAGCAAAGTGAACAAAATGTGGCCCCAGAGAGTGAACTAGAGCAGCAGCAGGACCTGTTGACATTTTTGAAGATAATGTTAGTCACAAATGCAGAAGAGGGTCTGCCATTGTTCACACTATCATATTTCTTTGTACTTACTTTGATAGAAAAGAGAAAGAAAATTTTTATGACCTGATCTGTTCTAGAGAAATTCCAGGCTTGAGGCAGAAATTGTTGGCAGAATATCCATGTTTTTTATAAAGAAGATCAAAACAGATGTCTTCTTCTGATCTAACTGGTTTCTCTTGACCCCAAAATATGTGCTCATAAATAAGATTTTTCTAGAACACATACAACAGTATTACTATCTGATTTTGATATCAACTATCCATCACTTTGGTATACAAGTATATCTCATTCTCTTAAGTCAGAGTGGCATCCAGAGATACAGCCTTTGTCCTTTTCAAATATTTTATATCATAATTAACTAGACCAATATATTGGAAAATAATCTATTTAAATAGAGTTTCTTAACTCTATGTCCTGAGAAGCTCTAGTATGCATATAATTCTGTGTGAGCAGCCACTGCCAGCTATTCATTAAGTTGCTCCTTAAAATGCATAGAAACAAGTAATCGGTATTTTAATGTTTAAAAAATTAATTTTTCATTTGCTTGAAGGGTAATGCACCATAATCTTCTGACATCCTGTTTTCATAATACTTTTTGCTCACTTCCATAAAAACTGTATTATTTTAGATCCTGCTACTGCATTTATCTTTGTTTTGGCTTAATGGTATAAATGTGCTGCCTCACATTGTGTTGGAAAAGAGGGAGTTCAATCATGTTTTGATTAATATGATCTTGGCTACGTCCCCACAAATCTGTATTTTGGCAGGGCTAGGTATTAATTTTTTCATTTTTTCAAATAATACTGTTACCTTATAAAAGCTGATACTGCTCTTTAGATCTTAGGTCTGCTATATTTTCAGCTCAAGCACCTGTTTTTTTTAAAACCAAATTAAACAAAGACATTTCTGCCATTTAATTCATAGATTTAGTTTAGTTTATTTTACAGTCTTACCAAAAGATCCCTGTCACAGTCACAAACCTCCGGCAACACTTACTGGAGTTTTATAATCTTTCTCATAATAATTTTGCATGTCTTATCAGTGAAATAAGACCAGGGTGCCATTCATTTTGATTCTTCATATTCTGCCTTGATCTTTAAAAAGTATTTTTGGCTTAAAAAGAAAATTAATGAAAAAATCATATAAAAAGACATGTCCATTTAACTTATTTTAAACCTCATATTTCTCCATTGTGCAAAGAAAAATATTGGCATTTCATAAGTTTTCTCTGAATGAAGTAAGGTACAAATCAAAGATAGAGCAATTAGACACACAGCCACATCAAGGACATCAGATGGCCCACTGGACTTAAGAGGGGCACAACCCTGTCTACAAAAAAATGACAGAAAAAAACAGTGATTACTTCAAAATGACATTTGGATGCTTTTGAGTTTGATGCCCCAGAACCCAGCTCTCAATACCGTTGGGTCAAATGAAGACAGTCTGAAACACAAGTCTATAGGAAGGTGCCAAATCAGACCTCTGGAAATGGAGTAAATCACCTTATTAGCTTCACTGCCAGACCCCAGGAGTGGTATGCCACTTGCTCAACAACTAAGATAAAAATGAGCAGAACATGGAATAATTGCTTTTAAGGCCAGAATAAACTATTTTCATAATCTAATAGAACCTCCTACACAGGAAAGGCTGTGGAATTTTCCTCATGCAAAACAGTAAGTTGCAGTGAATTAAAACACATCTTTTAGAAAGATTATATAAATCAATATGGGTAATGCGCCACAGTAATGTATAATGTGGTCCAACAGTAAATTACATTTACTGTTTCATCTAACCCAACCTTTGCAATTTATTTCCAGTTTGATGTTGGCTTATTTTAGCCCCTAGCCACTGAGATGGCTGGTCAGTGGCCTTCAATCTCCCTCAGTTTGCTCAATTCTAGATAAATACCTGTGGTTATCAACAACCCTGCAGAGAAAATATCTACCAGGTTCTTCACGCTCCCCCCACCCCGCCCCAAAATTAATCATCTTTAGATGAAACGCAGCACTCGAGGCAAAATGTGGCAGTCTTAAACTATTGGACAGCAAATATGTAAACCAGAAGTAAAAGAATATTTTCTTTAGACAGATCATCTGATTTTATTATTAAAGCTGTGACACCTAAGTACTAGATCACCAAGAAGGGTACCTCTATCCTCGCAAACAGCATCACACGCTACTGAATGTCCCGAGGAGGTGAAGCTCTGGTTTGCCATCTCCAAGAACACAGTGCCACCTATCTTTGCGTTAGGGTTAACTCGTGGCAGGCGGTGGGAGGGGATGGGGAGAGCGGGCTATATTCTTTACACCCAATTCCGCACCAGTCCTTGCTTCCTTGCTTGGTTTCCGGCGGACTAGTGGGAGGCTTCTTCCACAGCAAACCCCCAGACTGCTGCTGTATTTCCTCTAAGACTGACTTCTGTCATCCATTCGGTGCCATTTACGTGGTTCACTCCAAGTTCAGACTGGTTACATTTGCTTCATTTAAGACACTGTAAGCTGACACTCGTATCATTAGTGTTCTGCAGATTTTATTGGTAGAAGCCTAAACTCATTATTACCTTATCTGTGGATTTGCAGAACTTGAACTGCTGAGGAGAAAGAAGTGCCTAAAACATATATAAACATCCTGATAGCTTCAAAGTGAATACCTGCCTGGAGTCCTCCATCTAGGAAAGGGCAGGCTAGCAGGAAGCAGCCTTTCCTAATTTTGTCTCCCTGGAAGCCTCAGGGCAAGATGCCTCAGAGATAAACCACAGATGTTCTCCAGATGTAAATAACTGTCCAACTAACTTTTTCATGAAGAGCCCTTTTCAATCCCATGATCAAACTGTACCACATACACCTCTCAGAGACAGTCATAGTATTGGTAAGAATAATTTGCGTGCACTGAGCAGGAGAACAAGAGGAAAGGGATAAGGTATTTAGATGTAGGCACAAATCCATTCAGGCAGGAACACCTCTGCAAGGGATCAGAGGCAGAGTTTTGAAATTCAATATTTTAATCTCCATGAAGTATCAAACCCATGCTATTTAAAATATAAAGAGGATATATGCAAGATAGCTTGCTTCTGTCAAACTGTCCAGAAAAGAATAGGCCCTATTCTCCAGATACTTCTGAACATTTGCCATAATTTACACTTCGTGGTTTTACTTTCACAGATGTGGGGAAGAGGAATCTGCTGAAGCACTTTTTTCTACTGTCTATTATTTAAGATCTGGTAAACAATAATGAAGAGGGTTCAGCTAAATCAGTGTTCCATTAACTTGCATATGAAGAGACCTTGCTTGTCAGTGATAGGCAAAAGTATTTAAAAATGTCTTGTTTTTAAGCAGTGATGTTTAGAACAGTTCTCAAAACACATAGTTTACCGAGGAGTGTTAGAAGAGACTTGTTTTGCTTTTTTTATTAACTGTTGAAAGGGCAGGATAATATAGATAACAAAATATGATTAGCAACAAGTGCAGATGGAAAGAGGAAATTTGGGGGGAAAAAAAAGGTTTTATTGCTTTAGAGTCAGTTTCCCCCTTATTAGCATAAAAAGTTTCTGTGTATTTTGGCACTAAAACTATAAAAATACTTTTGTTTTGTTTTTGGAAACAGCAGGAGGATTTTTATTTTTGAAACATATCTGTTGGAAAACATCCTTTGTGTAAAAAAGCCCAAAAGCTACTCCTGTTTTACCAGTATGGGAGCACTTGGAATTACAGTAACAATTTAAACTTTAACATGTCTGGACTGAATATAAAATCTGCCATCTTCAGTCTGACTACAAAGCACTATGCTAGAACATCACTGCCCAGTATGTGACTTAAGCCATATGATCATAGTGCTAAAGAGCAAACTGACAAAACTAACCCCTTTTCTTCCATATACAGACTATGCAATTGCTTAGGAAATCCATCAGAACCAAAACCTGCAATGAATGTGATAAGCTCACTACAGACTGCTGTCCAACACCTGTCTACTAACACCAATTACTGAGACAAAAACTCCTAAAACTTAGAAGAAAGTACCTGACATTCCTCTCAATCCTTGTAAATAAGAATGCAGGTTTTTAGAGAAGCACAGATAGAGATGGGAGATGAGAGGAACCCACAGGCAACAGTGAAATGTGTTACTGCACAGTGCAGAATTCAGGAGAGGGGATGGATACAGAGGAAACAACTGCAATAGCAAGAGCACTGCAGGCAGCTTCCTCACAAGGCACCTCTTCCTAGAAAAGGAAAGGGAAACAAACTGAAAGAGTACCTTGAATACTCTGCATCCACTAAACTATTGGCTTTCAGGGTATAAGCAACCTCAACAGAACAAGGTACGTAGTAAGTAAAAGATAAGCATCAGTCACCAATAGCGATGTAGCTAATTCAAGGAGACCTGTGTTCAGTCAATTTCAATAATCAAAACCAAAATAGCACAAAAATTGCTTAGCAGAGAAGCTGGAGTAAGTACTGGCTAAAGAAATTTATAAGAAAACTTTATCATACTATTTATTTTATTAAGCCACCTTTCCTTTTACAGATTATTCTGTATCATTTTTATTCTTAAAGATGTCAGAAAACAGTTGGGATTCAGAGGAACCTCTGCAGGTCATCTCATCCAATTTTTCTGCTCAAATGAGGTGACCTGGAGCAGGCTGCCCAGCACCATGCCCAGACATTTCCCAAATATCTCCAAAGACAGACTCAGTACACAAAATGAACAGTACCTCAGAACAGGTTTATCTCACCTAGATCAGCCATGAAGTTAGCTATACAGACTGAGCTGGTTGGTTTTGCTTCCTCTATAGTCAGTCAAAGTGAATCATTGAGCGGAGATGGTTAAACACTCATTTTAGGATAGTGTGAGTAATGTGTGAAGAATCTAGTCTGCAGCACAATTCCAAATCTTACATTTATATTTTTTCCAGAGTAATGATCTATTTCAAATGTATTTAGTAGTATTTTTCATATGATATTTTATGTATCATATTTTTAAGAAGCAAATAAAGTTTAGGCTTGCCAAGGAAGTAAAAAAGCAGGTAATTCTTTGGGGGTTTCCACAGAAATTTCTCATGTCCTGGGGTTTTTTTTGTGCTTTCAAGATTAGATGTTAAAACTCAAGTCTTCATAGATTTAGCTGAATAAAACAGGGCCGGGCAGCAAATTGCTCTGCTGATTGTTCAAAATTATAGTGCTCTCCTGGTCATTTAGGTTCTACAGGTTTTCCAGTGCTGAAGAGTTTCTAACTGCCTTTAAAAGCCAGTATTTAATTACCTAAGAAAAGTCAAAAAAATCTCTTGAACTACACATTTCAGTGATACTGAGAAAATGGGCTATTTAATTAATATTCAGAGCTGATCATTTGATGTTACTTCTGTTGTATTATCCCTAGAGTCTGTATTAAGCCTAAGATTACTTTAAACAGAAACAGATCTGTTTTTGGCAAATACTACCCTTACATTCCTCCTTTACTGAATGTGGGAGGCCAAGATTTTTAAGTATTTTGTGCTTCCCTCCCACATTTATACCTCTAAAAATTGAGACTTACTTTATTTTGTCAAGTTTTTCCCACAACTCTTTCATATTAAGCATATGTTTTCTCTCCCTGAGGTCTAAGTAAATTCTTCTAGAAACTCAAAAAGACACTTGCATATCTCAAACTATTTTTCTATATTTCTGTCAAAAGGATGCCCTCCAGATTATCCACTAAGTGCTTCTGTGTTACTTGCTTTTTATTAGTGCTGCATGTATAATAGTTTGGGGTATAAAAAAATTTCCAGCAAATAGAAAAGTTCCAGGATATCATCACTAAGCCTCTTTCAGAGACAATGTACCCTTTACAAAACAACAGGTCAAAAAGCTTTTAGTCTCCAGACCATGGTCACATAGCTGACAATTAACTCAAACAGAATAGAACAACATAGCACTTTAAGCTAAAAACAAGACAAAAGAGTAAAACACTGCAAAACAAGTAAAATAAATCATTCTCAACAGAGGGGAGCAAAGTACTGAAGCAGAACCTGAGCACCTGAAGAACAGATTAATTCTGCTGTAGCTGAAAGATATGGCTGGTTTGTCACATACAGCTCTAGTGCTCTATAAGACAAGAAAAGCCCAGAACTGCTACTAGTCAAAGAAGGAGCAAAATTTGGTGCAGAAGAGCTGTGTATCCTTCACTGTAAATACCAGTAGGAATTACAATTTCTTTATTAAGCAAAAAACTGACAAATATGAGACAGAAAGCTCTGCAGATACAGCCAAATAAATAAAGTAACTGGGAAAGGGAAGAAAACAGAAATATGTCCCAATACAGACAAGAAACCAGAGACGAGGTGGGCTAAGCAGTCACTGCACCAAATATATTTTAGCATGAGTGCAGAGTTTTCAGTGATGAGGGTGTCTTAAGAGTCTAAGTATACATAAATTACTGTTTTGTGCCATTTGGCTTACACTGCCAGCTGACAGCTATTGTTAAAAGTAAATCTCTTTATCCAAGATTAATGAACACTGTTTCTAGGAGTGTGTTTCAAGCCTTTACCTGTACTGAGGTTTATTTCTACCATTCATAACAAAAACAGGAGCTGTCACACAGAATGAGAGATGGCCACCAAGATAGACATTTATACTGCAAACAAGATTTGATATTTTTTCATACATGTATATAGATATAGGAAGATATATAAAGATATATGATAAATTCTTCAAACATAGAAATTAATTTCAATAATCATTGAAGCAAAAGACATGCTCATGGATTATTGTAACATCAGAAGAAAAAGACGATGAGAATTACTAAAGCAAATTAGTAAGAGATATCAACTAACTTTTGCACTGATAATTGAAGCCAGTTAACTATCATACTTTAGGAATCAGCTTCCTGCAAACACTGGATTACTGCAAGCACTCTAGTTTTACTCAGGCCTGAGGAAAGACTTTAACTCAAGAAGCTGAAACTCATCTGAAGGAAACATCCACCTCTAAAAGGCAAAATAATATAAAAATGTTGTGTCTTCAAAACATTTTCTTTTTGGAAGGGATCAATAGAAAGGAATGGGCAGTGTATTTGCTTTCCATCTGTTTCCACACATATAACCATTTTACATCTTGCCACTCATAGGATCAGCCTAATCACTGTGCTGAAGCTACAAAGGAGTACATAAAAAATAAAGAAAAGTACAGAAAATAACTGGTTTGCATCTGCCCACCAGCATTTTTGGGACAGGTCTTAGGGATGATGGAGAGGACCAGGCAGCAGCACAGTCAGAGAAGTAGCAAGTAGGCGCTGTGCAGCACCACAGTTTATCTCAGGCCTTTCACACCCTGGGAAGACCTAAAACTGGTGGGACAAAGCAAACCTGGCCAAACACTGTATTTAAGTGTAGTTGGTGATTTATGCAATACTCCTGGGCAATCAAAGTACTGATCTCAAATCCTCAGGATGCCAGAGGTGGAACTGAGGTGGTTGTAGAATGAGAGGTACATATGAGAAGTTTTACTAGGATGGTAGGAAATGATGCAGCTTCTCACCAGCTACTTGCTACACATTTTTCCTCCTGAATATAAGGGAGTTACCAGTAGTTGAGTGTAGTAGTCAGGAAAGGCAAAGGATGGTCGGAGACTGAAAACACTTGAGTGCAGAAGGAGAGAGAGCCTCCACCGTGCTGGCAAGCACATAGGCAAGACTAGCAACCCTAGGAAAACACCTAAAGAAAAAGGGTCTCGCTTCCTAGTGAAGAACAGTATCCCTTTACTTTGACATCTCTCAGCACCAAAACCAGTAAAACCTTTGCAGAGGCACTGCAGGGAGACATCCTTCCACCTCTGTTTTCAGGTCATGGATAGAAGCTGGAGGGATCTTAGCAAATGCCCTCTGACTTTTTAGTCGGGGGGGAGAAGGGGGGGGGTTCAGTGGGTTTTTTTTTTCTTTTTTGTTTTTTGCTTTTTGTTTTTTTCTGTTATGACTGACTGCCTGCTTTTTTATTTAATCCTAGCTAGCACATGTCATTTTATTCTATCCCAGATGTTTTTTTTTTTCCTGGATACATGACAAGAATGTATGGAAAAATAGGTTACTCCACAAATATTAAGATCTGCACTTTTGAGAGATTCCACATAGTCCAAAATCTAGTCCAAAAATATGTGGTTCATATAAACACCAAATCCATTTACAGAACTGAATATCAATATCTCCCTCTTTTATGGAAATATTTCTGAGATCCCAGATCTCGTCTCAGGTTTCTTCAGTGAATAATTAAGTTCAGGAGATGGCAGCAGAATAAATTTGCCTTGTTTTTAATAATTCTGCAACATCCTTATCTTCACAAATTAGAATTTTATAAATATCACAAAATTACATTTTTAAAACAGAATAAGCACACCTATAGCAAATCTAATTTATAAAGAACAACTCCAGAAACAAAGACAAATTTTTGTTTTCTATACTCTTTGGATAAAATAAAAATAGATGAGTTGAAGAATATAAAAGGAAAAGAAGGAGAATGGAAATGTTGCTCTGAAAGATAACTAACAAGCAAACCCTCCCAAATTCCTCTTCTTTGACTTCACCACAATCATGAAATTAATTCCTGTGGAATGTAAACAGGTTTGTCTTCCATTCAGCTACCAACAAAATTAGGTCACCCTTCACCTGACCTTTGCAAAAAAATGGAATCACAGAGATACAAATTCTCCTGGACTCCCACAGCTTCTAAAGCTTCTCATTTTTTCTGTGGTACACCTCATGAGAAAACAGCAATTCACTATTTGTTTAAAAAGCAGTATGGAAGTTCCTCGATTAACATTTGATACTCCATCAATTTAATAAACTGCACATTACAACTTTTCAGTGTATTAAAATATGAAAATATTGTTTAAACTCTATCCCACAGCTCTGAGACTAATTCATGATGCTGAGTGGCTACACAGAAATACATAATTTTATTACTCTTCACAAAAAGAAACCCCACAATTACCATTCACACGAGAAGTCCACGGCTGTGAGACATCTGATACCCGAAACCACTTCAGATTAGATACTGTAACAAAACTTCATGGTGGGGGGGAGTGTTTGCGACTTTGGGCTTCATCAAGCAAACTTTACATTAAATGGAAGGAAAACACAACCATAACAAGCTCAAGATAACGATGTATTATCTGGTAAGTAGAGAGATGTCAATAAAGCAGCTAAAAACTCCCTGATTTATTTAGTACCAAACACTTATCAGTTTAAAAAAGTTCTGCCTTTTCTATGGGAAGGAGAGCCAAGGAAGGGAAGGAGAGCCAAGGAAGGGCAGGAGGCTCTTTCCCCCACATTCTGGTTTCAGCAGTAAGCAAGAGCCTCTATCATAATAATATTATGATATTTATACCACAGATCATATACACTATGATCAGCTTGGGATTCAGTTGTACTAATATGCTTTTGAGCCAGTTGTCAGTCTCCCTGTGCTGTTGAGAGAAACAAGAACTTGTTAAGTGTAATTCCTCTCCTACTAATACTGTTGGTAAAATCACTCCCTAGAAGTTTTGTCTCCACTGATTATAAGATGCTGAGGTTAAATCAGATGCCCTTGACATCTGAAAATGGATTACATGACTTTCACCTTAACCATCTTACCTTGTTGCTTTGAGATCCCAGGTATCTGTCAACTGCTGAAAAAAACCCTTGCATTTCCTTCACATATATGTTTTCATTCAAGCAGATATTTTAAACAGCTAATTTTCTGTTCTCCATTTGCATTACATTAAGAAGCCCTGATTTCCTCTTTTTCTTCAGTTTTTCTGTCTAGGCAGAAAATTATGCCACAGACAGTGAAGACTACTGAGACCTACTGACTAGGTCAACAGAGATATGTGCTTAGCTGAGATGATGTTTTTCTCCAAGTTTCAACCCAACTTGTCTACTTGAACTCGAGCTTCATGTAAACTGTTTCTGTAGTCATGCTTACATCAGCTGAAGCCAGTATAAATAAGAAAGGGCATAGCACAAAATACCAAAACCTTTTCAAAGCATCCTCGTTATCTCAGCAAAGATTACTGACTCTGATTCAAGCCTTATTTATATCAGATCTTTATAAAGAATGCTACATCATAGTCATTGTATGCACAACAATACCACCAACAAAAATGAACAAAAAAACCCAAAGCAGGCAGGCGAGCAGGGAAAGAAAGACAGAAAGAAAGACAGGAAAGAAAGACAGGAAGAAAGAGAGAAAGAGAGAAAGAGAGAAAGAAAGAAAGAAAGAAAGAAAGAAAGAAAGAAAGAAAGAAAGAAAGAAAGAAAGAAAGAAAGAAAGAAAGAAAGAAAGAAAGAAAGAAAGAAAGAAAGAAAGAAAGAAAGAAAGAAAGAAAGAAAGAAAGAAAGAAAGAAAGAAAGAAAGAAAGAAAGAGAAAAGAAAGAGAAAGAAAGAAAGAAAGAAAGAAAGAAAGAAAGAAAGAAAGAAAGAAAGAAAGAAAGAAAGAAAGAAAGAAAGAAAGAAAGAAAGAAAGAAATTAAACTGCCTCAGACAGACTTATATTGGTAGCAGACAGACTTACCACGCTATATGAAAAACACTTGTGTACATGTGTCCCAGTACACTATAGGTATATTAACCTTATTCTCCTGTATTATCCAGTTTAGAGGGAACAAGTGTGATTGGTGAAAGAATAAATTATGTTTATTATACCTGTATTTGAATAAAACTGTATTAGTTTAATCCTAAAAAAAATTAAACTCAAAATAACACCTGTTTTTTTATCTTCTATTCACATATTCTAATGACAAATATTACAAGTATACAGGATAGAAAGATTCTTCCTGTAGTGATCCACTGAAGAGTTTGACTACTCAGGCATTCAGTAATAAAGCTGTCTGAAAATTTTGGTGGCCTCCTGAATCTGGAAGAGACTAGTGCCACAAATAGAGATTTTCTACCATGAACAGCTCTGAAGATTGTCCACTCCCCACTGACACCATTACCAACAAGAAATATAATACAGGTCAGAAATAACATGTTTTTTCATAAACCTTAACTGATAACATATCTGAGCAAGACTTACAGATAAATGAAATATGAATTTTTATCAAAATTCCTCAGGCAAATTTAAAAACCAGATTTGCTTTGTATCATAAAGGTGAATCAGTGAGAGCTATATGCCTGTAGAGATGTCGTCAGCATTTGGGTCATTCCTAACAAGAGGAGCCTTTGGGCTACAGGCATTGTCTTCAGAACTGAAACACTGAAAAACTAGTCTCTCATGGATATTTTCTCTCATTACGAAGTCATTCTAGCAAATAGTAAACTGAATAGGCTTTGTTAAAAAAGTCCCAGGGGCCACAGTACTCTTGGTAGAGATACACTGAAGCAGCAAATTTTGGATCTGAGACTGGATATCAAGCACAGTAATTTTCATGAATTATTGGTTCTAGGAGTCAGTCCCATTTGAAACATGGGGACCATTTGCAAAATTCCTAACTGGAAATGAGTGTTGAACATCATCAGAGTTTGGAGTTATTTATCTTCAGGGCTTTAACTGAAACCCATCTGTAGCTGTAAATCATGACTGGATACAAATGGTGGAACTGCAGAAGAAACCTTACATTGTATGAGTACACTGTACTCACAATGCCTTTGTCATCTCTCCCCATTTTTAATATTATTACATTTCCCAGAGATCACTTGGTCTGTTCAGCCTGGAAGATGAGACTGAGGGGAGACCTCACTGCAGTTACAACTTCCTTTTGAGGGGAAGAAGAGGGGCAGGTACTGAGCTCTTCTTCTCTGTGGTGACCAGTGACAGGACCCGAGGGAATGGTCTGAGGTTTTGTCAGGGGAGGTTTAGGTTGAATATTAGAGAAAGGGGCGGTTGGATGCTGGAACAGGCTCCCCAGGGAAGTGGTCACAGCACCAAGACTGACAGAATTCAGGAAGTGTTTGGACTATACTCTCAGGCACATGGTGTGACTTTTGGGGATGGTACTGGGCAGGGCCACGAGCTGGGCTCAGTGATCCTTGTGGGTCTCTTCCAACTCAGCATATTCTGTGATTCTGTGATATTAAGTGTGCATACAATGCTAGTCTGAGGCAATAAGGTAGCCATTACTGGCAGCTGCTACAAAAACAATATTCAAATATATCTTATGTCCTGACCTTACACTGATACTACTAAAAGTTGTATGAGATGCTTTTATTCCTACTTGAAAACAAAAATATTTATTGTGGTGCAGTATTGCTGATTTCCATGTTATGTGTGTGGGCTATCAGCATTCTGTTCCTTTCCATATATTTTCAATGATTACATAATGACATCTAGTGGTACAGGGTTTCAGTGCTTTAGAAAACTGCCAAATTTACATTAAACTTTGTCATGCAAGATTGTCTAATTGTGCCACTTGTGACCAAAACCATCACAATTATGAATTTGGTGTTTAAAATTCACTGGTCCTCTAAACTTAGTGACTTCAAAGCTTATTATTTTCCATTTAGATTTCAAAGCTTATTGTTATCCGTTTAGATTTCAAAGCGTATTATAACACATTTATAACAGGCACAATAACTAACCAGTTATTTAGAGTCTCGAGGCAAATATATACCACCCATTCTCATGACTGATGCAAATATATTCCAGCTATTAGTGAAAGAAAACACAACACACATAGCAAAAAAAAACCCCAAAAATCAGTAAGTAATGTGATTATATATTTATAACTCTTCATATTTAACATACATGCCCCACATACAGAGTTCACACCTCAGAGTCAGTGCGGAATGGGCCATGTGGTACATTGCTTCCTGTTCTATGCCCTGTAAAGTAAGATGAACCACAGGGGCTCTTATTCTACTAGATCATTGACATAACTCCTTTGGAAATAAAACCCTTCCCACTAAGCTTTAAATGTTTCCATTTTACCAGCTTCATTAACATGAGAACGGGTTTCTAGTTTCGCCATCCCTGGCTATGCCTGTATTATTAATTAATACTGTGGCCACATGGCTCTCCTTTACCTGCTGCCAGACTGCTTGTTGGGAATAGACCCTGGCCTGCACTAACCTGAACCTTTCCCCATCTAGGAAAACAATGGCTGTCATAAACCAAAATTGTCACAGGTTATGTTCTGATAATTCAAAGATTTGGTCATATGCCAGTGTTCAGGCTCATAGCTGGGAACAGTTTAATTTACTAGTAAAAAAAAGTACCCTCTTTTTTTTAAAGCTGTTCTTTCAGTTACATCCATAAAGCTGAGTCTCTATTGGAGAGTTTCCCACTCAGTAGGAACACAAACCTCTGATCTGAGCAGTTGTCTCAGAAATTGTCTGCTGGAGCAATAAATGGTATTTTAGAGTATTCAGATCAGAATGGAAAGGAATGGTTTATGAATACTTCAGCAGCTTTACACCAACCTTCTCAGGCCTACAGCAGAGTTAACCACAGGCTTACCAGACAGAAGAGTTCATATCTCAGAGACTTGACTCAGAACTGAAATTTAGGCACTTGCAGCACTCTATGTGCATTTCCTATTTTCTTTCCAAGGTAAAACTACTTACAAGTGGACATTTGCTCATAGTTCATGTATACTAATACAGTCCTGAATATATGAGTGACAACCATCCCTTATTGCCCATTCTTAAGAATTTGTCAACTCTTTTGGTCTTAGATCATGATATAAAAGTAGGTGGATAAAATGAACTGTTCTCAGAACCTCTTCTCCATTTACCACTTGCACCCATGGTCTCCAAATAGATCAGGAAGGGAGAAGTTTTGGTTCTTTGTTACTTGATGTTTCCTGAACAGCTATTTTCACTTTAAGCTTTTGTTTTAAGACAGCATATTTCTAGTCATTTTCACTGCAAATTTGAGTAACATGAAGAACATGGTACTTTTTTCAGTTTGCTAGTAAGTTCTTTTGTAAACACTATATAATCATAGAATGGCTTAGGTTGGAAGGAACCTTAAAGATCATCCAGTTGGAATCCCACTGCCATGGGCAAGGACACTTCCCACTAAACCAGGCTGATCAAACCCCATCCACCCTGGCCATGAAAACTTCCAGGGATGGGGCATCTACAACTTCTCTGGGCAACCTGTTCCAGTGCCTCACCACTCTAACAGTGAAGAATTTTTTCCTAATATCTAGTCTAAATCTATCCCCTAGGGAGAGGGCTTCACTTGCCCTCAGTGTAGGAAAACAGCACACATTACAGCTCTCAGGATGGAGAATATGCAGTAACCCTAATTCAAAATATGAAAATAGTTCTTGAGAAAGAAACAAAACAAAACAAAACAAATCCCATTCAGTTGTATGCACTCTGCCTTCTTTTAGAAATGTATAATATTTTAACACAAAATCAGTAAAAGGATAAAAATACTTTCCTAAAAATCAAAGCAAAATTATTTTTCCTAACTGTAATAAACTTAGTAAATACATGCACCTTACATATATTCATATGTATATATAAGTATATTGAAAAAAAAATCCAAGTCAAAAGACGCAACCTTTAACAACAGTATAAATGTCACCAGATCTTCTGTCATACTGTGTTTGATATTGATACAAGTTCAATATCTGAAAAGGTATTAAGAAATAGATGCCACTTATCCACTGAATTGAGATTCAAAATCAATTTTCCAACATTCTAGGAATACTAAAACATAAAACCAAATTTAAAAAGCACTTTCTTACCATTGCTTTTGTCACTGTTTTCCAAAAGTTTCTGGTCATTCTATTTTGTTATTGAAATCAAAATCAAAGAGGAAGGATCAGATACACATTCTGAATGATGTTTTAAAGTGCGCAGAAAGTCAAAAGTCAGTTCACATCCAGAAAGATTTTAAAGGGCACAGCTGAAATTTGCAAACACAGTATGCTGAATGTTTGCCATCTGGTCTGCATCTCTGGTTAGATTCTAGAAAATGTCTTAAAGAGTACTTTGATTCTGTTTAAGTGTGGGATGTACTGTCCACAACATTATGCATATTTTTCCCTTACATAATGTCCTGGATACAATGAATAAGGTCAGTACACACCAGATTTACCAGTAGGAGTAATGGCAGCATGGAATAAATATTTGGCATAATAAATACATTTCTGTTTCTCTCATTAACTACTACCCTGGGGCCCTTAAAAATACAAGAAGTATACATAACAATTATAGACACATAAATAACGCTGTTCTGATGTAGAAAAGGCAACAGCAAATTGACATCTTGTTCTTTTAAAAATAGAGCATAAATTTCAACAACAAGGCTTTGTAAAGTCTTTCATTTGATCTTAGAACAATCACCACTCTGTACTTCATCCCACGTACATATGATCTGGAGACTGAGAACAGATACCTACAGCATTTGCTCATTTGTAACAAATCTGGACATTTGAAAATGCCTGTTTATATATACATATATGAAGATATGTAATCCCATTTAAATAATTTGTGTTTGAATTTGTCATCAGAATTTAATATGGCAAATATTTTAGCCAAATGCTACTTCCTTTGACAGTTTTTATTGTTATACATATATATATATATATATATATATATATATATATATATATATATATTTATACACAAAGAGATATGTATATCTATAGTATGTGAAACTACTAGCTAGATCCTACTTCCCATACTTTCTCATATCTCAAACATCTGGCCTGACATTTTCTACATGTGATCTCAGTTTCAGGCTCAGGTTATTTTTATTTGGTTTGAGACATTTTACTTCAGAAAAAAAAATTAAATATTGCCATCTCCTATTAAAGATTAATTGCAACTCTGCTAAAAATAAGGTGTTTTTTTTTATTTTCATCTTATCTTACATAGGAGGCCTGATACTACTGAATGGGTTGCTTTTACAGTGTAAAGCCACTATAACCTTCTGAATGATCTCATTTTCCACATACCTAAGAGGCAACTGCTAAAAACTGTGCCTGCTTCTTCTTTGACTTTTGCAGACAGAAGATTTTGTCTGTATAGACTAGTCTCCATGGTGAGGTCTATACACCACAGTATTTTGGTGAAATTCATCCTTGAAATTCAATTAGAGGTGTTTTCATATCATCATCATCATCTCGCATTTATTTTCAGAAGGTGACACATTTCTATTACACATGCTTAGAAGTGGAAGATACTTTTAACTTTATCCTTTTATCAGCTTTGTAATTTATTGATTAATTATTTATATGTTTATTTTCATAGATTGATAGGTATTAAAAATAAGACATGCTTCAGTACCTAAATATATTCTAAAAATGCCTGCTCAATACTACAATGCATGTTCAGTCTAAAACTTCTCAACACAGGAAAGTCTAATGCTCCAACAGAATTTTAACAGAAAAAAAAATTTTCAGCATGCAGTAAATTTAATGGAATTATTCCTGGTTTTGTCTGGTACATAAAGCAAATTTTTGTTGTTCATTTTCCAGGTCAAAATTCAAGCGATCTTTTAACAGTTATTTTAGTTAAACACTAGCTTGTGCTAAGTGTTTAAGTTCTTGAGCACAGACTTATCTTGAAAAATCTGTTAGCTGCAGCATTGTTCCTCCTTCAGTAATATGCAAACATAGTGAGGGGCAAATTATAACATAAACAATATTGATTGCTGTTACTTTGAGTTCAATTACAAGGGCAAAAGAGACAGTAAAGATTTCATTTTTTAAGAAAGGGATTTATTTATGGAACTAAATATCTACTGATTTAATTTACCTTCATAAATAAATTTCATTTTTGCAGGATAGTACATAGTATTAACACACGATTACCAGAAACTAAGTTAGAAGTTTCAGAAGCAAGCTTCAATGAATCAAATGTTTCTTATTTGCATAAATTATGAAAGGTACAAAGTGGTAATAGCAAATAATTTGCAGTGGTCGATGGAATACTACATGAGTAGTCAGTAGAATGGAAGATCCATGACATTGTAGTTTAATTTAATTTCTTGCATTACAAAGTTACAAATACTATCCCCCAGAACAACCATTCATTCTAAGTGAAATATTGAAATAAAACCCTCGTCATTCAATATTGATAAGAAAATCAAACTGTACACAACTGTGCTGTAAGAATTCTCAAATGATGAGTCTGAACATTCTCTTGTAGGTTGCTGAATGCTGCTGCTGATTGCTGGGGTAAAAATTATAGACTTCAACAGCACTAATCTGCCCCCTTGTGACAGACGAAGAGAAATTGCTAGATTAATAAGAACCTGGATTCTTTACACTAAAAAATTTAATTAAGACTTCAGTGCGTGAAACTCATATCACAGTCAAGCTAGCTATCTCAAAGCTTCTTGATTTTGTGAAAACACAGCATGACTAAATACAGGCAGCCAAAAATTCCACCATAATGCATCCACTAAATGCCAGGCATAGAAGAGGTTTGTCATCAAACAGTGCTATACCTTCTGATGTCTTATATTGACTTGGCTATTTTTATCCTAATATTGTGTTTCCTCGTGTCACAGAATTCAGTGATATCACAGGGTATTTTATAAGATTTGTAAATTCTTCTGAAGAGTGAAATGTCCATATACACTTTAATAGTTTAGCCTATTTTTAAGACTGTCAAGGCAGGGTTGAGGATTTTTGTTGTATGTTAATGGCACAATCTGGACAAGACTAGCTTCATTTAAAAGAAATATATTCAGCTGCAATTCATCTGACTACAAGTAGAGTTCTAAAAGTGTGATTTAGAAAGGTGACAAAGTCATTTTCAAGGACACTTGTTCTTTTTATAGTGCACAGTTTAGAAATCCAAGACTGCCCAACTAGTGACATATTTAGGAACTGTTCTTCAGCTTACTAATTAGAATACTCCTTCAAAAACTTGAAAAGAGTCATTCTTCAGTTTCAACTTTAAAAGGAATGAAAAATCCAAAGAACTTAATCCTTTAATTTACGTTGTAAATGTTTTGGGGAAGGACAGTGTTCCATTTTATGCTGAAGCACAGACAAGTAGTCGCTGAGTCTTGCTTAAAATTTTGCATTTATATTTTTCAAATGCATAGGTCAGCACTACATAACATTGCCATAACAACATATTTTCATGAGTCGAAAAATATTCTCTGCAGAGATGACAGAAGAGAGAAGTCTTAACTAAAATTAATTAAAGGTACTGCTTCCACAAGTAAAATGACATCTGTGTGAGGCAGGATAAGAAAGAATTTGATCTAAGTTTCCTGTTCTCAGGAGATAACACCACAGGGTAAGGGAAAATGGCATATAGCTATTTCCACAGTAAGTAATGAAGCTAAGAAAAAATGAGACTAATACTGTGAATGTTGTGATTATAGATGCACACTGCATGAAGTGCAGTTGTCACTTGAAATTCCTGAGGATATTAACACATAACCTTGTAAAGGCCATCTCACTGGAGAATTTCAGTCTTACTATACCCCAATGACTGTACATCATACCCTTTGTGTAGTATAGGGAATCCTCTCATCTTAATTACTCTGATTGCAAGCTTAAAAATGACTCTCATTAGTTACGTGTTACACCAGTCTAACACCAAAATCTAGAAAACTGGAGACTCTTTCCTTTAGAGTTGTGTGCTCCATCAGATCACACCGAAGACAGAATGTATAGCTTTATATATTCACCAATTCCAAGACACCATTAGACCTTTTCTACTTTAATTACATGCAATAATCTACTCTTTTATACAGTCATAATCCTAATCAGATGAACAGCAGACTGAAGACAGCAGGGTTCTGCAGCTCTGTCTGTGTGGTTATTTTAGACAGTACCCCTCTGCCTGTTCTGTCCTGATCAAGAGATGTGTGAGTGCCATGGATGTTGCACCATGCCAGATCTAACAAGGCTGTTAAGTGGTATGGTTAATTTGCCATGGCTAGTTTCTGAGTGGGCACACTCTCAGCTGGCTCAGAACACTTTCAGTGTGAGGATGTTATCAGCCTTCAGCACTGCCACAGAAAGACTGTCTAATAACAGCATAACACACAGGCATATACAGAAAACAAATCAGGGTCCAAAAGCCTCAGAGGACAATCTGCTGTTGCATTAAGAGTATAGAAATTTGGCAGAAAATAACCCCCCTTGCTTTCCAGCTAGTCCTGGGAGATCAGAGGTGCTTGCGTGCGGTGAAGCTTAAGTTATGTTTATATCCAAGACTGCTGGTGACAAATTCACTAGACCTACAAAATATAAGTGTATAGTACTATGTATAAGTGTTCACAGGTGTACTTCAACATGGTTGGAGGTGCAAATTTTACCAAAGAGGCATCCCTGCTTTGGGGAGGAGAAAGGAGCAAACCTGTCGACTTGTCTGCAAGGTGGTCCTATTCTTGTCCCCTGACATAGAGGATTTCAAGTTTCTACTTTTGGGAGAAATGAAGAGGAGACCGTAGTTAAATAGGTTGTTAGGGAGGGAGAAACATTTATATGTAAATGAGGGATATTAAGAGTTACAAAGAGATATATTACAAAAGCTGTGGGTCTTGCCCAAGAGAGTAACCCTGGCAGGTTAGTATCATTCCCTCTTCTATTGCAGTGGTAAGGGTCATCCCTCCTCTGCCTGATAACTTACCATTCCAATCAGAAGCCCATGGTAGTGATCTCTTCACAAATCTCATGGCATATCTCAGGGCAGTAGGCCACATTCCTACAGCTGCCCAGAGAAATCAGTGCGGAAAGGAATTAAAAAATTAAATTAATCTTGAGACAATGGCAGAGGGCACGGAAATCTAACATTATTCAGTACTTTCTTCTTTAAGACTAGGGATGTTTGTGTGATTCAGGAACTCAAATAGCCAGCCTGTATTTTCTGGTAAGTCTCAGGATACAATTCATCTCATCAAAAAGGGACTCCCACTACAGGAATCTCCATGTGAGCTAGACATCTAGATACCCTTTACAGTCAATGAAAAGAAATAGGAGATTTAAAGAAGCAATTCATCTCATTCTAAAGTAGATAGCTAAATATATCTCAAATGAGTCATACCTTAAAAGTTTGTATTTCTCTCTATTAAACATAAAAGAATGACAGAGCTCTAGCTCAGATGTAGATTACAGTTCTGCATTCATCTAAAGACCAGAAAGACAAATCCCTCTGTCTGTGCTTGTGTTTCTTTAAGTAAAAGTTACTTTATTTCTTAATTTTTTAAGAGACTGTTAAAGCATTAGAAGCTATGAATAGTTCAAAGACTGACATCTCAGGGACCAGGTAACTGTAACAGACATTTATTTCTGTAATAGCATTTATAAGAGAATTCTTACTTCTGAGAATAGGTATTTTGAGATTACATATATGTGAGATATTTTCTTCTTAATAATACCTGGCTTCATCCACATTTTCCAAATATCAGCCAGTATATTATCTGTATTATGCAGCTGTATCCTAAAATGCAAAGTAGGACCAAATACTAATTTTTTAACTTCATATTTAATTGCTAAAATAAATTGGCCAATTCTCCAAAACTGGTCCTGCTGAAGGACTTTAAAGGATTATTTAGATCTCTTTGTCTTCTCTAAGGTATTCTCATTCTCAGTATCTTTCCCCTCTCAGTTTTGGGTTTACTGTTTTCAGTACTTCAGACTCCTATCTCTCATAACTGAAAGAGTTGTATTCAACTGCTGCTGTTTGAAAGTTGAATAAATTACCTTTATCAACTTCTTTCAAGATTATTACACTGTTCCAAAATGGTTCCGTGGAATCTTCCATGTTGACATTTCCCATGGCATTATGGCTTGCAAATGTCCTGCAGATGATACACGTGGAGTATAAAAACATCAAAAACATCTTCATAACCCAAGAAAGGCAAATAGTGATGACAAGGCTCCCTTTATCTCTTTGCAATTACCCTTGGTGGTAGCCTCTTTTACAGGTACATTTAATTTAATGGTAATTCAACATACTCTTTGGTATAGTTTTTGTTTATGGGTCACTACTGTTTTATAGAAACTGGAATACTGCACTTGTTCTTTGCAATGCTAGTATCCTATCTATATCTCAATCTAAGTGTTGTGAGACTAATATATTTACTTTTAGTAATCTAAGTGCTAGGATCAATATATTTAGAAATATCCTACATGCTGAATAATGCTGGGGAAATGTTGATGCTTAGGAGATTAATAACAAATAGCTTGAGCAAAGTAACAATGGTTTGACCAGCTGCCTAAGAATAAAAAGAAAAGGCTTGTGAGTTTTCCAGTTGAAAACAATGCTTATGTTCACTAGATGTGCAAACTGTGCTCTTAAAGTAACAGGGCAACCAGTTACACAGCACCTATGTATGTATGGCCAAACTTTGTGAACAAAGATTTGGGAAGGGCTCTCCCCACGTGGGTGTGCCCTTCCAGCCTGTGCAGTGGATTTTTTAGGTGAGACACAGTGTGTGCAGAACTGGCCCCCGAAGGTCCATCTGCCATGGCTGAGAGAGCTTGGACAGTGACAGTGACAGTGACGTCCTCGGGACTGTTTACAGCACCTGGTACTAACCAGGGCTGACCCTGATGAGCATCCAAGATGGGATGGGATGGGATGGCAGGGAGGCATTGAACTGCCATGGAACAGTCCCTACTGAGACTCGAACTCAGGTCCTTGGGATTGAGAGTCCGGAGTGCTCTCCATTACACTATGGGACCACCCTAACACAGCACCTATATTTAACTGTAGCTGTAACCTCAGATTTCATTGCACAGTCATGAATACATTTTTACACTAGGCCAAAGATCTTTCCTCCCCATTCACCAAGGTGCAGCCAGAGCCGAATGTGATGTCAGAGCCCTTCTTTGAGGGACAGACCCTCTAGCAACATTTACAGCAAGTGGAGGAAGGCAGGCCTGCCTCAGGCTGTGCAGTGGGTGCCCAGGTGGCGGCTGGGGTGGTGTTGGGTCTTCAGCTGCCTCAGCAAGCCCCACCAGAAACCTCCTCTGACAGGTGATTTTTGTTTCTGGACTAGACACATGTTGGGAGGGTTTTTTTATTGCTTGGTTGGGTTTTTGTTTGTTGTTACATCTGGTTTGGGTTTTTTATTTCCCACCTGTCAAAGGTTTCCCTTCCTCTCTGGACAAGGCAATGTAGGAAAGATGTTTTCCTGCCCTGTTTCAAAATCACTTCCTCCAGGCAGTTGCTTTGAGCCTGTAACTAACCATGTGTGAAGAAATTTAAAAATGTAACCGACCTAAAACTCTGTTAAAACCCAACACTTTTACCAGTGGACCCTCTGGGCTACTGTGGTTCTTGTCCCAGCCAGGACATGCGTCTGGCACTCCTCACACACCTGCGAAGCTGATCGTCAGGACCTGCTCTCTACTCAGTGAGGAGCTGCAGTCATTCCTGCCTTAGAAGAGGAAATAATATGCTGTTGTCTGTGAACTTTGTCATACATGTTACCACTAGAGGGAATGTTATGAAGTGTTTCAACCCAGATGACAAATTGCTTCAGAGGTCAAATATGCCTGTTGTCACTGTATTTACCTATGAGAATTTGCAAGGCTCTACTTTCCTGGGTATAAGAAAATTTAGATAATTAAGAGGTCCCCCATTCAGAGTACCAGAAACCATTTCATCCTGCTCTCTAACATATAAGTATTGACTTCTAACAGCAGTCACACACTTGTACTCTTCAAATTCTGAAGCTTTTTTCCCCATTATGTTTCTGTTTGTTGTTTATGACTTTTTGTCTTAGCTATTTCCCCACTTTGCCTTACCAAACTGTATCTAGATGAAAGCTTCTCATTCCAAGCATTCAGATCCCTGGGATCTAATGCATCTTCTTTTTGTTTGTGTGAAAAAAATCTTAACTTTCTCTTGCTACTATATTAAATTAAGATTTTACAATTAAATGTGCTAATTCAAACAAAGTTTAATCCAGCATAGCACAATATGATTGTTGTCCTGAAAGATTCCTGTGAGAAAGAGGATATTACTTGAATAGCTCCTCATTACTATATCCATGGGGAACTGTTCAATATTTCAGACTGCTACTTACCTTTATTGGGACACATGGTCTTATTGTTGTCTATATATTATTACAGGAAAGCAGATACTTCAGGGATTTGCCAGTCATCTAATTGTTGAGTGTCAGGTTTCTAAAGAGCTAACAGTGGTTGAATGCCAGCGGTATCCACCTGCTTAGCTTCTAACAATACTAACTAGGTCTTTCTTGTCTTTTTTTACAAAGAAATTGAATATGGAAAAATGTATTTTGTAGCCCAGATGAGGAAATGGATGACGTTTCCCTTTTGTGTCAGGAGTATTTATCTCCATGCTATTTCTTGTTTTTCTTCATTGTATTATTCTTGTTTTAAAATCTCTTCAAATTAACAGATTGCCATCTAGTTTGCCAGAGTTTTGTATCAATATCACATAAAATACTTTCAATTCCAAACATACATTTTAAGGGTACAGATAAATTACCAAGGATCTTAACTTTTTCACCTTGATCCTGATCCAACAAAATCTTAGGGCTTGATTACCTTTGAGCTTAAGCATCTGACACAACATCCAGAAGTAGAAAACTTGTGAGTTGAGTGCTGAGGTACCTTATCCAATGCCTGTAAAGGTATATTTCTATGTTCTCTGAGACAGTCGTATCAAAAGTGTCAGAGCTGAAGAATGTAAAGAGTTCAATCAAAGTTAACTCTTTCTGATGGTTCAAATACACACAGAAAAATGAAGATAAATTCTTCCAACAGTCTTTATATATAAATCAGGTATTGTTGTCTGCATCACTTTAATATTAGGTCAAATAAGGTATAACTTGTCTTTCTGCAGTCAACATAATTCCAGAATAATCTCAGTACTATTTTCTTTCTATTCAAAAGAGGTGGCCTGTGTTGTCCTATCTAATCTAGAACATATCTGTACTGTCAAGTGAATGTGAAGTCCTGATTTAGACATTGATATCAGTGTAGTCATGGGAGACTCCTGGATCTAACCCCTAAGACACATTAGGTACTCTGAAGTATCTGAAAATCTCATTTCTTTTTCTTGGATGATACAGCTTGGATTTACCCAACCTGAAGAAATAAATGTGCTCTTCTACCTTCCTAAATTGTAGAGAAAATGCAAGGTGCATATATAACTTTGGCCCCTTTTTTAATGTGCCTACAGTTAAACGAGATGATTTCAGGCCCTAAAGTTTGCCTCTTTTGAATTCCCAAATACTTTTATGTAGGTGCCTACTCTGGAATATAATTATTTAAGGTCTCCTTGTGTTATTTTTTAAGAAATACCAGTAATTTTCCTTCTATAATTATTTAGAGAAATATATAACTGGGAAACTAAAAATATGCCAAAAATTCACTTACAGGAAGGATTTATGTTAATGGATGTTGTAGCATCATGTTGAAGTTTATGCAAGAATTTCTTGTAGTTGTATATGTGCACTACCTCTATGAGGCACAATTATACAACTTCCTTTAAAGATATATGGAATTTGGTAAGTCCTTGTGTAATTAACTCACCTATTAAACTGATGTTCTATTTATGGAATAATACAGCACATTCTCTAGCAATATGTGGTCATGTAAAAAAAAAGACCCTATCACACAGACACAGGAGGAGACAGAGTAAGGTTGCTATGGGAACCTTCACTCTAAATGGTCTGGCTTTTGTTGGCTTAAAATCTCAAACATTGTGTTGCATTAATTTTTTGTTGAGGTTCTTTGCACTGAGTATGAGATTTGTTTTGCATGCTGTTTCAGTCTTACATGTATGTATGCAACATTTTTAAAACAAAATGACATGTATTAGCTAATATAAGAAGAATATGTTTTACTAACAAACTGAGTTATGGCATTGAAGAAAAGAAAGTGGAGATATAGGGCAAGATTTTCTTTTTATCCATCTAGCTAAATTTCACCTATTACTGAATATGGATCATGGATCCTAACAAACTAATATAGCAGAAGCAGCAGTGGGAGGGAGCCACAACAAAAGGCAGGAATGAGGTGGCAACTGTGGAAGAAAAGGGTTGGAGAACTCTCTGTTGGAAGTATGGGAGGGATTTTGGTATGGAGAGAGCAGATGGAAAGAAGCTGAAAACAGAAACTGAATGAAAGACCCAAAGAAAAGGATTTTAGGGAATACTGAGGGAAGGAAAGAACTTGAGCAATGACAGAAGTTGAAGGATTGCATTTAGGGCAGGAGCCACAGGAATAAATGAAAAGTGGATAAAGAGATTCTGAAACCAAAGTTGAGTCTATTGAGAAGATGGTAGCTGATGGGTTGCTATAAAACCAAGGAGAACAGTAATAGAACTCAAAATACTCCTAAATGATTCAATTACTGTTAATCAGACTCTACCAATGAGAATAGGTAGCATATATATTGTTCTAAGGCATCTTAAAAACTTCTGTGTGAAAGCAACAAAGTTTTGTGCAGTAAGAAACATTCTACAACAATGAGTTTCTTCCCAGGACATTTCAAGTGTCATGATGATGATTTCAGTGATGATTTTCCTCTTGCAAAGCTAGCTGTGGGTAATGAATAAGATTTAATTTTCTTTATTTTAAATTATATTATCTATTCTTAAGACAATTATATTTAACTTAATGAATTTCCCCTAGAATGATTACAGTCTTTGCAATATTTATGCATTTTTATAGGTGGCACAGTGTCTGGAATTTTTATGGTGAAAATTAATACAGCACTTTAAAACTTTTCTATGCTGAAAACCAATACATTTAGCTTCTATACTACCAGGCAGAAAACAGGACAGACATTAATAATAGGTCAGCTTTAAAATGCCCTCATATGGTAACCATCATTTAAATGGTCTGCTAAAATTTCACATTGCTTTAGCAACCATAGACCCTCAGTCAAAGTATCTTCAAACTGATGGAAACTGTTTAATTTTACTATCTTTGTCTAAAAACAAATAAAACCGTGCTTGTGATCTAGGTACCTTTTATACAAATCTACAGAGTTCAATATATTAAAGTAAGCAAATTTAATCACAAGTTACAGGGTTTTCTGAAAAAGAAGTAGAAATTAATGTCTTCATAATATTAGAAGGAACATTGTCTTTCTTCTGAGCATGAAACCCTTTCCTCTGAGTAATATGCTTGCATATGCTCACAATATGCTGGCACACTGATGGGGCCCTCATGCTCCTAGAAAAGACAAATAACTACCAAAAAGACTCTTCAGCATATTTAGCATAAAAAGGACTGTAAACACCAAACCCAGTCTAATCCACTCCTATAAAAATCTGCAGGCCAGTCACCTAACAGTTATGTTCATAGTAGTTCAGATCTCCTTAGCTTCTGACAAAATCAACAGCAATACTATATTGATACTTTAATGTGAATGAGTGTGTTATTATAGGGGCTCCAATGATTTCTGGCAGGACTCAGAGTGGTAGGAGCTATTCCTGATTCCAGCTACCCCTTAGCCTCCTACTTTTAACAGCTACATGTGAATACTTGAAGAAGAACACAAACTACTGGTCCCCATTAGGAATAATACACCAATAACAACAACAACTAGATTCATCCTGTTTTTATACATGCAGCTAATGATAAGGATTATATATGCCTGGAATGAATCAAAGACAGATACATAATGACTGACATTGCCATTTATCAAAGAGCATAAAGACTTGGAGAATCTTTGAAGTTAAAACAAATGCTTGTGATAGGCCACTTACAAACTGGTGCAGCTTGTTAACAAAGACCACAGAACTCACAAACCACTGTTAGAATATCCCTCCCACTAAGATGTCCTTATGCAGTATAACTTTGAGCACATGAGGTAATGCTAATTACTTCAGCCTTCTCTGCCTCAGGGCTCATTTTGCTCACATCAATCAAGGTTGTCTACAGATTCCAACAGGTCCAAGGCTCTACTCCATCAATATTTCTTACCTCTTATTTCATATGGAGTATGCAGGAGCTAGTTTGGTTATCTGTACAATTCTGGAAAAAACTTCATCTTGCCTTGAGCCCTCCAAACACACATTCCAGCATTTGACTATTACTGCTTGTGTAATAGAATTTCAGGTGGACTGGTGCTATTAAAATATACCTTCATTAAAGAATGTAAATGAAGTGGAAATGGCACTTAGTGTTATGGTCTAGTTGACATGGTGGTGCTTTGTCATAGGTTGGATTCAATGCCCTCAGTGGTGTTTTCCAATCTAATTGATTCTGAGCATCTGTCAAAAATAGCAGTGGACATCCACATCCTTCTAACAGAGAGAAATAATGTCTCAGAATGACATTCTCATATTAAGGAAAAGAGGAAAAAGAATGAGAAGATCGAAGCACTTTGGACTTCTACACAGATATCAAGGCTGTCTCATACACCTTTGGGACTTGTATACCAGTCTCCTGATAATCTCTGGAAAGCTCTGATGTCACACTACAGTTCTGTTAATCTTCACTGAAATAGCTGGTATGCAGGACCAATAGGGAGGGAATGCAGGTGATACTGACTCTAGTAAAACATTAGCCACTGTCATGTATGACTTCTTAAAGCTGAACTAGGAAACAGGCTGGAAAAATGCACTCAGTGTGTTTCCCTGACAGTGAGAGAGGCACTTCATCCTACAAAGGTTTAGCCTAGCTATAATTCTATTATTTTCACTGCCAGACTACATATGCTGCAAGCACCTAACAAGTAGTTAGGTTAAGGACAGGACTGGAATTAAAAGAAGTTATGTAAACCAGCAAGATGATGTGCAGTAAAGACAAATAGAAAATCATACTCTTTAAATGGAAAAAAATCAAATAAAGTAATACAAATTGAAATGTACCTGACTGGGGAACAACACTACAGGAAAGGACTGAGGATTTATACTGGATTACAGATTGACCATCATCTGTGGTTTTGTTGGAAGACATTTTCTGATACATTGAGGGGAACTGCAGTATGTCAAAAGCAGAACACAGTCCATTCATTCAGCTTTGGAGAGACCTACATTAGTCCTGCATCCTGTTTTGAATGCCACACCTTTAAATACAGACAAGTCGAAGAGACTCCAGAGAGATTAAACATAATAAATGAAGACTGAAGAAACTGTAGAAGAGAAAAGGCTGATACAGACAACAGCAATCTTACAGTATAGCAAGGTTACTTGAAAGAGCACAGTGAACAGAGGTAGACGAAACCTATTTCTAGAAAAGATTGTTTAGATTAATATGAACACTCCTCCTCCTTCCACACACACACACCTTTCTAATATACTATCTAAGGAGACTGAAGACCAATCTTAAACTGAGATTTTTAAGAGTATATGCCAGTGGCATTTTTAAGTCTTTACAATTTAACTCTATGCAGAATAACAAATGAAATTATCCCTTTACACCTTTCAAATTCTATCTTGTGAGAATTCTGTTATTTGCAGTGTAGTTATTGCTACATATCCTTTAACGGTCTCCACTTCATAGGTGAGGCAGAGTATGCTACTGTATTAACCACTACGGTACACTGACAGGAGCACACACATCTTCATTGCCCAGATCTTACATCTCTTTTGTACATTAAGAAAGAGGTTTCATAAATTCTTCTGATTAGAAGGCGAATTTGTAAGAAACAAACTCAGTGTCTTAGGCAGCAGCACGAGCAATAGGGGAGTAGGTCGTGCAAAATGATGACAGGGAGGATGTTGTGATTTTTTTTTATCTCGGCTTTCATTATGACTGATAAAACCTCATGGGTCATATTCACAGATACACAAATCTGACCTTCTTCTTTGCCTTGGAATGTATTTTTGCTTGCATGTGTACAGCTTAATATTTGCTGGTTTATGAGCCCTTGGTGTAGTTTATTTTTAGAAACATGACTCACAAGTTACCCACTTGAAACATGTAATAACCTTTGCTAAAAGATCACTTTAAAATTGCTCTGAAACCTGAGTATTCTTGAAGCTTTAGACAAATAGGTATCTAATGAAACAGACAGGCAGAGAAAAGGTGATCCTCCTATAAGAGGCACGAGGTGGCTGAAATAATTTCAATTAGGTATTTTCTGTTTATTACAATCATTTTTTTAAATTAGCCATCTCTACTAGCCCAAAGTTCTTAAGGCCAATGATTATCAACAAGAGATCTCCAAAGATTTAATCTACAAAACAGTTTCCCTTTCTTTCTGATGGGTGAAACCATTAAAAAGAAAGACCATCTGCAAGTTTTGTCAGCTGGCAATTTGGAACCCGTATTTCTTTCCATGTGTGATCATGACAGTGACTTCTGTCTAAGTACCAATGATCCTTAGCAGTCCTTATTAGTTATTTAGTACCTACTTGGCAAGCTATCTTTGACACCAAAATTTAAGAAAAAAACTTTTCCACATTCTGACATATCGTTAGAAGTCCTAGCACATGGACTAATGGCATTCTTCCCTTTGGGAACACTCCTGAAGAGTCAACTATTGTATGTCAGCTATCCTGGAATAATAGGAGGTAGGAAACCCTTAAAATTAAAACACTGGCTTTAATAGAAAGAAAAAGATATTGCAAGACAATAAATAAAACTGATTTTGCTTTAAATATACAGAGGGGAAAAACACCCAGGCATCAGGTCATGAGGATAGCAAGAAAATGATTATTTTTTTAAAAACCAAGCATGCAGAAGGTACATCATCGATACATTCACGGAACTTAAAACTAAGAACAACAGTGGAAAACAAGTGAAAATGATTAAGCCCAAAGTCATTAATTTCTGAAGGATAGGACTGTTAAAAACCATTGATTTATAGTCTACAGAATGGGTTAATGGGTTGTAAATAAGAAAAATATTCAAGGTGCCTATAAATTCCCTTAAATATCTAGATGCAGCTTATGTACCAGTAAAAAATAATTAAGTAACGTACAGTACCACAGCAGAAGCTGCAAAACTGCAATGCTAATTCCATTATATTCCCTAAGTAAGGAACTAGTGTTTCTGGGGAGCAGCCACCCCCTTTTTTTGGCTAACCTTAAAAAACATAAAGGAAACAAGATGTAACTGGAAAGACTCAGAAATACAAAGAAAAAACACATATTTTTCCATAGTTGCAGTATTGAATCATCTAAACTACATTCATTAGTAACAACTATTTCATTGTGGGAAGAGAGAGAAAAAAGAGATTTCTAAAGTGATACAAAAATTCTTCACTGCCTAATGAAGTAATCAGCTTCCTCCTCTACTGACTGCTGTGCAAAGAGGGCTATACAGATGCAAGTGTTTGTAAATTCAGGACCTCAGACTGTGGCCTCTGATTGTCAAATCCCCACAGTGAGATGGGTCAATTCCAAAGGCCGGGAAGCAAGCACAGAGTGGTCTGGGTTGGAAGGCGACCTTGAAGATGATCTGCTTCCAACCTCCCTGCTGTGGGGAGGGACACCTTCCACTAGAGCAGGTTGTTCAGAGGCCCATCCAACCTGCCTTCAAACAGTTGCAGGGATGGGGTGATGATCTGATGCATTTCAACCCTGGGCTCTTATTCTGTGAACACAATGAAATTTTTGCTTCAGAACAGAAGAAAACTCAGTAAATTATGTATTATATCCCCCAGCAGGAAGGTGAATACCAATTTTCTGTTTCTCATTGATCACTCAGTCAATTGTCATATGTGAAGAAAATCCTCTGGTTTCAAGCAAAGTTAAGAGGCTGCTGAAAAGATTTGAGTGCTCTCAGTATTGCATTCCCTCACAAATACTCCTCAAATGGAAAAATAAAACACTCTTAAAGCTAAGATTAGAAAGCTTAATGAAAAATAAATGAATAAGAGTTTTTGACTACATATTATCCTCTTGCATCCCTGAAGAGCTTCAAAATAAAGGAAAAAGAACAGTGCAATGACATGTAATTTTGGAGCAGTTCTTTTACATAAGAATGTTAAATTATCAATCAAAAAGCCTAAAATCATCTAGATGAATATTGACAACATTCCCTTGTCCTTTCTACTTTAAAAAGTATTTAATCTGTACTGTGTCTCAGTTCACTAAAAATAAGACTCTGAAGCAGTATCTGATGCCTTAATCAACAAAAGCCTACTACTGTGTACAAACATTAATTCAAACAATTCATAACTCCTAATCCTCAGTTTTTAAAAAGTTGTGTAGAATTGGGTAGATTTATATCAGTCTGATTTCAACTGTCAGTAGGAATTTAGTTTTGTGGATTAATGCTGCAACCTCCACAGTAAACTGTCTGGACAACACCTTTCTAAGATAAAATAGGTTATTTTTTGAAAATTAGATTCTAAATTTCCTTTTATTCTCATTTTATTTGTTTGTTTGGGGTTTTTTAATATTAGTTTTCTTTGGAGCATATGGTTTTCTGGTTTTTGTATCATTGGCTTGCACCGATTTTTCCTAATTGTTTCCAGTTAATCCCAATGCTAATGGAGCAATATTCTGTGATCTCTTTCAGAAAAAGTCTTTTGTTTCTAAGGAGATTTTGAAGATTGAGATTTGTAGGGTTGCCAGCACTTTCCAGCTTTTGGGATTCTTTCTAATTGCTTGTTAGGTCTGGTGATGTGACGTAGCACATCTCCTGTCGTCTTCCAGGCCAGCTCTGCACTCTTTGCTTCTTTTTGCCTCTTGTATAAAAACTGAGCACTCTCACATTAGCTTATGAATATGTTTGGTGTCAACACAGAAAACTCAAGAACAAAAACAACCTATTTAAAAGGAAAACAATTTTCCTCTCTCGTTTTTAATTTTTGCATGCATTAGGTACTTTAACTTAACAAATTTAGGTTTTCAGTCTACAAACTCTTCAGTTCTAGCATTTTTGGAAGCTCACTTTTCAGGGATTAGTTGTGTTAGGAACTAGGTACTTTAAATTAAGACATAAAAATTCCCCAGTTCTACAGTCAGTAGATTCAGATCAAAGCATATGTCCAAGAAGGGAGCATCTGGTTTTCCCTAGCTCTAGACTGTCATAATTTACCTTGGAATTTTTAAAGGATGAATGGTTTTGATACTCAGGCTTCATGGGAAAGCTTTTTAAAATGCAAAACCTTGCATGCTAAAAAAGGATTTTTACAAGTCAAATATACCTGGGGCCATGACTTGCAATTTCTCTTCAGTTGGCTTGGCAACGCGGTACATTTTGCAAAACCCAAGTTTTGCATTTAAATATGTCTTGATCGGGCCTCAGAAGATTTTATGATTGATAGGAATCTTTGAATTTTGGCAGGACCTTTCGCCCGAGCGGGAGCGAGGTGAGAGGCCAGAGGGCCCAGCAGTGCAATGGCCTCCCGCGCTCCCCACACTCCATTCATTTTGTGCGAGCCACCTCCTCGCCTCCCCAAAGCTGCGGCCTCCCGGCGGATCGCGGAGGGAGCGAGAGAGCCCGAGGTACTGCGGGCGCAGCGCGGCTGCTGCGGCCATTTTATCGTCCGGGGACCGGGACAGCCCGGGGCGGGCTAGCCGGGGGAGCCCGGGCCGGGGGAGCCAGGCCGAGCCCGCACCGCCAGGCCAGGGGAGTCGGGGGAGCCCGCACGGCCGGGCCGGGGGAGCCGGGAGAGCCCGCACCGCCGGGCCGGGGGAGCCGGGAGAGCCCGCACCGCCGGGCCGGGGGAGCCGGGAGAGCCCGCACCGCCGGGCCGGGGGAGCCGGGAGAGCCCGCACCGCCGGGCCGGAGGAGCCGCGTCCGGGGGAGAGGGGCGGCAGCGCGGCGCGCTCCGGGCCCCCGTCCTCCCCGCGTTCTCGGGGCGCTGCGGCGGAGCCCTGCCGGGCCCATCCGTCGGACCCCGGTGGAGCCGCCCAGGGGTGCCGCGGGCGCGCTGAGGGAGGAGCGGGGGCGCTGCCGCCGCTTCCTCCTGCGCCAGGGCCGGAAGGCAGCGCGGCCCTGCGAGCGGCGCGCAGAGGGCCGGGCCTGGGCGGCGGTGCCGGCGCTGCGGGTCAGCAGCCAGCCTTGCCTTCCGCAGTGGGGGCGGGCGGGCCGAGGGAAGGGCCGGGCCCGCCGCCGCGCTGGGCGATGGAGTGAGCGAGTGAGTGAGGAGCGAGGCAGCGCGGTGCGGCAGCGGGAAGATGGCCGGTGGCGGCGGCGGCGGCTGCAGAGACAGCTCCTTTCTGGAAGGTGCGTGCATGGCTGTGCCGGCGGGAATGGGGCCCGCGGGTGCGCTTCCCTTCTGGCGGGCAGCAAAGGGGCACGGCACAGCCCGGGAACGGGGGAGGCGCGCGCGTGTGTGTGTGTGCATATGGAGGGGGGGAATGGGTCCCCTCTGGGGGCCACGACAATGAGAGGTGGCTCCGCGGTGGGGGAAGGGTGGGTGCCGTGCCTAGGGGCTGGTGGAGAGAGACCTGCTTTTGAGGGACGGCTTAACGAGGGCGACCTGGCTCCTTTCTCATTTTCTTTCTTTCTTGGTCTCTTTGGCTGTTGGGAGGCGCTGGGGGTGCAGGTTCTGCCCTTTGTCGGCAGCCCCGGCTCGGGGGCGCGGGCAGGGTGAGCGCCGGGCCGGAGGCGAGGCCGGGGCTGCGCTGCCGTCCCCCGGCCCGCTCCCAGGCCCTGGCCTACCCAGCACGCTGTGGCCCCACCATAAATGAGTCTTCGATTGCTGCTGAAAGGCCCCTTCAAAGGTTTGGGACTCAGGTTAATTTTGGGAGGGGGGGTCATGCCTACATTTGTGATACGAAAGTGATGAAGAACTTTATTATCTGCATTTGAAAGAAACCTTTAGCGTTTGTGGAGCCCAGGCTAATTTTTTTTGCTGTCATACGAATAAAATTATTGGTGTTATTGTGGATTTTTATTGGTGTTTTGGCGATTTTTGGTTACTGCAAAGCTCTTAATTATAATTCAGAAAGTCTTCCGAAATTGGAATATTTTTAACTGTTGAGCTTTTAGTTTTACTGATGCATCCAAAAATCTGCTGTTGTAGTCTTGCAAAATTGCTACAGTCACATATCCTGATGGCATAGGCCAATAGTCTGCTAAATTCTGCCAAATTGCCATGATGATAACAAAGAAAAATGTATGTTCATGAAATGAACTACTCATAAGTATAGTTTTTCAAGTAGAGAGATAAGTTTAGCACTGGAGATTTTGAAATACCTGTGCTACACGGTACCTCTTGCAGATTTTCTCTTGCTGCAGGATGTTGGTGTTTGGGCTTTTATTACTACCTGTACTAGAATAGGCGTACTGTGTGAACAAAATACTGCTGGTTGTTTTAAATAATTAATCTGAAATTCTGATGTTCAGAAACTCTTTCTGGTTAATAACAGCTGTCATGTTCCTTCCCTTATACCCTTGAAGGATTTGGTGGTGAAATGCAGTCCCTCCATTTTTTTCCTGAACAGAATATGGTGAGGTTGCTGCAGGCAGCTAGAAGTGTCCAGGTGATGACTAGTCACTGTCTTCTGTGTGCACCGTGGGTACTTTCTGACTGGACAGGTGGCTAAGAAAAGACAGATTTCATATGCAATATCCAAACTGGTTTTGCTTAAAAGTGCTCTTTCCAACAGCAGGACCAAGTGGATAGCACCTCCATTTGAAGCTTCAGTGTTCCATGATGGGTGAACTGAGTTAATCAGCTGGTTTTGTGTTTCCCCATTGTTTGGGGATGCTCTCATTTTGATGCAATCATTTCAGCACTGATAATGTGATAGAAACCCTAAGAATGCACAAGCCTGCACCCATGTGTGAAGAAAATCTAATGTGGATGGTGGTGACCAAAAATTTCTGAGGGTGGCCCAAGTCCAAATGGAATGATAATACTGGAGCATATGTAGTAAGACCTGGTAAAACTTTGTACTGATTTGAAGCAAAGGGAAAAGAAGGCTTTCAGATGTTACTTGAGAGAGATACTTTTTAGGGATGTTTATAGAAAAAAGTAAAGGCATGGAGCATCTCTAAACACATATATTTTTATATATTTGTATATGTCTCTATAGGTATAGATATGTATACATGGGGGTTTTGGCAATCTGCAACCTTGAAATGTACATCAACTTATTTGATCAAACTGATGGTGTTAGAACCACCATTATCCAAAGGCGAGACAGGCATGAGACTGCCAGACTTGTGGAACAAGCATAACGGGGACAGAAACGGGGATAAAAGTGTATGGAGTAGGAAATACAGCAAGTTTTAGTGCTGGATGATGATTAATACATGAGCCTAGAGTTGCATCTATAACTAGTCTGAGTGTGTATACTTCATGGACTCTGTTGAAGTCTCTGCAAGCAACAGCCAAAAAGTATTTACTTGATGTTTTTGGAAGTATTTTCTTAAAGGCTGGCAAAGAGGAGAGGGAGGACACCTCTGTGTCCCTGCCTTAAATGTGCAGAGCAGATGAAGTATGGGCCAAATGGATGTTAGATGTATCACCACTTGAACTCAGTCTAGTGAAAACTGCTAGTTAAATGTGTACGTTTATCGTGTGTGTGCATGTAGTCATATGTGTACACAAACACTTCTGGTGCTGTCGTGCTTATGCTGGCCATCAGTCATGCTTAAGCCAAACATCCAGTTAAAAGAGATAAACTGCTTTTCAGTTTAATAGTTGCTCAGAATTTTGGTTTTGATGCCACATGTCCAGTAAGATAACTGCTTTTCTCTCATTTAGTGTAACAGATGTTACTGTGAAGAAATATGTCTATCATTCTACTGTAAAAGTGCTTCCTTTTAATATTGTTATTATTTTATTCTCCAGTGAAAACAAAATGTTCCTTCTGGAAGGTTGCTCCTTGAATGATTTATCTGTTGCCTTGCTGGTAATGCTGTTCTTGAACACAGTGATTCATACTAGTGCATGTTTTTTGTCCAGTTCTGCATATCTAATGTGCCATCATTTTTTATGCTGTATTGTATAGACTGTTTAATGGAATGTGAAAAAGATCCATAGGACTATAATATTGGACCCCTTATAAAGCTGCATTTGTAATCATTCTGGAGCAGTGCTAATAGTTGATACATACCACATATACACACCTGCAGGTTTACTTCTCTCCAAGTATCAAGACTGTTAGAATTTATAAGTGTGGAAAGTACCTTATTTTTGTTATTTAATCTAGTTTGCAAGTGGAATTAGTAAGACTGTTCTGAATTTACCTCTCTACAATAATGTTCCAAAGTTATGGGCTGAATATGCAGAAATTCACACTAACAAAGTAGTCCTGTTACATGGGAATTCTTCATACGGAGAAGTACAAGTTTAGTGATTAGATATTTCCATCTGCAGCAATTTCTGTGTTTTTTAATTGACAATCACACCTAAAATATATAGAATGATGAACACGAAGAATGATAGGGAAATCCATTTGGATTTAGAGGAGGATCATTACCCCTGGAGAAAAATTATGGGAACTCTTGTTTTCTGCCCTCTTCACTATTATTGAGTTACAGGGAAATTTTAATTTTTCTGGCATGAAATTTAAAGTTTCTCTGTATTTATGCAATAGATAACAAGTAAACTTTAAACTATTTTCTAGAAAAAAGGAAAAATGTATTATTCTTTCCTGGCTTATTTCAGTCTTCTGGTAGTTATAGTGATACTGAGTACCAGTATTGAATTTTCTTTTCAAGGATCTCCTTTCTAAGGAATGTTGCCAGTCCCTACCTTCAGAGCTGCTGAGAGATTTCAGCGATAGCCTGACAGGAATTTGCTCCATTTTCATTCCATTTTCTTGGCTACAGATTTCCTAATAACAATACACAAAACTATGTGGACTACCCGTTAGCAGTAGAAACTTCACAGTTGTAATCCAGAAGATTACTTTGCTCTTTTTTCAGCTCACATGTAAAGAACTGTCTTCACCAAAGCAAGGGTTGTAGACTGGTGGTTTTTTTAAGAGGTAATTGAGATTCTGGAATGATACAGAAACATGCAGCTTTTATCTATTAGTATAGAATCATAGAGTTGCCATTAAGTGGTGCTCTGCCTCTCCTCTTTTTTTTTCGTTTCTGTTTTTAGTGATACTGAAAAATCTCTGACTGGAGTAATCTAAGTTAGGAGGGTAGAATGGAGTTCATATTCAGGTAGAACACTTAAATTTTCTGTCTGTTATGACTTTATTTTTCTCTTAACAGTGAAATTTAATTAATAATTGTCTCTGAAGCAGCCTCTGGTGCTTTGTTTATGATCTAGTGGAGATAATGATTAGCTTGAAAATGAGGGGAGGAGATGTTTCAGGTAACACTGACCTTCTTCTGTGCCTTTATCTGAACTCCTGCTCTATCCTATTGAATTCTTCCCTTGTTTGCATCAGTCCCATCAATGTCCAGACATGCTCCGTTCCTTCTTTCTGTTTTTCTTGAGAGTAGTTTTCAATCTGAAAGTGGGAAATTTGTGACTCTTCCATGTCTTCTTTATGTATCCCACTACTCTGACCCATTCAGAATTCCTTTCCAGCACTGCATATGTATCTTCTCAGACCTGAAGACTGTTCAGCTGTCTTTCCAGCAGTTTTAAGAATAAGAAAGGTTCCTATTGACTTCAATAACAGGTCACTTTCTATGAATGAAACCCATTTGTTCAGAACTATTTCTCAGTAAAGTCAAACTGAAAATACCTCCTTACTGTCTAATTTTCTGTATATGCTGGACTAACTTGGGTGATAGGTGGCATGAAACATGAAGAAAGACAGGGTGCTTCTTAAAGCATGTAGAAAGATACTAAAAATAAACCTAGTTTATCTATTACCTCTCTATAACATATGCTGTAACATGCTTGCCTGTGCTCCAGTCCTCTTCCAATCATCACCTTCTCAATTTTGAGACTTTGTATTCCAGGAGCCCAGGCTTGTCCTCAACTTTCTGAAGTGGAAAGCATCCATATGCAATTTTCTGGTTTTCATTGTGGAAACATTGATTATTTGGTAGTTTCTCCTAAGTAACTGCCGCTGTAATAAGTTTTCATAAAGTAGGACACAGACACTTCAGGTATAAGAGTAACTGTCTTGTCTGGGATGCCTCATCCATTATTTTCTGGCACTTGGATTCGGTAGTAAAGCACTACTGTTTCCTCAGTAAAAGTACAGATTTTCTACTGGATTTTAGTGGGGAAAAGAAGTGAAATGAGAATGTTCCTAAAAGACATCCCTAAACTCTTCTTTATGTACATATAACTTTAAAAAGTAGTAGTAATAACATATGTAGTAACATCAATATATGGTTTGATAGCAAACATAAACCAGCAGTTTTCAAATGTCATGCTCGCACAGATACTTTTATGATAAGCCTATTTAGTTATTTTAGTCTTTTGCTTTGTGTTTTATGTACAGTAATAAAGCAAAATGGATTATTTATTGCAATGTTTTCAACAGCAACTTTGTCTTTTAGTACTATTGTTTCTGGAAGACTCTGCATGAATTTTGGTGCAGTATCAGACTTCACCTCTTTATAGAGTTTTAGCTTTGTCTCTTGATTGGGATAATTGAGGAGCCAGGTGTATTGTGTTATAGCAGGTCCTATAATGTGAGACTACTCACCAATCTTGCCACTTGTGAATCCTGCTTTATAGGAATATGGGAGGTTTTTGAGTCACTGCTTGTAATTTTGCCTCCTCCCTTCCTACTGATAGGATCCCCTAGTTCCAATCCCCCTGCCATGGGCAGCGATGCCTTCCACTAGACCAGGTTGCTGGAAGCCTGGATATGAACACTTACATGGCTGGGGCAGCCACCGCCTCCCTGGGCAACCTGTTCAGTGTCCCACCACCCTCAGAGTAAAAAGTCTGGTCCCTGCCTTGTGCTTTGCTATGAGTAACAAACACAGTAGTGTAACTGCATTTTCCCAAAACTTATCCCCTTTTGCTTACAGAGGAGTAAAGGTCTCAGAGGTAAATAGCTAGAAATTTTATGAAACTTGCCAGCTTCTAAGAAACTGAGATCAGAATCAGCATTGCCTCAGCAAGGCTCAGTTTGCTGCTGACTGGTGTTGGTACAACATGGGCTGGGCAGTCGGTGGGCAGGGCAGCTGGAGGGCTCGGACAGAGGGCGGTGTGTGCCTTCAGCTGTGTGTGATGCAGAGAAAAGAGTGGAAGAGCATGCAGGATACGCTAAGATACTACAGGACACTGAGAAACACGATAAATTAAAAGGGAGCTGTGGTGGTGGGGGACACCATAGAGATACTAGGATCAAGTTCTGGGTTTTGGGACGAGATAGGACAAATGTAATTCTCTTAACTTGGTTGTTCTAAAAGACACCTGCGTTGGGGCTGAGGGGAGCACATTTAGAAAGTTTCTGTCTTTTTGCATGTTTTAGTATCTATTTGGTTTCAATTTGGAGGACTTGCTTACTTAAAATGAAGAAAATTAAAGCATTAGTAAAAATATTACTGTTTTTAATTATATAGAATTAAATCTGTTGGCAGATTATCTTACATGTTTAATTTTTAAAAGCATATATTCTTAACTTTCTCTTACTGTGTTCAGCAGCCCAGCATACCTGGTATTTCCAGGTGAAGCTGATCTTAAGCTGTGATGAAGTCAAAATGGGTGTCTTGTTTTGGTCCAGTCAGTTGCTTATGAATGTCGTGTTCCATAGTGGTGCAGCTCCATTTTGGAAGCAAAGCTGCGTGTACTCTCCACCACCCTTGAGATTTACCACCTGATTGCCAAAGACTGAACTTGCTGTGTAGTGTCTTGCCAGACTGGCACTTTGCCAAACCTCTGTTGAATTTGCTCACTGGAGGGTAAACTGGCAGCAAGGCAATGCCTTGTCTTGGGGAGAGCGTACAGACTGTGAGAAGTGTAGGACATTCCTCCTTTCATCTCTGCCTGGTGATCTGTTGAAGGTGTAATGCATAACTTACACGAAAAATATCTATGCCAAAGTTTAACAGCAGCTTTATTCTGCTCAGGGAAATGCAATTATTTTAAATAATAGATGAACTTCTGTGATGAGCGAGGTTATAGTGAAGGCAGGAGACTGGAGAGAATAAATTAACAGGCTGTGGTTATTCTTCCCAGGTTGGTCAGCAGGCGTTTAAACAAGTGCATAAGGCAAGGAATGCATGTTCCAGGAATTCCTATGAAAGAACAGTTTGGAGTGAAAGACTTTGGGATGTCTTTCTCTGACTGAATCTTGAGGGATTGTAAATAAAGAACAGAAACTCTGTTTGAAGCTTTCCTGAGCTTTTGTTTGTTTATTTTGAGACCATGTAAGCTGAAGCTGGAGCAGTTTCTCTGGTTTTTTGTTTGTGAGATTTTGGTTGATTGTTTTTGTTACAAGACTTGCCACAACAATGTTTTAGGAATGATAAATACGAGTAATAATCTGCTGGTGTGGTAAAACATAACACTATATGACATGATTAATAATGTGTAATCTTAGAAATTTATGACTGTAAGAAACAGCTGCAAAGTATTTGTTGTTTTCATGAGTGTTTTTATCCAGTGACATACAATTGTTTCATTTGTACCAAAATTCATTCTACTGATGTATTTTTAATAATGTTGTAGAATATAATGTTATATTATTTTGGCATGTCCAATTTTTATGGCTCATTTAGCAAAATATGAATATCCTGCTAATGACAGAATTTAATATGCCAATCTAACAGAAATATTGTTGAAGAACCCATTAGATGAGAATTTGAACTATGCAGTGGATGCCATGTTTCATGTTTACAGTTGGCTTTGTAGTTTCTGAGGCTCACTTCCTCTAGAAACATTTACTAGAGTCCATTGTAACTTTATTCCTACCAAGGCTTTACTGCTCAAGAAACAATTTAAGAGTCCTTTACAACTGGGAATAAACTTTTGAAAGTGAACTTCAGGACTGCTCTGGTCCAGGTTATTATGATTGCATATACCTGGCACAGTGGGGCAGAAAACCTTTAAACTGAGATTTAACAGATCTGCCGTAAGGAAAGTATGTCATAGGTAAGTCTTTACCTGCTTTACCTGATGAATACCACAAAAAATTATGTCTTTGATAAAGAAGTTCTTTGTCATCTAGAAAAGCTTATGTTAGAAAAGGCTCTGCTCATGAGGTGGAAGAAAGACTCTACCCTGTGATAGAACTGATAGATCAAGGTAAGCAGGTGCTTCATGTTTGGATGGAAGTGGCTGAAACTCATCTCTGGTTGCAAGATCATCTCTTAAGAAGTTGGATGTTTTGCTTCAGCTGTCTTTTGAGTGCTATTTGTTGAAAAGTAGTTTTATAACTATGTGCAGTTGGTAAGCTGGCATATATTTGTTAGATATCAGTTGATTGATAGCACTGCAACTTCAGTGCCTTTGCTCTTATGAGGAGTTACTGAGAAAATGTTTTTCAAGGGATGTTAAAGTTATTTTTTAGCTTTGTAAAACATAAAGGCTGCTTAGTGAATTTTAGCATGCTGTGGCTTAGTTAGCAGTTGTCATTGTTCCTTAAACTCAGTGTTGTTAAGCATGGAGAAGTTTGGTACTTCCATTGGAAAGATTTCAGTGCTTTTAATGCAGTACTGTAGTTGCATTACATTGTGCCTCACTGCATGCTGTAATGATCTCTCATTGCAAAGGGAGTTGAAGTATATAGTGTATGGTGTGAGCAAGAGGTTCTTGCCTATATTTGTGTTGCATTTCTCTGATTTTGTTTTTAACAGAAATAATGTACTTGAATTTTAACTGTATGTGAGTTTGCAGGGGCACTTTCCAGCTCTCAGCAGTCGCCATGTGTGGGGCCGTACTGTCTGGCCCTGCAAGGAATTGTGCCAGCAGTTTAGGGCACAGCCAGGCCCACCCAGAGACTGTGCTCACAGCTGTGCTTTGGGTCCACAGCAGCACTTCAGCTTCATGGCAGGCTGGCTGAAAACTCATCCTTGGGTGGGGGGAAGTATTGGTGACGCTGGTCTGTTGTTCTTCAGCCGTATCAGAGAGCCAGTTCAGCTGACTGCTCTCCAGTATTGGTATGAAAGCTTGCCAGTGTCACTAAGAATAGGAAAAAAACAGGTATTTGGCCTTTACAGAAAGGCAGACGCAGATTTTTTTTCTAACCATTTAGAGCTGAAGTAACTCTTTCATTGGGGACAGTCCCGTGGTATAAAGGAGAGCACTCTCGACTCTGAATCCCAAGGTCATGAGTTCAAGTCTCAGTGGGGACCATCCCCTGGCAGTTCAATGCCTCCCTGCCATCCCATCCCGTCACATCTCGGATGCTCAGCAGGGTCAGCCCCGGTTAGTACCGGGTGCTGTGACAGTCCCGAGGACTTCCCTGTCACTGTCCAGGCTCGCTCGGCCGTGGCAGATGGACCTCAGGACTTAAAGGGTGGGGCCAGTTCTGCACACGCTGTGCCTCACCTAAAACATCCACTGTGCAGGCTGGAAGGGCACACCCACGTGGGGAGAGCCCTGCCCAAATCTTTGTTCGTGCAGTCTGGCCATACATACAAACATACAACTCTTCCATTGTCCTTTCCCTGCTGTAATTTTTGAGGTTGTTTTAGTTGAGGTTGCTGAGCACTTTCTTTATGTGTGCTCCTTTTGCTGTCCATTCCATGGGAATTCTGAGTTGATAACATCAAAGAGGTGCCTTGCTTTTTTCACCTTTAATTACATTTTAGAGTTGCTTCTTATGGAAGAAACACTTCTCATGGAAGTGTTCAAGGCCAGGCTGGATGGACTTCTGAGCAGCCTGGTCTAGTGGAAGGTGTCCCTGCCCATGGCAGTGGTGTTGGAACTAGGTGATCTTTAAGATCCCTTCCAACATTTCTGTCCTGCATTTGCATGCTAAGTTCTTGTAGAGATCATGGAACATTTTTCTGGACTGCAATTTCTGTATGGTTTTATAAAGGAGATAATACTTGTCTGACATAATGTTTGCAAGTTTACAGGATAAATCCAGAAGTGCTAAATAGTACAAATTCTTGATACTTTTTCCTAATTCCTTTTTGTATATAGATACATGCTTTATTTCAACCTGATGTTCCAATTATTGCAGCAGATGTGGAAACCTTTTCAAGGTGTCAGTTGCCTAATTTCCATGTAGTTAGGTTAGGTTATTAATCTTATTCTGTATGTAAGTGGCTTTCAGCACTTTCTCAAAATAGATTGCTGTTTGTTTAGTGCCGCTGTATTCTTGGTTGCACAAGCTTGGGTTTTATATGATGATGGATCCCATGGTGCACAATGAAGTGTGCAAATCAGATGCACAATACACTGTAGGGTTTCCTGCTGTGTTTTGCTTATCTTCTAAAACTGTTCCAGTGCTCAGAATTTGAGATCATATATGATTAACATCACATACTGATTTGCCCCAGAAATTGGATTCTGGATTTCTTGTTCAAGTGTCATCTTCCTTGAAATGGCTTGTTAACTTTATGTGCTTTTTCACATTTTGAGAGTAAATTGGCAGTTCAGAAATTGTTCCTAGCCTATCCTAACCTTTTATCCTCTAATTTTATCTATATAATAGGAAGATACTGCTCTTACACTTACCTTTCTTGTAAGAACAATGACACTTTCTTCTTCCTTTCTGAATTTTTAGTATATCTTCTGCCTAGAAATAGTGGTCTTATGCAAGTAAAGAATTATGTTATTCATAATGCTAAAGATGAAAAAATACTTTTTTATTATTTTTTATTTGTTTCTTTTTTCCCCCATTTATTCTTGGGTTCTGTTTTTGAGATTAATTTACATTATTTTTCTTGTTTGGAAAGTTTGAGTGAATGTCAGACTTACTTGTGGAGGGAAAAGAAGAAAAATGACCGAGGTGCTTCATTTTGGATGTGTTTGTGATCGTGGTGCAGTTGCCCTAGGTGATGCTTTGTACCTATGAATAGTCATTGGTTTTACTTCACTGCTGGTTGTAATTCATGGTTGGAATGTCATGTCTTAACCAGTTAGAGCAGTCCTAGTTAGAGCAGATTGCTCAGGAATTTTGTCCAGTCTCCATTGCCTCCCAGGTCAGCCTGGTCCAGTCTTGAGCCACTCACATGGTAAGGAGTGAGTTTCAGCTTTACCAGACTAGCCTGTAGTTCACCAGGTCATCCTTGTTGCCTGTCTTGAGGGGCAAAAACGTTTTTCCAGTCTTTAGGAACCTCTCTGGTGCCATGACCTTTTATAGACAAAGAGTCCTAACAGTGACACTGAAAAGCTCCGTCAACACCATCAGATACATCCTACCTGATCCTGTGGGTTTTTACATGTGCCGTTGGCTTAAGCATTCCTTAGTCACATGTTCCTTGACTGTGGATGATGATGATGATGATGATGATGATGATGATGATGATGATGATGATGATGATGATGATGATGATGTGTTCTCACAGATTCTGCTGGTAGAGTTGGGGAATTGTAAGATCAGAAGACAGAACTTAGCAGTGAACAAAAAAAAAGAAAAAGATCGAGTTCTTCCATTTTTCTCATGTCCTTTGTCACTAGGTTCCTGTCTTACTGAGTTGGAAATTCCCACATTTTCTGTAGCATTCCTTTTGCTACTGGTGTAAATAAAAATATCCCCGTTAAAGTACTATTTCACTGTTTCCTGATACAGTTGTAAGGGCAACATCCTTGGGTGGTACCTCTGTATCTCTCTTGGGATAATCAGTAGAAAAGGTCAAGAAACACTAGTTGTCCCTCCTGGGGTTATCACCACTATATTATCTTAAAAACTTTGAAAGGCATGACAAAGAAAATGTTTAACATACTTCAAAGTTCTATCCTTTTGTCCTCCTCTGTTATTCCTTGTTAAGACTTAGAAAATGTTGAACACAGTTCAGCAAGTGATCAGACTTGCACAGTTCTGTGTTACTCAGTCCTGTCACTCAGTATGATACTCTGCACTGTAAGCAGCCCAGTGTGCATGTCTTGAGAAAAAACTCATTTATCAGAATATGCAGATGATTTCCATCTTTGAAGTACAGACCTTTCATAAATACTCTTGCTTTGCAAACTTTTTGATCAGGAGTGAAGACTCTGTATTTATCTTTGGTTTTCTGTTGATATCACATTCTTGAAAGGGAGTGGGGGTTTTTATTAGCCATTTGAGAAATTAAATTCCCTTAATGTGTGAAAGAATGTCCGTACTTCGTATCCATTGCAGTGGTGACATAGAACTTCACAACTAAACTCTCCACTTCAGGTAGTATTTCACTTACTATCAGGTTATAATTATTGCCTCTTATTGGAGGTACTTTTGACAGGTGTTTTGTCTCTGCAGCTAATTTAGGGAGTAGAAAGTTAAAGCATCTTTCAAGCACTAGATCTCTAAATCTATACCTAAAAATGTAGGTTAGGCTGCAATTCCATGCAGATTTCTTTGGTATCCTTAGTACTTAAAACAATCTCAGTTCCTGGATGGATTTTACACTCTGCTGCGTTGTCACAGCTGTGCTGTGCTAGTGTGGTTGAACAGAGGAGGGAACTGATACAGTTGAAAAATAACTTTTTCCTTCCTCTGCTGGTCAAGGGGTTTTTGCCTGAATCTGTTTCCTTCCCCAGGTTTGCTGTCAGAGCTCATATATTGCGGGGGGCAGGACAGGAGCAACAAGCCCCAGCTCTGAGGAAGTGTGAGGGATGTATAAATGCTTCAGAATGTGAAAATGGCCCCTCACTATTGTTTGCACAGTTGATGTGCTAGAGTTGATGGTATCAAAGCTGGAAGATAACAAGCTGTTTTGCATAGAAGCCTGTCTGGAAGAATAATGAAGCAATGGGGAAAGGAAACCAAAAATCTTTCTGCGTCAGGGGTTTATGAGTACTTGTATCCTCTTAACAATATATTTGATGACTCTAAATGAGCAACAGATTAGAGAGCTTAGAAGCATTCTTTTTAATTTAGTTAAATATGAGTCTGGATGGAGGCAATGATTCTGAGTACATTTAAATTAATTTACATTTTCTGTGTGAACGCTGCAGTATCTTGTAAGTTGGTTACAGTTGTGATGGTCTAAGCATTTGTAAAATGAGACTTGTATTTTTTCTTTACCAGTATAACTGAGGAAAAAGAATAAAAACTTCAGTTCTTACTGGAAAAGCAACTATGTCCTGAATCAAACCTTTGTTTGATTTAGGCTTCGCGTTCAGGATGGTTCTTGGACATGCAGAAATAGATGAGATCTCAGCAGATAACAAGTTTATAAAAGCCTTTGTGTGAAATGGAAACCTTAAAGTTTCTACCTGTTGTATTCTGGGAGTGGTAGGGAGTTTTCTGGCAATCCAGTGATACATAGGAAAAAGTTACTTTACAAGAAAAGTTGGGCTTTCTGTGGACAGTAAATGCACCTGGTTTCTTTGGTGAGTTGACCTTGCAGAATCATAAAATGGTTAGAGTTGGAAGGGACCTTAAAGGGCATCGAGTTCCAACCCCCCTGCTGTGGACAGGGATGCCATTCAGGGCATCTAGCTTGCTCAGGGCCTCATCCAACCTGGCCTTGAGCAATTCCAGGGATGGAGCATCCAGAACCTCACTGGGCAACCTGTTCAGTGCCTCACATCCACATAGTAAAGAATTCCTTCCTAACATCTAATCCAAACCTTCCCTCTTTCACTTTAAAACCATTGCCCCCCTCTTTCAGTTTAAACCTCCTATCACTCTTTGCCCATATAAAAAGTCCCTCTCTCATTTTTATAAGCCTCCTTAAGGCACTGGAAGACTTCAGTGAGGTCTTTCTGAAGCCTTCACTTCTCCATGTTGAACAGCTCTCTTAGTCTGTCTTTGTAGGAGAGGGAATAGATGCTCCAGGCAAATGGTCACAGCACCAAGCCTGACAGAGGTCAAGAAGCGTTTTGATCATAGCCTTGGGCACATGGTGTGACTCTTGGGAATGATCCTGTGTAGGGCTAAGAGTTGGGATCAATGGTCCTTGTGGGTCCCTTCCAACTCAGCGTATTCTGTGTTCCCACCTTCTGATCATCTTCGTGGCCCCCCTCTGGGCCCACTCCTTGTCTTTCTTGCATTGAGAACACAGCTGAATGCAGCACTCCAGGTGGGGTCTCACCAGAGCAGAAGAGAAGGGCAGAATCACCTCCCTCAACTTGCTGGCCATGCTGCTTTTGATACAGTCCAGGATGCAATGGGCCTTCTGGGCTGCCAGTGCACAATGCTGGCTCATGCCCAGCTTTTCACCCATGAGAACCCCAAGCACTCCAGTGCTCTCAGTGAGTTCTTCTCCCAGTCTGTACTCATGTCTGGGAGTGCCCTGACCCAGCTGCAGCACCTTTGCTTTTTGATTTGTTGAATATCATGAGATTGTCCTGGAGCCACTTCTCAAGTTTTTCCAGGTGCCCCTTGATGGCATGCTGTCCTTCTGTTGTGTCAGCTGTACCACTCAGCTTTTTGTCATCTGCAGATTGCTGAGGGTGCACTCAATTTCACTGTGTCATTGATAAAGATGTTGAAGATCACCAGTCCTGAGAGCCAGGGGAGCCCTGAGGGACACCACTTGTCACCATCCTCCGCTTGGATATACAGACATTGACTGCAGCTCACGGGCAGCATCCATCCAGCCAGTTCTTTATCCACTGAATAGTCCATCCATCAAATACATGTCTCTCCAACCTGGAGATGAGGATGTCATGTGGGACCATATTGAAGGCTTATGAAAGTCTAGATGGATGTCGTCTGTTGATCTTTCCTTGTTGACCATTGCAGTCAATCCATAATAGAGGGCCACCAGTTTGGTGAGGCATAATTTGCCCTTGGTAAAGCTGTGTTGGATGCTTTGGATCACCTTCATGTCTGTTATGTACCTTGGCCTGTCTCCTAGGAGAGTCTGCTCCATGATTTTTCCCAGGCACAAAGGTGAGGCCCATGGGTACCCTGGAGCTCCCCAGCACTACCAAAATCTTTCCACACAAACACAATACAGCATCACATCTAAAACAATAAAGCAATGGGGATGTTCTTCTAGTGAGCCATCGTATAGATTCATATGAAATGATCTGCCTTTAGAGCAAGAGGTACAAGACATGCAAAAAAAAACCCTTCTGAGGTGTTGTCTTCTGCTGGACACAACCGCTTTACTAGATACTGTTTATGTCACTGATTTAAGTGTTTTCAGTAGGCAGAATTTTAAAGGATTTTGTTTTAACTGCAAAACTGCTCATATTTCATGGAGATTCATTGTGAACTTTTTTTCTGCCATTTAGTAATTGCTTACTTGACACTGTTGAGTGATTGTAACTCGTGCTAAAGGAGTTTGCAAAACAGTGTCCTCACACGGTAACTTTAAGGTGTTGATGTGCCTTCTGACATTTCTTTCTGCAAGTGTAGTCTGCTTTGTAGTTCAAAATGTGATAACTGGTTTTTACATGAAAAGACTGTATGGGGATTTTTAAAAGCCTGGCTTCAGGATGTGGCTAATAATGACATAAATGTCTTAATTAAAATATACGGATTATTTTTTCAGGAGTTTTTTAATTGGCTTTTTAGAACTTGCATGTAGCTGATCAGAATTGTTTTAAAAAGCAGGAAAATAGGTCAGCTACACCTGTGTAAGTTGTCTATTTAATTTACAGGTAGTTTCTTGGGCTTGGAATTGCTTTCTCCCTTGGTGTAACTGCGCCAAAGGGAGCTTGTAGGGGGAGGAAAAATGATCGTTAAATTGCTCCAGCACGCTGCCTTTCTTGGGCAGAGGTGCAGCAATTGGCTTCTACTGAGTCAGTACCTTAGGGTCAGCTCTGCTTTTCTAAATATTTTCAGCCTCTGGATGTGAATGCATCTTGCTGATTAAAATGGCCTTGATGGTACACAGTAAAAGTAGCAACATGGAGGTTGCAAATTTAAATCTTACTACAAAATAGTCAGCAACTCAGCTTGTGTAACAGATTACTTGTTATCTCTGTTGAAAAACAAATGCTGTCTAGAATCAGATACCAAGTGACCATTCAGATCAAATAACTCAGGTGAATGCTCTGTCTGACATGATGGTCTACTTCTAGATCTACATTTTTGTTAGGACCAGGAATGCTAGAGAGAGTGAAAATTGATCCAGAGCTGAGTGAGCAGAACTGGGATACGAAGACACTTCTCCCATGGACAGATGCACTGATGGTAGTGGTGGACAAACCATCCAATACAGAAATACTCAATTAAAAAAAAATATTGAAAATACAGAAAATACTAAGAAACTTTTTGAAAAGGAATGAAAAGATGCATCTGGAGTGTAAAATGTTTGCAGCCAGCTTGGGAGTTATTTTCAGGATATGATATTGGAGGCTTACAGTATGCATCCCGCTTATTTAAATAGATTTCCAAAGGCCCCCCAGGTGTTGACCTGGCTAAATAGCAGGGTGAGGTATAATACCTGAAATAAAATATCATACTTCTTAAATCTCATCTTTATCTGAATATCAAAAATAGACAATAATAAAAAAGCTGGTGGATTTAACCTATAATTACAATGAGGTGGGGAAAAAATTGATTAGTAACTCCCATTAAGCATAAAAACTATTGTTAAGTATTTGTTCGAACTCAGCAGGGAAGTTTCAGGAATATCTGGAGGGTCAGCAGACAAGCCAGTTGTGAGAGGTGGCTTTGGAGTCTATAAGGTCATGGTTGAATAATGGAATGGCTCGCACTCGCTTTGCCAATGCCAACAGAACTCTTCATGCCAGAATCTTTCTTAGTAAGGAATGTGATAGAGCAGATGACTCAAAATGAAACATCAGTGGAAGAAATTGCAGTGCATGAAGCAAACTGTGAACAAGGCAGCAGGATGAAATGGCATTCATCCAAGTGTTGTAAGAGGAACTGGGAAATTAAGGAGCTAATGGCTGTGGCTTCTTACTTGTGGGTTCCCATCCTTTTTCTGCTGCAGGTAAGGAAGGTAGCGAGCATGGTACTGGCTTTTTAAAAAGGCAGTGGAGGTGTTTGAGGAACTTTACATCACTGATCATCATTATTGAAGTGATAATAAAGACCAGATTTGATTTCATTATTCCCTCTGTAAAGTCTTTTACCAAAGGCTTTGGGAGATACTAAGTTGTCTCTGAATAAAATGGAAAGTTTTATATGAAAGAATTGGCTGCAGATGGAAAGAGAGGGCAAAAAGGGTTCAATTTGATAATAGAAGGAGTAAGCAATGAAGATCTGTGTTTACATTGATGCACAGCTATAAGGAAAAGTGTGTGACAGCAAGGTGACAAAGTTTTCAGATGTTTTAATTTTACTTGGGTTAGTATCATGGCTAGCTATTTAAAGAAAATTGTAGGTGCTCAAGTTTTGAGTTATGTGGGTTGAAATCACATGTGTAATTTATTGTAGGTAAATGTGAAGTAACTGAGTGAATGAGAAATAGGAAAGAGGATTTTTTTAGGCAGTGATTGGCTCTGAAATGGTTCTTAACCAATAATCAGTGAAAGATGCAATTATCTAGTGCATAAAGATCACCGCAGTTCTCCATAGCAGTGAAAACAGGTCTAGGAAAGCAATAAAGAATTAAAAGGAAATAAGGAACAACTAGAAAAGGAATAAAGAGCAAAACAGAAACGTCATGGGATGTCTGCACTGTGAGTTTTGCTTGCAGTGTATGCATCCTCATCTCAAACAGACTAGAAGAGGTTCCGAGAGAAGCATCGAAGAGTGATTTAAAAGCATGAAACAGCTTTCATCTGAGGAAAAATTAATCTCACTCAGTTTTTTCTTTTTCTGCCTGAGGAAAAGATGACAGTGAAAGAACACAATAGGGATCTATGCAGCCATGAGGGAATAGGGAAGGATTTTACTTACTGTCTTCCGAAGCGTATGGACTGCAGGAGCAGAGTACTCAGTAAGAGCAAAAGGTGCCAGTTTGAATTAGAACAGACTAAAGGAGATACTCATATAATTAAGCTGAGGTACTCTGTGCTGCAAGATGCTGCATGTTGGTTCTTTAAAGTAGGCTTGATTAAAGAAGCAAGCAGGGAGAAGATGGTAGGAAAAGCTGTTAAACACAAAAATGTGACCCATGGCTCACGAAACCTGCATTAGATGCAAGTAGATGGAAGCAGAGGTTGAATATGCATTAAATATTTTTGTGTGCACTGTTTATACTTTACCATAGACATATGTCATTGGTTGTGATCTTCTTATTCTTTTCTATCAAAGTATATGAGTTGCATTCATTATATTTAAATACATTTCCAACAATGTAAAGAAAAATGCCGTAACCCCCCCCCACATATAAATTATACCAAAATCAAAGTAGCTACATAGTTTGTCATAATTTGTGTGAGTTGGCTCTTGGTTGCAGTAGTTGGGACCCAGGGGGAACAATACCTTGCTTTAATGAGTGCTATCTCCGTGCTTTGGACCACCTTCACTTAATACTACACCATGCTATCGTATTACATGAAAATCTCCATAGTGTTATATATTGCAGTAGAGAAATCTGAAATTCTCTGTGGTATGACTATTCTCAGGAAGTTCAGGGTTTTGCACAGTTGATGATAACACTGAAATTTCAGTTATCATCAAGTGTTAATTCAGGTCAGTGTCAGATCTTGCATTAAAAAGAGGTATACTATGTTGAAATTGTACTTGGGGCAGTTTGGAACAGTTGCTTTTATGTGGAAAAACTAAATATATGTTGGGGTATTAGATACTGAAATAATAAATTTTAGGACTCTTTCCACATATTACATATACTTCATATCAGAGAAGCTACACTGAAGTTCACGAGTATCAGTAAAACAGTTGAAATAAGTTGAAAACAGTTGTTACACTACCTCAGGTCATAATTTTTAACAGCTCTCTAACCTACTGCATTTATAAGATGTTGACAGATACTCGTGTTTATTTAGGAAACCGAATCACCACTGCATTGATGAAATTATTCATCAGATGATTGCTAAACATGGACATCAACAAAATAAATACTTGGGGAAAATACGTGCATCTGATTTACTCTTCTGGTTTGTGTTAATTAATAGCTCAGCTTGAAATTAAGACTTACCTTAACTTATTCTCATTTCAGCTTTGGATAGATCACAATCCAAGAGAGATGGAGGTTTTAAAAGTAATTGGAGCTTTGATCATGCAGAAGAAAGTGAAGGAGATGCAGAGAAAGAGTAAGGATGCTTTTATCTAGGCTATTGAAAGTATAAATGTCTATTTATTATTACTTACTTTTTGTCATTTATGTGTGGGTAGAGCCCTTCCCAAGTCTTTGTGTGTGAAGCCTGGCCATGATGTCATTTATGCATAAGAAACAACATATCTTAAAATTCCAGTTATTAAGAAAAAATGGTTTCAAATAAGTGATGATTTTAAATAGGCTTGTTATATAGAAGTGCATTATAATGTAAGTTTCATTGTGAACATGGGGCTTTTAGCATAGGATACAGTACATTTCACAAGCCTTGCAGTTGTCTTTGGAGCTTCTGTCTAAGTCTTAACGGAACACACATAAATACGTCAACATTCAAAAAAGGAAATTAGGAGGTAGGGTCACCAAGCAGCTTCAGCTTTTCCTTTAGTGATGATGCTAACTCAGCATTTCACAGTTATGATTAAAGTACTTCAGTAGCCTTAGGGCCTGCATCAAGTTAAACTGAGCTTAAAAGATTGTGGGGTTTTCTCCCTTGTGCTTATTACTTCACTGAGCAGAGGTAAGGCTAGTTTTGTCCCCTTATAATTTATTCCTTTACTTGATATGTTTGAATTTTGGATAAAACTTAAATCTCATGTGTGTAGTTTGAATATATACTTTGTCCTTATGATGTTTTATTGTTACTAATGTGTGTTCTCAGGATTAATGTATTTATTTCCAAAGTGACTGATGGATTGTTAAAAACTAGGAAGTGTCATGCACAAAGAATGCACATCAGATTATTTGTTTTTCTTGTATATTTGGAGAATAGAACTTGCAAGTTTAAAAAGTATGCTGTGGTAAGAAAACACGAAATCCTGTGATTAAGTACAAAAATAATTCATGTATGAATTTGTTATCTTGAAATGTTCTGCCAAATTCTCTGCATTGGAAGGGAGGTGGTAAAGCAGACACAAAACCACACAGGCTGCAGCAGCAGGCTAAGCTGTAAACTTATTGAAACATTAAGAAATCTGGCATTTTAGTCATTAAAAAGTGAGTTCAGGAGTTCATTGAAGTGTGAGGTAAGCATTAAGAGCTCTTGTCAAAGAGGTGTATCAGAAGTTAAAACTTTTTTCAAAAGTTCACAGACAAGGGCATTTTAGGTCTATAAAATTAAGCTTGCTTTTTTTTTCTCTTATCAACTTTGCTTCCTTTTCTGGCATACACTAATACTTTTTAAATATAAGGGCACTACAGTTAGTATTTGTATTTCACCTGTCTTAAGAAATAAAAGTAACTCACATTTGTAAGCTTCGAAGCTTCTTTTTCTTCTAGTAATTTACTGCTGTTTTCCATCTGTCTCCAGCTGATGTTGACTTAAGAGTATAGAATGAGATAGGTATAGAGTAATGATGCTAAAAAAATGTTAGAAAAATAACTATGAAACGTACATTTTATATAATTGTATTTGATTTTAAGATTGTGTGTCTGGGTAATTTTTCATTCCTTTCAAATATTCTGTATGATGAACAGTTTTCCTGTAGCCAGAATTGAATTTTTATTATCTACTTAGATCAGTAATTCGCTTTTATATCTGTGAATTATGCAGAGTCTTATCCGTAAATACAGATAAAAGAGTAGTTGAAAATTGATTTAAACTGGAGATGCTGCCTTTTTTACTTACCATCCTCTGACAGCATTTGAGGCAGCTTGTCATTCTCTCCAAAGAGCTACATGTTTTAAGCTGCCCACGTATTTACTTTTGGTAACACCTGGGTTTGTTTGTCTTAAAGACATAGCTTTGAGCATTTTGAAATAATTCGTGTATTTTGCTTTTCTGATGCATTTTTATTTTATGTAACAAAACACTGGCAGAAGGCAATCTTCAGAAAACAATCAACAGTAAATTGTCCTTTTTTCCACTAAATTCCCTTTAGCCTTGGTGTAACATTTTATATAATTGTTTCAGCATAAAGCTTTGTGTCCTCCTCCCAATATTTTGAGTACATTGTGCAGTAGGTAGGTATTCTGGCAGTTATTTTAAAATGTCATTCTTATTTGCTGTGGTGTGCTGATATTTACTTAACTGCATTTCTTTGTGGAGGGAGCTGTAAGTCTGAAGTGAGCAGCTGGATGCATCTCGTGCTTGTTGTTGAAGCAGTGGGGTTATAGAGCCTGACCTTATCACACTTTTTATCCTCCTAGTGGTGGGCACACAGTAAGTTTGATTTGAACTAGCCTAAGAATTAACAATCCAGCACTTGGGGGATTGGCTGTACTCTTGTACTACCCCGTGAGGCCCCTGCTAATGTTGTTGGTCAGTACTGGATATCTGGGTGGATTATCTTTCTTCAGTGAGATGAACACAGAGTAGGTGGCTGATGACCTACTACCAATGCAATTTTTAGAATATGTAGATTTTTTTTTTTAAGAAGGGTGTCATTTAACTTACTTGGGGAATTAGATGGACTGAGTCATAGTGGTAAGGTGTCAAGTAAGGAACACAAAAAGATTAAAGAATGTTTGTAAAAAGAAGAAAGTTTGGAAAAATTATTTATCACTCAACTCTCTCTAAATTTAAAATGATGCTAGAGTTGATACTCAGCATGGAACTAGAGTTATGGAAATTCAGAATCATAATTGACAAGTATCTTATCCCAAAGAAAATGCCTACAGATAATATTCAGTCTACTTGAAAGTGTAAAAGTAACATTTTTGATGTTCTAAAAGATTTTATCTACTCACGACCGCAATCAGGATGGTAGCAAGTGATGTGAGACTTTTCTTGCTGTGTCCTTGGAGATCCCAGAGAAGAGTAACCTTTATGTAGAACAAGAGAAAAAAACCTCCAGTTGGTCATTTGAACACACTGAAACCTGTGTGGTCCATCACAGAATGAATGATAGAAATGATGCATATTTCCTGTAGCAGAAGACATGGAGGGGTGGTAGCCTTACACAAACATGGCCAAAGTAATATATTAACTAAACTGATTTGTAACATTAATGTGTTATAAGATGCTTGCTAATGTTTACAGACCATTGTTCTTGAAGTGTCCTGAATAATTTATATTTACTTTCATTTTTATATTTGGGTAAATGTTTTTGAAATATACCTCAGTATGCTCCACAGTGGTTTTATAAACGGATGGGCCAGTTTGCTCTTGGCTGTCATAATGTTTTCCTAATAGTCTAGACCTCTGCCTTCCTCTGAGATTTCTTCAATAATAGTCTTATCAAAATCAATGAATACAAATAAATGGGGCTGATTTATTTGCACTATGTTATCTTTTCTTAACTACCCTTTTCTTTCAAAAAGTTTTAATTTTTTTTCTCTTTATTTAGGGGAATAAACTTCTTGTTTCCTTGTGTTACTGAATGGAAAAACAATGTACTATTTTATTTATTTCTGTTCAGCTTTTTTCCAGTACGTTTAAAAACTGTAATACTTTCTCAAAGACCCCTCCTATAGTTATGTAGATGTTCTAAGCTTTTAATTGTGAGCTTGTTAGTAAGGCACTATAGCCTTTAAAGTGATGAAAACTTTTTGTTCAGAGGCTCAGTTCTTAATTTTTAGTAGTTTTAATTAAGATTAAGTTAATCCATAATTACAGTTACTTTTAATGGAATGGCACTGTGAATGAGTTGAATACCACTATTTCTCTTGTGCCTCTGATACTGAGGCTTTTTAATGTGCTGCCTATCACTACGTAATTTAAAATAAAACATGTACACAGTGTGCTGTGAAGGGAAATACATCAACCTCCTGGTTTTATATATAATAGTTTTCAGAAAGAAATTCCAATTATGTTTGAAACATTACTGAATCAGTTGGTAGTTGATAAAAATATGCTTGTGGCTTATTAGAGTGTAACCTCAATGGTCATCAGAGATTTAAAGTTTGGGTGCTTGAAGACAGTAATGAAAACATGATCTAGTAAACTGAGCTATCCAGCTAACTATTGCATAGTTTTTCATACTTTAAAACATTAAACAAATAGCAAGCGATTAGAGATAAGTAAACAGAAATTTTGGGTTTTCTTGTTCAATGCCTAAATTTGAATGTGTAATTATTAATTCTCCTTTAGAAAGAACAATTTAGGTAAATTACTTATGTTTCTTCCCCTTAATTTTAGTAAGGATTTGACATTCATTTATTTTAGAATTTTAATGAAAGTATTGAAAAGTTAGAAATTATTGTTTCAGTGTGAAAATAACCAGGGAACCCACAGGTTAAAAGTGACAAAGGGTGGAGGCATCCTCCTAGCAAGACCACTGAGGTTTCATTTCAGCAGTGTTAAAAATTCTACTGATTGGTCTGTGAGGGTGTGGTATAGTGTGGGGGGGTTTCAGGGCTGTATTAATTGCAGAAGCAGGCAACTGGAAGCATGTGATACATGAGCAAATAGACATTACTCAGTTGCTATGTATTCTGCTCTGTGAAAAAACAGCCTTCGTGGTACTGATGCACTGTGGTGGTTTAACACCAGCTGGGAATTAAACTCCAAATATGCTATTCCCCTTTTCTCCTGTCCCCTCTGATGAGAGAGGGACAAAGGCAGACTATGCATTGAGATAACAATTTAGCGAAATCAAATAGCAATGGAATAAGAAATGTCCAGTAACAGCAACAATGCTAATAACAGAAGTTTACGGAAGAGAAGGTGCTTTACTCTCAAAAGCTTTTCATTACCTTGAGTCAGTTCTGTGTGGCTACTGAGACAAACACAAGATGGCGGATGTTCCTGCAGCTTGGCAGTGACATGAAGTTCTTCCCAAGATAAAGACAAGATTCAGTTCTGGGCCTCTCAGTTTAGGAAAGATATTGAGGTGCTGGAGCGAGTCCAGAGAAGAGCAACAAGGCTGGTGAAGGGACTGGAGCATAAGTCCTATGGGGAGAGGCTGAGGGAGGTGGGGTTGTTTAGCCTGGAGAAGAGGAGGCTCAGAGATGACCTCATCACTGTCTAGAACTACCTGAAGGGAAGTTCTAGCCAGGTAGGGGTTGGTCTCTTCTCCTAGGCACTCAACAATAGGACAAGGGGGCAGGGGCTGAAGCTCTGCCAGGGGAAATTTAAGTTGGATATCAGAAAAAACTTCTTTGCAGAGAGAGTAATCAGACATTGGAATGGGCTGCCCAGAGAGGTGGTGGATTCACCATCCCTGGAGGTTTTTAAACTGAGATTGGATGTGGCACTGAGTGCCATGATCTGGTAAATGGACTGGAGTTGGACCAAGGGTTGGACTTGGTGATCTCGGAGGTCTTTTCCAACCCAATCAATTCTATGATTCTGTGATTCTAAGGTGGTAGGTGTTCTCCTTAACTGTCACCACATGACCTGCCCCAAGACAAGGACAAGGTGACAGGTGCTCTCTGCAGCTGACATTCCCTGTTCTCAAGCCCAAGACCATGAAAACCAATGGCAGACAAACCCCCGAAAAGCCACGTTGTCTGTGGCGCCCACAGCTCAGCATGGCTCCTTTTGGCCGGGCTCAGGCTTGCCTCTGCCACTCCATTCCCCATGGCTGCTTCCCAACCAGTGCCACGGTGCACGTGCACTCCACTGGACTGTTGTGAATGGGTATTTTAAGGTCGCAGCACCGTGTGGGCTCAGCTGTGTTTGCAGCTTGCAGTTGTGTTCTTCCCGAGGGACAGGCAGTGGTGGGAGAGTTACAGAGTCTGCAGTGCTGGGTCCTGGCAACTTCCATGAGGAGGATAACTGAACAAAATGGTGCACTTCTGGTGTAGGTTCCTTTTTGTTTCCCCCCAAGGCCACACCTCCCAGTGATGAGGTGAGGGGTAAAGAACAGCATCTTAACCATGCATGTGTCTCTAAGCTCTGTCCCCTGTGAGCAAATCTGGGACATGCATATACTTTCACAGAATCACAGACTATTCTGAGTTGGAAGGGACCCACAAGGATCATCGAGTCCAACTCTTAAGTCAATGGCCCACACGGGGGATTGAAACTATGACCTTGGCATTATTACAACCAAGTTTTAAACCAGCTGAGCTAATCTTTGCATTCCTTAAGATCTAAAAGACTTGTTTCATTTAAAACTTTCAATTCCCTAATGTTTTTCTAGTCATGTTGCATCATAAGAGTTACTCTTGCTCACTTCGATTTAAGCATTTGTTTAGTGTTTTTTTCATTTGCAGCATGCGTTGAAGTGGTTGTAATTTTGTGACATGTTGAAAAACTGAAAGTATAGCCACAGTAGAAAAACGTTTCAGAAATCATCATGATTTTTGTGTGACGTAAAGCTGAAGAATGAAAATGTTTCTAGTGCCGAAATGATCTGGCTAGGTCAGCACAGCAGGCGAATGCCAGAGCTGCAGTTACTGCAGGCTGCTGTTCATATGTGTGCTGCAGGGGTTTGTTTATTCTTTAGGATCTGGAAAATTTCTGAAATTGTTAAACTTGATGTCTTCTGATGAAGGGTTGATAAGGCTCAGTGAGCCTCCCTTGAAGGAATAATCTCTCCTGAAGGAGAGTTTAAAAAATGTTGCAGTATTTTAAAATTTTAATATCCATGTGTAGTCTGTACAGAAGTACAACTGTACTCCTCTATCTGTGTTTGAAATTAGTGATGATCTACTACACTGTTTATTTTACTACCGAGCACCTCGAATTGTGGTGGGCTCTAAAGGAAAGGAACATACAGCAGTGCCACTGGCTACATGGTGACTTTTATATCATTCTTCCTATACCAAAAGCAGCAGTGCGCACAGTCTTACCCTCTGAAGTTGCAGAGTCTGCAGACGTGACTCTATGAGTTGAGAACTGTTTTATTTTATTTGCTGTAGGGATATCTGTATTGCGTAAGGTGGCGGAATAAAATGTAACATGAAGGGAAATCTTGTGCATCTGAGTGATTACCTTATCTATACAGAGCTAAAGTCACTGGATATATTGTAGTCGGTATGTCCTACCTGCAGCTGAGGAGTGGTTTCACCTCCATCCTTCTTTCTCTTGTGTAGTTGTTCACTTGGAACTCCTGGCATAAGTGCTTGTATTTTTAAGTAAATTCTGCCTCAATGATTTTGATTAAAACTCCCCAAACCACACAATTACAAGTTGGCTAAAACTTGTGTTGTTTTTTTGTGGCGAAGAGAGGAGTAAATTTATTGGAGTTGATGAGAAGGGATTATTTGCAGGTTGCTTCTCCTTGAAGCAAGAATGTATTAGCCTAATGTAGCTGCTGTCTGTATAAAATGTGTGATTGGAGTTTCAATTTAAGTAGTTAAGATTGTTTGAGGATAATTGCCTATTACTGAAAGGAATACATGGCTTGCTTTTTTACAAATCTTCTTCCCCATTATAATAGTTGGGGACTACAGACATTAAAATACTGCAGAAACACATTTTAATGAATACTAAAACCAAACTGAATATGTTGTTTTTAGGAAGACATATTTTGGTAGTAATTGCTATGGGATAAAATTTAGTTAAGTTCTTCTCCACAAGTACTATGAAGTTTGCAGTTTTAAACTACATACTTGAACAAACTAAGATTATGTTTTATAGGTTAATGAAATATTTGACTCAATTTATGCATAGAGTATAGAATCTTTTATGGTGTCAATAATTGAACTAATTCTTTTAGTTTTGGTTTTTGTAAAATAATTTGATGGCACTGTCGCAGGTTTGGCCTAGCTGTTACCAACCCTGGACTGGCCCCCCTTCCTCCTCCCAGAACTCTCCCAGCAAAGGAAAGAAAAAAAACTGAAAAGAAATGAACTCAAAAGACACTGAACTGAATAAAAAGAAGAAATTATATTTTCTAGCATTCACAACCACACTGTATAAACAGTACGTAGGATCCTACCCCCAGGGGAAAGGGAAAAGGGAAAAGGGGACTGGTTAACCAGAAATTGAGAAGAAACAAAACCAAACCAAAAAAACTCAAAGGAAACAGACAAACATAATTAAAAACTTCAAGGAAGGGGGACAAGCATGAGACAATCTCACCCAGGACAGGAGAACCACCAACAACCGGAGGGATCAGACTCCAGCCCTTCCCACCAGCTCCCAGGCCAAGGACAGGAAAACCACAAAACCCACTCCTCCCCTGCTACCTGGAAAACACGTGTGGAATACTTGTAACTTCCTTAGATACAGTGGTTACTGAGGAAGCCATGGGTCAAACCATTACAGGCACTCTGAGTTCAGGTTCACATCATGCATGTGATCACTGTGTTGCTTATTTCTTGTTATTTTATGCATACACAGATATATATATACATATATATATTTACACACACATTGTGTGTGTGATGCATTTAAATTTAAAGAAGGAAAGAGCTAAAAATCCTTTGTGTGTTTAAAATGTTTTGCTGGTGCTCTCTTGGATTACAGCATATGTGCTTTTCTCTCCCACACCTGTCTAGCGAGGCAAATCTGCTCAGTTTAGATGAAAGTGATGAGCCTTTCAGTGACACTGAAGAAAGAAGGGTAAGTAATCTGTTTATCTTATGGTGAAAATGCATCTTTAAAGCTTGCTGGGTTCTTGAACAGTATTGCATAGTCATCTGTGCAGTATTAAACAATGAAAGTTTATGTGGTGATTTGGGACCATATACGCAAGCTGTGTATCTGCCTACACTTACTGTTTTTGTTCCCCTCTTGATTTGTATAGTATACTGAAAATACAAGCATGAATAACTAATTTTAAACAATTATAATTAATATGATAATGTATATAAATTATATATTATGTTTTGTTTAGTAAGGAATCCTAGTGAGTAAGATTGTAGACAGTATGTTTTACATGAAATTTGGTACGAAAGCAGTTTGAAAATTAAGCCAAAGTAATATTTATATTAATATTTTGTAATTAATTTTTCCTTTCAACTGTTATACAATTATTTTAATATATGTGAATTCTATTGTGACAGTCATTCCGTTGCCGGCCTGGAACTCTCGGCACTGGCAGTGACTCCATAAAAGCATGTGCAAGACGAGGCAAAACTGGGAGCTTCAGGCTGTTTAAGGGGAACGCAATCGGCCTCAACATGATGGGAAATAGCAAGAAACTTAGGTAATACGTTTAGTTTTATGTTTACTTGCCTCCTTGATCATGGATACAAAACACTACTAAATAAACAGAACTTCTGGTATATTTGCATTACCTGCTGTGCATTTTTACATTACACTGTGCTGTGCTTCTGGGCAAAGATAGAAAACTAGATTGTTAAGGTGTTTTCTCTTCCAGAATGTTTAACAATACATTAGTAAAGTACCAGAGGACTATGGAAATGAAATTAGAGCATTCACTGGTGTATTTTGTCTACCTCACCAATGTTGCCTTCATGTGCTATTGTCTCCTCTATACAGTGGTAGCAGGTAGAAGAATATTTCTAACATGCCCATCAAGAATCTCTTCTTTTCATGACTCTGAATTGCCAAGGTTAACTTAGGATGCATTTTCTGTTTCCCTTACTGTTGAAGAGTCACAGATATTTTGTGAAAGGATTCAGCAAATGCTGTACTCCCATATGATAGCTTGAGCTTTTCACTTGCATTTAGAGCTGACAGGAACAGTGTTTAAGCATTCAGTGTTGTAGTTGCTTGTTACTACTGTCCCTGGCTTCTAAGGCACTGATTTTTTTTATTTAGCGTGTAAGAAGAAGTGATATATTCACCAAACTTTTGCAGGAAGTGTTTTGTACTGCTGAAGTGCACTCAGGTTTGGTAACCTTTGCAGGAAGGAAAAGTTTATGAGATAGGTAGCTATAGTTGGGCCAGTGAGCAAATATCCAAACTCTGTGTGGCTGCACAAGGGATGTTCTTGTCTTCGTTCTTGCATGCTGGACCTTAAGAACTTTGTTGGTTGGTGGGACATCTTATCACAGTCAGCTGAGAAAATAAACCCTTGAAGTTCTGTGTGATGTGTGTCCTCTCCTGCTGTTCTGATCTTTGAGCCTGATGTCTTGAGAGAGACTAATGGGATGTTATTTGGAACTTTAAAAAGTTCTTTTAGAAATAGAATTTATTTAATAATGGCAGGTTATAGGCTAAAAGAGCTGTTGCACAGAGGTCTGTTATTGTAGCCAGATTTCTATTTTACTCCTCTTCAAATTCACCGGTTCTTACAGAATCACCCTGGTAATTTCCATCCTTTAGGATTCTGTTCTTGAACATGGACTCTTTTGCCCTGTTTCAGTGAAGAAGCCCATGCATGTGCATTATATTTGTTCTTTGTTTTGAGTATCCCTAACCATTTAAAACCAGATTCCCCAAATCCTTTGTTAGTTAGAATTTTCCTCCATCTGGCTGTGAGATTTGTCATCAGACCCAACCTTACTGTGTAATTTTTCTCCCTTTTCCGTTGAAGCTGTCGTACTTCACTGTGTACATGTATGTTTTGATTAAGTTCCAGAAGGTTATACAGGTTCTGTTTTTAAGGTGAATAGTTACTGAGGTTTTTTTAGACTGTCTAAGCCTTTAGTTCAGACATTCTGTTACCTGGATTGGGACTACCTTCTACTGACAAATAATACGTTATAAACCGAAGACCTAGTATGAGTTATAAAATGCAACTAAAAAGGCAAAATCTGTGGCACGTAAGCAGGCATCCACCTTCTGTCTAGTATTGAGCACTTGCTGAATTTAAATGAAAAATATAAATATCCCCCTTCCTCTTAATAAACTGTCATTAATGAGGAAATTTAATTGTGACTAATGGATGTGTAGAGACCACTGTGATAGCTTCTTAGATTTTGGTCACTAAGTCTGCTTGGAAATGTGATTATGCTTTGAGTCATTAACTTAATTGTGATATTGTTGTATCTTTCATAACGTGTATTAGTAAAGGTTTGTGATCTAGTCCCTGTCGTGATGATTGGTGGTGTCCTCACTTTGACATGCAGAATGAAAGGTGCTTGGTAGTTCCTCTTTTAATATTTGGACTCTTTAGCTAGAGAAGATTCTGAAAGCTGATCATGCAGCTAAGCTGCTAGATTAAATCAGACACTTGACATTCTTGATCTGTTCATAGTGATTTTTTTCACAATGTTGAAGTCTTTTTTTCCACTTTATCTGCAGAACAGGGACTAAGAACTTCAGATCAGTGGGGCTTCAGTCCTTCACTCAAATGAGTATTATTGTAGTCCCTAAAATTCAGAGAATGAGTGATAGGAAGAAGCAAAGATATGCAAGGACAGTGCAAAGAAATTTTTGCTGTACATATCCACTTACACATACAAAAGTTTAAACCAGTGAAAAAGTTACAGTCTGTTACCTGGTTAAGCAAATCCAGTATCAAACTCTAACTTAACCGTACTAGTTTCATTTGTATTTTTTTAATCATGAGATCTTACTTTAAATTGCTTTTGTCTTTTCTAGCTTTCAATAACTTGTATCAAAATTTCTCACATTAACTCTCTTTTACATTTTTTTGGATAATGTTTTGTTAAAAAAGTTTTTTGATGGAGAGCAGAATTAATGTAGTCTGTAGTTGTGTCCTGTATTTTTAGCTGTGCTTCTATTACTTCTAGATCCATCCCTTTGCCCAATGTAGGATACTTTTGTGCTTTGCCTGTTGAGTCTGTGGTGTTAGGAATTCCCTAGGATCAGCTGATAGAATCTGATATCATTTCATCAGAGCCTAGATTTCAAATCATTCTGTAGTTTCTGAAATAGCATTAATGAGACATACTGTAAGTTCCTTGAGACTTCTAGAACATTTGTTCTCTCCAGGAGCTTTCTGCCCACTACATCACCCTGGTTTTAATGTCATATCTTAATTTTCATGAAACTGCTGAAACTTGCAAACCCAGGTTTCAGTTATGATGTGCCCGTTTTGCCACTTAGTAGGACTTTCTATTGAATTTTCTGGTGTTTCTCTCTGTGCAAGGTATCTTCTATTCAGAGAACAAGATTTGTAGAGCAGATTGCATTTTACACCTGTCCTACTTGGAAACATATCTGATTGCCATATGAACCACTTAAGTGTGCCATCTAGAGCAGTCTGCTTTGACTCAAACCTGATCCCCTGGCAGGCTGCAATACTCTATTGCAGCACCTACTGGAGTTTCTCACTGTGTGAGGCAGAAAGCAGAAGAGCTGCTTAACAATTTTTTCAGCTGTGGGGACACAAGACAGTTTCATAATCATGAGGCAAAGCTCAGATCCAGCAAATACAACGATAAAACAGGAGATAGGTGTTTGAAGACTTGCTTGCTTGTTTAAACTCCTTAGATCTTATAAACATTTGAGAAGGCATTCCTGCACTCTGCTTCTGTTTTCTTTTTCAAAGACATTAAACTGGAAGCCAAAGAGGATTTGAGACACTAAAGTATTTAGGGCAAGTAGCTGTCAGCTTTTTATTTCTCAGGTGGCAATATTAGACCGAGAGTTGACCATAAGTTGGTCTGGCTGATGACTGACCAGCTGGAGTTGCACACTCTTGCCTTGGAAGCATGTGAGATGAGTGTGTTTACTTTCAGGAGGCTGGTGTTTGAGTGGCCCACTATTAGGTTAATTTTCAGGAATTAAATTAATTGAACTGTTACATCATTTATGATGTTTCGAAAATTCATATTCTAGAAAAGAGAGTTTTAGCATTTGGTTTTGTTAAGTCTTGTTCTGTTTAGGTTCATAGTTATGTTACGATCAGTCAGATCATAACAGTTACCTTAGGATCAGTCAAAAATGCTGTGAAAGCTTCTAAACTTAATGATACTCCATGTAAGGCTCCCAAAAGAGTTTATAATGCTAAACTGGAATTTAAAAAGTAAACTAACATTTTGCTCACTTTTGTCTTCTGGGGAAACACTAAGGAAGGACTATGAATTGGTTGTCAGCTTTCTTGGGAATTTTTGCAGTTCAGGCATGTTCATAACAAGAAAAAGAACAGGATAATATTTCTGAGAATTATTACTAATCAGAATGCTTTTTCACATCATTTTGTTTAGTGTGATTAAAAATTCCAGGCAATTTTAAAAGCAAAATTTAAGGACTGTATTTCTGTAATTTGAAACAATTTGCATCATCAGAATACTATCTGTTAAAAGTTGTGTGGTTTTGGAACATTTAAAGCATAGTATTTTGTGTCCTGTCACAGCAATATGCAGGATAATGGTTAGAATCTAATGATCTTTAAAGGAGCACTGTATTACTGATCTACTGTATAGTAATGTCAGCTTTTACTAGAGAGGGAAATGGTAAGAAATATTCTCTCCAGCACTGCTGGTTTTACACAGTAATGAGAAAAAAGTCAAAAGGCAACAACTGAAGTAACCAAAGAAATGCTAAAACACACTGGTGAATAGAGCCCTGCTGAGCTATTTGAGTACCTGAGAATCCTTTTTTTTTCTTTTTGAAATGTGTTGGTTTGTTTCAGTTACTAGCCATCTTATATCCATAAACTTGCAGCATTTCTTTTATGAGTAATACAATAAGGGAAATTGCCGAATGTACAGTTCAGTTTGTTCGCATGTTATGTGCTTTAAATCGTATTAAAGAAGTTAATATTATGGCTTAATAAAATGATAGATGGGAGTATAAAATTAATTATGAATGGTTACAATTCACTAAAAACGGCTTTACAGAGTTGAGTAAAGTAGAGCTGGTTCATAGTGTTTTGAATGCTGATAAAATTGTAAAAAATCTTTACCTTTTCTTCCAGGGGGAAAAAAAAATGTATATTCTTATTGGCTATTTAATATAGGGCTGAGTGTTAAAATGATCTTAACAAGTTGTAGTATTGGTTCAGAGATAGTTTGCTTTTTGGTTTTGTATGGCTATTCTTGTAAAAGTAAGACATCACAATTTTTAGCTAAGACTGTCCAAATACACCACTGTCTTTTCTTAAACATTTTTCTGTGTGTTTGCAGTGAAAATGCTCACAGTATGTCTGGTCCTGTAACTGTGGTACATGGCAGGCGTTTTCACCATGCTCATGCACCGACGGCAGTGGTAAAAACAGCAGCCCAAAGGTAAGACTGATTACATTTGTTTCTCCAGATGTTTGAATTGTAAATCCTCTCTGATTTTGTTGTAATGGTTTTACTTATGCCATGAAGTGTTTTAAGAAAATGTAAGTAATCCCATGGGTGCATTCTTGATTATGAGCTTTCATCTTAATTACCAAAGTTTAATAAGGCTTACCATTCAGGAATTATTATCCTATAGTATTAGAATTTACTCATCTTAAAGCACACTGTGGCACACAGTAGGAGAGCATCTGCTAATGTGAATAATTTTAGAAAATACTTTGATATGGACATAGTATGCAGTAAAAATTCACATAACTGACAACATGATCAGCAAGTACTAATTTGCAGCAACTCCAGCTTGTAAACAATCCATCTGAAGATAACATTACAGATCTGTTGATAGCATATAGGCTATAAATACAGCATGAAACATATAGCCTGGGACATCTAACAAAAGTAAGGTTTTGCATTTATGTGAGTGGGTGACTGGAAACTGGAGAGTCTTACTGAATTATGCCGGATTGAACTTCATTGGTTTAAAAACTTTAAACCCCATCAGACTTCTCTAAATTGCAAGGTTGTTTGTAGATGTTTTTAACATGCTTTTCACACTCAGTGTGTCACAAACATATAAAATAACCATCGCTTTAAGGAGTTTTCTTTCAAAGTTTGTTCATTCAGAGCTCTTTTTATATATGAATTTAATGGATTTCCACAATCCCACATGAATGATGTATCCTGTCAGCATTTTATAGCTTTGTTCTTCTGCCCTCTTTTTTTCTCTCAGTGTTGTTAGTATGAATTTTTGAGGTAGTGGGATCATGTGTAGGCATCATCCTGTTTTTTTCATTCCCCTTCGCTCACTTAGATTTGCTAACTTCAGAAAAACAAAGCCCATATACTATTGTGAATGAATGATGTGATCCAAACATGTATTAGTGTAATCTGGCATTGAAGAAACAGGCTGAAAAAGGGATTTTACAGTCCTATTTTGTGTTGGAATAGACCTTTAAAGGCTGTCTAGTCCAACCTCCCTGCAATGAGCAGGGACATCTTGAACCATATCAGGTTGCTTACAGCTGCATCCAAGATGACCTTGAATGTTTCCAGGGATGAGGCATCTACGACCTCTCAGGGCAACCTGTTCCAGCATTTCATCACCTCATTATAAAAAACTTCTTTCTTCTGTCTGGTTTGAATCTACCCTCTCTCAGTTTAAAATCATTACCCTGAAAGAGGCCCTGCTGAACTGACCCCATCTTACAGGCTCCCTTCAGGTACTGAAAGGCAAGTACTGATCTCCCCAGAGCTTTCACTTCCCCAGGCTGAACAACCCCAACTCTGTCAGCCTTTCCTCATGGATGGGTTGGTGTCTTGTCCTGTCCTTGAGGACTTACACCATTGTTGCCTCCTTCCATTTCCAACAGATCTATAATCTGTAAATGTTACATAGCATAGACATTTCCAAGCCCTTAGTAGTAGCAGATGCAGTAGTAGTTATCTCTCTTTTGTTTCCGTTTCTTCCCATCATTGAGAGTCTGGGATGACTGAAAAGGATTGGCAGAGGTTTTACCATGAATTAAACTGAAAGATGAAGTTTATGTTACTGGTGGGGTTTAGACTGAACCAACTTTGCTTGCTCTTTCCTGCATGAAGTCCTTTCTAGATTGTTTTTGCTAAGTGTTCCATTGAGGAAAGTGTAGGGCATCTCTAAGCATTCATGCCTTTACCTTTCTGGTGTTCTTGTTTGCTTGTGTTTGTGCTTGCTTCTGTTTCCTTGTTTGGGAGGGGCTTTTATTTGATTGGGGTTTTTTGTAATTCTAAGGGATAAAATCTTGATCTACAGTGCTAATTAAAATGATTTCAAGTAGGGAAAATCATGCAAGAATGCTTTAAATGTTGACCTTGATAATACTGGTGTACTGAGGTTATCAAGCTGTATTGTGAGATGGTTCTTTGAAACAGCCAATCAACATGGATCCATCTTACCAAGTTGAGTGCCATGGGTTTCTTCCATGTGCTCCAGAGATTCTTAATCCTCAGGCCTGCTTGCCTTTCTTGTCTAAGTAAGACTTGCTTCTTTTTAAGCCTGCAGTGTAATGTGAAGGAAAAAACATAGGTTGAGTATTGGGTGAAGTAAATGAATAATAGTCATCTTGAGTGTTTCTAATGTTTTCTTTTATGGTTATTGTAGTTCATGTAGATTAGCAACAGAGAATGAACTCTTATGCTAGGAATATTTTAAGAGTTTTAAAGGCAAAAAATAGTCAAAACAACCCCATATGAAGTGGGTAATATTTTTTTGGTCATATATTTTTTGTTGTGTAGGAATTTTTCAATCCTTTTTTTCTAGTCTTTACTGACATTAGGTAATATTTGAGATTAAAATAAAGGCAGATGGTGATTCCTTAAAAAGGACTATATGCAGAAAATGTGAGTGGCAAACTAAAAGTAAAATAAAAGGCGTGTGCCAAGATAGAAGAGCTCGTAGCATGGAAATTGTGTCACCTGTAAAGTAGCAGAGGAATAAAAACCCCAACACCTTAGATTTTAAAGTTGGTTCTTTCACTTCTCCTTTGTAGAATTTTTTATGGTGTGGTGAAAACATGGGGAAAATAATTTTATCCAACCTAATATATTGTACTTAAACCTATGGGAGATTCTTGAAAAGATAACCAAAAATGAAAACATTATTAAATTAGTTCTGAGCAGCTTGAATCTCTGGCAGTGATGTTAAAGATTCTGTTATTTATTTTTGAGTGGGGATAGTGTCACATGGGACAAGCTAACTGACACTCAGTTGTAATCTCTGTCATGTTGAATTTGAAGTTTGTGATTTCTACTGTATTTCTTACCTCTTTCTGCAAGTTTTTGTGCATGCATGTTAAAGTCTGGCTGAGTATTGGTTGCACTCATATTTAAAATCAAGTTTCTAGTACACGAAAATTTGCTATTTCAAAGTAATATTATGATAACTATTATTCATGTTTTTTTCCAATAGAATATGGGGATTAAATTAAAATTTGTTCACTTCTGATACAACAGATTTTCAGATATAGCTTGGCCTAGTATTATAGTTGGTTCAGACTATTTTGCTTCATTTAATGGATGCACGGTTCTATCATGCTATTGACTGGCTGTTCTGCAAAACTTGGCACTGAAATAGTCTGTATGTACAGCATGTCTAACAAATCTTATGCATGAGCTGCATGAAGCAATCGGTAGGGACACTGATCATTGTAATTCCTGTATCTATGCAGAGTTCTAATTTCTTAATCTTTCTGAGATGTAAAAGGGAGAATTCCTTTAAATGCATTATATTAATAAGGGATTTTAAAACAGGCAATTGAGTCATCTAATGTAATGCCAGTGTATGGTATCAGGCATTCTGAACATTTTTTCCTGCCTTTAAGTTTCCCTGGCATTAACAGTGTGTTGGTTAGCAGTGTGACTGTACAACACCTGTAAACAGTTAATCCAAGTTTCATGTTAACTGTGCCAAGGGTACAAAGATAGTGGGTATTGCTCCATGCAGACATGGCTTGACTGGATTCATGGCCTCGGATGTGACCTGCACAAAAGCAGTGTTGTAACAGGAGCCAGCCTTTACAGTTTCCCCCAACTTCATGCATCGCTGGCTGATTACCTGCACCCCCAGGCTGGGTTGCTGTGGTCACACTCAGTTTTGAAGTCCTTTTACTCTCCTCCCCAGAGCACTATGGAGACGGAATGTGTTTTCATACTGCATTCTGTAGGATTATCAGGACTATGTTCTTACCTGCTCTACTTCCACTCCTGCCATTTTCTGAGTAACAAGAGAATTAGCGTTTGCTCCATTCCTGTGAGTGTTTTGTTTGTGAAAAGGAAAGGAGCATGAGTTTTTATTGCAGTATTCTGTTTAGTTTGACTGAAGTAAAACAGGAAACCATTTGAATTTGTTCTGTTTTTGAATACTGTTAATGTGACAGAAGGTCGTTAGGCTTTAGATGTTTGGGAGGAACAGTCACATAGATTCAAAGCTTACAGCATTCCATATTGCAAACTTTGAAAAGACAGGAGACAAAGATGCTATTTTCAAGTTTTGCATGCTATTCTTAGTTAGGTCCATTTTTGTATCAGTCTTGGTATACAAAGGACTAGAGTTGTGAGCATCGGCTGCATACAGTTACATGTTAACTTGGGTTAAAGGAAATAGTTGTGAAACTAAATATTTTGGAAGACTTTTTTTTTTTTAGCCCAGACCTCAGAAGGAGATTTCTGCTTATCCTTTTCTAGCTTTTGCATGTGGTTTCATAAATATCTGAGGACTGCTTTATGAAGTTTTTTTTCCTCAATTTAAACACTTAAATATTTTTTTAATAGTGGGAAACAAGTTCTTACGTAAGGTTTTTTAATCTTTGCATGGCAATCAGGAGTTGTTTTAATGATTGGCCCGTCTTTGAGGTATTGTCCAACCTTAATGATTCTGTGATTGGAACTGAGGCTTGATCTTCATTCATGTGTTAGGATTTTGTCTCAATGACTTCTATGTTGCAAGTGAATTGACATGACCAGGTTAAGTTCAGAATTAATCAAATTTTACACCTTGAAAAAAACTCAAGTTAGTTTAGTATTTAGACCACTGACTGTTGCTGTCTTTGAAGTAAAATTTATGCATTTCTAATTACTCTTACAAAAATGTCATGAAAAAATTATAGTCTTGTTTGAAAACTAGTCCAGTGAGTGCAAGAGACAATGAAACAATTATGGTTTGTATTTAATAACTTGTGCATTTAGTGATATGCAACATATGTGGGGCTTTGCATCTTATCTGTTTTTTTCTTTTTTCATATTTTAAGCAATCTGGACCGAAAGGAAAGGTAAGCTTACTGTTGATCAAATGAGCATGGCAATGAGCATTAAGAAAATTAGCCAATTGGGTGCTGTATCAATGTTAGTTAAAGAATATTTAATCCCATCAATCATATCTGCTCATGTGTGATGCAGGTTGGTTGTTTTTTTGTTCTGTTTTTGTGGTTCACTTACTCCCTTTTACTGAAAAAGGACCTTTACATCTGTCTCTAAATAACACCATGTTAATGTGAACTTTGGGTACAGTTTTGCTGGAAATTTATCTCTCTTACTCATATAACCAATGTAAAATTAGATAAACATTCTCATTGTAAGAATTCAGTGCTATTTTTTTTTGTTAAACAGCAAAATTTGTGTCATAGAATGGTTCTGAAGCAGATTTAGGCTGTTTAACAACTTTCACTCCATTGCTTTGAATAGCATTAAAGGGTTTTGTTGCATTACTGTTGTAGTTTGTTCATGATGTATATATGCTAAAGCAATTAACAGAAAAAGTGTAGCAAAACCAGACACACTGGTTTTTCATTGCTCATTTCAGGCTCATTTCTCACTTGTTTTGCATGTGGTTTAGTCCTGTCAATATTTTGTTAGCAGTATGAAATATGATACATTTGTTTTCCTGCATATGTAGTTTAAATTTATATGTTAGTGGAAATGTTTTGTTGATAGTAATGAATTCATTGAGTTTTTATAACTATTCTGTTTCTGTAGGTGGTTTTTGGCAGTATGAGCTTGATAACAGGTTGATTTGTTTAAAAAGTGTATATAATGTTTAACCAATAATGCTAAAAATATCACAGTTCTTTGTGAATTCAGGATTTTCCATATTTACTTCAAATTTAGTAGTAAAATCAAGGCTTCTGTTTTACTGCTTTTTGTTATTTCTTAAAAGAACTGTCAAATAGATACTCACCAGCCAGTTCATGTCACTTTCTGGCATGGAAGACAAGAGTTGAATTCCATGCTGGTGTGATCTTAATTTTCTCTTGGGGATGCCTGCTGCTTCTTAATCCAGTTCTACTGGATATGGTTTTTTTTCTTTCCCTGCTTTTTCTTGCTGTCCTAGCAGGGGAAGATGATGTAGGCAGGAGCTGCTAAATTTAGTTTTCAGCATCAGTGTTTTGATAAGTCCAGCAGGCACTGCTGACTTTCTGGCCCAAATGGGGTTACCGACTTGTGTACTGAAACCCCCATTCTCTGTGTTGCTGCTTCTTTTTTCAGCCTTTGACTTTTGCACTCTGTTCTTCCCCCCATAAGACATGCTGAAGGTAAATCTCACCTCAGCAGTGTGGTGCTTCAGTGTTATCATGCTTTACTCTCTTTTTGTGTAATCATGTCAAAACCAGCAGCCTGCTTGCAGTGGTATTGTCTCCAAATTGCAGCATACAGAAGCAGAGGAAAGGCTGAACAAGGTGGCCTATCAAAGAGCCAGGCTGTGCATTAAACACAACTCTTGGCGTAAGGCTGCACCTCAGCAGTTAAGGGTCAGTGCAGCCTTTTTGGTGTGGCTTGTACCAGATGTGCACTGTCTCCTAAATTTCCAGATCCAGATGTTTCTTTGTTTATTTCTTTCTGGCATAGCCAGGTCCTGTTCCTTCCCCCTGCCCCCTCTTTTCTGTTCTTTGTTTTCCTAGAGAAGACATTTTAAGTGTAAAGTCACTTTGGCTGGAGGGTGTCACAGAGTTCTGTCTACCAGTGCAGTGTGGAGATATTATGGCCCAGTTGCACCAGCAAAGGAGTACGGCAGTAATCATGAATGTTTGCTGAAAATACAAAATCAGTGACACCATTCTGTCTGGGCAAAACATGCTTAGTCAAGAATACTATAGAACTCAGCTGTTAAGATACATCAAAACTTCATGACACTGCACAGTTCAGAGTGCCTCAGTATTCAGTCGTGTCTGTTGCAGAAAAAGCCTGATCTTTCTTGATACTGTGATTAATGTTTTGTTTGATGCTTTACTGCTTCTTGAGATTGCTTTTATCAATGTTGGTCTACTTCCCTTGTATTAAAAGTGCTTATAATGGATGAAATAAACAAGATGCCTGAAGTTGTTTAACCCCTGAGCATGGAGCCTTCTTCTTCAAGCAAATCTGTATTTCATAAATATTTTTAGGAATTGTATCAGGCAAAAAAAAAGAAGTGTATTTTAAATACTTGCTAAGATGGTAGGAACAGCAAGCAATATTGTGTTTCTTGGGTTTAGACACAGTATGTAGGTAGTGTGGCATCTTGATCTGTTCAGGTGTTTGATCCCTCAATTATTCCTGTTGGAATGAAAGACTTAAGTTTTGGCTAGGGTTTAACAGCAAGAGGGCATTTGTTTTGAAGTGCTATATGTTTTTTCATCTCTTCTAAGATGTTTTTTCTCTTCCAAATAATTCTTTTAAAGATAGGTGTCATGTTCAATTTAAAAAAACACCATAGTTTCCATTCTGTTTCTGCACCTACATGCAATTAAACAGCTCAGTGTACCAAGTGCTTTACTGGAGAAGGTAGTAATGGATCTGAAAGTGTTCAGATGGCAACAAACATTGTGCTGAGAGAGGGAAATTAGTCTTGTAGTCTGTAAAAACTTTGTAGTGGTGGGCTCTGCCTTTGTGTGTGGGTTTTCCAGGAAAGGAAACTAGTAGGAGGCACTTAGAGTTTCTGCCCTCACATGGGAGGGCTGTCACTGTCTCTTTTTTTTTTTAAGATGAAATCTAAAATTAAGCAGTGTTTGAAATAGTCTTCACTTTTCTTGCTAATTCAAAGCAACTTCAGGCCTGACCTTGCATTGCTAACCACAGTAAACTCTGCTGGGAAGCTTCGGTTGATTCGGAGCTGGTTTTTGTGACATAGGTTTGGGTGCTGCTGCTTCATTGGGAGCATATGAGTAACAATTCTACATTGCAGGAGAAGAAAGATGCATGGGTTTTTTGCTTAACTCTTCTGTATCCTTGAAAATTTTGGCCAATTTTTATCAATATGAGTCTATGCTGCTCACATAAAATTCAAACAGGTAGATAATACTACTGTATTCTGATTTATTGTAAAAAAATTTTTTAGCCTTATATGGTAAGTAATGAATTTATCATATTAAAAACATAAATATATGTTACATGTTAAAAATTTAATGCAATCTTTTACGATTCTTAGAGAAATTGTAACTTTAAAATGTCCAGAGACCTTGAATTGTCAATAACATTTTAAAAGAAATTTTAGTATTCTACATCTGCCGTCTCATTTACTTTATTGTTTGCTTTCAATTAAATGATAAATACTTTCAGTATTGTTTCTCTTAAATATAATTTACATGTTTTGTATTTTAGACATCTTACAGAAAATAATTCTTCTAAGAGTGATGATGTTTGAAACAAGAAATGTTTTTATGGAATACTACTGAAAGATAATTATGACATGTCAGAGAACAGCTCATGCATCCTTCTTGCAGTGTTTATATTTTTCAAATCTAGAATGATGTTACAGGGCTTTTAATACCCTTTTGCATGTCATTAGCACAGGTTTTGATAGTGTAGCTTGTCATTACATAATGACTGTTTGAGCTCTGCTTTTTCACCAAAAATAATCCCATGTGATTTGAATTTTTAAAGAAAATTACCAAAAAAAGAAGCACTTAATTTCTGAATAAATATTCACATTGAATTTCTAATTTTGGTTCTGTTTTTGTGTATGCAGGCATTAAAAAACTTCTTGGGGGAAGAAGGGCATTGTAGATTAAGCTTGTTCCAAATATGTTAGTTAATAATAAAATATGAGAAGACACTGAGAAATGTTACCTAGAAATGCAGAAAATTCAAAGGTTTTATAATTTGATGCATTAGGAAATGGTGTGCTGGAAGAAATAACACCTTACACTTAGTGCTGAAGTCTGATGTGTCAGATGTGTCCTCAAAGTTTAGCTGTTATTTGGAGATGTTACTGCCCACAGTTGTGTCCTTTGCCCCCTTGCTGTTGATTAATGTCCTTATACTCGAAAGCAGCAGCATGGGATGCGTGTGGCCTATTTGCAGCCCAGTGCTTAACTTGCCAATAAACCCAGTTTCTGCTGACGTTGTTGGCAAAGCCTCCCGTGTTTCAGGTGCCTTGCATCTTCTGTTATGGCAGGATCAGTAAGCTACAGCTTCAGGGCAGAGTAAGCACTGAGAAAGTGCCACAAACAGTAACAGAGCTGCAATGAGCTTGAGAAATCTTTAGATTTGACACACCTATGTGTAAACTAAAAATCTCTTTCAAGAGACTCAAAGAAATCTTGCTGTAATGCCTTATAGTGCATTAATTTGCACAAAAATATGTGCTATCTTCATTATGCAAATTGTATCAACAGAAGTTTTATTATGCAGTAATTTGTCTATATGACAATGTTTTAAAAACAAATCTATAGGAACTACGTCTTCTTCTGTGTTCCTTTTCCTGGTTTTTGGCCCCAGCAATTTTTGACGTCAGGTCTCTTTCCTCTGTTTTGCTTCTTTTCTTCCTGTTTTTTAAGTTGTGGAACTTGTGGAATCTAATATTAAAATAATAGTTGTTTCTATTCTTGGCTTTTAAAAGTATCTGTCTTGTATTTCATCAATGAGGAGCAGGAGGAGAAGTTGCAGGCTTCAGTATTTGGAGACTTGGGTCTGAAAGTCAGAGACTCCTGAACTATTGATTATTATCAGAGCAGATTTAGATTAGAAACATTTCCAGGACATTTACTGTGGCTGTTTCAGCACTCTGGTAATACTTTTTAAAGGTACAAATAGCATATGGTGGAAGTTACCTACTCATAGCTTTCAGACACATTTCAAGTTTATTTTGCTCATGTATAATTATGATGAAATTATAATGATGGCTGTCAAAAGAACAACTATACATTTAATTTCATTTTCCAGAAAAGAATACCCACCTCAGCTTCAGAAAGTAGAGTCAGACCACATTAGGTTACCACAGTCTCAAGGAGTGGGTAAGTTATCTTTACAGTTCTTATTTAAGCAGAATAATTTTTTGAATACCTGATTGGGGTGGGTGTCTTGCCAAACCTTACATAACCTTTAGTATATATTTATAGCCTTACATCATGTTATTCTGGATTTATGCAAGTTTGTGCATGAAGGGAGGATTTTGCCTTTTTTAACAGATTTCTGCGACCAGTTCAGTCTTGTATGAATTTTAAATTAGACTTCAGTGACTTTAAAAAGAAAAGAAATTGGGAAAATTTAGAATCATGGAATTGGAGATGGAACAGATCTCTGGAGATCATTTAGTCTGAGCCCAAGCCCCGGGCTTGTTTGTGATTTATTCATGACGAACTTCTGCAGCAGGGTTAATAGGAGAAAAATACGACATTGTAACCAGCACTTGGTATGAAGTATATTGAAACACTGCAGGAGTCAACAGAAGAGCCCCAGCATCAGCACCGCTCTGTAACTCTGCTGAAACATGCTCTTACGTTGTTGTTAGGGGACATAGATGGAGATGCCATAGAGAAAATACATGATTTGAGAGGTGAAATTGGAAGGTAAAATTTGTGTTTTGTTAAGCTTTGTTAGTACAGATACAGTCTGTAAACCCACTGTTGAGCTGCATGGCCATCTACACAGGCAAGTTGTTTTGCTGTGCCATTTTAGGTTAATGTTAAGTAGAACTTCAGCAGTACTACTCAAAAGTAAGTTAGCTTTAAACAAAAGCAACTTAATTTTTTCCTTTTTGAAAATGAGTTATTTTTTAGTTTTGAGATGTTTTGTGATAGTGGGATGTTTGTGAGACCATCAGTGGTATGTATATTGAAAAGATACTGGAAAAAATGATCTTAAAGAAGTTTCCTTATGGAGGCTGCAATTAAATTAGGGACTATAAATAGCACTTTTACATACTTCTTACAATGCACAGAGTGTTTCTTTTTAATTCACGCATTTCTATGTTCCTGTACGCTTATGGTATTTAAATGAATGCAGCAGTATGAAAGAGGATATGACAGCACAATTCAGTGTACTGCTGTGTCTTGGACTGGAGGAGTAAATCTGCTGTTTTACACCTGGCAGGGTGCCCAGGTGGCCAAGGTGGCCACTGCGTCTTGGCCTGTATCAGGGATAGTGTGGGCAGCAGAACCAGGAGAGTGATGGTCCCCCTGTGCTTGGCGCTGGTGAGGCTGCACCGAGTGCCGTGTCCAGTTCTGGGTCCCTTGCTTTGAAAAACACATTGAGGTCATGGAGCATGTCCAGAGAAGGGCAATGAAGCTGGTGAAGGGTCTGGAGCACAAGTCATATGAGAAGCAGCTGAGGGAGCTGGGGAAAAGGAGGCTCAGGGGAAACCTTCCTGCTCTCTACATCTGCCTGAAAGGATGCAAAAAGTGTAGTTTGTTGGAATTTTGAAAAGGCGTTTATGTTTAGTTCAAGTTAGTGTATGTAAAGAATAATTATAACAGCATATGAGTGGACATTTCCTGTTAACATTTTTGCATTTTTTCCCTCCTAGACAGTGTAATGGAAAATGCAGAAGAGTCAGATTCAGAATCTGAAATTAAGAGAAAGGTGCGACAGAAAGGTCACTGCATTTCATATCCATCTGTCTTGAGTCTACCTTCAGCCACAAAAAAGTGCTTAACTCAGTCAAAGGTGGGTTAGATTTTAAAAACATGTAAACTCTTTTTTAACTTTAAAAGTTGATACGTATTTTGAAAACAGACATTCAGGAGTAAAACTGTATAATGTTTTAAAAATCCTTAGAGTTGGGAGGAACATTTACATAATTTTAAAAAATTACAATGATAGAGATATTTAAGTGTTAATATTGATACTAGCCATGAGATATTTATATTCTGATTTGAACAGACAAGATGCTGAACTGAAAAGGAAAAGAGTCCATGATTTAATAGAACAGCTGATTGATAAATCGTACTGATAATTTTGCTGAATTAGAGGAATGATATTTTACTCTTAAACAGATTTTTTTAAATTTTTTTTTTTAGTGTCATGGTTTTCTGCACTCAAAACAGTAAAGATAAAAGTACTGCAAATATGCAAGTACTTCTTAGTAAGTTGGTCGCTTTTTCAGTGAAACTAGCTCTTTCAGGTATCCAGATGGTATTCGCTGGTCTGGGTGCAGCCAGCCAGGATATTTTTGTCAGGAACTTTTCTGAGTATAAGACAGAAGATATTTTTGAAATTCCTGTAAGGCTCTCTGTACTTTTTACCAACTTCCCGGGTTACTATGAAAGTTTCATAATGCCCACATACAGGTCACACTGTATGACTATCAAAGCAAAACTTCCTGTAAGGAGATCTTGGTCAAAAAAAATACCACAGACTTATGATTACTATATATACTTAGCTTGTACTTGTTCTTGTGTATTAGAAAGTAAGTCAGACTGTATTATTTTTGTTAGGAGGAAATACCTGGGACTACTCTTATGCATTTCCATTGCATATATATTTATTTAATATGGTGTTAATAAGGAAACTAGTACCTTCTAGTACCTACTAGTACCTTCTCTTGAGTAGTTTAATGTCTGATTGAAATTCTTCAGTGTAATAAGCAGGATCTTTCTAAGAACTACATCCTCTAACAGCACTGAGGCACAACTCTGGTTTTCATGTGAGTTGCTGTCTCCTCCCACTACTGAGGTTTTAAAGGTATTTTTCTTCTGTTTCATTACAGTATGTGTAGCTTTAAGTTGCAGAAATTTGGTAAAAATAATACTTTGTCATTGTATGGCTTTGGTCTTTACATTTGGGTTTCGAAATTGTTGAAGATCCCACACCTAAGGAAGTTCATGGCTGTGAGTCAGGGCGGTGTAAATTGTGATAGCTTTGTTTTGAAAGTAGATTCCAAAAGGTTTTGGTAGGATGTAGGATTTGTTATCTTCAGTAGTTCACAGTACAGTGGTTATGCCATTTGAGTTCAGTGTTCCAGGAGACAATAACATGCACTAAATTTCAACTCTAAATTTCAGAGGTGTCCTGTATTCAGTTCAGTACACATTCTGTAGTTTATGTGTTAGTATTGAATCCCTTGGATTTAGAAGTGCAAGTTCTACACTTGTAATATATAATTAAGTGGGATGTAGTACATGTAAGAAAAACAAAAGACTCCTCTTGTCTTTGCAATAAGATGCACATTTTCCCTTGTAGCCCATTTCCTTCTTGTAAGCTTGGGGAACTTGTTTGCTCAAGTTCTGTTTTCTTTTCTGAGGTACTGGACTCCAGAGCAATGTATTTACTTTTCTTTTTCTTCCCCTCCCTTGAGGAGTGGTTGTTCCTGCATGCCTTGCCAGGATGTTAGAAGATGTCTTGGGAAGAGAAATGAATTTGGCCTATGAGGTTTCTTTGAGTCCTCTTTGGCATTGCCCTGTGGATCCTCAGCTTACTTCACAATGAAACTCTTTTTACAGAAATTATGTAACTGGACAGTCTTGATGATGGATATATGTATCTGAACAGTGTGTTATTTAATAGCAAGAAAAATAATCTGAATTGTCCAACATTAATTGCTTTTCCAAAAATTTCCATAAATTACATTTGTTCCTGTTAGAATGTTTTCCATTTTCTTAAAGAAAAAAAATCAAACTGTATTTTAATGTTTGCTTTCTCTGCTTACTGCAATTGCTTACGTAGTTTTGTCAACCTCCAGTGGATGTTATGTACAATTTCTTCACCGAAAGAGTTTTCAGGTATTGGGAGAGTCTGCTCAGGGATGTGGTTGAGTCACACTGTCCCTGTAGGTATTTAAAAAATACGTAGATGTAGCACCTGGGGGCATGGTTTAGTAGTGACTTGACAGTGCCAGGTTAATGGTTGGACTCAATGATATTAAAGGTCTTTTCTAACCTAAATGATTCTGTGATTCATCCTGAACAAAAAGTAAGTGCAAGATTTGTTAATGGAATCTTTCTGCTTACTGCTCATATGTGTGTTTCTCCTTTAGCTTTTGGAACAGATTGATTATTCTACTGATTGCCCAACTTGTGGGAGGGCAAATGAAAATCAGACCAAATGCCAACATTGTGAAAGTGCTTCTCTAAAGGATTTGCAAAGAGCCTCCAGACAAACTGTGACATTAAGTGAATCTGTGGGACCTTTATCACGTTCTTCAATACATCAGAATTCAACAGGGCAGAAATCTTCAGGTACAGGGTTCAGCACAAAGAAGTTTTACGGTTCTGCTGTTGGAAAAGGTCCGGCGGATATTCTCCTGGGTAATGAAGTTGTAGGACATTCTATGCTACGACAGAATGGAAAAGTTGGTCTTATAACTGGGACAAAAAATTCCAAAATTACAGGAAGCTTAAGACAGAGGAGTACAAGACCATCAGAACTAAATGATCCAAGTAAGTACTTCTTATGACAGCCATAAGCTGGAAAACCAAACCATTGTATAATGAAGGAACTGTTTGTGCAGGTTTACATTACTGATGTTGCAGGGAATTTGTGTGTGTGTGTGTGTGTGTGTGTGTGTGTGTGTGTGTGTTCGTTTGTTCGTTCGTTCTTGGGGAAGAGGGACAGATCTTTTAATAATTTCCTTGTCATATGCAGAGATACTCTCCAAGAAAAATGAATATTGGAGAAAACAAAAATTGTTTTGAGACCTACACTTTGTAGTTTTTAGAAAAAGCATTCTTAGCAGAATTCCATCATTCATTCTCCTAAAGAGAAAGCCAGTATTTGATTTTTCTTTATATTTCCCTCCCTTTTCTTTTGAGCTACATATCTATTTAAATGTCACAATTTGTAAAATACTAATTTTTGTGCTTTCTCTCTGTAACCTGAATTTATAAGCAGGAAGAATGGAGTAGTAGAAATTATGCTTCTGATTCTGTGCTTAGTTTATTAGACCACATTGTCCTACTGATCTGAATGATTTCAGTCATAATTTCTCTTGTTGGTTTTTAAGTTGCATTATTTACTGTCAATTCTTAATTGAACCAAGAAAAGTATGACTTCACTTCTATCTAGAGGTGGATTAATGATACCCATTTTTGTATAAGTAGTTGTGAGAAATGAAAAATGAGGGAGAGAGCACCTGCAAGCAGATCCAAATAAACATTAATAAAAGCATAATATAATGATACATGTGGACTTTTTTGGCACTGCAGGACAATTACATAAATTACTTTTAAACTATTATTTGAAAAGAAATTTCTGTTACAGAAAAATGTAGTGGTTGAGAATTTAATATTTTCTGTTTAGTTGTTTTGTCTAGTGATGATGATGAGGAGGAGAATAGTGGCAGCACTAGGAGAATGGAAAGCATTTCACCTCGTCCTGCAGATTCAGCCCGCTCCTCCCCAGCTCCTTCTACAGGAAAGGTGGAAGCAGCATTAAAGGAAAACAGTTGTGGAATAGAACAGAGAATAGGTAGTATAACAACAGATACAGAAATTGCAGTCTCACTACCAAGAAAAGCAAGAATGAAAGATCAGGTACTATTTAATGCTTTGTTTAAAGAAAACAAAAATCAAATGATAAATGGAATATGTAAAGGCTTGTTTCGCATTGTCAGAAGTTGACTATTATTTCATTGTTTTTCTTATTCAGCAACTCTCCAAGTATTATCTCTGCCTACATAATACTGGAAACATAAGCAAATGTGTTCATTATATTTTTTATTTGAATTATGCTGTTAACATAAATGCTTCTGTCTTGAACGTTTACTCTTTGATACTGGGCAGGGATTCTCTGTGAAGCTCAAGGGCTTACTTAGTTTGCAGAAGAATGTCAGAACTAGCTGTTGCCTGTTAAGACTTTGGACATACAGGAACTTCAACACGAAAAGAGACACTGATATCAATAGTAGCCTTTGAAATTTAAAATACTTTGACAAATGTCCCAACTAATAGCACTTATTTTGGGGATTTTGTGATGAGGCTTTTGTCTCTTAGTTGAGTATTACTGTAAGAATTGGATAAACTAAGACAAAAAAATGCACCATGAGCAGACACCTTAAGTGTGGTCAAAGGGAGCAGATTTCATTCTGTGTTAAAAGCCATCTCAATAGTCAGCCATTAGAGGAATAAAGTCCCTGTGGCAATTGGTATTGAATCAGTAGTGCTGATTAAAACCATTCTTGAGTCACTTGTCCATTTTCACTATTGTGAGTTTGATTCAACAAGAGTATCTGACCTGATTTCCAGTCCTTTATATTTTCTGAATTGGAACACTAAAGTACTGATGCCAAAACCTTCATGCTGAGATTCAGAAGTCAGCATTCTAGTGCTGTAATTGATGAAATTATGGATGTTTATAATGTAGTGTATAATTAGTCATCCCTGTCAATATAAAGCTGGGAATCTCTACCCTACAATAAAACTGTGGGGCTAAAAGCTTGGCTTATAAATAGTTTTTAATTAAGTTATTCTGGCAGTATGTGCTGAATTAATTGAAAGCACTGCATTGGGAAGGCACTGGTGTAAAACTTCTGAAACTCTCCCAAATTTTTTATATATCCATATGTTCCTGTTCACTAGTCTTTATGAACCAGTTTTAAAACTGGAAATTACCTGCATATTTTAAAGTAGAAAAGAGCATACATTTGAAAACAGAGAAGTTTTTTCATCTGTGTGTGAAATACAACACAAATTTTGCATTGATTCAAGATCAAGAATTGCAAGTATCACAGCAATTTTTCCAGATTTGATACAAAAAACTTTATTCAGCTGTTTTTCTCTCAAAGTATTCATTAATTCTTCACTGAAGAGGCTACTTGAATATCACACCGCTTCAGTGTTTGCTGTTTTATTGTCTGTGATTTGTTTTGAGCTTTCAGTAATATTTAGCCAGTCCAGCAGACAAAAATGAAAAGCTGTCTTCAACAAGAGTCCTAGGAAGACATGTTAATTACAGCGTTTTAGAATCCCTACCTTCTCCAGTGTGTTAAATGAAGCATCCAAAAGTATATTTTGAATTATTGCCAAGATAGGTTAGTGATTACAGACTTCGAAATAATTTTTGAGATTTAGTCTTAATGGAGATACAGAATCCCTTAAAATGTTTTTCTGTGGGAGTTTTCAGTGTAACCAAAAAAAATGTTTATTCATGGAGAGCTTTATGAAACAATATAAATACCAATGAGAAGACTAGTGTACAGAAAGTTCTTGAACAAACTAGAGCAATATAAGCAATACAACAAATAAATACATTAATCTGATGGCTATCAGCAGGCTTTATTTCATTTTAATGTTTTTTTTTGTAAGATTGTTCAGTTGGTAAGCAGGATACTTCATTGAGATTACAGCTTCAGTCAGTATCGAGAGACTTTCTTGAACTGGGGCCAAACTCCACATGGCCTTCTTTCAGTATTTAGCCTCCTGACCCTGGAATCGATCCTGTAAACATCTTAGGAGTTCTGTAGAGATGCCTGAGGAATTCTGATTTGGCTTATTTATTTATATTTCTGCAACATTCTACTCTGCTGCTGTGGTGATGCATTGTACTTCAAAACTTACTGAATCACCAAAAACTTGGATTGACAAAAACTGAAAGAAAAAATAAAACCACCAGTATTCTTGTGGTTTTACATCATTAGTGTTATTATCTAAATAAAAAAATAAAATGCATTAAAAATAACTTTGTTTTGCCAGGCTGCACAGTGTTTTAAAATGATAGAAAATAAATTTTGGCAATTTTATAAGCACTGTTTGTGATTTGGAATTGTTAATTGTCAGCTTACTTTTTTTCCGTATTGAACGTAGCAATATTAATGTGCTCAGGTGTCCCAAAAAGTCTTTTAGGGAAATCTGCCTTCCGTGGTTGAGGAGAAAGCTCTAGGAAGTAATCCTGTTGACCAACAGAAAACTAGCCAAAAATTTAGTCCTTAGTTTTAACAAGCTTATTTAGCAATAAACCTTAGTGAGACATTCTGAAACCTTGAAAATTATTTTCCAGTTTGGGAACATTGTGTCTAACACTCCAATAAAACGTCGTAAGGTTATTTCACAAGAGATCGTAACCGAGGCTGTACCTCTGAATTACCAAAATTCCTGTGAAAGTGTCATTCTTAACTGTCGAAGTATACGAATAGGAACGCTGCGAAGAATGGTGGTGGAACCTGTGATTGTAAGTAAAAATTTGTTATTTCACAGCTCTCCTTTCAGGTTTTCATGGGCATTGTTATTTTAATGCTTGAACAACATTATATTTTGCCCTTGTCTGTGGAACAGTAAGTTTGTCTCTAATTGCACAGGCTGTCATTTCCAAAGAAACTCAAATTACTACTGCATACTAACACCTGCAGCCTAGCTCTGGTTTTTAATAGAAAGATCATTCCTGCAAAAGCCTGGAAAATCCTGTTTACTTGGTTGCTGGGGGGTTATGGGTTAGCATGCATTTGTTAAGAACATTGAAAACAACAGCGGCAAAAAAGTGGATGTTGAGAGGTGGGAGGAAGAAGCATTGTCCCACAGATGAATAATTTTGCTTCTATAGAACAAGTTGTTCTTTTCCAGACTTCTTAGTTACATGGAAGTTTTCAAGGAGACGTTGAATATTAGTTGTGTGCAGTAAGCCAGATAAAATGCGTATGTCTTGCTGGCAGAGGTGTTACTTGCTCTTTCCACCTCTCTGCAAAACCCTGGGTTCTTTTATTTGTTAAATACTGATAGATGACATTCTCTTTTGAAGCAATAAAATTTGTGTGATATTTTTCAGAGTATTGTAAATATTTTTGGAAACTTGAGTATTTGAGATCAATCTCAAGTTTTAACAGTATGACTGAAAGAGACTCTTGAGTAGTAAGGAATGTCCTTACCTCCTTTTGAGTTGTGCTAAAATGTACATTTTGGGGGGGTTTAAATTTGCTTTTTAAATTTTATTTTTAAAATGTTTATTACTTAGTATTTAGTCAATTGAAATGTGTTTACTAACAGTTAAAAGGCTTTCAGTCAGTTCCAATTTGGAGAAGATGTGAAATCTTGCTATTGTGTTGTCTTACAGTTTTGCCTGGATTATATCAAAATACGGCTAGAGGGTCAAGAAGGTGAGTACTCTATGTTAGTACTCCATATATGTATATTTTGAAATAAAGTAACCTTGTTAAAGGTATTAAAAATGAATGATAATTAAGTGTTCATTCTGGTTTTGTTATTTATGTAATAAATTATACCAAGTGCCTGTAGTCAGATAAGAGGGAAAAAAAAGCAGAGTACAGATTTGACCTGACCTGTCTGGTGAATAAAAACTAAAATGATACTGCATTATCTCTGATTATTACTGACAGAAAAAAATCACTGATAGCAGAAATCAGCAATTTGTGATGTGCATGCAACTGAGTCATTAGTTATTACCCTTCATTTGAGTTGAAAACCTGTAGATATTCTGGTGATGTTTGGTAAAGTTGTCTTGAAAATTATTAACAAAAATAAAAAGTAAGAGTAACCCTCCTGTGAACTTTTTAGCTCTTTAACACTTTATTCGTTCATTTATTTCAGCTATGTTAAGTAGACAGTAAAAAACCCACAGGTATCTTAAACTTTTCCTGTCTGTGTCTCCCTTGATAATTTTTTTCTCTACCTAAAAGTTGTGTGTTTCATGTTACTGAAAGAAATATGGTATAAAAAAAAAGTGACATAGCTTAGGAAACGGTGAGCTACAACTCTTGTTCTATTTCCTTCCTTTTCTTTTCTGGGGTTTCATTCCAGGCCTGAAATGCTTTGCCACCTTTTGTTAGGTGCAATCTTAAGATACAGTTTTATTGAATTTTGTTTGCTATTTCTAAACAAAGCTATTATATTTTGTCATTATTATATGCAGAAAGGTGTCTCATGACCTGTAAAGTGTAGCTTTGTCAGTCAAGTTTTTGTTGGATTTAAAATACAGATGCATAGAAACTACCAGTTTTCAGTGTATTTTAAAAAATAACATACTAAAAAGCTTAGTATAATTTGTAAAAGATGGCTATCAAGTTTTAGTCAAAACAACTGTGTGTTGAAATTATTTCCATGGGACCTGATCCCTCTCAGTAGCATAAAAATCGTGATTCATTAAACGCTGTTGGAGCATTTAGCACTTGTCCATTTTATTTTTTTGAGTTTTGCATCTTTAGTTCAGTAAAACCTGTAAAATACTCAACACTGGCAGTATCAGATGTAGTGTTAAAAATGTACCATATTACTGATGTTTCTCTTTGGGAGTAAGCTGAGAGCAGTACCTTTTTTCCTCAGGCAGTCAGATCATGTCTCTGCATGTGTTTATTCTCTTCTTTTTAAAGTTATTTTTCATAAGGTGTCTTGGTCAAATAAAATCTACAAAGAAAGTTTTACAAACCTATTGTAAAATGTGTCATAGCAATAGTTGCAAATACAAATCACTGGAAATTGTGATTTGTTTTTTTGGGGGGCATGGAGGGGTGGAATAAAGAGTAGATTAAAGTTGGTGGAAGAAAAGTGTTCCTTATTCCTTTCCTGACAGGTGACATTGGAATTTAGTTCGTCTTTTAAGACCTAAAAAATCATCACTTCCTGGATATGTGTTAGTGTCAAAGTTTTAAATACTTTTAAGAAAGTTAGCCCATACTGATTTCTTGTTAAAATCAAGGGGAAATTGTAATGAAAACCTAAAATCTTTTATAATTTAATATAATGTTATTATTTTCTCCTAGACTCAGAAAGTGATGTCAGAGAGATTAACCTGAAAACTTCAGAACTTACCAAATGTGAATGGTGTAGTGTCCGAAAATTGCCAGTAGTTTTCTTACAAACAGTACCTTCAACCTGTAGTAGCCTGAGAGATCAACTGAAAATGAGTAAAGAAAATGTCTGGTACGAATGTAAAGGAGATAGTAAGTAAAACAATTTTAGTCTACTATTGACTTTAAATTGTATATTAATGTTTTGGGTCGTGAATTAAGACTAAATGCATTAAGACTAAACATTCATCATTGGCTGGGTTAGATGTAGTGTATTTTCAGGCACTGTCACCTTCTCAAGCTGATGAAGAGAACAGTTCAGAACGGCCTGGTATTCTGTTTGTCCTGACACGTGCTGATTACAACATTTAGTCAGTTTAGAATAACTTTTTTCACTAATATTTGTATCAAATGAAAGCAAGTTAGTTTGTTTAGGTTTTCTTTACGAGCCTTTACATTTATATGACAGCTTTTGCTATACTTCTGTTTTCTGTGCTGTTCTGCTGCCAGGCCTTAGTTTCAGTAGAAACTGTTGTATGGGTTGGCTTGGGTTTTTTCCCCAGTATATTTGTGGTGATGTTGTGAGGTAAATATCTGCATGAAAAATAGGTGGATTTTCTTCATGTATCTTAAAATTAAATGTAATTTCCACATAGTTTTCAAGGATCTGGCATCTTAATATACACACTTCTTGAAATCAGCATAGAGTCCTTTTCCTCTCTTCCTCTTCCCTCTTCCTCCCAGGCACTCGGCAATAGGACAAGGGGGCACGGGCTCAAGCTCTGCCAGGGGAAATTTAAGTTGGAGATCAGAAAAAAATTCTTTGCAGAGGGAGTAATCAGTCATTGGAATGGCCTGCCCAGAGAGGTGGTGGATTCCCCATCCCTGGAGGTTTTTAAACTGAGATTGGAGGTGGCACTGAGTGCCATGATCTGGTAAATGGACTGGAGTTGGACCAAGGGTTGGACTTGATGATCTCGGAGGTCTCTTCCAACCCAGTCGATTCTATGATTCTAAATAGGCTTTCCCTGAGGTTAAATTTTGTTGTTATTTATCCTCAGTTTTGCACACACATGATGCATTCAAATGGGGGAAGAATGCTTTCAGCAATCTCAGAATTGCATACTTCCATACTACTGTTACAATAACCTCATCCACCTCCTATTAAAAGTATAGGCTGTAAGGAGTATTATAGTTACAAAAGTAGCTGGAGAGCATGCAGGGGACCTAGACACAGTTCTGGGAACAGGAATTAGACTTCATGTGGACACAGGTGTTCACAGGTGGAAACAGAAAAAGCTTCCTGAGTTGTCCATGTGCGAAGTCCTTCTCTTGGCAGTGCCTCTTGGCAGTGTCCCCCCAGCTATTCTCCCTGAGCCTGTGGCACAGAACTAGTTTTGTACCGAGCTGCTTTATTGTGTTGGATACTTAGAAGAACTTTGTGGTAACACAGTTGTTGTTAGTTTTGTAAACAATGAAAATAATTTAAGCCTGAATCCATAGCCATGTAAACAATGTGTGTAGGTGCCTAGCTCCCAAAATGGGAATGTCCAAAAGCCAGTTAGACACTAAATTTTCTGTGCAGTGATTGAGAGTTATGCTGCAGAAGAGCTACTTTTCAGAACAGTTAGCACACCAGGTTAATGACCAAGGGGAAGTGGTTATACGTGGGTCTGAAACTCCTCTTACGGAAAAACAGGTCCTGGCAGCTCTTGTGTTAGACAGCTGAGTGAGACTGGGATTTGTAGCCTGGATCCTATTCCTGTGTCTGACTGCCTCAAATAATTCCTCTCAGTCCAATTTACTTCTTTTTGATTTTTCAGATAATGCAAGTGGATGGTATTTATCTAATAGTTGATTGATCTGATTCATTCTCTCCAACTTCCTCAAAAACAGTGATGTTTTATAGTGTAGGGTTCTAGGATCAGAGAGGAAATTATACTGGATACTTAATTTCTGGAATTGTAGTGAAACAATAGGAATGTAGTGAAACTGCAATAAGAAAAAGTATTGATTACACAGTCTTACTGTCAGTAAGCAGAGAAGATGGTATTTCAAAATATATTTTGGGTTTGCATTCAGTGTCATTTAAAAATTTGTCAGGTGCAATATTTAACATGTCTAGATTAAGGCAGAAGTTGAATGTACTCTTGTTGCAAATGTAGGTAAGAAAGATTTGGCAGTTAATCCTTCTGTCTGCACAGATCTGTATTACTGGCAGTGTGTATTGTCAGCACTGGGTGCTTGTGTTGGCCCACGATTCTATGAAATCTGTTTATAATTTCAACATGCCTTATCTTATTCCTAAATGAATAATTTTCTCTCTGCTTTTTTGTAGGTCAAGAAGAACAGTACATCATTTTGATTTTTGAAACTGGTCTTGATCCTCATGCAAACTCAATATTTGAAAAAATAATTACTGACATTGGTATTAGGAATAATATTTCCGACTTCTTTGTGAAAATCTCCTTTGAAGAAGCCAATGCCAGGCTTGTAGCATTCACTAAGTGCTTGGAAGACAATTCCAAAGGAAGCCCATCTCACAGAGAAAGCAAAATAAAAAATGTAATTATGCTTTTGTTGTAGAACAAAATCATTGTATTATTTAGGTTACAAATACACTAAAGATAGTATGTTATTCATTAGCCAAAAAAAAATTGCAACAGCTCTTGATGGCTTTTATATGAGGTTTCCCAGACTGGTCCATGGTAGGTTATGAAACTGGGAAATAGTCTGTACTTTCACAGTACTTTTTAGTGTGTTTAGTTTGATTTTAAGGTTATACAATAGTCCACAAGTAATGTTGTTATTTAAAAATCATTAAAGCATGAGAAATCTTTAGTATAATTAGGCAACGTAATTTTTTCCAAATTCATCTACTGGTAAAATTATAGTGAACAAAAAAGTAAGTTGCAGTGTTGTAGTTAAATTTTTTTAATGCTTTCTTTAAACGAATTACCTTTTGAAGAATTAGAATGTTTTGTGACTGAAAGAAATGAATAAAGATCTAAGTGTAACAGGTGGATGTAGGAAACAAAAAACCCCAAACTTGAAGTGCTTCTCAAACACAGTGAATAATATACTGCTGGACTTTGCAAAGTTTATTACCTTTTTATTAAACTTGAGCACAGTATGCAAATTAATACTGACTTTATTATTTTAAGGTTGCTTCTGAGCCCAAATTGCAGCAGCGAAATAAACAGTTACCATTTTTTGATGATGATGAAGAAATTGGTGAACCACATACAGTATTTATTGGTCCTATAGAAAAGTAAGATATTTATCTTTGCCCTGTAACAATTCTCTGAGGGGTTTTTGGCATTTCATACTACTTATTGAATGTATTTTTCTTCTCAGGTTGATAGTTTACCCACCTTCTCCAGCCAAAGGTGGTATTTCTGTGACGAATGAAGACCTCCATTGTCTGAATGAAGGGGAATTTTTAAATGATGTTATTATTGATTTTTATTTAAAGTAAGTTGTATTTCACACCAGTTTTTAGTCGTCCTTTTCTTTGAAGCTTGAAATGTTCTGACATTAAAACTTTATAGGTCAATTGATAACTCTTGGTCTCCAACTATGTATAGCTATAATTGTAAAGGTTGTTTTGTCATTTTGTAAGGAATTTTGGTTCCTCTGGTATCTTGCTTGACATTGATGGTGTTCTCACTTGGAAAAAAGTTCTTTTCAATTCTTTAACATCTGAAGAGCAAATTTAACTGCAAAAAAAAGCTTTTTAAGTTCAATTGTTTTTTACAGAGTGTTTGTGTTCCCTGAAATTTCATTTGTTTTGATGAACATAATACTTAAATTAATTTTGTGGTGTCACTGACATTGTTATTGTTATATGTTGCCATGTTTATGCTACACATAAGGGTCTGTGTGTATAACTTTCAGTCTGTGAAAATATTTTAGAGATGAAAAGTGTCCCTCCTGGGAGTGTTTGAAGATCTAGAGGATAAACAAAATACAGGTCTCTCCTAGATAGGTTGTTGTGTAACAAACTCATTTGTTTTCCTACTGTGATATAAAAATAAATGCAACAGCAGGAGAACAACTTGTTGATTGAGCAGAGCACTTAATACCTTGAAATATTTACACAATTTTTGCATTAATTAGTTCCCATGGATTATCAGCTCCATATAGCTATTTTGTGAGAAGCTGCAGCAATTTGATGGGGAGGTAGCACTGTTGGCTGTCCTTTTTAGTCTGATGGTGAATGCTTTAGAGTTAACACCTCCATTAATTTTTCTTTTCTTTTTTTTTTAACTATTTAGGTATTTGGTACTTGAAAAGCTAAAAAAAGAAGATGCTGATAGAATACATGTATTCAGTTCATTCTTCTATAAACGCCTTAATCAAAGAGAAAGAAGAAATACTCATGAGACTTCAAACCTTTCGTAAGTCTGTTGATAAGTCAGTTTAACTAAGAGCTGAGTGTAGTGAAGACTGCAAGAGATGCTTCTTGTACAGAACAACAGAACTAAAGGAAGCATCCAGACCTATGGCAAACATAGAATATGCCTTTAAACGTTCAGCAAGCTGTCAAGGTGAAAATATCTGGAAAATGGTCCCTTAAATAAAATAAGCCACCCTACAAATTATGTGTTGGTTTCTTCTTGCAGAATACAACAAAAGCGACATGGGCGAGTAAAAACGTGGACACGACACGTTGACATTTTTGAGAAGGATTTCATTTTTGTTCCCCTTAATGAAGCGTAAGTGAATGTACCTTTTTATCACATTTGGTAATGGCTTAAGCTTCATAATCTTAAAAGTGAAAGTGACATCATACTATGAATTGATGTTAAAAAATTAAGAGAATAAACAACTTTTCCCAGGTGATGAAAACAGAACAGTTATGTAAGATCTTTTAATGCTGTAGTGTGAGAAGTATCAGACAACATAAAAACAAAAATTAACTTTCCTGAGTACTTTTTCTGGGTATTGACATCTTTCTCTGGAGTTCTTTCCTCTAAGCTTTTGTCATTGGTAACTTTTGGATTTACCTTTTTTAGTCCTTTCTAATGAGATCTCACTAGTAGGAGAGATGGGATGGGATCATCCTTTAGTTACAATGAACCAGTAGTGGATGAAATTTCTACTGAAAATCTCTACTGCCTTGGGTACCTTACTCTTTTTCTTTATATCCTTTTGTCCTGATATTTTTTGTGCATGAGAAGGAAGACCATGAGTGTTCTAATGGTTGCTAAGGAGTTTGACGATGCTTGCTTTCCTTAAGAGCAGAGCAAGTAGTCACAAATACATTTCTGTATTTCACAGAAATAATCTAAACAGTCCTTAAACCAAAATATTTAGGAAAGTTAAACTACTGCATTTTAAAAGTATGCAACAAAAACATAAATAAGGACAGAGAAACAGGAGGTTTCTAACTGACTTTGGATAGGCACAACTAGCTAATATTTCAAAATCTAAAAAAGAGGGGTTTTTAAATAAAGAGCCAGTAAGTTTTATAAAAAGAAATTTATCTAGATACCAGGGCATTGTGCAGTGGGAGAACGATTTCTGAATCTTCTTTTTTCCTGCCTCCTCTCCAGCTCATTTCTGAGGCTAGCTGTCGAGAGGCAGTTATAACTGGCCATACATAGATCTGTCTTATTAGAAAGTTATATGTATATTCCTGAGAAAGCTGTTCACCAGCCCTAACTTTGGGTTTTGAGATACTATGACCTCTGGCAAGACAACTAGATCTTAGATTATTCAGATGACTCAGATGTAAGGTATTCCCCTTGTATTCTGTAGATTTCATCCTTGCCATCCCTCTCCCATGAAGCTTCAAGTATCAGAACTTTGAAGTGTCTGTCATTTAAATTTTAGGTTACCTTAGCACTTGCTATATAGTTCTTCACACCATCCTCTCTTGTGTCATTGAGACATCTACATTGGTTATGCTTAGGAGAAATGAGGGCTGTTGGCTCCAAATACTTAGAAGTCACCTGAAAATGAAAATAAATAGTTCTGTGGTTTTGTAAGAATTACGTATGTTGGTACTAACTTAACATAGTAGTTTGTACTGAAGGCATAGTGTTCACACTGTGTGTGAGTGGGGGATTTGGAGTTACACTATCTTGGTTTCATGGACTTAGCCAGTTGTGATGAGAGCATGAAAATTGTTCCTTTGATGTACATCTGTTATGTGGAAATAATCCTGTTCATGCCTCTTGGACCTGTCCTTCACCATGTGCTGAAGCTTGGTAAGTGGTGACAGTAGCACACTGATTTGCAAAAGTGGTTTCCTGGTATGTACAGTAAGAATATTGCAGAGCAGAAAAATATCCAAGTATCCAGGGAGATGAGATAAAGGTGATTTGATGGCGAATTGCTGGACTTCAGTGGGTATTTCCAGAAGGTCTTTCCAGACTGTCCCATAACCACTAGTTTTAGGAATGGGAACTCATGATCTAAGAAACTGTCAAACTGCAGTAACTGAAGGTGGGCAGGTTAACTTTGGGGGAAAAAATTAACTTGAGAACAATATGGGTGATTAAACCATGACTGTATCAGTGTTCTTTGCCTGTACAGTCCTTTTTGTTCAAGTCTCCAATGAAAATAGGTTGCTGTCTTAAAAGTGACTGGCCATTTTCTTTTTACGGACAGGTTTATTTGCTAATCTGTCTACATAATGGGTGCATAAAGTCTATATTAGTAGAGTGGACACAATTGCCAGAGTTTGGTAGTACTTGGTATGATAATTTATTAGATCTGGTGAATCATTGAAAACAAAATGCCTCCATACTTCACATGCAGTTTTCAAAGGCCACTTAGTTTAAGTGCCATTAAGTTTTGATGGAGTTTAGGCTTCATAATCATGTAATTAATTTTCCTGTATGTCAGTTAGACATACAGTTTTAGCTACTGCTTTTTTTTTTTTCTAAAACACTTGGAAATGTGACTTCACCTGTGTAATATATAGCTAGCTTCTGTTCTGTTATTTGCTGTAGGGAGTCAGGGGTCCTCCAGAAAATTTCTTAATGGAGTCAGTCAAAATCCACTTGTAATGTCTCAGTCCCTGAATTTGCTGCTGCTCTATTTCTGATTAAGTGGTAAGTCAGCAAAGACTGAAGAGGCAAGGAGATAGGAGGAAACTGGGACATAACTTACTTTGTGTTTGGGGGATATAACTGTTTTTGATCCTGAAAGAGTTAGAATGTCAGTTCTGTGAAGGCTGAGGAGGACAACAGTCACAGTGATGGCATTACAAACACTCTTTTTCCCCCTTCTTTAACTCCCTGTTGACAAGATTTCTCTAAAAATGTGAAGTGTTGAATACAACTGCAAGATTTCATAAGTGGAGGGGTATGGGCAATTGAGCTATACTGTTAGATACGACTACTTGTGTCGCTAGTGCTGAAGTACTAGAAAAGTTAAAACATAAAACATGAACTCTACAATCTCGAATTCATACTCTGGTGAAGAAAATATTAAAAAAGGAATAAGCCTCAGTTCAGAGAATGAAAGGAATATATAAAGTATGAGCAAATTGAAATAAATATTTAGACAGCGCCTGTTTTCTGCTAACTGCATCATATTAATGAATTTTTTGGTGATTACTTGCATGAAGAGATCTTACTTTTACAGAAGATGGTGAAGGCTTAGTAAAACTGCTCAGAAAAGTGAACAGTTATTACAATTCATATTTGAATAATTATGAGGGCAGATTTACTTTCTGTGTGCACTCAATGTTTTGTTTGCTTTTGACCAATTTCAAGTTTAACTGTGAGCATTAATGTTAACAGTTTTTAATGTTTTTTTTGACTTTGCAGCGCCCACTGGTTTTTAGCTGTTATCTGTTTCCCTGGTTTAGAAAAGCCCAAATATGAACCAAATCCCCACTATCATGAAAATGCTACAACACCGATGAAATCTTCCTCTTCAGATGGAGAGAGCAATGCGCCATCTCCTTTGCCAAATGAATTAGATGCACAAAACTCGCCTTCCAAGACCACAGCAAAGAAGACATTGACCAAAAAGTACCATGCAGCTTTAATTGACACAAACACTGAAACAGAGGACAGCGAGTCTTCATGTTGCAGAAGAAGTCCTTGTAGGGGAAAAAGTACTTTTAAAAAACTGAATCAAATAGACAGTGATGTGGAAGAACCTAACACTGTGGAATCAGCATGCCATAAACTAGACCATAGAACTCTGGATGAAAACGGTATACAGGGTGAATTCACAGCTGTTAGCCAATCTATGGGTATGTAATTGTAAAAGTATGTACATTTTAATGAAACATTTGGAGATTTCACATCTGTTACTACTTCTGCAGTTGTGTAAACTTGAAGGTTTAGTATGTGGCTGAACTTGAAGTGCCTGCAGTATAAGTAATACATAACCATTGCATTTAAAAAGTTTTTGTGGCTATTGACATAACTCTCATGGTACAGACCTGGAGATAAAACCCTGTTTGCCTAAATCAGATTTATTTTTCAGTTGTGTGACCTTTTTCCAAACAATAGTTTTGTAGATATCACTTTTCATCTCTTACGACTGCAGTTGTTAAACAAAGAATAATAGTTGACCATGGATCCTTATAGTGTATATGTATGAGGAAACTGAATTAAGATTATGTAAGCAACCTTAATTTCAGTGACTTCCAGCATTTGATATTTTGCTTCAACACTCTTCATTTCTTTAATGTCCTGATAAGAAAGTAGGAAGAAGTAAGAAGAAAGTAATTCTAAAGAAAAGAAAAATTCTTCCATGTTACATTTAGAGAGGCTGTCTCTATGCATCACTGCTATGGTGACAGAGTTCAGTGCTCTGCAATACTCTTTGTGCCCAAGTGAACAAAGAAGCTGGCATAACTTCTAAAGGCAGGTGAAAGAATTAGGAAAGGATTGTTTTCTCTGTCCACTGCAAGGTTTGAATCCCCTTGAGGTATAGAATGCAAAACATCTGGTCATGCAAAAGCTTTTACTTTAGTCACCAGTAGTATTCCCACTGACTTAATTTGCACAGTAAGGAATTGTATAGCTTATAGTACAAGTTCTGAAAATGTTGTCATTAAATGGTTTAATCTGTGTACTGCAGGCCATTACAACCCCAATATATTAGTGGATATAAGTACTACTTTCTAATCTAAATTTATTCATTTGTAATAGAGTTGTCACTTTTCCTAGAAGATCTTGGACGGATGCCGGGGTTGCACATAGATCTGTTCTTGGTTAAACTGACTTCCCATTTTATGTGTGATTGTTACTGTTTATGATATTGTTGCTGTATGATGTAGTCTCGTGTCTTGAATGCTGCTCCTGTTACTTGTCTGTAATTAATTGGAACATGCTTTATGATGGATTTTTGCTAGGATTGCATTCCTTAGAATTTTTTAAGGCTGCACTGTAGTGAAGGCTGATGGTCCTGTTTCTAACTTAAACGCTCAGACTCTCTTGCTCAGTTATTGCAGATGATGCACCCTTTCCTTAAAGCAGACATTCTTATGGCACACAGTCCTGGTCTAAGGGTGAGATTGACCCTAAGGAAATCTTAAGGCAGCTAAATTTGGATGTGCTGTGTATTTAATCTTCCATTTCAACCAGATGGAAGATGGGCATTCTGCCTTGGGTTTTATGACCAGCCTTTAACTGTTGGTCCAGAAGGGTGTGGATCTTGACTGTGCCAAATCCATATGTATGTCCTGGATGTCCAGGGATATCTCAGAAAATAACAGGTGCCTCTTTGATAGTGTCAGTGAAACCAAGAGACCTGCTCATCTCATCCTAAAAGCAGATACACAGTAGCTGTTCAGTTGAGTAGCTCTGTGCTCTGATTATGGTTTCTTTTTAACTTTGTGAGACCCTAGGTGTCAGCTATACATGGAAGCCTAAATTGAGATGTCTTGATCTCAGACTGAATCCTAGTGTTGGACTTGTGCATCAGTAGGAGTTCATACCTAAATAACTTTGAAGAAATCATGTAAAATGTATCTATATTTATTACTTAACAATCCTCTTTTTATTGCTGAGTTTTTGAATGAGATGTGATTCTTTTCACTACCAATTTTTATTTTTTAGAACTCTGCCAGCAGTGAGTCACATTAGTATGTGACCTGCTTATTGTGCTAAGGTCTTTTCAAAGGTACTGAGTAAGACTAATTCTCAAGTTTGTCCCTGTGGAGCTCCACTGGTGACCTCTTTCCAAAGTGTTATTTTGACTTCCCTGTTGAAATATTCTCAAATACAGGTGTTCTCTGTTTTTTTCCATTAGCTGGTTCATTGCCCTATTTAGTGTTCTTATAGAAATCCTGATTTTCTTTAATAGGTAATATGTTCTCCAGCAATGCTTTTATTGTTGTGAGTGTTTAGATATATTATATAGCCTTTTTCTGAGAAGCTTTTGTGTTTTGCTGGTATGAGTTACTCATTTTTCACTTATTTGCACAGTTTATTATTTTCTCCCACAAAATCTAATCTGAAGTCTTGTATGGTAGTATAGTAAGACTAGTGGGCCTGTAGCCAGCTGTATCTGTTTCTTACACAGATATAAGTATAGCATTCATCATTCTTTATTTCTTCTGATGTTGTTTCCCAAGTGACTACATATATAGGGGGGGTGGAGAGTGAATTTATAGATTTTATGTAGCAGACAGTGACGTTTCAGAAATATTTTGAAGCTACTGCTCCCAGGAGAGCTGATCCTTTGTTCTGTCATCCCTAGCAGTGTGTTCCCAAGCTGCCTTTTTGTTTTTGTCAGCACAAGTCTTGGTATAACTGCACAGTGATTGAGGAAATGTTTCCAGCTAAAAAATAGTAAGTCTGTGACTACTTCTTAGTCTGGTCCACTGTGTGTGGATGTATTTGGTGTCCTAGAAGGAACCAGCTAGGGACAGCAATAAATAGTTATTTTAGAGTGCCCCTTTTGGTGGTAGTACCAATTTATAGTGTTGTAGAGGCTTCATGGAACTACGGGGCAATTTCACGGTGGGTTTTCATCTAGGTCTCAAATTTTTTTTAGGTATTTCACAGAATAAGAAATAGTTTCTGTTGTGCTAATTAAAAGAAGCTTTTCACTTTTGCTCATATGCATTAGTTAATTATCATATGATAGATGTATCACAGTTATTGTGAGCAATCCGGAGGAAATCTGAGGTATTCAAAATTAGTTCAGCCTTCAGGGATGACATAATATTTGATGTTTAAATGTCTTACTGTCTGTGATTGATACAGATGGATTGCACAAAATCAGACTAAACTATAGTGAAGACTCAGCTGATGGCAGTAAACTAAATGAAGATGAGCTTATAGATTTTTCTGAAGACCAGGATAACCAGGTAAAGAATTTAGCAGTTTTATTTAGGAAATATGAGCTCTTGTGTTATATTTTGAATGGACATCTTAAAAGCAGTGTACACATTGTGAATGTGCATTGTCTAAAGCTAGTTATCTTTACAAGTGTCAAATTCAAAGGACTGGTTACCTACAAAAATTTTCAGATTAGCTGCAGAGAGGATTATACTTTTGTTCATTTAACTGTTTAAGAGAAAACTGCTGTACTGCTCCTGCATTTAGTTTTGTGAGTCTTTGGCAGAGTGACAATATTACACAGTAATCTTAGTGGAAACTCTGAAAGTCAACACATTGCTGTCTTTCATCTCCCACACCCCTATGTTCACCCATCAAAGCCAAGAACAAGTTACCCTGCATTTCCTGGACATAAACAGACACATGTAGAAATGTCTCGGTTTGAGGGGAAAAACCAAAATGTTTTACCCACAAGCAGGGGAGGGGCCTCCTCCACAATAATCACACCACTCTTTATCAAATTTAAGAAAAGGAATTTTAATACAAGAAGGATAACTGCTATATATATATATATATATATATATATGTAAACAGACTAGTGCAACCCACTTCCCCAACACCATAAGAGAAAAAAAAAAAACAAGAACAAAACCCAGCAGGTTTTCCTCCGGGAGAAAAAGTTATACTTAAGTGTCCTTGTCACAGCCCGGCTGGCTGCAGAGTGAGTTTCAGTCCCTCTCCAGCGAAACAGACGAGCAGTGGGCTTTCAGATGGACTCAGTCTCTTCCCCCTGTGTTCCCCGTCCAAGAAGCAGACAGGTACGAGCAACCAGCAGCAAATCCAAGGCAGGCAGCAGCACGGCAAGAAAAAGTAGTCCGAAGTAGGCAGCGGCAAGACAGCCAGGGAAAACCCCAGCAGTAACCAGCAGGGCAGCCTGCCTCCTTGGAGCCCCCACTCCCCCGTTCCGCCGAGCCAAGACTGAGGAGAATATCCAAAAAAAAAACCAAAAGAGACAAACCTGCCCCCACCCCAGCGATCACAGTTAACTGCTTCTTTTGTTAACAGCTGGCCTGGGCAGTTAAGTGGCAGGGGAGAGAATTTACATAATAATCCCAAACTACAACAATAAGTATGTGTTACTCTGCTGTTTTGTTTCATTCGTGTTTCTCCTAATCAAATTTACACAGAACAGATTTATATTCAAATACTATTCTTGTTCAGATTGAAAAACATCTAGATTTTAGAGCTGTGGAATACCTGATGATTAAAACGTCCTTTACTGACTCAGTACTGGGTATTAGGGCATTATTCCATAGCCCTGTTGCTTTTCCAGCTAGATGTTACAGGTTTGCTCTTCCTCATTGGCCTTCCTGTTTGTGTTCCAGGTGTATAACTCCAAGTTTTCATCTTTCAGTCCTGAACAAACTATTATTTTTCATATTCTGCAGCTATCTATAATGACTTCCATATAGTATGTATATATATATATATATATATATATATATATATATGTACACACATACAAAATCTGCAGTTTATGTTGAACCATAACTATGCTTTTCAGACTGATTCCGTGCACCTCTCCTAACATTCCACTTGTGCAAACATTCTGAGTTTTGCCTAATGGAAGTGCTTGACTCTCTATTTTGTAGCAGTTACCCAAAAATGGAGAATGAGTAGTAGAGTGTTTCCAATCTGAAGTTTATGGCCTGAAGGCAAGGAAGCAAGCACATGGCCAGCTGAGTTCCTTGAGAGGAGGAGCAGATTCCAAGTTCCTTGGCTACTATGTGGGTTAGAACTTAGGCTGGAGCTGTCACTGATATTCTCTAGAATGCACAAAACAAGAATATCACAGATCATGACAAGCTGAATGTGTCTCCCTTTGCATCTGCCAAAAGAGGAGTTGAGGCTGCAACAAAATCAAGTGTGCTAGGAACTGGGCAGTGGTTTCTAATCTAATAAAGTTCACGGCATAGCTTGAGGATTTCAGTTACAGGATCCTGTGTGTTAGGGAAGTGTGCACAATTCTGATAAAAATTTTCACAAACCATGCTGATTACGGGGGTTCTCATTTTTGGAAAGCATCTCTTTCTCCAACACAATGGGCTGTGGTAGTAACGTGGAACTCAATAGAAGGATAAGAAACTTTGGATCACTGGGTTACTTTTAGATACAGTAACATAGTGGGTTTGTTTATAAAACTTCCATATCCTTCATAGCAGTCAATACTGAAATTAAAAGGTCTGGGGATATTTTCAGGTTTGTGGTATGACTGTTTTTACAACGCATGGTACACAGTATTACGGTGGGTTTATTTTCCTTGTCCTAAGAAACAAGTTGTTGCATTCTGGAGCACAAGCAGAGTTTTATGTGTGAGTTCATTGCAGATTTTGTCTCATTTCACCTAGAAGATAACATACATGAAACCACCATGCAAATTTCTACTATTCATCAGCAAGAAAAGTTGATAATTTAGATTATAACCAAATAACAGAGATGAACCTTTTTCAAGCCAGCAATGTTTTTCCTAGTTTCAACTGTCCTTAAATAGATAGCACCATTCAATCTGTGTGTCATTCCAGCATGGATTTGAGAAGCCATGTGACTAAAAGTTGGTAAACTACAAAAAATTAATTGTTAAGTGTAGGTTATTCATCTTGAATGAAAATGCTTGAGTATAATAATAATTTTCTTTTACGTCTGTCTGAGAAAACAATATTAGATTTTAAACACCTGTAACCATCTTGGTTTTGTAGGAAGACAGTAGTGATGATGGTGGCCTTGTAGATGATAACTGTAATTCAGAAATGGGACAGTGGTACCTGAAGCCAACTATCTGCAAACAGTAAGTATTTAAACAGTTAAAAAGGAAATTTCGTACAAGTTTACTAAATATAAAAGAGCAATTGTGGGACTTCTCATACGTGAGTCTTCGAACACTTCAATCAGCATGCTATTAGTATTTGAGAGAGAATTATATACTTCTTACGATCACCTTCAGTGAGCAGAAAATGTATTGAATGAAACCACTAGTGAAATAATAAGCTTGGGAGTTTCTGTTAAGCCTGTGTACTCCTTCAGGCAAGTGAAGATTGCTTCTTCCAATAAGGCAGCTGTTCTTTGATATATTGCACTTGGATTCCAACAAAAGGAGGGTGAAAAAGCATGTCCAAATGTGTCCTATATTAAAAAGCAGGTTAATGTCTTTAAATGAAATTAATACTAAATAAAACCTTTGTCACTTCTCACATTAGTAGAGGAAAATGGGAATAATTTTTAACTGCCCCCTTATCTAAATGTGAGTTTGCTGTTCCTCTTTATTGTCTCTCTCTGTTCTCTAGTTTGTTTTTTTCTAATAAGAGTGTTCCACACTTTTTTGTTTAATTTGTGTTCTGTTTTGGATTTGAAAACTTTTTCCATATTTAAAACACAGAAATAATTTCTTCATAAACATTAACTCCAGTTATTTGCATTTTGATGTAACAGAAATGCCCGATTTCAAACTTCCAAATCCAGAAATATTGTTACTAATTTTGATGTCTTGAGTTTCCTTTGTACATTTTCATAATTTATTCATTTTTGTATTTCCTTCTTTGTGAATATAATTTTACTAGAAGGGTGAAGACTTCCACGGTGCATTCTTAGGATGCAGAACAAAATTACAGATTTTTAGATGATGTGGAATATATGACTACATACATTTTCATAAAGGAGTAAAGTCCGTCTGTGTTGTGAGTTTTAAGAATATTTATGAGCTTCTGATTATAGCTTGGCTAAATTTGTCCAATTTTAATACAGATTATCTACATAATACTTTCCAGCAGAGACAGTATTTTAATCCAAATGGGAAATTTCATAACATCGTTTACACTTAAGTATCAGAAGTCATTAAGGGCACTTAAATACTCTACTATTAGCATATTTTAAAATTACTTCCATATAAAATAGAAAATTACCTTGAAAAAGCTACCACTTCTCTCCCCTTTGAAGTACTAGATTATGTTTTTTTAAAGAGCATTACTTATATAAATAGCTTTCTTTTATCAGAAATTAAAACAAGTACAAGAAAACATCATTCAAGTGATTATGTGCTTATGCCTTAAAAAACTGCATAGAAGTAAATCAGTTTATAAATGCAAGCACACCTGTATATGCATGCATGCAAATATTTTGTCTGAATTTACTAGTTCGAAGCTTCTTTAAAGGATACCTTGTCTGAATATGTATGTGGTACTGTTAGAAAAGAAAATGCAGAGATTTGTGAAAATTAATCTGCATTTATTTATCCCTCAAAATACGTATTACATCTAGTGCCGAAATTCTGATCTCTGGTATGAGTTAGCTTTGCTGCATAAATCCAGCTGTCGCACATAAGGTGGCTGATACGATAGCATTGTTATGTTTGTGGCTTCTGAAAAGGGGGTGTCCTTTAGGTCAAGTGACAAGGTATCAGCATTTGTGGTGTGCAAGAGAGGATTTAAGCAGACTAGTTCTCTGGAAAATATTTGGTTATGGGTACATTATTTTTTTAAGTCTTTCAAATAGAGTAGGTGTGTGTTTAGTGTGTAAGTACCAGCTAGATTTCAGATTCAGGCTGGGATCACTTCTTGGAGACATTCATTCCTAGTATCATCTTAGATGCTATGGAGTGTCCCATCTGTCCTCCAGTTGCTGCTCCAGAAGGATGTATGTGGGCTCTGTGCCTTACTTTCTTGTCCCTCTCCAGAGAGACTTGTGCACCTAAAAGAGCATCAAACTACCTGAGAGTGTTTTAAGCAAATAATTTTTGCCAGTAACAAATTATTTTGGTCTGATAGTACTGTATTTTCTAAGTGCATTCCTAAGTATACTCTAGTATGTGAATAAATATAAAGGTAAGTTCCATTTAGCTATCCCTATTAGGGCATAAGAGCAAGCTGGCAGAACTTTGTAGTATTGATCTAGTTTTGTTATGGTCACTTCACAAACCCTTTCTGTGTACCACTGTGTTTTTCAAGCAGCTGTACTATACTGTGTACTTGAACAGTGTGTTCTCTCTTAGGCCCTGCATTTTGCTTATGGACTCACTGAGAGGCCCTTCCCGGTCAAATGTTGTGAAAACACTAAGGGAGTAAGTTTCATATCTGGTATTTGGGGCTTTTTTAATTTGGTTTGGTTTGGTGTTTTTTTCAACATTTTTCAAGGAATAAAAAAAAAGTTTTAAATTTGCATGCTCTTTTTTCTTAGGTACTTAGAAGTGGAATGGGAAGTCAGGAAAGGCAGCAAAAGAAGCTTTTCCAAAGATGTCATGAAAGGTTCCAACCCAAAAGTGCCACAACAGAACAACTTCAGTGATTGTGGGGTCTACATTCTGCAGTACGTGGAGAGCTTTTTTGAGGTATGTGTATTCTTGTAGCTATTTTTGTTTCCTGCAGCAATTAAACAGAAGCTGTGAAAATGAGTACAATTATAAAAGGCTGCTAGTGTAGCTCTTATACCTATTTCTGAGATTATGCATTATAAAGTAAATTATACATAACATACATAATAACTTTTGGAAAATAAACTAGTTATCCTTTTTAGTTGTGTACACATTTAAGAAATAGTAAGCCATGAAATTTTTTGAGACAATCTTAAGAAACTGCATTTAGAGTCTTGTGTTCTTATTGTGTGTACCCTTTAAAATACTCAAGTAGGAACTTGAGTTCAAAATCTAAACTAAAATGCAGAACAAAAAGCTTGTTCTTTTCCCCCCAAGAACTGTGGCTGAACAAAATCAGTAATGTGACATTCATAGAGGTTTTTTGGTTTCTTGTTGGTGGTTTTTTTTAACTTGCAAGAAACGGTGTAAGTGAAATCATTACAGCTAAATGCCAAATCTTGTTTCCATTGAAGGAATTCGTTCAGTGGTTACTTCAACTGACTTGGTGTTCAAGTTGCAGCTTCTTTCACAAGTGGAGGCACTAGCACCTTCTGGTCTAGGTTTGGAGGAGAAATGATGGTCAAATGAGATGTTGCCTGCATGGGACAGTAACTCTTTAGAATCCATAGTGCTTTAGAGCAGTGTTCCTAAACTCTCCAGTAGTTAACCCTTTCCTGGGAAATATGGCAGCTGCTTCTCCATTCCCCAACCCTCTCCTCATTCCTGCTTTACCAGTGGGTCTTTAAGAGCTTAGAACCACAGCTAAGTGCTTCCTATTTTGTACACTGGGGATATGAGGAGCAACCAGGTTTTATTAATCTTAGCCCATTGCTTCTCACAAATTAGTTGCTGAATGATGTCAGGCTGAACCCCTTGTCCTGCCTGGTCTGGCAGCGTGCAGCAGCTTTGCCTGCCAGGAGATAGGCACAGCACATAGAAGTGTCAGAGGGCAAATCATGGGATATTCTAAGAAGAAACTCTAGTGAGGAAGGAAAACCTGTGCTGGTTGCACAGTACCTGAGTGCCTTGAAGTTACTCAGACAACAATTTCAGCTGCTCTGTATTTGGAAACTACCCAAAGGCTCACTGTGCACCAGCTGTACAAACTTGATGGGGAGTATGCATAGGGATGCTTAATTTGATGTTTGCAGACTGTTTAAGGCGCGTCGTTTTCTTTACGGGTTTATTTTAAGTATCTTTAACAACAAGGGTTAAAATCGCGATGTTATTTTTTAAAACCAAGACCCACTTGGCAGCGTGGGTAGTGTAGTGAGGAGCACACCCATCAGCTGTCGCCACAGGTACAGCCCTCCGTGCCCAGCTTTGCCCTTCGGGGGCGGCTCTGGCCCCGTGCCCTGCCCAGTGCGTGGCCCTGTGTCCCGCGGGGGCTGTGGCCACCAGGGGCCGCCGTGGGACCACCAGGGGACCCCAAGCGGGGCCCGGCGGGCGCTGCACCCCCGGCACGGCTCAGAGCAGCGTCTGGCACTGACCAACATCGTCCTGTGCAGAATGTCACTAGATCTTTAAGGAGCAGCCTTGCTGGTGTTACCTCAGTGATGACTGTAATTCACCCTGAAATAACCCCGTTAAGGATGGAAACTGGAATATACAAAAGCAGGAATTTCTTTGAGAGAAAACAATGTTCTACAAACTGTCCTTTAGTTGGGTGGAATTGTTGAACAGTATCACTGAAGGGGCCTAGGTAATGTGTCATGATAATAATTCTCTTAATTATTTGATTGAATGATCTCTAGCAGAAGAACAGAATGTAAACATAAAAGCACTGGTGGTAGCCAGGGGCTTTATTTTTTAGGGTGAAATCTAAAACTGATTCTCCTAGTTGGTTGTGGTCCTAAAGGTTATTTATAAGAACAAGAATGTTTATTAATGGATTCCTAATCAGCTCTAGATTTTTATGTTAGTCCTTCTTAAAAAATGTCCTGTATCTTTACAGTAATTTTCTCTTTTTTATTTTTTTATTAGAGCAATTTTGCACATTTATGCAGTAAAAATACTTTGTCTAAGAGATGTAGCAGAAAGAGTAGATTGTTTGGGCTTTGTTAAAATCAGAACTGTGAATCTGGATGACAGTAGGGTAATGTACTGTAACATACTGAAACTTGATTGATTTTTATTATAATTGTACATGTAGAAAACACAGAAATTGTAGAAATTTTGTTCCATACTGATGGAATGAAGTGAGGAAGAATGTACTTTTACTCACTACAGTTTTCTTCAGTCTTTTATAACTCCGTACTTAATATCTAAATGACCTTTCTTTTCAGAATCCCATTTTGAGTTTTGAGCTACCAATGAATTTAACAGACTGGTTTCCACGCCCAAGAATGAAAACCAAAAGAGAAGAAATACGAAAATTAATCCTGAAGCTCCAGGAACAGCAGAACAAGGAAAAGAAGGGACAAAGAGACCCAAGTTCAATTTTGCAGGAAAAGACAGAGCAACTTACCAACAACAGCTCAGACTGAATGTTGTATCTGTTGCATGTTAACTCCACAATCAAAACTGAAACCTACATTTTTGTCTGCCCAGGCTAAAGATTTGGCATATTCTCTGCTCAGAGTTACTTGGGAATGTTTAATGCCTGTATAAATGTGTGTCATAAAATGAAAATGGTTTAATTCCCACCAAGATGTGTATTAAGTAAGTGAGTCTGTACATATGTTAATGAGGCCAACTTTTTCAGCATTTGTAATTACTTTTTTTCCACTTGATAGGGAGCTTTTGTTATGTATTTCTGTTAATAGAAGTTAAATAGCAAATTCTAAACATAAAGCAAATAAAGAAAATATAGGATAAAATGGTTACCTTTTTCTTTTTCAGTAAAGTTGTAATGTTACAGGCTTAAGTTAACACATAGGGAATGATTTGGTAGTGAGATAATTCATCTTTTGGCCCTGTTTAGTTGCCCTTTACAGGATTATTCTGCTTGCGCTACAGACAATATGGGTAAGTGTCTCAGTGTACCATGGCCTCAGAGAGGGTGATTCCCATCCTCCCAGTATCTAAGTGTAGGCAGTGTCATAGTTCATAGGACAGCTTCAGATTTGGGGTTTTAAAAGATATGCATTGCAATTACAGTTCCACCCTTGATTTAGTGAGATGGGCTGGGGAAAGAGGGAGAATGTTCTTTGACCAGAGGTGACTCTTCAAACAGTATTATAAAAGTGGTTTCAATGAAGTGATCTTGAGTCATTCTATTAAATCATATTTTGTGGATCCCAGTTGTTGTACAGGTGTATTTTGAGACTTTCTTCATTATAAAATTGTATTTTGGTAAGTGTACTTGGAATAGCAGATTGCCCATATTACATTTTCTATGTTACAATTCTGAATGTTACATTCATATGTGCTTTATCTAAGTAATGAACATTTAAAAAGAAAAAAGTGTATGATTACTATTTTTTGTAATATCCATGCAAAAAACCAAAATGCCAGTGTTCATTGCTTGGTTGTTCTTGGCTTTAGGTAGCATCAGACTAATGTTGGGATTTGTTTGGATATTTCCAGTTTATTTTGATTTTACAGCAATCTCAAATGCCATGGTTGCTTAAACTGCAAACGTAGCCTTTTATCCGTATTCTAGAAAGGCTCTGGCAGTCAGGTGAGGAAAGTAAAAGAGAAGGTTTGTGGAATGGTATGTTATCTTCAGTTTCCTACTAATGAAGATATCTTTGAAGGGAACCAGAAAGTGTCCCTTCCCAGGAAGGAATTTGTGTTAGAGAGGGATTTTCTATCCCTCCTTGCAGATAATATTTTCTCTCCTGATCTTTCCACTGGGAATGCCATTTACCGTTTTCTTCTCCCCAAGAGAAGCAGCAGAGAGTTCATTAGCTGAACTCTGTGTCCCTCGAGATTTATTTTTGTACACAACACCAAATATAACCAAGTACTTCATGGTCTCCATGAGTTACCATTCTTGCTAAATGCTGAAAACACGGCTGCTAATGCCATTACTTCCAGGGCATTCCTGCACAGAGGACTCTCTGTGACACCCTCTGTTTACAGATGTTCTCTCACCAAGGCAGAGTGGTTGCGCATAGAGCAATACAACTGCAGGCTGCTAATCTTTTGCACAGATAACCCATGGGATTGAGGAGAGTTGTTAATTCCCTCGTTTCTCTCTTGCATAAACCCTGGGCCCTGTGGAGAATATGTGAGCACCGCATACATGTGTTACGTCAGAGGTGACTCCTGCACAGGTTTCTCATTCAAAGTATTTGGGGGCAATCTTCTGGACTACAAATTAAATACGTAATGTGCACACCTCCAAGTTGTCTCCTCCTTCAAACTTACCCAATATTCTTGCCATTGTTGGGGAAAATCAGCGATAAAATAGTTCCAGGCTGTGGAACTGCAGGGCCTTGTGTGACTGGCTTTAGTGCAACTGACATATTGGAATAGTACTTTATACAAATACGAGTAAATCAGCAATGGCTTATAGAGAAGGAAGGAAAAAAATTCTCGAAAATAGAGGAGACACAATCACAAATAGAATGTATTCCTTCCCAGTTTAGTCTTTCCCAATGGTATATTATAGGGAATATATCCACATTTGATGAATTATAATAGTTTTCATTTTTCTAACGTTTGTGATGCAGGTTCATATTTTGATGCTGTAGAACTATTTGATTGTCTTGCTAGGAATGGCCTGGTGCTTCCTCCTTTTCTTTCCTCTTTCCTGTCTTCCCCTTCATCCTCCCTCCCTTCTTCCCCTTTTTCAAAGCTGTGAAGAAAGTGCTGGATTTACTATCTTTTAATGTTAAAGGTCTCAAGATCTTCAGTCACAGCAAGCTTCTATACATGTTAAATACAGGAAACTTATTTTTTTAATAAAATGTGACGTTAATAGAAAAAACCTACAGAATTAAGAATGAGTTATTTAAAACCTTTCTGACTTGGTTTAACAAGCTCACTAGTGCATGTGCCTGGTGTTTGTTCTTAACATAATGGTGGGCAATGCTACAGTGTTTTGCAATCTAACAAGTTTTACCAGTGCGTTTTCTGAATCAGATTTATTCAGTGGAAGTTAGTGGGGTGGGGGCTAGATATGTTTAGTTAATAATTATATGACAATACACGCACTCTTATGGAAAGTATATGTTGCATGTTCCTTTAGAAGATTAAGGATTACAAATGGTTTAAGAGCAGCCTGACTGCATTCTGCAGTATAAGGTATCAGGTGGCCACCTAATTAAATGTATCTGTTTGTATTGTTTTTCATGGTGGGTAGAATAACAGTTAGGAATTCTTACTAAAGTTTTAGATTACTTAGCATTAAAAATGCATGTACTTCTGGTGCACATTTGCAGGATAGCTGCAAAAACAGAAGAGACATCTAAGTAATCCCTGGAGACATTTCTATTTTTCCTGCTTAAGAAACTGAACACACTCAAACCGAAGAACTGTGTTGTTGATTTCTGAAGTTGCGTTGTTCTCTTGGAGGAATGTAACTTCCAAAGCACCCAGTAAAGAAAGAGTGAAAAATCAAGCAAACTTTACACCAAGATAAGGAAACCATGCTGTTGGTTTGATTTTTTTTTAATTTGTCTTTCATAGCAAATAAGTAGAACATGTATGATTTTTAATTCCCACTAACATAGTACCTCTGGAAACTGGAGTGAACTACTAGACTTCTCTTATAAACAAACTGCAGCAGTTTTCTTAGTTTAGCAATCCACTGTAATTTTTTCCCCTCAGATCTTTAAATAGAATGTAATTTCAGTCACTGGTTAAAGCTTATGTTGATAATGTGATGCTCATGTTTTATGTGCATGTGAACAGAGGTACCTATAAAGGTGCTCGTTCTTCGCAGTCCTGATTCTTGAGGCCACAATGATGAGAGGTACTGGAGTCTAGATAAAAGATTTTATTTTTATTTTGGTATAACACTTTTTAGAACAGTATTTCTTAAATGTTGCATACTCAGTGCCCATAAAGAACCTCTGTACACTGACTTGGGTTCACAAAGGTACTTCTGCCTAAGTCTTTTGACTTCCCATCTACTTCTGGAAATCAAAGGGGAGCTGATGTTACAAACCACAGCTTTAAAACAGTGAAGTAACAGCCATTTTACTTATCTTTCATCACCAAATTTTTAACCAATCCTTTCTGCTTAACTCAATTGTGTCGAGTCAGAGATGTAATGAAAGATGTTTTGTAGGCTCCAGTCTGGTTAAGGGAGGATAAAATCTGGAAAGTGGCTGTCCTCCCTATTGTGGTCTGTTTCTGACAGATTGGATTTTGCTTGCTTTTAACAAATTTGCATGTGGACTCATGCAACCCTATGGTTACTAAAGGAAACTGGGTAATGTATGCCATACCTTAGGGATTCCTTACTCAGTTGTGAGTGTAATTGCTAGCAGCAACCTAGATTCAAACAGCCAGGCTATTTCTTCACTAGATCTTTTTTTTTTTTTCTTCCTTATTTTTTTGTTGTGAGGCTCATATTTAATGGTCCTGGGGAAGCATAAGCAGTGCTATTTGTGATATGTGATGCTTAAAAATATACATCAGCTACATTCATACATGAATATATGTGAACAGAAGGTTATCTGGATTTCAAAGTATCGAAATTCTAGTAAACAAGACAGACTTGGCCTTGTGTGCTTTTTTTCCCCCCTCTTTTTCATCCCTCCTTATTTATTAGTTGTTAGCACTTATTATCTGTCTCTAGAGTTCTTTGGGGTATGACTTTACCAAAAAAAAATATTCCTTTTTTTACATGAAAGTTTCTTGTATTGTGAGGAAAAACAACTGCAGCAATGAGGCTGAATGTACTCCATAAGTAGATGGTTTATTTTAATAGAACAGTAAAATCTGCATAGTACGTGTGTCCATTTGCACAGTGTCATCATTTTAGACTGTAGTTACAAATTCCTTCTTCAGGACCAGATTCTCTTTTACTGCAAACTGACTGGATAAGGTTAATAGGAACCAGACTAGTTTGAATGAGATGAGTATTTTTTCCCCCATAAGCTGTGAAGAGTCCACTTAGGGGAAAAGCACTGTGCTCCAGCCAGCCTGAGCTTCCTGCGTGCAGAGTCTGTTTAGACTCTGGCCTTTAACACAGAAATTAAAACATGATAGATTTCCCCAGTGGCTAAACTTAGGGAAATTTATCAACTATTTACACAGAACCATCTTTTTGAACATATTTCTAACTTTAGGAACTTAGTTTACTTTTGAACATAGACTGATGCCAACTAAACGTGCTAAGTATAATTAAATATACCGATGCCACATCACAGCAGTAGCTGGCAAAACTAACATCGTGTTTCCCATATCTTTACATGTATGTAAGAAGTGCAGTGTTAGCCTGGACAGGGACATTAGCGTATATTGGACCAAACCTATGACATGAGTTACAGGAACTCTCAGGAAATACTTGGCTGGGAATTTAAAGCATTATGGTCTAAAGATCTAGGATCACAGAGTGGTTTTGGTTGGAAGGGACCTTAAAGGTCATATAGTTCCAACCCTCCTGCTGTGGGCAGGCACACCTCCCACTGGACCAGCTTGCTTAGAGCTCCATCCAACCTGGCCTTGATGAGTGCATTGTTTATGCAGCAGACTGAAACAGAGTAATTATTTTAGTTCTAGAGAACTTCATATGTGTAGCTTCAGGCCTGGAAATTTACATGATACTACACAATATATTCAGTAATATGCCAGGTAGTGTATTGGTTCTGTAATACAAGAAAATCAGACAGGCTAACCCCAAGAGAGCACTATTAAAAAAGCATGACACATTTCTCACAGAAAATGACACTAAATTGGACATAAGTTGTACTGGAATGCAAACAAATGGAATATATTTCTTACTTAAATGTTCCTCAGTTCTGAAACTTAAACTGCTTTGTAAACAATAGTGTAATAAGATCTGTCTGTGTAACAAAAGGGCAATAAAAGACCGTGAGAAGTTGCACAGCTTATTCCCATCTTACAGGATGCTGAAATTTCTAGACTTCAAACAAAATTTGTACTGCAAATGAATGTTTCGGCTCTAGACTCAAAAAGACATTTTTAAGCAAATGTCTGTAGTAATGTGTTGGATGGACAGCTTATGATACGTTATTTAATTAAAAAGAAATATAGTTTCCCCCCTCACCCCTCCATGAAGCCAGGCCAAAGTTTTGCAAAGCAGTGGTCACTGAACGAATTTATTAGTTCATTTTTTTGCTCTACACATTTACTGTACAGTTAATTTTTGTTAGATTTTCATTCTACTCTGTTAGTCTTTCATACATGGTTCATGAATTTGAATGCAACAGAGTTAGCCTGATTTCAGTATTTAATTTCATCCCCATGTCTTAGCTGTCTGTGTAAAGCAAGTAAGTTAGTTCTGAGAGTCAGTGGAGGTTCCCTTTTTCATAAGGACATCATTGAATTCAAGTGCTTTTATTTCAGATGTTAAATTTTTTCAGGCCACTTAGAAGCTAGACAGGGTGACCTTGGCTTCGCTCTTGTTCTGTCCACAATCAGAGTTGCTCGTGTTGCAAGTTGAGTGCTGAAGCTCAGGGAAGGATGTTAATAGCATTTTAGTTTAACTTAGCTAAGCTACTCTCAGCTGCTGAAATTCACACTCCAGCTCCTCTCACTTGTGAGCATTGAAATGTTAGCTTAGAAAGATGCTTGCTTGTTTACTTCGCTACTTGAGAGAAACCAATTTTGTGGTTAGGAGAACTGTTTGCCTAGACCGAAATTCTATTGACCCAAGATTAGGAGAAGCCATAATTGAAGTGAGTGTTTTATTCTTTACACAGTGGAGTGCTTTCTACAGTATTCATACAGAGCTATCACTTGATTTCCCAGGGTTTGCAAACTCTCACAAATCTGAACCTAAGCATCTAAAGTTGAGCACCTGAAAATAAGAACCTAGCTAATAACCACTGGAAAATATTTTTAAGCAACTTGCCTAATATTGGATAGTTTTCCTGTAGCAAGCAATGGGTCGTGTGTTCATGTCTGAAAACCAGTACTTAGATGCTTTAACAAAGTTAATTTTTTTTTCATTATCTTCTTATGGAACAACAGCAATCATATAGCTCATAGTTGTCTTTACTGGGAAATTTTAAGTTCCCTAAACACTGACTTTGCATTCATTGAGAGAAGTGGTATCTGAAGAAAACACCACATGTGATCGCATAGAAGTTTGTGCATGGAAGTGGACTAAATTAAGGCTTCTTGTGCAGCTCAAGAATTTTTGGATGCTTCCTACCTTTCTAGATTTGCATTTTGCACGGTTTAGTTTTTCTCACTTCCATTGTCAGTATATGATGGTCACTCATAGAGCTAATTCCACAATTCTAATTTTTGTTACTCTATAAACAGTCATAGTACGTTGAAATTTTCTAGCTTACTTAGATGAAAACATGAGAGAACTTCTGGTGGTTGTTACAGATTTTACCCAAGCACCACTTGTCCCTTGCTGTTTTCCCTCATTCCAAACCCCTGGTTCTGCACTGGTTCTTTGCCCAGTCTCTCTTGGCTCTACATCTGTCACTCTTTTATCCTGTCTCTAAGCTGAGTTCTTCAGTCTACATTCCATAAAAATGGACGCTGCTGTCCTTTTCCGCCATGACCCTGTGTTGGCAGCTTTATCAGCAGAGAGGCTGAGGATGTATGGGCTGGATGAGCAGATGCTGAGTTACAGCTGAGTATCCGGGCCTGAAGGGTGGTGATCCGTGGTACAATGGCCAGCTGGAGGCTGGTACCTGGTGGTGCATCCCAGGGATGAATACTCGCAGTACTGTTCAACATCTTCATTAACAATCTGGATGATCGGGTACAGGGTCCCCTCAGTGAGTTTGCAGGTGATACAAAGCTGGGAGGAGTGGCTGATACACTGATGGGCTGTACTTCCAGAGGGGACCTCAACAGACTGGAGGTATGGGCTGACAGGAGCCTTCAAAGGGAAGCCCAAAGTCCAGTTCCTGGTGGGGAACAATTGCAGGTACAAGGGCATGCTGGAGGCCAATTGATTGGTAAACAGCTTTGCAGAAAACAACCTGGGGGGCCTGGTGGACACGGAGTTGAATATCAACCAGCAATGTGCCCTTGCTGGAAACAAAGCACTGAATATCCTGGAGTGCACTGGGAAGAGTTACCAGGACATTGAAGGAGGTTCCCCCCTACTCAGCACTGGTCAGGCCATACCTGGAGTATTATATCCAGATCTGGGCTCTCCAGTACAAGAGGGACATGGTCATACTAGAGAGAGTCCGGTGAAGGGCCACAAAGGTGAATAAGTGACTGGACCATTCCTCCTGTGAGGAGAGGCTGACAGAGCTGGAAGTGTTTAACCTGGAGAACGGAAGAGTCAGATTGGAATCTCATCAGTGTGTATCAATATTGGAAGAGAAGACACAAGCAAGATGGAGCCAGGCTCTTCTCACTGGTGCTGTGACAGGACCATAGGCAATGGGCACAAACTGAAACACGGGAGGTTTGAGCATCAGGAAACACTTTTGTACTGTGAGAGTGACTGAGCACTGGCATGGGTTGCCCTGAGAGGCTGTGTCATTTGCATGAGACTGTGGAATTTGCATCTTGGAGACAGTCAAAAGCTGTCAGGACATGGTCCTGCACAGCTGGCTCCAGAGATCCCTGCTTGAGCAAGAGGTTGGACCAGATTACCTTCAGAGGTTGCTTCCAACCTCAGCCAATCTGTGATTCTGTGAGCTTGCTCTCAGTTCCAGTACTTACTGTGACAAACCTGTAGAGTGCAAGGGAGTGGCAAAGGAAATCCTGGGCAGCACTGCAATAGGAGTGCTGCAGTTCCAGGTGTGCTCTTCCAAGAATGAAGATACAGGGGTCAAGGCCAGCCCACAGCTAACACTGATCAGAAGTTCATAGCTTTGCTAAATTTGGTTGCATTGCAAGACTATTGGCAAAAGGCACCTCTCTCACATAAAACACAACGTGTTTGCCAAATTTAAATCTATGCTACAAGCTAGTGGGCAACTTTCTTGCAAAACTTAATCAGTGTCACTGTTCTTTAACAGTGTGAGCACAACCCTTTTAGCTACCATTCAATTTGCATCAAATACCTAATTTGGAAAATTTTACATTAGCAGTTGATGCTTATTGAAGGTATTATAAACAACTGAAAGACAGATACAGCAATTTTTTACGGCTGCTATTTTTCTGGAATAATTCAAGTATTCTTGCAATTCCTAGAACACTTTGTGAGCAGATAGGTGATTCAGATTATCAGCAGATTTAGTAACTGAGACAGAACTGGACAATTCGGCATTCTCTGGGTCAAATAAGCATGCCAAGAGAGAACGTCATGCTACAGTGGGTGTTTAACTTCTCAGTCAGTATTGCCTTATCTTGTACTAAAAGTTCTACCCACAAGGGGTTGAAGTGGCTGTGGAATCTAAGTGTGGGTGTAAAACCCAGAGCAAGGGCTGCTCACCAGCAGGAAAGCACTCAGGGTGAGGTTCAAGATAATCTAGCTAGTATACATAGGGGAAGGGTACAAGTTTAGTCTGTGCTTTCAGTAGCGTTCAAAGTGCATGTGTAACTGCACTGCAAAGGAATAGAGAGAGATGCTGAAACAATGTGCTGCTTTGGCAGCCTATTTTTCTGACAAAGTATTCTTTCATGCAGTAATCAGTGGTCCCCCAGGCAAGTTTGTTGAGCTGTTTGCCCAGATGGATAGCAACAACAGAGAGAGTGGACCAACATCTTTGAGAGTGGATTTATTCAACAAGCAATCTAAATGAAACTCTCTGTTCTGTATAATAACCCCATAGTGACATGGGAAGGCTAAACAGGAGGTGCCTGCAAACGTATTACAGAATTTCATTCCTGCCTTAGCAGCATTTGCAATCTTCCTTTTCAGCCTAGTGGCATGTTTCTTGTATAGTTTTTCTTGCTTGTTAAATCAATGTGAAGAGTAGGGGAGCTACAGCTGGACCCTTGTATTTTGTGAATTAGGTTATGGCCAGATGTTCTCTGGTCCCCGCCCAAATGGGTGTTGGAATTTCAAGGGGATTCCTCTTAAACTTTCTCAAGACTGGCTCAAAAACTAAAGCTAAAAATGCCTAAAATGAAATGTCTGAAATGGGATGGAAGAAAAGACCCCACAGTATGTTTTACAGGACACAATTGTTTAGGAACACACTAGATGAGCAGTGGCCTTTACGGAAAGATTTACAAATTAATTAATAACCTCACAGAATTCCCTAAAAAAGGATCCACTTTGCTAAGAAGTATGAGAAGCTCTCAGTGCCATGATCTGCTGAATCCATACTGAAGTTCATTTAACTGCAGATGAGTAGCCCCTGCTCCATGAAGGAAGGACAGCCCAGTGTGTGACATCTACCTATTTACTACAGGCTACTTTTGGTTTTTTCAGATGAGCCTGTGGTTATTTTATCAACAACAGCAGTTGATCACAGAGTGCATCAAAGGAAAGTGAAGAAGCAACAACTAAAAAGACCCAACCCTCTGGTATTTGCTATTGTGTGGTATCTGTGTGGCTTTTACTGGGTTCTCATTCCTACACCAGAGCTCCTCACTCTCCAGATGAAATATGCATGAGAGTGGGCCCATGATATCTTTATCAGAGAGGAGCTTCAGCAGAAACAAAAGAAAAGTCTTTCCCCAGAGACAAGGGGTGTATTTTACCAGGAATGGAATCCATCTGTCTTCAAATACTGGGATGACACCAGAAATATCTTCCAGCTACCCTGGGGTACTGTAATCTCATTTTCCTGTCCTCACCATTTGTGTTTATAGAATGAATCCCCTCACAAAAGTAAAACAAAAAGCAATGGACTTCAGTCAGAAGGATTACATGTTCTCAAGTCAGGGATTCCCCTTACTTCCTTTCATGCTAATATTTATGCAAGCTTAGTTCTCTAGGGCTACCCATAATTCAAAATAATCTATTTGCTTAATTGAATTATCCTTTAAGAAGAGGAAATTGAAAAACCCAGCCAGTCCAAGTGACTTAGTCCCAGTCAAAAACCAGATCTTTAGAAAGAGTCACACGTTGCTAGGGGTGAAAATGCAAAACCATCAACCTTTCTTAACTAGCACATCAAAGAGGAAAATACTCACCAATTGAAATGAAACAGGAAGACTTTAAATAGGAGCTCTTATCTTAAAACATAATGTCTACATTTTTTTTGCAACTTGTATGAAGCTGTTGAAATACAGAAGGCGTATGGAAAAGATAGAATATTAAAAAAATAGGTGTCAAAATAAATATTCACGTAAACTCTACTGGAAAGAGAGGAAAAAAGGATCATTTTACTACTGTGTGAATCAGAGTTGTGTATGTGCACATACCACTAAGTGAAAGGGAACAGATAAAGTAAGACTTACATTCTAATTTTCCAGTAAATAATTTACATGATAAGGAAATGGAATGGTGCTTATCTAGAGTAAGCCTGCTCGGAAAGAAACCAAAGGTTGATCCTGAAAGGAACGTGATCTACTACTGCCAAAATCCCAGCAAATTTTCTTGTTCTTTCTCTGTCTCTAAACATAAGCTGCTAAACCTTGAGCCAGCTAGAAATGTTCTTTTGCAAACATATGAGCAAGCTATTCTTTATCCAGACAAATAACAGATAAATTGTGTGGCAGCTACAATAGCCACATTTGCAAACTCTGCATGGGTAATTCCAAGACAGCTCTAACGCCTGTGAGTTTTGGTTTAGGTTTTTTTCAGAAATTGATTGCAAAAATACAAAAGCATTTTAGGAAGTATTTAAGTGCTAAACTAAAAGACACAACAGTTAGGAAACACAAAGAGTTGGTGCTGGCAAGCTGTGTGGCATTTTTACCTGACCACATTACACAGATACAGTATAATTACATCACATTCATATACATTTAGAGTATGCCAACAAAGCAGGTAAAGTAACTGAACTTCTGGCCTCATTAAGTCATTGGCTGTGACTTAAATTAGGGCCCATGGACATCCTTACACTCAGAACTTTATCCGTTACATGGGATGTGTAAAACAGTTGTAGCTACATATAATCCATGTGGAAATCCTGCTAATACCAACATGATTCAAACATAAGGTTTCTGTGTGGAGAGATGGATACAGCAAAGGCTTTGTAGTCAATGTCAAATCTGTAAACATGATACTAACCACTTGAGAACAACCATCTGAGGAGTGAAATTTCTACTCATGCAAGTATGAGAGCCTTTACCTTTTTATATTTATATTGAATGATCTGAATCTTGATCCACTGAATTATACATATGAAGTCATTTTTATTGAAATGTTAATATCCAGGACATTGTATGATATTCTTTGAAATTATAACATATATGATATCTTTTCAGGGTTTTCTGAGAAGTTACCCGAGGTCCTTTACCTGCTCATCCTTCCAAACTACCCTTCATCAGCTCTGACAAAATATGGTGATTCATACAATTAACACATATTTTTAATAAATATGTGGCAGCTTTAATGACAGAAGCTGTTTGCTATAATCCATAGCAATCTGGATCCATATTAAAATATTCAATTTGAATATCTGGGTGAACAAAGACACCTTGGACCTCTGGAATACTGTCAGTTCTCTGTGGCAGGGCTATAGCAGAAGCGCATGTTAATAGTCCTATTAAAATTGTACTGGTGATCTTTCTGCCTTTGAAATGCTTATGGGATTCCTGGTAGACCATCCAGAACATGGTGTTTGCACATTTAACACGATGCTAATATAGTTCTCGTTCCTCACAGCAGCCCCTGGTGTTCTGATGTGTACAGTCTGAGCCTGCCCCTGAGCGCCAGCTGTGCTGACAGACCACATCTGTGCCTTGCAGCTTGTGAATGGATGCTCCTCTCTGCTGTTCCCCCCCTGCTTGACACACTGACATGCGGGAGTAACGAGGTGATGATATAAAGGCACTCTGCTCCCCCTCCCAGCCTCAGACTGCATCTGTTCCTCACACAGCTGTTAAGCAAAATCTGTTTGATGGCTCCAACCCCTCTGCACTGTTCCTGGTGTTCTGGAAAGTCTTGGTTAGTCTGAAATTGCAACGAGTTGTCCAACTCAAAATGCTTCTTGTCTGTCTCCTTACATACAGGCAAGGGGTACAGTAAAACATGTTTTGCCTTGTTTTCTCTTTCCCCTTTCCCTCTGTCATTGCTTAGGTTGAAGTTCTTGCTCTCAGATTTCACTTGTGAGTTTTCCTGTATTTTCCCAGAAGATTTACAGAACAGACACTGCTGTGTCCTTGGTTATTTTTATATTTCCCAGGGAAAAAAAAAAAAAAAAAAGGGGAGAGAGTAAAGACATGCTCTTCCCAATGAGGGAGCAGCATGTCAGATGGTGAGAAAGTGCTCAGCACTGCTTGGCTTTCATGGGACTGGGGATCGACTGGCTTGTTTATACAGAAAGTATTTTGTTGACCATTTCCTAACATTATATCCTGTTTTGCTGACAGAGGGGGGTTATCCAGTTGGCAAATTTACATTTTCATCTACTTGTCCATTCACTTTTCTTTTTTCACAGATAATAATTATCCTTAGCTTTTACACAAATTAAAGTAAGGCTGACCATGCAAAGTACTGCCCTAAAAGGTAATTCTAAATACAAGCTCCCATTCTCTAGAAGTTATACAATATTTTGATTTTTCCAAATTGTTAAACATTCTTAAATTATGTCAAGTGATGATGCAATTGTCAAATTCACCTTGCCACTTTGCAGGCATGTGGAATGTTTTAAAAACCAAAACAAGCTCATAGCAGGTTTTAGGAGTCATAGGAATGTTAATGTGGACACAGGATTTAACTCCACCCATGCTCTGCCCAGGATGTAGGATTACTCATGCACTTTGTGTACTGCCATTTTCCTTCCATGTGTGCATCCATACTGGTCCTGGATAGAAACCCCTGAGTTTCTCCAGGTTCTCCCTAGAGAAGCCCCTGGGTTTTCTCTTTGTCCCCTACAAGAGGCCAAGGCATCATTATGAGCATCATATCTACAGGGGTAGATATTGGCTGGAAGAGAGCAGTTTAAATTATTTATTAGCTAGAGGCTGTACTCACAATATCCCTGGTGTTGTCCAAACACTCAAAAAGAATGCTATGAAACACACCCTGCTTAAAGAAAGATAGCTGTGGCTGCAAAATTAAGGAAAACACAACATTTTGAAGTATCACAGAATCGCAGAATCGATTGGGTTGGAAAAGACCTCCGAGATCATCAAGTCCAACCTCTGGTCCAACCCCAGTCCATTTACTAGATCATGGCACTCAGTGCCACGTCCAATCTCAGTTTATAAACCTCCAGGGATGGTGAATCCACCACCTCTCTGGGCAGGCCATTCCAATGCCTGATTACTTGCTCTGTAAGCATTTTTTTTTCTGATCTCCAACTTAAATTTCCCCTGGCAGAGCTTGAGCCCGTTCCCCCTTGTCCTATTGCTGACTGCCTGGGAGAAGAGAACTGGTTTGTTTCCCCTTGTCAGCAAAATACCTAAGAACCATCGAGTGGAGACCAGGGAGGCTTTGCACTTACTGTCAGGTCATTGTGCCACTGATGAAGTATGGTGTGGAGAGGAGCAAAGTGTTTACAGGAAAGCTGACAAACCAGCTGGGGACGCTAGGAATGGATCGTGGGGAAGCCAAGGGACAGGGAGGGGACGCAAAGCAGAGCTCTGAGGGTCGGGTCGGGGCGGCCGTGGGTGCCCCTAGCGCGGAGCCGGCGCGGCTCAGCATGATGCAATGCCGCCCGGCCGGGCCACTCCAGCCGCCGCCGGGATGGACAGGAGAGCTGGGCGTGGGTAGATGCCAGGGAAAACCCGCAGAGGCGCCGCGGAGTGCGGGGGAAAGGCGGGCCGGCACCTGTGTCGCCTTGCAGGAGCTACAGGAGGGACGGGATTGGGGCAAGCGATGCTGTTCTGCCTCTGAGCAGCGCGTATGGCCACCGTGTCACATCTGTGCGGGCAGGACGCGGGGACAGGGCGGGGACCGGGCAGGGACAGGGACAGGGCAGGGAGCGCACGGGGCTGAGCCTGCCGAGGCCTACGCAGCAGCACAGCCACCACCTGCTCTGCGCTGCCCCGTATGGGGCCACGGTCCTTACACACACAGAGAACCCCAGAACTGACCCTTCGGTAACCGCGTGGGTAAAAAATAAAGAAACTCAACTTCTCGCAGAGTACCCAAGGCCCGGGCACAAGCCAGGCGCGTCCCCGAGCCTGCCCCTCTGTTGCGGGGTCGCTGTGCCCGAGGGGCGCCGGGGCGGGCCCGGGGCGCCCTGTCAGACAGACCCAACCGGGGGGAAGGCCGGCCCGGCCCCGCGGCTGCTCCCGCCCCCGGACGGCCCCTGTGGCCGTGACGTGCCGGGCCGGGCCGTGCCGGGCGGAGGGGGCGGCGCAGAGCAGCGGAGCAGCGGCGGCGGTAGCAGCAGCAACAGGGCTGGCAGCGAGCGGGGCGGCAGCAGCAGCGGCACCAGCAGCACCACCAGCAGCAGAGCAGGAGCAGCACCAGCACCAGCATCAGGAGGAGCAGCAGGTAGGGACGCGACCCCTCGGCCCCCGCCGCCCTCCGCGCCCTCCTCCCGCCCGGGGCAGGCTCCGGCCCGGCCGCGGCGCTGCCCCCGGGCCCCGCCGACCCCCCGGCCCGGGCAGGTGCGGGCGGGGCGGGGCAGGGCCGGACAGGGCCCTTGGCCGGGGAGCGCTCCCAGCGCCCCGCGGGACGGACCGGCCCGCCCGGAGCTTCCCGGCCGGGGGCGGCTGAAATCCCTGCGGACTGACTGCTCTGTACTTCCCTAAATGAACTGACATGGGAATTTCTTTCCTCTGTGGGTTGTTTGTTTTTTGTTGTTGTTGTTTGGTTTGTTTGTTTGTTAGTCTCATGCTCAGAAATAGCCCATCCCTGCGGAGTTACAGCTGAGCTCCCCTCTTTGCTTCAGGAGCATTTCTGTGCTGTCTCATAAAATAAAATTTGTACAGCCTTTACTGGCCGAACTCAGTATGACTGGTAGTGCAATGGTAAAACATCTTCTCTTGGAGAATTTCTCCGTGAAGTACTTTTGCAGGCGATGCAGGGACAAATCCCGATATCCAGTTCCTGTAACTCTCATTCGTTACTGGTCAGGAAAACTCAAAAAGGTTCTTCCCCTTAATGGTTTTCAGTAGAACTCGCAGTGCAGCGCACATAGTGCTGGTGCTTGCCTGATGCTCGGCCCTCGAGTCCCGAACTAGTAAATGCCAGCAGAGGCCTGTGAGTCGGCACAGCTGAACTAAGAGATGACAGGTTCTGTCAAAGGATGGAGGTGACAATTTCCAGCTAAATGTTGCTGACTGTCGGCGCTCTTTTTACGAAGATGGAGAGAAGTGGTGTGTCGTGACTCGCGTCCTCTCTTGCTCTCGGAGGGAGCAGACCTTTGAGGCGACCTAATTTCTTCCAGCTCATTTGGCATCGCCGGGCTGCGAGCGGCCTATGGACTGGGTGCACAGCCATCCCAGGACAAAGGTTGGCCTCGGCACTGAGTCTTCCTTCTGTTGCAAGTGTGACAAATTAACAGGGTGGAGATGAACTCGTGAGTTAAATGTCATCTGCAGTTTTTAGTGCGGTGGGGTTTTTTTAGTGAAAAAAACTAATAAAAATATAAGTAATCTAGTTGCTAAAATAATCATTATGAAAAATTAAAAGTATGAGTAAATGTCTTGCAGTATTTATTTGACTCTAATTAAATTGTGCTAACATACGAGTTAACTATGAAGTGCACGGTTTATAAAATAACTGCAAAAGAAAGATCTCAGTATTGTTGGGCTGGGAGTGTAAACATCGAAATTGTCAGAGCACAACTTACAAACCTTGGCAATGTTTTTAATAATGTAGAAATTAAGACTTAGCTTGACTGCATTTTTAGTGGATATGTTTTTAATGTGTCTAAGGTAACAAACTACTTTCTGGCGGTACAGTTACACCTCCGACTGTGAAACTATAAAGCCAGCAGTGTGAACATAAAGGCGGTAAACTTTCCTGTGAGGCTTAATAGCTGTCTGAATTAAAACCATGTCAGTGTTAGCTCGCAGAAGTTGTAAGCAAGTTCAACTAATTTCTCCACCCCCAAGCTTCTAGTCAGAGTGGGCATTCCTGTATAATCTGCACTAAGTACTGTGTCCCTCAGCCTCCGGCATTGCCATGTGCCTTTGTTTTGATAATGGGTCAGTATTTTGACCCATTAATAATAATGTTCTCCTAAGCAAGGTGGAATGCCGCTTCCTTGTGCCTAGTCTGCTAGGGTGGAGAAGGCTTTATGACCCAATCTAGCCGTCGTATTTTTATGGTATTTGATAACGCGGCTCTGAGGAAAGCTTGGAGATTTTTGAAATTTTGACAGTCTTATGAGTGATGTGGTGAAGTAGAGTAGGGACTAACTTTTTTATCAGTACAAAATATGGAAGCATGATATTAAGCTGGCAGGTTCAAAATGAGCAAAAGGGGTGCGGTTTCGGTTTTGAACAATATGTAGTTAGTTATTGAAAGTTTATGGGGATTTGAAAAGCAGATGGACAAATTAATGGAAGAAAAATCTACTAAGACTTACTTGTGTAGAGTACCTCTAGTAACTCAGGGAGTCACTGAGCCGAACATGGAGCCTGGGAGAATAAACTGGGTACTGTCAATTATTTGTCAAATTTTTGTATTAATTTCAGGCATTGACATAGTGCAGACAACAAACCTACCATCTGATCCAGTAGGGCTGCTCTCAGGAAAACTGTTTATCTGAAGTGAGTGTCTGAGAACGGCTGAACCAAAGGGGCCAAATCTAGAGATAGCAACTCTGGGTGATAATTCTCAGGGATGATTATGAGTCACCATCAAACTGGAAGTCAGTTTAAGTGGTGCTGGGGGCAATTCTGGCACCTTTGTACTTATTGTCATTGATGTCTTTGATCAACACAATTAGCACAAAATCTGAAGGGAGACCGAGTAGGGATTTCAGGCTGTGTTTTTGATGATCTGCTTTGGAAGACAAGAGGTTTTTGGTAAGTTCAAAGGCTGTGTTTGAGAACAAGATACTATTTTCAGAAAGGAGACCCCATAATGCAGATAGTTGAAGTCAACTTGGCAAGCAGTGCCATGGGAGCAGGTCTGAGGCTTATGGGGGATAGCAATAAGCACGGAGGTGCAGTACTGTTGAAGTTTATAATTTTACTTTTCATGCTAGTTCCCACAGAAAAGAGATGAGGGGACAAGTAGATGCTACACTCTTAAAATTAGTGAGAAGTGGTCTGTGTCCTTCTGTCAGTGACTGCATCGAAAAAGGTTAAGCTAGTTTGCACCAAAGACTTGATGAAGTTCTTAAAATCTGTTATGCCTTAGGGAAAACTGGAACAAGCTGAGATTGTGCAATCTTCTTTCTGTGAAAGTTTTTGAAAGTCAAATAGGATTTGTGTTAAAAATATATTAAAAACATTCCTCAAAATTGTCTTACTTGTTCTCATGCAGGGGCTTGAGCTTAATGATTTCTTCAGGTGCTGCCTGTATTCTGGTGTCAGCTTATACAGAAAAAAGTAATTTCAGTGCTCAAAAGATAGGCAGTTTCTGTGATAAAGTCCTAGAGTCTTTCAATTACTGCTGGTCATCTCATGTTACAGCTTAAGGCAATCGGTTTTAAAATAATTAGTGTTGAGGCAAACTATTGCATTTGACAGCAAAATGTGGTTTAGGAGTATAGCCTGTAACATTGTAGGAAATGTAGGTGTAGGACCATGCTATGATTTAAACCAGGAAAATCAGAGGGATAAAACCTGAGGTATTCATCATCTTCTGTAGTATATATTGTATGTGGCTTCATAACCACTGTCCTAGTGTTGCAGTATCTTCAGTTTTGAAACACTTTTAAAGAACTGTCACCCTATTGAAAAAAAAAAGAAAACTGACTTGCTTAGTATCATGTGTTTCTCATTTTGTATCAATTTTTTAAAGTATGCGTGTGAAGATTAAAATGGTAACATTTTAACATAGCATGCCATTTTTCTGAGTTTTTGCTCTACTGTTTCTTGGAATGACTGTATTATGTTTGTAGTAAAATACTGGTGACTGAGACTTGTGTCTAAGTACTGATAGATACTGTAACAATATAAAAAACACGTGGGAAAAATGTAGTTTTTGAACTGATGGCTGTGAATGAATCTTCCACCCCCTCAAAAAGCCCAACAAAAACAAGTTTTGCAAAGCAGAGCATGAAGTATCAGCCACCTTTGGCATTTTTCCTAAGGCTCTGATGGCAAAAAAAATACAGAAAAATTTGTGAGTACTTGAATCTCTGGTAGAGTGAATTCTGTAAGTAATGACCATACAGAGTTAGTAGTACGTATTTTATTGAAGAGAGCCTGCTAAATGACCAGGTTAGAATACCAAATAAAAATAATTTTAATAAATGTAATGCCCAGCTTAGAATACTAAATAAAAATACTGTTATTAATAATAATTAAGTTCTGTCTGTTTTTATTTTTGTTGAGCAGCGTGCAGAAGCGGAGCAGGGGGCGATGGGGCTGGGGAGGGCTGTTTCAGTTCGGTCCTGCCACCGTGCTGTGGTGCCACAGCTCCAAGGCAAAGCCTGTTGCTGCCTGTGGACAGGTTAGCCTGGCCTTGCACAGGTGGATTGGGAGCCCCTGCTGCATGCTGACTTTTCCCCATTGCAAAGGCAGTTGCAGTAAGGTGACATTTAAGCTGCAGACATGCTGCTGGCTGCAGGTCCTGTGGGCATGCGGAAGCTCTGCCAGCTGAATTGCAGGTGCTGTCAGTAGCAGGGCATGAACGCCTGATTAAGTTTGGGTTGGGTCTGGCTGCTGTGGCTGCGCTGCCGGTCATACCCGGGGTGTGCCTGACACCTGAAGCACTTCTGCCAAGCCGGTGGTCTTTTCTCGTTAGCAGAAGCATTCTTCTTGCACTGCAAGTGGATGAATGAAGGGTGGTTTCTTCTTGCTCCAGGGAGTGAGAGGTGGATGAGATCTGGAATTAGACCTGACTTTTCATATGTGCAGCTTTCAGTGCTACTGCTGCTGCACTTGCCTGATCTGAGAGTGCTCAAGGCAGAATGGGGCCGGTCTCCAGACGGGGATGCAGCTTTGGCAGTGCTGAGTGGAGGTGTCAGGGACACTGCCAGGACTGAGGTGGCCATGTCCGTACATTCATCTTTTGAGGTTTGATCTGCTCTCAGAAGAATCAAAAGAGAAATTCTCAGAATCTTGAGCCGAAAGTCTGAGTGAACCCTGGATTTTTAGACTTCACAAACACAGATTTGGGAAGGGCTCTCCCCAGGTGAGTGTGCCCTTCCAGCCTGCACAGTGGATTTTTTAGGTGAGGCACAGGGTGCACAGAACTGGCCCCACCGTTTAAGTCCTAAGGTCCATCTGCCACGGCCGAGCGAGCTTGGACAGTGACAGTGAAGTCCTCGGGACTGTCACAGCACCCGGTACTAACCGGGGCTGACCCTGCTGAGCATCCGAGATGTGACGGGATGGAATAGCAGGGAGGCATTGAACTGCCAGGGGACGGTCCCCACTGAGACTCGAACTCAGGTCCTTGAGATTCAGAGTCCAGAGTGCTCTCTTTCACACCATGGGACCACCCCCCTGGATTTGTAAATGCTCAACAAAAGGCCTTCTTTATTGTAAAAGAAAATTTTTCTCTTAGTTTTTTTTTTTTTTGAGGCAACATGCCTTGAAAGAGCTTGCTGAATTTATTTTGCAAAGATAGTTAAACAGACAAGTAAATTAAGAGTATTATGTATATAGCAGATAATTGTTTCATGAGCAAATTTGTTTTCCTTGTGTTAACAAGACATAGCAGACTGATTTGAAATTTGAGGGGGGGGGAGGGAAGAGAAGCAGAGACTTTAACAAAGCCAGTGGTTCACAAAGCCCTTAAATATCAGCTGTATTTGCAAAAATAGCAGCAACTTTCTGAATTATATCTAAATGTTTCTATGGAGTCTGAATCTGAAGTGATGTAAATATTGTTGCTTTCTGCATTTTGAGCAAGTTACCTTTGTGATGTGTATGGTCCAGAGCTCTGTCCCTCTTATCTGCTATACAGTCTTCATTGCTAATGACACTTAGCAAGGTTTTCATCATCTCAGGTGCGTCCTCAGTTGCTCCAGATTCAAAGGAGCCCGACTGAAACGTGATATTGTAGCACCCTTATTTGGGAAGAAGCTGTCCATGGTGGGTCAGCATGTCCTTCTGCAATCCTCAGGCATGATCCACAAAGGAGGCCGTGCCTGGTGTGGGCTGAGGACACGCCCTTCTGAGTCACATGTATGCTTTGCTTTTTCCTGATTTATTCAAGTGCAGCCCATCACAGCTGCTCTGTGGCGATAGAGGTGATAAGCAGTAAAACTCTTTCACACAGTCCTCTGTGCCAAAGACAGACAATTTTGCTGTGTTTCCTTTTGTATTGTCTGGCTGAGCGCTGTGTGCAGACACACAAAACCTGCCCGTCATGGCAGTCTGCTTGCTTGTTTGAGGGGAGGCACTGGAGAGTTTTGGGGGTGGGATGCTCTGTAGCTGCTCATCTGGTTCGAGGTTTAGTGGCCTGTGATAACCTCCTGTGCTGTTGGCCCTGCTTACGTACTGTAAAGTTTCCAGGACAGGGATCAGGGCATTCAGGAATGAAGAATCTGCCAAACACTTTATACGACTTCAGTTTTAATGATTCTACCGGGTTGCAATTTTGTGAATAATTGGGCTGACAGAATTGTGGGCTGCCCCTCCAAAAGGAGAAAATCATCTTCAATGGCTGTGTCCTCTGCCCTCTCCCCTGCAGTGCTGATGGTTATGGGACTCTTGCATCCCAGTGCAAACTGCTGGCTCTGCAGAAAGCAGCGAATCCCATCACTTTTGGCTATATCCATGCTGCAGAGGGATGCCAGGCATTTCAGATGTTCTGTAACAGTGTTGCAGTAGCATGCAGTGAGGAGCAGAAATGAGGGGAGGCAGATGAGGAGTGTACTGTCCTCAGCCATGGCCCATTCAGCTCACCTTCTTTCAGGATCCACAACATATTGCAGTCTCTTAGACCTTTGTAACCTTTGTTTCCTCCACCGAAAGTTAGACAAATGCCTCCAGTAGCCCTTTGCAGAGAGAAATGCAGACATAAAGAGTGTATGTGGAGAATTTAATAGAATCATAGAATCTCAGAATAGCCTGGCTAGAAAAGACCTTAAAGATCACCTAGTTCTGACTCCCCTGCTGTGGGCAGGCATACACAGGCAGAATCACACACCAGGGCAGTCACAGCAGTTGGATGGGAAAGGATTGTAAAAGATCACGGACTTCAGAAGGCCCTAAGATAATGTGGACTTTTATTACTGTCTAAAGATAAAGACAGTTGGGTTTAGTACATGTGGTGGGTTTGGGGGCAAGAATGAATTTGTGAGGTGTTTTTTTTACTTTGTTGTTGTTGTTACCTGGAATTCTTTACAAAGATAGGAAAACTAATGAGGTAAATATTTGTCTCTTTTTACAGGCTCCTATTGAGTTCTTTTTTCAGTGTTTGTGTCTGCTTTAAAGCCTTGGCAGTGTTCATGCAGCCAGGCTTTATGGCAGGTGCTTGGGAACAGGAATGGCGCTCTGCGGCAGAATGGATCTCTCTGCTGTATGGCAAGGAGTGTAACTTAGGTGGATGCTACAGGAACAGTTCTGTTTCTCCTCTCATACTTACTGGCTTGCCTTTTTATGGGCATGTTCCTGGATCTGTTTGTCCTCCTCTTTACTTTTTTTTTTCCCAAAAAAGAGCCTTTAATGGTTTTTATAGCTTTTGGTAACTGATCTTCTTTTGGCTGTGGTTAAGAGCATTGCTTCAAATTTCAGAGCTCTTGGGAAACAGAAGAGAAATGGGCTGTTGTAATTGTCTTGAATTGGAGCTGATGGGAACAAAGCACTTTTGTTTCTTCTGAACACTTGCAGATTTGGAGATGGTGGGATGATCTCTGTCTTCAGTTGTCATCCCATTACACTGCTCTTGCATCTGCTCAAGCATCTGAAATTAGTCATGGTCAGACACTCAATCTCAGATTATATGGACCTTGAGATCGTGTTTGGTTCACTGCATTAATGTCCTGTATTAAAACATTTTTCTTTGGGTATTTGGAGATGCATTATGGGCTTTTGAAAAAGTAGTCTAGTACCTTAGTATTTTTTCAGATCAGTTCTGCAAGAACAAATTTCAAGCTTTGTTTAGGGGAAGGTTGTTTTTTCAGATGCCTTTTGTATCATTTTCTGATGGTAATCTGAAACAAATTTTAGATCTTGTTTTACGTTCTACTTTAAAATTCTACATCCTTTCAAAGGAAAAAGATTATTTTACTGATCCAGAGAGAGGAATCTTAGACATGAAGTTTCTTAGCTGTACAAGTCATGTCTTGCTCAAAAGGTCAACACCCACAGAACTGTTTCTTACAGTTCAGTGGTCTAAGTAGCTGCTTTCTGAGTTTGTGACAATCTTTCCTATTGTCAATGAACATGCAGTCTTTTGATGAAAAGACATCTGATACTATGAGTGTTTCTGGGTTACACACTACATTATAATTACATGTATTCAACATCAAAGCAGCAAAGATAAATATAAATATTATTTTGATCATATATTCTTACTGGTTATTCTCTTTCTTTTTAAATCCTTGCAGCTTTTTCCAGTTTTACATACATGTATGTATTTTTGTCAAGTATTACATCAGATTTCTTTGAACTTGAAAGTGAAAGTACTTAATTTTACTTTTATTGGAGTTTAGTTTTTTTTATTTCTGCTGCTACAGAGTTCTATGTCTGTTCATGTAGTAGTTAGCCTAGAAGGGGTTATAATACGTGAAGTTCATTCAGAGACTTGTTTTTCTTAGATTGCCCTTTGCAGCCTCTGGTGTAAACCATTCTATTACAGTCTTGGATCAGTTACTGATATCTGTAGAATGAATTTTTTTTTAATCTCTTTAAAAATGTGGTTCTATTATTTTTTTTTAAGTAAAAACTTGAGATTTTGTGTGAATAATAAGTACTGATTTCTTGAGTGCATAGGGTGGACATGGATATTTGTATGATTTAAAAAAACAAAACAGCTATTTGAGATGAGTTGTTATCCATATTTATCCTGGTTTCTTTATGAATCCCTTTGGGAAGGAAGAGGACAGAGAAAAGGCACTTCATACTGGTGTGTTTGCTTAGTGACTGCTGCTTTAACCCTAGGGAGAGGGTGGAAGAAGGGGAGAGGGAAACTACTGGGAAGAGGAAGAGTAGTTTGAGGTGAGCTCCTTCTTGAGAAACACATGAAGGCTGAAGGCAGATGCCAAGGTGGGGAAATTTAGGGAGTTGAGAGGACCAATGGGACCCCAGTAGATTCAAGAGAAAACGTTTGAAGATCGTAGTAGAAGAAAAATGTTGTTTTGACTGCTTGTATGCAAAACAGGTGAGCATCAGGAGTTGCCTTTCCTACCATGCCTGGACTGGACTTTAAATCCATGTTTTCCTCATCAACACTAAGATGCTTCCTGATCCCCATACAAGCCCAGGCACTGACCCTGGGTGTGTCTGCTGGAGGCGTAAGAAGGCCATGAGGCCTCGCAGTCTGGGCCAAGTATTTCACCCCAAGACAGGTAAAGGTTTTCAAGTGCAGTCTGAAGGTGTGCTAAGATGTGGTTTTAGTTGTTATTAATGAAAGCTAATTGGCTCATGTTTTTCTAGGATTCAGCATGTTCTCTCTAGCAGCTTCTCTTATTTCCTCCTATTGAAAATGACCAAGAAATTTTGAGAGGATTCAGGTAAGACAGGAGCCCTCTTAAAAGGGTCTGTTACTTTCTCCACTACTTTAGGGAGAAATTTGAATGGGCAAGATACAGCTGTGCATGAGGCTCCTATGGCTTTGTTTTGTTTAGTTTGATCATCTGCTTAATTTTAAATTTATGGCCTAATTTTGTAATGAACATCTTATAGGTAGGCAAACCCACAATATTTGGACTAGAAGTCCCCAATCTGGCAACAAAGTAGGCACATCTGTGTGGTAAAGGCAGTATTTTTTTTCAAACTATGTAATTTTACTTTGTTCCAGGCCTTCATATAAGGAAAAGCTGTGTAACTGTCACACATCGGAAGACAGAGGAGAAACAAGTTGAATATGAAATATGAGCCACATTTACAGGAAAACTGATTTTATGTTGTGAGAAATTAATCTAGTAATGTTAGCAAGTATTTAAAAAATGTTTACTGCTTGATGTGCTTGCTGTTTATTTTTGAACCTTGTGTCTTGCCAGACTTCAAGTTACTACTGTTCAAAAAGGGTGGGTTTTTTTCCTTTTTTCTGACAAATTACTGTTTCCCTAAAGCATCTCCTGCAAGTGTTTTGACTCTGTTGTGCTTCTTATATAAGCTAAATGCCTGTATGAGTAGGTAAGGAAATAAAGAAAAATAATTGTGCCTTCTCTATTACTATGCCTCTGTCAAGGTCTTTACATCTATTTCAGTACTAACAAGAAGAAAATGTGGGAGAAGAATGAAGAGTTTTTAAAAGATCTTCCCAAAACTGAGGGAGGATTTCCCCTTTTTGAGGTACAAGGGGTCTCCTCCAAGGGCCCCCACCCAGCTGGGACTGCCATAGTTTGGTGTGGAGCTTGGGTGCTTCAGGCTATAACAAGTAATACGTGGGATGCAGACCTTGGTTCTGTGATAGTTGATACCACCTCCTTGCACTGTTGCATGTAATGGCAGTCAAATTTTGACCCAGATGCATGTGATAGTGTTCATTTGGAGTTCACATGAGTGTAAAACATAATGAATACTCCAGTGTATGTTGGTAGCATATCACCTGGATTGGCTTCCTGGGTTGCATTGTGTCTTGCCTGTCATTCATCTCCTGGGTCACTCTGGTGTGATCTGGTTCCTTGGTGCTTCAGGGGCCTGTATTTGTGGACAGCTTCACAGTGTGTCTCTCTCTGAATCAGACTTCTTTTCCGGATCAGCTGCTGCCCTGAAAGAAGCCCTGTGTAAGTTATTCCCAGGACACTTGCCTCTTTTTTTTTAATTTTCTTTTTTTTTTTTTTTTTCATTTACGTTGCTGCTTCCAGGATATCCTGCCTTTTGTATTTTACAACTTGGTGGAAATGGGAAGGATTTGCATGGCGTCAGTCCTGTAGACGAGCATGCAGCTTCACATGCTCTGCATGGGCTGCATATACCAAAACAGATTGCAAATGGAGTTTGTACAATAGAGCAAGTAAAACTGGCTGCATTGGTGTGGTTTTCTGAGGATGAAAGAGGTGCTGGCTTTTGTTTTACTTATCAGCGAGGCTTGGTGTCTAGTGAGAAGGGCAGTGGAGAGGTGCAGGTCAAAACATCTGGTAGAAACAGAATTTAAACATGGGAGAGTTTCAGTTCAAATCCATATTTTTTCTTCTCTGTTTTCTGCATTCTCTTTTTGAGGATGACCAGTGTCGTACCAGTAAGCACTGGATTGGGACGGCTGTAATTTTTTGAGAGCTGTCAACCCGAAGTTAACCTTGCTTATCAGGCTGAGGTTGGGAGAGTGATGTGGAGGACACATTTGCTGTGGGGAACATTCCTCTTAGGACAAGCCTTGCTCATGTGTGCTTCACACAGCCTGGGAAGGGCTGCAATAGAATGTGCTTGCTCCCCATGGGAATCAGCAGGACCGAGTACTTCCTATTGTTGCAGGCTATTGTGAGTTGCTGCTCTGCTGGGGACTCCTTTGGCTGTTCACAGCGGTCCTTGCACCGGATGATAACGCACTGAGCTTGGTCTGGGTCAGCAGGAGCACTGGGTCACTGTGCCAAGAGCACCTCTGCAAAGAACGCCCTTGCCTTTTACCACCTGAAATGTGTGTGGATTCGCTGGATTCCTAGACCAAAGTACAAGTCTGTTTTAGAAAAAATGGAAGTGGGGGCAATGCTGTTGCTTTGAGAAGAAGATCTGCTTTACAGGCTAATTTTAGATGCAGCTTAATGTTTAATGGCGAGGCAGTTTAGAGTAGGAAAGGCTTGAGAAGTGGAGTAACTACCACAGGTCCAAAATTATTGATGGTGGTGTTGAGCAGGGTGGTATAGGCAGAAGCAGCCACCTGTGGTGGGGAAAGCATGATCTGGAGCAGTGGTTGTTGAGCTGTGGGCATGCTGGATTGAGGAGGCAGAGCAGATGAGGTTCGCCTTCCAGGCAGGGCTGTGCTGATTTAACTGGGCTCAGAGGCTCAGAACAGTTTAGGACTAGCACAGCTCCACTGGCAGAGTGGAAAGCTCCTGCCCTTCTGGTGTTCTCCAAACAAAAAACCAGTTCATAGCATTGTAAGGAGTTTTTCTTACCTGGAATAGCACTGGAACTGATTTTTAGGATTGGCCCTTTCTGTTGTGATGTTTTCTCTGCAGTATCTTAAGTGATCCTGCTATTTCTATGGTTTTTGGCTTGTTGATAGCTGGCAGCTTTAACCATAAATGTGTGTTTCTCTCTAGAGAGAAACTTTTATTTTTAAATAAAAAGGCATTTTGAGTCTCAGACAAGAGGTCAACTGTGGATGCCTAAAGAAAGCAGAGAAGCTGAGTATCAAAAAAGAAGATGAAAATCAAGGTCTATCTTTTCTTGCACTGTTACAGTAGAAGCGCGGGTCAGGCAAAAATATCAGTCCTCTCTCCTATACCTTCCTGGTGTTTTTCAGTATAAATCTAGTTCAAGAGACCCTTAGCAGTGAAGGCTTACAGGAAGGCTGATGTAGTTATTAGAGCACTTCCTGGGTGGCCCAGCCTTCATCTCCGAAGCCACACCTGGCGTATTAGAGTTCCCTAAGCTGTTATTATGGGACACTCTCTGTACACATTTCCAGGATAATGTCCAAGGCTTCTGTATCAGAGGAGGATCATCACACAACACAGGCTGCTGGGTGTGTGAAGAAATTAGTTGAACTGCAGCATCCAGTGAAACTTGAATGAGTTTTCAGAGTGGAAGCTGAAAAAGCAAATGCTTGTTTGATACCCTTTGAAATATAACTGTGCTTCTCACTTGTGCCCTTTAATTTTAATGTCAGCAACTTTTGCTAACTTGTTACTTCTAGAAGCAAAATAATTTATTATTTCTCAGCAGACCAGATGCAGTGGTATTTTCATTTTAGCAAATTTAGATTTGTGTCCTTCACAGTTCATAACACTGGGAAGTTAGTCACCCTTGTCTGTGAAGGCAGCATAGGAAACTGCTTTTGCTGAATGTGCAGGCATTTGAGAAGGCATTTGATTAATCTTGTTGCCTTTACTCTTCCAAAGTTAATGGAGTTATTAAAGAAGCATGTATCTTTTTTTTTAAGTTACTCAGCGTAAAACATTAGAGCTAGCATGTTCTCTTTACTAGTCACCCAAATAAAGCAGAAATTCTGGGAGTCATGAATTTCCTTGTGACAGAGCATTGATACCAAAATGCAATGTCAGGTCAATATTATTAGTTTTCTTTCTGTGTAGTAAGAAAGAAATATCATCTGCTTTTGTATTTTGGGTGATACTGTAGCAAAAATGTACTCTAGGTTTACAGTTCAGTCTTGTGAACTATAGCAGAGTGCTTCTTTCAAATAACCTCTATTTGTTAATAGAAATAATAAGACAGTTTTTCAGACCTTGTGTCCTTCAGTCAATAAAAGGAAATACGTACTTCCCTGTAATAGGAGACAGGTATGCTATTGTGGAGGGTGGAACAGGAATCTTTGTAAAGAGAGGTGGAGTCTCTGTTAACATGCTGTGACGAGGGTACTGATTCATGTGTTATGCATCTTGCAAAATGGGTCCCTTGGTTGGTTCGGTTGTTTGGTTTATTTAGTGCAGTGGGTTGTGAGCTGTACCAGTTGGGCTGCTCTGTCCTACGTCTTACTCTCTGAACTCAATTGTTCTTGAGTTCTTGTCTCAAGACTTCATACAGGAAGATAACTGAACCCCACATGTTTGTTGCTGTCTCAGCACCAAAGGAACTGGAGTTTTCTGGGTTCCTGAGGCAGTGCCTGACTTGTATTAATCCTCCAGGTTCTTCATCATAGTCACATTCTCCATAATTGTTTCTTTTACACTGTGTTTTAATTTTTTCTAAGATGACCTTAGAAGATCTTTAATATACAATCATGCAAGACAATTGTACTTAATAGCTTTTAGCTTTCTAGTTGCCATGAATAATTCAAAACCAAAAACTCATCCCTGAGGAAGATTTTTTTTCTCCAGAAAGAAAATGCAGGAAATCTGTAAGGATTTTGCTATTAACTTTACCTTGCTTCTCCAAGATGATTCTCAAGTCATTCAACTGTGTGAAGAAATATCCATCATGAATGCAGATCTGAAATGTTTCTATTCATAAGGAGAAATTTACATTGGTCATATCTGACTTGTGCTGAATTCCTGATCACTGTAACTTAAGCTCCTGTGGCGCTCAAAGTTTGGATCCAAGAAGATCTATGTGCTCCATATGTCTGAAATAAAGAATATATATGTTCTGGAATATAGAAATTGCTGAAGACTTCCAGACTGGAGTTCTAAATAGAGTGCTTGAGTGAACCTGGGTTGCAACACTGTAGACCACAAGTCCAGGAAGCTGAAGAGAATGCTTTGTAAGGCCTCGAGGAAGGGAGTCATTGGGTTGTCTTCTTGTGGGTCTGTTAATGATGAGTTTCACATGACTCCACAGTCTCTCCTTCAACAGCAGCACAGTCTCTTCTGCATCTTTGATCAGTCTGCTTCACTTAGAGTTGTATTTCTCATCTTTTAGAAACTCGTAATGTGTTCCTTTTTCATGAAAAACAATCAGGGACTGTTTTGTGGTTTGCTGTTTGGCAGTCAGCTGTGAGGGTCTTGCTTGTTACTACAAATGTGTTAAAGGTTTTCAGCAGCAGGACTTTGCATGTGACTTTTTGAACTGTCTCCTAGGCCTTTTGATTGACATAATTGATATTTATGAGTATATGAAATACCTGCAAATGCTGAAACCAGCCAGGAAATGTCTCTCAAGTGTTTCTGGCATAAGGCATTAGTGCTTACCTTTGGCTGTGTCTGAATGCATACTGAAAACAAAAAAGTAGCTGCCTTGCAGGCTGGGTGTGTCGTCTTGCAAATCAGATAGAGAGATGTTGAACTAGGAAGAAAAAAAAATCTGGTCGTAATTTAAAATCTGTGTTAGCGGTTAAAAGTAATTCTTCAAAACATTTTCAAAATTGTGTTTAAAATAGTTCCAGTTTCCAGTCTGTGTGGCTTTTGTTTCCACTGACTGTGTATTACAGCCTTTTCTGCTAGATTGAAGAATTCTGTAGTTCTGTTTTCCATGTAAATATTATATATATTTAACCTGTGATTGCATGATCCTTACTGTTTTTTATTTGGCAAAGAGTTTGTTTAAAACTTCATGGAATTTGTGTGTGGCTGGTACTGGCATTTAGAGGAAAGTTGTTAAGACGTGCAAGACCAGTGTTTTGCCTTGGCCTTGGAAGACAAGGGGATGTGTTTTCAAGGTTAGAAATTAGTAATAATATGTTTTTTAGTGGGAAGAGTTTTGAAATTACTGAGTTAGATTGGTCTACAATTGGAGGAAGGCTTTAGACATGCTACTTTTGTTCATAGAGGGTGTTGAAATTAAAAGAAAAAATAGAAGAAGATTTAAGTATCTTTGAAGTATGCTTAAGAACTATTTCACGTTATCCTCTTCTCTAATTGATTAACTGGATAATAGGTTTAAATGTGCCAAATAACAAACTCCATGGATTTTATAGCAACTGATCTGAATTGATCTAATTAAGTTTGGGTTTTCCTCTTATGTCACCTGGTTGAATCCTAATGATGTATAGCAGGTTGCACTAAAAACTGAGTTGGGCCTGTTTCTTGGAAATAGTGTTGAGAAAATCAGACATTTCCTAATGTTATCCAATGTTAATTAGATAAAAGTACTAAGTGGAAATGACTGTTTTGTGCTTACTGGTCCTTCTCACTCATTTAGGCAAATCCATTTGATTGCCTTTCTTGATGGTTTTGATATCAAGTATATTGACTGCCCTTTGTATATGTGGATACATGGTTTGAACCTTTGATGACCATTTTCTCATTAAAAAATTATTTAGTCTTTTTGATTTCTGACCCTCTGAAGTTTCTGTTGAGCACTAGGATTCTGTCTGAAATTTCCTATCTGTAGGGTCTTTGGAGTGCTGTTTTTTCTTAATCCCCTCTTGAGAGCTGCCGAAACAGCATTTGTTTTAAACTGCTCTAGAGGAGTGTTACTTAAACCTTAAAGGTCAAATGGGCCAAATCTCTGTGTTCCATATAAACTGGCCTACTTTTACAATTGGGAAATGTGATGTCAACCATCCTTGATATGAGAGAGCTCAAAGAAATTCTGGTAATAAGTTCCAGAAACTCTGCAGATGGAGGTTCTGTTACATTGTGCCTTTGTGTTGCACAAACACAATAACAAAAATACGATTGTTTAGTAAATACTGTATGAACATCCTTCTTTCTGAAATATTTAAAAATCTCTGAGGATTAAAGTCGTAATTTTCTAGACTGGCCTTGAAATCTGAACTCAGATTGTGTCCAAGCAATTCAGGCCATGCTTGTAGGTATTTTGAGGGTTTTTTGAGAAATGTTGCAGGTAACAACAGCTGGAAAAGATGAGAATCATTGAATCATAGTATCGATTGGGTTGGAAAAGACCTGTGAGATCATCAAGTCCAACCTTTGGTCTAACTCCAGTCCATTTACTAGATCATGGTACTCAATGCCACGTCCAATCTCAGTTTAAAAACCTCCAGGGATGGTGAATCCACCACCTCTCTGGGCAGGCCATTCCAATGCCTAATTACTCTCTCTGGAAAGAATGTTGTTCTGATATTCAACCTAAATTTCCCCTGGCAGAACTTGAGCCTGTGCCCCCTTGTCCTATTGCTGAGTGCCTGGGAGAAGAGACCAACCCCCACCTGGCTGTAACTTCCCTTCAGGTAAAAAACCTGCTGTTATTTCAGAAATAATGAACAAAAATTTCAAAGCTATGGAAAAACCATAGGTTTAGAAAGGTTTTGAGTTTCAAACATGAATCATTAAGAAAATACCCTCAATATTTTGGATAGTCTTTGTATTTCTGCATCAAACATTCTGCTTTCAGTAAAGGAGGAGTTTTATATCTAAGAAAGGATTATATGTTCCTTGAGTCCACTTGTAATTCTGAGTTCATGCAGACTTACTTTGTTTATTTTTAAGACAGAATAATAGAATCATAGAATGGTTTAGGTTGGAAGGGACCTTAAACATCATCTAGTTCCAACCCCCCTGCCATAGGTGGGGTCAGCTGCCACTAGACCAAGTTGCTAAAAGCCCGATTCAGCCTGGTCTTGAACACTTCCAGGGATGGGGCATCCACAGCTTCTCTGGACAATGTGTTTCAGCACCATCCCATCCTCAGTAAAGAATTTCTCAGAAGTACGGATTAAACCTTGCAATTTGGCAGAGATACTTTTCTGTCATTGCTGGGACTGGTACTGCCTTAGCTGGGGAGAAGGATACCAAGAAATGGGAAATGTGACTTTTGAACTGGGTGCTTTTTATCCTGGCAGAGAGAAAGGAGGGCCTTACTTGTTTTGGGCTTTTTTGGTGGAAGTATCTGTGGGGAAGAGTAATATTGCACGAATCTTGTATTTGGGAATATATATTTCTGTTTGTGAACCTTGTACGCTCCCCTTGAGGATATTTTTGATAGTATCTTCTAGTGTGTTTTTAAAACAATTTGGAGTTGTGTTTAATGTATTGCTCATAAATGAAATTAAAGCTTACTTTTTATAACAGGATTTGGGAACAGGAACAGAAATTTCGATACATGGTTAGGTCTGCACAATTGCAAATGCTGGCTGTGCTTTTGACTTAAAGCTTAATTCAAATCTCTTCTGTCTGACAAGCAGCAGGAAGATTAATCTCTGGAGAGAGGAATCCATACCCCAGTTTTAGACAAAACATGGTGATTAAAGTTATTTGTAGGTTGTATAAGCACAAGCCTTTGTTCAGGTCTGCTGAATAGGGTTATGTTGAAACATGCAGGAGCAAGATGATTTGCATTCCTGTTGCTGATTTCCAGTCCACAGCCCCATCTGATGGGGAGCCAATGGTAAGTTACCAGCTGAGCATAAAAGCGATATTTTAATTTCGAGACCTGTTGTTTGATTAGGCAACAGTATCTTTGGTGTGTCCTTTGACAGCCTGAGTGAGGGCTGCTTTGGAGTACAGTGCCATTGGGCAGGCTGAGAAGAGCTGCCTGGGGATTGTTAAAGCATCTTGGGACAATTTAGATGGAACTAAAGATAATTTTAATCATACTTCGGTTTCAAGTGAGAACACTGCAATTATATAAGCTCTGAAGGGCAAAACTCATGTTTAGCTGCTGTTTGAACTCTGTTTTTTGAAGAAGCATACATTTAAAGCACTGAACTTTGGAGGTCTAAGGCAAAATCTTTTGTTGTAGTAGCAATAGTCTGTCCTTGGAGAAGCAAGAAGGAAGAAAAACTTAGCTTAAGTTATTTAGAACAACTATTTTTACGTTGTTTTAAGGCTGTTTTTGTTTAAGAACGCTGTATGATTGGTAGCTATAATTTATATGATCACTCTTGCTCAGTATTAAAGAATAAAGCCTAGATTAAAATGGTGATAAAGCTGAAGTACAGATAAAAATGTGGAAAAAATACCCTAACCTGGCTTGTGGCTGTTACAGCAAGAGCCAATGATTTCTGACTTTTTCCATGACAGTAACCATCAGTAGCTGGATAAAGAATGAGTAGAGATGGTATTTTAGTTCATCTCAGGAGCTTGCTTTTCTGGTGAACCTCCTGGTTGTCTGCATTTATGGCACTGCAGGCCCAGGCACCAAAGTGGTTCCCTTTGGGATGAAACCGGAATGGAAGCTGCTCCTTAGAAAAATCCTTGATATGCTGCAGCTGTGCATTCATAATTCAGTCAGGGGAACCAGACTAGAGATCCTTGGTACAGACTAAATTTAGTAAAACCCTCAAAATAGTGTAGTAGGACATTACCCCCTCAGTGCCTGCTGTTACTCAGTTACTCCTATTGCTCGGTGTTATTTGTTAACATAGGTATATCCCTGGAGTTTAAAACTTATATTTCAGATTTATGTCAGAAAAAATACTGACTTGATAAAAAATGTGTAAATAATATGCCCTCCATTTCTGAAATTCTTTTATTGAGATAATGGATATTAAAATCTTCACAATTAGTAAAAAAAACCCCCAAAACTCAAATCCAAACCAGAAATATCTACATACACATATACGACTTCTATAAGACATCTTTGATTTTGGAAGCATAATACTTAATTTGTTTTGCCCTACAAGGTATTCAGTTTAATTAAAAACATTTAAGGAATGAATAAAACCAAACAAAATGAAAGAAATGTGTTACTTAGAGTTGATAATAATATGTTTCCATTTTTCCTTTTGTTCCTGAGGTGAAAATTAATGTAATATGATCCTCATCTCACCCACAGTGTTAAGTTCTCGGATATTTGTTAAAGAGAGGAAAATGAAATTGAAGCTAAATATTTGTGTTATTAAGGAGGGAAAGGAAAAAGTGACTTTGATGATTGCAGTATCTTTTTATTTATCAGAGTGCCTGCTTCTGCCTGTCATCTGATCTTAGATCCACTACACCCTTAAAAATGTCTAACCATCAGATTATTATCGGGTGGGTAACATGTCTTGGACATCTAGATTGAAACCATTCCAGCTGATGGAAATGGTGACTGCATGTGGCAGGACTTGGTGACCTGGTGTTGTTTCTTAGAAGAGTTTCCTAACGCCTGATGGTGTGCTTTTTGTGTAAAATATTTTGCCTGGTCTGAAATGAAGGCTCAAGTGCCACAAATAAATGCTCTCCTCTTGAGCTGCTGACCCCAATTCAGAAATAGCAGTGGCAGCAGGGCAGTTCTCGTGCATCCAGAAGTTATTTTCCAGCTCTAATTGTTCAGGAAGTTGTGAATTTAAAAACAACTGAGACACATTTTGTGGATGAATTTACAACCTGACTAAAAGCTTTCCTTGACTTCACATCTTGCCTCTTTGCCAAAAAAAATAGGCATGTGACTGTGGTGGTTTGTCCTGTGCGTGAGCTTCTGTACAGAATTTGTAATTATGCTTAAGGGTTGGTCCTGGGAGCCGTGATTCTGCATGAGTTATTTTCGGTTTACTTACGTATCAGACATAGTGAAACCCTGCGTGCCTGTGGTTGCTGTGCTTCTGTGCAATTCACAGCCTCAGGGATGGCTCTCTGGCACATGAAGAGGGAGTGCATTCCCTGTATCACCCTCACCCTGACACTTGCTATTGAAAACCTTAAAGCTGTCCCAGATTTCTGCTAAAAGATGGATTTGGCCAAGCCTGGTGGTCTCTTGTGTAGATCTTGTAACACTTGGACAGAAAATGTATAACCATTTTTGTTGCAATGCTGGTTGGTAAGTTTTAGTCATTGTTGACTGTAACAGAATCATGAGCAGGGATGAACTTTCTTGCAGCATTCCTGTTAAATTAATAAATAACATTGTATACATGATGGGTACAGGAAGTAGCATTCAGGTAATGTAATTGAGGTTTTAAAATCAGCTGATAAAACACAGCTGGGCTTTGATCTCAGTCTTCTAACAATTTTCCAAACAAGGATTGCATATGATGTTCTAAAGTTCGATTTCTTCTAAGTGGTGGTCTGTAAAGGTGTGTAGGTTTGGGACCTGCATCAGTCGCTTTCTGCAGCTCCCTGAGGCACTGAGTCAGGAGGGAGAACAACAGCCTGTTTGGCAGGAGTATGTTTGTCTCTGGCTGTGGCAAAATCTGAGCAAAGATGAGCTGTGGTCCAGAATCCATAGACTGCATGACCCCATACCAAGGTTTGGGGAAGCTCAGAACTTTCTCAAACCTTGCAGAGAGCTGGTGTCTTACCAAAAAAATGAGAGAGTTGAGCTGTGGTCAGGATGTGGCTAATGTGGAAGTTGTTATGGTTTGCAGTTTTCCCCACTGCCAAGATGCTGTCAGTGCTAGTAGCAGATTTTGTCAGATTTATTGCTGTTCAGATGCCAAGCCTTTACAGCGCTTGGCCTTCTGTGAAAATAGAAACTATCTGGAACAGTGCAAGCATTAAAGGTTATTTTAGAGTCACAGAATGGTTGGAGTTGGAAGGGACGTTTAAAGAGATCTAGTCTAACCCCTCTGCCCTCAGTGGGTTATTCAGAGCTCCGTCCAACCTGACTTTGAATGTTTCCGGGAATGGGACGTCCTCAGCTTCTCCAGGCAAACCTCATCATAAAGAATTTTGTTTCTTTCATCAAATCCAAACCTACCCTTTTTCAGTTGTCCCTTTTCCTGTTACTACAGGTCTTGGTAGAAAGTCTCTCTCCATCTTTCTTACAGGCCTCCTTGACATATGGAAAGGCCACAATGAGGTCTCCCTGGAGCCTTCTCTTCTTTACACTTAACAACCTCAGTTCTCTCAGCCTTTGTTCCAGCCCTTTGATAATTTTTGTGGGGTTTAGGTGGATTTTATTCCTGAAGCATACATTCCAGATCTTTTTTTTGAGACTGAGATAGTGTAAATGATCTTTATCTTTTGCCGTAGTTATTGTTTTCTTGTGTCGTAGTAATGGGCCCATTATACTCATCTTCCCAAGAAAACTCATGGATTTGCTGAGAAAATCTGTTCTGTCACTTCTTTGAGTAGCTTTTTCATCCTTTGCTGTTAAGACTGTCTGAAATTACTCTCTTGCTCTTTTATGTTAAGAGAAAGCTTTCAGAGCTTTCAGTCACCTCCTTCAGAATTACTTTATCAATGACATCTGTGAACTTGGCAATAGATTTTTGTCTTTTTTTTTTTGAGTAGATTTCGACAAAAATCTTGCTTTTTTAGTTATGTGTTTCTGAAGGGGGAGTTTCTCCTGAGTTCACTGATCTGTAATGGATAGTCTGTGTTTCAGCCCATTGTCTATAAATTGCCACATACTTTTTATAAGAAGTACAAGCTGATATGGAGAGATGGAAAAGGAGATTGGTAATGTAAGTGTTTGTAGGAACTAATTCTGTCTCTGAGAGAATTATGGGTTCTGTACAGAGAGAGATGGCAACAAACAGTTCCTGGATTATACCTGTGTTAATCTGCAGATGCTGATTGTCATTACTTTCTAGTATTTTCTCCTTTAATAAAGTGGCCAAACTAAAGTTGGTACTATTTGGAAATATTTAGTTTATTTGCTGTTTGTTGTGCTGGTAGTAAGTCAGAAAGTACAAGTGTACTTTTCCCAGCATACCCTCTTTGCAATGATCTGAGATCAAGCGTCTGAAGTTTCCTGCAGACCCTCCAGCAGCCTTTGATGCTGCAGTGCTTACTTTATTTGGTTTGACTTGGGTCCTGGCTGACTATGTATTCATATTTGTCTGAAGTATCAGTTCCATTTTCACTCTGATATGTAGCAGGAAGTGTTGTATGGCAATGTTTCTTTTATTGCTGGACTTATAAACAATTTATTATGCAAATGTGTCTATGTTCATGTATGTATTTATCAAACTGATAAAACTCGGTGCAGGTTGATCACTTACTTATCTCTGTATTTACTTAGCTGTGTTCTATTATACTGCAACAAGAGAGTAATAGAGCAGAAATTCAAAACTTGACAAGACAAATGGGTTCAAGGAGGTGTGTTGGTCACCCATGAGAGTCTCTGGGCTATTTCTAAAATGTTCATGAGGGCAGGCACAGAACAGTTACTGATGGGCTCAAGGTTGCCATTCTGTCTTGACTTTCTCTGTTGGAATGGTAGGGTTGCAGTTTTGGGGCTTAGCTTGACTCTTCTAACAAAATAAATGGTGTTATCACTAGGTAGTGTAGGCATTCCACCTCAGATATTTTTCTGAAAATTAGATAAGTTGTAGAGAGTTCTTGAATTGTTGGTGGATTACCAAAAATTCAAAAGCACTCAAAGGTGTGGATTGGTTTGTGGTTGGTTTGTTTGTTTGTTTGGTGTGTTTTGGGTTTTTTTTGTGATGTGTGTGTGGTTTGGGTTTGTTCTCCTTAAATTGGTGATTAAGAATATTCCTCAGATTTTCTCTTGTTGGAGGTATGAACTTTTTTGGTTTATCTGTGTTCACGTGAATTAAAATAAATCACTGTGATTCAGTCTACCTCAGCTTCTTTTCAAGTCAGCTTGACAAAAGCTGGTGTAAAATGCCATATATGCTCACTTTAATGGTACAGGCCCCTGCTGATTACACCAACATGTGCATTTATCCAGCGTTGATGATGGTCTACAGAGGATTAAAACTCTGGAGTCCTGATAGTTTAGCAGAATGCTCAGCTTCTGCAGTTCAGATTATGGCAGCTAGTGACCAGGTGTTTCCATATCAAACCAATATTTATGATAAGTGAGGGCATTTCCTTGAAGCGTTTGGGAGTCAAAAGAAGGATTTTCTTACCTTACTGGGTTTTTTGGTTTGTGTGATCTGATTATCTACTTATTGTACTGGAGGCGAGATCCCTTGTGCTTGGTAGACTTAGGCCAATTGGTAGATTCTGTTTTATCTTGTATACAAACCTCAGAGAGAGATCAGTGGGTACATAGTCTTAAAAGAGAATAAATGTATCATTCTTGCCCTGAAGATGAGCAATAGCTTGGCAGCAGCACACATTGGGTTTGGAAATGGGGCTCCCTAATTGGCCAGTAGGAAAGTGTGAGATGTAGATGATGAATGGGTAGGGAAGGCTGGAAAATGACATAACCGGATGAGAATTTAAACTTCATTAGCTTAGAGAGAGTCATCCTCAGCCTTGAAGAAGTATTTGTTCTTTCTGATGTGTACACTTGGAAAAGGTGGCACATGAGGGTATGAACAATGACCTGTTAAAGCCCTAGCTGAAGGGGTTTGAAGTTGCCTGACCTTGTTGAGGCTGTTCATGGAGCATGGTGTTTAAGTGGCATTCTTGAGCACTGCTGCCAGTGGGCACAAAGCATGACTACTGCTATAGGGTAGTTAACTCCAGATTTCATTTCCACTGCTTGAACTTTGATTTTGCTTTAATGTCTTTATGTGCTTGGTGAGTTCTGCCTTGGTAGGTTTTTTCTACCTGAAGGGAAGTTCTAGCCAGGTGGGGGTTGGTCTCTTCTCCCAGGCACTCAGCAACAGGACAAGGGGGCACAGGCTCATCCTCTGCCAGGGGAAATTTAGGTTGGATATCAGAACAACATTCTTTCCAGAGAGAGTAATCAGGCATTGGAATGGCCTGCCCAGAGAGGTGGTGGATTTCCCATCCCTGGAGGTTTTTAAACTGAGATTGGACGTGGCACTGAGTGCCATGACCTAGTAAATGGACTGGAGTGGACCAAGGGTTGGACTTGATGATCTCAGAGGTCTTTTCCAACCCAGTTGATTCTGTGATTCTATGATTTTTCCCCTCTTGCTGCCTGCTGTTTTCAGTAGGGCTAAATTGCTCAACCTGAAAGAGTTAAGTTGGTTTGAACAACCTCTTTCAAAATCTGTTCCATAGCCTTACTGGTTTTCCTCTGGTTTTTCTGGTCTTCATTTCTGTTCTGTAATGCTTCTGAAGTGGTATCCAGACCACAAATAAGGAGTTCTTTCTTTAATTTTAACTTCGCTATTCAAATTTGACATTGTGGTTTGGGTTTTGTTACTTTTCCTCTTTCTGTTTGTTGCAGAAAGAGTATTTATATATATACTAGAGTAGGTATTGCTGTTGGTTGAAAATGCTTGTGCAGATCCCCTTGGCATACTTAAATTCTTGGTTTGTCAGGAAACTCCACTCAAGTTATTTTAATGAACAAGAACTGGGACAAAGTCCTTGCTATTTTGTTAGTAGGAACTAAAATAGGAATAATGTTCTTGAGAGAACAGGAACTTAAAAAGCTGGCAGAAGAGCAGGAATCAGAGGAAACTGTCAGACCTTGCTGATTGTAATATGAATCAAGTTTTAACTTCTCAGTGTCATAGTCACAAGAACACAACCTCCGTGGTTAGGTTTACAAACTTACAAACTGTAAAAAATCCATCTCGGTCTTGTATATCAGTAGTGGAATTGGAGAAAAACTTGCTACTGAAGTTCAGCAGAATTTTAAAACTAGCTAGAATTTTGTTAAGAACTTAACTAGAATACCCTGCTGGAAGTACAACCTGTTTCAGTCTAGATTTGATGAAATTTAAGTTTTGTTTGTTTGTTTGCTTGCTTGTTTTGTTCTCATTTTGAGCTGTTTCTGCAGCAGGATATTATTGCAGGGCAGTCCTGTGGTGTAAAGGAGAGCACTCTGGACTCTGAACCGCAAGGACCTGAGTTCGAGTCTCAGTGGGGACCATCCCCAGGCAGTTCAATGCCTCCCTGCCATCCCATCCCGTCACATCTCGGATGCTCAGCAGGGTCAGCCCCAGTTAGTACCGGGTGCTGTGACAGTCCCGAGGACTTCACTGTCACTGTCCAAGCTCGCTCGGCCGTGGCAGATGGACCTTAGGACTTAAACGGTGGGGCCAGTTCTGTGCAAGCTGTGCCTCACCTAAAAAATCCACTGTGCAGGCTGGAAGGGCACACCCATGTGGGGAGAGCCCTGCCCAAATCTGCGTTCGCGAAGTCTGGCCATACATACATATTATTGCATAAGCCACATCCTGATGAATCCAGTCTGTACTTGCCAGGGGGAGCATAGGTGGCACAGTGCACATGGGGAGCAGTTAGGTGAGCATAGTCCACTGGAAAGCTTCCCCCACAAAGACTTTTTCCTGCAGCCCCCATTGCTGGCAGATGGGAAAATTGTCAGCTGAGGGTTTTGCAGCCAGTGGTTTTATTAGGATTAGTACAAGTGCGATGTTGCTTTTTGGTAGATTTTACGGTCTTGAAACTCTGGACCTACTGTTAATATTTTTGTCGGGTCCCCAAACAAAGCTTCGTATCAGATAATGGCATGTTCTTTTAAGCCATCCTTTAAATACTTCCATACTACAGTTTGTGGAGAGCTAAATCAGTTGGCATTGATGACAGATGGAAGCTGCTTGTTCCCTTCAATTTGTTCTTTTGGGTTTATAGAAATCAGCTTTTCTTTCTTCCTCTTCCTGTGTGCCTTGGTCCTTCTTCATTCCATCATGTCAAGTAGAAATATGGTCATGATTTCCTTGGGATTTAATATGAGCCGGTGTCAATCTGCTAGTTAACATGACGTGTATGTTGCTGTCTCCCCTGGCTAAGTCTCATTTGACCTTCCAATCTCCTCCACTCCTTGTCTTCTCATGTAGTACAGTTCATGTTTGCTGTTTCTCCTCTGCTGGTGTGCCATGAGTGTGTCCTTACTGTGTGCAGCCCCTCTTGTGGACTCATTTCTTCCTCCATACCTGCAGAGAGATGGTGTGTTTGTTAAAACTGCCAAAATTCTCCTTCCTATGGGTTTCTCAAAGCTTCACTGTAACCTCCAGTGGCAGATTCCCTTGGCTGCATGGCATTCATTTTTGTTTCTTAGGCAATGCTGGGGCTCTTGCACTTAGTAAGCAACAGTTGCAAGACACTTGGCCTTTCACAAACCTGTGCAGTTGAAGTACAAATTATGTTAGATAAGCTTCCTATGATAGGTACTTTTTTAATGATATCCTTTTTTAATGGGCTACATTTTTTATATAAAAGGTGTATTACATACAAAACTTCTAATTGATTGGACAGGATGCATTCGAAAAAGCATGAAACAAATTTTCAACACTGAAAGTTCTTGCACATTTTTCAGCATGATGATACATACATTCAGTTGCTGTGGAGGAAGTTCCTTACCATGAATTGAATTAATTCTTTTTGAGAGCTTTTTGATGTAACATCTATTTAAATATTTGCAGATAAAGTAGTTGTATGTTTCTTTGAAAGTATTTGGTCTTACTGAGACCATCTCCCTGGAGAGGGGAGGCTGGAGCAGGGACCAAAAAGCCAGGAGCTTATCTGGGGTGATTTGTCTTGAGCAGCAATTAAGACACTGGAGGGTGAGGTGGTTTAGAGGAAGCTGTACAGGTCTTTGGCTAATCCTGTCCCTACCACACCCCTTCTTCTGCTCCTTAAAATTCTTCCAGGAGCACAGATGTTTTCAGAAGTGATATGAAGCATTGCAGTTGTACTTTACCAAGGTCTGGAGCAGTTTTTTTTTTTTAAATTGGGAATTGCCATGTTTACTGTGGAGAAAATGACATGAGATTCCTGCTTTGTTTAAAGCATGAGGGGCTGTCTTGTCTTTTCAAACCATAGTGAGTAGTAAAGACAACAGCAGAGGATGTATTTACTGTGTGAATGCTAACTGCAAAGTGAATACAAATACAAGGAGTGGTTCATCTGGAAGTACTGCAGAAATCAGTTTCTGTCTGTTCAGTATTGAAAACATGCTGATACATGCAAATATGCAAGAAAATGAGCATGCCATGAGAATAATTCCATCAGCCGTTGAACTAAAATTGTCTCCAGCAGTCAAAGCAGGTAGATTTAAAAGGAGTGTTTATCTAGTGATTCTCAGATACTGGAATGATTACTCTTTGTTTACTTGCAGACTTCTACAAAGTGTATTGACAATTAAGAAGTTGGCCTAAGATTTTCAAAGAAAATTATTTTTGAAGATACTTTTGTGCTCAGCTATATTCCAGCTCATATCTTCTCGTCCAGTTTGGCAGAAGTCTCCACTCAACAGTTACCTTGCTGATGTTATTTTAGATATGAAAAAGCTGCAACATGACATGGGTAAACTAGAACGTCTTAGAGGAGAGTTTTGTAGTGAATTGGAAAAGTAAATAAAAATGGAATGGATGTAATATTCAGTTAAACCATGCAGTTATAAGTGTATTGCATTTAGGTCAAATAAAAGTAAATCTGTATATATGTGCAGCTCCTGTGTCTCCTGCAGTAGGGTGCTGAATGCTGCCTGGGCTTTGATTTGTTCAGGTTTCAATTCAGAAGTGAACTAGGGTTGAAAAGGAATTTGTCTGACAGTAAGCTACCACAATCTATCAGTGTTTTTTGTGTACTCTCTCCTGTATGTTCACAGGACTTTTCCCAAAGCATTCTCATGTGCCTGCTTTAATCTGGAGAATTTTGAGCAGCTCTTAAACAAACAAGTACAAGGTATTTTTAATAGAAAATAACCTATATGTTTTACTGTGATAATTTGCTGCTATACCTATTCTGCCTAGTTTATTTTTCTTCAACTTAGCCATCCTAATGAGATACTGTCAGTTGTTTAATGTAGTCTAATTTTTAATTTGTTTAAATTAGTTAATTCAGCAATTAGTACAGTTCTTTGGTATAGCAAACTGTTCATAGGATAGTAAATAGGAGCAGATCATGCAAATGCCTACCTCTGGGCTCTGGTAATAAGTTTAAAATTGCATTACTGCATTTTGCCTTCCTAGAATCCTTTCATGAGAGGGTAGTGTTTAATTTCCTTTTGAATAATCTACAACCTCCAAATGTAGTTGTATTACATCCTTTTAAAATCAAAACCGTTTAGGTAAACAAAAGTGGGGTGATGGTGTGTCAGCTTTCAACCAAGGAACTCTTAGTTTTTTCATATACTTAATGTGTTATGTAGATAATTTTTTTGAGAAAAAATATCATGAAACAGTCTCCAAAAATGGGAATAATAGTGTAGAAAAAAGTTAAAGAAATGTTGGTAGGTGCTTTTCTTGGAATCTGTGCAGTGCAGTATAGTTTCGTATTACAAGTTGTTTGAAGTGTTGGCTACTCCTGTTTAGCCAGTGCTGAATGTGTGAAGTGCCCTTACTGATAATTAAGATAAGGTCTAATTAGTGCATGCCTGTTATGAAAAAATAAAATCTGACATTTGAAGGAATAGCTATGAAGTTTACCAACTTCAGGCAAAGACTTATTTTATTACTGTCCCTTTCCTGCTCGACAGAGAGAGAAACTCCAGTACCGAGTTCCAGGTCTTTTTCTGCTTACTGTAGAAGAGGAGAGAGCAGCTGACTTTGCAGTTATAAACATAACTTTTGTGAATACTCTTCTTCATGTTGGAAGAAGTCTTAATTTGTAGACACTTTAGTATATGTTGAGTGCATATATACAACTAGGTGGTCCCATGGTGTAATGGAGAGCACTCCAGACTCTGAATCCCAAGGACCTGAGTTTGAGCCTCAGTGGGACCGTCCCCTGGCAGTTCAATGCCTCCTTGCCATCTGATCCCGTCAGATCTCGGATGCTCAGCAGGGTCAGCCCCAGTTAGTACCGGGTGCTGTGACAGTCCCGAGGACTTCCCTGTCACTGTCCAAGCTCGCTCGGCCGTGGCAGATGGACCTCAGGACTTAAATGGTGGGGCCAGTTCTGTGCATGCTGTGCCTCACCTAAAACATCCACTTTGCAGGCTGGAAGGGCACACTCACCTGGGGAGAGCCCTGCCCAAATCTGTGTTTGTGAAGTCTGGCCATACATACACAAACACAAATGTGGAAGACAGCTTCTTTTGGCCTCCTTTGTTTGGAAGCATCATTCAGGTGACTCCTTGTGTTTAGTGGTGTTGCATTCAAATTTGTTGCCTTATTGCTTTTAGCCTGGAGAAGTCTCTGCTTTCACTGTTTTCAGAAACAGTGTGCTCTTTCAGCAGTGTGGTGAAGCTGACTGCATGTAGATGGAATTTAGATGAATGCATGTTGGGGAAAAAAAGTTTCTTCCCACTGACAGTTATTAATGAATGGTCTGTAACCTGACTGGGTCTGTGGTTTTATTGGGAAAATATTAATTGAAGGTTCTCCATCCAAATCTATATTCTTCCTCATTTGCACTCTTGTGGTATGTATGTTTTGATCAGTAAAATACACTTTTATGTTGTTAACAAGTGCTGTTTTCCTTTTCTGAAGGACTTACGTAGTAATTGAACTTGGATCTTCTTTTGGTTCTGCTGACCTTAAAATGCTGGGCTTGAAACTGGCTATTCAAGAGCTTGTTGAGGAATAGGCTTCATGCATGTTTCTCAAGGCAATGGCACATACATCAGATGGAGGGGTAAATAGAGCAGGTATGACTTGATGGGTTTTTCATTGTGCTCTCTGTCAGAGTCACAGCTGTGTCAGAGTCACAGTTTGTGTCACTTCTCAGACAGAAGACTGTATTTATTAGAAATAATTGCCCCATGACTAGCTACTACACTTGTATTTAGATGCTTTCACCCAATGGCTTCTTCGACTCTTGAAAAGCCTCAGGTTCTCTTCTTAAACATGCATTTCCTGGTGGTGGCTGAATTCAAGAGGATTTTTTCAGTTTGTGACATTCCTCTATCATAATTTATTAATAAAGTATGACGTAGCCTTAAGAATATGTAAGAATGCAGGAGGTCCTGTCGGTCAGCAAAGCAGAAGCATCAGGATGTGAACTGAGGAGGTTGTATTCCAACTTTTGCTGAAATTTTGGCGGTAATTTTAGAATTTGTTTCTTGTGTGACATCGTTATGTCCGGAGCCCTGGCCATGCTACTTGGGATGTAAAAGACAGCCTTGTTTTTAGTGGTTGTGTGACATATCACTTAAGTACTAATTTGAACTAGCATTTTAAAGGCAAATGATAGGTTTGTGAAGAAATGAAGGCTTGGTTATATCCAGGAATAAACTCAGCTGTTTAGCAATTATGCCCACAATGGCAGTCGGATTCAGAGGGCAGATCTGTATGGGAAAAAAATATTCCTTTTTCAGTATCCTGAGGAAAAAATGGCCAACAGCCAATTGTGAGTGAATACAGATGTTGTTTACAGGATTTATTGTATGGTGATGGCAGCACATGATGAAGATGCTGTTTCATGAGTTCAGGGGCTGTGGCAAAGCTGTAGAAGTAAATGGAATTGAATGTGACTCTGGAGATTTTAGAACATAAACTTTCTGTGAGTGGTTAAAAGAAGTTACTATGCTCTGTTTGTGGGAGAAAAGTAAACCACAAGTTTTCCTGTAACAATTTTAATGTTTTAAATAGCATGAATTGCATAATTAGAATACATGAGAAATATTTGTTAAAATCTTCATGAGCTTTTTTGCATCCTGAACTGGATTCTTGGGGGAGAAGATCTGATTAACTGAGTAAATTTAAACACAAAACTAGACATCAATACAGAATTAAGTACCCTGTAGATATTATTTAAAAAGTCTCTTCAGAACACCACTTCATTTAAAAATACCTGAGTCGTTGCTTTAGAATTACTTCTTATTTTCTATTATTTCACATTAAAGTAGCCAAGAATAAGACACTTTGCTGTTAAGTAAGATGCTAACACCAGCAACACTCTCAAAGAGGTCACAGTGAACCTTTTCCTTCTCTTCAAACTTCCTAACCTGTCCTTGGAGAGAGTGAAAAGCATGTCAAGTAGAGCATGTCCTGACAGATCTGTGGGAGAAGAATGTCCTTTTATGCTCATGGTTCTACAGCTTTCTGGTAGGCCAGTCATTCTTCTTCCTTGCCACTGCATATGGCAGAGAGGTCTGCAGCCTTTGTTGGTTGTGAGAAATTTTGGGTCTCCTTTTTCCTTCAGATATGGGAAGAGTGTGGGACATTTTTTGTAGCTTACAGACTCCTGGCGTTTGCTACCACTGTTTTCTTCACTTCTTGGTAGGCTCATTTTGTTCATGCTGAGAGATGCAAGTTACACCTTGGTGGCATGAGATACTTTTTACAAATTTTGGAATCACTAAAACATGTCAGTTTAGTACCTGAATGAGTTTTGGAGGAGAGTAAGAAATATCTAGGAGAAGTGAGCCTTTCAAGCTGAGTGGACTCTGGGCTTATTAGGGTGAAGACTATAAAGTAGGTTTAAAAAAGCCCCAAAACAGAACAAAAAACTTTAAAAAAAGGAACCAATCCAGCATATTTAAAATGGCACCATTAGCCATTCAGTGTGTGCCAATCTTGGCAACTTTCCTGGTCAGCTCAATGAGTATTGAGTGCAATCAAATAACCCTTTTTAACTGCATAACTTGAGGACCATAAGATTTTAATGTCTTGGCCCTTTTTCACTTGTACATCAAAATTCTTCTGAAACAATTTTCATGTCGTATTTTATATAAAGTGAGGTTGGGGTTCCTTAAGAGGCAGAGCTGTAATGTTACAGTATCAGGAGTTCAGTCTCTCACAGTCTTACAGTGTAATAAACCAAGGCCCAATATATTTGTGGTTTATTTAAAAGCCATATGCTCAGCCACACAAAAAGAGTAAACACATTCATTTGTCTCAAATGCCAAGACACTGGATTTCTGCCCACATGCCTCAACATGTGACTGTTGTAGAAATTCAAGTTTTTGTACACCAAATCAGGTACAGACAAGTATCCATTAGTCATATGACCCTCTGCATGCACATACAGATATATAAATACATGTGTGTGTCTTTACTTTTGTATCCATGTATGTACATATACACACTCCTAGTAGAGTCTTATCTTTGGATCTGCCTTGCACTTCTGATTTGATCATGAGATAGACTCCCTTCTTGGATCACAAGTTAGGGAAGCTGGGGAAAGAGCTGCGGGGACCAGTGTGTGGATGCCCTGAGAAATTGATCTGTTCTTGAATCTTCTCCATAGTCAAGTCCAGGTGTGTCCTCTTTAGGCCAAGCGTTGCGGGTTGGAAAAAGGCTGACTCTGGTCTGCAGGGACTGTTTCCCTTCACACTGAATAACAGGAATAAACATAATAAACTAAAGTCTGTATAGCGAATCCTGGTGGCTTACTGAATTTGTATACAAAGTTTTTGTTTAACTTAGATTTTCTTTTCTTACAGGAAATACTGGATAAATCCCATGATGGACGATGGGAAGCCCGTTTGGGCTCCACACCCAACTGATGGGTTTCAGATGGGGATGATTGTGGACATTGGCCCTGACAACTTAACTATTGAACCTTTGAATCAGAAAGGCAAGGTAAGTATCTCACAAACAAAGGAACAGAGGAAAAACGTACAATAAAACATTTTACCTGTAGGTCAAATGTTCGCTTATATATACAATTACATGCAGCCTGGAGGAGTGGAAAATCATTTTTCTGTTTGGTTAAGGATCTTTGCTTAGCTTTAGCTTGTATTGCAAATGAACCCTCACACTGGTAAGTGCATACTTTGTCAGTTATCTGAATGTGTATTGAGTATATGCTTATGAAAGAGAGGAGGTGTGAATCTCTGTAGCCATTTGATTTGATGCTTTACTTTTCTAAATTAGAGACTGATTATGAGCCTGCTGTTGAGATTAGCTTCTCTCTTTTCCCTTCCATGCATAGAAATGGTCCTAGAGGCATATGCTAGGCTCTAGCTAAGATTAGACACCTTTCCATTAGACTGATGAAGACTGAAAGATGAATCCTCTTACCTCAAGTACCTTGAGAAGTAACATGACATTAAACAAAGGTCCTATGGAATTGCTGTATCAAATTAAAGTCAAAATTAATGTAACATTTAAAATTAAGACCTAGTTCATCCTAATGAATGTGTTCCAACTGCTTCATTTATCATGACATCTTTCAGATTCAGTATGTCATAATTAAATGTCAGTTTTCACAGGAAGCACCTTGTAGCTATCAATTATCCTAATTCAAGTGGTCAGCATCCTGGGTTTTACTAGCTGGAGTAAGATCAGACACTGCGTTAAAAGCTATGATTTTGATCTTTGTGAGTGTGTTTTACGTGCCCTTTCTTATAATTCTGTTCTTTCTGGATCTTTGAGTATGTAAAAAAGACAAAAATATGTTTTGTAACTTCTTTTTTCACATCAACAACAGTAGAGAATGCCTTGTCACAGGTCAAAAGGTTATGCAGCAGTCCTTTCCTTTGAGACAATATTTATAGGCTTTCTTTTTGTGCACATAGGAGAGGAAGTTGATTTTGCTTTCCTTAGAAATACAAAGCAAGTGTAACATTGAATTTTTGAGTGTGAAAGATAAAGTCTATATGTTAACAGTAGTAGTAGCAGCATTCATTCTTTAATTTAGGGAAAATAAAATTATTCAGACATGAATATTAAATACTCCAAATCTGTGGCAAAGTTGTATTTAACTGACTTAAATAATTTTCACCCTCGTTGCTTTTTCTGTTTATATATATCTATATATCTATTTTACTCCCAAATGGTCCTGATGCAATAAAGAGCAAAAGCCTGTATATTAAACAGAAAGATGCAATAAGGATACTTTGAGTCACTGTCTATTTCTGATATATGCTCCTTTTAGGGACTGTATGTAACTAAAAAAAAAACCACAAACAGAAAAACCAACCAAACAAAAACCCAACAACAGATCTTAATATATCCGAAAATACAAATATTTTATTTCATGGTTCACAACAGAAAAACCTCCTGTTTAGATAGTTTGTTATTCTGCTGTTGGCTGTTTTGAATTAAGCAGATCAATTAAGGGCCTAATGTTCATTCATCTAAGGGAACAAACAGTCGAAATGCCATAGAGATTATGGTCCTATATTTGCAACTATAAAACTTCTGTATATTAATAGAGGTGGAGTAAAAAGTTTTCTTGATCACCTTCTCAGTTTTTTCAAGGTGTCATTGGTTTCCTTTTATAGTGAAACCTTTCTCGTTGCTTTTTGTCTTTTTAAGGAAACTCTGTTCTTAAGCACCTGAGCCAGTGATTTAAAGTAGTCAGCATTAATACCCATTATCAGCAACTTTGTGTTCTTAAAATAATAGTTCAGAACTGCTCTTCAACAAGGAGTGATCCAGCAGCTCCAGAGTTGCTCATGATAATTATAGGGAGGAGAGGAGTAACCTGATCTTGTAAACATATCTGGGTAGTGTAACTTATTATTATTTTTTAATCTGGGTCATTACCATGTCATGTGTATTCTCTGTAGGCGCTGGTAGCTTAGCAGAGGTCACAGGCTGAAAAGGAAATGTGTATGCATATGTTTGATTATTGCCTTTTATGACACTTAATGTCGTTAATAACTGCAATAAATGCTGCAAGGCAGCAGTTTCACGATGTCTTAAAATCCCCTCTTCCCCACCTGTAGCCAGCTCTGGTGTTGCAGCGTGGCACCTTCTCAGCTCTGCGTGCCGAGCTGCGAGTGACACTGCAAATGAGGTCAGAGAACAGATCCACCTTAAAAATGAAGAAGTGGAAAGTTTTCAGGACAGCAGCAGGCAGTGGCAGGGGACAGAGTAGCTGAGGCCAGTGTGGTGGTAGATTGCTTGTATTATGAAACCAAATCACCCAGTCCAGGTTCTGTGAAGGTAGTTGGCCAACACACCAACTCACTCACAAACCAGCAGTAGCAGTTTTGGGCGCCGCAGCTCCTACCTGAGTGTTTACAGCTCTGTGTGGAGGCTGTCTGTCTAAAGAGAGGTGGGAATCTGGGTCACCCAGCTTGTACTGTATGAGGAACTGTAATGCAAACTGCAGGAGTGTGTTACCAGAACAGAGGATGCATGTGTTACACAATGGGAGCCTCTTCCCAAAAACTGGATCATTGACTTGCAAGGCTGCTATTGCATTTACACTTCTACTTGGAGTGTTCTTTTCTGAATGTACTGGGATTTGTAACATCAGATCCTGCTGCATGTATCTCCTTCATGCTGTAACAGGAAGAAGGCAGATGACAGTGAAGTGCCAAATGGGGAATCCATTCTTTTCCTGGAGGTAGCAAATCTAAGTAAAGTGATTAGGAAGAGATGCATTGGAGGGGCTTGCACGCTGAGATGCTATCCTGGGCTCCATGGGACACTGAGGAGTGGGGGTGATGGCATTTACTAGAGCATAGGCAGTAATGAGTTTCTGGCAGTCACTGGGAAGGTGTGAGATGCTGCAGACAGTCACTCACACCACTCCTGCTGTCAGCTGGGAGACACCTTGTGGTTCTGTGCCAGCTCTGAAGGGTCATGGAGGCCTTTATGGGGCACTTGCTCTGCTATGCTGTGAAAAACCAGAAACGTATTTTTTCAGGCTAAGTATAAATGTACTTTGAAAGTAAGGATCAGAATGTCCAAAGTTCAGTGCTTTGAACTAAGGTGGTTTTTTTGATGGTTGCTTTTGGCTGTTTTTTGTAGCAGTGAGTGCAACTTGCTTGCACAAATAAGACATTTTCTCATCTGTTCTACACACCATTTGTGCTGCTTTAGGCTGATTTATGAAATACAGCAGAGAGTAGGGATGTCTCCTGACTGTTTCTGGAAGGTATAAAGGAGGGCATAGTTACATGTATTGGATTACGTGGTAGCAAGATGATCCTGCTTGAATGGAAAGATATCTTTTTTCGCTCATCTAGTTTCTGGGAGAATAGTTGAGACTGCCATTGGATTTCACGGGCTGCTTCATTACAAAGAGGGGAAAAAAACCTCTACAAAACTCCTCAAACCCTATTTTGCTTCCTGAGACCACTTTATTGTCTCATAATATTAATACCCCCTCCATTTTCTTAGAAAAAGCTTGTCCTAAGCTATGCTTAATGCAAAAGTCTTCCATCAAGTACCTGAAGCATTTTTTCATTAGAATAAATGTTTAAAAAAATTAAAAGTGAGACAATAAAGAATTTCCTTGGATATTTTTTATTGATAGATCTGGGATACCTTGCTCATTTTCCTATTCAAAATCCTACATTTTAATACTTGCAGCTGTGTACTCCTTTTGCTTAAGCTATCATACTAATGTACATAAGAAGCAATTGCCTTACATAAAGCAGTATACCAATGGTGGCATAGAGAAATGAATTTTTTTGTTGACATTGTTGAAACCAGACTTATGTTCTTATATAAAAAAGTCCAACAGAAAAACATCAGCTTTCAGATATCTTCATTTTTCTTTCTTTTATCACTTCTGAAATATTCTAAAAATGAATTCATAATTTACGTTGAGTGAAAAAATGAAGGAGATAATGTGAATTCTCGTTTGCTTGTTTGTTTATTTATCTTGAATCAGAAGACTGAGTGATGAGGCATTGAAAAAGCTCTTCTTCTTCTGCGATCGTTCTAGCATGGCTGATTTAGTTCTAAAGATGTTAAAATATCAGAGGTTTATGAAGAGTCTTACAGGATATCTAGGTATCGTGTTCATTCTCTCCTGTGGAAAAACCTGTTAGTGGTTACACTATTTTATACTGGGCTACACATCACCAGACAAGAACAAGAAGCGAAGTTACATTTTCATGAAGCCAGTCATAGTATTTTTAAACTTTCCCACTGTTTCACACATAGGAAAACTGTTGTGTTCAAATATGTCTTTGCCCAGTCAGGTATACCTTTCCTGTGACAAACTTGTAGAGAAAATGATGATGATAATATGTTGTTACTGCAACACTGTAAAAGGGAGGAAAGGGTGTGCGGTAATCTCTGCTTTACTAAAACTCTGAACAGCAGCTGGAAACTTTCTGAGGTAGGTAAAGACATTCAGGGCCTTCATGGCTCTGCCTGACTCTGATAAAGGATATTTTGGAGGAAGTTGGTCTGATGGATGTTCAGCTGTTCCAATGTCATTGAGCAGCTCCGTTTTCCTTAAAAGAGCTTATTGTGCATATTATTCTGCATTAGATCCTGAAAAGGCAGTTAAATGCCACCCTGACAGCTGATCCCGTCAGATCACAGAAGCTGAGCAGGGTCAGCCCCGGTTAGTACTTTAATGGGAGACCTCCTGGGAATACCGGGGGCTGTAGTTTCTAGTCTTGAGGACTTCACTGTCACTGTCCAAGCTCACTCGGCTGCAGCAGAGGAACCTTAGGAGTTAAAGGATGGGGCCAGTTCTGCACACGCTGTGCCTCACCTAAAAAATCCACTGTGCAGGCTGGAAGGGCACACCCACGTGGGGAGAGCCCTTCCCAAATCTGCGTTCCCGAAGCCTGGCCATGATGATGAGATCCTCAAAGGGGATGACAAAATAGATTTTATTATGGCTGCAAATTGTGTAGTTTATGATAACTTTGTAGGGAAGTAGATTTAATGTTTTCTGACTGGCAGCAGTTAGTTCTGCTTTGAGACATTTTTAACCCTTTTCACTTCAATGGGAGTTGGAATTTGTGGCTGTTCATGATGGTGTAAGCCCCAGAAGCTCTCATATTGTGTCTCTTGTGCTGAAGCACATATGAAAAACGTTGCTGTCTTTCTTCTGAACTTCCCTGTGAGATGTTTCTAATGGGACTACCTTGCTGAGTACAGTGTTAAACAAGCAAACATGTTTGTTTATTACATTCTTTCTTCAGATCCCATTGGTTGCCTTTTCAAGTATTAGACTAGGCTTGTCTCCATTTCCATGGGGAAAAGGAGCCTGTGCCTGCAGCAACACGGTGGCCGTCATGTTTAATTGGCACAACAGGGGTTTTGTTTATTCATAGCTAATGCAAACGAGCTATTACTACGGTAAACAAAAAAGTATAATTAAAAATCTGCCTCTTACAATAGGTATTTTTGTGCAGATGCTGTAATGCATGTGTGCTGGGATGTTTTTCCTTCCTTTTTACAACAATATAAATTATAATTTCTGGAGAGGGAAGAAGAAACAAAGTTGCTTTTGTTATGAATTTTTCCAGTTTGATGTGAACACTTGATAAATGGCTGTTTTGTGTAACTGGAGTACAGAGGTTGAAGGAAGGTCTTGTTTTACTCTAGTATTGATTTATTAAAGAAAAAACTCTACAAACAACAACCAAAGCTACAGTATTTGGTGATACAGAGGATGTGATGTATTGAACATTGATATTTTGATTAGGAATGTTTTAAACCAGAGTATGCTAGTGGCAGCACAGTCCTTTGATGGAACTAATAATTTGGGTGTTGTTCTTTCTTTGCAAAACTGAGGAAGGTGTGTGTTATTTACAATGCTGTTTCCTTTGCACTACTTTTTTAGTCTCATATTTTTTGTATTGCACAATATTACGTGCAGTTTTTGATAGAAGGATCAAATATTATTGCAATAAAGTATTTATTACAGTGACTTAATTTTTATAACGTAGTATACTAATATAAATGCAGCAGCTTTTGTCTGCATCTAGTAACTCAGTAAAATTTCCAATTCTGAAGTATTAAGCTGGTGACTTTTATATCATGGACAATTACAGTGCACTGACTTGTGTCATTGCGTGAGACATCTCTGAACTGCGTTTCTGTTTTACAGTATTCTGACTATGTTTTTTATCTAACAGACTTTCCAGGCTGCTATCAATCAAGTGTTTCCTGCAGAGGAGGATAGCAAAAAGGATGTAGAAGATAATTGTAAGTTATGAATTTAAAAAGAGATTATGTATTTGAAAAAAATTTCTGCAATGAAGAGAATATTGTTTCCTTACAAACTTCCTGTTCCTTCCTTGTAGACTTTGTTTGAATTTATGTATGACCTTCACTAGGCCTTTGAACTTCTTAAAGTAAACCTGTTTTAAATATAATTTACTGTGGTTTTTAGTTTTCAATTGAACACTTTAGAGAAATGGACAGTCAAATATTGCCATACACAGCCATTACTTGACTTTAGAAATACTGCATTCAGATTATGGGTGTAACTGTATTTTTTATAGTGTAGCAAAATACTTAGTTGTCAGAGAGCATTTGTGTTGAGCATCATAGAAAAAAACTATACTGAGTGTTTATAATACTGTTCTGAAAAATACTGAAAGCCTAGTTAATAATATGCTTATCATTCCAAGCTATACTTTACTGATTAACTCCCTTCTAGGAACTAATTTGCTGATGTTTTGCTTTTTTTGCACCCTTACTTTTCCATGTGCCAAATGCACTAGCTGCAAGAGACAGCTTTCTGAGAATGAAGCTGTTCCTCTAATGTAATCTTATTTATTAAACTATTGCAAACAGTACAGAGACAAAATATTTACTTCTTTGTGTTTCTGTTTTGTTTTGGTTTTGTTTTTATTCTTTTTTGTGATTCACATTCCTCTTTGGGCTCCCCCCAAACCCCACTCATATATGGCACCATATGTGGAATTTTTTTTAAGTAAAAAAAAAGATTAATTTCTTTTAAATTTCAGTGGTGAAATAACTCTAAAAACTGAAGTGGGACGGGGTATCAGATAAGACTCTTAAATCATCACCCCCAATTCTGCATATGCAGAGCCTTGTAATTACTTGATAAAATCATTTTCCATACAAACCCTGCTTCATTGTGTGTGTGTGCCAGGACAGCCAGTGTCAGTAAATTTGATGCTGATAGGCCCTAGCTTTTAGTGCTTCACTTCACTTCCATGAAATTTTTGTGTTTGTTTAAATAAATATATGGACAACTGAATGCATGTGTATTCACTGGTTATATTTAGGCATGAGCCATGTGAATATTCAGAATTCTCCCTCTCTCCCAGTGACTTCCTTTGCCTCTGGATATGGATGCCTCTTTTAAAGGATTTATTCTAGAGAAGAAGCATTTCAAATCTGCTAACATAAACCTTAGTTAGCATGTGTTGAGTGGAGATGGTGACATTCCCTTGGGGAGCAAGCTTCCATTACTCCCAGAGTCTGCAGGTGGAACTGCTTTAACAATGACTTGAAAAGAGAGTGCTGGGGACACAGTGAAATCTGGGTTCCTTTACTGTTCAGATAAGCATGCTAATAAAAAGTTGATGATTAAATGATGACTGTTTCCTTTAAAATATACTGCAAACCGTCAGAGGTTCTTATGGAGATACCGTCAATGGAGTCGATTGTTACTAAGTAATAGTTTCTCATGTCAATATTGAGACTCCAAAGGGCTTAATTTTGAAGTTTGCTAATTTTTTAACACCCTATCCCCTCGCAAGCAATGCATGGGGAGAGAAGGAGACTTTAATTTTCATTGGAGCAAGCAGGAGTTTCTGATCCATTTCCTTCTAATGTCTCTTTGTCTTGGGATGATCTCATTAAAAAGGTGAAGACAGACCTGCAGTTTGTGGTCTCAGAGCCATTTTCTCAGCCATGTGAATTGAGTGTGCCTGGGGAGAGGAGCAGTCCTGTTGTGCAGCTCTGGGTGTCTGCACTTGGTTGCTGCATCTACCAGTGACTGTGGGGTTGTGGGGGAATGTGTCTGCTGGGGTGGCAAAAGAAAAGCCCTGGTGATGGGGGCCACTCTGCTGCTCCATGCAGTAATTGTGCACAGGCACAGTTTCAAGGCTGTTGTAATTCAAAGGAGAGTTTGCTTGGTGTAAAGCTAAAGCATGCCTTGTGTGCCTCTGCCAACACAGGAATATGAGTGCAAGGGATTTTGTGGAGAAAGACAGTTTCTTCTGAGCAATCCAGCAGCTGCATGGTTCTTCAAGAATTGCATTTGAAGCAAAGCTGTATTTGGTCATGTAAGGGAAGGAAGGGCTGTTACTCAGTGGAGCTATGTAAGCCAAATGGCCAAATGGCCGATTAACCCAACTTTGCTTCAGACCCGTTTGGTGCAGGTAGTAGCAGACAGAGCCACAGCCACTCCTCAGTCCACTGCAGGAGGAAGGGTAAAAGATGGAAAATGAAAATGCAGATGCTTTTGAGACGCTCACATTATTCTTTGCCAGTACATTTTGGTTCAGCAGAGAGAGTGTTCAAGGAGATGTTAAAAGCTGCTTACTGAGCTTCAGGCATCCTTGTGGGGCAAGGTGGCTGGGCAGGTTGACCTTAATTTAAAGGAACTGGCAGCCCTTTTTGCACATTTGTCTGAATAAGTGGGAGTACTTTTTTCCTGCTGGAGCCCTTGAGAAAGGACATTGGTTCAGCTTGAAATAACTTTGTTGGTCATTATAGATCAGGGATGTGTCTGTAACCCTTGAGTGAGGTGCAGGGTAGCAGTTACTATTATAGAATCACAGAATCAATTTGGTTAGAAAAGACCTCTGAGATAGAGTCCAACCTATGACCGAACACCACTATCTCAACTAGACCACAGCAATAAGTGCCACCTTTAGTCTTTCCTTAAAAAAAAAGGACATTACAGGCACAGTGCTTACTCCATCCTCAGTAGTTGCATACAACTTTTTAGGTGGCACTCATACTGTAAGGTTTACCAGTATGGCAGTCAATCAGTTGTAACTAGAGAAAATAGTGTTGTGCATTTCAATTTTAAGCAGCAAGGTAAAAAGAATTGCAGATATTTGAAAATGGAGGCTGTGTAAGGAGTAGTGCTCTCAGTTGGTTCAGGGATAATGTTTTTGACAGTGTTACAATGGGAACTGGAATTACCTGTGTAATTAAGACTACTGACACTTTCCAGTGAAAACAGGGACCAGCTTTGCCCACTTGCTGCCTAGAGCCACCACCTTGTAACAGTTCAGCAGTTAGTTCAGGTGTTTTCCATTAAAGAACAACGGAGAAAATAAAGATGGGGTTTGGTGTGTTAGCATTTTTACCCCCCTTACAGTTTCTCTGAGGAGGCCGAGTACTAACAAAATTAAGAATTGAAGGAGGGAAGGTTGGTTTGGTGCCTGATGTTGCAATGATGGGTGCTGCAGCCTGCAAACGGTGTTTCCAGAGATGTTTATATTCATCAATTAAAAAATCAGCAGACCCAGCTTTTATTCTGAACGTCAGCTGGGTGGTATTACCCTGGGGACACTGTGGCTGGGATTGGAGAGGGGAGCTGGAAGGAAGGAAACAGTCATTGTTAGGGATTTTGGTGGGCACCGGTTTCTGTTCTTGGGGGCTGACATGGAGTGAGGTGCACAGTGTTTGCTGACAGGCTGGTGAAAGGAGCTTACATGGAGCTGAGCCTGTGCTGAGGCTCCTGCAGTCTGACTCTTTGTTCCACAGCTTTCTGTATGGTAAAGAGCAGGTCTGTGGTTTTTAAAGTGTATATTGAGTCAGAAGTTTTGCCTCAAGACATGTAAGGAAATGATAGGATTAAACTGTAACCAAAGAGAGGGCAAGTAAAATTCTCCTTAATCCTAAGATTTTGGTTTTCATCTGTACATGAGGGTAGTCCCAAGCTCTTAACGTTATGTGATTGTCTCTTACTTGCAGGTTCTCTGATGTATTTAAATGAGGCCACTCTCCTTCACAATATTAAAGTTCGGTACAGTAAGGACAGAATTTATGTAAGTATTATGTGTCATGACAACCAGTCTAATACTGATGTCATTTCAAAAATTCAGCATTTCAAATTCTTTTTTTCCCCCCTGTAACAGAACTGCTAACATGGGAAGCTTGAAGTTGTAGGCCTTTTTTTTCTTACATTATACTTTGTTTGAGATCAGAATCACATTAATCACATGAATGCTAGGTGATTTTTACCAGGCAGAGCAATAGATTTTTCTCTACATAACTGTTCGTGTGCAGCCATAGCACAAAGCTCTATTCCTACAGGTAACTTACTTCACTGTTAACAAAGATGGTTTTCTTTCTTCATTATTTTTGAACGAAGCAAACAGGTGCTGTCTTTGACACCTCCTAGCTCAGGTGTCCATCTTAATCTTTTATATTGCTATCAAATTGCCTAATTGTACTTAATGAATTCTGACTAAATTACATTTTGTCCTTGCCATCTGCCCGGACATTGACAGCTGTGAAACAGAAGATAAGAGTTTTCTTTCTTTTTTTTTTTCCCTAATAGAAGCCTGGCTAGGAGTAATACAAAACAGTTCTACATATTTTTTAAGTGTCTGTGTTAAAATAATCAACTTTTCTTTAGCATACTGTTGTAAAACAGTACTGTTCTTAAACCCTTTTATATAAATATGAAAAGAAAGTATAGCTGTTTTCTTCTGTTGCAGTTAATTTACATAGCTATAAATTTTTTATGGCCCATGGTCAAGCACTAGTTTTAAAATAAATAAATAAAGATGGCCATTTGAATGCTGTTCTGTAAAAATAATCCTTAGAAAAACCTAACGAAACAATAAATCTCCAAGGAATTAAAATTCTGAATCTGAACTGATTATGAGGTAGGATAGTATTTTGGTTCATAAAGCCTTCCTTCGTTGTAAACAAGTACTAGTAATATGTTGCCCAGAGTGGGTGTATTTTCTGGAGGGGAAAAATTAAAAAAAAAAAAAAAAGTTGACTTCATGTTTTTCCAGTTTGTATTTTGACATCCTGGTAAACAGTTTTCTGCCTTTTGTTCAATCTTGGTTCACAGCAGTTATGTTGTTACTAAAAGGAAAATTAATATTAGTACTTGCAGTTCTTGAAGAAGTTTTCGTGTCATGAAAAAAGTGCTGAAAATAGAAACATGTAAGAAATGTCATATATTGTGTGTGATCCAGCCTTCTGTCAACATATCACGAGTGTCCAAATTTCAGTTGTCTAGTGACATTATCAGTAACCACAAAGCAATTAAGTTATTCAGGCTAAAGTTTTATCTTGATTTCATTAGATATTTTCCTGAAAATCTGTTTTTTATTTTGATTCTGACCTCTCTTCTTCTCTGTATATAATTTGGCCATTATAACCAAACTATGAAAGGTTTTTTTCAGAAACATTAATAACCCCCAACTTATCTTTAGTCTTCCTTATCCTATGGAAAAGTAAAAAGCAGCCTTCATTTGAGATTCTTCTCAAATTTCACCTCTGTTCGCAAATGAGAGAACATTTGCATTCTGTATTTCTCTCTGTGGAAGCAGCTACAGCTAATTTTCTCTCAGCTGAATGCTGTTATTGCCTAGCTTGAGTGTGTTCCCAGGCAGGATCCTCTCAGTCCTTCCTGCTGAGTTGCTTCCATTAGATATTGAAAAGTTACCCTCCTCTTTGGAGGACAGTGCGTTATGCTATCCATGAGCTTAGATTATTAGCTTTTGAGGAGGAGGTTTTGGCGTCCTATCATTGATCCAATAATGCAGACTATAGGAAATAACTGAAAAGGAAATTGAAAGAAAGGTCTGACTCAGAACATACTCCACAGCTCAATGGTTAGGAAATTTTCCCAAGAGAATTTCATAGACGCCCTGAGAAGATAATAAAAGGAACTCTAAAAGTATGTCCTGACTTGTATCTGCATTGGCTGGAGAGAATCGTAAATGCAATTATTATATTTAGTCTAAAGTCTTCAATATTAATATAGAATTGCTGTTAACCTCTTGCTTGAATACTGGCTAATAGTTTCGTGTTGTTTTCTTCACAGACCTATGTAGCCAACATTCTTATTGCAGTGAATCCATACTTTGATATTCCTAAGTTGTATTCTTCAGACACCATTAAAAAGTACCAGGGTAGATCACTCGGAACGTTGCCACCTCATGTTTTTGCCATTGGTATGTATCGAGCCTGTATTTGTCTGTTAAAAAGCCAACTTTGAATGTGTCACAGTTACCTATGAATTTCCACCTGTAACAGCAATTCATTTGTTTTGAACAATTATAAAATAAAACAACTAAATGCTAAAATTCCAAATCTCATCTTTGATACGCAGTTTGAAGAACTTGGAAATGAGCAAACGTGACAACCCTGTTATGATTATTTTACACCTCCAGGGTTTTAAGTGTAAGCAGTTTAAATATAACTCATGACCATTTAAAAAAAACCTAATAAAGAAATTCAGATATTACAAATGAAAAATGGCATAATAATGATTGGCATTGTCTTTCAGTGTAGTGATTTTCTTTGCCTTTTATTATGTTGCGAGAACACATACACTGTTTCTTCTTACATGCTTGAGTTTCACACAAAAAGTACATTGAAATGTTATTTATGGGATAAATCCGATTTCAATCACTTTTTGAAATAAAAAATTGGAAACTCTAATCAAGATATGACTTGTTAAAAGCCTTCTCATTGTTCTTCATTTTGTTTTGTAGCCAAAAGTATAAATAGCTGGGGTTTTAGTACCTGTTGCATAGCAAGAAACTGATGTTTCTTCCAAGTTTGCAACAGTAACATCTGAGATAAGCAAAGTACAACTGAAAGTTTCCCTTTGAAAAGCATCTTAAAGCAACATTGGTTACTATTTTGAAAATACATTTAGTGAAAGAGATTTAGTTCTAGGTGGTTGGGGTTTTTTTGTTTTGTCCTTGATATAGTTCTTACATGTCAGTGTTGGAAGATGAGCAAGTATAGTATAAATTAAAGAGAAACAGACTTTAATAAATTATAATGCATTTAATTGTAATGATTCACTTTTTATTCCTAAAAATATTACATTTTAATTTTTGCATTGTAGCTTAACTTTACCCTTGCAATTCTGTTGAATATTAGGATTTCTAACATTGAACATATTCTTCTTTTTAAGCTGATAAAGCATTCCGTGACATGAAAGTGCTCAAGATGAGTCAGTCTATCATAGTCTCTGGAGAATCAGGAGCTGGCAAGACGGAAAACACTAAATTTGTTCTGAGGTTTGTGCATTTGGACCAAAATTATCATATGAATCTGTTGTGTTGATGCATTTCATTGACATGCAATACAGACAGAGCAAACTATGAAGTACTCTGTAGGTTTAAGACACAATTCAGTAAGATATGTATTAGCTTTTACATGCACTTTACTACAAGAAATTAATTGAATTAAATGCTGACATGATAATACGTGGAAACAGCTACATCCTCACAGAAACATTAACTCAGTTGTAGTGACATCATGTCGTTATTATGGTTTATGATGCCGTTGTTTTAGTGTTGCACATCTGGTGATATGGTACATAAAGAACATAACTAGACGTTTTAACTGCATCTTCTAAGACACTGTTGCTTTTACCATAAATGTGCATTTATCTGTTTTCCCTTTTTTAGGTTTGTGGGTTTTTTTTTCAGTTGGCTTGACTATCCGGCATTTTTAACTTTAATATACTCTTCCCTAGTTTACTGAATAAGACTGAATAATGGGATTTATTTCTTTATTGATGTTCATGTATAAGCAATACTAAATCAAGCATATTAAACTACGTGGAAGCCATATTGCTGATATATATCAGCCTTGCTTCCATTTCTTTGTGTTATACTTAAATGGGTTTATTTCCCTCTGGAACACTGTAATGCTTATGAAAGACACCTATATCGTCATAGGTGGCCTGATTATGCAGGGAAACACAGTGTGGGCAGTGTGAATTTGCTCCCTACCCCCACCTTGTCCTCGTTTTCCTCTATAAATATTTAATTCCCTTTTCAATGGCATCATGTGTTTTCTAGTATTTCTGTACAGTAGAGTTATTATCTTCCACATCCCATGAAAAATTTGCACAACTGTCTGTTCTTCATACTGTTCTTCTCTGCCCCTGTGCAACCTCCCATAGATAGATACCCATAAGAATTACTGCAAGGTGTTGGTATCAATTTTTACAGGGGACATGCTGGCTCTGGTCCTGCTAAGAGTGAAAAAAAAGATAGCAGGCACTGGGAGAATATCTCCTGAGGAATGCTCTCAAAGGGAGTTGTTCTTCCGCTTCTCAGCAAAGGAAGTTCTGATTATACAACAGGCAAAAATATCATTGCTGTTGCTTCTCCCTCAGCGCCTGCCCCCATAGAGTCCACATACAAAACATTTGAGTTTTAAAAGCTGAAAGATTTTATTCTTGCATGATCAGAAAGTACTAATAAATTGCACAGCTCTGTTAGTGTTTCTGAAGTTTTTTTGGAAGGCTCTGTTTTCAATAACTGCTCTTAACTTGTCACAGATTGACTTGTGAGTTTCCAGAAAGCATGCCCTGTGCACAGGGGTAAAAAAAAAAAAAAAAGCTGGACCTTTAGAGCAATACATTATGAATTGATTTTAAAATTTCTTTCTTCAATTGCTAAATTGAATCTTGCCTTAATTATGCGCCTTCACTTTCCTATCCTCACTTATCTCCATATGGAGTTTTATTCACACTGATAGTTATGAATACAGAAACTATGCATAGAAACAGTGTTAAATTTGCGAAATAGACATGAAACCTTATGTGTCTACTAAGATTTACTAATAAATACAGGTAGTACAGTAACAGTTTGATTCTATTTGTATAAAACTGTACTTTCTGTATATATGCATAAAAGAAATTTCTAATAGGTCTGGGAGTATTGAAAAAATCTGAAGTGTGCAAGAATATTTTTGTTTTAAGAGAGAAGAAAAGTTGAATTGCATTTATTTTGAAATATATAGGTACTTGGAACTTAAAAGCAGTATGCTTTTCTTTATAGTAAATAGCTAGTAAGTATGGTGCACAGTCATGCTTAGCAGTGTTTAATTGATGTAATCTGAAATGAGATGAATGATATAAATGTTTTTATCTTGCTTTACAGGTATTTAACAGAATCCTATGGTAGTGGCCAGGATATTGATGATAGAATTGTAGAAGGTACTGAATTTTCTTTCAAATTAAAGGTTCCAACATTTGTATTTTTTCGGAGATACAAGTCAACAGCAGCAATTGAATAAAAGCTAGAATAGAAATAATATCAAACTTCCTAGGGCGTAATTTATGGGTAGTTGACCTCCTAGATTCTGAGAAAATACTTTTTTATTTGTGTTTCTCTTTATTTTTGTTTATTATGGTATCATACAGTCCTTGATCTAGAAAATGAGTGTGTGTTTGAATTGAACTTTTCACATAATGTACCCAAGGCTGGATTTTAAACTGCATAAAATCTGCAAGTATGAGATTGTTTTCATGACTCTGTCACTATGAGGAAAGTACAATTCCCCCTTGTCACCATAAAGTTCTCAAAGTCAGATAAAGCAGGGAAGTTCTTTTAAATTATGGTTCTGGGTCATTTTTCTGTTACAACTTTTTTGTGAAAAATCACATAATTCAGATTAGCACTTTGGTTTTATCTGTCTGTAATAGGCTCCCAAACCAGGTCAAAGGAGTCTGTGTTGATCATCCAGATGAGCCCCTTTAATATTGCATGTACTTCCTAATGGAACAGGAAACAGCTTTTTCAGAAAAGACAAACATCTCAAAACAAACAACCAGTTTAGTAATGCCTCATATGATAGTTTTACTCTTCTATAGCATACAGTAAATTTATTTTGGAATTTCATGTCTCTTTCTTTAAAAATTTGTTTACTTTTCTTTTGCTTTAAGTTTTTCTGTTTTCCAATTTGAACAGCTTATTCAAGAGAAGTACTACAGGCTTTAATCTCTTGTTGCTGTAGGTTTGCTTAAAGCAGTTCCTTAGTGAAATCCACTGTGTGTTGAAAGAACTGAGAAAGTGGCCAAGAGTTGGATAATGCCTGACGCAAATTAATTGGTACTTGTAGGTATTCCTGAAAGAGTTTGGGTTTTTTTAGTCTAGAACAGCATCTGGTGCACGAATTCTGAAGTTCTTTAGGCACAATTTTAATGACCACGCTTACGGCATATGTATTACTAGAGAAACTTTAACCTAGCTGAAAGACCTCTTGCAATTTATTTTTATTCATAACCTTTTCTTTAAAATACAGTATTACATAAAATGGCTGAATAGTTATCAAAGATCTCTTAAGAAGTCAGGTTTACATTTTCATAAGCTTTAAGTTAAAAAAAAAAAAAAGAAAATCTACCCAAAACAAAAAAAGTTAATTTGTATGTCCTAGTACATTTAATGCATTATCATCCATACTTTATCCAAGCATTGATGTTATTCCTTCATTCTTGAATTTTTGGAGGAGCAGATATATAGATGGTTTTCAGTAGTAGTTTTGAATTTGAGTTTTTACTCACTTAGTTTCCAAGGTGTATTTTTAGCTAGAAGCCTTAAAATATCTTCTAGATATTTTTAATGGCTTATTGTTAGTGTGATTCAGTCAACTGCTTTTCTTTGATCTTCAAAGCTAGTAAAATGCAGTCTTTCAGAGGTCTTGTGTTTCATAACTACTAAGCATTTTCAAACAGCTTAAACTGTGCATGCTTGTGTATATATATATTTATGTGCAATGAATTGCTTGCTGCCACTCTTTCTGTATGGGCTTTCATGTGCTTGAAAACAGCAGCCAGTAAAAAATAAAATCACTCAATCACTTAATTGACCTAATTTGAAAGGGCAGTTTTAAGTAGTTTTTGAAATCAACACACTCTTCTAATGTTTTTCTTAATTCCCTAATCAATCTAATTCATTGCGTGCATGACATTTAAGTGGCATTTTTGTCTGTAGGATAAATGGATAGTTTAGATTGTATAAGTAATAACTAACTGGCAAGTGTCAAACTGTGTTGTCGCATATAGTTTATATCTGAGTTATTTACCTACTTACTGCAGAAGAACATCACTGAATAATTTTTGGCATTTGTCTCTGAATTTCTTACAGTATCGATTTGAATACTTTGCAGTGTTACGTGATATTTAAGTACTTAATTTTATAATCTACCACAATATATCCAGTACAATCTGCAAAATTGATTATTCATAATAGGTAATATTTTTCCTTTATTAAGTTCACTGCATAATTAGAATATGTTGGCTCTCTCTTGATTTTTGGTAGTCCATTGATCAAATTTTAACACTCCAAAAATTAATTGTTTTAAACAGCAAATCCCCTGTTAGAAGCCTTTGGAAATGCAAAGACTGTTCGCAACAACAACAGCAGTCGTTTTGGGAAATTTGTTGAAATTCACTTCAATGAAAAGGTACTGGGATTTTGTTATAGATAACCAGGGATGATTTTTTGTCATAAAATGGAAACACTAGGCTAGCAAAGTGCTGAATAGACTTATTAGTCTTTCAGCAAATAGATAATGTCCTACTTTATAGGTTTGATTTGTATTCTGTCACCTTGAAAGGAAAACCAGAGCCACACGGTACTATGTCATTACTGAAAAGCAGTGGTTCAAGTCAGTAGGAAAATTACTTCCACCCACAAAAGATTAAAAAATGGTCTCTTCATTGTAAAAGGCATATATAAATAATGGCTCACTTGCTGTTGGGTATTCTTGCATTCCCTTAGTACACAAGTAAGTGTGAGTTGCATGTTGCACATAGAGTATTTTAACTTTAAAAGAAAAAATGATTTTTTTTAATATATTTGTATGAAATTTTGAGCCTCATATATATGTGACAGAAGTGAAGGAATTGGTTTTTTGACAGAAATGCTACTCACTGTGTAACTTCAGAAAAATTCTCTTTGGGTATGGCTTTGTTTGAGTAGAGTATGTATACACACATTGCAACAATTAAGGATGATTCTATGGCTGTCCAGTATATATCCAAGTTGAAGACTTTTATTGGTGTTCTATGTAGAGATTCTGTACATGTGTCTTCACCTTTCTGACTGAGGACAGAGGAACTGCAAGAATTTGTCCTTTTCCTGCAGAATTTAAGCTTATCATCTGGTCTTGAACTTGCAGTCTGTTTCTGAGTTTTCAACACTTGGTTTTGTAACTAAAACTTCAGCTTTTTGGTTAATAGTTTAGATAGTAAATAACTAAATTCCTTTCTGAGTAGAAGGACTTTATCTGTTGGTCCAGTTCATGTTAATAAGCTTCTGAAAAGGATCCAGATTTCTACTAGAAATGATGCATTCATCATCTGTCAACTTATCTGTCAACACTTGCATGGTATTTCAGATTAATTGCTTCAGCTGAAGCAAATAGCACTCAGTGTCTTTAGAAATTGCTTAAAAGATTGTTTCAGCTTTCCACTGCAAGATCAGTATGTTTACTTGAGTCCCTTTTTTATAAGACATCATACTTGACCTTGTGGTCACCTTATTAAGTCTGATTTCTTAAAGCAATATGAATACAGACCTGAATAAGTGAATGACCGCATAACCACAGTGAAATTTATGAGTCAGTTAGTCCTCCTTATTTGCTGTAATGGCCATTAATTCAGGAATTTCCTGGCTATTAAGATTTCTCTCGGCATAGGGAATTTTACCATAGGCCACATTAAAAATGACTTTCATAGTCTATGTTCCATTTCAGAAAAGAAATGTGTGTTGAGAAATAGTGTTCTCTCATAATTAGTTTGCCTAAGATGTTGCCCAAATATGTATTCTATAATTTTAACCCTTCCTTCTCTTATGCAAGAGTCTCAGTGAAATACAACTAGAGAAGGTTGTAATAGCACTGCCATCCAAAAAGTGTAAGGATGGCTGTAGCAATGTTCTTTGCAGCAACTGCTGGAATTCTGCTAAGGATTTCTGCTTTTGGGGTTGAAGCAGACCCTTATTTTAAGAGTGTATGTGTACACGATCCATGAGCTGGGCAGAGAAGCTACAGTAAAGGCAATGGTTTCTTTTCTAATCTTAGTATATATGAGGGTAGATATATTTTAATCTTTGGAGCAGTGTCCATTGAGTGAGCTGTGATCAGACAAATGTAAATTGAAAACCTGAATTTCAAATAATCAAAAAAATATTCAGATAATCATAAAAATATTTCTTCCTCCTAGAACTCGGTGGTTGGTGGATTTGTGTCACACTACCTTCTGGAGAAATCTCGGATCTGTGTGCAAGGCAAAGAAGAGAGGAATTATCATATCTTTTACAGGCTTTGTGCTGGTGCTCCAGAAGATATTAGGGAAAAACTGTATCTAAGCTCTCCTGACAACTTTAGGGTGAGTATCAGAATTGATGTTTGTAAAGCTTCTTATATATTCATACATGGTTTTTTCATATAGATCATACTAAAATCTCTATTATCTGACATATTCATTGCTATTACAAAAATCAGAATCTTTTTTTTGTTACATTTATTTGATCTTGAAATAAAGCTGCTTAGCATTTTTCCTTACAGAAGAATTTCTATGCTTTTTCTCTGTGTCTTAAAATTGAGGAAACTTTGCTTTTCCAGAATGTGTTCAGTTGCATGCCTAGCTGCTAGTAAGGTTGTTATGGACTCTTCTAGAGGTGTAAAGTGTGAATTTCTTTTTTGTGCTCTAACTGTTGTGTGGGTAATCTATATTTGAAGTCCTGAAAACTGCATTTATTTCTTCCTATTCCAACCATTCATTTAGGACGATGATGGTGTTGTCCCACAGTTCTCTCTCTTAAATGTTTTTTTCATCATGCTTGTCACCAAGGATCAGGCCACAGTGAAAAGTGGTTGTGTTTCTCTGTTACAATCTGTATGCTTTCAAAGCACTTGTATTTTCTACACTGTTCCACCTAGTTCCTCTCATACTTACATTCTAGACTTCATTTGTACTCCCTATGCCTCTCCTCTCATCATCATACTCTGTCCTTTTTCGTCACTTCAGTCTTTCTACAACCTGTCAATGGTCCAGTCACTCAAACAATGATGAAGCGAATAGAATGCAAATAAAATCAGTGCGTACTCATAGAATTGATTGGGTTGGAAAAGACCTCCAAGATCATCAAGTCCAACCCTTGGTCCAACTCCAGTCCATTTACCAGATCATGGCACTCAGTGCCACGTCCAATCTCAGTTTAAAAACCTCCAGGGATGGTGAATCCACCACCTCTCTGGGCAGGCCATTCCAATGCCTGATTACTCTCTCTGGAAAGTAATTTTTTGTGATCTCCAACTTAAGTTTCCCCTGGCAGAGCTTGAGCCCGTGCCCCCTTGTCCTATAGTTGACTGCCTGGGAGAAGAGACCAACCCCTACCTGGCTGGAACTTCCCTTCAGGTAGTTCTAGACAGTGATGAGGTCACCTCTGAGCCTCCTCTTCTCCAGGCTAAACACCCCCAGCTCCCTCAGCCTCTCCCCATAGAACTTGTGCTCCAGTCCCTTCACCAGCCTTGTTGCTCTTCTCTGGACCTGCTCCAGCACCTCAATATCTTTCCTGAACTGAGAGGCCCAGAACTGAACATAGTACTCAAGGTGTGGCCTCACCAATGCCACGCATAATGTAACACTCTGAAGTGTACCAAAATGAAAGTGAACTTAAGCAGCCAAGGAATGACTTGGATCATTGTGCATACTTCTTTAAAAATGTTAGGTTAATGTTCAGTGGCTGGGAGTAGAATTCTAGGAGTTGCTAGAAAAGGAAGGGAGAATGAAAGAGTGATATATGCTCCAGTGTACATCCATATTTCTATATAACATACACAGTTTTGTCATCCCAACTTGGAAAAGAACAGTAAAATCCTTGACTGAAGCAGAGATGGTGGTTGGATGGTGGTTGGGCCTTTTAATTCAATCCAGTCTGCCTGTTACTTCTGATTAGTTTACTGTCTTCCCTTCTTCTCTCCTTGCTTTATTTTTAGGGTTTTTCCCTTTTCTCAGATTATATGATTTCTTCCAGTTAACCCTCATCCTGTGTTACATTTCTAGTAGCAAACACACAAGCAGATTGGCTTTCTGTCCTACTGTTAAATTCTTGCATTCTTTTCCTCCCATTTTTTTCACTTCTTTGTTAGTATTATTTTAACTGCTGCAGTTTAACTTTTAACTTTTTCCTCCAGCTTTCCTTCTTTCTTCTCCCCTTCTCTATGTTCAGATTTAACTTGTTTTTAGTCATGACAAACGCCATGATGTTTCCTTTTGCTTTCTTTCCCTTCTTGTCTTGTTTTCTGTTTGCCTGAGCAACTCCAACACCATTTCCCGTATTTGAAAATTTTAATTTCTCAGTGTGTTACATCTCATTGCACTTTTTCTTTTCTTGAGAAAAGAATGTTATTGAACACTTACCCAACCAGTGCAGCTTTACTGATACAGCTGTTTTTCATCATTTCCCTGATTATGCCTTCTGTTTGTTTCAAAGCAAGCTTCTGCCATCCCTTTTAGGGTCCTTCTAAGCCTATTCGCATCTTATGTTTTCATCACCAATTTTGCTAGTAAGGTGCAAACTCTTCAGTCACTCATTCCTGCTATTTAATTATATTTAAATATATAATTAGGTTATTGTTTAGGGTTTTTTCCCCCTTTTGACAATCACACTTGAACTCATCTACTTGAAATATCTACATGTATGACCATACACTTTGTTGACCTGTATTGAAAGAAAAATATTGGTAAATCAAATCGTACTGCTAAATACTGGTCAGTTGTTTGCTTGTGTTCTGTCATTTGTCTCCATCTCTCAGTCTCTTGCCTTATGCTTGGCTTGGAACGTCACGAAGCACAATTTTGTGTATTTCTAAAATACACAGACCAAATCCCTTGGGTTTGGTAGGGCTTTGTAACACAACAATGTGGAAATACAAGGACATAAGCTAAGTGACTGTCATCTTTTTGACGACTTTGATCTTAAACGAGATGATGAACACTGCTAACAAAGAATTACATTATTGAGTTGATTGTTTTCTTTGTTGGTGTATCTTCCTGCTTGGATTTCTAAATATAACTTGGACTGTGCTTATCTTTTCTCTAAGAGATCTTCTGTACTCGGTTTCATCAGAATTCCGCAGAGGGATGGAAGCTTTAAGTATACAAAGCTCCTCCTACTTTTGTGCAAAGTGCAGGTTCCATAGGCAAGACCTCAATTTGTGCACTCACTGTGGGGAAGGTGGGTGTAACTGGCGACCAAACAGGTTGCTGCTGCCACACTGTACGTTTGTACTGTGATATCAAGGTGATCTTGCTCTGTAAAAGCCATGGCAGTATTTTTGGAGAGGTTTCCTTACTTTCTCAAAGTGTTCCTAGGGGCCTTCATAGGCCTTGCATTATTTGTTTAAATATTTAGTATGCATTTTCTTAGGTTTAATCTGTTTGCACTCAGTTGTGTGATGAAAGTTTGGTCTGCTTCCATTCTCCAAAAGGAAGTTTTTCTTTTGAAACACACGAAGAACACAATACTTAAAAACACCCAACACCATTTATTTTTTTATAAAATGGAGCTAATTTTCAAAATTTTCTCCTTTACTGTGCAATTACTCTGTGCAGTATTCTCTTGTATGTTTTAAAACTAAAATCTTGAACAAATCTTCCAATACTTATTTTTATTGTGCAGCCACTTTTCCATTAAAACTTATTTCTTAAAGTTAATAGATTTTTATTTCTGGAACTGAATATGCTCCCTATGCACTCTCAGGAGCTTTTTTAAATCAAAAATTCTGCTCATGAGAGCACCCAGGGTTGTAGATGTCAAGGTCAGAATTAGAACCTTCTTAAATTGAGGCTGCTGCAGTACAGCACTGAATAGCCTGAGTTCTTTTACAGAATACACTTACTTGCATGTTTCATTTATGCCTTTTACAGTCACACCAGCCTTATCACACTGCAGCAATGTTTTTTACTTCTACTAAGATGGCAGCTGGCACTTTAATTGCCATTAAGAATATTTATCGCTTTACGTTATTTATAAGTTAGTATTTGAATCCTGAGTTCCTTGCATGTTCCTTTCCTTGCAGGGCCCATTCTGCATGTTAGAGTAAAAAAAAAATTGAACTTTTTTTGTCCCCCTTGAAGTAGATTTTCTTTAATTAAAAAAATCCTTATGATAATTTTTGTCTTTGTATGTATATAAATGAATATAAATATACTTAGAGTTTATTAGTTGCATTGCACTGAATTTTCATCAAGTGTCACTTCATAGGAGACTTTTAGGAGAACAAAACTATAAAAGGTTAATTTGCTTCCTAAATTTGTATTTCTTTTGTCAAGATGATTTTTTTGTGTTCTTTATTCTCATTTGCTGATTCAGGTTTTCATCATAAAATAGTTTTGAATACATATGCTTGTGTCACCTTTTTTTTACCAGGTTTTTTCAACTGCTTGTGTGTCTGGTTCAGAATTCATAGAAATGCCATCTTTTAAGCTTCTCATAATAGATGGTGATACTATACTAAGCAGGGTTTGATGATTCATCAGTGTTTTCATATTAATGCAAGAAAAACATTCATTAAAAAAGTCATACTCTAAAACTGGTTCTTGAGAAAAACTCATCCATAAAGTCACAGTTTTGCATTGGCTCTATGGTACTACTAGTCCTGTGCCTTTCAGTGTATAAAGTCCAAATTAGGGCCACCTTGATTCCTAGGACTCAAGCCTGGTTTCTCTTAAGTACAGTGAGTGCCTGTGTTTTAAATTCCCCTGCAAAAGTTTTCAGAAATTCAAAGTCGTGGCATAACCTTGTGATGAGTCTCGCAGGTCGAGCTGCCTTGGACTGCACCCTTGGCTATGGTAGTAAAGCTGCACAGTAAATCTGTACCTGGAGTGTAGTTCAATTGAAGCTGAACATTTTCCAGATCTAAATTTTAGGAAGAGAGGTCAGATTGCCTCATATTGGGGTTACTGAAGTTATAATAGGATGCTGTACTTCATTAAAAAAGCCCCAAACAAACCAAACCCCAAGTACATTTAGATGTTCTATATGATAACCTGAAGCAGCAGTGTATTTGTGTGCTTTCAAAAATATGATTTCTCTCTAATTTAGTATGTAAATTTACTTGACGTTTTAGCTTTTAAATGAAAGGCATTGTCTCCTACGTGATTATTGAATACTATACTGGTTCACATTCTCAGCCAGTCAGATAAGTTTCCACACTCTCGTCTTGAAAAGTGTGACCTTTTTCAATTCCCATCCACAGTTCCTGGGATCATATTACTAATACTGTAATCCAGGGATATATTGTGTTTAAAATATGCTGTGCTTTGCATTTTCATTGGCTGATAAAGAAAACTTTTCATTACTTTATTAAACAGAAAGCTAACTTTGAACAGTGTTCACTTTGTTTTAATATTAAATTTGTCACCAGGTTTTCTTCTGCTGTTATAAATGCTTTGAAGAATATTTTGGGGTTTTATAATTTTGCATATAAATTCTAATCAAAGTGCAGAATTGTCTGTGTCCAGCTAGTTGAAAACATCTTCTGTGTTCAAAGAGAAAGAATCAGTTCACTTCCTTTAGACAAAGGGCTTTGTCCAAGCTTTTGGACAGAGTTCTTACATTCAGCTGAAGAAATCAGACTGAAGAAGGTGGTCATCCCATTTTGCAGAAAGAGGCAGTCATTATCTAACCTAAATTCAGTCTGATTTACTGAATGGTAAATCTGAATTTACATCATGAGATGTGTATCAGAAGCTAGGTTTTGAATAAGGCTTCTGCTTGTAACATGTTACAAGCTTTTATTATTATTTGGGCTTTTTAATACACTGTCTCTCTTATTACCTATATAAATATTTCACTGGTGAGGAAAAACGGTACTTTGGTATTACACATAGGCCAGAAAATTAATCCTTTTGGTTCCTAGTTTTGGTTGTCTTTTCTGTAATCCCAGACTTCATTAATAGGTTTGATAGAATCAAACATTAAGAAAATACTGTGTGGTTTACCTAAATGAATATCCCCCACTGTGTCAAAAAGTATCTTACTTGTCAAAATTGAGAAGCTTTCAGTAGAAGTTTGTTACTGTTGCAGTGCTTTAATTTTTGTAGGTGTAAATAAATACATTTTTAAGGAATGTGTTCTGGATACTTATCATGTTGTTTGTATCATATTGATTATATAAAGCTGTCTAGGGCAAGTCTTAAATACAAGCATGTGGTTACTTCTGTCTTTAAATATGCATGTCCACTTTTTTATTGTTACAGTATTTAAATCGAGGCTGTACCAGATTCTTTGCTAACAAAGAAACAGACAAACAGATTTTGCAAAATCGCAAGAGTCCTGAGGTATGTTTGTATCTTTGGTCAGTTTATATTATTAACTAATGCAGATAGAGTAGAAAATTATTACAGTTTTACAGTGTGGAATGAAATGTTCATTTTACACATCTTTATAGGTCTAAATGGGTACTGCCAAAGCTGCTATATTCAGAACTCTGTTTTCGAGTTCAGTCCTAGAAATACATTTTAACATGCATCATAAAATCCCAAATGGAACAGTGGATATAAAATGGTTTCCTTTTCATTCTTATAATAATATAACACTATATGATACAGCTTGTCTTCTGTGGAAAACAAAAATCTGTTCAAGACTTTTTGTAATTTTCTTTTTTAAAATCTTACTGCTTCAAGGAATAGGTCAGAAGAAAGGGTTTTTTCCAGAGCCATTTTTACTATGTGGACTTTTAAGTGATGCTCCAAACTGTTTTATGTGCAAGCTCACCTCTAGCATGAGTATATTATCTTCCTCAGTACACTTCAATAGTTTTTGTTGTCCCCTTGCTATTAACTGCTAGTTATGTCAGAGCATGGCACTTCCTGGAAGAAAGTCTGAAACTTCACAATGTTTATATCCTCGTGCTCCATCTCTGTTTACATTTTTTTAGAGCTGGAATTACCAGAATTTGTAGAATTCAAGGCTTTGATCTTGTTTACGTGAGGATACTAAAGAATTTGTTCCAATTAATAGTATATATGAATTGGAAGTTCTTTAAACACTTATTAACTTCTCTAATAAAATTTTCATCTAATCATACCTAAATGAAATTCTCATTTGTATAGCTGGAGGATATTTCAAATATTAATCAAATCTGTCTTTGTTGTTCCACAGCAGGACAAGCTGCATATATACCTGACAGAAATACAAAAATAACTTTGCTCAAGAGCTTCTTTGCACCAAGTGACCATGCCGTCTCTTTTACCTTTAATAACTTGGGCTTGAAGCTATGAGAGAGAGTATAGATACTTCCTTTGTTCAAGTCAAAATTATAAAGTCTACTCCTCGTTTTCTAGTGGTCGTATGTTGTAACAGAGCATGTAATCCTGATTTCTTTTGCTTATAGGCTATTTTCTATAATCAGGGATGGTAGAGTGATTTGACATTCCTGTGAGGCAGAAAGCTCAATTCATTCTTGTCAAGCATACAGGGTATAATGCTTGGGAGATTTTGCCTCCATTTACCCAAATTACCTTAAATGAAGATTTGTAGTGAAGCTGGTCATTCATGTAGGCATAGAGTGTCAACCTTCACTTATTCTTGCAATTAGAAAATGAACCTATGCAATCTTCTGTTATTGATGTGATTTACAGGCGGGTGCTCTGTCTTAAAACTTGTCCTCTAAAGGACTTGGAAATAAGAGAAGACTTAGTTTGACATAAGTGTTTGTCTAACTTAGAGAATAATTCTCAAAATATTTGTAAAACATGAAGTAGAGGAACATCTGATATAATAATACTTGCATGTTACAGCCATATCAATTTGATGTCTCAATAAAGGATCAAAGTTCAATGATATTTTAAACCCAGTCTAGCCATGTAAACAGGAAATATATTGCCTTGTTCAGGTTTTTAAATGGTAAATTTAGTATTTGCTCAGTTGTTTTATAAAAAATATTAAGATTGTTTATTTCAATAAATTAGCTGGAATAGTCAATTAATACTTCAATTATTTTTGTGTTTTCCTTATCAGGAAGATGAGGTGATCATTTTACATAATTAACATGTAGTTTAATGTTATTGATGTGCCAACATGTTGTGTGAAGTGAATTTTTCAGATGCATGTTGTGTTTTGTTTTGATTAAATCATGTTAGCTTATTTGACATTAACAAGACTTGTAATTAGCTATTTTTCTTTTTAGTTAAAAACATTTAAAAGTAATTGTAAAAACATAGCTCAACCTGTGCATGTTCAGGTAGTCTCTTGATTGCATGCAGATATGTTATTATCTACTTTTTAAACTGATTTAGAGTTAAAATAGCTTTTTGTGTCTGTAAATTAGAAAAATCAGCAAAATATTAAATTGGTATTTTAAAACTAGTTAGAACCAACCCATAGACCACTGCAAACAACTTTTCTGTTTCTTAATTAGCAGCAAAATGTTAACAAGTCTATTTTTCAATATAAGTCTGTTTAGAATAGGGATAACTCTTCCTGGTATCATTTGTCCTATACTTCTTTCCTGTAGCCTGTTATTCCATGAGCCTATTACAAGGAACTCAAGCTTCCTTCAACTGCTTGGGACTAGGACTCCTTTGTAGAAATGCTTTGGTAGCTCCCTTAGCTGAAGTCTTTCTTTCTCCTTCTTGCTGTCCCATATTCCCCTGTCCTTAGTTGCCACATTCTCCAGCTTGTTCTTTCTGAAGTTTGAAGTTTGCTTTGAAGTTTAAGTTTGAGGATCCTGCTTCGAAGTATCAACAAGTTAAAATAAATTAGGGTTCTTGCCAAGTCTGGATTGTATGAAGAGCTTGAATCTCTTTCTCCCTAGTTTGGCATGCTTTTTTATGCTTTCTGTTATGGCTTATTCTTGACTGGAAGTATTTGTGTACCTTTACTTTAAATCACTTCCTGAATTTTCGGTTTATGTTGTTTTATAGTATCTTAAAGAAGGTTCCTTGAAGGATCCACTGTTAGATGATCATGGAGATTTCAACAGAATGTGCACAGCAATGAAAAAGATTGGACTGGATGATGAAGAAAAACTTGATCTTTTTAGAGTAGTGGCTGGTGTCCTTCACCTTGGAAATATTGATTTTGAGGAAGCTGGGAGTACATCAGGTTAGATGAAGCATAAATTGATTTATGTAAAAATACTGAATATGTTTCTTTATTAGAGATGTTTCTGTATTAGTGATGTTTCCTTTCCATGTGAATTATGGCTTTAGAAGGCTGGTTTGTGTTCAAGGGTAATTCACTCTTCATTCACCCCATTCTGAAGTCAAGTTTACCTGTGTGTTTTAAAGTTGTTGTTTAAACTTTACATGCCCTGAAAGCAAACAGGCTTCGATGAAAGGAGACGTTTTGTGTCTCAAAATCATACTTGCATTTTAATTATAATTTTAAAGTCCAACTTCTCACTAATGTCATGAAAATATCTTGTAATTAGCAACTCAATCTGTAGGGAAAGACATTGTCCTTTGGCTTCCTAAAATACCATCATGTTGGTATTTTGAGAGGTAAGGAAAAACCACTTAGAGCAAAAACTTAGGTTAATATAAACTTCTAATTTTAAGTTGTTACACTCAAGATGAATTAGTACAAGTGTAGCTGAGCCTTAATAGCAGAATGGGCAGGAAAATTGAGGAAGGAGAATTCATATTTTGGGAAATTGTCCTTTCCTTACCACGGAAATCAGCCTCTCTTAAGTTGAGAACTACTGTTGATATATTCCTGAAGGACTGAAGAAACTTGAGTTGCAAAATACAGTGAAACTGGTTACTCTTGGTCCTGCTTAGAACAAGTACAGCTGTTGGTGAAGGTGTTTGGAAGGGCATGCCAAAGAACATTTGAAAGGTGTTTTAAATGATGAATTGAGTACTACTAGCCTGAGAGGTTCACTAGCTCCTGACCCCTAGCACAGAATCACCATGGAATTGTACAAAACAGTCTCTTCAGCAGAGATCATGGGAGGTCTCTAATCCCATCTGTCAGGGTCAAAGCAGGGCCAGTGCCGAATTCAGACCGAGTAGCTTAGGGTTGGCACAGAGGTGGGCTTTTTCTTTTTTTTTTCCTCTCATCTCTCCTCTTCATAGGTCAAATCAGAACCTCCCCAGTGTCAGTTCATGATGTTGCCATCATCATGAAGATGACTGAAATTAACAGAATTAATGGGGATAAATCTAGAAAGACTTCATGGGGCTCAACAGTAAGCTTCCCAGGGAGCCTTCCCTGTTTGAGCCTTTTGTGAGTTGGGACCTCAGGGCTGAGAAGGTGAAACAGTGAAAGGTGTAAATATGAATGGAGAGGAAGTTTCAGGAGGCAAACAAAAAGAGGGGGAATCCCAAGGTCACCAGAAAACTTAAGATCTCTGAATGTTGAAATTCAGACAATTTTTTTTTCTGGAACAAATTACTGAACTTCTGAAATGTACTTTGCAATTATGGGCTTTATTCTGCTCTCATCTTGTATGTGTTCACACAGGGTGTGTGTTTGAATTGCTCCAGGCAGCATACTTCTTACCAGAGACCCTCTAAAGTTCAGTTGCTGCTTTCTGGGAAACACCAAACAAAAGTTGTTTTCTGCAGGTCAGATGGTGTTTCAGAACATCCAAAATGAAGTCACTAAAGCTTTAAACTTTTAAGGACTACCTTCTCTGGGGTTTTTTTGTTGTTTTTTTCTTTCCCCCTTAGTGTCAATGTAGAGTTAAGGAATTCAAGCGATGTTTGACTGGTTATTTATTTATCTCTTTGGCCTCTTCATTTAACCTGTAGAAATAAATTTTACTGTGAAGAAATTTTTGCTACAAACAACAGGAATTATATGTAAATAAGTGTTAGATTTTCCTGTAGCATTTGGTGCTCCATTTGGAGCTCTGTGCTGGCCCAGACCTGGCACTGAGGTGGAGGTGCAGGGAGCAGCAGGGAGCAGGTCCCTTGCTGTTTACCTGGGAACTGTACACACCTCTTTATCTGAGAAATCCAAGTGTCAGGAGCCTGCTGTGCCAGGCATTTCTGCTGCACAGCAAGGAAGCCTAGAGAATTACAGTAACATCCGAATCCAAAAGTTTTAAGTCACTACAGTCAGTTTGTAGGTGTTAGCACTTCTGCATTTTGGGATAAGGGCTTCCCTGTGAGCAGTTTGGCTTTTGAACAGCCCAGCCGGTGTTCTAGAAATACAGAATTCATGTGTAGCTTTTCTGTGGGGGTTATTTTTGTGTTTATTTCGTGGGGTGGGGGTGGGGGTGTTTTAAAACCGACTCTTCCTATTGAACTATACAAAGTAATTCCCAGAGGCAAACCTTTAATTTCTTTAAAGCTGATGGTCTATCACTGTCTAGAACTACCTGAAGGGAAGTTACAGCCAGGTGGGGGTTGGTCTCTTCTCCCAGGCACTCAGCAATAGGACAAGGGGGCATGGGCTCAAGCTCTGCCAGGGAAATTTAGGTTGGATATCAGAAAAAGAATTCTTTCCAGAGAGAGTAATCAGGCATTGGAATGGGCTCACCAGAGAGGTGGTGGATTCCCCATCCCTGGAGGTTTTTAAACTGAGATTGGACGTGGCACTGAGTGGCATGATCTGGTAAACGGATTGGAGTTGGACCAGAGGTTGAACTTGATGATCTCGGAGGTCTTTTCCAACGCAGTCGATTCTGTGATTCCCTGGAGACATTATACCATAAGTGGCCAGTGTTTCTCCTGGAGCTGAGCTGCGGCTGTTGCCGGGGTGCGGTGCAGGTGCGGTGCGGTGTGTGGGACGTGGGTGTCTCCGCAGGGAGGGGGTGCGGTGCGATGGTGTCTCCGCAGGGGGTTGCGGGTGCGTTGCAGTGTGTAACTCGGCAGTGTCTCCGCAGGGCGGTGTGGTGCCGGTGCAGTGCGGTGTGTGACACGTGGGTGTCTCCGCAGGGGGTTGCAGGTGCGGTGTGTAACTCGGCGGTGTCTCCGCGGGGGAGTGCGGTGCGGGTGTAACTGGGCGGTGTCTCCGCAGGGGGCTGCACGCCGCGGGCGCGGAGCCAGGCTGCGCTGGAGCGCTGCGCCGCCCTGCTGGGCCTCGACCAGGACGACCTGCGCGGGAGCCTCACCACGCGCGTCATGCTCACCACGGCAGGGGGCGCCAAAGGCACGGTCATCAAGTGAGTGTGGCCGGGCCGGGAGTGGGGCGGGGCTGTGGGACGGGACGGGTCGTGGGACGGATCGTGGGACAGAACGGGCCATGAGGCGGGGCTGGTCTCTCGCCCCACCGTCGAGGGGTGCGGGGACACGGCTTCCCTGGAACCCACGGGGAGGAATAGTCCCAAAGTCTCACCGGACCAGCGCTTCCTGCGTGCCGCGGGGCAGTCAGCCCAAGGGCAGCGATCTAAAGCATCCGGTCAGTGGTCTGCCGAACACAAGTGCAGCCCCACGGTCCTACAGGGATAAGGGTGCAGAAGGCTTATAGGCTCACAGTGTAGGTCCCTGCAGAACAGACACAGCATGCCTTTCTGTCATGCAGGTGGTAAATGAGAGATGAAAAACTTCTAACAGAACTTTGATTATGTGTATATGTGCACATATATATGTATATATACACACATACATATATCTTTATATGTATCTAACTATATGTATATATGTAATGAGCTTGCTTGGCCATGGCAGATGAGCCTTAGGAGTTAAAGGATGGGGCCAGTTGTGCGCAGGCTGCACCTCGCCTAAAAAAATCCACTGCGCAGGCTGGAAGGGCACACCCATGTGGGGAGAGCCCTGCCCAAATCTGCGTTTGTGAAGCCGAGCCATACATGCATAATGTGTATATATATAAAATATATTTATAAATAATACACTTTTTATTTCTATGCATTATATACTTAATATATTCTATATATTATATATTTACATGTACTTATATCTTTAGTATACATTATAAATTATGTAATATAAAAATATTTTAACCAGTTGATCCAAATGCACATTTCTTGATGCTCAGGCTTACTTGTTTCATTGTTTCTAGGTAATTGGAGGGTTTTTAAATTTTTACTTGAAAGAGTGACAGTTGTATAATTTTTGAGTAAAAGGGCACTCTTTTTTTTTCTCCTCCCATGGAAAAGAGCTTTGAATAAGTCACTATGAGGTTTTATAAAACCTTTCAAATGTCAGTGAGTACACTGTGTGGCCAAAGAAAGTATAGCAGTCAGCCTGTTAAATCCATAGCTGACGCAGAAAATTTGTTATGCTAATAGATTTAACAGATACACTGTCTCAAGGAATGTTAATGCTGTGCCTGAAGTATTTCAGAAGACACTTGAATCTTTTTTGCCTTGCAGGCTGCCCAATGCTTCTTCCATGGGTGCTGCCCTGTGCTATTAGGGCTAGAGTACTTTAATTAGAGGGCACTATATCCACTTTTCTGAACATCAGAGCAATCACTGTCCATGTGTTTGCCACATGTAATTCTTCTGAATTGAAGTTTGTTTTAGAAGCACCACTGCAAATGAAAATCCAGAAATGTGCTGCTTCTTGCTGTTGCTGGTAAACAAACATTTTATCTTGACTGCAAAGTCAATAATGTTTTATAAAAACATAAGAACCCAGTGAAACAGGATAGATTTATTAGAAAGTGTTTGGGTTTTTTTCCTGAAGCCATTGTAGAGGTAACTTCCTAGTCACAGAAGCAGGATAGTGTTTTCTTGTATGCACATGGAGAAGGAGTAATGGCAAAGAACATGTGTAAACAGGGTACTGATGGTAACTTTTCAGTACCATGAGAGTTATGACTCATGTGAAACTGAGTTTTATGAATATTATTTCACTACAGTTATCTTTTGTTTATGAAATTTCAGCTTCCACCACAAGTTTTCTCTTGCTGAGATTGATCCTAGCATGCAATCTGTCAGGAATGCTAACTAAGTTGCCTGCAACTGAATCCTGTGTTTTAACATGTAGTTTCCTAAGTTGTGTATTTTCTGGAGTCAAAGAAAACATTGCATCAAAAACTGAACTTGGAATAAGCAGTTTTGAGTGCATTAAAAGTAACTCTCGGTGTTTAGCTGAATGCAGCTGTATTTTAATTAGGAAACTAATTGACATTCTCTTCACTTATTGGAAGAATGCACGTGTGCTTCTTACTGACTTATGGAAACAATCAGATCATTTAAGTGAATAAGAAATACTTTATGCACATTATCCCATGTGTATATATATTATTTAAGTTTCTTGCATATTTTGTGTTTTGAAATTTATTACTATTATTTATATTGAAGTATTTGTTAAATTTCGTAAACTTGTGGACTGAAATAAAGTAACAGATGATTGATTTAATTTCGGTGTGTCACTGGGGCCAGTAAAGGTGTCAGCTGTTAATGCATGCTCAGGTTATGTCAGACTTCTGAGGTGAAAAGTTGGTCTTTCGGCACTTGAGAACATTGACTTTTAAAAAAGGTGTTCAAGGAATGTAATGGATTTGTGCAGTGAAAGTTTCCAGTGACCCCCAAGAGCTCATTCTGTTAAAGAAAAGAAATGGCTGTAGTGGAAATATTGTTCCGTGCCCACTTCCTGGTTTCCAGGGTGAAACTGATCTCCCTGCCCAAAATTTAGCATAATAAATCAACCATGACATCCTGTTCAGTTTCTACATCATGGGCTGTTATTCAGGGGAATGCAGAAGCTCTTCTGAACTCATTTTCAGGAGTCTTAAGTTTAGCGTTGATATGGGCTATTGTTCAAGTAAAATGCATTATTACAAATACCTGGTGTTTGAGGTGTATTTCTAGATAGAGCAAGCAAGTAGACTTTTTTGGTGGTCTCTTAATTTCTGTACTTTGAAAGAACACATATGCAAGAGTTAGCACTTCATAGTGACTACCATGAAAAAGTATAATGCATTGGCAAGTGGTAAGTAATGATTGAGGGGATAGGGTCTGTTATTCTGCCTTCAGTTAAAAGCTCAAGATCTGAATCTTGTGATAATGTATTCAGTAATCCATTTCTGGAGAGTCTTTGTAAATTCCTCCTCCCTCCCCTGCCTCTCCCCAGGTATTAGAAATTGGAGACTTAGTCACTATCGTCTTGGTCCCAAATCAGATCATATGCAAAGTTACAAGTAATTTTTCTCTTTACTACAACCTTTAAGTATAAGAAGACCTTGGTCCTGTAGGACAAAATGCCTCCAGTGGTTAACATTTTCCAAGTTTTACTGTTTTCTGTCTTCCAGACCATGTTTAAATTGACAGCAAACTCTTTGATATGTTCATCTGGGAAAACCTTGACCAGTATTACTGATAACATTAGAGTAGAAAATTATACAGTACAGATGGTACTCATATTAATGCATGGCTATATGAGAATTGCAGGATTGGAAGTTAGTAATATTTTTTACTTAATTCAAGTTGTTTTCCACTATAATTGCTGATCTTTCCCTCTTGACTTACTGCTTACATGGTTATTCTCTATCTTGCATTTGTATTTTTGAATCCTCCTCCACACTTTCTTTTACTGAAATACATCTTGTAGATTTTTGCATTATCAATTTGTGAAAATGATTTTGTATGCTAATCTTGTTACCAAAATTTTCTGCTTTCTTAGTTCAGTATTATTAGACTGTTTCTGAAAATGCCCTTACTTTCACATCCCTTTAAGGTAGAAGTGTTAAATAGAAGCAGAAGGGCTTTGAACAAATTGCATCTATGTCAGATTCAGATGGCACCCCACTGGAAAAGTTCTCACTGAATTGCTGATTCAGCCTTTCAGAACAGATTAGTTTGGGCTGTTGTACACATAACACATAGGTAAAATTTGACTGTGTAGTTTCCTTTGAGAATTTTTGGTGGAACATACCAAGCACTAAAGCAGAGGTGCATCATAATATGCTGCTTCCCTTTCACCACATCCCATGTGATGCTGTCAAGAAAGTTTTCTTAAGAACAAATACAATTTTTGTTACAGCTTCAAGTTTACTTTGGATTAAGACTTTAATGATTTTCTGATCAGCATATTTATGCTGATAAGCCTGGAGTGTTGTTAGCAGTGTACTGTTTCAGAAGTCTGAAAATACAAGAAACGATGGGTTTTGTGCCAGGAGATCTTATGTTTTTGCAAGTGTTTTATTTTGGGGATATAAAAAATTAATTCAGAGGAGTTCTTCACCATCTCAAGGATTAGTGCATTAAGTCTCTAGCATTTTCTAAACTAAAAGCAAACATATGATAATAAATACACTAATATCTTCTTGTGTGGCTTACTGCATGTACAAGGAAAGTGGTCTGGACTATTTCATATATTTATTAAATAGACACAATTTTTTTTCAACAGTAATGCAGTTTACAAACTATTTGATTGTTATCAATATTAAGAGTTTTGACAAGTACATTGCTTTATTTTGTTTCAGCAACCTAAAGAACTAGTTATTTCTCTCTTTCTTAGAGACCTTTTGTGTGCAAGTAGATCATGTGAGTGCTAATAGTCACAGTGAATAAAACAGCTCGGCTGAAATCACTGTGCTTAGAATGTAACAGAGGCTTTGTTCTGCTGGGCCAACACAGAATGGTAGGAGGGTGATGGTAAATGCTGTCTGAATTTCATTAAATACTCATGTGCAGTGCACTGGCAGGGAGACTTGACAGCAGCACTGTGTTTATCTGTCCTTGTCTCCCAAAAGCACATAATGATCACCTTGGTGGCTGATGTTTTTGCCATCCATGTGAAGTGTGTTTACAGAGAGAAATAATGTATTAGGATTCAAAATCCAGTACTTCTCTTAGACTGTAAATGCACTGTGCTAATCTCTTACTCAGTTTCTTCCTTTCCAAGAAGACTTTCAAAGAGGACTCCATCACAAAATGAATAATATAACCGGGTGAAAAAATTAACTTATATCATTCCAGGCCCTTCAGCTTCTTTTGCAGTATGTTTACTAGCAAGATACATTTTTTCAGTGTTGGTTCTGAAGCCTCTGATGGAAAAACTTCTTTTAAAAGAATATTTTTCTACACTTTTTGGAACTTCAGCTTTTCTCAAATTACACTTATATTCTGTAGTTATGTAGGTATTTCACTGAGTAGTTTTATTTCATCCAGGCCATTTTATTTATGAACGAGTTACCATATTGGGTGACAGTAATGGATGGTATTGCTTCACCTGCTCTCACCCCCTTAATGGTTCTCAGCCATGGGCAAACTATACATATTTTTAATTGAGTTATTATTAATACCGAAGTTTATATTACTAATTGAAGTTTATTTGTTCTGGAAGATGTTTGGGAACTGTGTGGAATTGCCCACAGGATAAATCTAGCCCATCAGAGTGCTTTCCTCTAGGCCTCAGACTCTACATCAGTGGAAATCTCGGTGAAGAAATTAGCATGTAGACCAAACAGGGTTTTTTTGTTGCAGCCTTAAAAAAGAGCTTGGAAATTGGGCAAAATTTCTTTATTGTTTCTTACGGTTAGCTGATGGATAGAGGAGAGGGGGAGAAAGTGAAAAGGAGAAAGGAAAATTTATCTTTTTCTGTGCAGGCAAGAAGGAGGAAGAAGAAAGAGGTTCGTTTGTCTGTCTGCAGACCAAAGGAAAGGAACAGCTGAGGGAAACCAAGTTCATGAGAAGGAAGTTACTCTCTCTTAATGTCAGTTCTGTAGCAAGGCTCTTGTGTATCTACTGTCTCAATGCACTTTCAGCATTATTTTGTGGTTCTGTACTTTCAGCTGTGCAAAATGCATTGCAAAGTTACATTTTCTTTCCATTCTGCTGCATACTATGAAATTTAACAATAAGGTTTTCTGCAGTATTTGGAATTCTATTTAGTAATGAAAGAGTTTCCTATTTTGAAAAACAACTATTTTGTAAATACATGCTCTAGAAGTAGAACTATTTGCCATGTTGTTTAAAAAAAAATGGAAACCATAAATGATTTTAGTGTATTGTATTATATAATAGACCTGCAGCTGACGTTGGGAATTAGGATTCTGATCTCTTAAACGTATCAGAACAGAATTCAAAGGTACCTTCCTTCTATTTATAAGGTAAGATTTCTGTCAGCACTCATTATCTTAAGATAAGTGAAGAGATACTTAGTGGAAGACAAGATTGTGTGTTAAAGCTAATTACTATCTAATGTAATGTAGCTGCAGATGTCCTTAGTGAACGGAGTCTCCTCTTCCCTGACTTACCAGTCACAATAGAAAGTGATCTCCATCAGTCTCACATTTCTGCATCAGAAGTATCATGAAAAAATGCAAAATACAAAAAGTAATAATTATGGATTAGTGTAGTGCTTATGAATTCTGGGAAGTGAAGGAAATTATGCAATATAGATGAAGCTGTTGTGGTTTAACCCCAGCTGGCAACTAAGCCTCACACAGCCACTTGCTTAATTCCTCCTGGGGAGATGGGGGAGAGAATTGGAAGGGTAAAAAATGAGAAAACTCATGGTTTGAGATAAAGGCAGTTTAACAGGTAAAGCAAAAGCCATGCACACAATCAAAGCAAAATCAATAATTCATTCTCCACTTCGTATCAGAAGGCCCGTGTTCAGCTCCCCAGGATAGCACGGGTCCATCAGGTGTACTGGTTACTTGGCAAGACAAAATGTCTTAACTCTGAACATCTTCCTTTCCTTCTTCCTCCACCTTTTATTGCTGAGTATGATGTGGTATGTATGGAATGTCCCTTTGTAGCTGTCCCGGCTGTGTCCTTTCCCAGCTTCTTCTGTGGTGGGATGGTGTGAGGAGCAGAAAAGGCCTTGACTCTGTCCAAGCCCTGCTCAACAGTAATGAAAACATCCCTGTGTTAAATCAAGACTGTCTCCAGCACAAATCCAAAACACAGTCCCATATCAGCTGCTCTGAAGAAAATTAACCCTACTCCAGCCAGAACCAACACAGATGTGTAGAGTTAAGTTTTCCATCTTTGACTTGCCAGTTTTTTGTATCCCTGTGTACGAAAACTACCTGGTTGAGTGATAGGACAGTTCTGCACTGGGGATGTGTTGAACCTTGGACATAGGGCTTACTAAACAGGTCAGATAAGTGATATTTTTTAAAGATAGAGTTGCTACTTGTTTGAGAAGTTCTGTAATTGGCTATCCACCACCTTATCTGGACAGTCCATTCTCTGATTATTACTTGTTATTATTGTAGTGCTGAATGGTCCAAGCATAAGAGAGGTTAGGTACATGGAGAAAAGTAATACAGGGAGTAACATGGGGAGAAGTCATATATTTCCTTAAGCCAGCTAATTGAGATATTTAAAAAAAGCATATGAGCCTTTGACATGCAGCCATCATTCTGTATTCCTCATGACAAGGATTGTTGGAGGATGGTTTTTCCCTGTTTCTCTGCCTAAAAATATCTTCCTTTGATTCACTTTAATGATGGGCTTACCTTTATGTCACGATACAGTGTTGCGCAAAGCCTTTATAAACCCATAATTATTCCTAATTGGAGGCCATGTATGACATTTTGATACTGTTTGCACAAAGGGCTCTCAATATTTCAGTTTAATTTTTTTCCTTTATACTTTTTTATTCACATGTTAAAATCCTGTGGAGTTGTGAAGTTTGGCAGTCTGATTCTGTTCTTGTCTGATTCTCTTCAGATTGCTGGGACTTTTGCTTTTAAATTCTCTGGCAACATTGTTAGACTCCAAGTACAGTTTGCAGTCATACCATAAAGCCAAAAGTTCATTTTTCATAATCAACTCACACTGTTTTTTGAACACTTTCTTAACCCTTTATTTTAATATGAATTTTCTGCTTGTGGTGTACAGTGTAACCATTTGTTAATTTTGGTTCTCTTTATCTGTTAATCTGAAACCTTTAAAAAAAGAAGTCTTGCAGAATGTATTTATCCATGAAATGGATGCGTTCTAAGCATGTCACTGTCATGCTGACTTGAAGAAGTAGCTATATATCTTATTATATGTGTATCTAAATATGTAGCTGTAGTTGCATGATATTTCCCCAATTTTCTCCTGCATTTCATGGGCTTTGAAACTGTGACTCATGGGTGTATTGTTGCTTTTTGGTTTTTATTGTTTTGGCTTTTTAATGTAACTTTTAGGATGGAACATATATGTATGTATGGCCACAGACTTGTAACAAATACACGTGGAACAAAGTTTTATAAATAAGAGAGGAAGAATAAATTCTCATCTAGTAAAAGGCCCCTTCTTTCAGTGTTTAAAAAGAATCCTTATTTTGGGATTTCACTGAACTTTCACCATGAGAGCACGCTCTCTTATCAATGTATTTTTACTTCTGCTGCCTATGACCTTGTAGCCTTACTTATAGCCCTCATGGAAGCATAGGGACAAAGATGTCAGAGCAAAAACTAAACTATAGGCTTTATTCTAACAAAATAGCTCTAAAAGAAGTAGTTGAATTTTTTTGTTTGATGGGAATGTATAGATTTTAATTTCTTTCTCTGGAAATTCTTAATATATGTTCTAATTATCTAATAAATTACTCTGAAAACATCAGAATCTCATTTCTACTGAGAGCAGTGAAACATTCTTCTTTCTCTTTTACAGCTAAGTTTATCTAGCATGGTAAGATTTTTTCCTGCCTTGGCCTGAAGCTCAGGGGTTTTTTTGCATCCTAATTTACAGTAATTGAAAGTTTTAAGTTTAGAGTCTAATCTCAGCATGTCAGAGTAAGGAATTCTAAAAAGTAAGATCTGTATTTTATTCTTCTAGGGTACCCTTGAAAGTGGAACAAGCAAACAATGCTCGTGATGCCTTGGCTAAAACAGTGTATAGTCATCTGTTTGACCATGTAGTGAAAAGGGTAAACCAGTGTTTTCCATTTGAGACTTCTTCTTTCTTCATTGGAGTTCTGGATATAGCTGGTTTTGGTAAGTATACTTAAAATAATTTCTAGTTGTCATTTGTTGCCACCAAAGATTTAGTGATGTATTCTGTAATGAGGGGTGGGGGGGTTTTCTTTTTGACATTAACGATTCTTGTAAAGCTTTTGTCCTGTTGGCTCACTGAGATTCAGAATAGGGCATGTTATGTGGTGTGCTCTGTCCCTTCTAAGGTTGTTCAAGGGAATTCTGGCTTTCGGGTCTTTAGAGCAGTGATGTCCTCCTGTGCCAACCTGTTGTAGCATAGATACTTGAGAATGTATTGGTACAATTTCACTGTATGGTAGCATCTTGCTTTGGTTTGCTGCCAACTGTCTGTCATTTGTCTTGGAAATATGATCTGCTGTAGTATTTTTAGATCTGTCTTGTGTACAACTTGAAAATCTGTAAAAGGTTTCATTTTGCTGAAAGAAACAGATATGGATCTGAACACATGGTTAAATATTAGCACTGTGAAGCTCCTCTTATTTGCTATTTAATATAAATTCTTGGAACACTGGTTTATCATAAAAGTTTAACTTCTGTCTTTCAGAATACTTTGAACACAACAGTTTTGAACAGTTCTGTATAAACTACTGTAATGAGAAACTGCAGCAGTTTTTTAATGAAAGAATTCTGAAAGAGGTATGATGTATTTAGTGTTATATTTGAGGATTTATTTTTTTACTGTTGTATTTGAGGGTTTATTGGTTTTGGTGAAGAGATACCTAAAGTAGTACTGCTTTTCATGAGATTGTACATTATGCTTGAATTAAAAAAAAAATCAGTTGACAAACTGTTCTTGTACTGTGTGACATCTGGTTGTGTCAGAAAAGAATATGGCTTTTTGCAAATCAACAATATTATTTCTACTTCTTTTTTATCCTTCCCTAAATGAGGTTTCCAGACTCTGGACAATCTCTTGTACCTACTAGGAATATTTAAAATGCATGGGCTTATTATTAAGGTGATAAAGTTGGAATATATTAAGCTGTGTAGGGAAATTCTCGAATGTGTGTTGATTCTTGCTGTATTTTAAAATGGCTTCATGTTTATTAAAAATGGTGAGTGGTGTTTTGACTTTGCAATTACTTTTTTTTTTAATATAGGAGCAAGAACTTTACCAGAAGGAAGGCCTGGGGGTTAATGAAGTGCGTTATGTAGATAATCAGGACTGTATAGGTAGGTATTTCTTGAAATGTTAAGCTGTTCTTGGTATCATGCAGCAGAAAGCTGCAAGGTAAAAAGGCAACATATGTATAGCAGTAGTAATTTTATGATTTTATATATAGCCTCATACAATTCAAAATCATAAGGGTTCATAGGCATTGCTGCAGTGCAAGCGTTAGTCATTTCTTCCTTTCCACATAAGAAAAAGATAGTACAAGTTCTTACCAGAAGAGTTTCATAGACAATGGCAAAAAGTTTCAAAAGCTAAAAAATTCATGTGTCTAATAGTTTCAAGAGCATGATTTTCTGTGTTGGCTTTCAAGGGCTTTTGTATCTGTATGTGAGAGGTCAAAGCAATACAGTTGTTAAAAATTGTGAAACCACCACTACATGCTCGAGTCTGGTCTTCCTTTCCTCAAACAAATGCATTTCATTTTTCTCCCTGGATTTTGTTGTCAACAGAAGTATTAGCCTTTAGTTTTAACATGTGATGAAACAAATGTCCTGCCCCACAACAATCTAAGCAATTATCCCAGAAAGACCTATGTTCATACATTGGGAACTTTAGGCACCACTAGGGAATTTAGTTTATTAAATTCAATTTCAGACTGAGAGTAAAAATTAAACAATCTGTACCTGGTCTTTTCCCCCTCTGTTTCCTGTGTTAGGAGTTAGAACTTGGTGTATATATAGGAATGTCAATTAAACCAACAATTCAAATATGTAGAATTCATTTGCAATGACTACTAGTACTTTATGTTAACGGCTTTCCCTGCATACTTTTATACAGAATCAGATCAGCAGCATTTACACTTGTAATGTTCAGTTCTGATACAAGTCTATATATTCAGTTTTTGTAAATATCTTTTTTATTTATAGATTTGATTGAAGCAAAATTAGTAGGTGTACTGGATATTTTGGATGAAGAAAATCGTCTTCCCCAACCAAGCGACCAGCATTTCACTTCAGTTGTGCATCAAAAACACAAGGACCATTTCAGGCTCTCAGTAGGTTTATTTTTGCTGTCTGTTTTGTTTTAATAAAATAGTTCTTGGAACAGTTGATAGTAACACTTGAATTTAATGAAAACCTTTCCTAAGAAATCTCATACAGCTCCTGTCTGCACAATCCGTACTTGTTTTTTAAGGATGGGTTTGGTTGTTATATTTGATGAAAAGTTCACCGAAGGCTTCAAGTCTTCAAGGAATTCTAGTATCCTGCTGAAACTAAAGCCATATTCTTCACTTACATTTGAAGTTTGTTAAGATGTGAAGCATGAAAAGGAAATAAAACCACATTTTAATTTAGATTGTTCTATATCAGATGAGTTATTAAAACTTGCTTCCTTTGGAGAATATTTGACTCACATGGTGTGTTTAGCTAGCAACCTCAGAGATCATACAAGGAAAACCTTTTTGTTGATTTATTTTTTTAACATACAGCATTGTATGAAGGTTAATGCAATTTACTGCAATTTGTATACATGAATCCTGTTGAAATTTAAAAAAATGCTGAAAAAAATGCAAGCAAAGGAAGCCAAATAAAATTGTTATCATTTACCTTTCATCAAGTTTCCACTTAGTCTTGCTTACCTGGATTGCTGTGCAGTGAAACATTTTGTTGGTATGTGTGATCATCTGAGTGGCTGCCTGTTAAAATATACCACCCAAAGCCATAGTTTCAGCTTCTTTCTAATGCTGTTCATACAACAAGGCTCTTCATCAGCTGTGGAATGAATGGTGTAGAAGTTGTTGATTAAAGGCAAAACCAAAATTGAATCCTGATGACTTGTATTTTGAATGTGATGTATCTAAAAGTGTGAAAGAGGTGGAAATTAGGTTTTTGGAGTAGCATGGTTTGAACAGGAATGGTAGTGATCATCACAATTGTACTTAAAGGAAATGTGATTTTTAACACCTGGTATTCCTGGCAGATCATGGTGATGTTCTAAGAAGAAACTTCTTATTATCCATTGTAATTCTTCTTTGTAATTCAACTTCTTAATTCCAGATTCCTAGGAAGTCTAAATTGGCTGTTCATAGAAACATCAGAGACGATGAAGGCTTTATTATCCGACACTTTGCCGGAGCCGTGTGCTACGAGACGGTAATTTTACTTAAGAAACACTATTTTTGTTACACTTTGTAGTACCTTTATATTTTTCAGTGTATATAGGTTAAATGACAAAATTTACTTTCATCAGAAGTGAAATTCAGACGTTTTAAAGATGTTTCTTAACATTGAAACTAATTTTTTGAGTATTTAACAGAATTGACAGTTTCTTTTAACTTTTTTGGTTACAGACAGTTTTAGTGATATATTTTGTATACAGGTTTGTTTCAAGTCTATAGGTAATGATGTCAATATTAAATATATTGATGTACTCTGAATTTTGCTTTAAAAGATGTTTGCATCTTGGGGAGAGGAACATATATCACTTGATACAGAAGTGTTGTTAAACTTCACAGTAGCTTTTTTGAAGCATGCTTTTGCACATGGTCACTGTCATAATTCCATTTGTACTGGAAACGGACTCATTCATGTAAGAATATAAAATACCTTCAATTGCTACCCTCAAAATACATTCCAGGTTCTTGTACGTTTTGAACTATTATTCATCATATGAAAATATTGGAACATCGAAAGCCAATAACTAAACCATGAGTTTTTAAAAATAAGAGTTTAGGTTAAAATGCAGATCCCTGTTGCTTTGTTGTTCTTGTCTGTAACTCCCGTGTGTGTGAAGGAAGCTACTTCCAAAGACCTTTTTTTCTCATTTAAAAATGTGTACTTGAAGGGTTTGTTTTTATTTACTTCAAAATACTCCAAGAATGATAATGATTGCTGTGCTGTCTTGAAATAGACACATTCTGTAGATCATTTTACAAATAAGAAAGTTGAAATCTGTGTTATCTACATGATTTTTCTGAGCTTGCTCAGAGTCAATATCAAAACAATAAAATTGTGATTCCAATAGAATTCGGGCCAATTTTTATTTGTTTCAGGTGTTCTGTTTTTGACTGTGTACCTAATCATGATATGTTAATAAGGTCTTAGAGTGTCTTCAGGAACAGTGGTGAGGGATTTGATCACATAAATTCATCTGTCAGAGCTAATCAGATATGAGGTACCTTTGGTCCAGATGCTGTGTTAAAATGTTGTACTTAATTTATCCTTTCCCTCTGAGGGGCTTAGTCAGCTTGAGCCTTAAAACTTTTGGACTGTAGCTGCCTTGTACTTCTCTTATTTGTTTGTCTTTCTCACTGCTCTTGTGGCAGTTCTCGCAATCTGGTTTTTGGCGAGAACACTCACTGGACTGCATTCATACTCTAGCCTTATGTTTTCATGGTCCAAGGGAACTTTGGAGGCCTGCGTTTGTCCTTTGATTCTCATCACCATTAAGTCCTTTAATGGGATATCTGGAAAATTGGCAATTTCTTCTAAGTAGTCTTGGCCTCTTCTGTTCATTAATACCTAAGTCTCTATTAAAGTTGCACCAAAAGCTGGTGAGAATTTTGTTAATGTGTAATGGATACTTGTGTCTTGGTTTCTGAATTTCAGTGTAATCTATTGCTCTTAACTTCTGACAGTTAGAGATCCAGTTCAAATAAACCAGACAAATTAAGTTTGTAGGAAGAGACAATATGTTTCATTAAATCAACTGTTCATAAATAGTCATAGTACTACTAAAATAACCATTTTTTATTTCATTTTCCAAACTCTGTAGATGTACCAGTTAAAGTGTGTGTGTTAATTCCCATTTCACTACAGATCTTATATGGTATTGCAAGCAGTGAAGAGTTAAGCTTCTCAGAACTCCTAGGTGATGATGTGCTGAGTGCTGGAAATGGAAACAAAGATAGTAATTGACAAAAACACAGCTGATACCTTAAAAGGCACTAAACCTTACCTTGGGTTTCATGATTCCAATATCCTTCAAATTTAAGAATGTCTTTTCTCTGTCATTAGTGTTTTGTGGAACCAGTTGAAAAGTTGTTTAAATAATGTATGAATATTTACCCCACATATTCTTGCTGATTTTTTAATTGTGTGTAACTTGCTTTTCTTTAATTCTCTTATTGGAGTAAAGTAACTGGGTAGTAAAGTAAACATGCTATTATCTCTTGGGTTGTCTTTTCAGATGCAATTTGTGGAAAAAAACAATGATGCTTTGCACATGTCGCTTCAATCTCTTATATGTGAATCCAAGGACAAGTTTGTTCGAGAGTTGTTTGAAGCTAACACTAACAACAACAAGGATCCCAAACAAAAAGCTGGGAAACTGAGTTTCATCAGTGTGGGAAACAAATTCAAGGTAACATCATATAACAAAGACTCTTATCTTCTTGTAATGTATGCCAGTTTTAAGTTACTTGAATTAAGTAGAACCTAGTCTTGGAAGAACTAACAGTAACTTGAGATTCAGAAGAAAATTTGGTTAAATAGACTTCTTTTTCTATCGAATTATAAGAAACTAGTATACACAAGCTATGTGCTATGCGTTTTGGTCAAAAATCTCTTTCATAATAGTCCTTATAGTGATTTTTAAGTCAGAATTTTGCAAAGCCACATGAAGGCTTTATTCAAAATGTATAAAGTCTTGAGATTTAAATTTGAATTAATTGTGCCTTCTAGAAGGTGTATTGATTCACTACAGTTGGCCATTCTCAAAATTCAATACCTACCTAACCACTTTTTTCCTCTTCTGAAATAGTCATGGCTTACGCAGGAAGATGTTCGTTGTGCTGAATGTTTCCTTTCTCGATACCTGAATCTGATGCTTCTCATTTTCTCCTTTCTTCTGCTTATTGTAAAGCTGACCTTCAAACTTTGTCTTCTCCAAATGTTTTCTGCATCCTTTTCTCATTCAGCAGTTTTATTTTAGCTGGACTATTCCAGCTCAGGATGGCTAGAAAGAGAACTGTAGGGGAATTAAAAGATGAAAAGCAGGCACACCGTGGGCTGCAGGTAAATTTTTCAATCTCATGGATTTACCATTGGCAGAGCTGCTGCAATTTCAGCAAGAGCTCTTCTCAACACATCTGGGCCAGATCCAATGAAGGATTTGTATGCCTTCAATTCAAGTGCTGCAACAGTTTTGGTATGCCACCTCATCTAGGACAGCTATAAACCCACATCATGTTCCTAGCTAGACTCCTGACACAGTCCCTGGGGAACATGCCTTAGACAATCCAAATTACCTTCTCTGTTAGTGGGACACTGTCAGTAGCAGAAAAGTATTTCTGCTCCATAGGAAGATAAAGTGCTGAATCAGGACTGCAAGATAAATTCCTTCTTGCATAATCATGTCTTGGGGACAGCACTTGGAACTGTTCTGTGAAGATACAGAGGCTGAAGAACAGGAAGGACATAGTAGCAGTGCACTTGCTTTTTTATGGCAATAGTATTCTGCTTCAGGTCTGCAGTGTATTCAGTGTTTTATAGCTATGGTATTTCCTGTAGTGAGTGCCAAGTTAGTGGTCAGTCTGATGAAAGATATTGCTCAGTCTGACCTCCTTCTGAAGGTGTGTTGTTATGTAGGCAAAAATAAAATTTTCATGGGGCCAGGAAGAGCAGGAGACAGAGCCTGGCTTGTAGGGTTTTGGCATTTAATTGGATGTGGGGCAGCCTGCTCTCCTGAGTTTTGCTCTGATGATTGTTTCCTGCTCCTTCTTATTCTGTAGAGGTTGTAGAAATAAACTGTAGCAATTGGTTTAATATAAAATACATGATCTGAAGGCAAACTGAAAAATAGAGTACAGATAAGCTGTGTCCTGAGCAAACCCTGCAGCCATGAGTCTATTGCAGATGAAGGTAAGATTCACTATTTTTTAGAACTGCATTTTTAAAATAAAACCAACTGTGGGACATTTTCAGATAGTTTCCACTTTGTTCCATCTGGATTTTCAGTTTCTCTCAGATTTACCACCCCAGTACATGTGGACTTGTGAGTGATGCCAATGTCCAAAGAAAGCTGAATTAAAAAGGGAGACATTTTTAAAATTAAGCAGAAATTGAGTGGGAAACTTTCTGGGATTGCCTTTTGAATTTTGGTGTTCACCTCTGCACCTAGAACATAACTAAAGTCCTCTTTGGATCTGGCCCATAAATCTGTAATTCTTTCAATGTTTTCAAGTTTCATGGCATTTTGAATGTATGTGTTACTTCCAGTAATTCATTTATTGTTACCTTCCCAGACACAGCATGTTGATGCTGATGAACACTAATAGCCTTGAAAATTTCACTTCAGATGACATCAGAATAAGTTCTCTTATCTTACTAGACCCATCCTCTCTTTAAGAATAAGAATTCTTAGTGAGTTAGTATGTAAGTCAGTTGTCTGAAATTCTGAAATTAAAAATTCTTCAATTATATCAATGATTAGATGATGTTGCACTGACGTCTCTTTATGAAATCCTTCACGCATCCCTTCCTTATAACTAATTAAAATTAATTTTCATAAATCAGTTGAGGAAATAATGATTAATTCATCATCAGATCTATTCAAGAATCTTTGAGATGATTTTACTTTACTATGCTAATGATGAATTAAATCGTGACAATTCAAAGAGCAGTAGTTTTAACAATACATTTTACTCATATGCACATTCCATTAGAGAAATTTACCTGAGAATGACTCTGACTTATTTCTTATCAAATCACAGAGTATAAGGAAGGGGTATTTTTCCTCAAGCAGGATAATTTTGTTGATGGAAATTAGGCTGTCCCTTTCAAAATTAAGTGTTTCTAACTTAAGAAAGCATAATTATTATAATCAAATTGAGATATAAAGAGTATGTGTAAGTGAGAACTGAACAGGAGGTTATTAGTGTTTGTCATGCCTCTTGTGGCATTCCTTCCCTCTTTTTAACCACATCCATGTTAAGTTAAAAAAACCCAAAACAGTTTTATCCACTGGAAGGACAACTGGCAGCTGTAGATGATGCATTCTACCCATGTAAATCTGGTCTCTGGGATTCAAGGTAAATAAGAGATCTGGTTCAAAAAATTAGCCAAAAGTCAGATCCTTTCAATTTTGCTTCCAGTACAGAAAATTAAGAATATGTTAGGATATACTGAATTTTGTCCTGCTACAGTGTATATGTTTAGGGCTTACTAGTAAACTAGAAAGGCTGACACAGAAGTAATCTATGTGACAAAATGCACATCTCTAAAGTAGAAGTATTGCTATTTTCCTGATGTGGTTTTGGAATATTTAAAGTCTCTGCCAATTACTTTCAGTAGCAGCTGTAAGTTGTTTTGCCTAATAGCCATAAGTCTCTTGCTGTCCTGAAGACTTACCCCCAAATAATAGTGGGACAGCAGAATTTTCACAGTATGTTTAAATGCAGCCTCAGTAAATGTGATTTAAAAATTGTAGTTTATTGTCATCAGCAGAGAATTAGAAAGTTGGAAGTCTGGAAATAATAATAATAGATTATTGCACGTAACCGTTGACTTGACTTTAAAAAAAACACAAGAAAACCCTGAGAATATGGGCTCTGTATTAATGATTTAACATACAAATATATGTTTGTTATAGATTAAATTTGGGATTCTAGAAATTTTCAGTGTATGTTTTTTAAAGTGGTTGTTGATCAGTCTAATTTTTTTTATAGTTTTATTTTATAGTCATTATTTCTTCTGTTTTCCCAAATGGACTTGCACATTTCTTTCATAACTATGTTGTAGTGAGTAACTAGTCCATACAGTTTTGTTGTACAATTAAACACAAGCAGTTTCCTCGGGACCATTCATGCACACTTGCATGATTTTGTCTGTTAAAATTTGTGAATGTTTGGTTTAAAAATTCTCTCTTACTAACCATGAACATGCATGCAGCAATGCTATACCTCTATTCAGTGTGAGTATTTCTGTAGTGCCGTGGTTAAGGCTCTTGAAATACCTGTGTTCTTTTACAGACTCAGTTAAATTTGCTTCTTGAGAAACTTCACAGTACTGTAAGTATATATACAGATGTAGGTTCATAATTTTCTGATGTAAGTCAAAATAGATTGTCTCAACAGTAGGTCTTCCAGGAAATGTGATTAGAATTGCTTTAGAGTTTGCAGCTCCATGGCATTTTTGAAAGGTCTTCCTGTGCATGTGATGATTATTGATTTACTCAGAAAAAAACCCCAGAAACACATCACCTTTAAAACAGTTGTTGTAGAATGAAGGTTGCACAATTTGAATAACAATATGAAATCTGTCTGGACTGCAATGTCCTTTTTTTATTTTTATTTCTTTCCATTCATTGGTTATCATTGATGACTAATTTGCAGAAAATTTAGAAATGTTATTTAGAAAAAAGGCAGATGAAAATTTATTATTAATTACTATTTTCACATTCCATAAAGCCATTAAAAATAAAATTTTTCACTTCACTGATGGTCAAAGAACCTTAGTCTCCTAATGAGTATTCACTAATTTAGCTGATATAATTAGATAGCTTGTGAAATCCTCCCTGTGGTTCAACATGCCTATTTTCTTTTAGAATTTGGAATTTTAGGAACACAATCTTGTTTCCCTTGACCACATGTTCTAACCAATCCTAGATACAAGGTTATGCTATGTTAAAAAAAGAAAAAAGCAGGAAACCAAGAGAAACAAAAGGGTCATTGTGCTAGAATGCAGCCAACATACAAGATTTTACTCTAGTCATGAGACTGATCTGAAAGCTAATGTCTTTCACACAAAGCACTCTGGAACTGACACACAGTCCAGGGAAAAAGCTGTACTGTTGAGTTCAGCTAACCCATGACTGAGGAGGTGTTGTTAACGTAGAGCTCCCTTGACAGGTACGCTCTCACTCTCAGCTGATGGAAAAAGAGAGAAGACACTGCAAACCGGGATTAATACTATGTTTTCTCAGTCCCAATTTTCTTCTGCTTTATAAAACATTATCATTAGTGGTCACCTGTTATAGAAAATCTGAATAATTTGATGGTGCTTTGCAAAAATGTTGTCCTTAAAGAATATGAAAAGATCAGAGACAGCAGTGGGCAAAATTGTAGAGGAAGCACTCATAGTCATAAGCAGGGAGGAGACTGGAACAACATCTGGAAAGGGAGACTGAAGCTGTGAGCCAAAGGAAGTGATAAAATGTAGAAGTTAAGGACGATCAAGTTCATCTGGTGTGATTCTGATGTCAGGAGTCAGGTAGTGTTTGCTGATGTAAACTGAAGAACTGAGGACACTTAAATGATGTGACTCTAGAAGGGGTAATGAGGGTAGTAGAAAGTAGTATCTAGACTGGTAAGTCATAATTAGATTGTACTAATGTTAGAACGAACAGTTGAATGAAAACTCAACAAAACTGAGGATCCAATGAATAGCTTTCGCATTGAGATCTGTTAGATCAAGACCCAAGACCAAGACCACAGTGCAAAACTGATACACGAGAGAAAAGAGTGGGGTTGGGACTAGATGATCCTTTAAGCTCACTGCAACCCCTTAACATGCTATGATTCTATGACAATGTCAACAGTTCTATTTTAGAATACTATTATTTTGTATCTTTTCTATCACCCATAAGTCGTAAATGATTAACTGTTATTTTAGGAATTTTTAAAATGTTTAGATTCTGCTAACTTCTTGTTTTGGTCATAGGGGTCTAGCTTTATTCGCTGTATCAAACCTAATTTAAAGATGACAAGTCACCATTTTGAAGGAGGACAGATCCTCTCTCAGCTTCAGTGTTCAGGTAATACATGGCTCTGATATTTTTGCCTATTTTTTTTACTTGGGGCATTACAGATTAATCGAAGTTTGAAATGTGTGAGGTGAAAGTAGTATTTCCTTGTTTGAACTGAAGGTAAGTTATTTATGCCTTATGAACAGTTATTTAGATTCTTAGTAACTTAGCACTCATTTTAGTCAATAGAACTCTAGAAGTTAATCATGTGAACTGCCATAAGGTCTCTACTTTACAAGAAGAGTTGATATAATTTCCATTGACTGTTTTTATTATACTGAGAGGTCAGACACCAGGTGCATGTGTAAGAAGCCATGTAGCCATATTGGTACATAAATTTGGATTTCTTGACCTGGAGTTTTGAGTTGCCTACAGTGTTAATAGGGCAGCAGTTCAGTCTGGAACAGTAGAATTGTTTTAAATTACTGTCACAGCTAAGTGTATGACACTTCTGTGTGCATTTAGAGGCAGTCAGTGTTAGCTGAGAGATCTAATAATTGAACCACATCTGTTTTTCCTTCATTTTATAGATACTATGATAGAGTTTAATCATTTTGGTTTACTTTTTCAAAATTTCTTTATATCACTCTTGATTTGATTCAGAGCTGAACATTCAACACAGATACTTCAGCACAGACTTTCCTGTTGCTTCATTACATGTTGTAATGCTCCATCTTCATTATTCTTGAAATGCTGGATGCTTTCCAAATTTACAGCTTTATTTTCAAGAGTGAGTTTTAGTAATTTTGCTCATGCCCCATTGAACAGTGGAAAGAACTGCTTGCTTGTGAATTGTTGTGCTGGCATTGTCATTCTTTATAGGGTGTTTGTTCAACAAAGTATTTTGGTATATATTTTTCCCTTTTTTGTGTTTTTGTACTTTCAGTGGCTTTCAGTTGAGGTTTTGAGAAGCTGACATGCTTGACATGTCATTTTGTCATCACAAAAGCTTAACAACTTTTCAATATTTGAGAGTTCCATTAACTTCATTAGTAGTAGATCTCTTCAGGTTAATAGCATTTGGCATGAGAGGAACAAATAGCAAATTAGCTCCTCTCCCCAACAACAGCAATTGTAATGCTTTACAGTAGTTTGACAAGCTCAGTTTTCTACCTCTGCTTTCTTTACAAGAGTAAATGAAGCATAGTCTAGTAATACAAATGAAATGTCATGTTAAAAGGCCAAAATGTAATGTTATAAAATCTTTTTTGAAAAAGACTTAACATAAACAAATGAAATTTCCATTGAAAGCAAATCTGCAAAAGATTAAGTTTGTAAGACAGCAACCACAAGTTAAGAGTTAACTTAAAACCTAATAATGCAGCCTCTCTTGGGTAGGATTACGAAAAGCAGCAGCAAAAACGGGCATGGTTTGTGCTGCCTGAAGTAATTAAAGCTTTTTATGGACTGTGTCTGGATTTTACTGATGTCCTCGTTGCAGCCAAAGTGTAGGAACATTATTCAGGACATTAAAGTAACATCTTAGCAGCTGATATGTCCTATTTCACGTACAGCAAATGTTCTAGCACTGCATGTGTATTTGGTGTTGCATCTGCACGATATCTCACAAATACCATTGACATGATGAAAATAAAAGCCTAGTTCAGCGTTATTTAGTGGGGTTTGTTTGGTTTGGTTTGGGTTTTTTCCCCTTTAAAAATGAAAATGTCACGTCTGCTGAAAAATAAAAAAATTCCTCTGCAGGATTTGGTGTTACTTAAATGCCTCTCAAACAGGGAGAAGATTGTATGGGCTCTTCTCATCTGTTCAATATTAATTTTTTTGTGACCGATCACATTGTCAAGAAATGTTAGAGGCTGGATCAAGTTCCAGCTGAACTCCATGTCTTAGTCTCTGGACAATGTCTTTGAGGCATATGTTATAAATTACTGGTTATCATAAAATTCAGTATTTCATTTGCATGTTACTGATACCAGCTTTGTGCATGTGTTTCTGTGAATTTAGGAATGGTGTCGGTTCTGGATTTGATGCAAGGTGGTTTCCCTTCACGAGCTTCATTTCATGAACTATATAATATGTACAAGAAATACTTGCCTGAAAAATTGGCTCGGCTGGACCCTAGACTTTTTTGCAAAGTAAGAAAGAAATTAATTCTATATCAGCTAGGAGAGAAAATGTATTGTGGGATTGTTTTTGTGCTTTTTTGAATTTTCTTGTCTTTTTTGAAGGAGGCAAAATATAATCCTTTCTGTTTTCTGTGTTTCAGGCACTATTTAAAGCCTTGGGATTGAATGAAAATGATTACAAATTTGGTCTAACCAAGGTGTTTTTCAGGCCTGGCAAGGTAATCTTTTTTCTTGGAGTTCATGAGTGTCAATCTTCAGAATAATTTCAGTTGGAAGGGACTTTTGAAGGTGACATTGTTGAACACATTCCTAAAGGTGTGGTCAACCTAAGACTGCCCAGGATTTTTGTAAATATTGTGCATTTTTTTAAAAAGAAAATCCCAGTATTGGTACTGATATAATTGGTTTTATAGTCCTGTTGCTGCTGCTGTATTTCTACTGCAATGATTGTATTCCCAGACTTATGTTGACTATTAAAAAGAGAAAGTCAGAGCAAAGAAGAAATATTTTCCAATAAAATGTATTTATAGCTGAAATCTCATTCTGTGATTCTGAGCATTGTTGCTGCTATGCAGAGAAAGAAGATGAAGTAGGGACCTGCTGTGATTAGAAAGGAAAATTACTGTAGGCCCAGAAGAATGTTCTTACTCTCATAATTACTAAAAAGCAGAAGTGCAGGATTTTCAGAAAAGGTTGCCTTCAGCAGGACTATTATACAAAGGTTAAAAATTGAGAAGTGCTTTCAGGATTTAGTTTTTCCCCAGATACATGATTAGATGTGTCTTGAAGTTGTGGAAGGCCAAATTAAGTTGTCAGGATGTAGAAAAACAGTTGATTTTAAAATATTTTGGCAATAAATATTTTCAGTGATTAGTAAATGGTTGGATTATGCAAAACACCAAGTGTTGGGCATCAATGAAACAAACAAACAAAAAATCTGCAGTTAGCATTGCTGTTATCATTAAACAATGAAGTCATGTCAGATATATCTGCTCACTTTTGTTAGTGGAAAGCTGATATGACGACATACAATTTATGTTAAAAATATTTTAACTTCTTAATTCAGCATGATCTTAAATAACAATGTCTAACACTGTCTGTTCTCCTAATTTGTAAAACATTTTTTATTTATTGGTTAGTTTGCAGAGTTCGATCAGATAATGAAGTCTGATCCGGATCACTTAGCAGAGCTGGTTAAACGAGTGAATCGCTGGCTTATCTGCAGTCGTTGGAAAAAAGTTCAATGGTGTTCTCTCTCGGTGATTAAGTGTACGTATTTTATGTTTTATTAAATCAAAATGCTTGTTAAAAAGACAAGAAAGCAATTATAATGACCTTGAAATGTGGCCAAGGACATGTATAGCAGATGGTTACATATAGGAGTCTGAGCAATTGATTTCAAAGCTGGTGAGTTGTTTGGGGGCTTTTTTTGTCCTTTGTCTTAGGTACATGGTGGGGGGGTTGCAGCAGAGGTTTTGCAAAATGAGGCACACAGTCCACGAGCAGTCTCCTGTGTGCAGTCTGCTTGGGTGCTTAGCAGAGCCTGAGTTAATACTCACATATAAATAACCAGCTGTACAGGTTTTGCCAGGAAGAGACTTCTGCATCAGCAGGAAGAAGTAGTTCCACTCTTAGCTAGCAACATAGAGTCATTTAGTTCTGGGAAGTGCCTGCACAGAGATTGTCATTTCCAGACAGAAACTGCATGTTTGAAAGTATTAACATGAATTACAGGGCAAACATCTTCACTCCAGCAATTACTGCTTATCAGCAAATAAGTCCCTGTCACTGCTGATACGCAGTTTCCATGTGCTTGGGCTGCCATCACAGAATGGCCTGGGTTGGAAGGGACCTTAAAGATCATCTAGTTGCAACCTTCCCTGTTAGGGACACATCCCACTAGACCAGTGCCCTGTCAAACCTGGCTTTGAAGTTTACTGTGCAGAGTAGGAATGAGGTGCTATGGAGCAGAGATTGGTGCTTATGATGTGCTTCAGTAAAGATGTCTGGGAGATGTGGAAAGGTCTGGTGCAAAATGTCAGCAATCTATAGTAACGTGGAGGGTGAAAAGGGTGCATTAAAGTGGGGACAAAAAGCAACTCATGCCAGTGCATTTGGGCCAGCACTGCCATGACTTCTGTCAATTACTGGATATTATCTATTGCTGGTTATAATGGGGCAAATAGAATTTATAAATTCTTAACATGTAAGTTTCAGACATCAAAATTTGCAACACTAAAATCTTAGTTTTGACCTAGAAATTAATTCCATTTAGTCTACTTTTCAGTAAGACAGGACAGAAAGTTCGTCACTGTGTCCAAAAAGTAGAAGCCTAGGAAAATAATATTGATATGCCT